>NC_142088.1:20210000-21679166 GCF_054644295.1 Miniopterus natalensis
TTTAAACTGAGCCACAAAACAACAGATTCACAAGGAACTGAAGCCTGAGAGAGGTGATAAAACTAAAAGGCAGCATCTAGTGCCTTTATATGAGTTCATATCTCTAGGCCCAAATGAATCTTATCCAAGTTCATGGAAGAAACTTGCAGATATTACTGCAGAACTTCTGTGCTGATCTCTGAGCAAGCCTGGAAAATGAGAGGAGTGGAGAGTGCGCCTTGGGAAATAGCCTGATTCGTAAAAGGGGTAGTAGAATATGAGGAGGGGACATATTTTGAAAACAGAAAAATAGTGAATTTCAAGTTGCTGGATAAATAATTAAATAGATTGTTTATAGAAACTCAAGAGAAAAGGAATGAAAATGGGATAATTGCTCTATAAGGGCTCTAATAACAGTGCATGGCAAACTTACCTCTTTTCCTTCTCTGAAAGATTCACAATATGAGGTGACTGATGTTTGAATCTCTAATATTTCAAAAGCTCACCAGGTGATTCTGAGGGTCAGCTAAGTGTGGGAATGTTGCTAAATAGTCATTAACACCCCTCCAAAGCCATAGACCCAGTTATAGTGATTTTCCCCCAATAGACTTTGTTGCGTCAATGGCTTCTAGTTTTATCAGTATTTCTTATGCTTTAACATTTCATAGACCTTTCTGACGTCTTTGACAGAGGGAATTAAGCCCTGGAGTCTTTAACTTTACTCTTCAACTCCTGGAGATGACACCAGCTTCCCTCTCCTGTTTGATTTTCGAGCAGTCTGCGAAATTACAACCTATAATTAATTTTTCAAAAACTATGAAATGTTCTTTCATTTCCCCAGCTGAAACTTTCCCTTGGAATTTCAGAATCTTTCACTTCACATACTTAATATTTTCTACTCTCTACTGGTACTTTTCTTTTTCTCGGGCATCCTGGGCCCTGCTAAAAGAGTCCTCTAGTTTCACTCACCCCAGCAAGTTCTTCCCCTCTTATTGAACTTACCCTCATACCCACCTCAGCCCTTTTCTTCCCTAACCCATATCCTTGGAGTTCTTAACGTTTATACACCAGAAAGTAATTCTGCTCTTCTTCCAAACTGAATTTAACCCATGAAGTTTTTGTGGAGTATATTCTGTTCTCAACCCTCAGTTCAAAGTGTGTAAGACACATTTGTCTTCAAGTGTTTCAGCATCACCAAAGAAGCCCAAACACATGCACCAAAAACACCTACGGATCTATCAAGACTCATTATGATTTAGTAGTAAAATATGTCCTTCCCTCTTCCTCCCCCAGCACCATGCCTAACATATAGCAGGTACTCAGTACTTCTCTTTGTTTTATTAAATGAGTGAACAGATAAACATATGTTGGTCCAAATACAGTGTCAGAGGAGTCTGGGAGAAAAAAGATCACAGTAGAGCAAAGGTGGAAAGCAGTCATACGATTATTACTCAAATAAGAAATAATAATATTTATAGTTTGGGTCTAGGGCAAGAGAAACTTTCCTCCAGAATTTCTTGTGTTTATTGTGAATGGACCGCTATTCTTTTGCGTGTACACTCAGCAGGGCTTCCCAATGAAGGATGATATCTAAATCAATTTTAGAAATAATCCCAGTGAACACTTTCCTTATTATTGTTTTCATATATATGATGAATAAAATACAAAGATATAAAAAGGGTATTCCAATTTCTCCTTCAAATTTAATGTCAAACCATCCTGAGATAAAATTGAGAAGTAATATAAAGTTTAATAAAGAATCCACTATGCCGAGGAACTGGAGGGGAAGGGACTCTCAGGCGTCGGGCAGTCAGGGGCAGCTCTGCAAGCTCAAGGGCTCTTACTGATTGTATACTGGCTCTCTGACATTTCTGGGTATGTAAGCAAGTTATTTAGAAGAAAAGTATGAACTTCACTTACATCAAACTCTCAGGATTGTTCAGTCACAATCATTTTCTCAACCTAAAGAGAGCGATCACTTACCCTACATAGAAGCAGCAGCATGGAAAGATACAGGATAAAGAATTTAACTGATCATCTCAAAAATTCTAATGCTTTACATAAGATCATTTGTTGATCATTAAGAAATTCATCGTAAAGAAGAGATTTAACAGAACCACTTTAGGTTTATCATTTTTGCTTAGTTTTCATTTCTGTACTACCTTTGCAATTGTCTCTATTTTTTCTTTTTATAGAAAGTCTGCATCGTGGTTGAAAGATTTCTCTATCATAAAGAATGAATCACTTGCAAAGGAGGAAAAATATCCCATATAATTAGAAAAAAATGACAGAGTCCCAGTCTCTTAACCAGAACTGGCTGCATCATTTTGGGGGCTTAGTCTAACATGAAAACATGGAGCCTGCTGTTCAAAAGTTATGAAGACTCTCAGGAGGGGAACAGCAGAGCACTAACGCCGGCGCGGAGCCTGGTCTGTGCGGGCCCTGTGCATCCACGCAGTCAACCCTGCTCCTAAAAAATAATGGACATCAAGCTCTTGGCAAGTGGTAAGGATGAGACACACTGAGCTGAGAACTATCTTCCCAAGGATGTTAAACAAAGACCTATGTTATTTTATATCAAAAATGTCTCCTTTCTTTTGTACCCTGATTACACAAATCTATCATTTCTTAATGTGCTTATTTTCTCGGTATTTCGCCCGCTCCCTCATTTTAAAAGTTCTCACCCTTTATCCCAGGGGACTAACATCCTGTAACAAACAATCTGTACTTACCTTCCTTCCCATTCCAAATTCACAGCCTATCCAATCCAGAATAAGCTTCATTTCTAGAGTGCTCTGGAATGTCCCCTGCCCAATATTCTAATATTTTTTTGGGTGGTGAAATCTTTGTAATCTCTGGGATAAACTCTCCTTGGCAATATTGTTCATTCTCTCAGCACCAGAAGATGGCCATGTAAAAGAAAGAATCCTCATCAGAAAATAAGGATTTGAGTCCTAAACTCTGGGCAGCAGGTCATTAGCTTTACTGAGCCTCAGCTTCCTCATTTAGTAAATGGAATACTATTTTTCTTATTGACCTCACTGAGAAAACACGAGAAGCAAGTGAGAGAGTGTTCATTAAAATGCTTTGTAAGCTCCTAAGTGCTTTGCGCACATAAGATATTATTTTGGCGATTTTCATTATGTGTTTGTTTCTGTAATGGCAGAAAACTATAGGCAGCTACCAATTTGGAGTGAAAAGGACACTGAGCTATAAATCAGGACATTTGGCCTTAATTTCTGCTGCTAGTGACATGCTGTGGGATAGTGGGCAAGTGGCTCCCTCTCTCTAGGCCCCCGTCTTCGCATTCAAGAAACAAAAGGTTTCAATCATATCACCAAGGTTCTTAACAATTCTTAATTTTATTTTAGTCAATTTACTTTGACAAAATATTTGTTGGGTTCCTTCTATGTACCAATGAATAACCTAGAGTCCTTGCGATACAAAGGCAAGTTTTGTTTCTCTGTTTGTGGTTTTTTTTTTTCCAGTTTTCTAAATACTTAGCATGGTCCAGAAATTGTGCTTCATGTTAGTGAAATACAGATGAGTAAGATCTGGTCTATACACTCAAGGAGCTCAACAGGGGGGTAAGGAATTAAGTAGAAAAATGACGCTATCCTGTGATAATCTGTTCTATAGAGGCTCACTCATATGCTCCACTCGCAGAAAAGGGGGGCGCCTGGCCCAGTGCAGGGCTGGGGTGTGGGATGTTTTCAGGAAGGCTTCTGGGTAAAGTAACCAGCATTGCTCTTGTCCAGGAGCACATTTATTTCCTCCGCATATGTTCCTGCGGTCCTCCGATGCTTCCCTCACTTACAGTTCATCTGCGGAACACATTAATCCCGAGGGGCGGCACAGGCCGGACGCAGTAACAGTTCAAAAGGATCTGCAGGATCAGAAGATGCTGGTCTCCACAAAGCCTTAGGAGATCCTATATGGAGAACATATTGCTTTGCAAGTTAGCAGGTTCTGTTCTGGTTTGTGCCTCAACACATTTTGGGGAGGCTTAAAAAATAGATGAGAAATGGATATTTTTCCTGTATGACACAGACACTGGTGGGGACTGCTTTTCCTTACCTCCACAGGCACTGCTGAGTTACACGGTGAAACGTGGACGGTGTTCACGAGCACAAGGGGGGTCGATGAATCGGCAGTCACGAGCAACAGGTCAGGGCACCACAAAGGGATGGCTCGGGCTGCAAAGTTATGAGCACCCTTCGGGTGATCTGGAGTGAGGGGCAAGTGAAACCCGAGGCCGTGGGAGTCGGGTACTGGTCTAAGGTCTCATATCAAAGAACTTAAAATGCCTCTTGGTGCCACAACAGGGACCAAATGCCGCCTGTGCATCTGAGCTGGAATGCTTTCTCTCGAGTCCTTTCCGTTGTTACTGCGAAATATTTAAGTGAAGGAGATATAGAGGTAAATCAAAGCAAACATCCAGCATTTTTAGAGATACTATCCAACCTAATGACATCCCATGTAATGAAATAAACATGACTTCATCCTGTGAGTGGCAGAGATCTGACTTAAAACTGTGAAGTTAATTATCTTCAAAATAGAGTCCTTCAGGGTCACCAGCTACCATATGAAACCCATTTACAAGACTCCCTATAATCCAGGACATGAGAAACCACAAAAATCTGAAACAAATATCCAGCCGGCAAAGATAATCCATAACTGTACAGCGCAGAGAAAAGCTCCACTATGCTTCTTTCCTTCCTCCTTCACACATGGTTTAAATATTCACCCCTCCATGTTCACTTGCTGTAAGGCTGTTATCGTCACGAGGGAAGCCTATACTACGCCAGCTCTACAAAGAGTCCCAGGCTCAGTTACAAACACCGTCTTTACAGATACACACAATCCAGGCTCTTAGGGATGTCTGCGTCACCAGAGCAAACTGGGGAGAATGTAGCAGCTGCAGGTAAGACTACCCATCTCCAAGTTCTCCACATCTATTTCAGTCGTATAAAAGAGCTTACTGCTCCATAAAAGATGGTTTTCTTTGAAACAGTTGGCTTTGATTGTGTCTCCTCAGGAATATGCATACACCCGGGAGGCAGGAAGTTAGACAGAAAGACAGTGGGCGCTACACATACAAATAGATCCCGGGACAGCTGTCACCTCTGCAAGGGAAGTCTCTGGTCTGGAAATCTATGTTTCCTCTCTTTTCTGCTCTCCTTTTCACCTACTTTAAGAATCTTGAGATAGATTAGCAACTAAACTTACTCCTAGAGCTACATGGAGCTATTCTAGAATGAAAACCATATAAAGAATTGGAAGATATCACCAGAAATGGAGTAATTGCCTCATTTCCAAGGCATCTGCTCCTGTTGTGGAGCTTCTGGTAGGCACAGAGCTGCAGAAAGCTCTGGCCATGGCACCTTCTAATCTGGCTGGCTGGATTCTCATTTTTTAAAACTTATTAAGTTTCAGCTGTAGCTCCCTCCCTCCCTCCAGCCAAGATTGCAAACCCTACCTCTCCCTCAGCACTAGGCACAGTTGGCAAGCTGCCCCCTCCAAGCCTGAGGGTATCCTGTCACAGTTTTCTGAACACCCTCAACACCTTGTCCAAAGGAGATGATCTGGCTTAACTCGATCAAGATTAACAGGGAAGGAAAAAAAGACTGTGAACAACTAGGATGAAGAGATTAGTCACCGATACAACTTCTCCAAGGAAAGATCACATCAAACATGGGCTTCAGAACTTTTCACACTCTAAATGGGGGTGGGGGGGTGAGTAGGTGGGAGGGAACAAAGAGAGAATATGGCTTATAACCATTAACCAAGCACCAACAGGCCTGTTTCCTATTCAACTCTATATTTTATCCCAGGAAAAGATACTAACCTTTGAAAAATAACAAATAGAAAAATCTGACTTAGTTCGAAAAGAAAACCGGGAAGGTGAACCAAGAATATATTTAAAAAAGCTGTTCTTAGCATGAATTTGATACACAACTAGTAAAACTGAATCAATGCTAATTGCCAAAAGGTGTTACATAGTTTTTTAAAAAACATTAACGTCATTAACTGTATAAATAATTTTTAAAACAGAGAGAAAGCCAAGAATATACTTTTGCAATGACTAGAGACAAGTCATTACAGAAATCATGAAAAGTGGAGAGTATACACACTTTTACACAAAGTCAGAGATTTTGATTTGTAGAAATATTAACATATTGTGGGAAAATATAAACAGGCATTTTGGGGACAATCCAGAGACTATTTTTCTTTCAATACCATTAGGGTTACAGAAAAAAAAAATTAGAGAAGAGAAAGGGCCACTTGTGAGTTTGCCTCAGGCTATTAAGATACCATAAAAAACATGATTAAAAGTTATAAAAATACAATAAAGGAAAAGAAACAAAAAAGTAGTATTTGGGAAGTGCTTATAAAAGTGGTGATGGAAGGGAAGCTGACACAAAAATAGCAGCACTTTGGAGGGGAGGGGAGTCATATTTGGAACAAGATTATACTCTCTCGTAAAGTCAATATTATTTCAGTGCAATCAAGTGTATCACTAATGTGCAAAATCTGACTTTATGAGATGCAGCAAAGCAGAGGAGAAAGTTGCCTTTGAATGATTACTCTGAAAGTCTAATCAAAGACATTCTCCCATGTTATCAAACACAGATGTGCAAACCAAGGAGGCTAGAAATGGTTTCGTATTGAAAGGTTGGCAGTGAGATTGAGTGCCTCGAACTGAACTCATCCCATCGTACGGAACCCTGCGTATACCTGGGAGGCGCTTCAAAGGCTACACGCACAGAATAATCTTCAACACATGTTTGCCCCTGACGTGCTTTGAACCTCAACCCAAATCTTCATAAGCCAATCCAGCGGCGCACGAAGACTACTGACCTAACCGGAGAGGCATTCGGGTGCTGGGAGAGGGCCGCAGGGAAGCCGGCTGAGCGCCGCAGACGGGCTGCTCGCTGCCAGCGCGGGCTCAGCTCTGCACGCCTGCTGTGCGTTTCCACGCCGGGAGAGCTCCAACACGCCTGCACTCCGTCGAGTGACCCAGCAAAGAAAGCGCCACGGGCCCTAATATTGCATTCCCCTCTTTTCTGCCCCTTTTAAAGGAGAGAAAAGGAAAGGGATATGCTTCCCTCCCTTTTGGCTAAAATATTTCTCTCATAACATTGTATTTCGTGATTGGAAAGATGTTGGGTATCTGAGTGCTACCTACTTGCTAATTAAACCTCGGTTTTCATTTCAAAGTTTAATTATATCTTCAATTCTGTGTCTGCAAAATGCTAATGGAAGAAATTCTTAAATACAAATGAGTAATTAACACCCACATATTTCTTTTCTTAAATTGTTTAATTTAGTTTAACAAGCCCCGTGTTGGAGTGATGGTTGGGTCATGCAGGGAAGCGATTTCTCCTCACTGTTCATCTACTTTTTAAAAAACACGCTAATTCAACAAGAAACAACAACTTGGTTGGTATTTACTGTTTGACTGGCAGACCTCTCACCTGCCAGCAGAATCTGGAGAGGGGGCTAGGTGAGGGCCAAGGGAGACCGACTACCTGCGAAATAATGGTTTGGGTGTTTCCTTCTCACTCTTCCTAAATTCCACCTTGAGGATTTAATTGTATCACCTATCGACACATTTCAAATGCTCTAGACAAACAGCCGATGCAACAGTATAAAAGAGCAGAGCTAAAGAGATTACCAATTCCTCTCTTATTTCCTGCAGATCCTTTCCAGATAGCTTTTTCTATTTTTCTGCCCCAAAGTGCAGGCATCATTATTAACAGAGGACAGAATCCAAGGACATGCAGGAAAGGCCAGTCATTCAGGAAATAGCTATCATTTGGTAAATGGCATAATAAACACATTATGATCTTTGATGCAGTGGGTAATGAGCCAGTATATATACAATATCAATGCTAAGATTATTCTCTATCTCTGTATGTAGTTTTCCTTATTTTACCTGAACTTCCCTTTTCTATTTGTTTGTGTTTCCCAGAATTCACAAGTCACTTTGTAACATCATCTAAGAGTTTTTGATGATTGTTACTATCCTTTGCTTCTCACTATTTTGTATCTATTCTACTCTAAAATGAAAACCTCCCTTATCTAACTGCTTTGGTCTATCAGTTAAATGACAATGTCAAAGGCGAGACTCAGTGTTATGAGAACTGAAGGACGTGCACATCTCTCAAAACTAGGGTTGATTCTGGAAGACCAAAATTCCCAGTCTAACTCTCTCCATGATTTTCAGAGTACTAGGACTAACCATTTTCAAAGAGGAAATGCCATCATTTTGTGGGACGAATGGGATAACCCCGGCTTGTAGCCAATTCCTTGGCCACCTATCTGCCATGTCCTTTGCAGCTTCAGGTCGATCAGCGCTCGGTGAGCCTCTCCTATCCAACTCTGTGCTGTTCCTTGCCCGTCCCAATCTTGCACATTTTGGTCTCTATCCCTTCACCCAGCGCTTGGGAACCACTTCAGGTGTTGGTAACCTCATGTCTCCTGTCACTACATCAATTTGATGCAGAAGAGTGAAATTTTTAGGTGTTGGTGAAACATCGGAAACAAGAGGACTAGAATGGCAAAGCCGTCTCCCGTGGTTGCTCAGCCATGAGGGGCATGTCCTGTGCACAGCGATGGGGTGCACTGCTTTCGTCTTCTTCAAGAAATGACGCATCCTTCAGCAGCACGGACGTAGCTGACAGCTTCTAGCAGTTCCTCGATTAGGATCCTCCCCAGCATTTGATGAAAGGCCAAACTCTTTCGAGGGAGCCACCAGTCAATGACCGGGCATAGCAGGGGTCTGGAGCCTGGCATTTTCTGCCCAGTGTGTAATTCCTCTACCAGCCAATCTTTGCTCTGGAGCTCACATTGGGTTGGCCAAGGATTTGTCGGGTTTGTACTGTGGTCAAGGCGCTCCCTGCCCAACCCTGCTTCAGGTGTTACCCTCTCAATTAACCTCTCGTGCTCCTACTTTGTCTCATCCACTGCTCCCTGGGGGATGCAACTGGTAAACTCCCATTACCATTACCCGCCTCTGGAAAGCTTCCTTTGTTTAGACAAAACTCCCAAACTCTCCCTAAATCCCCTAGCAACAGGCTTGGTTACAAATATGTATATGAGACGATAGAGACAAGTCAGTCAAATAGCAGGAATGTTTGCCAGGACATCAAGTGAAATGGAAACCTGCAGTGTGTTTCTCAGATTATCCTGAATTTGACAAGCATACTTCTCATTGATCTTGCTACTTTCATGACCCTTGGACATACCCTTAGGATGCTTCCTGATCCACGTGCCCTCTTCTATTATGGATTTTCATTTCAGATTATTTGGCATTTGTATATATGAGACTAACAAAATAGTGTAAATTTTTACATCCTGAATGTTCTTATACAGGTTGTTTTAACCATGTCTACTTCATAATAAAATATAGATTTTACTTAATTCGGGCTCCTTAACTACTTTAAGTAATTGGTTAATTCACCTAAAGTTTTTTTTTTAAACACCATTTTCAATGACTCACTAGTAGTCTTAAGTTGGACATTTCCTATATTCTGTAGAGGTTGGC
Source organism: Miniopterus natalensis (assembly GCF_054644295.1). Taxonomy (NCBI): domain Eukaryota; kingdom Metazoa; phylum Chordata; class Mammalia; order Chiroptera; family Miniopteridae; genus Miniopterus; species Miniopterus natalensis. The sequence goes on from NC_142088.1 coordinate 20,219,530, forward strand.
CACACAGTCTATATTATTTCATACTTTAATGACAATGACTTGAATGACAAAATAGCATCATTATAAAGTGTGATAATTACAACAATTCAAAGAGAGGTAACCAGCACCTTTGACAGCAGTAGAAAAATTAAAACCTACTTTGACCAATTTGGAAAAGTGTTTTGAATAAGAAATGTGAAATTTAATGGGAATAAGTGGAGGGCCATGCACTTAAGGAAGAAAACCCCAGTGCATAAATACAAGGTGGAAATGTATTCCCTGTGTTCAACCAAGGTAGAAAAATACACAGGAGTCACAGAAGGCCACCCCCTGAGCATTAGCCATCAGGATAATGGTGCTATTGAAAAAGAAAGCAGGGTACCAGGACGCGTGAGCTGAAGTAAAGTGGGTGAGAGCTGTGAAGTAATCAGCAGATAGTCATTCTTCATTGATCAGGCCCTCACTGTGTGCAGAGAGAAAATGGGAGAAGATCAAGAATGTGTGGGTATGAGCAGAAAAATGAAAAAGAAGAGCTTTGGAGACAGTAATCTGGAGAAGAAATAGCTGCAGGTGACAAAGTTTATAAAACTTATAAAAAGGTGACTATATGAAAGATGGTGTCCGTGCTCATAAAGGAGCTACAGAGCTTGTAGTGTATCATTTGAGATTTTAGGCAGAAAACTTAAATGCCTTGGAAGCCAGGCAGATAACCTGGTTCACTAAGCCAGGGGAAACCCACAGTCCTCTTGGAATCTCTCTCACTGTCCCGCTTTAAATAGAGGCATGAGCACACACTTAATTTCTTTCTTGTTAACTCTGCAGCAAGTAAAATGACTGCAGAATCACAATGCACATTGACACCTGGCACTTAGCCTCAGCTGCAGAGAGACAACGGGGCAAGGTGGAGACTGTGGCAAGCTGGATAGCATGTGCTTTTGCTAAATGGGGTGAGCCATACTGTTGGATGGAATATGGCTCCAGGGGACCAGGCGGTTTAATTTCCTAGGGGAAGCCATGAATCTGCATTTATGTAAGTTTTTTAACGTATACTATTTTTAATTTTTAAAAATTTCATGAAAATAATAGATGTGCATAATTCACAATTTTAAAAGTTTAAAACGTTCGACAAGCAGTATCTCCCTTGCCCACTCTGAGGCCAGCTTCCCTGAGGCAACCCTGTTGAAATATTTTAGTTGATACCCGCACTTCTAGAAAATGAACTCATCAAGTTATTTCTTAATTAATAAACTTTAGTCACTATTTGGTGTCCTTCGGTGATGACAAATAAAGATTTAATTATCTATGTCCCTCACCTTCCTAAATACTCCCATACTCCTAATACAGTTATGCCACAATTTGGCTTAAAAAAGACTCAGTTTAATGCTTCTATTATTATAACCCTGCAAACACTGCTCAGTGCTGAGCCGAGAAGTATACTTACGATCATTTCTTTCTTTCTTGTTCATTTTTCCCTGAAATGAATCATTGCCTCTTTTAAAAATTTGCAGTTTTATATATTGTTACTAATGCTTCCCGGTCACTCCAACACTGCCATCGAATCCCAGCATTTGTCAGCTGCATATCGTCTGTGGAGCTATCACTCCGGGGCCTCCGCCTCACTGTCCCACCGTGTCCCTCATCTTGCATCTCCCCTGGCATGGTCGCTGCTGCCAGGCGGGCTGCCCTTCCCTGCAGCTCTAAGCTTTCCCTCTGGTCTCTGGACTGCACCCTTGCTTCCTGGGCCTGACGCCTTCCTCCTTCTGGATCTGTGCTCCTTTACCTGGTGAAGCGCCTCCGCCAGTAAATCCTGAGCATGGACGCATGAGAGAGAAACTGCTTGATTCCCCGTGCCCGGCGACGGTTCTCGCCTACCCTTCCAGTTGATTGACAGTTGGCCAAATGAAGCGTTCTAAGCTGAAAATCACTTACATAGAATTTTTTTTCTGTGTAGATGTTTCATTTTATTAATTTTAATTTACATACTACACTTTCAGAGATCTGCCCACTGTGGAATACAAGGTATGTTAACGGTGGTTTCGTAGTCAGGGTCTCTGACGGCAATCCCAAACCTGCCTCCCAAGCACCCAGCAGTCGTGAAGCAGCAGCTGCTACTCCGTTGGTATCCCTTTTTCAAATATATTGTGTTCATGGCTATGCTCACATTGCTGCTAATTTGGAAGAAGGGGTAGGGGCAGACTTTCTGTCAATTAGCTTCCTTGGGTAATGCACTTACACAGAATTTTGTTTCCAGTACTGCTGTTGAGAAGTCCAATCCCATTTTTATTTTTATTTCATTTATTTATTATTATTATTTTTAAATCCTCACCCGAAAATATTTTTTCCACTGCTTTTCAGAGAGAGTGGAGGGGGGGAGGGAGAGAGAGAGAGAGAGATAAACATTGATGTGGGAGAGACACATCGATTGGTTGCCTCCCTGACCAGGGCCAGGGAATAGAGCCTGTAACCGAGGTACATGCCCTTGGTCGCAACCAAACCCAGGACCTTTCAGTCCTCGGGCTCACGCTCTAACCACTGCGCCAAACTTGCTGGGGCTCCAATCCCATTTTTAGTCTTAGGATCCTTCTTAGGAAACCCTTTTTGTTTGTTTGTTTTCTTCTCTAGAAATTTCAGGAATCTTTTCTTTACTCAAAGTGTTCTGAAATTGTATGAGAATATGCCTTAATTGTGCTGGACACCCTCTTTTTCACTCCCTTTTTACTATTCTCTCCTTTTGAAATTTTGAATCCATTGGAGGTAGGACATCTTGGCATGATCTTCTAGGAGCCTTCACCAGCCTGAAGTCAACATACAAAATCAAGGACCAGCTGGAACAGGTGGGATTTGTGAGTTCTCTGTCCATAGTCTCATCAAGAAGGAGGTGTGCTGAGTTGATAGTCTGTGAATTGCCCACAACCTGCACAGAACTAGGGGGCAGCATGGAACTCGTTTCACTGATCCATTGTCACGCTCCCTCCAGTGTCATGCCTGCTTGCCCCTCTCTTTAGAGTGTCACTGGTAGGTCCTCTTTTAATATGTTTCTGTGAGTTTCATTTACTCCATATCAACATGCCCCTATTTCTTTTGATAGATCCACAGCTATGGGTCTCTGTGGTCTCGCCTGTGTTACTACACAAAACAAAACCAACTAACACATTTCTCACTTCGAAAGCTCTGATTTCTCACCATCTCCCATGTTGAAAAATGTATCAGGCCCCATGACAACACCACCATGAAAACATCAAACACTGTACATCCGCTGGAAGCTCTGATTTCTTAAGTGTTCTTTCCTTAACCCCCTACCACTTTCCGTTGCCACAAAGAAAATCCCCTCTCCCTGTTGGGGCTGTTCTTCCCCATTTAAAAGAGAAGAAAAGGAAAGAAAGTTCATGGCTGGCAAGTTCAATTTCCTTTCTCTTCCATGTACACAGAATATTAAAACATCCTGTATTATATGGGGCCAGAGCAGGTGTGAGGAGTAGGGTCAGGCCTGTGGGTTAGTGTGGAGGGGGACTGTTTCAGGAAAGACAGAGAAGACATCGGGGTGGTCAAGGAGGCAGGGGGCCGAGGCCCAGAAAAGAAAACACGACTCAGGAGGCTCCCACACAAGCATGCTGTTCTCCACAGCTGTGGGCCAGGCCAGGGTGGCTGGGCTGCGCTTTTATTAGGAATGTGTCAGATGCTTTGTAGTTACTTCTTAATTTTACAGATGGTCAGAGAAAGTGATTATGTTACTTGCCTAAAGTTACCACCGAAGGCTGATTAATACAAGATGTCCTGACACAGGACCTATGCGTGAGGCAGGAGAAACAGATGAAGGGGTGCAAGTGTCCTTGTAGGATCCAAAGTTAAATGTGTGAAGCAATGAGAGCAAACCATGGCTGAAGGCAAATGGGTTAAGATCAATCATGTCAGAACCATGAAAGTAAAGAATCCAAAGAGCTCTCCAACTTCACCCTGCGGCTGGCTCTCTGCGCATGGCCACTCCATTGTTATCCCCATCATGCTTGGAGCACGTGTTATTGGCCATCAACAGAAAGCCGGGAAGGTGCCAGAGATAAGAGTGAGCATGGAGCAGATTCACTGAGGGCAATTAGCAGACATCTGACAGGAAAGCTTTCTTATGGGGGTGGGGGGCAGCCGGGGGAGCTTCATCCATTTCATCATTTGACATTGCTTTCATTAGAAACTGAAGCAATATGGAGAACTGAAGTGACCTTCATCATAACAGGGATATTTATAATAAACAGACTTGAGACTTGAGACACTGAGGAAAAGGCTGATAGAAATAAATTTGGGGAGTTTCCTTACAAAGGAAAAGCCAGATGAAAGAGAGGAGATTTAGTCATTCTGTGTCACCAAATTGGTAAAAGCTTTTGAGGACAAAGTAATAATATAGATATCGCCCGGGTAACAGACAAAAGAGATTCCAGAAGAGATTGTGAAAAGCAATTTTCTGTTAAATGAATCCTGTTTTCCTAGTGACTTGCATCATAAAATCAAAGATGAGAGAAAAAGTGTTGGCACCTGGGTGGAATAAGGCTCGAAGGGTATAGTGACTCACACGAAATAATGTATTTCAGGTAGAATTTATAGGTCAAAGTAGTTCTAATACTAAGTATTAACGTATTACTTCTAATACCATGCTGTAATCAAACAAATCACTAAAGGAAACAGTGACAGTGACCTCAGAGCTCATTCCCGACAATTCTCTGGAAATAGATGTGTGTGTTGCCCTGCCTCATATTGTTCCCATTTGGAGTCTTATGACAGCCACAGTTTTAGTAATTTGTCCAGGCTTTTCACCAGCCTTATAGCACCTACAGGTTTTAACTTCGTGCCCAAGGGAACTTTAAAATAAGGAAGTGAGGTCTCTATTTCATCTCAACTTCTAAACCCTTCATGTTGGTCTGGTTGATCTTTAAGATACTCTGAAGGTGTTAACGTCTTCAAAGACGTAGCACTCTACTCCGCAAAGATGTCTGATTCATGGTCTTCATTCTCTTTCTGCAAGAGCTACTGGTAAATTCCTAGGGCTGTGTAATCCTATGGGAACGTGAGCTTTTAGAGCTGGAATATTAATCTGTTTTGTTCACTTATGTCTCCCTAATGCCTACACGAGTGCTGGCATATCAAAGGCAATCAGTAAATATTAATTAAATATACTGATGAATACATTTTTCACCCTCCCTCTCATCTAGTCCTTTCTTCCTTTAGTCACACAAGAAACGCTGTCTGTGAGACACTGTGTAGGGGCTGCAGACAGAACACTCAGCGACTTAAGCAGACAGCCCCTGGCCCAGGGGGAACAAAAAGAACACTTTCTAAGATTACTTTAAAGTCACGGTAATAATGTGACAAGCGTCACAGGTAAAGTCCAAAGTGCTTGGAGAGCATTCAGCAGGAGGACTTTCTCTGTCCGTGGTTTTCCCGTCCTCCCTTGAAAACCTCCAACAGCGTAACCCTCTGCTTATAGAAAAAGGGGGATCCAATTCGGGACACGCATAGTTGTTCCAAAGTTGATCTTCATATTTGGCAAAGATGCATCTTCCCAACTGGCTGTCTCTGTCAACTGCTTTCCTTCTGGGTGCTGCTCACCCCTCTTCCAAGGGGCTGCCCTGTGAACGCCGGAACACAGCTTCCAGCTCGCCTGTGCCCCTCTCCAGGTCAAATGTTTCCAATTTTTCCAATTATTTCTTGTATGAAATTGGTCTGAGCTGCTTCACCATCCTGGTCAGTGTCTTTGACATGTATTCTTAAAGCTCAGTGCCCACGGCCAAAGTGACCAGCAGAGTAATGTGGACTAACCTCTTTTTATTGATACCACATGCTCATCAACATGGGCTATGCTCTCTTAGCTTTTCTTGGAAGACATACCACACCATCAACTAAAATTACCCTTATATTTTACCACCTAGCATCTCCCATACTCTCAGCTGTACGCATATCACTCGGAGAACTGGTTATAACGCATGTTCTTATTCAATAAGCCTGAGGTAGGGTCTGAGGTCATTTCTAACAAGCTCCCAGGTAATCCTGTAAGCTGCTGGGCCGCAGACCACACCGACGGTAGCAAAGAACTAAACTGAGGCCAAACCACTAAAATTCTCCTTTTAATAATGAATTTTTACTTTCATATTTTTGAATCTGGATTCAATCATACCGCATATGATCTAATCCTCTTACTTCTAAGGCTGGTGACTTTACTCCCATAAAAACCCTTATTTTCCTCACTGTTAAAATGGATTACTATTTGCCTTAAGGTACCTATTGGATGATGAAATGACATTCAAAATGAAGCAAGTCCTAGATAAATACAAATTATTAATAGTGTGTCAAGAAATGCTTCAAGTTTATTTCAGTGCATCAACTTAAAACAAAACGGTGTTCAATAAATGTTGAGTTAACTTTGTAAATTTACATATTGGTAGAAGCTACCAGAGATATACTGCTGTTTAGGGTAGTGGACATTCACGGACCACTGGTTAAAATTTATCCTTCCACCCTCAAATCTCTGGATTCCTTCCAGGCTTATTTTCCCAGGAACACCTGCTTAATTTGTCACGGTCTTCCTCCTTGTGCAATATATAAAATAAAGAAGTGAGAGGTCCAAGGCTGGCTCAGCTGTGGAGCTTCACTCCATGTCCTCCGGGGCATAAAGCTATTTGGAAACTCACTACAATTTCACAAAGATGAGTTACTTACAGGTTGGGTCTGTAGAATTCTATTCTCACTTGAATAAGTGTGCTCATGGCTTTTTCCTTAGGAGACACAAATTCCATGGCGAAACATCCTATTATACCTCCTTTCAGAATCCTTGTAAATTAAGCAGGAGTAATTACCATGAGCTGATTTGCTACATGATCATACTGAGACACAGAATGGTGAGATGGATCATCCAGAGTAGTTGCCTGACCTCGGTACAAGCCAAAGTTAGTTAAATCAGCACACTAGATGCACTGAGCAGTTACATCACGTGTCACAGTGGTTGCCAGAATTAGATATGATATAAATAAACTTATGTTTTCCCGTGGTAATAGTCTCCATGTAATTGGAGTTCAACAATTTAACTGGAAATGAAAATAATAGAAAAGAACAAGGGCAGATGACAAAGTGGAAACATTAAGAGAATGAGTGAAAACATCTTTAAGTATATACTGGGAGGAAAGTTCTGCTGTGAGACCATGATGACTCTAAATCTTTAAATCTCTGGGTAGATGCTGCAAAGGGGAAATCAACAATGGCTCTCCATCATAAATAACATGCCAAAAACGCCTTCACAAAGCCTTTTGTTATTTTAAAATGAGCAGAACACTAACTTCATAATTATATCCAACATAAATGAACTAGACTATCATAAGCCAGCTATTCTTGACATAGGCACTCATTAACTTCATCTACAAAAAGAGCCATTAATGCATATCACTTAAACACCAATGCAGAAAAGAACTACATTTAACTTGACAATAATCGTAGGGCATTTCCAAGTGGCCAGAATATAAAAACTAGAAGAGAGTAAATGAAATATCTATTATGTAAACCAAATAATCTTTAAGTAGTATTAGTACTCCCATCAGAGTGAACCTCTACCTCCAATAACCAGAGTCAAAGAAGAAAGGGTAGATCCACATGAGCATTTCAACTTTAACAGAAGTCGACCTGATAAATGACTTACCGTCCATGAAAACATTAACTGATACCAAGTGTACATGCTTTATGACAGATATAAATATCATACTGGAGTTGTGAAAATATCTAAATAATGTGTTCCTAATACTATGAACATTCACTCAAGGACTTAAAGTAGATAGAAGCATACAAAGGATGCAAGTAGGCCAACACCGAAAATCATGTCAGAGGCAGCAAATTATTATTGCTCATTAGCCAAAATAAACCTCAGGTCACAGACACTTTGAAACAGATATGTCTTCACCAGGTTATGCTGTTGGATGGATTTGGGTGGATTTCTTTTAAACTTGGAATTATCTGTAAAAGTACCCAATTAGGATACCATTGCCTTGGCAAAGACGGAAACAGTCATAAAAAAAGCTAACAATGACATTTAAAAAATGATACAGGTTAGGTTAAATTATAAAAGGTTAGTTGGCATTAAATTTTTTTTTTTTTTTTTTACAGAAGACAGTTTAATAAAAATGTTCCACTAAAGACAGAGCCAACCCTAAAATATTCCTTAAGATAATGACAAAGTGGCTGAAGAGCAAGCTGACCTGGGCGCTAACGCAGCATTTCGGCCTAAATCTGCATCTTGTTCCTCGTAAGTGGTCATTGCTCTTCACCCAACCGAGGGATCTGCCCGGCCCCTCTCCTCTTCTTAGGGTTCCTGGGCACTGCAGCCTAATTACCAGCTTGTCATCTACCTTTCCCATCGTAAAGTAAGTTCCTTCAGAGCAAGGACTGCGGACTATTCATTCGCATTTCCCAGGTAATGTTATTTCTAGGCAATAATAGGCACTTAGCACATATTTGGTGAATGAATGAATGAATGGGTGAATGCTTCCCAAGTTCACCAGGCTGTGGAAATCAGCAACTAGATCAGGCTGTCTCTTGAGTGGCAGCTAATTGGGCAACAAGTTATCGGCTTAATCGGACGTTGAAGGCACACAGGGAAGAGAGCACGATGGTAACCCTTGAGGATAAACCAGAGCCAGCGGACACGGGAGACACTGCTGTTGGTTCCTGCAACTGCTCACCGTGTCCCAAGGGTGGGGCGGGCCTCACTCTGCGAAATGACCTATTGAGTGGTGTGGCTGCCGCTGCTTATAGTCAGATGGACCTGAAACTACACAGGATGCAAATTCCGTAAGATGTCTTGGTTATATCTGTAGTCCCCACAGCTTTTAGCACTGTTGGTGCTTTGCAAAGGGGAGAAAGAGGAAAGGGAGGGGAGGGAGGAAAGGACTGAGGGACGAGGGGAAGAGACAGGAGGGAAGGAAGAAGATGGGAAGGGAGGGAAACAGCTTGTCCCTTGTCTGAAATTTCAGATACTCTTGCTTTTGAAAGGATGGAAAAATAAATTCTTTCTCTGTAAGTTCAGGATGGAACGCTCCCCTTTCTGATCGGGGGGACACGTATAAAGCCCACGTTTGAGGGAGGCGCGTCAGTTACGCCGAGTTACCGAGTGTGCACATCGGCCTGAGCTGAAACACACACGGGGAGAAAGCGACTCGGTCGGGTATGTTCTCACTCACTGCATCCTTCGCCAGGGCGCGATCTCTGGATTAGCATTTTGCAGAAAAGCGAATTCAGCTAATGACAGGCAAGCGTTCCCACATCAGGATGCCTCCCTTCCACGAAACGTAAAGCCGTCGGAGCGCAGCGAGAGGCTTTCGGCTTTCGGGAGGGCCAGGGGGAGAGGTCACAGAGGAAGGCAAACGACAAGGCCTCCGAAGGCAGAGGTGAGGCTCTGACCAGGGGGCGTCCCTGCTTTACCGCGGGCCCCTCTTTCTTCCCCCCGACAGCAATCACATGCCAATTGCCTCTGAGACTCCACCGCTGTTTCTGGTTACCGTGAGTGTCAGGGAAATCAATGGCTTTTTCGTAACACACCACTTGCTCTTGCCTTTCCTTGCCTTACTTCTGTCACTCTCAAATCTAATCCACAGTGTATACTCAGGTATGTGCCCATGTGTTAGTTTTATTTTGGGGAAGGTGATGAAAATGGTCAGGATCATTTATTCTTCAGACAAGAACATTTACAAAGTAGGTAAGAAGCTCTTCTCTCAGCAGCTGGATTCATGGCGAGAACAGTAAGTGTGCACGCACAGGAACAGGAACAGGCACACAGGCACATGCACATGCACACAGGCACACGCACACGCACACATTCACCCAAACACGCACACAAAGCCCCGAGCTGCAGGGACGTCAACACCCCTTGAGCTGAAGGGACGTCAACACCCCTTGGAGGTTACAGGTTAGTTCGCTGCTTAAAGAAGAATGTGCTGAGTTGAAACTGATCTTCACGTAGGTAAACACGTATTTCCACGAGAGACCACTCAATCATCCTCCCACCGCGGCAGCTCGGGGCGGGGGAAGAGGTCTCCACTTTCCAGAAGAAAAGGAATTCCTAATAAAGACCATCTGCCACGCGGCCCGCCATGCTATCGATTAGGAAGACTTAGAAGGCATTCCCATTCCGAGGCAAATACGTTTCTACCACTTACAGAAAAGGGGGACGATTTCCCTAACAAAGAAACCTTTGATGAACTCCCCAAAGAGAAGGGAGGCCAGAGGCCTGCCGCTGCCTTCCTGGGGCCCTGGAAAGACCTGCTGCCCCTCCGGCTAAGGCGCAGTGGGTGACAGGGATGAGAAAGGTGCTCCAGTTTGCTCTTTTCCTGCTACTCCTTTAGAGGGGGCGTAGACTGTTCCAAGAGGGGTCAGACAGGCCGGCTGCCGATTCTTTCCTTCAAAGAAGCTCTTAGTCAGAAACCTGATTTGATAAACAAATAAGGAGCTTCTCTGAGGGAACTGACCCTGGCCCTCCTCCTTGGTCTCTGGCTGCCACACTGGGGAGAAGTTCAGGGTCTTGGGAAGCCAGTTTGAAAACCTGTGGCCCAGGACAGTGCTGTCCAATGGAACTATAATGTGAGTTACATATGTGACTTAATTTTCCATTAGCCACATTAAAAAGAGAAAACAGGTGAAATTAATTTAATAATAATACGTTACTTAACAGAGCTGAAATATAATTTCAGCATGTAATCAATCTAAAAACTGTTGAGACATTTTACGTTGCTTCTCCCTCCTAACTTTCTGAGCTCGGGCACGCATTTCATCCCCACAGCGTGCAGGGGAGCCGACCTCCCCGTGGCTTTTCCCCCTTTCCTCTCAGCGCACCGAGTCCCCCTTCTTCTTTGTCTGCGTGGGCAGCGTGAAACACGTTTGCTTTGCAGACTTAGACCATATTTATGAGTTAATTACTATTCATTTCTATTAACCTTCTTACTACTCGATAAATCGCACCCTTTAAAATAAAATAATAAAATAGAAAACCTTCTCTGCTACCTACCAATTAGGAGTAAATCACTTGCCCTCTGCAAGCCACCGCTTCCTCATATACAAATGTGAATAATCACCTCTTTCTTGAACAGGGCGATGGGGCAGATTAGGGAAGAATCTACCGATTACCTACCCAGGTATCTTCTGCCCTGTTTTCAGTGCGGTGGCTGCGGCCGTTCAGCGCAGGTGGGTAAGGGATGGCCCCCTGGATCCGCAGCGTTACCCTGGCGGCCTCTGGCCCAGGCGGGGAGGAGGTGGCAAGCAGTCCCGAGGCTCCCAGCTTCCTAACCTCCCCTCCCAACCCCCTGAGAGTTCTGCTCACAGCCTTGGCCTTGAGTAAGTGGGGGGGAAGGGACAAGAAGTGGGGGGTAGAGGGGGGAACTAGAAGCATTTTCCTTTTTGCCCCATTTTTCCCTTTATTTTCCCTCACCTCTCCTTTGGTTTCTATTTCCTCTCTCCCTGGAGCGCCTCTCCCTCCTCTCTCTCCTCTCCTCCCTCCCCCTCCCATCCATCCTCTGTCCCTCCCTCCCTTCCCTCTCTCTTCTCTGTTCTTCCCATGCAATGGGTTGGGGGCAAATCCTCAACGAGCTGGAGCTGCCCATCTCTAGCACCTCTTGTTAAGACTCCAACACCACTTTAGAAATTGTGTAGAAATGCAGATTCTTATAATCGCAAATTGTAAGTGAGGAAGTTCATCACAACACACACGGCATAAGCTCACCTCCATCAAGCAGCCAAGGGAATACAGAAAAGGGTGCTAGCTAAAAAGGCAAGCGAAAGTGGGAGGCTGCGAGTACACCCGCAGAAAGGTATCTTTGATATTATGATAATACCCACACAGGGTTTTCAGAGAGTAGAAAAGAGGGGGGGTGGGGCCTGTGAGGACATGGCGTGCTGTGCCGAGCCAGACGAGGCTGCTTCGTGGGGAGCTTCCAGCCGGGCTTCCAGGGAGACCACTGCCTGCTCACGGCGCAAGGTCCAGGACACTGAGGCCTGGCCTGTCAGCTAAGGGCTGGTGTGTTTGTAAAATAGGTATACATGGGTTTCCTATGAACACGTGTGCACATATATCCGCATGTGTGTGTGCGCATGCCTGTATGTGTATGGCCATATTCTTGCTTGCATGTGTGTATACATGTGTGCACACGTCTGAGTATGCGTGTATATGTAGACTGGGGGTGGAGGGGGCTGCATTCTTTGCCAACAATGAAGCAGTATTGGGGGGACTGTATGCTATCCCTTCCTCTCTCTCTCTTCCCCTCCCTCACCCCCTCTCCCTCTTTATTATTTCTTTGAAATAATAAAGTACCATTGGGAGAGGTCACTGACTGTGGACTAGGTTTGTCCATCAGTAGCCGTGGATAAAACTACGTCTGTTTGGGGGAAAAAGACTAAGGAACCTAATTATAGTTTAGAAATTAGCATCCAACTCTTCGTGGTGTGTAATGCAGTAATATATTTCATCGGATATCAAGGTTTTCCGCTGTCTGAGCTGAGAAACCAGCCTGGTGATATATGATGAAAGTCGTACCCAGGCCCTGTATGTGCTCATTCTGGATTAGGGGTGGGTAACACAGCCCAAACATCGCTTTTCCCTGGACGGTGAGTCACCTCACTCATTCAACTCAGTGCGCCTTGAGCACTTGCTGGGAGAAAGGCACAGAAAACAAAATAACTTAAAATTGTCGTCTTTGCCCCTGTAAGACACAGACTCCTGAAAAATAACTAATGACATAAGGTAGTCAGTGACAAGTTACTACATTCTAAGTTCTCTGAGGGCAGGGCTGCCCCTCATTCATCACTCGGTGCTTAAGGAAGACTTATCAGGTGAGTGAGCGGCATGCCAGAGACGGGGCGTGGGGATGAGATGTGGAGGGGCTTTGCACCAGGGCCATTTCGGGAAGATGAAATGTCCTAGAGGAGGCGGGACTGCAGGACTGATTGGTGCAAGTGCCCTGAGGAGAAGGGGTGAGAAAAGATATACCGCTTCATGGTCTGTTGGGCTACTTTATATTCCTAATAGCTGACGAATCTCTAGGGCCCACTTAACCAAAGCAAACAAAACTGTAGTATGCTGACCTTTCAGGAGACTTGCGATGGACTCCCTTCAAGAACCTGATTTTGTATAACTTCCAATTACCAGGAAAGGGATGGTTCGTCTTGAGTACAGGCAAGCATTCTGAAAACCTAGCTCTGCAGATCCCAGGTATGTTATTTTTAATTAAAAAAAGGTGGGGGGGGGGCTACAATATTAAAAAGTATAGTGAAATTTAAAAAGTATAAAATGGGCAAGTTTTACATTATAAAATTTCTAACACTAGTTTCAAATTAATGAATTCATTTGATGTTTGAATATTTACAATTACTTTAGTATTGCTCTATTTTTGTTGTTGTGCATAATAAAAATTTTCTAATATTGATTTTCCTGCTCTGATAATCTCACGCCAGTATTAATTTATAAAAACCATTAAGTTGCTGATTATCTGCAAGACAATCAGTGGTGGTTATACAAGATAGTTAAAAAAATTAATCAAGGTCTAATACAACTGGAAACTGCAGATTGTAGCAGTTATTACCACAACATTAGCTGCGTCTAAAGCTCACAAGGCTAAGGTGACAATGCGAAATAATGATACGTCAACCTCATAATGCAGTCAGGAGAAAAGCAGGGCATGATCACTGAAAAGATGATAAAATAGGCTTCAGATTTTTCTTCCACTCTTCTTATAGTATATGCTTTGGAAAAATCGGTGGTTTTGACAGTCTATAACACTCCATGGACTATCCTGTATATTTTTAAATTTCTAAATTAGTGGTATAATTGCTATAATAAAAATTTAATCTTTTCTGGTTATAATAGCTTTTTCTCCAACCTGACGAAGACGGCATAAGGGTGTTTGAGCCCGACCCACAATGCTTTCAGCAAAGAGCCCGAGCTCTAGACTACTGAATCCATTCTTTCTAAATGAGTTTCTCAACAGAAACAGTGGAACGGGGAAAGATCAACTTAGTGATTCTGAGTTACGCCTTTATTACTCAGTTCCTTCACCTGACATTTAACTGTCACATACGAGTAATAATAATAATAGTAACATGAATACTTACTATATATCAGTGACTGAGCTAAGCACTTTATAAACGTCTCATTTAATTCTAACCAGACTCCTATAAGGTAGAACTTATTCTTACCCCCTTAAAATTTTTTCTTTTGGACAAGGGAAGTGAATGACTGAATAACCTTAAGGCGCCCAATAATGCCCAGGTAGCCGGGAGTCAGGCAGTAAAAGGAGAAGGAGTACGGAGCCAGACTGCTGGGGTCACGTCAGCCGTTCTGCCCATTCAGGGTTTATTTGTCCATAGGTAGGCAAGTCATCCTTCCCACGTCTCAGTTCCTCAATCTATAAAATGGGTATAATAATAGTGTCTACTTCATAGCACCTTTGTGAAGAGTAAATTAATTAATGAAAGCAAAGAACTCAGGACAGTATCAGTACATACATAGCAAACAGCACTGTACTATAAAGGTTGGATATTATCACTGCCTCTGTAATGAACCAGACATTGGTACTAACTTAGTATCAGGAGTCGGTAGAAGTGTCCCCGTTTGCTACAAAAGATGTAAGTCATATCTTTATAAAAGCGGGGAAATGGGATGTACAAATATGGACAGAAGATTCAAGGTTTCAGGGAGAGATGGGAGTGGTCAGAGCAGTACTTAACCCTTCCATCAGCTTAATCTTGGGATACCCAGGTAAGAAAACAGCACTCACATCTGTTGAAAATCTTGAAAGAGAAGTTTCAACCTCTTCCTAAGAAGACACACAGAGACAGAGTTGGATGTTCTGATGATCAGGCTAAGATATCAAAAGTTAAAGATCTTATATTAGAGAAAAATTTTGTGCCAGCAGCAGAGAATGCTGCAACAGCAACAAAAATATTGGAGAGAACAGCTAGTGCTTGAGGGTTTTCCGCTGTTACTAGAAGCATTTGTCTGCTCTGATTAATATTGATTTTTTTCTGACTAGCTACATGATAGTTATCTTATAAGTATTTATTATTGTACAAGAATGTACCAATTATTTCACCTAATGAAGAGCCCATTTCCAAACCAGGTGGATGCTGCAGTCAATATCCTCAGTTTTGGGGTATGCAACATTGCTCTGCATAGATCTGGCCTGAGACCTTAAGAAATTATTAAAATACAAAGGTAAAATATTTCATCATTTAATTACACCAAGTTTCAGCATACTGAGATTGTTTGTAATCCTCCCTCTTCCCCGATTTTCCTCAGTAAAATAATATCTCTTTTATTTCTTTACAATTGAATGGCGTGTGGTCATAAAAATGATAACTGGCGAATAGCCCCCTCATCCTAGCTCTTAGAGATAATGCTTTTACTACTATTCCCTGACTTGGTCACCTCTTTCTTCCACTTTCCAGGCAATGATGCCCTAAAAAGATTAACCTCCTCTCTGGGGTTGGAGCCAATTCTTTCAATGGATGCCAAAAGTTCACCAAAAAATTCAATTGTCAAATTGTGTCTCTAATGGAATATGACTTTTGTTTACTTTAGATTATGCACTTGGGGAAGTTATGGCTAAGTACATTGGCAGAATATAAAGTGTCATTTAGATGTGGCGTCACTGTTTCCTGCTTTGATGCATAAAATGTATCCATATTTGATACATTAAATGCACTCCATAGGTATCTTCAGCACACAGTTTTTAATAGCAACTTTCAAATAGAAGCCGTAATGAAGGCCAAATCCATTTTGTTACAGCAGCAGGAACTAACACCAGTTATCCGCTCAGAGCTAGTAAGTTACTTGCCAAATCAGTTTCCACCACCTACTGGGAACAGCATACTTCATTTACATGCCAATCAACAAATTAGGCGTTACAGATCCTGTTCCCTCTGATTTAAGGCTTCATATAATACCACATGATTTTCACATTGAGATACACAGGCAATGAAGTCTAAGATGATATTATGTATTTGTGTTTATTTGCCCTCATAATTATAGATAAATTATAATAATGGACTATGAAATTAAAAAACCTTCTCTGTAACCAAATTCCTCCAAAGGGGAATCAGTAAAATTTCTGGTCTCAATGCAGGAAGTCTAAGTATTCAAAAATAGTGGGATGAAATGAGTAACTATCTGGCCAGCACTGAGTTAGTAGAGAGTGGTTTTCAGCAAGGACTCCCCAGGAGGTGAGGCTGGAACTGAGCATTTAAGCATGACTGAGAGGTGGCCAGGAGAATAGTATGGGCCTGAGGAAGGAGAAATGGCATTTTATTCACAGGAAATAGAAAGGGCCCAAAACACTGACTGGCTTAATGCTCTCGTGGTACATTCTGATAACTGCATGTACTTATCTATGGCTGCAGAAAAGAATAAAAGAATAAAAGAATAAAAGAGGGGCATCGTATGACAGCTCAGAAATCTAAGCACGTCAAGGCACTGGAAAGCAACTGCAATGATTTAGGCAGGAGATCAGATCTACGTTTGGGAGCGTCATATGGGCAGCACTGTAGAGGGTAGGTTGGAAGAGAAAGTCAGGACTGCTCAGAAGGCCACTGCTTTAGTGTGGGAGGAAATGAGAAGGATCTGAACCAAAAAAAGTTCAGTAAAAATGAAGAAGAATTTAGATACCTAGAGCCCTAGCTGGTTTTGCTCAGTGGTCAGAGCGTCGGCCCGTGGACTGAAGGGGCTCAGGTTCGATTCTAGCCAAGGGCACGGACTTCGGTTGCAGGCTCCATCCCTGGTCCAGTCGGGGTGGGTGTGGGAGGCAACCAATCGAGGTGTCTCTCTCGCATCGATGTTTCTCTCTCTTCTCCCCCTTTCTCTCCCACTCTCTCTTGGCCTCCCGGATAGCCTTAGTAAAGGCAGACAAGCAAAGTTAATTCTACAGGGTCCAAGCTGACTTGGTGAGGAGGAGAGGGAGGGAGAGAGAAGAGGGTGAGAGGAGAGGACTGAATGTAGAAGCCCAGGAATGTCCACTTTTAGTAAGAGGCTAGGAGGAGGAGCTAGAAGAAGCAGCCAGAAGGCTAAAAGGAATAGGCTGAGGGAGCAGGATCACAGAATGGAGCAGCAGGAATTGTGTTCAGGAAGGAATGATCTAGGTGGAAACAAAATAATTCATTTTTAAACATTACCAATTTTAAAGAGAAGGTGGAAACATTAAACTGCAACTCTCCTTGTATCTCCAATTGTCTGCCCTTTCAAGAAAGGAAATTACTGTTTCTTTCTTGAATGGTAATTTGTGTCAAATAGGATACCCTTGTTTTTTGAAGATGTATCATTTTTTTAAAAAATTTTAATAAAAACTAGCATTGTTCTACAGGCTAAGCATAAATTATTTGACTATGACATTAAAGTTTATGGGTAAATTTTATACATTTTATTATAGCTACTTCTTTTAAGTATATTCATGTTAAAGGTTTTAAATGCACAGAATTGATAAATTAACAAAATAATTTATTTTATAGATTCGCAAGTCCCAAACTGATAACTTTTCAGATTGGAGTTTAGTGTGCAAAGTAGCAACACCTCATGGCCAAGAATGACATTACAGACTAGTTTTATTAGACACTGTAAAAACCCTGACAAAAGGCAGAGGCACTATGCTCCTCATGGTACGAAACACAAAGAACTCATAAGCATACTTGAAATTTTCTTGGTCTGAGTTGTGACAGCAGATAGGAAATATCAGAACTTTCTAAAAAGCACAGATAAACATAAACATAGAGTCTCCACTGAAAAGAGTCATAATCCTTAGGTTGAGAAAAGCTGTATTTGGTTTGCACTGGATTAGACCTAGCTAGAGAATAGTAGAAAGAAGACAGTCTTTAATAAACACCCTCCGACCGTGGGCAGTGTTGCTTCCCAGGTACTTGGTGGTTATCGCCAAACCAGGGTCTACCCTGAGGAGGTCTCTGACTCACAAAAATGTTGAGATGGACACTCAATACTTCCTTCCACAGAAGAAGACATTCCTACTCCAATGACAGAGACTGTACCTATCAGAGTTACATGTTGAAATTATAAAATTAATTAGTGAAAGGAATCAGAAGAAATAAGAATATCATCCACTTGTCAGGCAGAGAGCATGGATGGCCATGCAGAGGCTGGATTCCATTATAAAACGGTTCTTAACTTCTTTTTTGTAATAAACCACTTTGAGAATTAGAAGGAAATTATGGACTCTTTCTCCGTAAAAATATACATACTCATTTATGGTCAAAATTTTACATAGAATGTTTAGATAGTCCCAGGACTGTGTCTTAGAAGTTTAGCTCCATATGTGCTCCATAAACACCGTCATTATATGTGGATCCTTCACAAGAAAAAATAAGATTTATTTTCTAGAAATTCTTTACCATAAACCTTGACAGAGTATAGTTACCCTACAGGGTAAGGAATAATGACATACTAGCATTCACAAAATACTTACAATAATGCTTTCTACCAATTTAATTTTAACTAAGTTAGAAAGAGCTGCTAATGATAATATAACCACACACACACTATCTTTTGGCTAAAAAGGTTCAAGGTGCTTCACACAGTTGCAGTATCTTTTATATGGAAGATATTTGGTCATAAACATTCAAAGGCCTATTCAACTTACAAGAAGAACAGAGGAGATTTCAGCCACTGTGACTAACTAAACCTTGACAGACAGAAAGATGATGAGGATTTGGCAGAGTGTTTACACCATTTTGCACATTTGCGTCTTACCCAGAACCAGACTATCTCCAGCGAGCAATAGGGACGATTCGGCAACGGGCGGACATTAATGTGAAAACAGATCAAAGAATTTATAGACATGGTACATAAGTATGTAATTTAGGAACAGACTTGTGCGGGGGGACACTCTTGGATGCGGCCGCGGCATTTTCTGTGTAAGCCGGAGTGACTGTTCAGGGAATCAGGTATTTTCTTACTTCAGCACTGATCCTTCACACGTGCATCCCCACAACCTCCACCAGCCACGCCGATCCACTATCACTCGACACGCCACGCTCGGACGACGGCGCCTCTCCTCTCTCCCGGCACAGGAGCCTGACTAATGTCAGACCCGGCTCCAGTGTGAAGCACCCGGAACATCGAACAAACGTGAGCAAAAAGGAAGGCAGAACACACCAGCTCTTTTCTCCAGATCCCCCCTCTGAGGAGGCAAATTATCAATTCTGTGAATGAAATTAACTCCACTGTTGCTATATTACATTCCTCTTCATACCTTTTTGTTTTCAAAATGTGTTTTCAAATGCAGAGATATTGATAAGAAAAGCCCTAAGGTGATCAAAAGCCGGTAGTGCTTCCCTAGCTCCCCCCCCCGCCCCGTCTTATCAATAAATCATTTGCAGCAAAATAAAAAAGATAGTAAGTCTGAGAAAAAGAGAGTATTGGCTTTCTAAGAATCTTTCTGCAGCAATTTTAATAATAACTGGACATCTTCCTATTTACCATCTCCTTCAAGCACACTGTGCGGTTAATGAGGCCTCGTCACAAGGACGAGATATTTGCACCCTTTTACAGAGGCCTTAGTTTTGAAGTTTCATTAACTGTCAAAGAAATACACCTCACTCTTGGAAATGTGAACTTATTTGTCAGAAGTCAATGCAGACTTAATTTAGGCTTTTAGATTACATGGTGATAATACAACCCACAAAGATAAAACATGACATATACTGGTCTTCTTGACGTGTAATCACACTTGACATCACTACCTTCCTTGCTTTATAATTTCTAATTTCACTGATTTGAGGGTGATTTGAAGCCAGCTCTTTACTTTTCCCAAATACAAGATCAGAATGATGCAATGAAGAAGTCCTAGCTTCAAAGGCAGTTGAGGGGTAAAAGATCATTAGGTTTGCAAATACTCTCAAGAATTTGGACAAAAAATGCAAGTATGCACATATCTGTACACACATCCATATGGAGGGAAAGAAAAAGAGAGAGAAAATGCTAGAGCTAACGGCGGTAAAATGTTAACATCTGAGCAATCTGGATGAAAGGTATACAAGAATTCTTTGTACTATTATTTTTTTTAACTTTTCTGCAAGTCTAAAGTTATTTCATAATAAAAAGATTTTAAAAATCTAAGTAAGTTCTGAGTTAAAAAGACATTAATGTGAAAACAGATCAAAGAATTTATAGACATGGTACATAAGTATGCTCTCAGACACAATTAGTATTGGCCTCAATCTTGTAAATCAACAATCAATACTCAAACACTTATGTTGTTTAAAGTCACTGGTCTATTGGCAAGATGCAGTAATATACATTACAAAAACCATCATCCCTAAACGATATTAATGTTTCAGCTACAGCTGTCATCAATTATTTAGGACTTACTTCCTAAGCAGGTTCATAGGCTAGATAGAAGGTAAGATTTGCAGAGAAGGTAAGGAGAATTATGAAAAGAGAAGCAAAAAAAATAATTTTATCCTACTATGATAATGGCTTTCTGAGAAATCTAGTGTTCTGTGTATATACACATAGGAGATTATTTTCATCTGGTGGCCTACCCACCAGATAGAGCAAAATTATAAGCCCGCCTAACAGAGGAGGCAATGTTCCCCCAGGCTATGTATGCTAGTAAAATAAAGGATCAACTTATTGAAATATTGGCCCAGCTAGACTTTCTTCCATTAACAATCAGTTGAGACACATTTTTAAAGCAACAGCTTAAATGAATGGCTGCATGTCTGTAATAATTTTGACTTAAAATGTCAACTGTGTTTGAGATGCCATGTGCATTTAATCAATGTCTCTACACTGTAAAATAAATATGCTTCGGTGTGACTGCTGTGCCAGTCATAAATCATAATTCACAAAGACAAGAACATTTCATCTTCTCTATTGACAGTTGTTAATGACAATACTGATTAAAATGGTATCTGCCTGCCATATTATTGTTAAACAGCCTATTAGAATTTCTATTACATCCTATCACCCACCACTATTTCCACTATTTCTCTTTATGCTGACACATCTCTTGTGGAACAGAACATGATGGTTAGATTTAAAGTTTAACACTGAAAATGCAAAACTAAAGAGCAGAGCTTATCAGTAAGTGTTAACCTATATTTCCCAAATTCAGAGCATTCCTTCTGTCAGAGATCCCACTGCTCAAAGGACTTGCTTCTCTCCTGGAATTAACTCTGAATTTTTCCAAATGAATGATTTGGATAAAAAAACTACACCAGAGGAAAAAAAAATATCAGTTGTCATTTAAAAGCCACATTAACCAATGAAAGCAATTTCAAGTGTAAACTGATTGTTAGTTACTATTTCTAAAATGGATTGCTTGGAATCAAGAATTGGCTCAGCAATTCATTGCAGAATGCATACTGTGGCCCAGGCAGTAAGCAATAGTGAATTGGAGTCAGGTATTCCCAACACCATAGGATCACTGGGGATGGAGCCCCACTAACTAGGATGGGTGATGGCTGGAGAATTCACATACAGGAATAAAGTCTGTCTTACAGAGGTCAGTCAACTAGTCTAGAAGTGGTCCATTCAGGCATATTTCATCAGCAAGTCAGGCCATGGTAGTGAGAAGAGCAAATGACAGATGAATACTTTAAAGTCAGATAAGACACATGAGGTTTAAGAAAAAATGTCCTGTAACTAGACATATAGGTCCGGAGATGGAGCCAGGAGCCAGTGTACTGGGTGTGATCTGTCAGAAATAAGTTCTCCTGTAACAGTGCTCTCGTCCAGGACAGTGGGGCTTAAAGTGGGGCCTACATGGGGCTGTGGGTTCTAGGCAATTTTACCGAGCAGGCCCCAGAGTAGAAGCCAACATGGTAGGGAGGTAGTATTTGGGTAAGAGTCATGATTGCTCAGAGCTCCACAGGTTTATTGAGTTCTGCAGTTGGGGTACCAGTGTCAAATGTGGATAGAATGTATACAAAGCTAACCAGGGTCAGGGGAGAGACTGCTGATAATCAATCTAGCTCTGCCTTTAGTTAAAAAAACTGGGACCAAGAGGAACTAGAAAATTGGGTTACAATTATGAGAAGATAGGAGGAGGAGGCAGAGGGAGGAGAAATGAAGTAGAGGCAGAGGTCCTGGGGTGAACACCAATATTCCTAAAACACGGTTCTTGTACTTCAGGTGGGTACAAAACCAGTGGAAAATACCAAGAAGATCCAGAGCCCCTCGGCAAGTCTAGAGTTATCAGACCTCGCCAATGACTTTCCCATGAATCGTGGCCTGAGCATGTTGAGGCCAAGGAGATGCTGGGTGACATGGAGTTAGAAGGCTGATTAAAGGATTCGGACCGTCAGGGGAAGGAATTTAATCTGTGTGAGGGAATGAGAACGACCTACCAGGCCCCACATCTGCGTCTGTTACAACAATTCCTCAGCACCTTTGCTTATTTTTAACAATGGAAGAACTATCATCTGTATAAATGTCTAGGTTTTTGGATTACTCGTGTGTGTGTGTGTGTCTTCCTTGACTTCCTTCTCAAGTCACAATATGGGGACATACATTGTGACTGAAAACAGAAAAAATTCAGGGGCAAGGTAGAATAGGAAAACTATTCTGATAGCAAATGCCAATTAACTTGCAAAAGAGTCTTTACAAAAGTGTGTCAGTAATCAAATCACTCTAGACATCAAATACCCCAGCAGAATGGGGATAACGAAGGCGTGACAGAGACCGGAGGCGGCATCGGCAGTCTGGTGGAGCGTCTGGGTCAAAGTTCTAGGAAACTGGTCAAAGCCTCCCCTTTCATTTTACAGTCCATCTTCATCATAAAAGCTGCTCCTCCACATACTTTGAAAATTCCAGGAGGCAGAAGGAAAGCAGAACAAATCTATGATATTGATTTTCTACTATACATTGACTAGAGTTCAAATTTAAAGTGAAAAATTATAGTCCCTGGGGGGGAAAGAAACCCATCAATGGGAGGAACTAATACCAAAAGCCCGGGAATTAGGGTTTTTACTGCTCACTGGTGATTTTGTCTGCAATCAGAGTTACAACCGTCATTTCTGGTTGATGTGCCGCCAGCTCTCTCTTTTTTGAGTTTTAAATTATATAATATTTTAAAGGATTCTTTTGTTGGCAAGTGGGGTGCTGCTTTTAGTCATTCTTTGCCGAGACATTTCTACTTTCATTTTTGGAGCTATGTGGCTTTTCAGATACAAAAATGCATTAGGAGACTAGATGACATCGCAGGTTAAAGCAAGCACAAAACTAAGGTAACAAAAGGGCTCACTTACTAAGTTTTCTTTTATGCCTTCCACTCTCTTATATTTTTAAAGTCTGTAGTACAGATTTTTAAAATTTGTCGTATTCAAAATAATAATTACTTTTTCTACATTTTTTATTTTTCCAAAAATTTTAGGGCTATATAGTAGCGCATAAACAAAGGGTGAGAAAGGAGGGAAAAATCAGAATGATCCTTTAGGACAGTTGATCACCCTGGGAGTGCAGACTGGGGTGATTAACTGTCTGGACTTGCTTACAATTGAGGAGTTTCTTTGGAATTTTCAGTGCTCAACCTGGGATAAGATGGTTACACTAATGCAGACCAAAGGACATGCTGAGTATTAATACAGGGTGGGGCAAAAGTAGGTTAGTAGTAATGATAATAAATAATACAATAATTAATAATAATACAAGAATAAATCGTTTTGTGTACTCACATGAATGTATGTTTAAAAGCCAAATTTTTCATTTTGCCTCTAGCTAAATTTTCTATTTTGGCAAGTTAAATGTTAATGGACCGGGCAATTTCCCTCAATTCAGTGTCATTTCGCCTTGTGAAACTGACTTTTCAGATAACCAACCCTTATCTATTTTACTCTATGGACACATCTACCCTAGAATCATTTCCAGCTGATGGCCAAGCAGCTGATGACCATAACGACAATTTATACACATATTGCAAGTGTATAAAAAGCATGCATTTCCCTGGCAAAGAAAAACTTCCATTGAAGAAGGCAGTTACACAGCTGAGTTTAGATATCAGGCCATCTCAGTATTCAGTATTCTTATCAACTATGCTACAAGGGTTCAACCATAGTTTTATGGGACTCAGGGATGCTCTGGTTATTTAAAAGGAGCTTAGTAAATTTTAGGTCACTTTAATATTAAAACATCTATGCCCCACCAGGTTTTGAGAAAAGGTTACAGGTAACATGAGAACACTTCTGACTTGTTGTTCATTGTGGGTATCTCCAAACTGATCATTGGGACGGTCACTTATTAGGCAATCAGTCAATATTTGTTGAGTGAATGAAAGAAGATGTCAAAAAATAAAAATAAAAGATTGGTTGTATACTTATCACAACATGCTTTTTGTGTAATTAGCAGTTGTTTGCCCAATAATATTGAATCAATTCTTTCAGAAAAGATTGGGGATACTCCACTCAACCTAGAAAAGTAGTTTAGAAAGAGATGTTGAAAATTCATTTATTTAAAAAAGGCCTGGGGTAGATATTTTTTGGGATGCAGAGGTAGAGGGTAATTACAGGGGATACATCTGAATTCCAACCACAATTATGGTCACAACCTCACAATTTAGCTTTTAACTATAAATCCTACTTTCATTGCTAATAATTTCATATTTATGGGTCATCTTAATTAGATAGTGAGCTTAAGTGAAGGGTTCATATTGTATATTCTTTCTTGGTTTCCCTAGAGTAGCATTTAATAGGTACTCAAATAATGAACTGATTGGCACAGTTTTTCATATCATTTTAGATGATATTTATCCTTTCTACTTTTAAAGTACTTTAGGGAGGTCAATTCCACAACCTGTTCAGAAACCTCATTCCAGTGCTTAACAACCATCTTCTTTTTTATATCTAACCTCATTTTTTTCCCTGATAGTGATTTTGGCCCATTTTCTGTAGCACTGTCCTCAGTGGAGATGGATAACAGCTGGTTACTACTCCCTGTTAACTCACCCGTCAACCTTTTCTTCAAGCAGAAATTAAAAAAAAAAATTAACTCCCAATGCAGTTCACCCTCTTTCTTATTTTCGAACCACTTCCACTGTTTTCATTATTTTTAATACTGTTATCTCGAATGACTAAAGGGCACAACACTTTAACATCCAAATAAGTCTACTCCAATTAGCGCACTGTGTAAGCCAGTCAGTCAATCAGCAAAAGCTTATTAAGGGCCAACACTGTAAAAAGCGCTGTGAGGAGGTCCCTTTGCTTAAAGGAATTTACAGCCTCACTAAGGATATGAGACAGGCATGTAAAACCCATACTAAAAACCAAGCCGCCTATGGGAAGCACTAAATGAGATGACAAGGGCTATAAGGGTTTTGGTGAGAAAGACAGTAATGGGGGTCAAAGGATTCATAAAGGAGATGGGGCTTAAGGCGGGTTTCAGAAGCCAGACAAGACTCAGAGAGAGAGAGGGAAGGCGGGAGGGGAAGAGAGAGGGGGGGGGCATCCTAAAAAAGGGTTCAATCTTAGGCTTCACAGAGTGTGTTTTGGGTAATAGTCAGCCATCTGGTTAGACTGGTTGAGTATGCAGAAAGGAACAGTAAAAAAAAAATGATAGATGCCGGCCAGCGTGGCTCAGCAGTTGAGCATCGACCTAAGATCCAGGAGATTGCAGTTCGATTCCTGGTCAGGGCACATGCCCGGGTTGTGGGCTTGATCCCCAGCAAGGGGCGCGCAGGAGGCAGCCGATCAATGACTCTCTCATCATTGATGTTTCTCTCTTCCCCTCTCCCTCTCCCTTCCTCTCTCTGAAATCAGTAAAGATATATATATATATCTTTATATATATATATATTTTTTTTTTTTTTTAAAAGACAGACACATGAATTGGGATAAAAATATAGAGGGTATTAAATACCAAACTACATAGTTTGAATTTTATAAGTTAGTATTTCCTAAATAGAGGTTCCTGGGACTGGCTGCCTCAGAATTATCAGAGATTCCAGGCCCCACACTAAACCTAATGAATTAGACTCTCAGATGATAAGGCCTAGCGATCTTTAATTTTAACAAGCTCTATAGATGACCCTAAAGTACAGCTGGATTTTTGAGCACTACTACGTAATTGGGGATCATCTTAGCTCCTGGAGCAGAATACTACAAATAGGTTATATTTTAAGAACATTCTATGTGCCAGGCGGTTTCCACATATAATCTCATTTACTCTCAAAGCAGCTTCCTTAGGTAGATGTTGTTATTATTTCAATTTCACAGGAGAGGAAAATGAAGCACAGAATAGTTAAGTAGTTGATAAAGAATGGACAGCTAGAAAGAAATAGATCTGGGAGCTGAACCTAAGGAGAATGACTCCAGAGGCTCTGCTCTTTGTCCCTGTACTGTATTTCATTTTAGTGCAAAAGGTGCACATTAAATGTCTGATAACAATGAATGAATGATTGGTAGCTTTGCTTAGGATGAACTGAAATGAAGAAAGGGAAAAAGGAGGAAAGTCAGTTAGGAGTCTATTGAAACAATCTACTTATAAATAACAAAGACTACGATTAGAGTATGACACTGGAAATGGAAAAAAGGCCCAGATGTAAGAGAGAACATTTTGCGAGTATTAGTAGGGTTACTAGCTGATGGAATGTGGGAATGGGAAAAAGGAGGCTCCCAGATGTCACGGGACTCCTGGCAGTGCCTCAAACAGAATTAGGAAAGTCAGGATGAGCTGGTGACTTAGATGGGTGAATGATGAATTAGATTTCAGACACGTTGAAGCTGAGGGTGAAGCAGGGCCACCATGCAGAAATGATCAGCAGCTAGCTGGAGAAGCAAAGTTGGATTGTCTCCAAAATCCTGGTGGATATTATTTAGCCTTGGTGAGATAATAGTCCTAGATGTGCAATCCCATAATATCTGTATATCTCTTATCCATTTTTCAATTTGTGTAGCTTCTATATCTGTCTATAATTGTTCTGGGAAGTCTCTTTCTTATTGAATGAGGAAAACAGTTATGGCAAAGATTCAAGTCTTTTCCCTTAACTATGAACCATCTCATGTTATTAAATTGCTGTTTTCTATGTTGGCTTAGGCCAAGAAAATCCAATGAATGGCAAAAATAGATAAGTATGGGTTCTACAGGGTGTGTGAACGTATCCGCAGAATTAGGCCTGGTGTGAGTGCATTATTAGACGCTAGTACAATGGTAGCAATGATCGAGGCGGGTCTTGGTACTGTATCAGTTCAAAGATGAGCTCTAGACAGGCTGGTTCTTCTAAATGCCTCAGTCTTTATTATCTACAAAGTAAAACTATTATTTGCCACATCCATCTCCCATGCATCTTAAAGATGGATGTGAGTAAATTACATTGAAGTTCTCAGATAAAAGGTGCTAAACAAAGAATTAATTCCATTTCCCCCCTCAAGCAAATTATTAAATCTATACTTGTCATTATCTAATAGTATTAAGTAAACATCCGGCAAGGACATGACATTGTGCTGGATATGGTAAAAAGCAAATTAGGCAAATACACTCCCAACTAGGAACTTATGAGTATTTATATATATGAATAAAACTGTTATTAATATGTTTTATTAGTTACTTAATATCAGTATGCAAATAGGTCCATTAGGAAACCTTTTGCATTTTATTAATCCAGCATCTTAAATGATTATATTTCACCTCCAATGCTAATGAAGTTTATTTATTAATATGTAGCTTCCATTTTAGCACCTGTGAAAGTTCTTTTTAGCATAACAATTTTTCTAAAAGTTAAGCCAATTTTTTTCCACTGGACTTTTTGTTCTGATCTGTTAACAAATCTAAACCTCATTATCTAAGGAAAGTAATGAGATAAAGGGATCTATTCTTCTCAGTGCTCTTTCATAATTCACATTAACGTTAATGGGAGCTGTGCACGCATATTAAGAGGAGAAGAGAACCTTAATTAAACAAATAAGCCTTTCAGCTGATACTTTACATGATCACTTTCACTGTGATATGTACGAGAAAATCATCCTGCTTTGGACAGAGCTACAGAGTAATCAAGATTACATAGGGTAGGGAGGGAAGGCGATAGAGAGCAATCAGATTTTAAAATGATTTTGAAAACAAGCTACCCATCCATTTTTATACTAATTAATTCCATCTATGCACCTCATCCCTCCATGAACACATTAAAAAAACAGAATAAGTAAACATTTGCAGACCTGCTTGACGGCTAAAAATATTATTAAGTACAAATTGCCAGTTATAAAAATAGTCATGGGGAAGCAAAACACAGCATGGGGAATATAGTCAACAATATTGTAATAACTATGTATGGTGTCAGATGGGTACTAGACTTACTGGGGTGAGCACTTTGTAGGTATATAAACGTCCAATCACTATGCTGTACACCTGAAACTAATATAATATTTTATGTCAATTATAATTGAAAACATTTTAAAAAATGTTACGCACAGAAATTTCCCAAGACATATGTCCTATTGTCCCAAGATACATGTCCAAGAGAAATAAAAATATATATATACCCAAAAGCTTGTAAAAGAATGTTCATGGCAGCATTATTCATAGTCAAAAACTGGAAATATGGCTAAATGTCCATCAACTGATGAACGGAAAAACAAAATGTGGTATATGCATACAATGGGGTATTATTCACCATTAAAAAGAAGTGAGTGGCTGAAATATACTACAAAGTGGGCGGACCTTGAAAACATTTTGCCAGTCACAAAGGACCACATTGCATAATTTATTTTCTATAAAATGTCCAGAATAGGCAAATCCACAGAGACAGGCTGCAGATTGGTGGTTGCCTCAGACAGGGCCATGGGGGTGGAGGGTAAGTGGAAATAAGGAGTGAATGCTAACGGGTAGAAATTATGCTTTTGGGGGGGTAATAAAAATGTTCTAAATTAATTGTGGTGATGGTTGTACAACTCTGTGAATACACTAAAATCCACTGAGTTGTATTATGGGATGGCATGTAAACTATATCTCAATAAAACTGTTATTTTCTTTTATTTCCATTTACATTTATTGTTGAAAATATTACAGATGTCCCCCTTCCACGCCCCTGTCCCTGCCCAGGGGGTAGGCGGGGCTGGGTGGGTGGGAAGAGATTAACCAAAAAATTTGTATGCATACACGAATAACCCATGGACACAGACATGGCGAAAACTGTTACTTTAAAAAGTAGATATGAGAATCTAGTTGTTTTCTATTGAGACAATCATTAAAGAGATTTGTAAAATCTGAAAAGGAAATGAATGAAGTCAGGCACCACACAAACTCCGTGCGGGCACTGCGGCCGCTCACATGTCTGCGCACTCGGCCCATCCGAGGGGCAGCCCATCTGTCTCTGGGGCTTCTCTTAGCGAAGAAATAAATGCCAAGCAAACAAGCCTACATTTGTTTGATCCAAATGTAGTCTATACTTTTTAGTTACCATCCTGGCATCTATCTCCATTGTCTTATACCACCTGCCCTCTTCGCAGAGGCACTCTCACGCCTTTATGTTCTCCCGTTCACAATTTATTCATATTAGGGTGCTAATTGTCCTCTCTGGTGCTTAGTTGCAAGTGAACAAAAGCTAGGATGTACCACACATAAATATATAAATGTTATCAGCTATCACACCACTGGGTTTAATGGAAGTCAATATCGGTATATTACACTCTACTTTGCAATTCTATTATGGGCTCAACACTGCTGGTCATAAAATGTAGCTTTCTAAGCCCAGGCCCGTGATAGCAATAACGAAAAAAAAAGGGTCACGGCTCTTCCCAACTCGAATGAAAAATTAAAACTGCTGGGGCACTTAGCTCAAAGGAAAATTGGCAAATTAACAAAATGAAGAAACAAAATATTCATGGCTCATATTGTGAAAGTGAAAGTAAATAATTTAAGATGAACTGTGAGGTGAGAAAATTCAGTTACCAAAGAAGCAAAAAATGAACCTAACAAAATTCTCATTTTTTTTTCAGTTTCTATTTATTTTCCTCTGCAATCATAGAAAGCCATGGAGAAGAATGGATGGCTGCACTCGCCTCTGACATGCAAATTATTATTATTATTTTTTTTTTTTGCCAAAGTCACATATTTCTCTCAGGCTCAATACATGCAGCCATTTCACCCTGACTTGTAAGGCTCTCTGTACTCAGTGTATTTCTATATGCACCTTGAACCTGAATGAAGAACTCTGACCTACTTTGGCTTTCATTTTTCACGTTTCAAACCGGCCTCTACTTCACGAAGCAAAGTATCTCAACTCTAGCCTGTTGCTGGCCTTTTGCCTTTGGGGAAACGACGGTTAACATCTCTTTGCCCTGGCTACATTAGCTAGGTTACCCTGCATGCCCATAAAGTTGAAGGGATACCCAGACATTTTACAAGCACTATCTGGAAAGAGGCAATGACAGGCATGACCACATTATATTTATTGTACGTGAGACCTGTAACAGCCGTTATGGGATCAAGGTACAGAGGAGAAATGTACGACAGATGTCATGCTCCCTGGAGATTTAAGTATTCAGTCTCTATCTAACCTAATTTAAAAATCAAGTCAAAGTGTATCTTTATGGGTAATGGATTATAAGACAACTTCCAAGGCAACCCAACTGAAATAACTATGAACCATGCATTAAGACTATCAAGTCCAAAATCCATACTCTGATCTGAAATACATAAAGAAAAGGAAAAAAAACCCAAAAACCTGTTTCTCTATTTGAGTCCATTTTCTATCTGTATTCAGCACCATCAAGTGATTAGATAACCTTTGAAAAGAGTCCACAGCTACATTTAGAAAGGGGTGAGGCAAAGTTATAAAACATAAATGACTGAATGATTTTCCCTATGTCATTACTTATTGTAGTTTCTCATGCAAAATTGTCCAGGCTAAAGAAAAAACAGCATGCCCACCTGAAACTCAAAGTAGCAATTAGAGGGGGGGAAATATTGAAACAGAAATTTTGGGGGCTTCGAGTCAAAGGTAATATCTGATGACCGGCTCTCTGGGGTGAGGCACGGGGGAAGACCAGCAGGAAAGCCTACCAAGTCAGGCTGACAGCTTTGTTTACATAAATTGTTGAACTTAAAACTTCACAATAGCTTGGAGAGAATGTGTTATTATCCCCAATATACTGATGAGTAGACTGAGACTCAAAGGGATTAATGTAGGTCTGGAGATTTAAGTGTTCAGAGCTTGTACAGGACAGATATTTAACCAGGTTAAGTATTAGTTTGGCAGTGGTGATGTCTGCGTTATTTGTGGTGGCGGTGGTGGTGGAGGAGGGTGAGGGTGTGTTTGTATAGGAGTGTTCTTTTCAAAAACTCATAGCAGGGTGCCATTATATAGAGCTGCCCTAATTTCAATAAGATATATAGTACCTTGTAGTATAAATCAAATGAACATAGATGCTTTAGATTTGCAAAGCTTGGAAATAACAAACTGATGTCTCTAGAATTTCAAAAATTCCTTTGTCATTAGGGTTCATGATTTAGGTTTTTCTGTGCAGACACTGAACCAGTATATACCTACATTAGCTGAATTAAGAAGTAACAATAAAGAATATTCAACTGACGGCTAGGAGGAACAGAGTTGATAAAAACAGCTGTATACCAAGTTCACTATTTCGATTAAAGACCACATTTCTTCAGAATGTTTACTTTAGGTATAATAGGGCATTGTACACTTACGCTCACACAATTTGGCTTAGTTTTTTGTTATAGCTTTATGTGAAGCTGGTTTAAAAATAACTTCCCATATTAATATGCTGCAAAAATTAAAAAACAAAACAAAAAACAAGCATAAGGTGATTTGGCATCAGTACCATAGTGTGTGAAGTTCTGATAACATATCTGCTAAAAATTCAGTGTGGCCTGGGCAGATGCACCCTCTGTTACCTGCTAAGACAGATACCAAGGGTGAGATGACACCATCCCGTCTGACTTCTTGCCTTCTTATAGCACCCACGACAATCTGAAATCATCTCAATTATTTTCAACTAGTTGTTTATTCTGTCCCTGCCCCTGGAATGTAAGTTCCACAAGAGCCATTGCTTGGGTGTCTTGTTTGGCACAGAATAAAATGACTGCCAATTCCCTTGAGCTGACAAAGAGTTGCTTTGTCCAGGAGGTATCCTAGGCAAATGGCTCACCACTTCCAGGAAATTCATTGTTATAAGGAGTTTACATGGTTATGCAATATTTTGCTTGTTTTTGTTTTAAATTCAAGAAATTCAAAAGTCTAATTTTTCCTTCCTTCACTAAGAAAAATAAGTATCATAAAAGTAGGAACTTCATTGCTATATGCCCAGTGTCTAGAACAGTGCCTGATGCAAAGCAGGCCTTGAATAGAGCTGAACAGACGAAGAATAATTATTAATGTGCTTGGCAAAGAGTAGGCATTGAATAGATGCTGTTAATCAAATAAATAAGGGAAACAAACGTTCAAAACAGAGATGACGTTTCTATTGGCAGGTTTGACACTTTGTTCTTCGTTAATCCATTAAAAGGGAGTTTATTAGGCACAATTCCTTTGTGTACAAAATCACACAAAAATATACAGAAAAAGGTGCTTGATCAACAACAACAAGGTTTCACATTCAGGGTCCAAACCCAGCAGACAATTCAGTGAGTGACCTATAATTTAAAGAGAAGAATACAGCAGCTATGACAGAATTCAGTTTAAAGAATATAAGGTTAAGAGATTATTAAATCATTAAGAAATCGGGGACTGATTTCTGGGGTTTTTACTCTGGACATGGCAAGATTTTGTTGGCCAAGGGATATTTCTCTTCAGTGCTTAGGGAGTATCTGCTAGACACCAGGAAGGTGGCCAAGACTCAGAGCAATGGGTTTGCCTATTGAGGGGTTTGAGCTCCATTTGCCCTTTGGCTACAAGGAGCCACAGGTGGTCTTTCTGCAGGGTCGTGCCATAAACAGTACAGCGCCTATGGGAATCCAAACACATAAGAGATACATTTAAGCGACTTGATCCCCTAAAGTCTCTTTCAACAGCAGGCAAACAGGATGCAGGGAAACTACCAAAGGTGGTGGGTTCTAGAGCTGCATATTTTTCCACAATAATTTATGGCCGGCGTAAGAGCCATAGTTCAATCTGCAAGGAGGTTATTCTGAAATCTGCAAAGACTAAGCATCCTGGAACCAGATAATACATGTGACGATATGAATTAATGAAATCTTCCACAATTTTTCAAAAGGACCAAGAGCAGGTTAAGTTAACTAATGAGCTACACTGTACTACTTACTACACACCATCAACATGAACGGATCAGTTAATATCAGAAAAGCACACAAGGCTTAGCTTTTATAAGCACAGCCATGGCCAACACACTCCCACTTCCACGATGCAAGGCTGGGTGAAGAGAAGGAAGCAGAATTTCAGTCCTCACTCGGGCCCTTGGCCAGGTGCCACCGTACATGGTACAAGTACACAACCTACATTAAAGCCCTGGGTTCGGGAAAGTGTCTGTGAAATGCAGCTAATGGAAAAAATAATACATATTTAAACCACACATCTAACTCCTAGAGAACCTTAGAGCAATCAATCTTTTTTAAATAAGAAAGAAACTAAGTCAATAGCATCTGAGCAACAGATGAAAATTAAAGCAAAATCTCTTGGCTGATGGTAACAGCTTTTGTGTTCTTTGTTGTTGAAAATGTGCATGTAGCAGGAGCTCCAATATGCTCCCAAAGTCAGATGCAAAAGGCTATGGAAAACAGTTGCTATTTTTACACCAGAGATAAAATCAAACACCACCTTTCAGATCTTCATTTTGCTGAAATAGTAGAAAGGAACAAACCTCCGAGTGGCTAGATGTTTAAAGGATCTAGGAGGCCCTGTGATTTCTAACAGAGTAAAGTAAAGTGAGTATAAAACAGCAACAAGAAAAGCCAGCTCTGTGTTATGGGCAACAGAGCACGAACCTGCAGAACCCAAACATCTGAAATAAAATATAAAGTTAAGGCTTAATTTAGTAATAGTCTAGAAAATGGGAAGCTCTGACAGTTTTTTATATTTATAGACTGCTCTAGGTAAACCTTTATAGTTTAACACCTTAAAGAGGAAATTTTTTTCCTTATAAATTACTACGACATTATAGAAGTAGTAATAATTATGATAATAATTATATTAGTTTTCTATTGATGCTGTGAAAAATACGACAAATTTAGTGGCTTAAACAATAAAACAAAAATGGGCTGAAGTTAAGAGGTTGGCAGGCCTTTCTGGAGGCTCTCTAGAGAATCCGTTTCCTTGATCTTTCCAGCTCCCAGAGGCTGCCCACATTCTTTGGCTTGTGGCCTCCTCCCTCAATCTCAAAGCCAGTAAATATGTATATTGCACTTCTCTATACCTTTCTTCCATAGTCACATCTTCCTTTTCTAATTTTAAGGCTCCTTGTGATTACATTGGGCCCACTGGGGAAAATCCAGGAACATCACCTTATCTGGAAGTCAGCTGATCAGCAACCTTACTTCTCTTGTGCCAGGCAACACAACATACTCACCAGGTACCAGGGACTGAAACATGTATGTCTTTAGGTGACCATTATTCTGCTCACCACAATAATTAATGTGTATGGAATATTTATTATTTGCCAGTCTTATTCTAAGCACATTATATGTAATTAAACAAATATAGTACTCATAATAATGGTAGATCCTATTATGATTCCTATTTTTCAGATGAGAAGACTGAGGCACAAAGAGATTAAATCACTTCCTCAATGCTACTTAGACAGAAAGTAGAAGAGCCAGGCCTGAACTCAGAAGTCCACATGCAGAGCCTATACTTTTAACCTCTGAAATCCATAGCCTGCAAATTCAGGTGATCATAATCATTACTGGGAAAAGGGCAACTTTAAAATTCAAAATGTCAAAAGGAAAGAGAGTCTAACAAGATCACAAAGAAAAATAGACCAATGTCTATCAAGAGATTTGTCTACTAGTATCGGTATTATTTGTGTTCCCTAAATGTCACTATATATAATATATACAGGACAAAAGTAGGTGGGGCAAAAGTAGGTTTACAGTTGTATGTGAAACACAGAGTTTATTCTATTTATTATTTAGTAATTATTATATTATTTTCCATATGAACAACTGTAAACCTACTTTTGCCCCACCCTGTATATGTGTGTGTATATATGTGTGTGTATGTATGTGTGTGTGTGTGTGTGTATATATATATACACATAGAACAGAGTGTACATCTATACATATATATATATATATATATATATATATATATAAATAAAATAACAGATATCAAATGGAACTTTCTGTTTCTGTCTGAAATTTCAGTCCAAGATCCATATACTGAGAACAACTGATGACAAATACCACTCAGCATCTTTAAAAGAGATACCTCCTAAGCGTTTAATATGAGGGCCAAACTGATTCATCAGCTCTCACCTCCTATCATTCACCTTCAGTCCATGGGAAAGAGGGTAGAGAATGAGAGAGATGTTTGTTGTGATGAGAAATTATAAGAGTAAAGCAAGTAATGGACAGAGGTGTTTCCATCTCTCACCCCAACAAAAGAAATGAGGAGGCTACAGGAAATCCCTTCAGAGAATTTGAAGGCAATTGCACGAAAGGGGACTGTCATCCCACTTCCCACCTGTTTGCTTGGTGACTTGCAAGCATTTACTGACCTTCCCCAGCATGAGAGCATTCTTGGCACGTGGTCTTCAAGTTGGGGGGGGCAAAGAGTCTTGGTTGACTCTGCCTGGAAGAATTCTGAAGGTGCCAGGCTGGTTGGGGCATCCCCGTGACAGGGTGAGGAGGGAAGGGAGCAGGGGCACCAGGCTGTATTTCTGTCATTCAGAGGCACAAGAGATCATAACTCCAGTGAGCAGAGTAGATGCTGTAGAAGGAAGTTAGACTAAAGCCATCTCCAACTGCAGTGTACTAGCTGGGCTAAGGTCACTCCAGGGCTGTGTTGTCTGCAACCTGAGGGTCTCAGGAAGTCAGTGAGAAAATGAAACTCCCACATCAATGATCAGTGCATCAGGGAGCACCTTGGAAACTCCACAGAAGTGGCCTACAAAAGAGCACCCAACAGCTTGATTGCACCAGATACAACCAGCTAAGTAAAATCTTTTTCTTGTTTTAATAGTGCGCATCTTGATCTCGTACCCTTCGGGACAGCATGGATGGACTTTGAGAATATTATGCTAAGTGAAATAAGCCAGGCAGAGAAAGACAAACATCACATGATCTCGCTTATATGTGGAATCTAAAGAACATAATAAAATGATGAACAAAATAGATTCAGTGACATAGAAGCATGGATCAGACTGACAAATCTCGAATCTCGGAGGGAAGGTGGGGGTGGGTGGGTAGAGATTAACCGAAGAATTTATATGCATATGTGCATAACCCAAGGACACAGACAATAGTGTGGTGAAGGCCTGGGGTAGGGAGTAGATGTGGGATGGAAGGGGTCAGTGGGGAAAAAAGGGGACATCTGTAATACTTTCAACAATAAAGATAAATTTTAAAAAATGCTCTTCTTTCCCCCTGGCGGCAGAGCCTGAGAAGCAGGCATGGTCCTGACACCAAACCGCAGGTTGTTTTCTGACTGAACTGGCTGAGCGATGCCTAGTCAACAGAGTGACTGCCTATGAAATCTCGCCTCGCACCCCCAGGGCGTCAGGAGAGCAGGGGTGCTGGCCTCTGAAAGTGGGGAATCAAGGTGGGCTCAGGGGAGGTACATAAAGTGTGTGACGCCCAGTAGCCTGTGTGTGGAGGGTCACAAATTCAGAGCAGGGCCACCTGGCTCCAGACCCAGTGACATCTCCGCTGGACCACAGGGCCTCTGTAGGTGACAGCTAATGTGCCCACAGGCCTGGCCGCACACACACCTAGAATCATGGGGGTGGGGAGGGGTGTGTGGTGCATTTATTCCGTCTTCTCTAATTCAGAGGGACTGTCTTAGAGGTCACAGTTAGGGCTCGCTTTTAATTTATCCGCATAACTTTGGAAACAAGGGCTGCTGGAATTGCCCAGGTCTTGGGCAACAGATTTAGAACAGATTCCTGTCATCACCGGGAGCTTCGGAGCCACCCAAGCAGTCTCCTTCTGCAGAAACGGAGCAAGCACGCTCTCATTTTACATTTTTAAAAACCTTCATCTGAGGATATTTTTTCCATTGCTTTTCAGACAGCAGTGGAAGGGAGAGAGACATAGAGAGATAGATATATATATATAGAGAGAGAGACCGTCTCATCTATGTCAGCCTGGCGGCCTCTGCAGCACCCCGCCCAGGGCCCGGGTTCGATTCCGGCCGTCCCGGGCCCCAATTACATTTTTATGCATCCAGCCGAGGAGAAGGGAGAGCTTGCATTTTGTTTTTCCGAGTGCACACAACTGAGTGATTTCGCCGCAGAAAGAAAGAAGCGAACGAGCAAGACGCGCAGCCCTACCTCAGCATGGCGCCGAGCCCCTTCCTCTTCATCTTCCTGTCGGGGTCCTCGCTCTCCTCCTTCTGCTTCTTCTCCTTGGCCTTCGCTTTGCCCTTGTCCTTCTTCCTGTCCTTCCCCGTGGCCTTCTTGGCTTTCCTGGCCTTGTCCTCGGCGCCCTCCAGCTCGGGGGTGCCGGGCGCGGGGTCGGGGGTCAGCGCTCGCGGGCCCGAGTGCGCGCTCCTGTCCGACGGCGCGTCTGCGGAGAGAGAGCCGGGGGGTCAGGGCTGCCGCGGGGCCACGCTGTGCACTCGGGGGACCAGCAGGAGCCCTCGGGCTCCGCACCACCCGGGGCCACTCGGGCCGCCTACACCCGCGGGCCCCAGACCCGCGTGGTGTTCGGAGCGGGGCCCAGGGCAAGGGTTGCTGGCGGGAAAGCACGAATCTCTCCGCAAGCAGCTTGTTAACCTCGATCGGCTCGGGCAGCGCTCACGCTGGGGACCAACAGGGTGAGTGATTTCCAGGAGGCGCGTCTGAGGACAGAAATAACCCCACCGCTTCCCCCCAGTTAATGCCGCGGCCGGCTGATGCCGCCTCTAATGACCGCCATCAGGCTGCGGAGAACGCGCGGCGCGCCCCCTCGGGGTAAGCGACAGCCGGTCCTCGTGGGAAAGCGGGAGGCCGGGTACAATCAATTGCGTCCTGCCTCACCCGGTGCCATGTTCGTTAGGCCAGAGGGCAGAACATATCAGGAGAATGAATTACTTTTAATATCACAAGCATAACTGGGGCCCTTCGGTCATTTTTCTCCGTAGTTAGCGCGCGTCCCTGCCCGCGGCCCGCGGGGAGGAGAAGCCACGCAAGGACGCGGGCGCGCCTACCCGCTTCCAGCTCGTCCGGCCCGTCGTAGGACTTGTCGATGGCCGCTCGGAAGCTCTCGTTGCAGCCGCGCCCGCGCACCATGTGCGGCCGGGGCCGGTGGAAGGGAAGCTCGTTCTTCCTGACCTCGGCCACCGCGGTCTGCAAGCTCTCCAAGGAGCTGGACTTTTTCAAGCCCAGCGTTGGCCCGAAATCTTTGCTTGGAGAGTCTGGAAAAGAAAGGGCAAAAGGTCACCTTGTTTTCTACCAAGGCAGTGTGGAGGCCTGGAAAGGTCTGTTGTTCCAAAAATATTTCGGTTTGGGCATCTTACAAAAAGGGGTGTTAGGTGGGTGGCAGTTGGGGATAAACCCCAGCTGGGCCACGCGCGCACACACACTCACACTCACACACATGCATACACAGAGCTCCTAACACAATGAATGCTTTTCTCTCAGTACCCATCTCAAGCACTCCCATACATTGTAGCGCTTATTTCTGTCACTGTTTTTATAACTATTAAGCACCGTACCATGCACAGAAATCAAAGGACATTGAAGTGATTGCAATTTTTGTGATTAAATACTTTACCTTACTCTGGTGGCTATTAGTGCATGGTGAATGCAATTTATTTAGTCTATAGGTAAATAAGGCAAAGCAAGAAAGAAAACAACTTTTCTGTATGAATGCTTATTGTTACAAATTATCTCTATTTGGGTATTTTCAAAGAGGCAGCTTTAAAAAAAAATAATATAATATTCCAAAAAGGGGGAAACCTATTTAAATAAGGTTTAATAATTTGTGTTCTGAGATACAATATTTTTCAATTGTATGATTTTTCTTGCCCTGCATCTGCCTGCTTTCACCCATGCCTTGACCTCCATTCCCACCCACAGCCAGGCACCCAGTTGTCCATAACAGGATTAGGCTACATAAATACCTGCCACACAGGTTTATTTTAAAGATGGAAGGAATTCTATCAGGGCTGTTTTCCACCAGGGCCAAGGCTCACAATCCTCCCCAGTTATGAAGGAGATTATTATTATGATGAGGCTATACTTGCATTACTGGAAATAAACTTCTTTGCAGTTTTTTGGTAGATATACATGGAGTGCATATTAAGGGGTATGTACATAAGGTACCTAGCACACAGCAAGGCCCATAAACAGCACTGTCTTTTCTTACTATGATCACTCTTGCTGCTCTACTCCTGCTAATTGCTTAACACAGTACTAGGTAATACAAAGAATA
The DNA here is from genome assembly GCF_054644295.1 of Miniopterus natalensis. NCBI lineage: Eukaryota > Metazoa > Chordata > Mammalia > Chiroptera > Miniopteridae > Miniopterus > Miniopterus natalensis. The sequence goes on from NC_142088.1 coordinate 20,258,993, forward strand.
CAAAAGAAGTACCACAGAGATGAAACGCCTATATAAACACACATAACGTTAAACAGCAATACACACCCTTCCATATGTCCTGAACAAATTAAAAAGTCAAAATAATGACAATAATGCTGACAGCTAACAATGCTTAGTCCTGTTCTAAGTGTTTTACTTTTATTATCCTTATAGTTGTGCTACTGAACTGTTGTTAGCCCCCCTACAGATGAGGAAACTGAGGCACAGAGCAGTGAAATACCTGGCCCAACGTTATCCACTTAGTCAGTGTCAGAACTGGGAACTGTCCCGAGGCAGCCCAACTCCACCTTTTCTGCTCCTTGCTGCCTAAAGTAGCACTTGGCCTCTGTTCTCTACTTGATACAGTCAACTTACTTAAACTGGCCTACAGATTCCTCAGATCTAAAAGAAGAGCATTCATTTAGATTAGCTCCGAGCCTAGCCAAGCAGGCAAACTGCGAAAATTGGATATTTTTTTTACAGTTTCATCATTAACTTACAGGAGGCAATTTTGTGCTTTAAACAATACACACGAGGGCAATAAACACTGCATTTTATAGAGTGACAGTGTACCTCCAATAAATGCAACAGAGATGAGACTAAGCAAAAAACAAAATTACAATAGATTTCAGGGACATATTTCAGGTCCTCCTTGCAAGTCATCAATACTGAGAATATGTTCCTACTAAATCCAGAAAGGGAGATGTTTCTTATAGTCCCAGGAAGGAAGGTAAGCTGAAGAAACAGAAGTCTAGTAAGATCATTTCTGACAAGAAAACAAAAAAGTAACACCGAGGCTTGGCTTGGGGTATTGAAGCAACAGTAAAAGCTTTGGAGTTTACAGAAAATATTTTACACCCATCAAGCCCTAGGGATGTCTGATAGGAAGTCTGGTGAAAACTCGAAGATGAAAGTGTCTGAGAGGCTCATTCTTCTGTCAACAATAGTAACCATCTTTTATTTATTAATTGCCATCCAGGAGATTATATTAGAACCCAAACTGTAAGTATTCGCATCAACCTTTAGCAATAAATTCCAGCGAACATGAAAGTGAATAAATCATCCAAGATATAAGGCATGTTATCTAAAAGGAGCTCATCGGAGGCTTAGCAAGAAGTTGTATTTGAGGGCGCATGCGGGAGGCAACGGATCGATGTTCCCCTCCCCCCTCCTCCTTCTTCCCTCCTATTCTCTCTGAAAAGCAATGGAAAAAATATCCTGGGGTGAGGATTTAAAAAAAAAAAAAGCCGTATGTGAAGAGGAACAAATACATTGTTATCATTTTAAGGACACTGAACTTTAAGGATTCATGGACTTTGCAGGATTAATAGAGCCAGCAGTGAATTCACTTTGTATAAACAGAAGTCACAAATTAGGAGCATCAACTGATGTTGGCCAAAATTACAACCCAGCTTTCCTGGATGTAGGCCATAGGAGACCTAAACGCAAAAAGGGTGGTTGAGTCCTAGGTTGTAATGTGGGCTCAGGGGTTTTCAACCTTGAAACAAATGTTTCTATTTATTCCCAGGGAATAAACAGGATGTAGCCGTGGGAGAGACTGATGGTGGAGAGGGGAATCCAAATTCAGGAAAGTCTTCAAGGACATACAGGTCCATTGACCTGATGGAACCCATCTCCAGCTGAAACGGGACTCTGACATGGACCTTGACCAGGGCTCACATTTCCTTTATGTGTCAGAAGGCTTCTGACAAAAGGTCAAGGTTACTGGTTGAGGGAGGTATTATTATGTCAATTCATGGGTGTCGGTACTAAATTCCAACAAAACCCTTGGAATAAAGTACCCTACCACGTAAAGATTTTATGATGTACAATAAATTGTTACGTTCAGTCCCTCTTCTCTATTCCTACCCTCATCCCTTAGATTCACATTGCTTTTAGAACTGGTAGATTCAGTCTATTTTTAGTCTAATTATTTACCTAAATAGTATTTTTTTCTGGGCTCCCACTAAAAGTAAAGTTCTCTTTGAAGGGATAATATAAAATAAGTAATTAATCAAAATCAAAATCTCAGTCATTCTATCCCATTGAAGTCATCCTAAAATATGATCACTCCTCACGTTTTCATCTGTAGCTGATATGATGTTGGCTGTGGCCGAGTTTAAGCAATTGTCTGAGAGCGTGATCCATGAATACCACGTGTTATCAGTCATGGGGTGGACTTGGTCCAAATTTGAGCGTTTACTTGTCCGGCTTTGAGCATCCACAGACCTAATCTGAGTATGACTGTTCAATGATTTCCAGGCCAGCTTAGGCAAGTTGCACATGCCAAAGAAGAAATCTTCCAAAGTTTAGTAAGAAGGCTTTATTTTTAACTTATGACTTTTATGTCCAGTGACTATGTTGTCTAAGGTCCTGATAAACTTATCTTGCCCTCAGAAATATGAACCTGACATACACAAACTTCTCAAAATAAATGATACAACGGTTTTCAAGGGCGCTAAACGAGGGATCTAACATGTTAAATACAGGTGGTATAATAACAATATTCTGAAAGTTCTCTGTGCCAAATAGTCCCTTAAAATGAAGGCCTCATAAAGAAAAACCACTGTAATCATTTTTTAAATGATGGTATTGCACTTTAGAAGAATCTTCTATTCTCGAATGAAGCGGATTGTCTTGACTTGGTCCCAGGAGCCTTCCTTATATTGAGTAAAGGGAATTTCAGGGTCACGTCGTCTGGCCCCACCAATTCTCAGACACATCAGGACTCCCTGTCATCTAGGAAAATAGTGCTATGAAGAGAATGCACACACACGCCAAGATTAAAGATGGAAAGGACTAGTGCCACCGATTCTCCCGCAGGCATTAAAAATGTCAGTAGAGGGGAGTACAGAGCTCCTGTGTAGGTGGACGGGTCACTACAGATGCTCGAAACACTGAGAAACCACTGTTCCAGCCTTCTAGCCAGAAAGGCCACTTCAACACACCCTGAAGCAGAAAGGCCTGCCCGGGCGACCACGTGGATGTGAACCTCAGTTTCTCTGACTCAGTCTTGGGTTCCTGCCCCTGCCTGGGGCCGAGGGCTGCTGTTGGTTCCCCACGAGGCAGGCGATGAGGACAATAGAGAGTCAAATAGTCTGGACAGTGGTGGCTAATAGCAAGTTGCTTCGAGGAGAGGCCGTGGAAAGTCCCACACGCCCCACTCTGCTACTCTCTGAGCCTGTTTCCTAATCTATAAAACGAGGGTAAGACAAGGATGCAAGAGTGCCTGGCGCGTAGCAGGCGCTCATAAGACGGGGCGATGACTCGTATGACGGCGACCTCTAAACATCTGAAGGAGGCCAGCACGAGCCACCTGGTTCAGTAGGCCACTGCAGCCGTTGGTTTTTATCCTTACCTGAGGATATTTCTTCCCACTGCTGTTCAGAGAGAGAGTGGGGGGGGGGGGGGAGAGAGAGGAGCACTGATGTGAGAGAGACGCATCGATTGCTTGCCTCCTGCGCGTGCCTCGCCGGATCGGTGATGGAGCCTGCAACCGAGGCACATGGCCTTGACCAGAACTGAACTCAAGACCCTTCAGCTCTTGCACGGGCGACCACTGAACACCACTGGCTGGAGCACAGCACTGCATTCTTAAATGCAACCATTCCTTCTGCAGCAAGCTGAAAAGGGCTTCATACAGAAATACCACCCTTCTTTTTTTAAATTTAAATGTTGACCTTATTTTCCCCCCCAAATAACTCCTTACACTTTTCTTTTGAAATAAGGTACATATATCCATCTGTTCATCACATATAGAGGCTATTCGTGGGAAGATTAATAATGGGGCCTTGGTTGCCCTTTCCCTTAGGCTATAATCATTTAATTAGTCAGAGGTTTCATTGGCAATATTTGAACTTCCCATTCTGGCATTAAAGTCTCACATTAAAAGAATGCCTTAATCCAGGAGACCAGTAATTGGATCTTCCATTATTGATGAAATTGCTTCCAATACATTCTGATTAAAACATAGGAAATTATTTTGGGGAAGGTATTCACTTTCAAATACATGGCAAGTTTTTCTCCCAGCTAGAGCTTAAAAATTAACAAATACTTATGATAAATGAACAATAAATAATGTATTAATCTGCGCATTTCAATAACATCAATGCTCCTCAGGGTACTTAGTGAAAATTAATTAAGTTAGAGCTCCTCCTTCAAAAATAAAGGAATTGTGCCCAGTCATAAATTGGGGATCAAAATGATTGCAATGCTATCCAGGAGTTATAGCATGAGACTTGAAAAGGCCAGGAATTCATCGAGATAGCTTGCTTTCATTATCAATTTGGCCTTTTTGTGTTATGAGCAATGGACTTGGGCAAATACAATAGAAATGCTTTGCTTGCTTCATGGGGAGTTGTGATGTGAAATTAATAGCCTTAAAAATCTTTGAATGAAAAATTATTATAGATTCCAAGTAGGAAGTCACAGCAGTACTTTATTCATTAACATATCCCACTTTGTCTTTTTACTTTAGATTACACTTACTGAAAATTTTGTATATTTGATTTTTTCAGTCGTTTCCCTAGAGGCAAAATGTCTTATGTGCTTTAATAGATATCATTGCAAATCCATTAGCTTAGAAAAAAATTCCCCATAATATTCAAATGTATAATTTCCCAAATTGTGTTATCTGTGCTAACTGTGTCCATAATGGGGCTAATTACTTTCTTGCCTATCTCAGTATTCCAAATATTGGTCATCATTCCAAGCTTATCACAGCGCCCCATTTCCTAGTCATTACCATAGGGCATAGTGTAATCTGGCTTATACATTATCTGCTGTCATTTGGGTCTCAGTTCTTTTACTGGCAATTACTAAGGTCTCTAGGAGCAGAGTTTTTTCTCTTAAGTCTCAATAAGTGCCAGGGTCTTTTATCATTTCCTGAAATTCATGTCAAAATGTTCAATAATGAACTTCTTATTAAGATTCATATATTTGCATAATCCCTCCTACTCTGTCTTCAAACATTATCTATTTTAAAGTGAAAATATCTAGAGAAAATATGGGAAGATTAGGTGAACAAATACAACTAATGCTTCGATTATATGTATGGTCATGGCCCTCCAGAGGTCTTTAAATCTTTGCCAAGCGTTGTTATACACTTGAATTTTCTTTACTAAAGATTCCTTCTTTTATAACCTGAAAGTCAAAATCTAATGCCATATTTTGATTTCTTTCCTGGACTCAAATAGGTTAAACAAAAATAATATATAGTGAATTTATTACACTGAAAATATTCTTGTGACACTTTTCTGTCTTTTTCTTTTATTCTTTATTTTGTGGATAAGAAAATGGTTCAATTTCATGGGTAAATTATTTTTAAAAAACATATAACCATATCTCTGGGTAGATTCTGTTAAAGCAGCTAAAAATTCAGACAAATTCATTCCAATAGACTGGTTTGTTTCAATCTTGTTTTTCCTTTATCTGCCTTATCAGGAAAACTCTACTAGATTAAAACCAAGTAACCAGCAAATTAAAAAAGCACCCAAAATTGGCATTCAACACAATAATGAATTAAAACACTAGATAAATAGCACTGGTCTCTGAAGGAAAATGTGGCTGGCTACTTAAAGAAAACAAAACAAAACTAAAAACCCCACTACTTTTATTAATTAACTGGGGGAAAAAAGACCCATTTTGAGAGGCAAATCAACTGACCTACGTGGCAAGCTTTTCTACCTGCGAAACAGGATCCAGTGGATGGATAAATGCCACCTGCCATGTTCTCAGTCTCCCTGATCTTTGTATCCTCAGCACAGAGAAGTGCTAAATAAGCATCTGTTGAAGGAATAAATGAGGGTGAAAGTAAAGGGTCGTTGTAGCCCTCGGATGCCCCTTTTCTCCAGCGCCGTGAGGGTGAACCAAGTTTTACCTGGAGAAACACACAGCTTCCTGTTCTTTGTTAATACAACCCTTAGGTTCTTGGGAGCCACTTTCAAAGATTTAATAATTTCTACCCTACCTATAACTATTCATCTTCTCTATGCCTTGGTCTTTCTTTTTAGCATAGTAATTCCTTTCTCTCAGCTTCTCTTTGTAGTATCAACCTTTCCTGCCATTTCCACCTCCTTATGTGCACTTTAAGTCATCTTATCTTTACCCACCGCCAAGAACACCTTGTTTATCTTCCAGCTCCTCCTCCTGCATCTCGGCAACGGGCTTTCACTCTGAACACAAACTGTGTCTGTGATCCCCACCCCCTCCCTTTTTACCATTTACTTTGTGTGACTTGCTTCAACAACCCATTTTTCTTCTGCTTTGGACTGTTGAATGGTTTATGTGTTATGTGGGTCATTTGTTACAGTACTCTCAAAATAAAGTATAATATAAAGAATTCTAATAAGTTTCTTAAAAAACCATTAGCATAACTAAAAGGTCAAACTGATTTCTTGGATGGCATCCCCATGAAGATATTTTTACATAATGTGTAAACTGAGAACCTGTATTTTTTTAGGATCAAACGTTATTTTTACACATTTCACTTTATTATTTTGTTCATTTTTTATAGCCAACTGTACTAAAAACAACTTCAGATTCTCAATTACTGAGTTATTTACAGAACAGAGAGAAAGGGAGGTTTTTCAGTTTCATGCTAATATAAATAACAATCTCTTTGTAGAAACACTTTAAGCAAGATTTCAGTCTAACGAATGTCAAGCCAAAATCAAGTCAGCTATCACTGAGTGTTTCCTGACTATTTTTTTGTTGCTCAGAACTGTGCTTGGTCCTAAGAGGAACAGAAGACAAATGAAATTAGTAACTAACATTCCCTTGCTGCTTTATAATTTACAAAGTTCTTTCCTGTACAAAATAAGACCACACCATACACCACTGATCTTTCCCAAATTCACTTGTACATTCATGTCCAGGGAGAGCCACAGAGGAGGAGGGGCAGGATAAAGTAAGCTAAGTAACGAGAGCGGTTTCACCCACCCGCTCGCCCAGTGCAGCTGTGTTCTCCAGTGAGTGTGTGCGTGGGAGAGAGCAGGAGTTTGGAGAAACGAACTGGTTTCTGTGAGTCTCCGCTTTTGTTGTTTTGTTTGTTTTTTTTTAAATCCCTGAGTTACATTTTATTATTTATCATTGAGATATAATTGACTCACAATACTGTGTAAGTTTAAGGTGTACAATGTGATGATTTGATACATGTCTATGTTGTGAAATTATTACCACAATAAGGTTAGTTATCCCTCCATTACCTCACATAATCACGGGGTTTTGTGTGTGTGTGTGTGGGGGGGGGGTAAGAAATATAAGATTTACTCTCTTATATTATCTCAACTTTCAAGTATATAATACAGTATTGTTAACTATAGTCTACCGTGCTAACCATTAGAACTTATTCACCTTATAACTTGGACCTATATCTCTCCATTTCCCACCTCTCTCAGCTTCCTGCAAACACCATTTTATTCTCTGTTTCTATGAGTTTGGCTTCTTTTGATTCTACATATAAGTGAAATCATACAGTATTTGTCTTTCTCTGTCTGACATATCTCACTTAGCATAATGTTCTCAAGCTCCATCCATGTTGTCACAAATGGTGGGATTTTCATCTTTTTTAGTGTACTGTAGTAATATTCCAGTATGTGAGTGAGTGTGTGTGTGTGTGTGTGTGTGTGTGTGTATCACATCTTCTTTACCCATTCATCTGCCACTGGACACTTAGGCTGTTTCCATGTCTTGGCTATGTGATTAATGCTGCAGTAAATACGGGAGTACAGATGTCTTTTCAAGATGTCTTTTCAAAATAGTGATTTCATTTCCTTTGGATATATACCCATAAGTAGAATTGTGGGATCACATGATAGTTCTAGTTTTAATTTTTTGAGGAATCTCCATACTCTTTTCCATAGTGTCTGTACCAATTTACATTCGTACCAATAGTACGTAAGAGTTCCCTTCTCTCCACATCCTAGTTAGCGCTAATTAACTCTTGTCTTTTTTATAATAGCCATTCTAATAGGTGTGCGTAATGCTCTCTGCTTGATGTTCATGCCATTAGCATCTTACCACAGGGAGTGTGACTCTTATGTTTCAAAATTTAAATCTTTCATGTGTCCCCACCCTTAATCCCCAGTCAATCAGTTGATCTGATACTTGGCTGAAGATGCAGCTATCTGCTCGGAATAATTTTGTATTCTCTACCTCAAGGTGCATTTAGTGATTTCCCTTTCCCTGATGACTTTAAAACCATTCCTGAGAGGCAGTGCTTTAGTACTATATCATATGTAAATCTCGGCACAGACACTGGACTCTATCCTCTTCCAATTCCTCTTTAAAAGCCTTGAATTTATGAACAAAAAAACATTGGCCTATTGACTTGGCAAAGCTACTCAGAAGCTGTGTGAGGCTTTCCTGGTCTGGACAATCCTTGAGCTAAAGTTCCTCCCACTCTCTTTGATGCCTCAGAAATATAAGATGAGGCATCTATTTCCCTCTGGAATGTTATAATCCATGTGTGAAGCCAAGATGAGCACACGTGAAGTGATAACACCACAGAATGTGGAGCAGTCCCTAACATTGGCGAAGCATCGTCTGAGGGCAGTTAGAGCCCCACATTTTACAAAACAGAAATGTATGACTCCCAACTTTCTCTGGAGTTATATTTCCAATGGGAGCCATGCTATCTCTTTATTCCGCTAATTAACTGCCTCTTAAGCATCCACTAATAATTTATCTTTAAAGTAACACCTATTATAAGCATAGGTCCTGGCATCAGGCTGTTTGGGTCCATGTCCCAGGCCCATCCCTGTACCAACTGTGCTAACTTGGGTGAGGCTCCTACCTCTTTGTGTCTCAGTTTCCTCATCTGTAAAACAGATAATAATAGCACCTCCCTCACAGGGTAGTTAAAAGATTATCTGATACAGAACTTAAATGTGGTATCTGGCACACAGCAAATAGTCATTAAATACTGGTTTGCACCATGTGTCTTCTTTTGCTAGCAATGTTTATACTCATTACAGGGATTCTCTACAGCTAAGAGAACGCCCGGGGGGTTTGTTTCCATATCCATACACTGGGCCTGAGTCATCACTAGCTTTGAATGTTCACTCTTTATTCAAAACTTCCACTTTTTTTTGGTTTTGTTTAACACTCTTCACCACTTTTCAAATTATCTTTTATACCCTTCACTTCTTTCAATAGCCCCCAAAGCTAATTTGTTACAGAGACATTTTCCATAAAGAAAGCAAGTGTTAAAAATCACTCGATAAAAAGAACCACATCTGGGACAGCAAGTAAAGAGCTGCTCAGTTTCTTTCACGGCCACGGGACTCTTCTCCCTCAGACTAACCCATGACACCATCAACAAAATGACACACCAGACAAGGACTTTTAGGGTCACTGGCCAATAGGCATGCCTGTGTATAAACAGCGCTAAGACGCTGACATGTAGCGCAGTTCAGGGCTGGAGTAGGTTTGACCTGTGGAACCAGAGAAAAGAAAGCACAGTGTGATCCGAGTCGGCATGAGGCTTTGGGAATGGAGCCGGACTCGGCCTTGAAGATGGACTGAACACAGGTAGGAGAAGAAGGAGGCGGACAGTCACTCACAAACGGGAAAAGCACGACGCATGTGCTGGGTGGTGGAGACAGGATGGATGGAGTCCAGGCCACGCGGAAGATCACAGTACTGGAGATTGGGGGGAACAAGTGCGGCCTACAGGATGCAGGCAGATCTGAAGGGCCTCCAAAGCTAGCTAAGGGGAGACTCAGAATGGGGCAACTGGAAGCCTTTAAAGGTTTTCATCAGAGGAATGGCTTGATGGTATCAGCATTTTGAGAAAAGATAACATAGAAGAAATATATAGAATAAACTTGAGAGAAAAAAGACCACTATGGTATACAGCAATGGAACTCACTGCTAAAAAAAAAAAATACATTCTTTCCTTTCTTCCTCTTTACCATTTTGACTTCAGGCTTTTGTGGAGCAATTTCTTCAAAAAATGTTTCGCGTGCTCAGTCAGCTGTCCTCCCAGCGAACGGAGCTTCCTCAGGCCCTCTCTGACAGGCGGGAGGGCTGCAGGCGCGTGCTCGCATCCGCCCGTGAGGCGAGGGTGCTGAGGGCCGGCCCGTCAGTGGGGAGACAGGGCCCTGCCTGCCACGCCTAAGCTCCTGCCTGGCACCGCGGAGCTGGGGCTGTCATGGCCGGGCCCTGCACTATCTCCTCTTCAGCACGCTTGCCTACACTTTGTTATATGTGATGATTAATGGGCAGTAAAACTAATAACGTGGGGACACACAAAATAAATGAGGTTGCAAATATGAAAAGGAAGTCCCACTTAATGTTGTTGTGAAATCTGACAACACGCTGGAGTTTCCCTATAACTCAGCCAGTGGAGCCCTTGCCAGCGGGGAACAAGGTTACAGAAGGTGGTCTTTCCATTAATAATTCCCCCTCGGGAAAGTCCATGATCAATCTTTCTTGCACTGAAATTCTTGCTGGACTGTAATGAAACATCAGGGTACATGGAAACACTGCTTTACTCCATCTCAGGGAAGCCCACAGAGAAACAAGAAGACAATCACTTCTCTTCAGTTATCCTGATCTGCCCCTTTGCTCTGCCCCTGGTATTGACATCTGTTCTTTTTATTGCATCTGGAGTGAGCACCCTATCTTTGCTTGCATTACTGTGTCTCCCCCACTCTTACCCAGAAGGGTGCCTATGACCAGTCAGTGTATTGCATTCTCCTGGTTGGTTCAGGGATAGGCTATTGACTCACACAGGGCTAACTAGAACTCATCCTGGGGGAATGACCAGGAAAAAGTCATCTTCTTTGGTACTGGGGTTACTGGGAGGATAAGCCAGGAGCTTCTGGTAGCTATCTTGAAAAAGAGGAACTAGGGGAGAGAGATTGGAAATAGGGAGAGAGAGGGAGAGAGAGAGAGAGAGAGAGAGAGAAAACTGTGGACACTGAGACCCTAGATCCAGCCAGGTCTTTATGTAGATGCTCCTCTGAACTTTTAGTTGCATGAGTCAACAAATTACCTTCTTTGCAAAAGCCAGTTCAAAGTTGGTTTCTTTGGATTGTAACCTAGAGTCTTAACTTAATACCCTATTCTTCAATCTCTCATCCATGTAACAATTCACCGGTGGTTGCAAGTCGGATAGACACTTGAGGAGCAGGGAAGGTTGTCCCTCGGCTATAATGTCTAGTTGGCAAAAAAGATCATAAGCACAGAGCTGACCAGCAGTGAGATGTGTGTCTGATGCCAGCCTATAGGTGGGCAGGTTCCAGTCTATTACTGGGGTGAGAGACAAATTCCCCAGTGTTGAGAAGAGTTGCATTAAATTGATCTGCTCAGTTTGGCCCCTGACTCCTCTGTGAAGAGAGGGCCATTCCCCAGATCATTACTAATAACTATAGACATACTACTAATTGCTATATACTTTAGAAAAATAGAACGGCTTTCAAAAGAGGAATAAAATCAATTCTTGCTATGGTTGACGACGGGTTCAAACAACCTATCTACAATCGCACTAATTAAATATGTTGTGCTGGATTTTAAAAATAGAAGAGCAAAGCTCACATTACTATTAAGGGCCTGATCTTCCCATTGTGCTCTCAAGGATGCTCACATTTGCGAGGTGATAGAGCTGCCGCACGGAGGGGGCGCCTGTTTCCGGAGGAGGGTTTGTGTTGTGTAGATATTTTCATTTCAAGCTTCTGTTTCATAGAATTTCTAAACAAACTGTGATTTAGGAACTTAGCTATTAATGAACTAAGGAAATGATGGAGTAACAGCAATCTAAGGTGGTTAACAGTAAAATCTGATGTTGGAGGCATCTCTGGTGAGGATTTGGCGTTTGAAGACTTGGGATCTGGGGAAGCTGTTTGACTTCTCTGGGATTCAGTTTCTCCTTCAGTAAGAGTGGATAATGAAAAATACAATACTGATGATGATGGTGGTGAAAATAGCAGCAACTCCCTGTATGAGGCGCATTCTGAGTAATTTTATGCACGTTAACTCATTTAATTATATGAGGTATATACTATTGTTATTCCCATTTTTTATTTGAGGAAACTGAGGCACGGATAGGTTAAGTAACTTGTCTAAGTTAACAGAATGCCAATCTTAGGGGTTTTGCTGTAATGGGATGAAATTTCACATCTACAAGACAGTTGTAGAGCTGCAACATCCTACATACACATGTCATACGTTGCTACTAATAAGAAAAAAGGTATTTTCCTCCACATCTATCACAGATGCTGGACTCAACTGATCAAAGGAAGGCACAGAGGTTATCGCCGGCTAGGAAGGAACAAGCAATCTACATGGAAAGTCAACCTGTGGAATTGGAAAGCACCCCAAAACAAGGTGGGATACAGCTCTTCTGAAAAGTGTTTACATAAAATAAATTAAAAAAAAAAAAAAAGTCTACTTTTCTTCTTTTAAAATCCACTCTTGAGCAAAATGTCACATTTTATTTTCGCAGCCTTGTTCTGGGTAAGAATTTAGGAAGGAGCTTGTGATGCATCATTAAATAGCTTTCCCATCATCTTGTGACTGAGTTATTGGCACTAGATCTAGCCATGGGGGGAAAAATAAATGTTTATGATGATTTAAAAGACCAATTATAAGCCTTTGCCATGTTCCTTACTCAGCATTCTGCATGGGATATAAAAATGGCAATGAAAAAAAAATACTCCATTTGGAATTTTAGCTGAGCAGAATGTCAGTTTTTAGTTACACTTAAAGAATAAAAAACATTAGGACACCATTAACAGTTTCAGAGTAATGGAGGGAAAGTGGGATTGTTTTCTATTATTATTATTACTTCCATTAATGGGTCAGAGCCTTCCAAGGGAGAAAGGCTAGGGACAATCCAGACACTTTCAATACAGCATTAACTCTTTTGGGTCAAAGGGGCCCATTTAGTGGACTGCAGCGGTCATTTAATAAATGACACTCTCGTGGCCTTGAAGAATTTATCTCCTGTCTAAAGAGTCTCACTTACACATTTCTCTTTCCCCCATTCTATCCCAACAACTATTCCAGTAAGAGAAAAGGTTAATTTGCAGGTAATTATTTAGGGAGGGAGGGAATATTTTTTACAGCAGAAAAACAAAAACAGCCCGTCACAATGCATCAGTCACTGTGTGCAAATATGGAAAAGGGGAATGAGCCTCATGAAGTAACAGAATTAAGATGAAAAATCAGAGGTGCGAGACAGAACAATTTTCTTCCAAGGGGAGTGCTTGGTGAAGGAATTTTTTTCCAGTGTTTGCTTCGTGCAGTTTTTATGTGACTAAGTACAGCTAATCCTGTCTCTTTTCAAAAGTTAATGTCAGCTACTAGAATAATCTGCTTTCTTGATTTAATTGCATAGTTTAACCTCTGACATAACCTTTTAATTCACACCATGACAGCCAGCCCGACTGAAAGTTTTTCTAGAAATCTGAGTAACTTCCCCAAGGTAAAAACTGCTTTCCCCTTTGTGGGTATAGACGGGAACACTCCTCCCTGGCTCATCAAATCCCAGGCCGCCCTGGCTGCAGACGCGGCCTGCTTACTGCGGGGAAGAGGGACATTTAGAAGGATACCTGAAATATTAAGAGTCAGATGCACAATAATGTAAATGTACTTAACACTGGTAACTGCACACTTAGAGCTGGTTAAAGCGGTAAACTGTTATGTGTCTTATACAATTAATTTTTTTGAAAAGTTGGATGCACGGTTATTAAAAAAGCATATGATAAAGAACAGTGATCAGATATTTTGACTCATCTTGACTCAAATAAGGTTGTAGAAAAAGAAAACACTATACAGTATACTTTTTGCTGCTGTCTAGTGGATTGAATTGAATTCAGGGAACTGAATTAATCAGAATACCTGGTTCCTTAAAATGCTAAGACAGAGCTGTTGGCCATAGTAGTGTAAAGATTCACAGCCTCTGAAGGCTTTGGTTTCATATGCAGACCTAACAGTGATTCCGGCAGTGTGGCATCTATATCCAATGAGTTTAGGCAATCAAAAAAAATTTTAAATTTACTGGTTAAAAAACACTAATAGGTTTCAAATGTACAATTCTATAATACATCATCTGTATATTACATTGTGTATTTACCACCAAAGTTAATTTTTTAAACTGAAAGTTAGCAAAATTCTGATGTTGTTTAAATCTTAATGTTTTTTCGAATTATTAAGAAAGTTTCTCCTATTGTTGCAATTTAAAAGCATGATCTGGAGAAGCAACTTAACTTTTTTTAAATCCTCACCCGAGGACGTGTTTTAATTGATTTTTAGAGAGAGAGAGAGAAAGAGAGAGAGAGAGGGAGAGAAACATCTATGTGAGAGAGAAACATCGATCCGTTGCCTCCCACATGCACCCAACTGGGTGAACCCGTAACCCTTTGGTGTACCGGCCGACGCTCCAACTAATTGAGCAATCTGGCCAGGGTGCAACTTAATTTTAAAAGGCAAGAAATTAAATTTTTTTTTCTTATTTAAGTTACTGAAATATCCAAAGAGGAGACAAATATTAAAGGTTATCTTGTAAGAATCACTTGAATTATTAAAAATACCTGGCTCCTTAAAATTCTAGGACAGAAGTCTTTGGCCATAGGTTGTGCAAAGATTCTTAAGTAGACTATCATCAGGAAAAAAAAAAAAAAAGACATCAGTATGGTGAAATAACAAACCAAGTCTAAACACTTATCATTTGGGATTAAATTCCTCTGCAAAGAAATACAAAGCAAAGATGGGGGCTGGGTGGAAAACTCCTCATTCAATATTTTGTAGTAGGAGTTTTTATTTAAATTATTTCAATATGAGTTTTCCTCTTTGTAGCTTGGGTTTTTTTTTCACTATGGTGAAATGATAATTCTTTGCTTATATAACCTCACTAATGCTGCATTAGAGTTTTGCTGCATGATCAAATAAAAAGAGGTCTAGGGGTTGAGAAAAGAAAATTTGTTTAAACAAACATCTTTGATAATTAGAAAACTGATGGGAAATGTTCTACAAAGCAGACCAAAGCTAATGATGTGCGTAAGTTAAAACCAGGAAGCCACACAAGTAGAACTGGTTTCTTTTTGTCTTTAACCCCAAATACAAGGCATTCTCACCTGCTGATGCATTTGAGGAGTAAACATGTATCTCTTTCTTTTCTTTTTATGGAAAATTAGGTCCTTTAAAGTGTATGCAACCTGGCCAAGAGGTTATTTATTGGGCTATCTCCAGATGAAATGTTTTTCTTTTGCTGATACAAAACAGTTCCTTGTCCTCAGAGGAAAAGTTAAGCAATGACATTCAAGAGTCTCTCCTAGATCTTGTTCAAACCAATCTCTAGAGAGCATATATTTTCATAGCTTAGGAAAAAAAGTAGATTTCTTGATTAGTAGTAATTCCAGAGATCAATGTTGTGCCTGGGACCTTGGGACATAAAGACCAGGGAAGCTCTGGCCAAGTAGCTCAGTTGGTTAGAGTGTCAGCTTTGTATGCCAAGGTTGCGGGTTTGATCCCTGGTCAGGGCACATACAAGAGTCAACCGATGAGTGTATAAGTAAGTAGAACAACAAATCGATGTTTCTCTCCAATCAATAAAAAATAAAAGACCAGGGGAGTGGTAGGGGATGGGTCTTCCTAGTTGGTCTCTGCCTCCACCCCACTCTTCAGTTACCTGGTCTTCTGTTCCTTGTTTCCAAATAGTGTTCAGTATCTGAGATGCTAAAGTAAATGTTTATTTGAGATGATCAACCCAAATCCTTGTTTCCTCAGGCCTGCTCCTGCTTTCCTGCACCTGTCTGCCATCGCATCACGGAATCCTGCACCCTCGAAATGTTTATGACTTCATTTTATAGTTGCCTCTGCCCCTCCCCAGCAGCCACTCTAATTTAAGAAGCCCTAAATATTGTTGCCATGGGTGACACGAGAGCACTGAGGATGGTGGAGCTCAACTAATAAAAAGGCTTTCACAGCATTTCAGCCTTTGCTCATAAGTAAAGTTAAAATTTATGGCTTTTAAAATGCTGGATCTGGAAGAGGTTAGGTTAAACGGCTGCTAGTAATAAAAGGAATCAATACACCGCAGCATCTTGACACAGCCGGCAAACTAAATAAACACTTCATCCAAATCCACTTGGCCCTGAATTAAAAGAACGTAAAATACTGTATTTATTTGGTTTGTCCCCCATCCATCAAGAACTTGCCCCTCTAGGTCTGGACAAATTCCACCCAAGACAAGTATCAAATGTTTGTTTGCCAAATGGCAATTATGGGACATGTCAAGGCTCTGGGTTATTCACTAAGTGTGAACTTTATCAGGGAAGCACTTGTAGATTAGTTTACTACAAACACACAAATAAGACAAACAACCTGGCCCGAGAAGACAACAGGCTTGCTTCATACTTATTTACAAAACCAACACTGGAATTTGATTCTCTCTGAGAACCGAAGCCTTCCCTTAGGGGGGGAAAAAAAAAAAAAAAGGAAAGAAAAAAGTGTTTTTCAATCATTCCTTTCTCTCCCGCTGAATTCTGAAACTTAATCTAGGTTTGAGAATGAAAATTAAACCTTCTGCAATAATGAAGGACATCCCAGGACTGTAAACCAAGGGCGATTATGAATTACACTGGAAAAAGAAAAATTAGTGGATTTTGAAAGCAGGGCAGGTAAAGGCGATCCCTTTGATGATTTTTTTTTTCTGCTTGAAATTATCCCAGGCACAAAAGTACTTTCTACTTTTCTTTGGTGACAAATAGTTTAATAATCTGTTAATGTTATTTTCCTCTTCAAAAGTTCATGCATAGGGGAAAGTACTAGGGACTGTATTTTGTCCTAAAGCCATTTTTTCCCCCTCTGGAAGGTATTATGTGAAAGCAATTTATGGCAGAGAAAGGCAACTGCTATTCATTCCTTCAGACAGAAGAAATCCTGACACAAAGCGACTCTTTACCCTCTTATAATAGCTTACGGTTTAATATTTAAATGTATTTTTGCTTTACATGGTTCAGCACAGAGACTGGCTCTGGAATGGAAATAAGTGATCTCAATTTATAGACATCTCAGGTAAAATAGGGCTCCTTTTTTGTAGGTTCAGGCTGTACTTAGGCTCCCTGCTGGGAGTAACCTTGAATTTCAGAAACCCGGCTTCAAGGTCGGAGTCCCGGGAGAACTTCCCAGAGCCGCCGCTTTCCGTGTGGTTGACTCTCCTGGAAAGTGAGAAATGTTCTCTAAGTGGCGGCTCATCTCGGGGAAGCGACGTCCTTTGGCTGAAGGGGGACCGGCTGAGCCAATGAAAACAGCCTCCCTCTCTGGGGTCCTGCACACCGTGAAGCGACTGTGAACTTCTCAGAGTTTCAGGCAAAGACTCTCAAACTAGACTGAGGTAATTCTGAGGCCTAAACTTCAAAGCCACATGAAAGCACTGATTTAGGGAGAAATTCTCTTCCAAGTGGAGAGACATCCATTTAGCTCGCCCTTTGAACAATATGACAATTTAATAATGCCATTGAGAACTTATGGCAAATGTACCTAATTAACAAAGCAAAAAAATGAAAATATGAACGACTATAACGAGGAAAGCTGGTAAGAGATGAAATATATGAATAGGACCGAGTCCTCCCATGGGGTTAGTTCACTTCAGAGGCAGCGAGAACGGCAGAGACAAGAGTCAGGCGCACTTGGGGCAACCTGAAGGAAACATTTTAAGGAGTGGAGAGTTCTGGAATGTAACCAATGCTGAATAAAGTGGACGGAGAGGGCACTGGCAACACCACCACTTATTCTGGCAACACCACCACTTATTATTAAAAAGCAATGTTGAATTGGGGGGAAAAGTTAGTATAACTAAAGGAACTGGAGAACAGTTTTTTAAAATTCAGTAGCATCTAGAAATTCTGACTTAGAACTAAATTCACATTTCTGAAGGAATTAAGTGGACACACTTTTTCAGCCTCACAATGATAAGAGGCTCACAGAGAAATCAGATTCTCTGAGAGGCGGCACTTAGCCTCACGGGGGTCCAGCAATGTTTCACTCATTTCTCTCGAGGTCCCAGCAGCTGACTCAGACCCTTCTGTAAATGCGACGCTGGGGCCACCCTGAGGCCTCACGCAAGCAGTCTACTTTCTCTTTGGTCCCTGCATCCCCTGCCATGTGGCTTCCAGCTCGGTGCTCCAAGGTCACCAATTGCCCCCTAATTGCCAGAACCAATAAACTTCTCTCGCTCATCTTGTTTGATCTCTCCGCAGCCCTCCACACTCTGCTTACCCCTTTCTGCTTGAAATCCTACCCTCCCCCGCGTCCAGGCTGGCGCTACCTGGTTCTCACACCATGCCCGTTCCTCCTCAGTCTCCGTTACTGTGCCCTTTCTTTCCCTTCCCCCAACGTGGGCCGCCTCTGAGACTGGCCCTCAGCTCAGTGCTGTCTCTAGTTCTTCACATTCTCCTTCGGGGCATCTGTTTCCAGGGTTTTTGATCATTTGATCAAATTACTCCTCCAGGCTCCCCACTGCTTTTGGGAGAAAGTCCAAACTCCTTAGGATGGTTTACGAAGCCCTTCATGGCCTGGCCTCTATCGCCTATCTCACCTCACCTCCTTTCTCCTTCCTTTGCTCTCAACCACATATTACAAATTCTAGCCCCCTTGAACTAACTGGTGTACTTCCAAGATGCTAGCTCCCTCCTTTGTGTCTTTGCACATGCCATCTCTCTCTCCAGGGTTCTCTTCTCTCCTCTTGGGACAGCTTTTCCTCAACTTTATTTTCTGAGATGCCATTTCCACCAGGAAGCCTTCCTTAACCACCTCTATGGTCAAAAACGAAAGGAGAGAGAGGCAGTCAGGTTCCTCATTTCTGTTACTACAATGTAAAAACAACTAGCATTTCTTGAGTGCCAAGCATTGTTTTAAGCCCTACACAGTATTCACAAGAGTAATCCTCACCAGATCCTGTGGATGCAAGTGCTATTATTACGGTCACTTATGTAGGGAAAAACTTGGGCACAGACAGGTTAAGTACCCTGTCCAAAGTTGCACAGCAACAGAGCTGGGATTTGAACTCAAACTCTCTGTCTCTAGGTTCAGTGGCCTAAACAACATGATACAGCTGTTCTGATCAATTATGTATCATTCTGTACGCTGTGTAGGCATCTGTCTTCCTTACTAAACTCAAAGCTTTTGAAGGCAGGGATGAAATCATGGTCACCCTTGTATCAGTGCCCAGCAGAGTGGACACTCAATAATCATTTGTTGTTTGACTAATGCACTGAAACCTTCTTGACTGTAGTCGCAAAGATTGCCCACCCTTGATCGCTTACAGCATGGGTTCTTATTTAATTGCATCCTGGTGTTGCAGACATGCGGATCACTCAATTATGACAACAATGAACATGTTTGGAAGTTGTCCTAAGTGCAGAAGCTGTGCTAGTTGTTCTTTATAAATTGTCTAAATCCACTTCATCTATGAGGCTGACATTGTTATTATTTGTGTTTTAACGCTAAAGAAGCTGCATCTCAGAACAATTAAGGGTCACACACTGAGCCAGCAGTGGCACCAAGACTGAAGGCCAGGGCTGTGTGTCAGTGAAGGCCATGCAGCTAATCACCAACCTCCAGGTCTCCCTCTTGGGATGGCCAATTCTCTACCATGCAGAGTCCTTTTGGGCTTCTCCTCGCAGGGATTTCATATAAGGCTCAGAGGCCTAAGTTTCTGTGTGGATGTTGCCTGATAACTGCTACAGCCACACTTTGAAATCCCTCTCTTTTCCCCAGGAAACATGCTCCAGTGTTTCCACAAGGGGCCATTGGTGTGCTCTTGGGTTCTGCCTCCCTCTCCCACTAACTGTGGCCCCATCCAAATGCCTTCCTAGTAACCTTCTTCCCTCGACTCTTCCACAGTAATGCTTTGTTCTGACTTCTTTGTTTTCTTTTAAAATCTCTCAAAAAGACTTTTCTTGCTGAAGCTTTTGTCCTTTCTTCTAACCAGGATGAATAAGAAATGAAATAGAAAATATCACAATTACTGTATAAATACTAGGAACTGGAGGCCTTTGAAATTTAGCTACCTTTCAGCAGGTGCATTTTCTCTCTAGGTTGTTTTGCCAAGCTCTTCTAGCACCAGACATCCTGCTGGCTCGCCACAAAAGGAAGGCATGGCGAGCAGGATGGGCTGCTGAGTGCTCTCCCATTCAGATTTCCACTGTCCCTCTATTTCTGCCAAATGTGACTTCCTTATGTCAGCAATTAATGACTTCTATGCACAATATATTGTGTGAATTATAATTTTTCAGGAAGTGAACACCTCAGTGAGGGCACCAGCTTCAGTTACCTGCATAAATACTATTGTTAATAGATTTCTCAGACCAAATACTGACAATATCACTAACACATTTGAGGCTACAGGTTCTGCTTTCCCTAGTTAAAAAGAAATGACAGGTCCAAAATGGAGTCACCTGTGCTAAGTTCCATGTCAGCAAACCAAGACTTAAAACTTAACCCAACTGCAGTTTCAAACTTCCCCAGCAATGTTGTCTTAAAAGGTCAGTCTGGAATTTTCTGCTGAGCACCAATGAAGTAATCTGACACATATGCCCTTTCAACCCCTTAAGGGAAGGTGAGGTAATTGGCTCTCTCCTATCCCTTCCCCCTTCTGTCTATATAAGACTTTCATTTTGTACAGCTCTTCAGAGCTCTTTTCTCTTTGCTACAGGGGATACTACCTGATTCAGGAATCATTCAATAAAGCCAATTAGGTCTTCAAATTTACTCAGTTAAATTTTGTTTTTAAACACTATTAATATAAACACTGCTCTGATAACCACTAAGAGCAATCTGCATTAGTATTTGAACAATCATATTGATATGAAACAAAAAAATCCCTGTTAAACTTCTTATCCCTCATAAGAATATCTAATTGAACTCTTTGTCTACAGCTCCTCTTTCCAACAAAATACAGGATTCAGAATTAAAAGCAAGAATGACAACCCCAGATTTTTTTATACAATTATGAAGCCACAATTACCTCTTTTGGGTAATCGAAAGAGGCAGGAGGCTCCAGATTTTTATTGCTGGATCTCTTAAATAAATATTTTGAGATAAGACACATGAACTTATATTTCATAGCCTCATTAGAACGCGCTTCTCAGAAACAAATTTCTCTTTTCATTTTCTTTCTTCTCCCCATACACATTGTTAATTGTGTTTTCAGGGCACGGTAAACACGGGGAAGTTTTTGCTGATCTGTGAAACTCAAGAGATTTTCCCTTTCCAATAGGCACTGACGGAAGGCTAACACTGGGCCTTGGGTTGATTTGTGATTATAGATCATCTCTTATTTCACTTCCTGCTCAGTCTGAAGCATCCCACGAAGCTGTGGGATGCTAACGAAAGCATGACTCACATATTTTTTCTTCTTATGTTGAAACAAGTATTCAAAGGCACACACATGAACAGAAGTCTAGAAGAGGCTAGAACTAAAAGCCCCTCAAAACAACACGCAACTCTATAATGAAGAATGATAATAATTAAGGAAAGGATCACGATGAAAATTGATTTAAAAATATTAAAAGAATACTTAGTAAAATTATATTTCTAAATTTCACTAATGATTTTTTAGTAGTTTAAAGTATGAAAGTCATATTAAGACACACATATTACAGACTTGTTGAAAAGCCAAGGAGAGAAAAATGCTATGGATCGTGTGTGAAGTAATAAAATAATTTCCAAAGAGGACTCAGAAGTTGTCAGGACAAATTTTGCATCTGATGCCATTGAAGACAAATAATGTAATTGATAAAAGATATAATGAAAAAAGTCACAGATCTACTGACATAGAAACTTAAACAATTTCAAGCAGAAATTAAGTAGAAATGATGATTTTTAAAAAATCACCAATGTAAAAGTAAATTATATAAACTAAGGAATATAAAAAAGGTGTTCATAAAAGAATGTGACATACCACATATTTGTTTAATAATAAATACTGCAAAAATTTCTCACTGATGTGAACAAGACGACTAGTTTTTTTCTCGGTAGTATTAAGAGTAACGGCAGTGTCAGTGTTTGAAAGGGCTTGCGGAAGGGACTATTTTCCTCCACGCTTCAGGGAATGAAATCAGTTGGCCAATCCTCCTGCAAATTTTCTAAGTTTGAAGTTTATCGTATATCCTAACCCCCAAAGCATGTGGACATGTTGTCTACTCGCAAAAGACTAAAGAAAAGAAAGAACACAGGTACTAAATTCTCTTAAGAGAGTTTAATATTTATGGAAATTAAAGGCAATAGTAAGTTATCTAAGATCCAGATACATATGAGGAAAAACGGACTAAAAAAACCCCACCCCCAAACCTCTGTGTTTGTCCAAATCTAGGTGATCTTAGTTAATAGCATGGATAATGCAAACCAGGAACCAATCCTCAAATGTGCAATAAAGTAACCTGAGTAACTACACCCACTCGTACAGGCTGTGTGCTGTGCAACCCCTGGGGCACCGTTCACAAGACTCACATGAAGTCCACAGGATTAACTCCCTCCCACCCTCGCCATAGAGCTGGACGACCTGGTGGACTTGCTTGTAACAAAAATAAAACAACCGGGTATCTTATGAGAGTAACAGCTTTTTCAAACTGCATTTACAAATAGTATTCAATTTGGCTACAGCGTATAGTGAGACTATATACATCGCGAGCTCAGCAGGATATACAACACCTGGTACATAGAAGGAATTTAACAGGCGTTTGTCGAGTGAATACAGGACCGATTGAACTAACTGAGTGCTTACACTGGAAAATCACAACATTTCCAACAAGCAAATGAATACAGGATTTAGGAGCTGTTGGTAACTTCTTAGGCAAATGCATCTTATATTCTTTGTATTTCCCACCTTGATTCATAGTTAAGAATGAGTAGCTGCTTCTTTAGAGAACTGCCTGTGTGCTTATGCCTTTGCTGAAAGAGGAGGAGGTGTGGGAGGGCAAGACCCTTTCAGGAAGATGCCTGAGGGTGCACAGGGCACAAACACAGGCTTCTACTGAGGCCTGGCACCGCTATAGCCAGCAGCGGAGTTCACCGGAGGATGAGCAAAGAGGCAAAGCTTCCCCAGGGGACTATGCCAGATTTTCCAGCAGCAATGGGAATTCAGAGAATTCGCCCTTCGGTAATTAAGAGCTGATTGGATATACGAATACTTAGTTGCAACAGTTACAGTAAAAATTTAGGTTAAGGAAAATCATTGAAGCAATCAACACAATTTAATTTAATATTCATTAAATTCCTGCACTGTATGTGCTAGCTGCTGTTCAGAGAACACTGAACTTGTTCACAGGTGATTTTCAGTGGCTACATTGCAAAACTGCTTTCTTTTCAATTACTTTCAGGCTTTTAAGTTAAATTTAGAAAAAAAACTAATATATAATAAGTGGGACTTTTTTTATTTAACTCATCTGTCTCATGCGAAACTATTTGTTGTCAATCTGAAATCCTTTTCACCTCCTTCCTTCTAACAAAAGTCCTGATTTTGTTCGGAGAAGCAATGTTACTCATTAAAAATACGCACTTCCTCACGCATTCATGAAATCCTGGGTTACTGTGCCCTTGTTTTGGGTAATTAAATGTAAACAACGTGTCTGAGGTCAAGTTCCTGGAAAGCTATTGTTTTCTAGGTGAAGTCTGTCCTCCCGCCCCTGCTGACACAGGAAGGCGCAGCAGCCGCCTTGTACTCTGAGTTGAAAGCCTCGAGGCACTGAAGGCGCAGCAGGAAGCCACAAGCTGGCTGGTACGTGCTCTGATGACTTGTCTGTGGAGTTTTCCCAGTCCCGGCCTGTCTGCTTCTGCCCCTTTTCATGACTGAGAAAAAGAAACTCTCTTTGGTGAAACCACTATCATCAATTATCTGTTACTTGCAGCCAAACACACACTAATTGATAAAACAACTAATCATAAATAGGTAATGGTCTTTATATACCGAAGTCCACATATTTTAACACCAGCTATTGGGATTATTTATTTATGGCAAGTATGGTCTGTTAAATAAAAATGTAATTATGGGGGAAATAATTTTGGAAATGAGGGGAGAGAGCATCTGAAATAAGAAAATGTATGACAAAGTGGTAAGCTATATATTACAGTACTGAATTCTGATAAATTATGCACAATTTTACAGGAATCAGACTTTTTCCCTTTCATTCAGAGAATAAGGCAAAATATAGTATATTTTCCTAAGTTTACTACAGGAGGGCTAATATACTTTTAAAATATGCCTAATTTAAGATACAAAACTTTTATATATCATAAAATGTTTTCTTTTTTAATTGGTATATAAATTATATTAGCTCCATGTGTACAACATAAAGATTTGATATTTGTCTTTACTGCAAAACGATCACCACAGTAAGTCTTGTTAGCATCCATGCAATGTTTTCTTTCAAATGCAATGTGGGCGCATCAGTGGAAAGGTGAGAATAGTGGTTTGAACTTGAAGTTCCTGGTAACAGTAATGAGGATCTATGAGTTACTTCCAAATGATGACTAGACACTGCACATTTTAATAACTCAAATATCTCTGTTTTGGGGTAAAATTATGCCAATTTAGGGTAACACTAGTTACAGGTGGAAATTCTGATACACATATGTCCATATATGCATGTGTGTGTGTGTATTTTTAAATATATACATATATATATATATATATATATATATATATACACATACACAGCTATATATTTAAAAGTTGAACAATCGATCACTATTATCAGTGCCATTTTTTTCATAAATTATATCCTTCAAACACGGGGACTCTGAGGGCTCCCTGTCATTACCCTCTGCAACAAATGCTTGACACTGAATTTCATGTTCACAAGTAACTCTGATGGTCCCTGTCTGGGGGGAACCTGCTATTTTGCTGAGGCATGACTTTGAATCACTTGTCAGGAAATGCACCTACTACGAAGTCCAACTCCTGAAATCTTTGGGAGGATAATTTTTCTCTGCTTATCTTTGGATATATAGGAATTCTCCTTAAGTGATTATTTTCTAGATCCAGGCAAGCTCATGGTGAATGCTACAAATGTAACGGGGCGATGTGATATATGGTAAGGTTTAGTTTATTGGCAGAATTCTTTCACCGCCTCCAGAGTAGAGGCTGGAAAATCAGATACATTCTAGACTTTGCCGCCAGGGTCAGCAGCGAGCCAGTGCAGGGCAATGAGATGTGTGTGGAAGGGGGTGGAGCCTTCTGGAGGAAGGCCTTAGCTTGCACGGGGTAGACAGAGAAGGCCAGGACAATCCTGTCCCTCCCCCTACCTCTTCCAGTTGTCACCATGAGTTTTATGCCCGGAGCTGCCATGAGATGGTCAAGAGAAAGAAGCCAAGAGCTTCAGAGACATAACCAACCCAGTATCCACTGACTCTCCGTCCTCTTCCCTGCACGCAGGGGCCTATATTCAGACTACTTATTATGTCAGAAATATAAACCCTACGTCGGAATGTTACCAATAGTTGAGCTTTTTGTTATTTGTAGCTTAGAGCATTCCTAACTGACACAAATAGTGTTATGAATTAATTTAGTCCTGTACTCAAAACATCATTGTCTGAAGGATCTGAAGATGCCCCTTAAAGCCCTCAATTATTATTTGCTCTATTTCAGGGAGAAAATTACAAATTATACTGATATTTGTGAATTAGGGGATTGGCGAAAATGCCAGGAGGAATCCCTAGACATTTAGTCTGTGGTCCATTCCTATGGTGGAGAAGCGCATAGCTTCCTTTCAGGAATTCAATTCTCCCTGCTTGCTCATCTCGGTAAGTGTCCTTCAGATCTTAATTTGTTTCTGCAAGTAAATTTTCTTACTAAGAAACAGATATTTCTGACAGCTGAAATGACTATTCCAGTTCAGAGGGAAATTACTAATTATACCTTGTCACAGAGTAATGCATTTTTGTTTGTCAGGTATTAGTTTGGTTATTGAGACTCAGCAGCCCAGGAGCTCAACTGCCCCTGGGGGGGCTTAAAAAAAAATCAGTGAAATTCCTGAATATAAATTCCTGAACATAAAAGTTCTTGGAAATTCTAACAAGGTGTCAACACTGCTTTCTCTCTCCTTCCTCGTGAGGCATTGCCTGAAAAGGCCTCCTTGCTTCCTCTACCATGTCTGAACCATACTACTAATGAAAAAAAGAAGTTGAAAAACAATTTGAAAGAGTCTATTGGCTATAAGAGTGTGCCATTCTTCCCATAGGATTAAGTATCAAAAAGTTTCCAGTACAAAAATCTAAATGAGTGTATTTAAAAACACTTAAGAGACCTCTAATTATTGAGAACTTGACTTTGATGAATGGGAAAATTATAATAAAAATTTTCCTATTTGGGTTGGAATTTATCCTGTTTATCTGAAGACAAATGCAAAATTCTAAGAGTTTTGAGTGATTTAGGTATTTAAAAAGAAGTTTAAAGTGATGTAGGTTCCAATCTAGACTCTGTCCCTTGCTGTTTGCATCAACATCTCAGTTTCCTCACCTATAAAATAATGTCCACTCTTCCAACCTCACAGGTCTTCTGAAGTTGGATGATTTATACTAATTTTACTCATAGGGTGAACCACTTACTTGGAAAATAATACTTGGGTGTCTTTATTATATAAGAACATTGCATTTTCTTACATTTTCTTCTTTTCAGAAGCTCCAGTCCGCAAATGAAGTAATTTCTAGATGTCTTTTTAGCTCATGAATGAGATTATTAAAATGACGTGATTTCGTGTTCTTCCGATCCTGTTCTGGTCAAGGTCACGTGAAAGCCTTCACTCATTTCAAAACTCTTCCTAGAGCGTTAAGAGGTCTTCTCTTTTCCCAAACCGCTGCTATTTCCCTCAAAATTATACTTTGTTTTATATTTTTTAACTTATTTTGGACTGGTCTCATATCTCAGAAGTAAATTTTTATTCTAATTTGCCTTCTTTTATTTCCTTTTTATCATTTTCATTTTTATTGAACATATTGGGGTGACACTGGTTAATAAAGCTATATAGGTTTCAGGTGTACAATTCTATAATACGTCATAGGTATACTGTATTGTGTGTTCACCATCCCAAGTCAACTTTCCTCAGAAGTAAAATTTTAAAATACTACTTGCAGACCTGTATTTCTACTTTTTATCCACAAATGACTGCCTCATAACACTAGTGACATTAGAGGACGAGGCTCTTTCTACTTCATCTCAAATCAAATGTTTCTATGTACTTGAAACTCAGTTTTCTTTCTCTTACTTTCCCCGTGGATTTTTAACACTCAGAGAAGTGCAGCATCTTCAGAGTGCTGACCAGTAATTTGAATCAATCCCAGCTCCTGCCAGGATCTTTTACTACAAAACCCTAACAATTCTCGTGTTCAGTGATACAACAGAGTCACTTTGATTTGCAAGTTGATGCTCATTTTTCTCCTAATATATTGGAATAAAGTGTTTTCAAGAACCAATTATATAAGCAGGACTTAATCGGTCTGTCTTCATGCTTATTTACTTTTACTAATGCATGTTTGTCACAGACATGGTGATGCACAACCTCTAATTTACTTTGTGATCACATCCCTGATGATCAGCAGTTCCTGCTTTGGCACAGTATTAATGAGTTTCTTGCAGTTGCCTCTAAAACATTTCGGTGTCAGCATTCTTTCTCACTGGAGAAGGCAAGGAGCTGAGTGATGGTTATGTTCACCAGGGCGCGCTCACTAAAGGCCTGGGGATGCGAGCAAGTCTGAAGTTTAGCCTTAAAAGAGTTTGATTAATAACCGGTAGAATTGGAGCCATATAAAATATGGTGGCAGCCTTTTTTATTAGAGTATTAAGAAAAACATCCTTCCTCTACTTTACAGATTAGATTCTTTTTCTTGAATGTTTGAGTTCCTTTATGATGCCCTAAGAATTCTGTCTTCTTAAAAATAAGCCCTGGCCTAAAGAATAGATGCTTAGATTAGTTAGAAACTAAAATACCAGCTTTTTCATATTTCTATTTACTGCTATTATTTCTTAAATGTATGTATTCAGTATTTACTCTTCAGTCTTCCTTCTCTCTAAATGAAACCAGCTATTAAACTGCAATCTTTTGCTGCTGATATAAATTACAATGAGCTCAAAGTCACCTCGTAGGACAGCAGAATCATTAAAATTAGGGCATCCTATGACATTTGCATGACATTTCTGCTTCTAAGCTTGCTTTTGCTTTCCCTGCTGCCCGAAATGTCTTCCCCTCTCTTCTCCAGTGATCCAAATCCAACCAGTCCTTCAAAGCTCAGGCCAAATCCTTTCTTGATGAATATAGCCCATGCTGGCCTTGCCCATCTCTAAGCCCCTGTTGCCCTATTGTCTGTGTCACACAATCTGGCACTTTCTACTTCAGAGTTTAGTGTTTACAAGTCACTTGCTCTTCTTTTGTTTCATATGTTTGCCTTCTCTAAAAGCATATCTGCTCCCACGCCTTTTACTTTGCTCAGGTCCTCACAGTATCTCATGCAATATCCTGACACACGAGACATCAAGTATTACCACTGGATGCCATCATTCGCGTGAGTGCATAAATGTTAAAGGAGTTCTTTTATCAGTGCTGGCTAAATGGAAAAATATTACTTGGACTACAAAAGAAAACCAAGAAAAAGGACAGCTTGGAATAAATAATCACCTTTGAAAATTAAAGGTATGCATTAAAAAAATTTCAAAATGAGTTGAATTGCCTTAGATTTTTGTTAAAAAACACCACCACCCCAAATTTAGATTTTTCTAAATCTTGTAGGGAAATGGCCCTTTTTCTTCTCCTTTCATGTCATTAAGATGGAGGATGGGATTCTTTCTGTTGAAAATGCTTTTAATAGCTCTGACTGTGAGGGCGATTCAAGCACAAGCCCGCAGAGCGGCAGGTCTCCGGAAATCGCTTATATTCCTTCAACCTGACCCTGAGAACCACACGTGCAAGGTAAGTGTGCCAGGAGACCAGCACCATCGCCCAGCTCCCCCTCTTTCCTCAATGAGAACGAAACTGGGCAAGGTATTGAAAAGAATTCTTTGATTGCTAAAAGAGTAGAATTGGGAGTTCAAAATCTGGGTGAGCCAAAATCATGCTTCTTGAAATTAGAGGGAGAAAGGTGGAGAGAGACACAGAATGGGATAGAACAAAAAACATAGTAATTGCTGTGATGTGTTAGAAACTTACTGTATTCTAGGTACCATGCTAAGTACTTGCCATGCATAACCCTCAGTGCTGGATGTTAGCAAGCGTGCCTGCAGGGAAATGACTAAGCAGCAAGTCGCTTGTGAAGCCAATAAAGACCCCAATAATTGTATTTTTGATCTACAATGTTGCATGGGGTTATGAACTGTGAAACTGAATGCATTTTCATTTATTTATTATATTGGGTTGCTATCTTATTATTACCCCTCCTTAAAATACCACTGCATCTGAATGAGATAAAATAGTGTCCACTCTACTTGTTCTAAATTTAGTGAACTTTCTCCGTCCAGTGAAACAGTTGCCAAATTCCATTTCAGCTGCCAAAATTTATTCTAGAGGTAACTGCATTTTAGTCTCGGATGAACTCTATTTGGTGGGCCTGGGAGACAGTAAATCAATAGATATTTAATCAAAAATTACTTTTCCTTCCTTGAAATGAAAGTCTAAACGACAAAGCATATTCAGATAAGAAGCTCTGCATTTTCCAGGATAGAGTGATATAATCTTAGCATAAGAAACATTTTAATTTTTTAGTATGATGTCCTAATGCGTCTTGTGATTGATGTCTTACAGGATGTGCAAGTTACTTTTAGCAAAAATCAAAAGCCCTTCTCTCAAGATTTACATTTTCTATCACTGGCAACGTCCCAAGATGATAAAAATCTATATGAACAGAGGATTTCTAAGCTCTAGCTGATAGCTTGTTTAATTTAATAAATACGTACCTGGTAAATTTCACTTCTGGAAAATCCAAAGATCTGAATATCTCTTAATTTGCCATATTAGCATGTGATTTGCACCTAATGTAATTAATACATTATCAAGTGTTAAAAAGACCACTCAATGCTAGTTTTAAAAATAAAAATATCTCCCTTGTTACCAATGTTTCCCTAGAAGAGATTTTTTTTCTCCTTTTTGAGAACAAAGCAATGACAAGTGACATCGACACAACTATTCTGCATTGAATATCCCTTGGTGGATACTCAATATCAGGAGCAACACTGAAAGTGGCATAGCAAAAAGCACCCGAGACTCCACCCTAGTCCACCACGTCAGGAATGATGCCACTTGTCGTAGATAAACAGTCATAATTACAGCAGCAGGGCAAAAACCAATGAAGAAAAAGAGGCAGCAGAGCCCTTCACATTAATTTCAAAAGTAAATATTCCAGGTTGCTACTAACATTTAGGCACTGACGATCAAACGCTCACTCTTGAAAATGCACCTGTTCTGTTCACCACTCCAGTCCTCCCCAAAGGCCGCGTGTAAATAGGCATTTTATACTTATTCTTGGAAATCCTTTCTTTCTCTAACCCTAAAAAAATATTAAATTTTCTTGGTGCTGCCTCCGTCTAGTTTCAGTGTTATGTTTTTCCTACTTATTCTGAGGATAGCAAAGTGTAGAGCAATTTTGGTGAAAACTTCACTGATACCAGCAAACATGGCATAAAAAGTATGCAAACTAAAACAAAGGGTGTCCCAAAAAAATGTTTCTACACTTTAACAGCTGAGAGCTCAGTTTTGAAAATAAAATGTACTTTAATAAACACTGCATTTAAAATTATTCAAAGTGTGTGTATACATTTTTGGGACACCCTGTATATTATTTTATATGTGTATAATGTGAATTGCTAATTTACAGTAGATATGAAAAAGTCACTTTTGCAAACCTGTACCTTTTGTGCATGTAAAAAAAGTATTTTAAAATAAAAAGAAAATTTATCTAGTAATCTCTGAAGATGAAAACTGGAAAAAAAAGAAAACAGTATGTTTATAACACTAAATACTTTAGGAATAGTATATCACCATTTATTCAACATTTATTTTTACTAAGTGGAAATATGTGTATAAGCTGACTTTTGTCAGTTGATCAAAACAGACAACTAATGTAATAAACAAGCATATAATTGCATCTTAAAAGAAAACACAAGACTACATTGGCAAAAGCAGTGCCAATTTCATTGCATAATGACTGCTATGCACTCATGTCCCACTAATATTTAAAAACAAAGATCACATTTGGATGTTTAAGATACCTTATGAATATAAATATACAGATTGAGTTAACTTGGTATCAAATTTGTAACTGCTAGAACTTTTGCTTTTCCATACAGCTAATTTTCAAAGAAAAAAATCCTAGTCATTTCAAGCCACTGAACATGATAATAGCAAAAATGAGACTGATCATTAACTCTAGTAACTGCCTTTGCCTTCATCTTAGGCTTCTAGTTAACCAAATCAATTAATGGCTGCTAACTCTTTTAAAGAATTATTACTTAATTTAATCTGTGCAATCATGTGGACAAAACCAAGATCCAACTATCAGCTCTCTGCGGATGACTTCAAAATCTATATTGCTAATCTTGACCTGTCTCTTGATTTCCAGAACCATATTTTCAAATGCTTTTTCCTTATAACTTGGCTTTTCTTCATGATTTATTTTTTTCTATTAAATGTATCATCTTTCTGCTGATCTTCCAGCCTAAAAGTCTCAGGACAGCTTTGGGGCCCTCATCTCTTGTCCCCAAATATAAGAAATTGTCAAGTCCTATACACTCTCTTTATACACCCTTTTATAAAAATTCTGTCCAATTCTAACAATCATCTTCAGCCTCTTCTTACTTATCTAAAGTAACTTAGTAGTCTTAGGTGGTCCTTAAACAGCAGTGTTTCTTGGGGTTCAGAAATTGTGTACATTCTGCATTTAGATCTTTTTCTGGATATATGTTTTTCAAACATTTTCCCAGTGTGGCTTGTCTTTTCATTTCTCAACAGTATCTTTTGAAGAAAAAACATTTCTCATTTTGGTAAAGTCTAATTTGTTGATTTTTTTCTTTTCTACTTCATAGATTTTTGTGTTCTAAAAAGTTGTTCTGCTTAATCCACTATTACTAAAATTTCACCTACTCTTTCCAGCAGTTTTCTAGTTTTAGCTCTTACATTTAGATCTATGAACCATTCTGAATTAATTTCTCATACAGTAAAAGGTAGAGGTTCTTTTTTCTTTTTCTTTTTGCCAATGAAAGGATATGACAAGGGCTGATTTTTATTTAAAATGGTCACTCTGTTATTTCAGTGATAAAGTGAGACTTCTTAACAAAGAAAACAAAGCTGCCAGGACTTAGTACTGTCTGCACTTACTACTACCCACTGCTTTTGTTTATCCACTTCCTTCTGTTACTCCCCACTTCCAGATATTTCCATCTCACCGTTTCTTTTTCACCTTGATTATTCTTCCTTGGATTAAAGGAAGGAGCCAATGATGAAGAAGAGTATAAAGATGAAAGAGAAAAAGCTATTAATTGGTTGAAGAAGGTTTGGAAGAAACAGTTGGGAATGGATTCAGAATGCAAGTGACAGATTAGTTTAGGATTAGGAATGATACATCTTTTCTAATATCCATCTCTTTTCATTCATCTGTTCTTACTCTTGATATTTCTCCAGGACCATAAAGCATCAGCCTCTTAGCAACTAGACAGTAACCTTGGGCCTCAACCTAGCCCTATGTTGCCATTTGGTAGTATTTTATACATAGTTTCTAGAATCTTAAATTTCTGCAATTTTAAAAGAATCCCTAATGGCTGATAGTCTCTAAAATGAGTTAATTACTCTAATGAGTATTTGCATATAGAAATAAAATTTTAAGGAAAATTATGCCAGCATTTGAGAAATCAATATAATTTAAAGCAATAAATGGACTATTCCAATTTTCCCTCTTTGCAGGTGTTGCTATAGTTACTTCAAATGACACATAAGTTCCTTAACAACAGAGGTCAGAGGTCAGGATTTTTCATGTTGTGTATTCCTATTAGGCATACTAACTTTGGCTTCTGTGACTGCAATGCATTGCATACATTTTAATTTACTGAAGACAATGCGCAGGCAAACAGTTTTACCCACACCCTATGAATACTCAAGTAGCAACTTCATGACCAGATGATAGGAGATTCCTCTTTCTTGCACTTCGAAAGCACTGCAGAGACAATTTCTCATCTGCCCCCTCTGCCACAGCCATATGCTCTGAAATGCACGCTAGAGGGGCAGATGTATAATCTGGGATATGATCCAAATTCACGACCTCTCTGGAGCCCAGGGTATTGTGTGTGCAAGGCCAGTCCTGGCTGCCATGCCTAGACATTCGAATTCATAGAAACAAAGGATGAACAGGCACAGAAAAAGAAGAAGAAAAATAAGTTTACTAATTTCTTTAGCCACAATAGCAACTAGCACATCATCTGTTTGACTAAAGCTGACCAAGCTAGTATTTTCATTCCAGAGAACTAATGGGGTTTCCTTAATCCCCATACACTCCAACAGCAAAGACAGCTTTTCAGAAATATGACTATGAACTGAAACTTCAACCAAAGTCTCATGTCATTCCCTTGGCCAACCGCATCTCCTACTTTACGGTAGCATGAGTCTTACAAAATTGATAAGTTACATAAAATCCTATAAAGTATCAGATTTCTGGTCTTCAGAATGATGGCAATCTAAAGAGTAGTCAGTGCAAAAAGAACATATGGGAGGATAGCTTTGGTTAGAATGAACAGGACTGGTTTTGATTTGGTTTGGTACCTAAAGGACCTATCAAACAGCCTCTCATACACTACTCTGCGGGTGTGGTCATGACTAGGAATTCAGTCTGAAGGGCATTTCAGGGGTTCAGAAAGAATTCTAGTTAGTATCTGATCCAAGGCCCATATAAGCAGTGACAATAGCCAGATATGCCTCTCCCGTCCCACTTCACAACAGGGCACATTATAATCTGATAAAAGCTCCTTTGTGAACCCTATTTTATTTCTTCCTGTAACAATGAATCAGTATAAGAATCTCTAGAAAGAGTAATAAACCATAGCTTGTAACTACAAATATAACCCGAGCTTTTTATTATGTGGTTTCTTATTAAAGGGAATTTTCCATTTCAAACTTTCTCAGCATATTATAGACATCATCCCCCACTTTGTTCCCATGTCATGTGGCTTTCCATATATTTCAAGGAATATTTTAAATTGGTTTGTCTTGTCAAAAGTAATCCAGACCCAGAGAGATAAAACCTGGCTTAATGTGTGCTTTAACCTGCACTGACCCAATGGTTTATTTAAATTCAGTCACTTACAAAGGATAACCATTCATTCAGCAAATAATTACTGGACTCTAGATTTCTGCTTCCAGTAACATATCAATTCTCAAAATCTTGATGATAAATATAGAAATAGTTCTTGGATAAATTAAAACAAGTACACATTTATTAGACACAGTTGGACATCACGAACCTCTACAAAAGAACATTTTTATACATAGCATGATGTGGGTGCCTTACCAAATAAATTACAAAGACTAAGTTCTTGACTTCTAGCATACCAAAAATTGACAGAGTTTTTAAAAATTCCCTAAATATGTTTTTCATTGGCCCTTTTTCCAACAATCCGTAAATGAAGCTGTTCATGGTTAATCCCCTCTCCATTCCTTCTCCCTGAAATACTTTTGGGCCCCAAGTATGTTTCCAGTATGACTCAGGGATTCGGCCTCTCACCTCTCACCTCTCTTCTGTACATATTCTGTGCTAGTTCCCATGCTAGATTCTCCCATCTGACACCACTTCTATTATTAGATTCAGCATGTGAAGTTTTACAATGTTTAAAATGTTTTCATTTATAAAAATCCTTACATTTTTCATTACCCAATAGGTACATAAATATAATCTCAATGTAAAAATTCAAATACTATAGATAAAGCAGAAGTCCCCCTTGAATCCTAAACTCCACGTTCTCTCAGTAAAGGTAACCACTGTGACTTTTTCTATGTATTTGCATTTATGTATCAGCACATAGTGTTTTCACTGCATTCCCATTGGTGCTACTAAGCTGTGAGCACCTTAGGGGCAGAATCCATATTCTATAAAACTTTATATGTGTAGTACCTGGCAGAGTGTCTGACACTATGTAAGAGCTCATGTTCAGATTTCCCAGGTTGGATTTTAAACCTGCCCTTCCATGTGTTGACTAATTTTTAGCTGAGAAAACATCAGAATTATAACCATTGCTGGGATGGCTAACTTACAATTCAACACTGGCAACTATATTTTCCATAGAAGTTTGAAATAAAAGGTCTTGCAGGCAGATAGCTTATAACCTCCCTGGGTCACTGGAATCAGAGTGGCTCCATTTTTGATTCCACAACAAATTTACACATAAAATATCTACCTTAGAAGAGTGATTTTTAATTCTAGGTCTCAATGTAAACCTTTCTAAAATAACGAGGTAGGAACTAAAAAACTTTCTAGCTCTTCCGAAGTCTACTCTCGATAAGGGCTGCCATTATTTACAGCTGGGAGGTTAGAGTCCAGCGATTTTATTGAAGTGTTCTCACCGCAAAAAGTTTACT
Source organism: Miniopterus natalensis (assembly GCF_054644295.1). NCBI lineage: Eukaryota > Metazoa > Chordata > Mammalia > Chiroptera > Miniopteridae > Miniopterus > Miniopterus natalensis. The sequence goes on from NC_142088.1 coordinate 20,294,539, forward strand.
GAAGACTCCTAAAGCTAAATATAAAGGAAAGAAGGCAGAAGTGATGCTCAGACTGTAGGTTAACATTTACAGTTACTATGTTTTTGAGAATGTGATTTGCTTTTACCCATGGCATATCTAAGTTCCTGCAATAGTATTCTGACTGCTGATGGCATTTAAGAGTCATTTGTAAGTCACTCCCTACTGTTGTTCCTCTCCAGTTTCAGAGCTAATTCAAAGTTGGGTACAGAAAGCTCAGCCCACAGTCAAGTCTTGATGCCAAACATTCACTTTGTATCATCAGCCATCATGTCATTGTTTAATAACATTTTTCACTGCAGATGTTCACTCTGGCATTTAGAAACACTATTAGAATTGTCAGTTCCAAACCACTGTTTTCCAAATGTACAAGACACATATTCCCCATGGATGGCAAAGTTTGAGAGTCAGCCCCATTTGAAGAATTTGACATATATAGAAAGATGCTCTCCTCCTTATAAAATTATTTTCACTTGTTCAAATAATTCAAAAAAATTTAGAAACTATACATTTTCTAAATCAGTGCACACTCAAGCATAGTAAATTTTATCTTCAAAGATAAACTGTGAAATGCTGAATAATGAGAGAGATAGGATAATAAATAATTTTGTTAATGAGAATTTTTTAAGGTAAATATTAATTTATAAGGGCATAGGGAAAACCTAGGTACCAAAATATACCACATCAACAAATGGCCACTGGAGCTCAAAATAAAATAGTTTGTCCTGTGCATTTATATTTAGGAAAAAAAGAAATAAGTAAAAGTAAAAAGTAAAATTAATAATAGCTATAAATAAATACAGACTATTATAAAGTCTATAGTGTGAAATTTGAACAAAATATGGACTTTGTTTAAAGGAGCTTATTCAGTTCTGGAGAGTGTTAATGGGAGAAGCTTACAAAGAAAAACGAGGAGTGCTGTGCCAAGTTCCTCTATCTTCCTGGTATACATGCTGGGCTTGGGGAAATTCTGAGGTTCTGATGATAGTTTAGGCTATTCAATCAGGCAAAAGCTGTAGAATTCACAAAGCAAAGAGATTGTTGAAATAGAAGTCAAGAGATATGAGCCTCAGTTCTCTCAGTGACCAGCTGGGCCTTTGGTAGGGGGATGGCTTCCACTCTCTAGGCCTCAATCTCTAAAATAAGGTGATGTACTAGGGATCTAGAATGCTCCATTTAGCCCCAACATTTTATAATTCCAACACAAATAGAGCATTGGAAATATAACTATAAGAGATAACACAGTTTTAGTTCGGGGAAAAACTATAGCTTATCTGTCACCCAACCCTTGAACGTAGTATGTGTGTGTGTGCACACGTGCAGGTATGCAAGTATTTTTTTTAGTTTCCTATCCAATTTCTTCAATGATTTAAACCCAACCCAACAGGAGTTACCTACCATCTATAGTGTTTATTATTTTCTTGGCTAGCTCTATAATCCCACTAAGTACAGACTTCAGCATTCTCAGGGAATCTGAGACCATTAATGTCATTAATGTCTCACCCCCTCTATGTACAAATTTATCTACACTCACCACCACTCTGCAGCCCCACCACTTTCCCTACAGTTTGACCCACCTTCTGGAAGGGCAACTGATGTAAAACTACCCTCTTAATCTTATCCCTCTAACAGTTTCCTCTTCCTTATTTCTTGCTTCTCTCACAAATGCCTCTTTCCTCCCAGTCTACAGTCATGATTCAGTGTTTCTCTTCTCTCTCTTAATATTAAGCTCTGGAAAGTTCATCTGTGCTTGTTTCCACCTCCCATTCCTCCTCCGGTCACTTCTTTAGTTCCTGTTCTGTCAACTGAGATTCACTCCAGGTGAGGTGATTACTAATTAGGCGTCTTCTCAAACCTTCTGAAACCCTGGGACCATTTCCCCCCAAACGCCTCATCTCCCCATCCTTCAGAGACAGGAGCTCTTTATAAGAAACGATCCATCCAGGTTGCCATTGAGTCTACACTGGCCCAAGCCTTTTCCTCATTCACCGGAGGGGTGACTAATTCTCTTGGCAGCGGCAGAGCAGTCTGAGCCAACCAGGCCAGTCGCTCCCGCCACCCTCAGTGTTTCCCAAGGTGTGAGGCCCCGGTCATTCCTTCCTTCCTGTGCCCTCAGCTTCCTCCTCTCGGTTCATCTTCCCGTGTGACTCACTGTCCCCCTTCCCCTCCACCCCAGACTCTTCCACCTTGCCCTCTGGAGCCCCCCGTCCTTCCACGGTGACAGAATGCTGTTCACTTTCAACCCGTCCTCTGAAAACCCCCGACTTTCAGCCTTACCTGGAATCTAACTCTCCGGGGAGACTTCTGCTTCCCCCGCAGCCTTCTCATTGCGGCTGCTCCTCTCACCCGCATCACGCAGGCCCGGGTCTGGAGGGGCTCAGCTTCCCCTTATCCATCCTTTCCGCTCGCAAGTGCTTCCCTCCGCTACCCCCTGCAGAGTCCCTGCGGCCCCCCAGCTCAGGCCACCTGCCGTACTTCCCTCTACGCCTCATCGTTGCCCTCTCTGCCTTTGCCTTCATGTCACCGCACACACGAAGGCTCCGCCGGGCTTACGCATCTCCTCCCTGCCTACCCTTTCCGCCTCATCACCCTCGCTATCAAAAGCACCTGCCTCAGCAGACCGTGGGGCCCAGGAGGATAAGACACACATGCAGAAAACCTGGACCTGAACTGCAGGTTGGGACTAAGCTCAAGCAAACACTTTTGAGATCAGCAAATCCCAACCTACAGGAAGACACACGACCAAGAAATAAATGTTCGTGTTTTATTATGCAGCATAGTCGTAGCAATAGCTGACTGATACACTGAGAATAAAATTGGACTCTCTTACTCACTCATCCACTGAGTTTAATTACAAAGAACCTCAAGGCTTTATTTCCTAGGTATTTCTTATATTTCTTTCCATCTCATTGCTAACCCATTACATTCATGCCTACTAATCTCTTACCTGGGTTACGGCAGTGGCCTTGGAACTTTTTTCCTTGAGTCTGGGTTTGCTCTCTGCCCGTTTGGTAGGAGTTCCCTGTGCTCTGCTTGCTCCCTGCTCACTCCTTTTCATTCTTTGCTTTCCTGACACAGTGAATTATTCGCAGGTCTTTGAACATAGCAGGATGTTTCATGTTTTTAAAGCTTTCCATATGCCTAAAATCTGCTAGCTCACTGACCTTTTCTATTCCTCAAACCTTTATCTATCTTTTAGTTCCTGCTATGGTAGCCCTTCCTTTCTGAAACATGAGCACCAGTCCTCAAGCCCAAGCAGAGTCCAGCCATATTTCCTCTGTGAGATTTCTGCACTGCACTCTTCAACGTGAAGGTACCAAATACTTAATTAGATATGTCTTTTCTTCTACCACTTTATAAGCATCTTTTCTAAAGCAGGTGCCATGTTTTATGTCACTTTGTATCTCCAACATTTAATACAGTACTTGTCATAGCATCGGCATTCAAGAAATGTGAGTGGGGCTGAAATAATTAATTTTGTACTTTGATTTGTACAAAACTTGTAGTCTCTATTTACTCATGAAATTCAGAGGTGCACACACCTGCTCCATATTTAAGTAGTGGAGAATCTCATCTCATTTCTAAAAAGACTGATACTTTTTTTTTCTAATTCAATTTGATTCATTAAATTTTAGAGACTAGAGTATCCAGTAACCTTTGCAACATAGAAAATACTAGGTTTGCTTCATAATCAAGTTTGTACAGGAAGACATGTTGCTATTTTTTCTATGATAACTTCCTGGATACCATGGAAATGTAAAGCAAAGCAGGAAGATATGAAAAATTTATATATTTCTTATTCCTGTATTTATCTGACATAACAAATGACAAAAGCTTTCAAAGTACTCAATGGAGATGTTTGTCCAAATAGATAACCATGCAGTATTACCTTAACCAATTGATAAGGAAAGAAACAGTTCAATTCCATTGACTTCAACTAACTCCACTAATCCACTAACTCCAAGGTTTTACTTCCTCATGAACAATAATAATAAAAAGTCATGAAAAACAATAATCCAGTTAGAAGATGCAAATATGAAAAATGACCATGGTTGTGTTCTAAAATTTAAATGCCCTCTTTAATTTAGATCTTCTAGAAAAATATGGACTCCTGAGACTCCACAAAATTTATGAAATGTCATTTAGTAACTCATTGATCTTGTATTAAATTGACTACCCAATCACCTTATGTTTTTAAGAGCTCTATTCTTTTCCAATGATTCAGAGATTTCTTTGGCCACATTTGAACATTCTAGATTTCAAATTTATACACAATGCATTTAGAACAGAATGTAAGGTCTGCCAGGTTAGCAACTTGCACATTACACTCTCAGCTTTTGCCATAGGATACACATCACATGCACATTTGCTATAATGTACACATAAGACATGCACATCACATGCGTGTTTTCTCTCTCAGACATCTCTTAACTTGGCCCACACATTCATAGACATATACACGTGTAAACATGCATGCAAGGAAACAACGGTAAGAGTGATCAGGTGTCCCTTTCCTGCGCACTCAATTATAGTCGTTTGCTAGAGAAATTATACCTATTGTGTTCCTTGTTCAGCTGGCCGAGGTTACAAAAGGCAAATGAGGATTTATGGGATATCTTGATGTGTGCAAAATGTCTTCCAGCTAGAACTCTGTCTTACTCTTATATTCCTCTCAATTCCTGGGACTGTGAGGTATTAGGCACACCATGGTGGTGGAAAAGGAAATGCCCAAAAGCATATAGTATCTGGGTTCATAACCTAAACCCATTAGTTAACAGCTGAGAGACCAAGTCCTTAAACGCCTCGAGCTTCAGCTTCTTCATCAGTAAAACGTGTTAAGATATCAACATACTCAGTGGCTGCAAGGTGTCTCACATAGAGACATCCCCCGGACTGTTAATGAGGACTTGCTCATTAATTGATAAACTTGTCTCAGAGAAGGTCTAGACTTACTGCCAACCATTCCTTTTACAGACTTGCCTGCTTTACAGCTCCAAAGACAGGTGTTTGAGAATATAAGAAATTAAAATAGAAATAGGAAAGCTTTTTAGTCCATTTTGCTAATTAATGTGTCAGAGCTCATAAAGAAGAACTCGTCGGCTTTCTTCAGCACTGCATCGTCTTAAAGAGCTGGGTCAGCAAAGACCTCTGCAGACAGTCAATACATATTAAAACAGCTCCGAGCAGTAAATCAAAACAACAAAAATGAAGACACAGTAGAAAAGTAAAATTTATAAGTCCTTTCTGTCTGGGTGCTGAGCAGCATGAAACTATTGGTCTAGGTGTCAATTCAGCACAGAGGAAAGAAATGATTCCTTCTCAGTCACAGTTTAGGAGCCTGTATAGTCAAAATTAAAGCATGCTTTTTAAAAAAAGTTATGCCAAATTTGATGCCATTTTCTCTGGATTCTAATGTTCTGTTATAATATTTAATATAAATCAGTATTTACTAATTTTCTTGTCTGAAATATATATTTTGCTTAAGTTTTTCTTTTCCCCCTGCAGTGCTAGGATTTGAATTTTGTCAGAATTCAATTAGTGGGATAGCTGGGGAAAGAGGTCAAAGACACCTTATTGGTTTTGCAAGGCTCTCTGAAACTTGTGGTTTTTCTTAAAAGAACCAAATGAAAGGCAACATTTTGCTCCTAACGTCTCTGGGTGGGTCTCTCCATTCCGTGGACATTAATACCTCTCGCCCATGGAGGAGGGCCCTGTGCAGTTACACAGAGGAGGGTCACCCTGCCATCTTTCTCGCCGAGGTCTGGGATGTACCCCGCTGCCAGGGGAACCCCTGAGGTGGGGCTTTAGGAGAGTCTCGAGAACACTGGACTGACTCCAGAAGGGGTGAGGGAATGCTACCTTCTAGGCCAAAAATGTTGGAAGGATTATCTTACCTGAGCTTCTGATTTGATCTGAGCTCTGAGGAATCAACCACTTAAAGATTAAGCCAAGGAAAGGGTGCCAAAAATATTGTTACAAGTTTGGGAGGTATCCAAGACAGACCAACAGATGGAAACTGGCACAAAATGGCTCTCTACACACTAAGTAGCTGACGCAGAAGAAATTTTAACTCAGACGAATTTATTAAAATGTTGTATATCATCCTGAGTAAGAGGATGGGTGATAGATTTAGGTCAGCATATACTATTGAATTTAACTTCCATGGTCTTGGAGAGCATGAAAACTGTCCACATTTCTGTAATTAAAAATAGACAGAGGGAGATACTTTTTCTTCTTAGCAAAAGAGAAATCACTTTTTTTAAAACCTAAATATTTGGAGAAAGGATTTAGGGCAGGGACAGGTGAATCAAAAAGAAGTTGAGTGTTTCAACACTGGTGAGAAAGTGTGATAATGGAACATGATGTATTACAATTCAAACTGGTGCCAGCTTAGGCGTCACAGACCGTGTCAGATTGAGACTATCGTTATATATTAGGTGGCTTTAAAAAATGATTTTGTAACTAAAAGAGGTCGCCAGAATAAAAGACTCTTAATCCTCTTAGCACCTCCACCAAAGCCTAATGAGAAATTGCTCAACAAAAATGCAGAGCACAGAGGGGTTGCCTTTTATGTGAGGGATGAGTTCTTGAGGAGCATTGTAATTCAAGACTAATTTTCCGAAAGAAATAAATACAGGGCACAGGGGAGGGTACAGTCTGGAAATATCTAACTTACAATGTGAGTAGCATATTTTTCTTTAGTGCTTCTTTGCATTTTGTCAAAACTGTCAATAATGTTTTATAGAGTCTTTCAATTTACCTCTCGAGAGTATAATTTTAGGGGACTGTTTAGCTCTCTTCGCTGTGTTTTATCATATGCCACTTTTGCTTCCAAGTTATCCAGTTTGTTTTTCAGCATTTACACTGGTTCCATAGACAGCAGATTAAAAACTCAATGAAGCTGTGATAGGATATAAAAGTACTTAAAATATAAGGAGAGTGAATACTGTAATGACAGTTCATTATAACCCAAGATCCACTTTAAAACATCTGATGTACGTGAACAGTAAGGCTCATGTCAGTAACACAGAGACTGCTGGTACTGTTTCTATTAGTCAGCTGAAGTAAGGCCACCATGTGGAGCTTACAATTAACCTACCCAACAACTTTAAAATCATGCTATTTTTGACAGTTTTTTATTTGGAAGACTATTGTAAGTATTGTATTCTTTATTAATATTTTTATAACACACTGTATTAAAATATATCACTCAAATTTACCTGAACTATTACAGCAATATACTAAGGTTACAATGTTCTCATTTAAAAAGACAGACAAAAATAGTAATTTGTTTGGAAATTAAGAATATTAGAGTAAGATTTGATTTCTTGGAAAAAGCCAGAAAGTTCTTAAAAACTGCTTCCACTTTTTACCTTGAAGCCTATCCCAAGACATAAAAGGCTTTAATCTTCAAGTGCGTAGAGAACTAACTACAAGCAGTATGACACACTGAAGATGGAAATAATATAGGAGATCCTTGGGGTTGCTTGGTCATGAGAACTTCCTTCTCAGCCTCCTAAACATATTTCCAATAGCAGAGAATTTAATGGGCGAGGACAGTGGGAGCAAGCCCCGTGTGGCGACTGATCGCTCCCTCAGACATCTTCTCTTTTACAGTGATCTAGCCTCTTAGGCTCCTTATTAGGAGGAACAAAAAAGAAAAAAAATCTAACAGTTTTGAACCAGCCCTTCCCTGCTGTTATCACTAGAGAATCTGGAGAAATAATAAAAGAAAAAAAATCATAATTTTCCCCCAACATGATGGAGGTAATGAGGCATCAAGGCCACTTATGGCTGAAAACATAATTGGCACATAAACACAGGAGACGCTTGGTGGTGGGAATGACTTCTGTGTTTTAGAAACAGAAGATGTCAACAAATTATTACCGTGCTGGTGTTTGGAGTGGCGATTCTAGGAGTAAAATGGGTATTTCCCCACCTAAATAAAGCATCCTGGAGAACAGGGATCGCTGCAGTGTTTACTAGCCTAGTAGCTTTAAGAGTTTTCAACTCATGTGAATAAATGATGAAGGAAGGGCAAAGGAATAGAAAGCAGGCCACTTGGCAATGGAGGAAAGGTTGGAGTTTAGACCTGAAGGTTTCTCACACATGATAGAGACCCGGTAGACACCTGGAGATCCTTGTGGACTTACTAGAGAACCTCTAGAGACTCATTCATGAGTCTAAAGAGAGATAATACAGGTATGTTGGGTACAATCCTCCTTGATGACAGACAAAAACATTGATATGAGAGAGAAACATTGATCAGTTGCCTCCTATAAGTGCCCTGACCAGGATAGAATCCGCATACTAGGTTATGTGCCCTGACTGGGATTGGAACTCACCACTTTTTGGTGCATGGGACGAAGCTTGAACCAACTGACCCACCCAGCCAGGGCAAGGCTACTTTTTTTTTGAGGAGAATAAAATGAGCAAAATTTTCTTATTCTGGAACTTTCTATCCAATCACTTTAATGTGAAAGTCATCATGGGAAAACATTTTAAACTTTCTTGGGGCTTCTTTATCATTCTTGTTTTTCTAAGTGTTCAGTTGGCATACAGGTTTAAGATTTTGGGTTTTATAATCATTTTTTTTTTTTAAACCTTTACTCTTTCTTCTCAAAAATTTTGAGTCAGCATACATTATGCCACTACATACAGCCAAGAAATAATTCATCTTTGTGGAAGTCAGACACATCTCATGTATTAATTAGCAAGCCTTTCAGTGACTGGTGGATGGAAATAGGTTCCAACTGCTACTCAAACACAGCCAGTGATTTCCAGGAAGAAGCACAGAAAGTCAGTTATAAGAAATTTCTTACCCAATTTGTGTCCAGCCAATGAATGGACTTTGCTTTCATCTGGCACTGAGAAGAAATAAAAGAGACAAGGATCAGCCTGCTGATAAATCAGCCATTTTTTGAACAATAATATAGATTCATAATAAGTTAAATCTTTTACTGGCAAGGATTTGAGAAAAATTTTCCCTAGCCTACCTGGGGTACCTTATTTCTGTTGGTAGATATTTTAAGAATAGCCATGAAAAAATATATATTTATTAGACTTCTATAAATATAATTTAATTTTCTTTTAATTTTTAATACTTTCATTTTTTTAAAACTGGGTTATTGTTTCCATGTTTGCAAAAGGAGAAACTAAACTCATGGGCCTAGAAATGTATAATATACAGTAAAATTATTTAAACATAATAGCAATAATATATATTCAGTATTGAGCTTCTGTATATAATAAACCTAGAGTAAAAGTGAAAAGATTTATAATCCCCCTGAAAAAATTTAAAATACAGAAAAGATTAAACAATAGCATTCAAAAGGTTAGACATCAGGTAACAGAGACTCCTGAGTGATGGAAAACAAGTGAGGTGAATCCTACAATTGCTCTAGTTTACTGTATGGAGAGTTTCCAGGCTGTGGTGCAGGGAGGGGAACACAAGCAGAGCCCAGAGATATCCTAGCTTGAGGACATGGAACTGGGTATCCAGGGAAGCCAAGGCAGATGGAGTGTGCATGGTAGAGAATTGCAGAGGAGAGAGCTATACATAATTCTTTCTGAGATCTGTAGAGGAATCCCTCATGTATTTAGTTGAATACTGATGATCACGTGCATGTGAGGAAACTACTCAAGACCTGGTAAAGAATTGCCTCACAGAAGAAAGGGAACTGTGTCCAAAGTTCACACAGGGCTGAAAATAAGCACTATTCCCAACAGCCAGAGTGAAAAACTTTCTAATTCAGGAACATCAGTTAAAACATAAAGAGGAACCTTGCTTCAGTAGTGGGGGAAAAATAACTCCAGATTTTCTAATGAAATAGATACATTTACATCAATTTTTCAAAGACATAAATTGCCAAAGCTTACACAGGAAGAAACAGATAAGTTGAAAAGTCCTATAGTTTGCTTCTTTAATGAATTTTTAGTTAAAACTTTCCCACAAAGAAAACTCTAGACAGATGGACTCACAAGATTGAAGCGAAGCGAGGGGAACTTTGCTAACAAGGATACTTTCTCCATCTTCCCTGACACTAGACTGGTCTCAGAGTAACATACCCCTGCTTCCTTTGCCTGCTATCGTCAGGCATATTTCATTAACCCAGTCACTGAACATTGATCTTCCGCTCCCACCTAGCTCTCCTTTCCTAAGGCGATTTATTTTCTAGATAAAAGCACTACATGCCTGTAATTTTTCTGGAATTAACTGCTTAAAAATCTTGTTCGAGTTTTATTTGTATTTCTGGCTGGACATGTCAATTTGTACTTATTAGGCTCCCGCTTTGGGGTCAATTTCTGTCTTAACCAAGTCTAAAAAAACTTACAGTGGAGCCTACTGTATAAATAGAAAAATACTGGAAAACAATCATAATGATTAAAAAATACTAGTTGTTAATATTTATTGAGTACTTATAATTGCAGGTTCTGTCCTATGCACTTTATATTGCATAATTCATGTAATCCTCACAATGACCTGTCAAGATAGGTGGTATTATTATTCTTATTTACAGACAAAGAAACTGAGGCACAGCCTCTAAGTGGAGGATAAGTTCCAAAACTTAAACATGGTGCTCTTAATCACTTACTATAATGAGTCACAGGAGACTTGTTATATTTTTTGAATCATCAGTAACATAAATTGAACACTTAACAAACATCTATATGTGAGAAAGATACTATCCTATTTATTTGAATATATGTTATTAACAGAAATCTCTCTGTGATGGCTACAGTACTAAAAAGCGTTAGCTACAATTTTGTTTAGCATGTTTGGAAATCTACAGTTCTAATGGGATCAAGCTAAAATATCCATTCCCATTTCACAGATGAAAAATCACTGGTCTGAGTTAAAATCCTGACTTGGAAATTTTCTAGTTGTATGAAATTTAATTTAACTTTCTGTGCCTCAATTTCATCATATATAAGATGAGGAGAATATGGCTTGCTCCATAGGTTTGAGGTAAAAATTACATGTGTAGTTTTATGCAAAGTACTTAGAAGATCATATAATAAGTGCTTATGAAATGTTAGCTTTTGTCATCATTATTAATGAGAAACTAAATAGAAATGCAGAGCAACATGATAGCTACTGAGATAGGTGTGGGTGGAATCCCAACTTTACCAGGCAAGTTACAAAGTTCTTTGTAACCTTAGTTTCCCCACATGAGAAAATGAAATAAGAACACTACACAGGGAGTTGTGGGAATAAAATAAAAAACATGCGCAAAAGCATTTAGCACAGTGCCAGCTACGTATTTCTCAACAATTGAAATCTTTGATAAACGGAAACTGTGAGAGTGGCAAAGGGTATGAATTTGGTAATGGCGGTGGTCTCTATGATTTAGCATCCCTGGAGTTATGAAGGAATATAGGGACTGAGACCTGCTATGCTTCAGGTACTTAGGTACTTTTAATTGTTACCTCATGGATAATCCAACACCCTCAGCAGGTTTTACCTTCCAGTTTACCTGGTTCCTAGTTCATCTTGTAAAGGAAGAAAGGCAAAGGAAATATAAGACTCAGGCTACATGGTCTTATTATGTACAGTTATTCTGAAAAAGGGATTCATAGAAAGGTAGGATTTTGTTGTTTTGTTTTGTCTGTGTGTTGTTTTTTTAAACAGACATAAGTTATCTCATTAAATCTAAGCAAATTTTGGTATTGCAAATTTCCCAGTCATATTAGGTTAAACATGGTACTTTCTCAATTTTTTGGCTGCACACTGTCTATTATTCTTTGTAGGAATGCTTATCATTATTTTAATTGACAATTTTAAATTCTTTAGAACATTAACATAAGCTACTTTAAAAAACAGTGTAGAAAATCCAAATGAGTGATAGGCATAACACTTACGGGTCTCCAAAATATTCAAGGACACAGATATCTATCTTTAGGACAGAAAATAAATGAATAAACATAATAGAAAAGAGAGGGAACTATAATGACTTAATTAATAGAATGCATTTTATTTAAAAGGTTAAGTTGGGAACAATCTTCTTTTATGCACATGCTTAGTGCTGGGAAGCGATTTAAATAACAGCAGCAAATGAGAAAATGAGGTAAAATTATACACACCATCCCCACTTTTAAAAAAAATGACAAGTGTTATAATTAATACTCAACTTCCTTTATAACTCACATTACCTTAGAGCTACTGTGAAGTTATCTCTTGGGGATGGAACTTAAGTCTAGTCATTTCACTGCATAATATTTGGATAACACAGCGATTGGAATAGTATGATTATGACAGATGTGTCATTTCAAACAAAGACCTTATTTACAAGAGGTTGAAAAATGAGTGGGCTGGTGTGGGAAGGTCTTTCATTCCAAAATGCTAAGGTACCAAAGGCAGTGCTGATGGAGCAAGAGCCAAGGTGTTTTGTTCTAGTTCTGATGACAGATGGCTCTCCCTTTCTTTCTTTGTTTTTTAAGTTTCCAGAGCTTATTATATTCCTGTTCTTGTCCTTCAGTTTTACCCAAGGGATGGTACTACTTGCTCTTGATTACATTAAAGGGATATTATAATAACTGAAGAGATACCAGTGAAACGTTGAGTCCTTCTGAAGATGAAATTCAGACATTTTTATTGCAACTGTTATTAAATACTTGGAGGGTACCATAGACTTGTTCCTCCTGAGATATCTTTGGATTTATTTAGATAATGGGATGTCTACACTAAGCTCATGCTTCCTGGTGTCCAACTCAAGACTGATGGACACCACTTGATTTAACTACTGTAAGGTGCTTCATAAGGAGGACGCCCTTTGGTTCGGATGTTTCTTAACTTCACGGTCCATCGTCTGTTTAGGGAGACTTGCTTGGAACACACAGCAGCCTACCTGCCTGTGATTCTAGTTATCTTGGTTGTAGGCCTTTGAGCTAACTAGAACTGCTCAAAACCAACGGCACCATTTTAAAGAGTGGATAAACACACATTGTCTTTTAATTTCAACCACGTTCACTGTATGGAAGAGAAGCTGTAAATAAAGAAATTATGGGGAGAAAATCTGTGAAAAAGATGGCATTCTGAGAGCTTATTAGTGGCAAATGTCAAAGTGTATATAATACTTAAACATATTGGCTTCCCAGTAGGATACATTTATATTAATATGGTGATCACTTAAAGTGGTTTATTCTTTTGTCAAGTCTTCTTATACACTTTGAATGTATTCTCACTGGGGGAAAAATAACCCCCTTGCTTACTGATAGCATTTGGTATGCATTCTATAACATTAAGTGACTATTAGAAACTGCACTTGCTTAATAAAAATTTGCAGAACAGTGGCAGGTCTGGTGAGTTAATGGGCCCCATATGCTCTTCTTATGCTGGCAGAAGATGGTATATTGCTAATGTGCACAGATCTCTTCAGATAAAGTCTGCCATCAGCTACAGTTACTCTTGTTGAGAATGCCAACCCTTTGTCACGAATGGGGGATATGCGAATGTGTTCAGATCCCCACTGCTTCATAGTGAGACACTCTGATGTAAAGCAGCACTCTAAAATATGATGCAATGCTCGCCTTTTGCACAGACAGCTCTATTTCATTTAGTTTTTTATTTCCATATCTTTGACATAATACAGATTGCAGCTTTGAAGGTGAAGTTTGGCACAACAAAAACCCATCTTCTAATGAGACCATAAATACTTCTCTTTGAATAGTTTGTTAGGAAACTAAATATCAAGTAATTCCTTAATGGTTAATAAAGTTGTTTCCAAGAGTTCTTCCTTCAGAACTTAAAAAAAAATTGACATAGTTGCCAATATTAAGAATCCATTTTATTTGCTTTTAGCAGATCAGTTTCTGTGCCCCTGATTGATTTCCAGAAATTTTCAAGGAAGGCAAACCTGTTTCAAGTCGTAAATTAAGTTCCCTCCTTTACTGCATTGATTTATAGTGTTTTCTTGTATCGATGACTGTTTGGCACGCTGTTTCTCTTTAGGGAGACTTTTTGAGTATCAGCACTATGCATTTTTATGTGTTGAAAAATTCTTCCATTTCTTGAAAACAAAAAATTGCAAAAAACATAAACAAGGCCTTTGCTGAAAAAGGGGTTCAGGAATCAGTACAAGGTAATGATGCAAATGTTTAACTCGCCATCTCTCAGCAAGCTCCCCAATGCACCATGCTCCTCCCTGGCGGTGCTGCTACTCTGACAATAAGCCGGTTAGAAGCCAGGAGCTGAAGTTTTCTCCTAACATTACAGTGCGCCTCCCAGCCGGGGTGCCACAGGACAAAACTGAAAACCTGCTCCCTCATCACTATCCAGCTATTCCTATGTTCACAACTTTTCAGTCACAGCTGCAGATGACAGAGATCCCCTAAGACCAGCTGTATAGAGTCTCTGTCATTTTCTGTATGACAAGGAAAAGACTACTTGTGAGATCTCTCCCAGGAATCTTCTTTCGGTGGATTCTTGGGATGTACCACGTTTGAACTATTTCTACCAAGCAGACTATGAAAACTCCCATGTTTCCTGGACCCCCGATAAATATTTATGTTAGCAGCAAGACACTGATACTGATTAAGCCGCAGGAGATAAGGGCTCAGACTAGCCTGGAAGTCACACAAACAGCCATTCCTCCTATTAGCAGTGGAACAACCCACCGCCAACCCCACTGTTTATAACGTACACTTGCACATAGTGATTCTACCTTTAACAGGAAAGAGAATGGAAACGAAAACTTGTTACCAACGTACGTGTCAGAAATCACGCCATGCATGTTAACATGTGTTATCTCACTTAATCCTTACAAAGCTCTGCGAGTTGGGCATTACCATCTTCAGTTTCCAGAGCAGGTAACTGAGGCTCAGCGGGGTTATGTCCTAAAATTAGCAAGTGGAAAAGCTGGGATCCTAAGGGTTCCTGACTTCGAAGCACAAATTCCCTCTACTGTGTGAGGCTGAGAGGATTCTGCTAACAGCGTTACGGTCGGGAACTATATATGTCACTAGTTACCACTACCTACTAAAAGTAGACTTTCCTAACAGACTATGTGAAAGAGCACATGAAGTTTCTTAAAAATGGTTGTTGAGACTCTCAGAAGAATGAAATAGAGTTGTCATAAGTTGTTTTGAGCCTCATACACCTGGAAATTGTTACCCAGGAGAAGCATGGACTATTGTTCAGGTGTCAGAGTGGTGGGAAAGGGAAAAAGACAGCAATAGCTTTTTTGGCAGCCACACTGCACTATTGTTGGCTCATCGAGTGTACAGCCAACTGAAATCCTGAAGTCCTTTTTACATTAACTCCTGTTAAGCCAGGACTCTGTCTAACAAGTATCTGTGGAGAGCCAATGGTGTGCCAGGCAGCATGCTGGGCACTGGGGCTGCAGAGGAGAAAAAGACAGCCTTGAGCTCTGCACCAGCAGGGTTTTCATCACACAAATAATCACAAACAGTGCGAGAAGTATTGGCCAACCTTCCCAAACAGCTACCTGCAGCTCTCCCCTTGACAGATGTGACATCCCTTGGATTGAACTTTGGGATTCTGCACTTATTCCCTACAGATTATTTTCCACACAGAAGCCAGTGAAATCCTCTAAAAAAAAAAAAAATCTTAATCATGACAGTCCCTTGCTCAAAGCCTCCTAATAGCTCCCAATCACATTTAGAGGAAAATCTAAAAACATACAGCTTCCAAGCCCAGCCTGAGCTGGTCCCCAGGGGCCTCTTCCAGCTCATTCTGCACAGCTCCCCCTTGCTCAGCACCCTTCCATCGCCCATTCTGGCCTCATGCAGTTCCCCAGGCACAGAGAGCACGCTCCTCTTCGGGCTTTGGGACATGCTCTTCCACACTGACTGCGGTGTGCTCTCCCAGACAGCCACATGGCTCCCTGCCACCCTTCCTTCACACGGCCACAGCCATCGCATCCTCAGCGAGGTCCTCCCCGGCCGCCTGGCCTACGGTGGGGCCTTCTGACCCCGAGGCTCCGTCACTGTCTCCTGCTCCCTTCATTTTTCTGCGGAGCACTCATGGCTCCCTGCTGTCCTCCCCACTGGAACATCAGCTCCCCGCAGACCTGGGCTTTGTTTGTTCATCAACTTGTCCCCAGGGTCGAACAGTGCCTGGCACACAGTAGACACTCAGAAAATGTTTGTTGAATGAAAGAAGGATTATCAGGGAACCTTGAAAATAGGTAACGAAGAGACTAAACCCAGGTTGTGGGTCGGCCTTCCTGATGACCTTCAGTTGGGACCTGGAGATATGTAGGGAAGTGTGAAGATAGTGTTGGGGCAGAGGAAACGCGAAACAAAACAGGGCCCACCCACAGAACCCAAAGATCTTTCACGCAGCTGCAGCTCGGCCTGAGAGGGAGGCTATGGGAGGCCAGGCGGGGGGGAGAGGAAGGGGCCAGTCACTGAGGATCAAAATCCCACAGTGAGTTTCGGATTTATCCCGAGGGCAAGGGGACGCTGCTAAGGGATTTTCAGCAAGAAAGCGACAAGATGGGATTTGTGTTTTAAAAAGATCACCCAGGCTGCAGCGTGAAACATGAATTGGATGGGAGTAAGAAGAAGAGGCAGTTGCTTCTTTTTTTGCACCAGAGACCAGAAATTTACATTTATCCTGATTAAGTGTAATCTTCTGAATTATAGCTCATCAGTTCTCCCTGCTCAGATCTTTTGGAATCCCGATTCTGTCACCCCACGCATTAGATAACCCACCTACCTGTGTGTCGCCTACACATCTGACAGCAAGCCTGCTAAATCCAAGTCATGGGCAGGACTTATGTTACTGACACCCTCCTGCTCTCTCCATGGCACTTCTGCACGTGCTTGTGAGCTGGCGGGCTGGGTAAGAACACCTCTCCAATCACTCAGTGTTTCTTCTCATAAAGTTAACTGGCCAGCCCGGAACTGAATGATAACCCTCAAGACCTGGTAACCTGAGCTACCCGGATTTTCACGTGCATTACCCTAGAGCTCATGGACTTCACATTCAGACGACAACCCAGTTTATTCCTGCACGAATTAATTTTGGCACGTGGTTCCTGGCTTGGGATTGTATAGCTGCTGCTGTTCTTGGCTATAATAGCGCTATCAAAAGATTTCTCTTCTGGCATGAGCTGAAGTATTTAATACTGTCTACATTTCTGCCCAGAATCCACTATCATCTGTTTAATATGCAAACGGTGCAAAACCAGGGCCACTACTGTGTAATAGATTTTGAAAAGTTGTCAGTCGGACTCATTGTTTATTAGAGGATATTAACTTCGGGGTTTATGGGCCGCCTCTCCAATTCAGAGCACACCCATTCACTTCAGTGGATGTACAAGGTTCTGCACACACTCTGCTGAGCTGAGCTGGTGTTTCATACTGACCTATTAAATGAGCTACATCAGGCTCCTTTCTGCAGAACAGGTATTACACACACGGATTAAATATCCACTACTTTAGAAGGTACTGAAGTATATTAGCAATCTTGAACAAGGTTGAGCTAATAGAAAACATTAATAGGAAAAATAGAAAGTTGTTAGACTCAGAGTCCAAAGTGATGTCACAGGCAGCAATTTTTAAATCTCCTTCCCTTTGACCAGGAATTTCTTTGGCGGCCTGCCAGGCTGCTGATGAAAGAAGGGAAAAAAAAACAGCAATGGGTTGTACCTATGGTGCATAATCCCCTCCTAGAGCTCTCCCTTACTCCTCCATCCCCCAAGTCTTACATTAATGTTTCTTGCTATAAAAAGTTTAAAGAGATTTGGGGAAATTGATTCAAAATTATTTGGGTATGAATTACTCATTTACTAGATACTAATTTTTTTTTTTTTTTTTTTACCAATCTTTGTGCATGTCTAGAAATTCTTGTGAACTGAAAAATAATCCCAAAATACAAACTGTTTTCAAATGTAATAGTATTTTTCAATGAATTCTAAATGCAACAATAAATAAAATTGGCATAGGGCTACATTTCAGGGATAATCAAATATTTATTAATTTAAAATACCTGGCTTTATTTTCATACTTTAGAGCCAATAGTTGTCTTTTTCATTTCTCAGATACTTTGGTAGGTCCTTGTAAAGCTCATAAATTCTAAGCTATGTGCCCATAGTGACTATCAGAAAAACATCGTTGCCTGCTAATAAAACTAAAGGAATTATTTCAACAATTTGGGACACGAAAATACAAATTAAAACCATTGCTTTAGGGTCATTAAAAAGAAAAAAAATAGTAATTTGTTGTTGTTCCATCTGGGTGTCTCCTTCCTTCAGGTTGTGCCTTCACTAGAGTCCGTGGTTTGAAAATGGCACCATCATTGTCCCAAGCAACTCTGACTCCTGTCCACTGCTCCAGTCTAAATGTGATTGGTCAAGGTTGACTTTGACCATGGCTAGGGAATCACGTAATTCCTCTTTTACCATTCTTCTACTGAGCCTACAATTCTATCAAAATAGGACTGGAACAACAGTCGCTAAAGACTAAGACCTAATAGAATTCAGAAATTCTGCCTGAATCACACGAGACTCTCTTTGCACTCTGTGCATAAGCAGAGGCTCACAACTTTACAGGGCAGCTATGGCAGACACTGTAGGCTGGCTGGCCCAATGTCACCAACAACCTCCTTCCCCCTACCTACTTTCTAGCCAGAAAGTATGTGATGTGTCACAGTCCTGGCTAATGAGGTCTCCTCAGCCGTCCATAAATACTCTTAGCCTCTCTCTCAGGGGACAGCCCTCAGTGATTGGAAGTCAGCCGAGACACCCTGCACTCTTTCACCCTTCCTGTAGTTAACTATCCCCATTTCCTTCTACTGCGGACGGGATTACCTGCTTTTTAATTCTTTTCAAAAATGATTTTAATGTGGTCAATTGATTTTATTATAATTGTAAATATAAAAGATTAAATAAATCTTTTAATATTTGTATTAAAAGATTTGAAATATACAATGAATAAATAATAAGATAAAAACTGTCCCTGCAACGTCCACTAAAAGAAATCTATGTAAACATGTGCTGAATTTCTTTTCATACGTATACACACACATCTATACATATGTACATATACTTACATAATTGTATATTCTGTGTTTTCAAGTGATGTTTTATCATTAACATTTTTATGTCATGAAATAATCTGAAGGTTTTTATTTGTTGCATCATAGTCTATTATACCTATTAGAGTAACAGTCTATAATTTCTCCAACCTTCTAATTGCGGGAAAATTAAGTTCACTATAGTGAAAAACGCTTACACTTAAATCTTCATCAAATCTTTGATGTTTTTGTAGGATAATTCCTTGAAATGGAATTACTGGATAAAAGATAAAAAGAGTGTTAAGTGGTATTAACTTCAATACCTAATAAACATGTATTGTGACACAAGTACATGCATATTTTAACATTTCCCAATGTTTTCCCATAAAATATCTTCACTTCCTTAATTTCTTTTAAGATTGAAGATATTTCATATATATTGAATTTTTTTTCTTTTGTAAATTGTCTGATCATATATTTTTCCAATTTTGAATTGAAATATTTATTTTCTAATAATTAATAAGAGCTCTTCATATGTTAAAGATGCAACTTCTTTGTCATGTATTTTGTAATTATTCCTTTATTCTCTTGAACAACAAAGAAACACGTGGAAAATACGGACTGTCTCTTAAGCAGGATCTCTTAATCCTACTTTAAGAATGTTGTTGTTTCAAAATCAATTAACTTTTTAGGATGTTGTTAGATTAAAAAATAAACAATGCAATCCAAAGTAAACTCTTACGATCATTTCTTAGTTTTACATGTTATCCATACCAAATCTCTTCTCCAACTGAAGAAAAAAAGATTTTTCTCTTTTCACTCAAATAAACTTCTCTAAGTGTTTATCTTATATCCTAGCATTTTATTTTCAAACTCAACCAAACATGCTTAGAAAAGTACGTGGTAATGATATATTAAACACCTGTGTAAGACTATTGCCTTCTTTCACAAATATAATATTCTTAATCCATTAACGATCAAGCACATCATCAGTTTTTTCCAGTGGGGTGGACAATCAGACTGAGCTGTCTTTAGAAATTCTTGCCCTTAACGACTTTGTGACCACATTTTCAATATAATAA
Organism: Miniopterus natalensis; assembly: GCF_054644295.1. Lineage (NCBI taxonomy): Eukaryota > Metazoa > Chordata > Mammalia > Chiroptera > Miniopteridae > Miniopterus > Miniopterus natalensis. The sequence goes on from NC_142088.1 coordinate 20,314,621, forward strand.
CATCTCTAAATTATGGCTTGGTCATGGATGAGCCCTTTAAGTACTGTGTTTTACAGGGCAACCAATTTAGGTCTAAGGGGTTAGTTAGTTTAGTTGATTTAAGAGTCAACTTATACATCTATCAGTATCGAGTAGCTACATGAATATGGGATGGAGCACTTTAAAATTCTTGGTTGTCCAGAATATGAGGCTATAGTAGATTGTACTTGTATCAATAAACTCTTTGATTAAACCTAAATACCAGTATTACTTCATGGATAAAAATGTATGGAAATTATGAAGCGGTAATGGGTGAGCCTGTCCCAAGTATTTAAACCATGTAGAATATTTTCAATTTATTCTGAGTCATTCATGTTCTTTGATTCAGGGCTGTTTTGGTATTACTTTAGGATATTTGTCATGACAACTAATACTATATGACACAAGGTGAACAAAACCTCTGAATATTCAGCCTTCACAATATTTGGGACAACTCACATGCAATCAAATTGCTCCATACTAATGTAATTCAATTTCATGTTGCTGCAGGTAAAAGCAAGCAATTGGAGCATGTTTTAACTAGAATTCCCATGGCACTAGGTTTATGCATAGCCTACACTATTCTTCTGCAAACATTAATAGAAAATGAAAACAGGATTCATAAATAAGAAGCACAGATATTTTTAGACAAATATTTATACCTTCAACTTATTCTAACTCTACAAATAAAATAAAAAAGTCATACTAATTAAAATTAAATAATATAAATAAAAAGATATACTTCTTGAGATGAAAGCAAAACAACAATAAAAGTGAGGTATAGATTAATACAAAGGGAAAGAGAGTGTCAGTGATAGAAGACTAGGAAACAATCTGATCTAATTAACCCTCTGGCAGTGCCAGTGAATTCACATGATCTAAATCAATTATGTCAAGTGATTGCCTAATTTATTCATAGATTCCTCCACTTAGGAAATAAAGCACACAGCCTCTTTCTTCAAGCTTTAAACAACTGCGTTCACTCTTTTCTGTATTAACGCCCTTAGCCTTCTATATATCCTGCGTTTGGCTTTTTCCTTAAGTCTGTTCATCATTATGAACCTTCTCCAAACGCTTTGAAATGAACACTAGCGTGGGTACGTGAATGTGAGTGTGGAGTGCGATATTCTACATCCTCCTAAATACCTTTATTCCTATTTTATTTTGCTACTCAAACCAAACATTTATTTGCACTTCTATTCACTTATCCTTTAAGTATTTGTTTGCACTTTTATTAATCTCTTCCTTCGATCTTCTGATGTAGGAAAGGGGAACTTGTCTACTTAGTAAGATCAGCCAGATCGACGCGGAGATCAATAGGTTTCCGAGGCCGCACCCAGACTGCTGTCCCCCTGTCCATACCCACCACTCGCCTTGGATTTACGCAGCAGCTACATGTTTTAAGCGCTGAGGAAGGTGCCCAGGAAATGCCAGGCATGCCCCGGTAGGAGCTTCTCATCTGATTGCAGTGAGAAACACTTCTCACACAGTAGGTGTCCCAAAAGGCAGGCAATTCTGTGCTAAAAGCAGCGATGCCAGCGGTAACTGCTTTAGGAATTCAGAGAAAGAGCTGGAAAAAAAGTGACAGCTCCCTGAGGCAGGCAAGACTTGAGTGGGTCCTGAATGAAAGATAAAACTTAAACAGGAGAGAGGATGGGTCTTCGGCGTTCAGAGTTAAGACTCCCTTGAAACAGAAAGGCCTAATGGCCGGGAGCCCGGGCATCAGCGTCAGATGCTCCCGAGTTCAAAGCCTGGCTGCGCTGCTTGCCAGCTCCGACACCTTACACAGGTCAGGCTCCCGAAGCCCTATCACCCCGCCTGTGAATGGCAACAGAGCTGCTGCGCAGGACCCCAGGCCTGGCACGCGGCAAGCGCCCCAAAGCGTTGGCTGCCGCCGCCGTTCCAGCCGCTGCTGCTTCCCTCTTTCCTCTCCTGGTTCCGGGTTCACAGGCATCGGCACTGCCACGAAAACCAAGCTGAGGCGTGTGATCCTCTACCACGTGGAAAGGAAGGGCCGCGGCTCCTGGCCACCGCCTGCAGCGCCGTGCTAGGGGCCCTTTAGCCATACGCGCGCTCCCCGTCCTGAGGCGTGCCGCTCGCAGCCAGCCCGCTCGGCCGCGGCCCTGCGCTTCCATGCCGCCCCGCACTTCATTCCCACCTTTTCAGGGGTGTGGACGCTTCTCCCTGGAGATTCCGAGGCAGCGTCCCATTTCACAGCATTGCTCGGGGTGCCCCAGCTTGGTGGCAGTCCTTTCCTCACCCTGCCTTGCTCCCGCATCACCTTTAAGCCTCACACACATCTCTTTGGCAAGAACATTCCTCAGAGCACTGGTCCTATGAGGTAGCCTGTACCACGGGTTTCTACGGGCAAATGAGTTCGGGAAATGCTGCGTATATTATATCTTTTATTGTTATTATTATTAAATGTACTGGGGTGATATCGGTTAATAAGATGACATGTTTGAAGTGTACAATTCTATAACACATTATCTGTATATTGCATTGTGTGCTCATCACCCAAACTAAAGTCTCCTCCCATCACCGTGTGTTTGACCCTCTTTGCCCTCTTCAAGCTCCCCCAAGCCCTCTGCACCTCTGCTAACCACCACACTCTTGTCCGTGTCAATGAGTTTTTCTTTCCTTTGTTCATTTGTTGCTTCTTGTTTTATATCCCACATATGAGTGTCCTTTGCTGACTTATTTTGCTTAGCATGATACTCTCAAAATTCATCCATGTTGTTCCAAATAGCAGTATTTCATTCTTTCTTATGGCTGAGTAGTATTCCATTGTATATATGTACCCCATCTTCTTTACCCAGTCATCCACTGAAGGACACTTGGGTTGTTTCCATGTCTTAGCTACTGTGAATAATGCTGCATTGAACATGGGGATATGTGTCTTTACAAATAAATGCTTTCAAATTTTTTGGTTAGCTACCCCGAAGAGCGATTGCTGAGTCATACAGTAGCTTCATTTTTAATTTTTTTAGGAACCTCCATACTGTGTTCCATAGTGGCTGTATCAATTTACATTCCCACCAGCTATGTATGAAGGTTCCTTTTGCCCCACATCCTCTCTAGCACTTGTTATTGCTCATCTTATTGATAAAAGCCGTGTGAGGTGATATCTCATTGTGGTTTTGATTTGCATTTCCCTTATAGTTAGTGAAGTTGAGCATCTTTTCATACATCTGTTGGCCATTTGTATGTCTTCTTGGGACAAGTGTCTGCTCTGGTCCTCTCCCCATTTTTTAAAAAATTGGATTGTTTGTTTTTCTGTTGTTGAGTTGTGTAAGTTCTTTATATATTTTGGATATTAGGCTCTTATTGGAGGTATTTGCAAGTATCTCTTCCCATTCTGTTGGTTTCTTTGTTGTTGTTGTTGCTGATAGTTTCCTTTGCTGTGCAGAAGCTTTTTAGTTTGAAATAGTCTCATTCACTTATTGTTGCTTTTACTTCCCTTGACTTTGGGGCTACATTTATAAAGTCTCCTTTGAGACCAACGTTCATAAGTTTAGTACTATAGTTTTCTTCTATGTATTTAATTGCGTTCAGATCTAGGTTTTCTTCCATGTATTTAATTATTTCAGGTCTTATATTTGGTCTCTGATCCATTTTAAGTTAATTTTTGCATATGGTGTCAAATAGCAGTCTTGTTTCATTCTTTCGAATGTGGCTTTCCAATTTTCCCAGCACCATTTATTAAAGAGGCTTTCCTTTTTCCATTGTATGTTTTTGGCTCCTCTGTTGAAAATTAGCTGACCATAGACATATAAGTTTACTTCTAAGCTCTCAATTCTGTTCCTGGTCTATGGCATATATTATATCTCGAAGACTCTTAAAAGCCCAGCAATGTACATAAACACATTGAAGGTTATGAACAATCTTGCATTTAAGAAGGCTGTTTAACTTTAACTCAGAATTTTCCCATTTTACTGGCTTCATTATCAGCCTATGGCTAGAGGACGTGGCCACTTGGATTGTCCTCTAGCCTTTCCGAGTTCAGAGAAAGCGCAGAGATGATTAACTTACCTGATTTATTAAGGCTGGAAATAGGAAATGTCTGATGTAACTAATTTTTCATTCATTTTGGGTGCTACAGTAACTTTTTCTAAACTTAGAAAACAAGCTTAATGCTTTCCAATTTTTTGGTATAATCTTGTGTTACTTTTAAGGATTTTAGCTGAACCCTTTGCAGACTCTTACAATTCTTTCAAGACAGTCCTGAAGTACTTGGGGATTATGCCAGTTAGTTCCTGGATCAGTGGAGAGTAGATTGGCTTTTCCCAGCTCACTTGGAACTATCACTTTTGATTAGTCAATTTCCAATTTGATCTCTATTTTAATTTTAATACCGTCACTGGCTAGAGTTCCTAGTACCATTTCTTATGAACTCTAGCCAAGTGGGTATTGAATCATTAGCCTTTCCAGTCATGTTTCCTCTCTCCACAATTTGTAGTTTATGTTTGTTATACTGAATATCTTTCTGGTGTCTTTGTTTACTTAGTCTATTATTACTTAATCTCTCAAACTTTGTTCATGAGACTATTCCCACTCTAGGTAGCCTAAGAGGAATAAGATTATGCTGTCTGTTGTCACTGATAAGTCTCAATTACTTAGAACAGTACCTGGCACAGAAGAAGCACTTGATAAATATTTGTTTAATAAAAGAAGAAAGAAAGAAGATAGATGGATGGATGAATTTTACATGAGACTGAAATTTTATTTTCAAGTGTTGAACACCTTTTCAGTCTTGTAAGAGCAGGGCAGGTATTTCTGGTGACACTAGCCTTTGTACTAATGGATTCTAAAGCAGCCTGCTGTCCACAGTGGGGCAAAAGTAGGTTTACAGTTGTGAGTAAGTGAAACAGTTAATAAAGCTATTGTCATAATCATAACCTGCATGTCTTTTTCCATAAGCACAACTGTAAACCTACTTTTGCTTCACCCTATATAAAGTATAGTAATTCTAGTGCTTCAATAAAGAACTAAAAATAAATTATTTTAAATTATTAATTGACTTATTCTAGATTAAGCAGATTTTATCATAAATAAGTCTGAGCTCTGACTCTGCTTCTCATTCAAAGTTAGCTAGACATTTTCTAACCATTTAATGAAACATAAATTTATTAATTCATATGTACTTTGGAGCAGCTATCATACTTAGCTTTAGGAAACTAAAAGCAAAATATATATATTTCCCCCATGAGCAAGAGTTAAGATTTGACCTTTAATGTAGAATAACATTTTATAAGATGATATTTAATTTAGAAATTTTCAGCCTTACAGAGGCAATGCTGAGATGATTCATAATAGAAAACATAAAGTCAATAAATGTATGAAAAATGTTGAACCACAAAAGTAATTTTAAAAGTAAAATAAAAATACCCTTTTAACCATATGGAATTGGGAGGAAAAAAAATGACACCCAGTTTCTTCCATATACTACTGATAAGAGCAACATTTCCTTTCTGGAAGGGAAGTGGTCAAAAGCCTTAAATCTTTATATGACTTTTGGCCAAGGGATTATACTTACAGAAATTTATAATGATAAAATAATCATGATTTTTACAAAGGTTTATGTCCTAGCAAGCTCAATGAATTGCTATTTCCAAGACCAAAAAATTGGAAACAACTCTTATGGCCAAATGTAATATTAGACAAATAAATCAGGCCAAATTTATTCAAGAGCAAACTTTACAATTAAATAATAATGTAGAAAATACAGAAGCAAAGATACAGAGAACAATAGTTAAGCTAGATTGTTCTTAAAGGACCACATTAAAATATATGTTCAGTGCAATCACTTTGGAAAAAACTAGAACATAAAATTATGAATACGTATATTTGAAAATAAAACTATAGAAAGCTAAAGATGTTTTGTTTTTTAAAGGGCAAATTGTAACTGTTGCACCTAAAAATGAAGTAGTTGTACCTCCTACAGTAGTATTAATTTCTTCCTAAAGTATTTCCAATAAAAAACCATTCCAAATACCATTCAGAAGAGACAACTATGATTTCATTTAACATACATTTGCTATGTTATATATTTATATAATATTTTATTATTATATTATACCTAATTATATATATATATATATACAATGTTTTCAGCTAATGAAACTTTCACTTCAAAACAACAAAAATGAATCTGGTTCATACTGGAAGGGAGAATTTAAGTATTTAGTTCTATTCTTTAAATAGCTCCCTTAGCTTCACATTTTTGTGAAGATGTTCATGCATTAGTACAAAAGTTCTTTAAGAAGAAACACAGAATTTCACGTAAACATGAATAATGGTTCACAAAACCAAGGCAAGTGAGAAGGAAAGGTTCATATTTGGCTTTATTTAAAATGCTTAGTATCTGAGGGGTAGAACCTCCTTTGAGGTACACAATAAAAGAAGAAAGCATTCCATGTACTAATTCAAGTTTCAAGAGGAAACCAGAATATTTCAGTTCTAAAGGATAAGGCACTTTCTCTATTGATTAAGACTTCCCATCAGAGCATAAATAATGCTCTAAATATACAGAGGCCAATTTAATAAAGATCTGCATGGAAATGTTAATGGCATATATCACTGGTTAAGGTTCAGTTACAAACATTTCCAAACAGTTTTCTTTACGTCCCCTATGGGAAAAGAGAACCTTGGGCTTCTCTTCCAGACACTGAGTTTTTAAATTATCTATGTATTCCACAGACCAATGCCCCAGCTGAGGAAAATGTGATCCTAGTGAAAAGCTGCATGGCAACATTTGAGACCATTGGTGACCCCATGATTGATTAAGAATCTACATACAAAATCCATAGTAACTTTCCCCCAGTACTTCACAACACTTAGTTGAAGAGAATTTTCTCACATTGACAATTCAAGTCAAACACCAATTATAAGAAAAATGTAGGAGAGGTAGAGGCTCATCTCTAATCATACTCCTAACATTTTCCTCTCCATGGCTGCAACTGTTACTGATAATGACACTGAATCTAGGCATCAGGTTACATGTTTTTATATAAGAGAGATGGTCCTTGCTTCAAAGACTAATTTTTTTCCGGATGGAAGCATATGAGAGAGTTGTTCCTCTTAACCATCCATTTAACAAATGAGAAAATGGTGATGGAAGGAGACTTGACTTGGGGTGGTGAACACACAATACAGGGTACAGATGATGTGTTGTAGAATTGTGCACCTGAAACCTGTATAATTTTGTTAACCAGTGTCACCCCAATACATTCAATAAAAAAGGAAAAAAAGATAAATGAAAGCAACTGTGGTTAAGGTATTTGTCACATTTACTCAAGGTATGAGAATGGTGGGCAAGTCTGAAACATAGAAAATAGTATAAAAGTACAATTTCCTATTAATAGTAATAATGAACACAAAGTGAAGGTACTCTTGAAAGTACAGTTCTTGAAAACATATTTCTTAGGGAATGCAAAAAAAAGAGGAAAATATACTTTTGGACTCATAGGGAATCATGTCTTTTATATAAAGAGGCATTTTTATGCCTTTGCTTCCAACCCAAATAGTTATTCTAATTGATTTTAAATAAAATCTGTATTATTTTGCTAGATCTAAGACTCTAGTTATATTAGAGATATAGAGAAGTGATCTATAGCTCTATAATTCAGTTAATATTATTACTAGTTTATAATTAATTTTCACTTTTAAATATATGATTGTGTAAAATTTAATTATATGTTAAGTTTTGTTAATGTTGGATTTTTTAATGTTTTCAGAGAGGCCTGCTTTGGATGGCAGTGCTGTAAACTATTTGTGAAGTCAGTTCCTCCAGGTCTTCCTCACTGGTTTCCCTTTTCTCACCAGAGATGTCTTTCTAAGAATTCAGCCTAAGTCTTAATGTGTAATTTCTCTAAACTCACTTGTTTTCACTAAGTCACCCCACTTGAGTTATAACCTGTGTAGTTATATTAACTATATAAACATTAAGATATACTAACAAAAAACAGAAAGAACATTTACCCTTTATCTAATAATGAAAAGTACACAATGGTTCCTTTTCCATAATTCTGATGAATTTTGCTTCTCAGTCATCACGGGTTGTTTTAATTTATATGTCTACTTTTCCTTGTCTACCAAACACGTCCCAAACCAGACTTCAGTTGTCCATCACTATTAACTTCCTACACTGCAAAGCTTGTAAGCTTGATGTAGCATCTGAAGAAGCTACCACCACTTGATATATTTGGGGTGCATATTCAATTTTAAACATCCAAGTTTTTCAATATTAGCCGTGAAAATATCTAAGGAGAGCTCTCATATGCCTCCACTCATATTTCTTCCAAGCAAGACATCTTTATTTCTTTCAACTGTTTTTCATTGGATATGGCTTCTAGGCCTTTCTCCAATATGTGGATGCATTCTACACTGTTTTTGTCTCTATTAAAATATTGTACTCATAATTAAACACAGTACTATAGACCAGGCCAGGATATAATGGAACTGTTGTCTTCTTTGATCTGGTAACATAAACTAGCTTTGGGGGTGGCCATGTCAACAAGCAGCTAAAAACCAGAGACATCTTTAATAATTGTAATTATACCATGTCTCTCAAACTGTATACCTGTATAATTCAATTCTTTTAAACTGACTTCAGGACATTGCCTTTATCTCTCACTACCCTATCTCAAAGAGGTTCACCTTTCCTTAGTCTTCATCTCTATCTGAATTCTGCTTTAGAAAAATCATCTCTATCTGAAATTTTATTATTTATTTACTTGTATACAACTTTATCATCAATTTACCCAAAGGGAATGAAAGCACAGTAAGAGTGAAGCCTTTGTCTTAGTCACCAAGGATATTGCCTGGAAATAGTATCTAAGAAGTGCCTCTTAGATGAGTGCATCTACGATTATTTGTTAAATTATATCTTCTTCAATTTCAGAGGAAATTACTTGAATGCTAATTCTGTCAGTCTAACATATTACCCAATTCTCTGAGACAACATCTACTAAAAATTTGGAACAATGCCTTCCATGCCTGCATCCAAATTATACATATCTATTCTTCATCAAATTCTGTTGTTTTATTAGAATATAATGAGAAGACCCAAACTTAGAGTCTTATAGTATATATTATTTAATTCCTTTCAGAGTGACAATGAGCCTTAATCAGCACATTTTGGGAAAGGGCATTCTAATGCTATTACGTATCTTAGTGTATAATTTGGCTCATGTCTCAATCAAAAATGAATTAAGTACCTTTATAAAGACCAGTGTAAACTGTACTCATAACATTTCCCTGATTTATCAGTCTAAAAAGTCTATCAAAAAAGAAAGAAGATGTCAATTGCTTCAGAGGTCCCATGCAGGGTGCTTGTGCTGATGATAACTCCCCCCCCCCTTTTTTTCTTTACATTGTACAAACATGGAAATCCTCTAAGGATCAGCACTGAGATCACTAGTTTTACCAGTTGCTTCTGGAATTCATCATCTTTGTGAAAATTGGTAATGCGCTTCCTGCCCTCCAGTGTGAGGCCTGCTCTTCTTGATCTCTAGTGATCAGGGATAGTCGTATAACCACAACCCTTTCTGTGTACACGGAGATAAACTGTCTAGTCTCCCACTTGCTGAGAGAAGTGCTTTTCCAATTTGAACTTCTTTCTCTTGTGTGGGTGAAGATGAATTTAACAGGGGAACCGGTGACTCTGCTCTCCACCGGGCACCTGTTAGGTGGTCTAAACAGTGGGCCACCACACTTTCTTTTTCGTGCTCTAAAAAGAGCCTGTCTAACTCTTACAAGTTTCGCAAGCCTCTTCTTTCTGCACTATGTATTCATTTATTTCCATTTGCTTCTCTCTTCCTCTTTTCTACACAGCCAAGGTTATCAGTCTGTTCTCAAAGCAGCCACATTCCTGTCTTCAGATGCCTCTCCCTTTTCTTCCTCTCTGAGATAAGTTATCATCATAATGTCAGTATTTCCTTTTAGAAATCTTAACAGTTGAGTTTTCCTGTTCTGTTAAAGATTTCATCTAGGTACATGCAGCAAACATCAGTTCTCTCACTTACTACTGAATTCTGTGTTTAATCTACTTCCTGGCACACAGTAGACACTCAATAAACATTTGTTTAATGAAAAAGTAACATTCTGTGCAATTCCTTAATTTCCACTGCCTAAAGTTTAGGGCACACACCTGACTATATCCTATATACTCTTCCTCATTTATTAAAGATTGTAGACACTTTCGTGGTTACCATTAATTCTTCTTTACCAACCAGGTCTTTTTTTTTTTTTTTTAAATAGGTCGAAGTTATATCTTAAATATCAGTATTTGATTCAGATTTAACCATCTTCAGAGGTATTACTTATTGATGAACAATAAAGAAGATCCATGGATATAAATATTATATGATATTAATTTATATGCCAGCATTAGTTATTAGAATATATACTTTTATAAAAATTCTTCTATGCATTCAGTGTTCAGGATTTTTGTCTTATTACTAACAATGTATATGAAAGTACTTCACTATACAAAAATTAATTTTAGAAAGAAAGTATAAAAGTAGAGTGGGGTTAATTAACTTTTTTCATGTTCATCTTCGATCTGACACTAGATGCCTAACTATTCTCTGATGGAAAGGTCCGACAATTATGAAGGGGTTATATTCAAAATGTGACCCAAACATTTACCTTTATTGATATGAGAAATCAGTTGATATATAATTTACTTCAACACTGAATGTCTACAAATATCTTCTGTCTTAAGACAAATTTTGAACAAGCAACTAACAAAATAAAATTGCTGAATCATAGATCTTACAGGAAAATCAGCCCATTTATTTATTGCCTTGATTTTAGGAACTCCTAACACGTGCACTTTTTTAAGACCGTGAGACACGGAATGTTAACAACCTTCACTGTCGGGAAACTCCCTACAATGTTGCCGGAATGCCTCATGCATCACTTAGAGCTCATTTCCTCTCATTGAGCTGGGGCAGGACAGCTGGCCAGCATCTTCCATCTGCACCGCCCTCGGTCCCCTCCTAACTGTGCAGCAGAGCGCCCTTCTGAAATCGGAGTAAGAGGCCAATTGGAAACAGGAGAGAAAACACTAAAAAAAAAAAAATCTTGTGTGAAATAACGTTTTAAACTTAACTTTGAATGGGGCTACAGATTAGGTCAATGAATGGGCCGAAATACTGAAGCACTGTCCCTTCAATAATTCAGACGAATACTTAAAAAGTATTACTGGGTCACAAAACACCAGGCCTGGAAATTAAAGATGTTTATTCCTCATCAAAGAGTCTTTGACTGTAACGCTCTGGCACACTGCCAACAAGGGCAGCTCTTTGGGGGAAAACCCTATGCCAAAGGCCAAAGAGGCAGCTGTGTTATTCAGCTCCTGAGAGCTTCCAACTCAACACCCACACGAGCTCAATTATGAACAAATTAAAGGGATCCAGACTGAACACAGTAATTCTGGTAATTTAAATAAATAGGGGAAAGTCTACAATTAGTAGGAAAAGACTGATTTTCTGGAAAACCCAGAAAATGACACCCTAACCCCTTTGAATAAGCATAGTTATATCTAATTATTTAAAAATAAATTTCCTTTTATTCATTTTAATTCCTGATCTGACTTAAATGCGGCCACATGCGTGCCAGCAAAAGTACCCCAAAAATATTGAGGCAGAATAGCCTCAAAAAATCTATAACGGATTACAGGAATGAACGGCACTGAGTAAAACTAAAACTGGAGTTTAATACCTGTGTTTCAGAGCACATAGAAAATGTTACTCATTTCTACCTTTTTCAAGAGCAGAGAAACATTTTAAGTCATTCAGAAGGAATCAAAGATTTCATATTGAGGGAATCTATTAATATAATTCACTATATTAATAGAATAAAGAATAAAATGCACATAATCATTCTACATAGATCCTTAAAGCCACTTAATAAAATGCAACATCCATTCCTCACTAAACAAAATGAGCAAATAAAAATCTTTTTAAGAAGTTAGGAATATAAAGAAACTTATTTAACTTGATGAAAACATGTCCATCAGGGACCATCAGCCATCATGATGGACACACACGCAGTAGAAATATTCCTGTTTAATATTTAAGTTTATTTTGATGAGCTGATCTAAAGTTTATGTAAGAAAATAAATGCATGTGAAGGGTCAAAGTAATTTTATAAAAGAAAAATCAGAAGAAGACTGTCCTCAAGTTATCAAAATACAGCATGAGAGCATGGTAATTTTAAAAGGCCGGTTCTGACATGGGGCAGACTCATATATCAGCAGAACAGCATGTCTGGAAGCCAACCCGCGCACTAAGGGATCTGGTGCTCAACAGGACTGCATTCTGAACTAATGGGGAAAGGATGCAAAAGTCAATGACTGTTATTAAGAATTTGTCTATTTACATGGAGAAAGTTTCCCACCTTACAAGCCACAGATAATATTATATAACAGATTGCTATGCATTAAAAAACAAAACAAGCCTTTAACAGTACTAGGGAAAAATAAACGAGGTAAGTATAAAACCCAAAAGTCATGAAGTAAAAGATGGAAATATTTGACTATAAGACAAAAACCTTTTTTACAGTAAAGAATATGACACTCAGGCTAAAAAAGCAAATTGCAAGACATTATTTGCAACATATATAATATTCTCAAGAAGGGGAAAGGAACTACCAAATGGAAACATTGGAAAAAGACATGAATATGCAAATTACAGAATAAGAACTACAAACGGACCCTCAAAACCCCCCAAGACCAAAAAAGCCCCTAAAACTCTCAGTGAAGCCCAAATTCAATCAAAAGGGGAAAAGTAAATTGTAAATCGAGATTCAGTCCCATAACATAACACCATTCATCTCTTATAAAGAAACACAACATATAATACAGACACATCTTCATAGATTGGGCAGCAAATAGGTAGAGTGCTTTCTAGAAGGACGCATGCAGTAAACTGTTAAAATTATCTTTGTGTCTGGAGAATAAGGGAGGAGATGGGGAGGTGAAGGCTTGGCTTTATTTTTTATAACAAGAAGCGTCTGTCTGTGGAAACCTAAGTGAAAGTAAGTAAGTGGAACCCATTTACCTTAAAATAATTTGAACATATGAGCAATAACTCATCAGTATGCAAGTTAAGATACTAGCTTAGACCCAGGAGCAAAAATGAAACAAACAAAAAACACACAAAGTACTGAATGGGCCTGTTAGCCTTTGAAGATTCCTACAAACTTTATAAAGAAGGAATATCCAATATAAATTAATTACCCAATAAACAGGAGGTTTTGTTTTAATTGTTTTTTATGTTTTGAAAAATGGTTCTTGGCCTTGCTGGAATTATTGCTATAAGCATAGTAACGAACCTTTAAGGAAATTCCTAACACTGGCCTAGTGTTTAGAAAACTGAACACTAGTGTTGGGCTAGTGTTTAATAGTTTAGAAAACTGAACTACTTACAATATTCTTTTCACCTAATCAAACAGGAAAGGCACTTCCAATGCTTACCATTCTGGTGTCATCTGAATTTATTCACTGACAAAATCAAGATATTTACTGAGCTCACTCAATTGTTCTGGGGACAGGGGTTCAGAAAGGTCCTAGAATAGTGACCCCCAGAGCCCTCTGCAAGACGGCTAGCTTTAAATTGGCACTTTCTGGAAGGGACCAAACTTTGATGGTTACTTTAAAAATGTTTTTACAGCATATTTTACCACTTCTGCTGTATGGTGCATTTTAGCCAATGCTTTTAGTTTGGTGCTTGTGTCCTCAAGAAAACAGCTCATGACCTCTGCCCAGTTCTGTAAGCTGAACAAACATTACTGTTATTGTTGTCATTTATTATATAAGTATGATAAAATGCAATGGGTGACTGCTAATCGTACATATTTTGCAAGTACTATTTCTACTTAAAAGAGAAAAGCTCTCAAAAACAAACTTTTCAGTAACAAAAAATATCAAAAGAAATACTGTTTCTGGACCTGCCTTAGGTTTTTTTGTAGATTTGATAAAATTTTTTCTTCTTTAAATTAAAATGCATGCTGTTTTTACTTTTGCACAGATTCTTTTAGAAACATACTGTTGGTCACTTGTTTTTCTTAATTAAATGAAAAAACCAGTAATACATTTCTCCTCCAAAATTAAGAGCAGTTTTTATCCATTCATCTTCCTCATAGAGGAATCGGGAAGACAGAACAGGAAATGTTTATCAAGCACTCTATGAAAACAAATTGCCCCTTAAATTATTAGTAATAACCTATGTCACTGTCACACATTATTTCTTTGTTTTTTCAAAGGTTCACATGAGAGAAAATATCCCTCGTTGATCAGTGCTCGAGACAGCATCCTTGTTAAGGTTTTCCACCCATCTTTTACTACAGCTGATTAGAGCAAATGTGTCCCAGGGATCTGTTTAATTTATAGAAAACAGAATCAATTTCTCTTGCTTCATCATGATTGAACATTTTCCTGAACTCCTGTAAATGAGTTACAGATAAGCACTATTTATCAGATTGTTTTGTAGAACATGCAGTTCTGATTATTCTATTTTCTACTATTTGCTACTAATGAAATATGTAATATGCCTCAAGAAAAATCATTTGCGAAGCTTGGCCTCTGAGCATTCGGGAAGCAATGAATAGTTCGCTGAGCATTTATTTTGCACCTACCCTCTTCTCTAATAGTTTTTTCTCTCCAAGAGCCCACAGGAGGGTGGCAACGTCCTTGGGTATCTGAAAAGTTTTGAGGGTCCCAAGTTCCAGAGCCTGGAGAACAGAGTATACAAAGGCCCTGGCTCTTCCCTGACAGCCAACAGTCACCCAGGTTCCCTGTGGGGCTCAGAACCTCAATGAAGTTGTTCAGGCACAGACCCAGGGAACCTTGACACCCTCAGTCTGGCTAACCTGGGACCCTTCTTCCCCGCAGTGTCACACGATGAGGAGACGGGCATTTAAAGACATGAATCCTTTGTGCCATTCCTGCCCATGGCACACAGAGAGGGGAAGCCCCGTGGAAGAGGGTGCATTGACCCAGCCCTGCAACAGGTATCGCGTAAGAAAGGGAAAGGCCCCAGCAGGAGCGAGTGCCCAGGTCCAAAGGCAGGCGACTTAATGCTCACGGCGCTCACATCCTCCGGAAGGAATCACCATATTTTTCGGACCTATACGGACCCCTTTATAAAAATAAGTCATCTATCTCTCTTTTAGAGAGGGGTAATTATAATTAAGTATGTGAGAGGAGGCAGGAAGACAGGATGACCATTATCCCCCCCTCCAGGCTTCAGTAGCTTTGCCCCGTAAGGTTGGAGTTGAAGAAACAAAGGCAGGACATTCGGGAAGACAGATGGGCTGAGGCTGGAGAGCTGACCTGGATGTCACCTCACCCGCACTTACCGAGGTCCATGCTCTTTGAGGCTTTCAGATTCATTGATTCGGGCTGCCTGGCTGGTGTCACTGATCTGAAGTTGATGTGCTGATCTGGAAAGTACACTGCCGAATCCACCCCAGAGCTGCAGGGAGAAGCCAGATGCCAGATGTTTAGGTTTAGAATAAAATCCAGTCCCCCCTCTTCTTTTCTTTTCAGCCTCACCTGAGGATATTTTTTCCATTGCTTTTCGGGGGGGGGGGGGGGAGGAGAGATGGATGTGAGAGAGACACATCGATTGGTTGCCTCCTGTACTTGCCCAGACCAGGGCCGGAATCAAGCCTGCAACCGAGGTACGTGCCCTTGTCTGGAATCGAACCTGGGACCCTGCAGTCCGTGGGCCGGTGCTCTAACCACTGAGCCAAACCGGCCAGGGTTCTCTCTCTTTTTTAAGGAAGCAGACCTCATTATGAACAGAGGCCCTCATCACTCTCTCTGCAGCTCAAAACCATGCATTTTAAGCTAATTCTTGAATCTCAGGTTTCTTTTCTGAGATGGAGCAATTCTATTTTCATGTATTTTATCACACTCTACAATTGAAATAAAAGATTCTCTGGCTAATATCGTGTTTTCCTCGTCACTGGTTTCCGCTAATTGGGATCCCGCTGTACAATCTATAACTTTAAGTGTGTAAGGCGAGTCTGGAATGCACTTGCACTTCAAAGGATGTCGCCAGATATTAGCGGAGCCTAGAAACCGGTATAGAGATTTCTGTGGGCTAAGCATGCCTTTCCTTTGAAAACAAGTGAAAAGGTGTATCCTTTAGAGAACACCGTCCTGTTGAATGACTGATGGCTGCAGCAGTTTGGTTTCCTACTTTTTTTAGGCCTGGTATCTAAAACTAATGTTAATGCTGAGCAAATAGTCTACTCATCAATAATACCAAAGGAAATAACAGGGAAAGCACAGTTGACAATTTAGACACAAAATATATCAAATGTTCATTATAGGCTTCCTAGTACTTGTAGTCAATCTCAAAGAATTCTATTTCTGCTGAATATTGTATTTATTTTGCTTGAGGATGGAGGGGATTCTATAAGGGAATTACAGACGATAGCTTATTTCTTGGTCTGGAAATAACATATATATTTATTTTGATTGTTGAGAGTATTACAGATGTCCCCCATTTTCCTCTCATTGATTACAGCTACCTTTTCCCTTGGTACTCCTGTATGTTTAAAAAGTAAATACGGTGGCTCATTTTAACATAACTTTACCCTAATCTTAAATACAGTGAAAATAATTCAAGTATCCTTGGTAAGTCTGACAGTACTGAGGTTGAGGGTTTCAAACAGTTGGGATTTGACACTATAAACAATAAACAAACAAAAATAAACTATTATGAATGAGAACCCTTCTAAAATGTACAGGAGATCTCAGTTTCTTAACCAAATATACCAAAATAAGTTTAATCTTTTATTGAAACTCATTAGTCATGCATATTTAATATTGCCTTACAGTGATATTAAAATTAATGTGCAGCTATAATAATATTGCTGAAGGAATGAATGAACCTCTCTTATTGTAATATAGCGGGGAGATGAAAGAAGTACCTGGGACAGGTGGCAGAGCACAGCGCGCAAGGGCACAGATGCCACAGCGGGTCTGCCCAGCTCTAAATCCTGGCTCTGCTACAGACTAGCTGTGCGACCTGGGAAAGTTATTGAACCTCTCTGTGCTTTAGTTTCCTTATGTAGAAAATGGATATCATTACGCTCCCTGTCTTATAAGATTGTTAAGAGATAAAGTGAGTCAAGATTTGAAAGTCAGGAGAATGGTGTCTGGCACAGGGTAAGTTCTATAGAAGCTTTTAGGAAACAAATAAGCAGATAAATAAATAAATATGCTTCAGTTCCCAAATGAATGCAAGTTTCTGCTTTTTGAGTTGTCCAGGCTTTTTACAGATTCTTTGCCTTCTCTGTTTTTTCAGCCCCTCAGTAGCTCTGTGTCTAAGACCCCTTGTCTCCTCCCATTTAGAAGGGCAGTGCGGTGTGATGGTTAGGGCCCTGGGCTTGGGCGCGAGGTGCGGGGGTCCATGGCCTCAGTTTGCTAGAGCATAAAACGAACAGTAACAGCACTTACTTTATAAGGTTGTTGTAGGGATTAATAAATTAAATTTGTTAATACTGACAATAGTGTCTAACATACAGTAAGAGCTCAGTAAGTGAGCTATTCATACTCTTCTGTATTTCTGTAGGTTAGAGTGGTCTTTGAATGAGGGCCTGACACACTCTGCAGTGAAGAAATTATACGTTTTCACAAAAATTTCTCAAGACGTTTAAATCTACTCTTTAGAATTTGAAGCTCTTCTTTTGGCTTCTTTCTTGATGTCTGTCTACATTCTCAACAGATAAAGCCACTGACATAGAAAGTGTATTAGATGTAGTAGTGTCTAGTGGTGGCAAAATATGCCAACTGTGAACAAAAACCCTTGGCCCACTAGTGCTGTTGCCACTAGCCTCGCTTAGTGGCAGCGCTTCCACTGTTTCAGCTCATCCTGAAGAATTCGGAGACGCTGCTGTGAACACGAGCCTCCCCCGAGCCGTGGTGCTTGGAAGCACTTGCCTTTAACTATGTTATCTGACCTTTACGTGCACTTAGATTTTCATCCTTTGATCTCTTGTGATGATGTGGTTTTAGTGTCAGAAAGACTCATGGGCTTCAGAGAGTCAGAGACTGTAAGGGCCAGAAGGCGTGAAAGGTCACCTCATCTAACTCTACATCTTGTGGATAAGACACTGAGGCCCAAAGAGGAGGCGGATGTGCCAAGGTCGCACAGCTGGCAGTGGCCACGCCACGACAAGAACTGTGGTTTCTTTGAACTTTTCCCAGAGCCACAAAAACTTTGGCTCAAATGGTGGCCAACCTGAGGCACCGGTTGTTGCTGATCCTGAATCCAAAGAAATCAAACTTTCCCTATTAGTACAGATTTGCTCACGCTCTGGTGCTTCTTGCATTTCAAGGTAGCTTTTTGTTTCAGTAGAGGGGTGCATATTATGCAATAAAGGAAAACCAAAGAGTTAATCCAAACAGATGCCGCATGTTATAAGGAAAGCCTTTAGGGAGGAGGTTCAGGACCAGCATGAATAGTCCTCATTAAAACGTAGGGCACATGCACGTAAAGGCCTCTGCTCAAGGCAGGCTACGGGAATCTACCCAAATGGGAAACATGCTAGTCAACGCGCATCATTGTCTTAGATTACCGAACTACGCATTGATCAACAGATTAAGAATAAAAGCCTAAATTTCTCCAGACTCTTGGGAGAGTTTTAAAATCTCCATTAAAAACAAAAAACCAAAAAACCAGGTGGCAATGCCACTTGATGCAATAACATCAAGTAAGGCTCTGTCTAAATGATGTGAATTTTTTTTGGAGATACGTTGAGATATAATTAAGGAAGATCAAAGAAATAAAAAGCTGCTTTGTACATATACATGTAACAAATATTCACAGATATTATGTGTATACCTATACATATATATGTCCATTAAGTTAATCGCAGTGATAGATACATCAGCTACCATTGTTTTGAATGTGACCCAGTGTACACTTTGAAAACCTTTAATAGAAGTATCCCTCTTGCAAAGGTACAAATGGAAATAAGGCAAAAGAAGGCTGGTATCAGACTGGCAGATATTTAAGGAGGGAAGTGAGTGTAATGGGAGGCACGGTGGGATTAAAGCCAACGCGAGCATACACTGCACGTAAGCACTGAGTGTAGTACTGGATTAGTTAATGTGAAAATATTTTAGACATGTCAGTGAGACTAGCAAAAACACTTTGCAGTTTTACGCTACATATTAAAAGTTCTTCGGCGGGAGAGTGACACGATGATTAACGATAAAATATGACACGTTTTACTTTTGAAGGGAGTCAGCACGTGCTCCCGGCTGAGCGGACCGCAGTGGGTGCTGTGGGAAGCTGGAAGCTGGCAGCAGGCCGAAGGCATGTCTCAGGTAAGGGCTGTGTCTTCAGCATGAACCACCAGGGGCTCTAGCGGATAGAAATGACACTCGGTGTCAAATCATGCTGCATTAACGAACAAATGAGGGTGGCGTGAAGCACATGCCAGTGTCTGAAACGAAAGCGGGGGAAGGAGGTTTTGAGGGGCACGCCGCAAAAATCACGTCGGACGTCTGAGGCGTCCATGAACAGGCTCCAACAACTGGCTGCTATGAGCGACGTAGATGCAGGTCGTGTGTGTGTGTGTGTGTGCGTGTGTGTGTGTGAGGGGGGGGGGGATACAGACAGAGAAATGAGACAGAACCAAGAGGGAGGGAAACATGAGCACGCAGGGAATAACCAAATATTGTCTAAACGGTTAATATATTCTGTCTGCTGTCAAGTTGTCTGAAACTGTCCCTGAG
The DNA here is from genome assembly GCF_054644295.1 of Miniopterus natalensis. Classification (NCBI taxonomy): domain Eukaryota; kingdom Metazoa; phylum Chordata; class Mammalia; order Chiroptera; family Miniopteridae; genus Miniopterus; species Miniopterus natalensis. Next base: position 20,334,404 of record NC_142088.1, read on the forward strand.
ATATCACAGTGGAAAATGTATTTCCTTTTTAGTTATTTACTTTTTACTTAGACATACATATTCTAAACTTTTGTCTGATAATCGCTGACATAATAGTACAAATAAGTTCAGTAAATTCCTGATTTCGGCTTGGTTCAAAGTACAGGCATCGAGTTTGCTCAAATTTGTTTTTCACTTATGCAATGGCAGTTTTCAGCTTCCCACGCCTGGCTCCACCCCTAAAGCGCCTCTTGCCCCTTTAGACGGCTCTCAACGTTTGTTTATTTATTTATTTGCTTATTTTGAAAGACAGGACGGCCTCCCAGCCCCGTCTGCTCAGCCATCCCGGACCCCTTCCCGCTCCTCCTCCACCCCAAGCTTCGCACGTCCAGCCCCACGGCCGCCGGTCACCCAGGCGCCCAGCAGCCTGCAGGACGGCGCAGGCCACGGGCTCCCAGGAGGGAGCGAGTCACAAAGCCTGAGATTGTTCCTTCCATCTCGAAAATGTCTTTGGCTCTGTTTCTCCCTCTCCCCCTTGCTGCTCCTCCCTTCATTCGAGCCCTTCTGTCCTCTTGCCAGTCCCCAGGCTGGTGACCTCGCCTGTGGCTTCTTCCGTCCACTCTCCCCACAACCAAGCTCACCCCACTTGATACCGTCGCCCAGGCATGAAAGCCTTCGATGCGTCTCCGCTGCCCTCTGGAGAAGCGTGGTGCCCACGGAGCGAGACAGCCGCGGCCTTCCCGTGGATTCCCCCTGACACCGCGGGCTTCGGCCCTCCCGAACACGCTCTGCGCTTCCCTCTCCATGACTTGGGGTCCCTCACCTAAGTGCCCTGCCCACCCCCTCTCTGCCTCGAAAGCCCCTTTCTGTTCTCCAAGGGACCATTTCAGCCCTCCTCCTGGCAAACTTGCCCGGAGGCCTGCAGGCAGAGCTGGTGGCCCATTCCCTGGGGCCCCAACAGCACCCTGTATCTAATGCTCGGCCAGCAGGCTGCTCCCTAACTACCCGCGCGGCTGTCTCCCCAAGAGGAGGCTGCGCTCCTCACGGGCAGGACGCCTTCCCGCCTGAGCACCTGCTGCAGCGCCTAGCTCAGAGCTCCAGAAATGCTTCTGAAGGGGCGAGTGAGCAGATGAATGACGCGGGCTGTGGGGAACGTAAAAGAACCAGGCCCGAGGCAATGGCGTGCTTTTCACTGAAAGGAGGCTACCGTGGATGGTTAAGAGAGCAATTCTAGCCAAGTGGTGGGAGCAGAAGCGGAAACACAGGGGTTAGGGGGGAAGAGGGGGGAAGAGAAATGGAAGTTAGGATTTCAAATCATGTAATGAAGATTCACAGCAGGAAAGGCCAACAAAAGCTATTTTTCAAGATCGTGGAGGAAAGAGCTTTCCTGAAAAGGGTGAGGGGAAAAAAAAATCTGTGGAGACACTGAAGCATCCCAAAAGGCAGTTGCTAATTCTCCATAATTCTATGTCTGTGACATCTCTGAACTCTCTCTCCTGAAGGGTTTTCATCTTGTTAGCATAGGCAGCTAGTTAGGCATTAACAAAAGAGAAGGGCGAGGACTGGCTGAGCCTGATTAAGTCGGGGAACTACAGTTTCACAGTCACTCCAGGGAGTGGCCACCATCACTTGGCCAAACGAATTAATATCCGAGTGGGCAGGAAAGATGAGCTTTCCAATCACCCCAGGCAGCAGCCTCCCCCAGATTAACGGGACGGGGAGTCCTTTTGATGGGTCATGAGCAGTAGGAGCCAAAATGGGGACCATAAAGCGATAAAGGGGAGGAGACAAGCCTGGGAAAAGACCAGCCAGGAAAAAGCGCAGGAAACGGAAGATCTAGGAAAGGGATTGGATAGGGCCAGGGGCATCAGCACAGGCCCAGGAAGATCCAGGAAAAAGACTGGATAGTTTCAAAGAAAGCTTACCTCTTCCCAAACCCAAGGAAATAGAGGGAAACAGTGAAAGCCCCAGTCTCTGGAGCAGCTCTGATCTCAGGCTGGACCTGAAGGGAACACAGACTAAGATCGCTGAGCCTCCGATGTCAGGGTGATGGCACGGCAACCATGGGCCCGGCCCTCCTGCTGGCCTGGTGGGGACCAGTGCAGACCTGCACCCTGGAAGCTAGACTTCCGCAGTGAGACCGAGCTAACCCCCTTGGTCATGGGTGAGATATGGGTGGAGGGGGTGTACCTAGGGCCAGAGAACAGGACCTGCCAGCTGAGGGCAGAGCATGTGCCCCAGAGTGCGGCAGCCTTTTCAAGGCCGCGCTGATAATTCCTGCCACTATTGCTTAAATTTCTCCTTCGCGACTGTCCTTGAAATTCCTTTCTTGGGACACCACAAGAACCTATTTCCAGATGGAGCTGGGGCAGACCCACCTTGGTCCAGGTCTTTCTCTGGTAACAATCTGAAAGCTTCTCCCATTCTCCCCAGGGCAGGCCCTACAAAGAGCCTATGTTTCTAGTGAACATTACCCCTCCCCATTTACCTAATTTGTGTCACAAACAACTAAAACCTGGGTCATATCAGGCTACTGTCTGCTGAAACCCTATAATAAGATTTTACTATCTAATGAATGAAATCTGTATCCCTTATTCTTGCACTCTGGGCTTTATCGTCTGGCCAATCAGCCGCTGTAGAAGTTGCACAAATCAAAATCAAGGTGGGAAGAGAGGAACCAAAGAACTTATAAGCATATATGCATAGCCCATGGACACAGACAACAGGCGGGTGAAGGCCTGGGGTGGGGTGGAAGATGGGTGGAGGGGGGCAAAGGGGGGGAATGTGGGACATCGGTAATACTCTCAACAATAAAATAAATTTTAAAAAATCAGCTAACTTTCCCACCTGCATGCTGTTCCTTCTACTTTCCCTTCTTTCTGAACTTCCCTTTCTTCCTGGGCTCACCTCATGTCCATCTCCTCATCCGCTAAGATTCATCTCAAATGCTGCATTATTCCGTAATGTTTTCTCTGCTGCTCTATCTGGAAGCATTCTCCTCTGCCTTAGATGTCCAGAGCTTTTTATCTATGTACCTTCTGGTAAATATTACTTTGTACCTTGTGTCCTACTTGTCCTATTGGCCTACCATCTTCTCAAGGGCAGGGTTTACATCTGACTCTTCTTTGTATTATCCCAAGAGTTTTGCATATACACACAGGATAAACACTGAAGTAGAATAAATAAAGTTATTTTTGCGTGAAATTTTTTATGCCGCCAGTCTGTCATTTTTAATTCAGGATCGAAGCAGGCAACGGAAATGAATGAGTAAAACTAAATATGTCCAGATATTCTTTCAAGAAACCCCCAGAGATACTGATCTAGAACATGATTGCCATTATCATTCCAGTTTGTGAAACTGTCCTTGAGTAAGACAGCTGACTTCAAAAATGTTGGCATCAGAGACGGCTAAATATAGGTAAGCATCTAGCTAATAGAGTTAGCTATACCCTTGTTATGTTGCTTTATTTTTAGGAGATTGTAATAAAAAGTATAATAGGAATAACACCAGTATTGCTGCAAGAAAAATGAAAAAATTCCACAGGATTATCATGGGACATAGAATGGAATAAAATGCACAGTTTTAAACAGCCATAATAAATATAGAAAGCAGCAAAGGGGCAATTTAATGAGTTTTAAAATTCACCAGAAGAACAAAATGTATGAATTCCACTAGTCAAATGGTACGTTCGCTTAGTAAATCTCTCTCTCTCTCTCATGCTTGTGTGATGCTAAAAAATATTGATTTTTTTGGTTTCTATTACAAAATGGATATAATATTGGGCGCTCTTTTCAATATTTTAGGTTATATATGGTATTGCTTTAATTCTTAGATTCCATTAACTTTCTTGGAACAGCTATTTTAAAAATACCTTTAGGGTTTGCCAATTACAAAAGAAGAAAAAATAAAAAACCTAAGCTTTATGTCTTTGCAGTTTTGTTTTACAGCTTCCCATATAACTTTTCTTTGTGTTCCACTGTTCTAGTTTTTAACTTGGCAAAAGAAAATTTAACAATTTTCTTAAATATTTTATAATATATGATGTAGCTTAACAAATTCCAAGAGGCAAACTACAAACAATCAAAGCTATCAGCTCTGAGAAACTTGCACAGGGAAGGAATTACAGACATCATGAGATTTCCATTCTGGAAAGAAATAGAGTTAAAATAAGGTTGCTGGGTTTTCCCCAAAAAACCATAACAAGGAACATTTATGGCATATCATTTTATTGATACCTGTGGCTGTAATCTTCAAGGCCCAATTCCAGGGCGGGATGTGGAGGTGGAGAAGGTCGCAGTTCGCTCTCGGCCCATCCGTCATTGGGAAGCAATGGCTCTATAAACAAAGAACAAATGAAGCTGTAGTAAACCGGAGGCAGAATCGTTCAGTGCCCGGTGTTGCTTCAGTCCAACTCTCAGACACGATTTTCACCAACACATAAACCAACCTTGAAATGAGCAAGTCCTCAGATGGAACGGAAGGAGTTGTAAGAGAGCTAATGCGGCCTGTACAAGGAACTCAGGGCCTGCTAATATGTTTTTACACCAGCGACCTGCTGGCAGCTCCTGGCAAGTCCACACATCTTGACTACCTTTTCCATCTTAGGAAAAGCTGATGCCCATTCATTACCTGTGATTTGTGGGAGATTAACAAAGCTATTTCTTTCATGACAACAGTTTTGTAAACAACACTATAATGAATGCTCTGGATTATATGGTGATTTAAGCATTTGCCTTAGTGACAAAAAGTACTTAAAAAAAATCATGAGATACAGTATATCTACTCACCATGTAGGCACAGTAGAGGGGGAAAAATACTGTTTTTGCATGTTTCATAATCAAAACCCCTGGGTTTGGGGCCTTGGGAGCAAAAGACTGGGGTCTGAATGTTGGTTTTCCTACCCACCAAAAATGTATACTTTTCAGGCTATTCTATATATATAAAAGGAACATATTCTGAATATAATTGCAACTAGTAACAAGTAAGGGCGGTTGAGATCTTTTTTGTGTACCAGTGCCTTAAGCATTCTGTACATTATGTCATTTAAGTATCATCTTTAATGACAATAATGCATAAAAAAAAAGCCTTAGAGGGCATCTTGGTTAAGAGTATAGTTGTGGAGCAAGACTGCATGTTTTCAATCATGGCTCCTAATGCTCTTTAAACTCGGACAAATTGTCCAACTTCTGTAAGTCTCATTTTTTAAATCTATCAAGTGAGGATAAGAATACCTTTATTGGAAGAGTATAAATATTATACACGATGGTGCATATTCAAGCAGTGATTTACAAAGGCAAAGTGCTAATAAGTAAATAAAGGATTATTATTCTATACATCATGAACTCTACCTTGTAGCTATACAGTCAGATAGTTGGTATAAAGTATACCCTATTTTTCCCTGATTTCTGGAACAAGAAAAAGTCTCTCTGTCCTTGAAAAATGCTGCTGGTAACAGAACCTGCTTTGACTTGCCCACATGCCAAGTTTCATGGTTGATTTTCTGTGACAACTTGCCTGGGCCATACGGTACCTAGATATTTGGTCACACATTATTCTAGGTGTTTCTGGGAGATTGTTTTTGGATAAGATTAACATTTAGATCAGTATACAAAGTAAAGCAGATTGCCCTTCCTGATGTAGGTGGGCCTCATCCAATCAGCTGAAGGCTTGAACAGAATGAAAATACTAACACTTTTCAGAGTAGAAGAGAATTCTTCTTCCCTGACTGCCCTCAAACTGGGACATCAGCTTTTTCCTGCCCTGGGACTCAAACTGAAACATCAGCTCTTTCTGGGTCTTGAGACTTCTGGTCTTCAGGCTGGAACTACATCATTGGCTCTCCTAGGTCTCCAGCTTGCTACCTCACCCTGAAGATCTTCAGATTTGCCTGCCTCCATAAATGAGTCAGCCAATCCCTTATAATCTCTCTCTTTCTCTCTCTCTCTCTGGCACACTAAGCAAGTACTTGCTCTAAGCTCTGCCCCAGGGAACTGATGGAAGTGGCTCTCTAGCAGTGCTGACAGGTCCCTGGGAATGAGGCTTGAAGCAGGGACCTGACAAGTAAGATGACCAGGATTTAGAAGCATGATGAGGAAAAACAGCCAGCACTGTCCCCCTGCCCCCCCCCCCCCCCCCCCCCAGTGATCCGGTGTTTGGTTCTATGGCAGCTATCAGGCAGCCAGAGACTTGCTGAGAAAAACAGAGAGCAGAAAGACTACAATGCAAATTGGGGACCAGGGCATATTGGGACAATATCCTTCCTACTGGCTCTAATCTCTTTACCCTCCAATTCTCAGTCCATTTTCATGCTGGGGGTAATGATACCTGTGACTATGCAACTTGCATGCTCAGAAACATTTCACTTGTACAACTATCTACAGAATAAAGGTCTGTGTCCCTGGGAGTCACTTTATCTCCATTACTCATTAGCCACCTACGAGTACTTACTCTTCCCCAACCACAAGCCTGGACTTTCCTGCTTCAGTGTCCTTGCTTGTGTAACTGCAAAACTGAATCCATCCATCAAAGTCCCACCCTTCTCCCAACGTCCACCTCAAACAGCACCTTCTCTATGAAACTTTTACTGTTGCTCTCAGATCTATCATTACTTTTTTAACAGTGGCAGAGAACACTGGTGCTTACTACATCTGTGTTCTTCCTTTCTTCCTGGGCACACACCTAGACCTGAGACCCCATTTCCCTGCCCTCTTTGTACCTACACTAGATCTTACCAATAGAATGTGAGTTACTATGGAGAATGTCATTCCCAGTCTCAGTGGATAGGGGAGGGTCCACCTTCTCCCCTTTCTCCCCCTTTCCCATCTGTCAGCTACAAGCACAGTAGCTGGGCCCTCTTCTAGGTGGAGGAGGCCTGAGAAGATGGCCCAGCTACCAATGGAAAGGGCCCAGGTCCCTCAATCTTGGCATGGAGCACATCTCCCTTCCTCCTGCTGATTAGCCTCACTGGGCTGGGATATGAGTAAACAAGAGAAACAGATTCACAGATATAGAGAGCAGACTAATGGTAGCTGGGGGGTGGGGGGAGGTTTGGGAGGCTGGGTGAAAAAGGTGAAGGGATTGGGAAGTACAGGTTGGTTGTTACAAAAAGTCAGGGGGATGTAAAGTACAGCCTAGGGAATATAGTCAATAACACTGTAATAACTATGGATGGTGTCAGGTGGGTACTAGAAATATAGGGGGGGAATACTTAAGTATATGATTGTCTAACCACTAAATTAAAAAAAAAAAGAAATATACTTTTGCTGTCTCAACCCACTGACATTTGGATTTATTAATATTATGGAAAACAACTCCTGTATAACATTTATCACATGCTGCTTTTGCAGTGAGCAATCTACTGGTCTCTCACCTATTTATATTTTTCTTTCTCCTATTCTTCAGCATCTTCTCTGGCTACTTTAAGCTTTATTACAATCATTATCTTTAATTTTTAGTTCATTCACATAAACAACCCATTTGTTTTTAAAGTAGTGATAGGAACAGAAGGTAAATAATCTTCTTTGCTGATTCTGCATTCTTGGTACATTTTTAAACAACATAATCAGAGGCTGTAAGAAATAATATTTTTTTCTTTGGGTCCAAATACCTTTGGTAAGCCTTATTATCAGTGTGACAATCTGGAATTGTTATCTCTTATATGTAATATTTCTCAATTTTATTGAGTGTAAGTCTGGATGGTCATTCTGTATCTATGCTTGTGAATGTGGACAATGCACCCTGAAGTCACTACTACAATTGCTGACCAAATGACCCTCATTTTTATCAACATCTTTAGTTGTTACTTGTTTTATAGAATCCATCCTGCCAGGGAACGATCAGGAAAAAAACAAAACTGGGCAAAAGGGATTGTGGCTTTAGACAAAGACTCAGCAAGCTATTGCCCTGGTTGAAAACTGGCCCACCATCTGGATTTATACCTAGAGCTGCACTGAACACAGTGACGTCCATTCATTTATGTAGTGTCTGTGCTGATTTTGCACTAGACTGGCAGAGTTAAGGGGCAACAGCAGAGACTCTATGGCCCTCAAAGCCTAAAATACTTACTGTCTGGCCCTTCACAGGCAACAACTGCTGACCCCGGCTTTAGACTGTTCTTGAGGACACTGAAAGCCTTGTATTCATCTTTGCCCCCCAATAGTGTATTCTGCACAGAGGAGGTATCCAATAAACATCAGTCAAATTGAAAAGCGTAATTCAATTTCTGGTCACCACTGTAGAGGTTGTGCCCTACATTCTACGGAGGGGTGGATACATGCTGGTTCCCACAAGAAGGCACATCAGGAATAATTATACTATTATGTGTTTCCTCAGGGGACCCCAGGGAACACTGATTCATTGGGACAGGACACAGAACCAAACGTTTGGTTTGGGGGTAGGGATGAAAGGCCTAAAGGAGACCTCAGTGGGTGATCCTGGGCAGACTTGGGGCAATGGGTGACTGAGGCAGGGGCTGGGGTGCACCTGAACTGAAATGGAGGGGAAGCAGGAGTAGGGCACTAAGGGAGAGGTAATAACAACCCAGAGGCAAACAGCGCTTAGGCTATGACTTGGCCTTCGGCGAGATCTGCCAGCAAGGTTCTTCTGAAAATACTGCGTGGGTGGACTTCATTACCATTCACATGCGTAACAGGATTTCACAGTAACCCCCTGGGACACAACCTCCATCCCTATTTCCATCCTGGAACACCACATTTTTTCCACTGCGGGCATTGCTAGCAATTCTCCAACACAAATGTGAATTTTATGGTGTTACAATTTCTACAAATGTTAGTTCCAAAAATGCCTTTTCTGTGTAACAGCTTGACAGGAATATGTATGTACAAAAAAAATGAACTGTGGAACTGTGGGTGGTATGTACTATTATTACAAAAATGGATGGAACACAGCATATCAACATTGGGTTTTTAAATATACAAAGGAAAGGAAAAAGGGAAGAAAAAAAAGCCAATGTTTTGGCTGTAACAGTTCCTCTTCTCACTAGACATTACATTTTGTCAAATCAATCTTGTTTTTCTCAAAGAGCTCCTTAAAAGAGTTGGTTTTGGTGAATCAACACTCACTCGGGTTTTACGAGTCTTGGTGACCCACTGCCACCTCCCATGTGTCTGAAACTCAGGAACTGTCAGTGGCTCTCAAAATTTAAAATGTTATTAATATTACAAAGAGGTGATGATCATGATAATCTTCCTCAGCATTGTGTTTATAAATTCTGTTATATATATTTTTGTCTCTAAGTCAATATGCTTATATTAAAAAGTAAGATAATTTTATCTACTGGCTTCTTACAATTAAAAAAAACATACAATGAGTCTATGCTTGTTAGGCCTAATTCTTGAAAGAACTAGGTTTTTTATGTTTACCTGAGAAAATTGAGGTTGGGGGGGGAGGGAGAGTAGTAGGAACGGTGAAGGTAGCTGATCTGCATGGGCTTTTCATTGGTGTAAACATTGTTCTACCTGGATCTGTGTGTCAGGGGGAAGGGAACAGACAGAACCTCCCAGTGGTTGTCTGTGGCCACTCGTGCCTACAGAAGTCCAAGTGTTCAGAGAAAATACGAACTCTGGACATTCTACTGACGTTCCAAAATGTTACAACATTTTGTTTTTAGCGTGTGCTTTGAGTGCACTTTATGTGTAAACACTTTTTTCCTAGGTGTAGTCTTACACTTTATGTAGTTGCACGGTTTCATTAATTTAGCCTTTGTTAGCCTTCCTAGATATTACCAATTTCCTTGACTATTTCAATGCCCTCTAAAAATATACTGTGTAATTATCACTTCAGCATCAATATTTTATAGGTTCTGAAAATGAAACCAGATAGGAGGTAACGTGCCCACTGTTCCAGCGGATGTCACAGGTATAATTAGGAACAGAATCCTGAACTTGGATTGTCACTGAACATGTTGCTTGAGAATTAAATGACAGTCAAGTCACACTAAGGCTGGATATTTTCCTATGGGCATGGTAGGGAGAAGGCTGTCCTAACTTGCTGGTCCTTCCCGATTTTCGTGCTGTTGGAATTGAAGGTCTCAGGAGGAGATCTTACTTTGTCAAGAAAAATTTTAATTTTTAAGAAGCTAAGAAGAGACATACTGAGTATTTCTTCATCTGACACAAAGTAAAATTGGCTTCTAAAGGACATTTTTATATTAGGTAAAAGGAATTCAATACTTTTAAGGCACCAGTGTAAGACAGGGCCCATGCTGTGGTTCAGAGGATACACTTGGGTCCGAGAGATGGGCTGTATCCGGACTCTGCCTGGATCAAGTGTGTGGTCCTGGGTTAATTATTTACTCTCCTGACTTTCTATTTCTTCATCTGTAAAATGAGGACAATAATATTATCCACTTCGAGTGTGCATGGAAATTGCTTAACACAGTATCTAACAGACAGTGAACACTTAATACGTGGTCACAGCTGTTGCTACTGCTCTCACTGAAATGGGGAAATTCAGAGGAAAAAACGGTGTCTGATTCTGATGAAACAATTTAATCCAGAGAAACCTCAGTAATCTCAGAGCTGAGAGACTCTTTCTACGTAGTTAACACCTGGTAACATCTTAAGTGTAAATAAGGAATTGATTACATAAACAGCACTCCATTCAATAGATTACTATGAGACTACTGAATGTGGTGCTGTAGAATAGTCAATGACATAGTAAGGTGTTCACAATGGTTATTAATTTAAAAATTTCCTAAACATTGTATATAGTATATTTCACTTTATATACAAGTATTTGCATGAAGACTTGAAATATATACATTAAAATGTTATTAATTAGTATTTAGTATCTTTGATAGAAGTATGTGTAACATTGAATTTCCTTTTATTGCTTTTCTCCAAATTTTTTGTCATGAATATGTATTGCTTTTACAATACAAAAATTAAAGTTATTACAGAAAGGAGATTTAGGGAAATAAAAGTATTTTCTTGGTGGCCCAAAGCATAATTTTTGAAAAACAAAGAAGAAAATCCAAGTGTTTTCCATCTGGAGCTCTGCTAGAAATGTGACCTACAGCAGATAACACGGGACAGACAATGCAGCGAGGCCAGACAGAGAATATTCCCACTGTCACACGATGGTCTCGGTTTATGGTATTTACAAAATCAAGCATAAATCTGTGAAGCATGTTAGGACCATTTAATGACTTAATACTAGTCCACACATCTTTCTAAGTTTAGTAATTTATACTTCTTAACTTCCAATATTAAAAAGATCGTTTTAAAAAAAAAGTAACAGTTGCCATTTTGTTTCTCCAGGCCCGGTTTGTTTTACACATAACCCTCCGTGTTTGGGGCATCAAGCACAGAAACTGTCGCTTAAACTGGGGGCGATGCCAGGAATCTGCTTCACAACTTCTGAGTCAGCTCCCCGGCCACCTCCAGCTCAGGGCTCAGAGCACTGCGCTCGCCTAATGTCGCGTTTCCTCGCACCACTTGAGGGGACGAACATGGGCAGACCCTTACCTCTCTGTCTGTCGTGCGGACTGTCAGTGCCACACGGACGCAACGTGCCATTGTCACCTCTCCTGTAGGTGGTCACTGCGTTCTGACAGTTCTCAAAGCTCGGCTTAGAAAATGCCCCACACTCGGCAGGCTCCTGAGGGATGGAAATCAAAAATTACATTTGCTTTTAAAATATGCCCCGACTCGGTCAATGAAAGCGGAGCAAAATGATCGATTGATGAATAACCTTTCGGGGGCCTGCGGCACACAGATCCTCCGCTGCGGAAAATCAGGATGGGCCCGCCCGTGACGGGCTCTGCGGCTGTGAAGTAAACAGCGCTGGCAATGCGGTGCCGCGGCTTAGGCGTGCTGATAGCCAGCACAAAAGAGGATTAACTTTACTATTCTTTCCCCCCACTTACAACGGGCTCCTTTCAATTTTTCTTCCATCTGGGAGTACAGCTTGTGGCGGTGTCAACACAAGAACACAGTTCATGCCAAGGACGTTCCTCTGCCAACCAGCTGGCTCCCCTCTCTCCCCCTGGGGACCGAGCGCACATGCTCTAGGACAACCAGACCCGAGCAGGTTTGCCGCTGAAATGCCATGAGTGTGTCCCCACGAAGGACACCAGGTCCTCTGGCCGGGAGCTAAAACAAACCGCTGCGACACCGCCAGACTGTGATTCCCCTGAGACACTTTTCTCTCCCCCTCCCCGTATTTCCCCTCCTATTTCGAGTTAAAGATTCTAGTCTGTAAACAAATTCACAGTTTCCTTGAAACTGCTGTATCCAGAATAACAGCCCCCAAGCCATGTTCCACAGGCGCAGGAGGCGTAGCGGAGGGGCCGGCCGTGGAGAGCTGTTTGTTCAAGGGGACTGCGCCACAGACAGCTGGCTTTGTTCTTGCTCAGATGATGCGTCCTCCTCACAGATTTCAAGGAAGTCGCCTGGAAGCCATCTCATGGCTGTGCCCTTGACCGACTGTGAGGGGATCGTGCCGCAGACAGAAACAGAGGCCTGCGCCCCAAAGCTCCTGCCTTCTGAGAAAGGCATTTGGCCCAAACAATGCGTTTGATTTCTACTTTCCTCCTCAGTTACAAAGCCTCGGTACCCTGCTAGTTAAACAAACATTTAGAACATTCAATTTATGCATTCTTAATAATTGAAAGGCTTTCAGCTGCTGAAAGTCCGTTAGCTTTTTGTCAAGGTTTACAACACCCTTTCCCACAGCCTTTGCCTCTGCACTGCTAGTCCAACCAAGGCTGGTGCTCAGCCAACGACTTTCGAGGTAAAGCCAGAGCCCTGGCAGGCAGGAGAGGTAGGACTTACCTTGCATAGCCTCCCACGATTCTCTTTTTAATTGAATTTATTGGGGTGACATTGGTTAATAAAACTATAAAGAATTCAGGTGTACAGTTCTACGATACATCATCTGTTTACTGTTTGTGTGGTCGCCGCCCCAAGTCAAGCCTCCTTCCATCACCGTTTAGCCCCCTTTCACCCTCCCCTCCCTGCCTCCCGCCCACTTTCCCTCTGGTAATTATCACACTGTTGTCCTGCTTTGATTTAACAACAACAAGAACCAAAAAAAATTTTCCTGCTTTCCCAGCTCTTTGATAAATGACACAATCGATATCCCAACAACTGATCAGTAACCGGCCTAATTAAAGTATTCAGCTTGTAAAATAGAGCTGTCGAGGAGCCCTCCATTAGTGTCCCAGCCAATAAAAAATATAATGGATTTTTAAACATATTCTGCTTCTATCAAGATGAGCTCGCAGCAGGAAGGAAAATGTTTTGGGGAAGGGGGGGAAAAAAAACCCCAAAACAGGTCATAACCCATTTTTTAACACCAAGTCTCTAGGCTCAAATAGAATTACAATTGAACCTCAAGCGCATCCTTTGAAAAACATGTTTCTGTTTAAAATGATTTTGATTCAATCAAGGGCTCATTATGTATTCCTCACAAGGTCCTCATCAAAACTGTTTACGTATCTTGTACATCTGGGTAATGTGGAAAACTACCCCAACAACTATATATTTTGACTTTCCTTAAGTAGCTTCTTCAATTTTTATATCAATATAAGGTTCAAGTAACCGTTATGGTGTTCTTGCCAGGTTGAATTGATTTGCCTGAATCTGTGAGCAGTGGGGAGACCTTTTCTAGGTTACAGATGCTTTTTCATTGTCCCTGGGGGTGACTGCTGTTCCACAGGAGAAAACACCAAAAACACGAGCACACGGCATATGCTTTGACACAGTAAAACACAGATTTGGGAGATCAAAAGCTACAGATTATTTCTTTTCAATTTAATAAAGATTAGCTGTCTCTATAAGAAAAAGTGCTCTTTAATCTTCATGGGTACCACAGAGATTCTCAATAGCTGAGAGAGTCAAATGCCTGCTTATCCCCGATGGGAAGCATGTAAATATCAAGAAAACTAAAAACGGATCTTGTTTAAATGTCCTCATAAAAACTGCTTTCTGCCCCTTTTCTTGTTCACAATTGATTCTCGAGTGAGCTATATCAACAAGACGTTTCTGAGGATGGGCAGCCAACAGAAAGCCTAGTACTTTCTTCCGACGGTACAACGGCCACCCCATCCCAGAGTGTGAGATTTAAAATGAAAAAACCTGCAGTAAAGGAGAATGAAATGATAAAATGCCCCAACCAGATGAACCAAAATACAGAACACTTATCCACAGAGCACTCATATGCTTTAGAGAAACGCATACAGTTAGGGAAGGTAGAGGCGGGGGACAACTAACTCTTAACAAGCGTATTCTTTTTTTATTTTAGGCTTTTACTTCTGCTATCTGCAGGCGTGGTGCTCTACAGCAGTGTCCTCCAGACTTTCCTATTGGTTGAGGTATTTTTCCCCCAAGAAATCTTAAGGGCGCTCGAATATACAGACGCCCAGACCGGTCATCCTTCCCACACATCTCCAACATCTGGGTTCCACGAAGCGCCAGGGCTCCCGAGTACGAACCAAAGTCACCCAGAGAGGAGCCGATTCTCTCGCGGATGGAAGCAATAAATACGGCTTTTACACCTATGTACATAAGTAAAATCCGTTACATATTCATGGAAGCCTCTCTGTCACTTAAGCAGACACAAATGTTGAAATCGAGTTGGCTCATTATATATAGTCTCCAGTAATTGGCCAATTTACATTTATTTAACATTTACAAGGTTATGTACAGGAGAGTGAAAAGGTACAGTTACTCCTTTCCAACTGCTGATAATATAACAGAGTAAGATGTAGTCCATGCTGACTACTTCAGCCAACCCTCTCAGATGAAGTAGGTCTCCGATGTAACCTTTCCTCATTCACTCAACGATATTTATTAAGTGTCTGCGATGTGCTGGGAAATGAGGATACATTAAGGGATAAAACAGACAAAAGTATCTGTCATCTACAAGTACCCAGCACTCAACTACGAATGTCTTCACACTGCCAGGAAATGGCCAGCCTGGGACTTTCACTCAGGTAATCCAAAACTACTTTCACCTCTTGTCAATTTGAAAACCCTTTATTTTTCTTAAGTTGAACTTATTATTAAAACTAATATTCTACATGAGTATGTCTTAATACTATTCTGTTTTAACTTTGCTTATGATACAAACATGATTTGTCTTATAGAGTACATGTGTGATTTGTTGATGCCTTTCTTTACTATAAACTTTTTTCTTCTTCTTTTCTTAAAATAAGCTTAACAGCATTTAATAACTTATTCACATATAAGAGACAATAATGTTAATATAATTGTATGATATAATATATGATTGTATAATATAATAATATAATTGTTTAATATAAATAGAGTAATATAATTGTAAGTGAAATGTTTACGAATATTAGCATTCAAGAATGTTTACGCTTATACTTCATGCGAGGTAAAAACATCCCTTACATTAAAAAATTCCATAAAGAAAACATAATAAAAGATTTTAAGTATATTTATTTAATTAAAAACATTTAATGACATGAAGCAAGCAGCTTGCTTAGGTCAAATTTTAAATCAGTTGAGTCCCAGTTCTATACTCTCCACATGTGCATCTAAGGGGGGGGGGGCACAGACAGAGGATCACATTGTCACCGAGCATTGTACAGATCTAAGAAGTTTCTAAGGTATGGACACTGCTGGCACATCAATCAGAAGTATATAAAGATGTTACGTACTTTAATAATTTATTATGTGTATAAAGCCTTAATCATAAAGTCCAGAACTCTAGGAATTTCTGGGGGGAAAAAACTAGAAAATATGGTCCTGTTACATTTGATAAATTACTTACTTTATATGCACATTTTGACACCTTCTAGTTATGCCTGAAATACACAACCACCTGTTCACCACATAAATCCGTCAAAGGGCTTCTGGGGCACGTTTTTCCAATTTCAGAATCCGTGCAAGTCTAGCTACCAAGGCAGCGATGGAGGGCTGTGCATTCGGGAGGCCATGTGGGCAACTGGCTGACGCAATAAGGATTTGCTCACCTCCATCGGCCTCTCTGGCCTCCTCAGAATCACCAACTGGATCATCCCTCGTATGTTTCCTTCCATGGACATCGATCGCCTAAGTGTTTCCATAGCTTCGTGGTTGGACTTTCCCAGGAGAGATTCCCCATTAACTGCAATCAGCTGGTCATTCATCCGCAGACGACCATCCTAGGGCAGAGTAAAGAAAAAGAGTATTAAACAGAGAGAAGTGTGGTGATGACATGTGGCTGTTTCAGGGAAAGTTCAAGTTTAAACAGGAAAACAGAAAATAATTCAGCTATTAGGAATGATTTATTTTCTATGACAGATAAAGGTTCTGGAGCTTATCAAATAGTCACACATACAAACAATAATGAATTGTGTGAGAGTATTTTTTAGAAATCTTCGCGTCCTGAGATGCAATAATTTAGACATTTGTATAACGTCTCTTGCCGAGAATCTTTGGCAAGTGGGCTAACCTAGTCCGATTCTGCCATTTGCTCTGGCAGGGACTCCAGGGAAGGGGGCTGGAAACACAGGAAGCGGTCCCATCACTTGAAACTGGGTTTGCATTTTCAGGCACAGGGAGACATCACGCCGAAATGTCGCGTGCTTGACAGCGGCAATGTGTCTCCTGATGTTACTGCTAGCTCTGACACAGCCAAAAGTTGCTAGTCTGATAGTCTGCAAAGGATCACAGAGGTGTGTAGTGAAGGACCAATTTGCTGTGATGTCCTCTGGCAGAAAAGCTTGTGAAAGGGGATTGCCAAGGGTTTTTACAAGGAGGTTCTGACTGCTGAGTACTTTTATCCAGCATCTCTAGCAAGGGAGGAACCTCAGCATGTGGGTTAGGCAGCCCAGACTCTGGACTAATTCAATTCTAGGCACCAGTCATCTTCAGCCAGAATCCCTCGTAAACGGGAGTCTAGCAGGAGCCAGCTCTGCCGACAAAAGAACTTGAGGGGACCAACGGTGAATCCCCCCAACAGGCAGCCTGCGGGGGATGCTTAAAATATTGACAGATTAGAGACATTAATTTGGTCTTATACTTGTGTCCCACTAGGGTAGAAAGTTCTTGTTATGAGGCACAGGCGCAGTGTCAGGGATGCTATGCCTTGGCTGCTGCTAATAAATTTAACAGAAATAATAGTAGGTGAGTATAACAGTTTACCTTTCCAGAGATTTTTTTCCCCCTTCAATTATCTCAAGTGATTCTCACAGAACCCCAAGAAGGGAAGCAGACTGATATTTTTATTTGCAGGTGACAGATAAGAAGACAGAGGCAGGGAAGTGGTGTGGTCTAGCCAGAGATAAAGCAGCCGGAGGTCAGGTTTCATGCACCTTGTCTCTGGATCGCCCTGCTGAGCTTCCCTGGTGAATTACTCCTCTCTAGACGACAGTTGCGCAACATTGAAACAGGGCCAGGAAAATATTAAAGAGTTTTTGCAGTTGCAAACATCTGGGATCCATGTTCGAATGAAGAGAACAGAATGCCAAACAAAAACACTTCCTTCAGAAAGGAGAAGAGCAGACAGACGGTGACCAGTAGGACGGTCGGAGGGAGCTCCGAGGACGGGGGCGCAGGCGGAGCGGCGAGAGCCGCTCTGGGCAGCTGAGGTCCTCCTGGAGGCGCCGCACAGGCCACCTGCGGGAGGGGGTGCTGGCTACGGGGGATCGTGGGGCCGCCCGGAGAAGCACACGCCCTCTCCATGAAGAGATCGAGATGGCAGGGCAACGGGATCCATAGACGGGTGACAGTCGCAGCTGAGTGGGCTGTCTCAGCAGAGCAACGTCCCCTCCCTCCCTCTGCTCTTCCCACTCCGCTTAACCTTTCCCCTAATTTGGAGCAAATCTGGAAATGAGATTTACAAGAAAGGCCTAAAGAGAAAGAAATCACTTCTGTTATCTGTGTTGAGTGAGGCACATAAAGGATAAGATTAAAGTTACTGGAAACGGAGGTAAAACAAAAACAGCCGTAATGGTTTGGGCCTCTGCAGGGAGACGCGCCTTGAGCAATGATTCTAATGGACGCAGGGCTTCTAGGCAGAATCCTGGGAAGGAGGTTAGGAGGGTCCCTAAAAATCTTTTTAGGATGGCGGGAGACGGTGGGTGGTTTTCAAAGGGGAGGGGGAAGCAGAAGAGTTGGATCAAGATCCGAGCTCTGTTAGCAGGAAATGAGGTCTAGTGCTGGGTTTGTGGAGCTCAGTCTTGGCAGGACACCTTGTCCTCCGCAACAGGAAGGAGAGAGATAAAGCCCGAAGCTTTATGAATATCTGTAGAATGAAGGAAATGAAATCTGAGTAAGATCCCACCTGGTAACCTCCTGTGAACCTTCTCTGTGAAGTACGGGACGGGGTCTGCATGAAGAGGTAACCAAGACAGAAGGAGACAGGAGATTTTTTTTTCTTTTTTTTTGTAAAATAATCTCTTACCAATAGGTATTAAGCAGAAGTTTTTATCTTCAGCTGCATTCCAAATCTCAAGCATGCAGAACTACACTGAAGTAGAATACGTTTGCTGAATCCAAATCCCAGACAAAAGGCAGGTCAGGTCACCCCAGGGCAGCTGGGATTTTAAAATTTTTTTTATTTTTAGAAGACATTCACGTTCATCACAAGTATCACTGTAGAGCTCTGGGTGTGATCAAAATGCACACACTCTCATTTTCAGGCGTGGCTAGTCTGCTGCTATCGGTGCGTGTGCTTTTTCTTTGCAAGATAAAGGATGGGTAATTTCACTAATGGTGATGCCACTAAGCACCATGCTGTCCAAACATTTAGCATATAATCACAAAATTTAGAGCTGGAAGCATCCCTAGAGGTCATCCTGCCCAACCTCTTCTGTGTATAGATAAAAAATGTGATGGCCAAAGAGGGTGAGAAACCATTTACTGAACTCCTCTTAAGAGAAGCCACTTAGATTAGGACTTGCTCAGCCAGTTACGGTCAGAGCTGGACCAGAGGGCCCAAGTCCTGACGTCTCAGCACTATCTAGTCACTAACCATTCTGTCTTCCACACAGGTGACCATGACTGTCCCTAAAGCAGTTATGCTTCAAGAAAAAAGGGCCTTTCAAAACCAGAGAGGACAATATGTTCTATGATATCTCTTGGAAGAGAACCCTATATACAAAAGCCAGTCAGATCAGAAAAGGTATGAACACAGGAGACTGAGCTGGGGGATGGAAGAGCAAGGAAGAGGGAAGAAAAACACCTCTCTACACATCCAGCTCTACGTACATACACGTCCAGGTCTAGCCTTGATAGAAAATGAAGTTGGTTCAATGAGAAGCTCATTACTTACTCCGCAAAGATCCCTCAAAACTGTGTATGTCTATGCTGCTTTGGAGTAATTTTGTCAAGGAAAGTGGTTTCCAAGGTTTTATCTTTTCCATTAATAGTATGTTCAAGTAAATGCTTAATTAAGCATGAGGATGCTAACTCTCATCAACTGATTTTATATGCGAATTCAACTATTCGAGGACATTTCCCAGTAATCTTAGGATATTTATTTCATTATAATCTGGGCCATGCTTACATTCGTTAAAAAAAATCCCTTTCTGCTATGGACTGAATGTTTGTATAACCCCCGCCCCCACCCCCACCCCCACCCCAACCAAATCCTTAAGCTGAAATCCTAGCTTCCAACATTAGATTATTAGGAGGTAGGGTCTTCGGGAGGTGATTAGGTCATGAGAATGGAGCCCTCATAAATGGGATTAGCACCCTTAAAAAGGGGGCTGAGAGAGAGATCCCTGCTCCTTCTGCCATGTGGGGTTTCAGCAAGAAGATGCCCATCTATCAACCCAAAGTGGGCCTCACCAGACATCAAATCTGCTTGTGCCTTGGTCTTAGGCTTCAGCCTCCAGAATGGCGAGAAATAAATCTCTGTTGTTTGTGAGCCAGCCAGGTTATGGTATTTTGTCACAGCAGCGTGAACACACTAAGACTTTCCTTCCCACCAAGACAGCAACTGGACTCTTGCCTCTGACAACCCCATAACCAGCTCTACCCATCCTCAAGCTGGGAGGGAGTACAGGAGAATTCTAAAAGTGAGGAAAAAGAGAGGGAGGAGAACAGAGGGAAGATAAGAAGTAACTTTCTCAGGGCACTTTAGGACAAATAGAAACTGGTATGAGATTCAGGTCTTCTGCACGTCCTGGGCTGGCTTCAAATCTCATCAGCCCTCACCTGGTTCTAACGCAGGAGGAGGAGTGGACTAGGGGACAAGATGCTTGAGTTCTACGTCTCCCTTTAACTGAACACTAATATAGGCCAGTCCTTGTGCAAGTATTTTGCATATGTTCTCTCATTCATTTCTTACCACAGCCTTTTGATACTACTCTCTGCTATTTAAGAGATATAAAAAGGAGGCCCAGAGAAATTAAGTGACTTGTTAAAGGGTACTGGCGTGACCAGGTCTACTTGTCTTTGAGTCAGACTTGCACCTGTCATGCTACGTTGCTTCTAAAATCAGAGTCCTAGAGATGATTAAAGGCACTGCAATTATTAATGACAAGAATTATTAATGATTTTCTACTTTGTGCAGTCCTTGTGCTAAACCCTGTACATGCACTAGGCAATTTAATCCAGGCAGCAATCCTGTACATTGGGGACTATCGCCCAATTTTATCAAAGAAGAAACCAAGGATCAGGCCAGTTGAGTGCATTATTATAAGTCACATTTCTAAGAGAGGATTTGAACTAGGTCTGGCTCACTCTGAAGTCCATGTTTTCAATCACTTTGCTAGTGATTCTTGCCCTTTTGGGGCCCTTAGCCTCTTTTGAGAATCTAATAAAAGCTACAGATTCTCATCTCTTAAAAATAAATATTTGCACCACGGTGTCTCTACTGTGTCAAGCTGGACCAGGTGATTCTTTGTAGTGGGGGGCAGTCAGAAGGATGTCTCATGGGCCCACTGAAGCATATCCATGATTTCTGGGGAGAGGGGGAGTCCAGTGACCTTGGAGTTCAGCTCCCACTATACTCACTGGTGCCTGGGTACCACCTCTGCTATGATTGCTGGTGACACTGTATGGCTCAATTCGCCTCTTTGGGACAATTTCTTATGAGGCCCCTTTACCTGTAAAGTTCTTATGATTACAGAGGGGAGAGTAAGAAAGCCATGGTAAAGAATTAGCCTCCACAAAACCTGAGACAAGCATGAGAGAGTGGGTTGGCGTTCCCAGGAGTAGCTGGCTGAGGCCCAAAGCCAGTCTGCATTAGGCCATGGTGTTGAGAGGATTAATCATGACCAGATGTCGGCTCCTGCCTCTGTGTGTTTTTAAAGGGGCCCCCAGTAAAGCCTTCTGGGATAGCATCAACACCCAGAGCCCAAACCCCAAAGCCTGACTTCACACTGCAGAGCAGGATTTCCCTGGAGCAGGTGGGCCTCCAGGCAAGATAGCACCTGGCTCAGCGGAGACGACTATCCCCTAGGGAAGGCCTTCTCAGCGCCCTAAAATCATTCCATGACAACCTCTGCCTATCATACTTTTGAACAACCAAAAATCCCAATGTAGAAAGGAACCTTGCATTCCAGATTGAAATCATTTAACTTCATTTAAAATCAGTAGCCATAAATCAAGATTTTAAAGTATAGTTTTAACACAAAGAAGTGGAGTAAAAAAAGTTGGTGAGACTAGAAGCATGTGAATTCTTGTCTTGGGGAGCACCTACCTACATTAGCCAATGCTTTACATTATCTGTCCTGAGACAGCTTCAACCAAAATGAATGGGAAATTGTTCCCCAATCAGAGCTCTATTTTCTAGGCCCAATCAACTGTGTTCTGCTGTACACACCATGGTGACTTGACCCACAGTCCTCCTTCTGTCAAAAATGTCCTTTGCATTCCTGCTCACCTGTTGGATATTTATCCTTTATAACAAGGATCAGCCACTGCCTTCCATTCATAGTTTTCTCCATAGACAGAATTAATTGCTCCATTATTGCAACACCCGTGATACTTTTAAACTTGTCTACAATAACCCTAATCATATTAGAGTTGTTTATATATTTACTTTATTACACTACCACCTCCCTGGATTACGGAATGAGTCGTCTTAGGTTTTCTGTCTCCAGTCCGTTATGTACTGCATAACTCACTGCAGATGTTCAAGAAATACTTGCTAAATTGAGTCACTTGAAAAAATATTTCATGCAGGTGCTTTGGGCTGGGTGTAAGTTTCAACTACAATAGAC
Organism: Miniopterus natalensis; assembly: GCF_054644295.1. Taxonomy (NCBI): domain Eukaryota; kingdom Metazoa; phylum Chordata; class Mammalia; order Chiroptera; family Miniopteridae; genus Miniopterus; species Miniopterus natalensis. The sequence continues at coordinate 20,356,531 of NC_142088.1, forward strand.
AAATTGTTTAATTTACAAACTATGACTATGAGAGATTCTTGAATGCAGGCTGGCTCGATACATCAGCATGTGTTCAGAGAACCTGGTAATTCTAAAAGCGATACTTGCTTACTTTCTGTGAACTAGCCCAGTATCCAGTTGGTCAGCTATGCAAAATTGTAAATTTATTTATTTAATTCAACTAGTGTCATAAAAGCCTCAGTCCATTTCTTTGTAGCAAACCAGTGAGGTTCCATTTACTCAGCAACTGTGGCATATGAAACTTTTTAAAGAAGCTATTTGAAGAGTATTTTTTAGAGCATCATAATATACATAAAACCATTCTGATATAATGTTTTCAGAATGTGTTATAATTCTTTCCACTTTGAACACCTCCTGGAAACATGGGGCATAAATAAACACATCATAACGTAGAGCTGTTATTACAGCCATTACTGAATCTTAGTTTCCTCAGCAAGACAATTTCCGAAGCACTGACTTACAGGCATCGCAGATATCCACCGGCCTACGATGCAGTGATAGCATTCCATGCTTGTTTTACACTTTTTCTGTCTCCTGTCATTTCAGTTTCATCTCCATCCCCTTCCTATCTCCTTCCTGATTTTCTGTTTTCAGTTTACTTCGGCCTAGAAAGCCACATAATAAAAAGCTTACTAAGGCGTATGTGTTATATATGAATCAAAAAGATTCTGCATGAATGCCCGACCAGATTAGAATCTCTGAGGCTTCTCCAACTTATTAGAAATTATTTACCTCAAAAAAATAAAAATAAACTGTGCCCTTGTTTGTGCTGATTGCTAAAAGTCTGGTCACTAGAAAAATGGGCCCAAAGCAGAATGTTTAGAACAAAACTCTGAGCACGTTATAAACACCTATTAATACCCACCACGAAGGGGAACATAGCTTCTTAGGTGAAAGGTACTGTTTCTAGATTCAAAGGGTCATCATCTTGGGATATCAACTTTTGTAGATTATGATTTCCTTTTTGATTAGGTCTACTAATTTTTTCCACCCCCAACCCTACTGAGACAATCATGGAGTCCAAAATATACATCAAATTGATGTAGAGTGCCAAAATTTTCTCCAGAATGCTGGTGTTGTGGGATTTTAAAAGTAATATTACATATTCATGAAATAGTTCCTAATATAGAAAATGCATATATTCAGGCTTCTCATGGGTTAATACAGACTAATATTTTTTGGCCTTTTTCAGAAAGGAAATTGGTTAAAAATAATTGGCATAACATAATTGATATTTTTCTCATTTTTAAATAAATAGTTTCATTTTTTAAGATAAAATTCTTAATGGCTAAACAGTGAGTGTGAATTTTTCGTGGTAAAGTTCCTGCTTTTAATTGTCCATAGATGTATTTTTTGTGATTAGGATGAAATGCTAGAGTTTGGCTTCTAACATTTGAGGACTTGCAATGGGGCTATTCATACCCTAGGATTGTATGGTCCTTTTGTCAAAGGTAAAAATCTGGAAGGAGACTACTGGTACTGATCTTTACATTTCTCTACCAGTAGAAAACTATCAATTTTAAGGAAAATGAATAGTTAAAGAAGTCATTTAACATTAGTGTTCCTTAAAAAGCTGTCCTTTTTATCTTCCTTTACATTCATTAATTATAGATCTGTCACATGATTTATAGATACCAGCCGAGACGAAGGTGGAAATTACCAATGCTGGGAACTCCTGCCGGACTCCCGTGAAGAGCTTGGATGCTATTAAATGTTCCGTAATAGGAAGAGACGTGGAGATTCAGCATCAAACCCCATGTTCCCAGAAATTCTGGACCTGTGCATAGTCTCTCCAAAACCTGTATTTTAGTCATTTTAAAAATAGGAGGATTGCTTGTATTAGAGAAAACTTTTTCTTGTGCCAATTACTAAATAGCGTAGATTATGAAATTCTGCATCTCTCAGAGGGGAGTATTCGAATTTCCTAAGCACACAAAAATCAAATCATTTAAATAATGTCTATTTCATATTCCGAGTGCATGCATTTGCAATTAGCTATGTCAGGCATTTTCCTTTCATTTAATTTCATCATCATCAAGTAGTATTTATTAAGCACAAACCTGGTTAATTAATTTCTAGAGAATAACAGGTATTCTTAAATTCATTCTCTCTATTTAAGAGCCCTTAAATATCTACCTGACACATGGCATTTTTTCCCTTAGCAAAAATTGCCTTTAAATTTTAATTTTTACCTTATTATTTCTAGGTTTCCATAGGACACATTTCAGTCTCAAAGTCAGTATATTTGAATAAAAAGATCAGAATCTGTGAGATTTCTGTTTTTACCACATGTTAATATTCTACCTCAATTTAAAAAAATATCACTATTCTAGTTATATAAGTTATATATTTTTTCTAAGAGTGATTCATTTTTAAGGTAAAAAAATAAATAGTTTAAGTCAGTATAATTAATAGATGTGAAAATACATTTTCTCCGAAAATGTTCAATTAATATAGTACATTAAAAGCAAAGAAAAAAAAGCCACTGATTTCAGAGTTCAAATGTTTACCAAATAAAAATGAAAATATTTAAGGTCTTCAATCTGATAATCAAGATTTATGTGTGCTCCTATGGAGAAAAGGAGAAGCTAACTTTTATGTAGATTTGGGAAAGGAGAGTATTTTTTTCAAGGTATTTTCTTCTAACTGTAATAAAGATAATGTTTCTTTTCACTTAACAGTAACCACAACAACACATTAACTTTAAATTCCAATCACAAAAGTGAAATCTTAGAAAAGCATCCTCATGGCATACTAATTTTACTCCATTCATAGTCCTTGTGTCGTGAGAAGCTAACACAGATGCTTGTGTCTAGTATATATCGGTCTGGAAGCAATTGCCCTGCATGTCGGGGCAAATGCCCAGGAAGAATGATAGAAACTGAAGCGAAACCACAGACATACAGTAATGCATGTTATTGTTTAAGCATATTAGTATCAATACTACACATCGTGTTTGGCTGTTACAGCCAAGGTCACTCAAAGCAAGCTCAAAGGGATGCTCTGGAGGGGTCCGCAGGCAACGCTAGGTGCAAAAGCAGACTGAAATGGCAAATGCTGTGTCCTAACACGAGCAGGGAAGGGTTTTGGGCTTCTTGACTGGAATGTAAATATTTAAGCATTTGGCTAGTTTCAAATAGAGTAAAAATATTATTTTGTTTGCCCTTACAGTGAGTGAGGGATTCACTTCCAAGAGGCAATCCTAGGGTAGCTGGATGCTCTTACTTTCAAATAGCACTTTCCTTCTCTATTAGAAATGACTCAAATAAGAGCTGTAATGATAGAAAGAAGTAGCCGGAAAGGCAAGGGGGGGCGGGGAGGCCTTCAGTTATAGTCACAGTCATTCAAGGGCTTTACACCTGGCAAGAAGTAGCCTATCTTTGTTTACACCGACTGAAGTCCCCAGGAGAACACAGCACACAGAATCCACAGGAAGGATCTGGTCATACTTTTCCAAGTAGTTTAGTTTTCAAAAACCCACCTTCCCTAAAGGGAAAAAACACCTTGAGAACCAATTAGTGGTATAAAGGGCCAGGAGAAAAAGACTGAGCTCCAGCAGAAAGATTATTCTGTTGATTTCAGGTAAAATCCTGGGGCCAGATGCTAAAGCCCATGTTCCCCATGCTTATCTCCCCTTTGCCCGGGGGGATACGGAGTCTGTTACATTTGTATCTTCGGAACGGGGGCAGGAACAAAGTCTCAAAATAACTTTTGTAAAACATAATCCTGAAGCACAGAACAGGTGGCAGTTTTCTGAGGAGTAACAGTGGATTATTGGAACAGCAGAAGGAGAATAGAAAAATTCTTTTTTCCTACTTAATCAGATTTCTTGTGAGCGGTGCTTAGGCCTCTATCCGCTACACTGGGAAAAGTAAACAAGACAAATGGATACTGAACATTCACAATAAGGCCAAATTCATGATTGATGCCTCTTACTGTTTAAGATCAGCTATAAATATGCTGTCCAGTGGTTTTTAATGGTGTGACTGTCTGACTCAGCAGACCAACATCAGGAAAGAAATTTACATAAATGGAAAGTGAAATCTTTCTGCAAGAAACAGGACCGTTAGAAACTGCTTAGGTAAGGAGATGCTCACTTTCACAAACATGGATATACATATTAAACCAGCTCTCCAATATCTGCTTGAGCGTAAGTTATTGCCCATAAAAAAGCTAAGATGTTTGCTTTTAATTTCCAAAAATTCATTTCAGTTTCAATTTTACTTGGAATAAATTCTGCAAATAGAGCTGTCATCGGGCATAAGAAGAGTAATATTAAGCTGATGTCCACAAACATGACCAAGACTCATCCTCAAACACGGCGCGTGCTTAGATGGCTTGGCTAAGAATGACAAGCCTGATATAAGATAATTCCAGGGCAACGGGCCCTGATCTCTAAGAATATGAACTGATCGGGAAGAAAGAGCCTTCATCTCAGGGCCGCATAGCACAGGGTCTGAAGTCAGACTGCCCGGGTTCAAATCTTCGTTAGGCAGTTCCTGGCTGTGTGACGACAGGCACCCGGGCGCCATGTGGAGAGGCACCAGCCACTGCAGTCTGCAATTCCCATTTCATGACCTGACATGGTAACACTCGGTGCGAATGTAGAGTAAAATTAGAGAAGCCACCTAAGGTACTGTTTATGCTGTCCAGCATATATCTGCATTAAGGACAATGAATGCTACTTGCTGCTGTTGCTACTTTCACTCTTACTTGCCTTCTGCTCCTGGTTCTGCGTTTCTGAGCCAGATTGGGGAGTTCGATAGGTTGGATGATGGGCCTGAATTCTTTACCCTTCTCTGCACCCACATGTTGCCACAACTTCATCACGGGTGGACTGTATTTTCTCATACCTTGGGTTGACTTTGGATTCAGCCATATGACTTCTTTTGGCCTGTGTGTGTGTGTGTGCGCGCGCGTGTGTGGTGACTGTGAGCCATTTGGATCCCAGAACTTATGAGGCTTCACCCAGGGCTGTGGGCCTCTGACAACTCAGCATAAGGCAAACGTGCTGCAGCTAGCCCGCTGGTCCCAGACACCGGGGATGTGGGGAGCACAGTCAGACGTGTCAACCTATGGGGTGACAGGGAGACACTAGCCTGAATCTGAATCCCTCCAGCTGCCCTGCAGAGTCTTGAGGGTCATGAGGGAAATAAAGGCTTACTGATGTATGTTATTAAAATTTTGTTATGTATTATACAACAAAAGCTAACCGATCCAAGGAGTGCATTAAAGAATTGTCTATCCACGGTGCACTTCTCATCACCCAAGGTAAAAGACATTAGCTCAGTGTCTGTGTCTGAGCGGAAAGTGATAGGGTGAGCTGAAGAAGAAAAATGCTGCAACAAAGCCAGGATTCTAGGGCTAGGGCTGCTCCCATAAACCCTAATTAGGCCTTCTTGGGTTTTGTGTGGGAGATGGCACGTATTATTAATATCAAGAATACTTAAAAGTGGCTAACATTTATTGCAAGTTTATCATAGGCACTGTGCTGGGCACTTTATATATATTGTCTCTTTTTGTCCTCACAAGAGCACCAAGAGGTAGGCACTATTAATTTTACTCTTTTTACAAATGAGAAAACTGATGCATACCGAGGACAAGTAACCTGCCTACACTGACAGAGGGTGATGGTAGCTAAGGCAGGATTCAAACTCAGGACGTCTCATTGTCAAGCATGAGCTGATGACGAGATCAAACATGTTTCCCTCTGTATCACTTCACTGCTTTAATCACACTGTCTTTGTTACTTTATTTAATCCTCAGAAACCCTGTGGATTAAGTATTACTTATTTTCCCCAGTCTACAGATGAGGAAATGGAAATATAGTAGGTCAAGTTCCTTGCTAGCAGGTGGAGGAGTTGGACTTGAACATAGGCCGTCTAGTTAACTATACATTACACTATGTTAACAGCTCTGATCACATTTCCAATCCAATGTGCAAGGGCAGAATCATGCTCTTTGCTTTTTTTGAGGGGAGGGGAGGGCAAAATTTATAAGCTTCTCCAAGTTCAAAGGGAAACATGCATTCCCAGCATCATGGTTATCTTCAAGTGTATAAAATGTGATAAATGGCCTTTAGCTTACAGTACAATCACTCACAGGCTCCACTGAGCTCTCCTTGCAAGTGCAATTTTCTTATTTGCTGCCTCTACATTGACTTATTGTTTTTAGTTCCTATTTTCCTGATTGTGTCTTTCTAGGTTCAAGTCTGTCAGGTTACAAATTCAGAGTAATTCTAACAGAGGAGTAAAAAGAATGCAACAAAGAATACTAATCATGATGGGTTTGTAGAACATTCTCCAGGAAATGAAACTGACCACTGCAAGTCTGAGGAGAGACCACCGTTGCCCAGATGTGTTCACCCACACCTTTCCTCACTGCGCAGGAGGGCCTGGGTGGTCTCACGCCTCACACGCTTTCTCCATCCAGTCCTCGAGCACAAGAGCCGCGCCTCTAAGTACCTTCACACTGATGTGGAAACACCATTCCTACCCACCTTAAAAGCAGCACCTCCATGGATGACGGATTTGATAAAAATCCCCAAGTCTGTTCCAGTCTCTCGAGACTTGTTCCCTTTCAAGCTCACTCCAAGACCAGCAGAGCCAGAGTCATTCAGGGGGATCTCAAAGGTGAGCTGATCCGTTGTTTCTGGAGAGAGAGCGTGGCAGTCAGGTTCTCCTTTCTGTTGGGGAAATGCACATGAAAAGAGTGGAGGGAAGAAAGCAGATTAATATTTTTACACTCACATGGCCAAACACACATGCATTTGGTAAGACAGGGTGACTGGATTTCTAACAGCTGGATTTCTGCTCCTGTTGGGCAAAGGGTGGTCTTTCATGGAGCAGAGGAAGAGTTTTGGGGAATGAAATTTGGTGATGGGCAATAGAGAGGATCCTTTGGCAAGGCAGAGCCATGTCATTGGAAACACCCCATGAGTATTTGGAAATTCAGTAGAATATTCTCAATAATTAAGGAGGCCGGGCATTCAACTTTGGGAATCTTGGGTACCAGAAAAGCCCTTAGAGGTAGTGTGGTTGTAACACCTTCGTTTTACAGATGAAGAAACAGAGCTTCATGTAGAAGTATGATAAAATTTTGAAGAAATAGCTGGCTTATATATTTTAAAACATATCTTTTACCATGAAAGCAATGCTATTGAGAAAGATTGTCAATAGGAAACAGAACATTGAAAAAATACAATGTTATTTTAAAGTTAGAGAGATGTGGCTTATAAAGGACATCACTGAATTAAATTTTACTTTGTCAAAACTCAGGACTTACACATGCTTCTTTGGGTAGTATAACTGACTGGCAATCCATTTTTGAGCCTAAACAAAAATGATAATACACAACAAATATTCATGTCCTCTTTGACAACTGACACCTACCCACAAGAATAGCTGTTCTCAAAAAATACAGAGTATGGTGGAAAAGGCACACTTAGGGTTCAGGTATCCAGGGAGAAGCCCCTGGTTAACCATAGTTGGTCCCCAGTGTTTTCAAATATGCACTAGTGGTAACAGGATAGTGCTGTGCACGTGATAAACTTTGCAGGTGCCCTTCTATATCCCTCCCAAGCTTGCAGAAAGGTGAAACTCTGCCACAGGGTTTAAAATTTGAAAATGAGATAGCCCTGGAAACCATCAACTCATTCGAGGTCGGTAGTTCCTTCCTCTCTATAATTATGTCTACAGACTCTCTTCTTAAGGTCACTCTGAGGGACTCTTATGTAAAATTACGTATTTTGAAAATTACTGTGAATGTCTGAATGTCAGTCACAAAATAACAACTGTAAAACCAGAGGTAGCAAGGAACCTATAATTAAAACAAGATTAGGAGGTCTGATCATAGCCAGATCCACTGGCGTGGCATTTTCAACTCCTACCAAAATAGAGAAAACCCATGTCTAACTTTAAAGAAATACTTCCTTCATTTAATTTCCTTGTAAATGAAATTAGCTGTAAAGATTTTGACAATAGGTAGTTTCAAAGAAATGAAACTTTATTGCTTAATATGATAAACCTATTTCAGGTTAACTCTTTTAACTAACTCATTTTATTATCTTAGAAAAATCCCATTATTTGATTTAAACTAGCTGTCTTTCTTTTCCATTGGAATACCAGAATTAAATACTAAATGTCTATTATTAGCCTTCATCTTTGTCTTTCCAAAATGCCCTATTTGGAATCCATAATATTTCATAATCATTTATGTTCCCAGGCCTCTCTGGGATTTGGTTAACTTAAGTCTAATAAAGTTCTACTGAATTAAAGTATAAATTAAAGAACAGCTGTTCTTGCTAGAAGTTTGTGAACGACAAAGACTAGAAAGCTGCTCTGGATTTTTATCTACAGAGACAAAGAGACATGAGGGCAAGCTTTGCTTGAGTGATACCTGCCAATCACTTAATTCTATAATCAAATCCATTTTCTCTTGGTCACTGCTTAACCCTTAATAAGATCAACAACCACCATGTGTACTAACAGCTTTCATTTAGTACATAAATGGTAAAAACAAAATGGAAATCAGGTGACAGTCTGGTTATCCTTTCATTTTAAACTTAAGATTTATCTTTTTTAAGTCCCTGATATCAGAGAGTCAAATACAACAAAACAAACTATGCTAACAGGGACTGAGGTTCTACTCACATATTGATATACTTACTCTTTACATCAAGCCTTTGGGGATTATCAGGCCCATTTACAGATGAGGAAACTGAGGTGCTCAGCAGTCCGTAAACACTGTGTGTGCACATGTGTAAGTGCTGTGCGTGCACACATGTAACTACCGTGTATGCATGTGTGTAAGTGCCATGTGCTACCTCTGATTTTATAGTTATTTTGTGACTGACATTCAGACATTCACAGTAATTTTCAAAATACATAATTTTACATAAGAGTCCCTCAGAGTGGCCTTAAGAAGAGAGTGTGAATATCATGTGTGCATGTAAGTACCATGTGTGCACGTGTGTAAGTACCATGTGTGCATGTGTGTAGGTACCAGGTGTGCATGTGTGTAAGTACCATGTGTGCATGTGTGTAAGTACCATGTGTGCATGTGTGTAGGTATCAGGTGTGCATGTGTGTAAGTACCATGTGTGCATGTGTGTAAGTACCAGGTGTGCATGTGTGTAAGTACCAGGTGTGCATGTGTGTAGGTACCAGGTGTGCATGTGTGTAGGTACCAGGTGTGCATGTGTGTGGGTACCATGTGTGCATGTGTGTAGGTACCAGGTGTGCATGTGTGTAAGTACCATGTGTGCATGTGTGTAAGTACCATGTGTGCATGTGTGTAACTAGCAGGTGTGCATGTGTGTAGGTACCAGGTGTGCATGTGTGTAGGTACCAGGTGTGCATGTGTGTGGGTACCATGTGTGCATGTGTGTAAGTACCATGTGTGCATGTGTGTAGGTACCAGGTGTGCATGTGTGTAAGTACCGTGTGTGCATGTGTGTAAGTACCATGTGTGCATGTGTGTAAGTACCACGTGTGCATGTGTGTAAGTACCATGTGTGCATGTGTGTAGGTACCAGGTGTGCATGTGTGTAAGTACCATGTGTGCATGTGTGTAAGTACCATGTGTGCATGTGTGTAGGTATCAGGTGTGCATGTGTGTAAGTACCGTGTGTGCATGTGTGTAAGTACCAGGTGTGCATGTGTGTGGGTACCATGTGCGTCAGCATCACGCCTCCCGTCCAGAAGCCCTGCCAGTGCTGCAGCTTTGTGGAGCCCAGGCAGCGTGGCTCCTGGGCCGGACTCCGCTGCTATCCAAAGTCTCAGCTCCTGTGAACCACCCAAAAATTCCAAGGCAGATTCCTCCAGCGACAGTCAAGATGCCCGCAATTTCACAATCTCCACTCAATTACAGTTACGTTTTATATCTTTCTTATGCTATATCAGGCTCAAGCCATAATTAGTGGTCTCTAAAAACAGCGAACTTCCCCATGGCGGAGGAAGCCATTACAGTAGTTAACACAGCCATTTCCCCTGTTAGAAATAAACGTCCCTTTACCTAATGTACGAAAAATCAATATGCTGAATGCCTTCCTCCAATAACTTTGGCTCAACTAGTAACTCTGAAAATTAAACTCGGATCTTGCCACACAGCATTTTGGAGCAGGGTGGAAAGAGGTATAAAGTCCTCACAAGGGCCCGCAACGTAGGACCTCAGTGACAGGATGAGCCCAAAGGCAGTGGCGCATCGAGGCCTCTGGCTCTCCCTGGCTTCCTGGTTTCCGACAAGAGCTTTGCCCACAGTGCCCAGGAGCATCCCTTGCTTTTTCCACCCAAGACATCCAGTGGGAAAAAATCTAAGGAGGCAAGCCTGGCACAGTAAGAGAAATCCCGTACATTTCATTTGTTTTTGTCTTTTCATTGTATCTTATACTTTGCCACTAGAAGCCATGTCCCAGATTCAAAGTCCTTGAGGTTCCTAGAGCTGGGCCCAGGATGGAGGCTCAGGTGCCTGAACTGCATGTGCCTAGGTCTAATGTCCTAGCACCTGCCCTGGGCCAGCCATACAGCATCTTCAATTTAGGCTTTCTCAGCCTCAGCACCACTGATATTTAGGACCTGATAACTCTTTGTCGTCAGGGACTGTCTTACGTATTGTAGGATATTTAGCAGAATCCTGGCTACTACCCACTAGATGCCGGTAGTTGCTCCTTCCCCAGTTGTGACAACCAAAAAAACCTTTAGACATTGCCAAATGTCTCCTGGGGTTAAAATCACCTCCAGTTGAGAACCATGGCCCTGAATCAACAATTGCCAGATGTTAAGGTCCCCAGGATCCAGAGAGGCATTAGGACTGGAGAACGGCCTGTCCATATGTTCCCAAGTCCCAGGAGGGGGTGGCAGTAAAAACCCCTTCAATTGACTAGGTCTCACGCTCATAGGTTCATGACTGACCACTTAGTTGGTTAAAATAAACTACTAGGGAATTCTGTACTTAGGTATGTCTGGTTTTACAGCTGCTAATTTTCCAGAGGCAGAAATGTGATCTTTGTGGCATGAACAGAGTAGGAAAAGCGATATTAAATTTATTGGTACATCTGCAAAATACTACCTTTTAGTTACATAAGAATTCAGAAGGAAAATGCAGCCTAGCAAGTGGTGTTTGTCAGGTTAGCCATGCTTACATGTGTGTTTATTAGGTTAGTCATGCTTACACGTATGTTGTTTTACACTCTTATTTATTAAGAATCACAGAATTATATGAAATAGTGCTGTCATGAAGACTTTTAGTCATGTAAAAATATGGCATGAAATTAAGCACAAAGCCTTATGTGTACAGTATATTTCAATTATGTAACATATATACTTTTTAGACCTATTCATCTGCCTATTACCTACCTGCCCCCATCCCACCTCATCTATTTCTATAGAGAAAAGCTTGGTTATCTAATGGCACTGCAATATGGACCATTCTTATGCAGTAGTATATATAAGTAGTATATATGCTATATATATTCTTTTAAAACTACATATAATACATAATATGCATACATCGCCTATAAACATATGTAGGTGTACGTGCCTAGCATATTTAAAGCTCCTCTTAGAGTCGCCAATGAGCTCCATCGTGCTAAGTAGGACGGTCAGTCCTCGCCTTTCGCCTGTCCTGTTCTGTAGAAGTATTAGACTCAGCCGCTGAAGACCCTCCCTCTCGAAATACCCCTCTTGGTGCCGCGACATGACTCGTTCATGGTTCGCCTTCTGCCTTACCGTCCGCTCCTTTTAATCCCCTTTGCAGATTCTCTCTCATCTCGCCAACCCCCAAACACTAGAATGTCCTAGGAATCAATAATCCGACCTTTGATTTTCCTCTTCCGTCCTCACTAAGGGACTTCATCTAATGTCATGGTTTTAATGATCATTTACACACTTGTGAGTCACAAACTCCTATCTCCACCGCTCTTTCCTAAACTACAAACTGTTGATCGCAGTTTCCTAGTGATCAACTCCATTAGGATTTTTACCCTGAAATGACCACAGTCAAAGAGATCGTCCCTTAAATCGGTTCCTCCTGAACAAGTTAATGGCAATTGTGTTCTTCCAGACATTCAAGCAAGGGACCTCAATGTCACTGTTGAATTCTTCTCATCTCCCACGACATCCAACCCCTCAGCAACTCCCGCAGGCTCTGCCTTAAACACACACAGGTCCTTCCACCCTCACCGCCTCGGCCGCTGCCGCTCACCCGGTCCCCTCTGTAGCAGCCTCCTTCCTGCCCGCTGGCTTCCACTTTTCTCCTCTCCAGGCTACTCCTCAACACAGCAGCGAGTGGTCCCAGTAAACCAAATACTCAAAGCCTTCAGTGACTTCCCACCTCGTCTGGAGCAAGACCCAGTCCTTAACAGTGTCCTGTACACCCTGCAGGAGCTGAGCGCCCTGGCTGCTCTCTGCCCACATCTCCTATGACTCCCCCTGCATCTGCCCCATTGGTCTCCCTGCTTTTCTCAATACCACCTGTGTGTTCTGCCCCAAGGCCTTTGCATCCCCTCTTCCCTCTGCTCTGAATGCTCCTCCCCTACATTCCTGCAGACCTCCTTCCCTCACTTCCTCGATTCTCTGTTTCACTACCAATTCATCGGTGAGGTGTTCCCTGACCATTCGGTTTAAAATTGCTTTAAGGGCCTCCAGCACCACCCTCCCCATGTCCAATACTCTGCTTTATTTTTCTCTGAAGCATTTATCACACACTGTACTTGCTTATTTTTAAATACTGTCTCTTGAATGCAGTAAGTTTTATATTGCTCTGATTTTTCCCCCACGAACAAATCACTAGTGTTTAAAACAGTACCAGATTCGAAAAAAGGGCACTGGATAATTATTTGTTGAAATAATTAATATATAAGTAAGTGCCTAACACTGTGTGTGTGTGTGTGTGTATAAATCTGTGAATGTGTATTTGTGGGATTGTACATATATTCATGCAAATGAATAAATTGCTGGCACCACACTTAATTCCTACTAATCCAGATTTCATTAATTTAAATCTTTATACAAACTAGTTTTTACATTAAAATAATAAAGTATCACAGTTATAAGGAACCTTAAAAGTAATCTAGTCCAATTTCCCTTTTCATACCATATTTGTTGCTCCTGGGAGAGATAATAACCCAGTTCAGCTTCAACATCAAGTCCTCAGGGAAGGCACCATGATGTGTCATAGCTACCAATCTGTGATAGACACTGGACTATTCATGACTTTAAATTGCACCATGTACCTCAATCGTAAGTGAACACTGCAAACAGCAACACTCATGGTATATTTCATCAAGTTTGGGAAGCACTGTGATCACGTCCCCAAAGCTACATTATCTATCTGCTTACCTGTCTCTCTGTCTGTCTTCCCAGGCATACACAGATATATGTGCACACACACATAGACAAGAGTCTCATGAGCAAATACCCCAAGTGAAGTGGATTCTAGTAGTTTCTAAGCTATTTTATTTTTTAAAAGCTTTAGTCACAACCCACTGCATTGACTAATGGATCATAGTTTTCAATCTGGAAAACACTGCACTGATGTACATATAGGTATTATCTTTATTAGATAAAAAAGAAATAAATGCAAAACCAAATGGTGAGAAAAATGTTAATTTCTTTTCTTTTTTAATTTTTATAACCCATTTTAATGCTTCACCCCATCCATCCCCAGCCTTAAGTACCCCGTTACTGTTTTCTAGGCAAATGTCCTCCAAGTTCTTATAGCTATTATTCTGTTAGTGCCATAATTCCATATGCTTTCCTTCTCCCTCCCACTCACTTATTTCTTTCCCTATTTCTCCATTCTCTTATTTTGTTCTCTGTAATACCATTTCTACACCTAAGCATGATAATAACCTGTCATGGTTGGAATTCAGGAATGAGACTTACCCATTCTGACCTAGTGACAAGAGTTAATCTTTGTAAACCATAGTCATTCAACAAATTTTATCGAGCATCTACTATGCACTAACCACTGCAATGTGCAATGGCCCACCTATATAGAACATAACCGCCAAATAGTTTATTGAACAGCATGGGAGGACCTTTCAGTTTTAGACACAGTATAATCTGAGAGGAAAAAACAGACTTTAAGAACAGGAAAGAGGAAACAGAGGAATCTACATAGTTGGACCTTGCCAGATATTCTAACCATTTTTATCAAACAAATATCAAAAGTAATTACTTGGCGTGACAGGAGGAAAGAGAGGCAGGAAGACGGATGACTAGGGAGACATCTATATTATTAGCTTAAGAGTGTTCCAAATGGGGCCGTTTCTGGAATCACAAATGTTCTTGTGTTGCAAAGCAGTGCTTGATTCACGCATGCAAGCGGTAGTCCCTGGCTTCCCAAACCCCGGGGGAATCCACCAGCCCGCAGGGCCAGTGTTCAGTTTCCCAGAAGCCCAGGCCAGACCTGAAAGCATCCATGCTGAACCTTTTATGGCCCTCATTTCATTAAATGCTGTGTTCTTGGCTCAGCACGAGTAAGCTCTGGATGCCTTTGCCTTGCCTCCCAAATGTGTAATTAGTCTGTGTTATGAGCGGTTTACTTTATGCAAGACTCATGTTTCACATGCAATCATTTTGTCAATTATGAAAACTCAAACAAAAGGGCTTTAAGGAAAAAAAGAGAATACTTTAAAATACATATATAAAGCAAAAGCCATACCTGGCAATTGTGCCAGGATAGTTTATAATAAGCTTATCTGCTGTTAACTTTTGTTAACTAGGTAAATTCTAAGGAATTTAAGGTGATGAAACTTTTGTTACAGCTAAATAAATTTTCACAACAGTGAAAGGATAAGACACCTGCAAGACACTTAATTTTCTGAAAATTTTTAATCTTCTAAAAAAGCATGAGTAGCTATTATAAACATGAAAGCTTTTTTGCCAATTGGATTATAGAAAATTCAAAATGTGGATATCACCCTAGAGTGGGGATCAGAAGAGGCTCATTCCAACAGCTGGGAAACATTTTATTTTAGATTATATTTTTCAGAGAGTAAAGAAAAGAAGACAATGAGAGATGAGCGGGCACATGCAAATGTAAATGGTAATCTGGGGATGATCACTGTAATAAATGGTAAAAGACTTTCCCACCACTGCTGCTAATACAGAGATGAAATCTGCAGAACTCATGGTGATTTACAAGTGGATAGATTATCTTTTAAAGTCTTTTGTCTTCTGGACAATATAGACAAATTACCAAAAAGCAGCAGAGATCATAGCAAAGATAAGTTTTTAAAAATCTACTGAATTATACTACAGGTTGTTGAGAATTAACCCAAAGCTCAATATTACACATCAATCATATAGAAAAGAAAAATATAAGTTAGTGTTGCAATAAGTAGGAGAAAAGTTTCATAGAGCTACATGTGAGTCGCACTTGTATTTACTTTTAAAAATATATATATTTTTATTGATTTCAGAAAGAAGAAGAGAGAGGGGGAGAGAGAGAGAGAAACATCTTTGATGAGAGAGTCATTGATCAGCTGCCTCCTGCAGGCTCCCTACTGGGGATGGAGCCCGCAACCCGGGCATGAGCCCTGACGGGAAATTGAACTGCGATCTCCTGGATCCTAGGTCGATGCTCAACCACTGAGCCACACAGGCCGGGCGGTATTTACTTTTAATGGATAAAAATTTTTAATGTAGATTTCTTATAGTTAGCTCAATAATGAATACCTTAAATATAATTCTTTATGTGATCCCCTTAAGTACACATTTATTCATTTTAACCAAAGATCTGAATGAAGAAAATCCTATAAAATGTTTGCAGTTGAGATACTTACCTTTTTCATGGTTTTTTGAAAGGAGTAGAAGGCGGAAAGAACTGAAAGCAGGAGCTGATCTCTGGCTGAATTTATCAGAAAACAATTTTCTTTAAGTAAAAAATTAATCTAATACCAGGAAACAAATGTCAAAAAGTGGCCATTCTTTCTTGCCTGTCCAATCTAAAAGTACCTTAATTTAATACAAAGTCAGAGATGAAAACTAACAAAAGTAAAGTAAGTAAGAGTAAAGATTCCTATAGCAACCTTTCCCCCTCCTACTTACAGTGCACATACTTGAAAGATCAGCAAATTCAACAGTTTAGTGACACTGGCAACTTTTTTCCTTTTCAGATAAAGATTAAATAAATGAACATAATATTTTGTCATTAAAAGTAATATAAATGGATATTTTATATTCATACAGCATGGAATTTCTTAAAACTAGTCTGCTTTGTTAATATGGAGAAACAGCAGGTCTTTATGTTCTGTGTTTACGTCTTTCTACTAAAAGTGGATTAGAGAAATCATATTACAAATGTCTTAAATATGTTATAGGCAATAATTTAGTGGTTAAACACAAGAATACATGCCTTTATATGAATGCCAGATCCAAG
The DNA here is from genome assembly GCF_054644295.1 of Miniopterus natalensis. Taxonomy (NCBI): domain Eukaryota; kingdom Metazoa; phylum Chordata; class Mammalia; order Chiroptera; family Miniopteridae; genus Miniopterus; species Miniopterus natalensis. The sequence goes on from NC_142088.1 coordinate 20,372,935, forward strand.
GACAAACAATATGATTGTAATGATTTACTGATCTAAAAAGGAGGCACAATGGATCTGATTCTAAGAGGAATAGATCTATTTGAGAAGCTGGGTTCTTTCCAATGTCTTTGAGATCATAAGTATTTTGTCTGCCAGGCTACCTGCATGTAACACCTTTAAAAGACAATGCAAATATCAAGGAAAAAAACTAAACATAAATAAAAGTACATAGCCTCATGGAAGGAAACACACCGGTCATGGTGTCTGTTCCACCCACAGCCCAGCTCCCTGCTTAGGAGGGGTGGTGCTGAGGAAATTGGAGGTGCCCTCTGACCCCACCACAGTCAGTCCATGGGCTGCGGGGTGCTTCCTGAGGAAGTCTGGCCTGAGACTGTGCCCAATTAGAGCAGGTTTCAGAAGCCAATGAGGCCAACCAAACTGGGTCCCCATAGCACATGGGTCCATCTAAGGTCTCACCCAGGATCACAGCATTGCATGTAAGGAAAAAAATGAGGGTTTCTGTGATGAAACATTCTAGGGAAAAGGTCTCTTTATTTTGGGACTTCTCAGTGCTTTTAAAAGGTTAATACAATGAGGAGTCCGCAACCCAAAGAGGGCCCTCATCTGACCATGACGGTACCCTGACCTTGGACTTCCAGCCACCAGAACTATGAGAACTAAGCTGCTGTTGTTTATAAGCTATGAGTTATAGCAGCTCAAACAGACTAACACACCATCTTATAGTCTGAACTTCCCAGTGGCTTCTGGATCTGAAATATTTTCCCAAGGTAGAGGAAGTAGGTAACCCAATTCTGGGAAGATCTTTCCTCCCACATCTCTGCACTGCTCCTGCCAAGTTCTTGAGAAAGATTGTTCAGGAGGCCCCAGAGCCCTAAATAACTGGCTTGAACTATTGAATATTGCCTATCAGTTTACACTCTTCTTCAGTGTTCACCTTCTGAATGCTCCTCTGCCTTGCCGTAATGTACATAGGAAAGCAGGACAAGGGTAAGGGAGCAATTTCTATGGCCTTAATTCCTGTAAAATCAGTGTGTAATTACAAGAAGTTTAAAAGTTCAGCACACTTCCAATCAATATTTCCCTAGATGTATGTTGCATAGGACTTTTTTCCCCCCTGAACTAATGGATCTTAATTTTCCAACAAAGTCAAGCTTCAAAGACCAAACAAGGACTATCTCAGTTCAGTTCCTACCTAAGGAATTAAATAAAAAAAAATAACCCAACACAGCTCCAGTTTTACTTGCTGATACATGAAAAAGGAAAGACTCGTCTAAGCACAATGAGCGAACAAATCTTTCTACTTAAGCATTTTCCTGATGGTACAGACCTACAATTTTCATGATTCTTAATGAAATCATACATAAGGAAAAGTCTATTTCCTATGTATGTGTGTATATCAAATATAGAAATTGTTTTCGTCTCAAAAGGAATTTTACAGTGAAGGTTTAATGGAATGAAATACTTTCTACTTAGTTTTTCCAAACACCCTGACTTTGCCTCTCAGCATGTAAGACACCTCTTCCTTCCCCGATGTTATCAGTGGGAAAACACTTTGCATTCCTCTGAGCTCCCATTTCAGTTTATTTTCCCCATTCTTGTGATTCTCATCACTTTCTATTTTTACAGCTATTTGCTGGCCTGTCTATCTAACTCCACTGCACCATTGTGATCCCATCACAGGCAGGAATTATGTTTAATTCAACTTTGAATCCAGTTTGGCTTCCAGTAGGATGCATATGTGTAATAAATATTTGTTCTAGTGTGACTTCATAAATTATTTTGTTGACACTTCTCTGCCACAGTGCCCTTCTTGAAATAATAGCCTAAAAAGACCAAAAAAGTAACAGTTGTATATCTTACATCTGATCTAGAAAATTGTAATTTTAACATTTCTACTTTATATGTTCTAGCATATTTGATTACATGGCAATACAATTAATTACTTAAATGTTAGAAAAAGCTTCTCTTACTTTTTAGATGGGATTCTCTCTACCTAAAAATCATTCTCTCCCTCCTCCCACTTTGATACCCACTGGCAAACTCTTACTTAGCTATCAAAGTCCATCTTAATTGTCACCTGCTCTCTGTGGCTGGGTCGTCATCTGTGTCTCCTTAGCCTCTCTCTATAATTATATTATAGCACTAATCGCATTGCATTTTGGCTATTTGTTATTACGTAAATCTTTAAGAACTTCATGGCAACAATGACCATTCTACTTATATTTATGCCACTAGCAGCTATTCTAATGCACGCCTGAGGACCAGTGTATACTAAATATTTGTTAAAGAGCATTCCTGACAAGTGCTGCATCAATTAATTCTTCCTTTGTAGCTCAATGTGTGCCATGTTTTCATTAATATTAAAAAATAGTTTAAAAACTGCTAATTAAGTTTCAATGCTTCGTAATATAGATCACCGTCACCATCATCCAATGGAAGTTTAGAGTACCAGGCTGTGCATTTGGGGTATCTACAGCAACAGAATGGTTCCCTTTTCTCATTTTTATAACAGTGCTAAGCTTAATCATGACCTGTTTGCACTTTGATGCCTATGAAGGGCTGAGCTAGGCAAGAAAATAGCTTGCAAATGTTTCTACGAATTCACATTTATTTTGGCTCATCTGATCACCATATCCGCTCTTGAGTTTTGATACGGGGTGGAGTAAATCTGTCATTCACTTCTGCTATATTATGACAGCTGGTACTATTTGGCAACTACCCTGTTCAAATTAACCCTATAAAAACATTTTTTTACATTTCAAATGAAGACTGTGTCTATATCAAAAACAATTGGTTGAAAAGTTTAAAATCACTTATTGAAACAATTCATTTGTTCTAAATAAAACTGAAAAGCAAGTAAACTAAAAATAGCTTTGATGCCCCCCCCCAAAAAAAACTAAACTGGGCACTACTTGGTCACAAACACCAATTAAAACTCTCTTAATATATTTGGTATCTCTTCACCTTTGTCTTTTCAAAATCACTGCACATTAGGCTCAGGTAACCCAGATTGTTTTTTATACTGTGTTTGACCTGATAGAAGCTCAAAGTCATAATGAAATATGTTAATGCCTGGCCGGGAGACACCTGACCAGTTACGTTTTGGTTCGGGCCATCCTTAACGCCAGCCTTGTCTCGGGGGACACAGAGTCTATCCCATTATTTCAGCCACATCAAAAGGAGGGCATGGGCTAAGCAAATCTGTGTGATTTACCAAGGCAGCCGTATTTCAGTGATACAAAGCAAGCCGTCTAGTGCTTAATGGGGACCGTATGTTCGGTTATTTCTTTTCCCGTTACACTGAACGAAAATCCAACGTACTTAAGAACAAGCTGAGAGACATAATAAAAAAGTCAAAAAATTACAGGATTATGAATAAGTGCAAATGATTTTCTAATATGTTGTAACTCAACACAATAGGTAAGTATCAGTTTTAACTATTAGTCAGCGTATCAGTACACTTTGTACTCTGTCTAGATCTCTAACTTCTAACAAAACTATCTGTACTAGTAAAAAATTCAGCTGTACCTTCCTAAGAAATATTAATAGTATTCTAAGAACACTGTGTCTAATCAAAACCCCACTTTCCCCCTAGTATTCTATTAGGATAATTTCCCACATTCTCTTAAAGAAAAACAGATTTGGGAAATAAAAAAAGAAAAAAAAGAATGGTTTTCCTTTTGCTTTCCTCACTCTCTGGTCTGTGGTCATTAATGTCTACTCAATACCACGCTCAGTCATCTGTCTCCCCTGGGACAGTACTTTTCAATTAAACCTTTTATTTCACCCACGAATGCCTGTTCTCATTGACCGCTGCACTTTTTATCTGGGGATTTATGATAATCTAATGCACACCTCCTCACTGGCAGAATGGCCTTCTGAATCCTTATTGTTCTTATACCAGACAGAAGTGAAAAACAAAATTAGCTCCTGCGGAAGACAGGAAGGAAACGGCATTTGTTCAACACAGCAAGAGGCCTTTCACTACCTGCCCGACGGCCTTGACCACTGCGCGGCCCTGGCCTCTCCATGTGCCGGCTGCCCTCGCCGGGCTGCTCAGGCCTGATAAGACCTGCCAACCCCCTTGAGAGTCACTGAGAGCCGAGGGTGAGGGGCAAAGCAATCTGCGGGTTACATTTTCAAAGGTTTGTGAAGGAAGTAAGACATTTACATGCTATCCTATTCTGTTCTGCAAGAAACCCTCGGGTTAAAGAGGAACCTCTGAACGGTTATCTGGCAGCAAAGTCTGGGCTTTTTAAAAAAAGTAAGCGGCTTATGACCCAGTGATTCCACTCCTGGAAATATATCAAAAGAAATCCGAAACACCGATTCGAAAGAATATATGCACCCCCATGTCCATTGCAGTGTTATTTAAATTGCTAAGATTTGGAAGCAGCCCAAGTGCCCATCAGTAGATGAGTGGATAAAAAGCAGTGGGACATTTACACTGTGGAATACTATGCAGCCATAAAAAAGAAGGAAACCTAACCTTTTGCAACAGCATGGATGGACCTGGAGAGTATTATGCTAAGTGAAATAAACCAGTCAGAGAAAGACAAGTATCACATAATTTCATTTACATGTGGGAGCTAATGAACAAAATAAATTAACAAACACAGAAATAGACTCAAAGATACAGACAACAGACTGACAGCTGTCAGAGGGAAGGGGGGTTGGGGGGCTGGGTAGAAAAGGTGAAGGGAGTAAGCAAAAAAAAAAAAAGAAAACAAATCCCACAGACAGACAACAGATTAACAGAGGGAAAGGGGGGGGGCAGGGAAGGTAGAAGAGGGTATAGGGGTTTAAATGGTGATGGGAGGAGACTTGACTTGGGGTGGGGAACACACAATACAGGGTACAGTGATGTACTATAGAACTGTACACCTGAAACCTATATAATTTTATTAACCAATGTCACCCCAATAAATTTGACAAGTAATCCATATACTTTAAAAACAAATAAATAAAATAAAAAAGTAAGCGACTAGCTTGTTTGTATCTATTTTGTCTTTACTTCCTTTCCAAGTAGGATGCACATGATTTGGTTTCTATTTCAGAAGCACACAAATTATAGTGACATGTTATTAACTTAACCACCATGAAAAATTACATATGAATATTTTTTACAACCATACTCAGTTGCGCAGCTGAAAACTAGTGTATTTCTATCTCTTTATGATACAGGGAATAAGTCACTCTTAGGTATATCCTCAAACATGAACAAGTTCAGCAGCCTTCATCTTTGTTTAATTTCCTTGCATGCCTACATAGCACATAAAATTACCAAGTTAATAATTGCATTAATATTTATTTATATGACTTATTTACAACCTGTCTAGTACCAAAGAGGAATTAAAGGGGCCTGTATTAATGATTACATTGAAAATACCTGCCAAGTTTTTAACAAGTTGCTAGTGTTGACACACTCATATTTTCCCAATAAAAGAATCCAGAACCCAGGGATTTTTTTTTTTTTTTTTTCATCAAGGATAGCCAAAACCTTAATGAACAGTGTTTATAATTTATTCACATTTCTTTGTGTGCAACGCAAATTAGCTCTAAATAAACTGACTGTGAAGAAAGACAATTCCTAGTTAGGAAACAGGTTATATGCTGTATGTTTGCCTGTAAACCTGGTTCTTGCAACTTGTACTTTTTTTTTTTTTCCTCTCAAAAGAAATATGGGTGCATTGAGCCTAGGTTTCAATTAGATAACAGGTTTGCTTACTTCGCAGTATCTCTAAGACATGAGAGTAGGTAATGATTTGCATTCTATGGGATGGGCTATATTTAAGAATGTTCTATGGGAAAATACACCTACCCTTCCAATTTAGGAAAGGACGAACACATTTCCTTTTCAGCTGGCTATGGAAGTGAGGTCTCTTATGGTACCCACAGCTGTGGTGGCGTCAGGAGCGGAAGGGCTCCATCCGTGCCTACTAACTACTATGGCAACAAGCACCGCAATGCTGGAGATAAAAAAGGTGGGCATGCGAGAGATATCTGCCGGCGACCTGTTAGCTCTACATTCACTTAGGAGAAGGCATTCTACATCAAATGCTCCCAAGGCATTCTGAAATGTGAAGCAAAGAAGCACTGAGAGGCAGACTCCTGCTGCCCATTTGTATAGTACACAGATCAATCATAATTCAGGCACTCTCTGTATTGAGTGTCATGCCAAGATCTGATGCGCAGAAATTCAGAGAAGAGTATTTTGCATTAGAAAACGATTTAAGAGACCATTTAATTCGATCCCTTCATTTTATAGATAAGTAAACTCTTCTCCTTATTTACTGCCAATTACTTTTTCCTTTGATAATTTAATTTTAGTATTTGTTAGTTTATCACTAACTACACAATCCAACTTCCACTCCCAGTCCCCAATCCAGATTGTAGGTATTGTTGACATAAGAAACGTCCAAACCTATAGAGAATTTTTATGAGTTTATTTGAGCCAAACTGATGACAGTGCCAGGGAGGAAAATCTCCACGGGTTGAGAAAATGCTCCAGAAAATGGCAGTTTTGCAGCTTATTTTATATGTTAGAGAAAAAGTGAGACATAAGGAGGGTTACATGAAATCCATTGGTGGTAGATTAAGGGGGCAGGAGAAAACAAAGCAGGGAAATTTCTAGGATTGGGTAAAAAGTAAAATGAAGAGCTACATACTTCGTTTACATTGGTGGGTGTAGCTCGGTTAATAATTAACATTTACAGCACACAGAGATGGTATTCAGGGAGCAAGATAACAGGAAATTACTCTGAAATTTCAAAGGCATGTTACCTTAGATGCAAAAAGGCAATAGACAAACTCACTTAAGGTAGATATTTGTCAAGGAAGCTTCAGGCCTAGGACGTGCCTACCGGCCAAGACTCACAACCTAAGTGAGCTTAGATAGACAAGTGGCTAAAGAAGTGATACACACACACACACACACACACACAATGAAATATTACTCAGTCAGAAGAATGAAATCTTGCCATCAGCAACAACACGGATGGGTCTAAAGGGTATTATGCTAAGTGAAATAAGTCAGACAGAGAAAGGCAAATATAATATGATTTCAATTATATGCAGAATCTAAAAAACAAAATAAACAAAACAGAAACAAACTCATAGATACAGAGAACATGTGACATTTTGATGGTTGCCAGATGGAAGGGGGTTGGGGGATAGATGAAAAAGGGGAAAGGATTATGATGTACAAATTGCCAATCAGAAACACAGTCATGGGGATACAGAGTACAGTCATTAATACTGTGATAACCATGGATGGCGTCAGATGGGCACTAGGGTGATCGGCGTGATTACTTAGTAAGTTATATAAAGTCTAATCACTATGTTGTGCATCTGAAACTAATATAATATTGTATGTCAACTGTAATTGAAAAATAAAAATATATTAAAAACAAGAGAATGAGCCAGAAATGTCACAGTGCAACTCGCAAGGTTGGGCCTCAAGAGCCTTTGCATCCCATGCATTCGCTGTCCTAAGAATGTCATGTGAGGAAGCCAGACCAGCCTCCTGGAGGGTAAGAAATCACATGAAGGAGAACCAAGTGCCCCATGCAAGAGCCAGCCCCAAGTGACAGCCACGTAAGGGAGGCAAGCTGCGTGAATGAGCCCAAACATAGAACTCGTGAACAGATAACTTATGAACACAGACCTTATAAAAGGGGGCATCAACAGATCTTAAATTCTCATTCAATGGCATTTTATATCATCCCTAGACATGGTCCTATTACGGACCTGCAAATTTTGCTCGCATGAGAGTGTAAAATGTCAACAGTATTAGTACTATAACTAGAATGTCCCTTCCCTCTACTCTCCCTTTTCCTCAGTTTTCCTTCCGCTCTTGCCTCATGCTTCTCTGTTTCCCTAGAAGTGTTTTCTCCCTTTGCTTCTTTGAATCCATCCACAGTCCAGAATCCCACCTCATAAATGAAATTTTTCATGATTTTAAAGCACTTATGGATTTCTTCTTTTTAAAAAATTATTTTTATTGATTTGAGAGAGAAAGATTGATTTGTTGTTCCACTTATTTACACATTCACTGGTTGATTCCTACATGTGCCCTGACTGGGGATCGAACCTGCAACCTTGGTGTATCAAACCTGCTTGCTTGTTTCTATGAGCTACCCGGCCAGGGCCTGGATTTCTTTTTTTTATAGTGAACTTCCAGTTCACTATTAACCTCTCTCAACTTCTTCCTTAAATTGTGCAACTATTTCCCCTCCTATCAGCTTTCGCCGCAGATGGTAGGCACTATGCCATATTCTTATCTTGTTTCTCTAATGGCACTTAGCAATGTCTGTAAGTCCTGACTTAGTACATCTTAAAATACCCAGTGCATGGTACAGCATCTAGCACAAATAAATGTTCAATCAACATTTGATCAGCTAAACTGGAAATAGTAGTAGGTGTTTGATAAATATTTGTTGAACAATCAGGTCCTGTTATCATCAATGTGGACCCAGAAATAGACACGGAGGCCCAAGAAGACAGCTCTGCTGAGTATTAACCTCTCTCTGAGTATCATGGAAGAGGAGCATTTGGTCTCCAGGCCATGGAGAGCAAGCAAGTCACAGCTATGATGTATTGGTTGGGTGTTTTTCCATTTTTGAGTTTTTTTGCTTGTTTGTTTCTGTGAGTTTTTCCCCTTAAGTGGGAAGTCAAGGGTCTAGAGATGAAAAATGTAGCTGCTGGGAAGGAGAGAAGGGGGAGTGTGAGCCCTTTTGTGTCAGGCTGAAAGTTGTAACTCACCTGCAGGGTTTAGTTAAGGCCCACAGTACCATAAATCCAAAGGCATGGGCTCCCACACAGGGTGGCAACAGTAGGTTTACAGTTGTTTGTATAGAAAATAGTACTACAATTAATAAATAATAATACAAGAACGAGCTGTTTTGCGTACTCATAACTGTAAACCTACTTATGTCCTGCCCTGTGTCTGGGTGACAATAGCAGAGGCTTTGTTGTTCTAGGGAGTATTTTTCCCATTCTACTACTATCTCCATCTACCATGTGGCATTATTATGTAATTTAATATAATATACCATTACCTTCCTCTTCATCACCACCCGGCATCTTAGTGTAATGCAGAGATAAATATATTCTGCTAGTGACCAATACCGTGTTGAGTGTTACCCGCTTCCAGAAGGGCAAGATGACAGGTCAGAAGCAAGAAAGGAAAGGAGAGAGGAAGGAAAAGGAGAGAAAGAGGAAACATAAGAAAATTGAAACAACATTTCGAGCTGTTAAACAACGCTTCCTTAGATCCTAAGCCTCCAAGAAATGCAAAGAATTAATTACGGAAAGACTAGTGATAAAAGTCCTACATATAACTCAATAAGTGGTCAGGAAACATAATTGAACTCGTTTGTAATCGAATATCCTGCCATTGGGCGGATTTAAAGAAGGGTAAACTTAAAGAGACATAACAATATTAAGTGTTCTTTTGTCTTTTTAACATTTGTGATAAAACGGTCTTTATTGAAAAGAGAACCAGGGCTTTGGTGGGGCTTTGTTGAGGCAGCCACAGGGATTGAATAGTATGTGATTTGTACTAGGGCATCTTAATTTAAATAATTACAATATCTTAAAGAAAAATGAATCTTAACTCCTTCACTGTTTTATTGTATCTGACAGGTTCAGTAAAAGGGCACCTATTTACTGGTGCATTATGCGTCATACTTTCTGGGCACTCATTAAAAATAATGAGAACATATTTAAAAGTTGTTGCCGGAGAATCTTTGGGGACGGAGCATGGGAAGAGGTAAGTGGCAACAGATTGTTATTTAAGCGTCTATCTCTGTTTTATCAGCCCTCAGGAAAAAAAAAAAGTAGCAATATTAGGCTGATAGTCTTTAATGATAAAGATCACACATTTTCCCGAAAAACAGGCCGATGAAACACGTTCAGACCTCTAAGCGTTACTTTCAAAATCAAGTGGACTGTCGTGGCGGTTTCACATGTGTGGTATTTACTTTGATAACAGCTGGAAAAGTCAACCACAATCAATTAAGGCAGTACCTTTCCCCCTTAATCTTTAAACATCCTTTACAGAATGCATGCATTTCCTTATCTTACACCAGATGTACCTTAGCAAACGCACAGATCACAGGCATAGATGTAATTAAGCAAATCAAGGTCTTCCCCCGAGTTTTGTAACCACCGTCTTACCCAGCTGCGCCGCAGCAACAGCTGGCAGGAGTTACTGGTGACATTTGGCTAACTGGATAAGAAGAAGGGCAGTTTGTGGTTGGTCACGATATTACTTTTTCTGAGCTGTTTAAACATGCATATTCAAAAACTGCTTGGTTTTTTTTTTAGCCTACTCGTAGCCACAGTGGCCACTAATAAGACATATTTCTCATACCATGAGAATACAGATGAATCTCACGGCTCTTCATCCTTAACTTCGCAGGAGAATGTAATTAGGCCCCAATCCCCTGAAATGTCAGGAGAGAAGCTCTTCAGCTTAGGACGCTCCTCCTTGCACCGCTTCCACCCTCCAACAGAACCAGGCTTGTGATAAAGGCCGTTAAGTGTTTCGTTCTGACACCTGGAAGCCATACAACCAGGCAAAATGGCCCGCACTTCCTCCATCTGTTTTAATAATGCTGAACCAGAGCATTTATCATCATCTATTTTACCAAGACTAGATTTTGCTGACAAGGGTTCAGTAAAATTCTTTCAGGTATAAGTACTTCCCAGGGAGTAGCAAATGACTATTAATCCCTCAGCCTTGCGGGTTATTGAACGCATTCAAGAAACTGGCAGAGATTGAGGACCCAGAATCTCTCCTCAGCACAAGCGAGAGAAGGTTATGATGCTTGCTCAGTGCGGTGGAAGTCTTACTGAAAAAATGTTTCTGGTTTTGTACATTTTGTAAATTTCCAATATCTCTGTGCCCCATTTTTCCTATTCAAAAAACAAACAAACAAATGAGAGAAATGGGAGTATCTAAGCACAGTTGATCTGTGATAGTAAATGAGGATCACCTTCTTAGGAGCTTTAAAATCTCTGCCATGAGTTCAACCACAGTATATTTTAATGTAATTTAATATAATGTACTATTACCTTCCTCTTCATCACCACCCGGCATCTTACTGTAATGAAGAAGTAAATATATTCTGTTACTGACCAATACTGTGTTGAGTGTTATCTGCTTCCAGAAGGGCAGGATGACAGGTCAGAAACAAGAAAGGAAAGGAGAGGAAGGAAAAGGAGAGAAAGAGGAAACATAAGAAAATTGAAACAGTATTTTGAGCTGTTAAACAATGCTTCCTTAGATCCTAAGCCTCCAAGAAAGGCAAAGAATTAATTACGGAAAGACCAGTGATAAAAGTCCTTCATATAACTCAATAAGTGGTCAGGAAACAAAGTTGGGTATGGTCCCGTAGGCCGGTGGAGCATGTCTTACCTCATAGCACCCCATGTTGGAGATAAAGGGGAAGGGAGAAGGAAAGCTGGGTAACTGCAAACAAATACCAATAACCCAATCTTTTAAGCTTCCTTATAAATACCTCCCTTTGGTAAGTGTCTAAATCTACAAGTTACAAGGTGGCACGTAACAAATTTGGAGCACAATCAAATTGAGTGTGAAAATTTTAAAGCACAATCGAGTGGGCCTGAAAAAGTCAAGTACAATTGAGTTCGCCTAAATGAATCAGGTGTAATTGAGTTGAGTAACTGGATTGTGCTCGGCACTGGCCCTTGGCCAAAATGAGGGCACGTGGCCAAAGAGACACGGGGCTTAACTTTTTCACAGAATATTTTTCACAGAGCAAGAAATTGTTTGCAGAATAGAAAGATACAGTTGAAAATGTGATTACTGAAGGTAGTCAACTCTAGTCACTAAGTTACCCTATAGTCCTTATGCTATTTATAATGGAACCACTATTCCAATGGTCCTCAGCCTTGAGTGAGCCTCAGAACTATCTGGAGGGCTTGTTCAAACATCTCTTTGAGCCCCACTCCTAGAGTGTTCCCATTTCTTTGGTCTGGAGGGGGCCTGAGAATTTGCACGTGTAAGAAGGCCCCAGGTGATACTATACTGCTGGTCTAAGACCACACTTTGAGAACTACTGTTTTAACAAGTTATTGTGGCCAAGACTGAAGCATTAAAAAATACTCTTAATACTTTAAAAATACCTCTAATATTTTAAAATGTGAGGTAATAATACTTTCCTATATCTTTACAAGTAGAATGTACTAGATTCTGCAAATATTCTGATAATTTAAACTACCTAAATTGTCATTTACATTCAGTACTAACTACCCCTATCCTCTCTGTCTTATGTAGCTGTAATTAAAGATTGCTAATGCCCCAAACTCTGAATATTTTTAAATTTGGTTTAAATGGATAATGCATTAGATAAAGTTTAGGTATGGATTAGGGGTGAAAGTCCCTTTAGCAATACTTTTTTTAGCATTTTGTGTCATCTGCTTTAACAATGCAGAGCTTCCATTTATTCAGTCAACAAATACTGAGCATACAGTGTGTACCAGGCACAGGAAATTACAGGAGTTAACATTATCTGAGATTTAGCATGTGCTAGCATCTATGCTGGGCCAATTCTCAAAATTACGTGCTGTTATTATCACTTGACAGATAAGGAAATTGAGGCACTGAGAGGCTGAATTGGATAGGAAAGCAGGGATTCACATTCAGGTTATGAGACTCCCAAACCCGGGCTCTTAATTGCTATTTCTCTATAGTTTTGAAGGTCTATTGGAGAAATTTTAACAATGTGTGGTTTAGGGGCATGACAAGGGGAGACCTGAATATGACTGGAAAACAGTGGTGCTCTATAACCAATACCTGGGCCTTCGAGGAAGTTTTGCCCAAGGAAGGGACCTCTATGTAGATATCTTAAGAAGCTGTGAGGTGAAAGCGAAGGGAGGGGTGTCCTAGACAGGCGGGAAGGCTCACAGCAAATGTTTGGCAAGGAGAGGGCCCTGGCAACATTTTAAACTGGTGAGAAGAGTTTGGAACAGCTGGAGAGCAGGGAGAAGGAAACCGTGCCGATATCACAGGACCATAGGCCAGCTTGGGATCTATGAAAGGAATACAATTCTAGGACAAAATAATTGTTTTCTCCTCCAAACCAACCTATACATCTTTTAACACTATCCCTAGACATCTAAAGTCAAAACTTTGAATTGATATTTCTTACTCCATCACCCAGACATCTATCAAATGCCCAAACTAAACTTGTTTACCTTCATCTCTCTCTCAGTCAGCAATGGGTGGGAAACCCTAACTGCACACTAGCATCCCTCACTCAGATGAGCAACGATGAGAACAGTAACATTTGTTGAATCCGGTTCTGTGGCCTATCCTAAGTGCTTTACGTATATCTCACTTAATGCGAATAGTCTCTTAGGTAGATGATGATCTGATCTCCATGTTAGGGATGAGAAATGGGGGCTCAAGGAGGTAACTTAAACCATTCAGCCAATCAGTGGTAGAGCCAGGATTCAATTCATGTCTGACTGATCCCAGATCCCAAGCTCCCAACCACTACATTCTAGTGAATTACAATAAGCTCTTAGCAGGTATCTTAAAATCCTTTCACTCCTTCCAATTCATTCCAAATAACACTACTTCTCATGTCAGCCCCTTGCTCAGTAATCTATCAAGTTGGGCTGCCCACTATCTTCTTGATGTATTTTATGTTTTCCAATCTCTGAGTATTTGAGGACACTACTCCGCACCCCTGCCCCACCCCTGCAACTTTTCATTTTAAAATTCTACTCAATCATCAAAAATCTTCTCCAAGTCTGTTTGTTTTTTTTAAATTAATTTTTAGAGACAGAGATGAAGGGAGAGGGAGAGAGAGAAACATTGATGTGAGAGAGAAACATTAATGTAAGAGTGAAACATCAACCAACTGCTTCCTGCATGTCCCTACTGGGGCTCAAGCCAGCAACTTAGGTATGTGCTTTGATGGCAAATTGAATCAGCAAACTTTCAGTGCATGGGATGACCCTCAACTGAGCCACACAGGCCAGGGCAAAGTCTGTTGTGTTTTTGAAGGTTTTCTTGGTTTCTAACTTTGAGTCACTGCAACACTTTTTTTTGCACAATTTCATCAGCTCATCACTTTTCTTTTTGTTATGGGCTAGAAGCTCCCTTAGGACAGAAACACATCTTATTGACCTCTGGAGTTCATGTTGCAGAGCCCTGACTAGGGTTAAATATAAATTGGTTGAATAGAAATACAGTAAGAGGGAAACGAAAATTACTGTAGGGAGAAGCAGAAATGAACACCGTATCTTAGTGTGGAGTGAATTTTAAGTCACTAGAGCCATGTTACGTGAAGGATCCGTAAAATATAGCAATGCATTTTGATTTCTGCATAATACTTTAAATTTCAAAACATAACTCGGGCACTTTGGTTTGCATAGAAAAATCACTCTGAAATCATTCTTCAATTTCTGCTACTTATCTACAATAACTGCTATAACATTCACTCTTCCTTAAGTACCTTGGTTAATTAAGCATAGAATCATTTGAATCAAATAGCCAAAGGGAATAAAATAACGTATCAGTTAAATGAGGTTCATCTAAAATTTCAAACAAAAATTCTTGCATGATTTATGATGTTAAATAATTTGACATTTGAAGATGAGAATTTTTCATTTAAGGAGACAGAGAAAACCATGAAGGAGTTGGAGCCACATGTCATTGGGGGAAGTGGTCACAGGGGCTGGTAAATATGGTAGTGTTGAAATACACTAAGCACGGTAGCTATTAAGGGAATCTCCACGTATGTGCATTCACTGTTTTTTCTCAGCAAGAGCAATATTAGTAAGTGAAGGTCAAACCAGCATGACAAGCACGGCCAACTTCTGGATCTCAATCATGCCAGGCAGCAGCAACTTGCTTCTTTGAAATACAGTCAATCCCACTTGCAGAGGCTGTCATTTAATAGGAGGCAAACTTGGCAGGTAGAAATTATAAATACATTTGAAATTTTCTCAGCTAGTTTTACCCACCAGGGGTTGCTGTGATTTTCAGGATAATTTAAAGATAAGGCAGTAGGTCAGAATATGAAACACTAAAGAGGTTAACAAAGAAATGGCAGAATATTTCTTTCTCCTCAATAAATGAAAGAAGACATACATACGTGCACACACACACGCACACACATGACAAATAACAGTGTCGCTCTCTCTCTCTGAAGCTTTTATAAAAATAAAGGCATGAAATAAATAGAAAACCTTCAGTGTTTCAGCATCTTTCCTAAATGGGAAGGTAGCTTTATCTGACACTTTGCATTTAAAAGAAAAAATTCAGGTATCAGGGATGGAAAAGAACTTGTAGACCAGCCTCTCACAGAACAGACCAAACAAACCACCGATTAAGTTTTCATTTCAAGTGCAGACGCAGACACAGCAGTTTCACCCTCCGATTCTATTACCAACGCTAATCTCAAAGTTCCTTCTGCAAAAATGTTTCTTATGTGAACACCTCTTCAATAACCATTACCCCAGTCAGGGGGTGAGATCAGAGAACCTTTCAGACCGGGATTCTGGAAGGATTACCTTGGACGCACAGTTCTTTTGGTAAAGATACCAGGAAGAGCTAAATAGTTGTAACGTTATTACATTAATTCCTCTCATTTGATTTTCAACCCAGCTTGCCACACATGGGAAGAAGGTTGGCTCCACGTGCTGCTGCATTTGTGATACTAACCAACTGCTCAGGAAGGAGGACATGGCCCAGCGAATGTAAGAACCCAGCAGCTTCTCTTATGTGGCAGGCAAGAGAAATGAGCAGGAAATGGGTGCAGAGGCCTCTGGAGTGACAGAGGGTCACATCTGAGAGGCCATCCTATATTGGGGCTTCCTGTATCACTGCTGACCACACGGTCCCTTGGCTGTAAGTGTTACGACTTCACAATGAGCTAGTGATAACAAGGAGGCGAGGAAGATTTAACTGTCAGAAAATAGGCAGAGCTGGGCCCTTAAGAGGGTAGAGAGTGTCTGAAATAGCAAGGCTTCACAAAAGGGGGAGGACAGCTTCTCGGAACAGAAAACAATAAACACAGCTTGTTTTCTTCAAAGGAGATAGAGCAAGACAAAAGCAGGAAGTGCTGTCCTTCCTTCATCCTGCCACATTTTCAATGGAAAGTCAAGTGTGCGCATCAATCACAATAAGGGAGAAGAGAAAGGAGCAATACCATCTTCAATTTTTTTTGGAAGAAGAATACAAAGATGTATCACATAGAACACTGTTCTTCATTTTGCTCTTTCAAATAGTCCAGGGCATGCCACGCTATGAAGTAATTCCCACTGAAACACTCCCGTGCATGCGAAGCATGACCTCTCTTTAAACTTGCTGTATGGTTCATGCTACTTAGCACTTAAGGCAGGCATTTGGGCTGGAGAGAGAATACTATCCCATAATTCTCCAAAACAAAGATCTGGGTCCACATTACCTAGGTGCTTGTAAGCCTCAAAGGCCCTTGCTTTGCTGTGGTTACAAAGAATGTTCTACATACTTGGGTAGTTAGAAGTCTATTTTTTGAAGAGTTGAGACAATTTGCCAGGGAATTCTCAGAGAATGGATACTAACCATATGCCCTCCAAATTTTGTATAAAACTAAAAACAATGAGAACAAATAATTTATTTGCACTCAATCTCATCGTTACACAATTAATTTAATATGTTCTCTGGTGGGCTCAGCCTATGATGTCACTTTCTGGGATAGAAATCAAATTTTGCTAAATTCTATTAAGTGAAAATGAAATAATATATACAGGCTGTCCTGAATTATGGACTTGGTCATAAAAATTGTTTGCAATTCATATTTTGGATACCAAAATACATTTTAAAATAATAAAAAAGAAACCAATCAATGTTTGAAATAGTGGTTAACCCCAGGCAAACTTGCATAAATTTATTTACCCCATAATGAATCTAAAGAACAGTATTATGTTTACAATACTACAGAAATGGTAATGTATGCAAAGAAATAATTATAGCTAACATATATTGACAACTTACAATTGGCAAGAAACTATGCCAGAAGCTTTGCATGCATTACCTCTTTCAGTCCTCGAGCCTCAGAATGATACTGTCACCTGCTCTAGATCACACAGTAAGTGGCGACTTCAGAAGCTGAGGATAGGAAGTTGAACTCCAGAGATGCTAGTAAGTGTTAAGAAACTTAGGCCTCTAGTTCCTGTTCCCTGTAGGACCCTGGACAGGTTACTCAACCACAATGAACCTCTGTTTTCTCAACTGCAAAATGAGAGTTGGATTTACAGATTCTTCTCGCTCCCTTTAGTCTGAAAATTCTATTATCCATTTGCTACATTCCACATGTATTCAGAGTTTCAATTTGGGATAAGATCAATATCCCTTTTCCCCTTACCTGGGGGAGGGGGAGAGCTTTCAGGAAGAAACTTGGCAGTTAAGGTAGGAATTCTAGAGGACACATGGAGAAGGGTATACAGGCTATAAGATGGGGAACCAGGGGCATCTGGTGAGGGTTTGAGTTTCCCGTTGGAGCTCTGACATTAGTTTCTTTTGCATGCATAGGGGCCAATTGGAATGTTTCTCTTCTTACGTAGGGTTTTACTCCTTCCAGGAGCCTATTTCAACAGAATACACAGTTAAAACTTCTTCCTTGTTCTCCTACCCCTGAAATAAGTACTACCTAATCCCACTGAGGTTTTCTAAGAGTATTTATCTCCAGTAACCGAAGAAGTGGACAAGAAGTGAATGGGCTTCCTGCCATATACACATGCTGCTTCAGTTTGACGTTTGTAGCAAAAGACTAAGGCGTTTGTAGATGACTAAAGGAAAAATCCATCTGAATTTTAGAGAGAAAAAATCTAGGCTCCAAGTTTCTGCAACATCTCTTTAGGAAAAGTAAGGAGCTTCAGGGAGGAGAATAGATAGAAATTCAAGATTCTGCGTTCCAAAATGCTTGGATATAGGAGAGTCAAGTAGAGGAAAGGAAGTGGGAGTGCAGTCTTTACGGTTTATACCACTAATTCTTCTTCCTTTCTCTCTTTTACTGAAAATCTTCCCAAAGCATACACCAGAGCAAAAGGGAAAATGTATAAGATGATGGAAAAGAGAAGGAAAAATGGAAAGGAAACTCAAATGCCACAGAAACATGGAGGATGGGGGTCCTTTGGTGGGAAATAATGAGCATTAGTATATGAGAGGTGGTTCAGCAAGGCTGTACATTCAAGCATGAATGTAAACACATGTAACAGAATATTAGGCTAGAGTAGATATCTTAAAGGTTATCTAGTCTTATCACCTTATCAATGTGAGAATTTTTTCTTAGAGTATCTTAGAGAAATGGTGAGGCAGGCTCTGCTTCAGTATTCTAAATAGCCCATTTCCTTCCTGGACAGTTCCAATAGTTAGAAAGTTCTTGGAACATTATCACTCCCAACTATTTGTTTTGGCACAGACTCAATAAGGGCAGAAAATATGTATTATTTTTGCATCCCCAGAACCTTCGATTTAGTGCACAGCAGATACTCAATAATTTGTTAGATTAATACACAAGTAAATTAATGGATATAAACTATCTGAAGAAATGGATTAAGACTACTTTCTAATCTGTACATTAACTCTTTACATATCTGAAAATAATTATCATGTGGCCTAAACTTTCTTTCTCAAGCTAACTATCCTCAATTTTCTCAACTGACCCTCTTTGTTCTGACAATCTAACTCTTGGAAACTATTATATTACCCATATGTGCCTTTGTCATGTCTTATATAGATTCAAAGGAAATAAAATAAAAACCAAGGGGTAATAAAAATCTTCTTATCACATCTATTCCTCTTTGTTCTTAACCATAAAAATCCTTTGAAGATTCTATAGCCTTCTCAAATAGTTCAATAATAAAATAAATAGTATGTGTTCATTGTAAAAAAATGAGACAATAAAATTCTCTCATAATCCAAACTATTTAGGTACATCTTCTTTCAATTCTTTTTAAAAAAGATTTTTAAAAGTAATTTGATCACACTACATATATAATTTTATACCCTGCTCTTTTACTTAACAATATACTATGAACATTTTCTCATGTTATTAACAATTACAGAAACTAAAGTACATATATTTCATTAGAGAGCTATCCAGTTATTTATCCAACCAATACCTTAAGGTTGCACAGCGCCCAGTATATCACCACAGTAAATAATAGAACTTAGGGGAAAAAAATGAATGTACATGCATTTTCCCCATATATTTGCTGATCAGTTTAGGACAGATTACTAAAGTTGTAGTTACTAGGTCGCAGGGTATACATTTTTAATAAGATTTTTCAAATACTCTCCCTCTAGATACCTTTCCCAGCCCTCAAGACTAGGTTAAATTCCTTTGTTACGTGTTACTATAGCACTGAGCAGTCTTCTTCTGTCATCTTCATCACCATTTTTAATCCTTGGTTATATTTTTATTTCCTTTTAGACTGCAAATTAAGACTGCAGTAAGGCAAAGCCATGAACATTTTTGCTGATTGCATAGGGCCCACCACATAGCACATACTCAATGTATATTTTATTCAGTTGGATATTGTTAAATTGCTTCCTTAAAAGGGACTTTGAATTTGTATACCAGAAACACTGTTTTCATATATCCAGCTCATTGTATTAACATCCTAAAACTGAGATACCCCAAGAGGAGTAAAATGCTCTTGATGTGACGCAGTTGGTACACAATGAGGCCTGTGATGCAGAACTCTTCTTTCAGCTATTAGGAAAGTACTGAGTGTATTAAGCTCTATCTGAACATTACCAACTCTCGGGGCAAAAAAGCTCCTTCTTGGCGGGCGATGACCAGAGATGCAGTCTCTCCCTGCTTGGTGCTCCTCAGCATGGCCACGAGCTCTTCCTGAGTGCGTCCAGTGACATCTCTGCCATTTACCTAATGAATACAATCATATGAACAACCACGATTACAACACTTGCCATCTTCTTCTACCCTAATTGGTTTTTGAAAGTAAGCAGCAAATGGGCTCCCCATGATCAATGAAGATCTGAAATAAATAGTAAAGACATGGACCCAAACCAGCCATCTTGGAAATAACAGTAACATACCACCATCATTAATTTTGGCGCTGGACAGTCTCAGGCAGTCAGCAATTAACATGAGCAATTGCTCCTAAGACTTCACATTCTTATGAGGGGACAGAAGGAAGGCTTTTCAAATGCTTAATGGGCACCATTTTCTGCCTCATACAAGAACCAGAAATGAACTATTCCCACTGGGCAAACTGCTCTGGGAACAGGAGTCTTTTGTTACCATTCTACAGCATGCTCCATGTTTAGGAAAATACAGTCATCAGGTCATCTTAGATTATTGGGAATTCTCATTTGCAGCTACGTTAAGTCATTCGGTACATCTCCTTTCATGATGAGATGCCATGAGAAAGTTAAACGGAACCAGACAGTTTCAATGGAGATGATTTCTTGAAAGGTGAGTTGACAATATATATTTAGCCAAGAAGATGATGCTATCAAACAAAAGTAAATGAGAGGAGGGGAAAAAAGCCTCTTGCACTGGGTAATTCCAAATACTTCTCTACAGGCATAGATCAACCTGAGACAGGCGGACCCATTCTTGAGAGAAGTTTAAAGAAATTGTTACCAGGGCTTGGGTGTAACTTTGAAATTCTTACCCCTAATTAAAGGAACTCTTAGATTTGATCCAAATTCCCCAAGGACCCTAAGAGGTGAAAGTAAGAAAAGACAGAAAAAATTTTCAGTGTTACTTGTCCCTGTATCACTGACCTTATTGGGGGCTTATGAAGTTAGGCTGCTTATTAACTAGTTTTATAATTAAAGTCTTTATCTTGTATTTAATAATTTTTAACATATTATATTCAAAATATAAATATTAATATATGTTTATATACTTATTTATATAAAACCAAGAAATATTTTATTCAAGATATTAATTCCAATTCTTACCTCCAAAATTCTGTCCCCTGATTGCAGGCGGCCGTCTTTTATTGCTGCTCCCTTTGGTAAAATGTTTTTGACAAAAATGGGACCAGGGCCATGTATGGAAGAGTCTCTGGTAACCACAGTGAAACCAAGTCCTTCAGGGCCTAGTGTATAAGACCAGGAAGATTCATGATCACCGTAAGCAGGAATAATATTATATTCAATCTTACAGTAAAATCTACCTAATTTGGACCCATGTAGAATGAGTGAAATAGTTACATTCCGGTAAATACTTTAAATATGTTTCATTTGTCTGGTTTCAAATAGAGATTGTTCCCGACAGGTTATGATGCTATCAAAGTGAATTTAGGGCCAAATGCAGACGTGTGACACTTTTGTTTTAAGGTCCTAGAAGAAATGCCACATGTTATCCATACACCTGGGAGGCTGATTTCTCAGTAAACCATAAGAAGCAAAAGACCATGTGACATGAGTTTTGTCAGCGCTCAATCAGCTGGCTACCTGTGGCTCGCCCCTGCTGTGTCTCTCCCTTGTATGCCGCATCCCACTGTCCTTCACTCACTCTTGTTGCTCCTGTCCTGGTCCCATGCATCTCCAAGCTCTCTCCGTAAGGACATGTTTTTTTCACTCTGTCTAAAGGTATGCTTAGATTTCTCTCTAAAGGATCCTATTCCAGTCTTGCTGCTTCTTCAGTCTTCCATCACCAGTGACCCACCTGTGTGCATACCCAGTAATCCTTCCTGTTCTTGATGTTTTCCCCTTCCCTAGTTTGGGCACATCTCACCAATCATTTTCTTGATATTAGCCACCCCCTTGGTCCCCAGATCTTCATTTTCTGATTATTTTCCTCCCTCTCTGATCACATCATATCTGTCATTATCTCTCTTACCCACTGTTCTCCCACAGCAACATAGATGTGCCCCAAGGATCTGTCCTGGAACAATTTTTCCTCTAGACTCTCGGCCTTGTCCAGCTCCTGGCTCAGATCTCCCTATAAATGACACCTAAACATCGTTGTTTGGCCCTAATGTCTCTGGTGTCAGCTTCTTAGAAATCACCATGCACATACTTTCAGCAGCTTTTCAGACTTTACTAGGAACCTGTTCCCTGATCCAGATCCTGACCTTTTCAAATATACTCATCTATATAAAATTCTACTTGCTAGCAACAGCATCTCCCTCCTGCAAGTTACTCTGGCTGAAACCCTCAGCAATAACTGCAATCCCTCCCTCTCTTCCCTCCTACATCCAGGCGGCTACAAAGGCACACATATCATATCTAGACACATGCAGTGCGCCCTTACTGATCCTCTGCTGCTTGGTGTCTTCCTCAGTATATCTTTTTGCTGTCAGATTAATTTTCCCAAAGTACAGCTCTGATGTCATATTCTTTATTTTCCTATCCAAGGCTTCCTGATAGATTTTTAAGGTCATAGTCTGCTTTTGATTCATCTATCTTCAAAGCACTCAACCCTATATCTATACATAATTGGATAATTTGTAAAAAACACACACAAATTATGTATTTATATAAAAAGCCCAATTGCTATGCACACTGGAATATCTGTACCTCCTACTCAATGCATTTCCTTCCCAGTACAGAATTATTATCGAACATTTTGACCAGAGGATCTTTCAGAATTATCTTTATTAAAAGTATATGTTATTTGCTTTTAATATATGTTAATAAGTATTCTAAAACTACCTTATAATCATTAAAATATCTACTAATTTAGACAAGAATCTATGAGATCTTAGTGTCTTTTGAAATGAGTCTTGAAAATCACATAGGATTGCAGAAGGTTGCAGTGGGGGAAGGAAGTTACGAAATAAACAAAGGCACAGAAATGCATGAATGCTTACGTTTATGATAATGTTGCATAAATATGTATGCACACACGTGATCTAGTCTCATTGATCTGCATTCGAAATGGATAGGAAGATTGAAAAAGACGAAGAAGAAAAGGTTATACATGCCTTTGAAATTAAGTATGTTTTAAAAAATTGTTTGCAATGTTGAATTAGTGAAATGACTAATTATCGCATGTTTGTTTTCTGATGAGTACATTTTTTTCTGGTCCAAAACTATCGCAGAGAACCAGAAACAATACGCTTTTTGAGCTTGGCTTAAGGATGTTTCAAAAATCACTCATCTTGCTCAAAACAGGGACAACTGAATTTTAGTGTCTATTTCGTATTAGGTTGTGATACAGTATTGTTCTGTTTCTATCAAATTTGCAATGATTCTTTCCATTCCCCAACATGTCTTCATTATTTTCTTATTTCAAATAATCCACACTCTCCAGGAGAAGAGATTAAGAAGAAAGTACTACAATTTCAAGAAATCTGTTACCTAAGTATACACTTAAATCTATTCTTTGATATAATTAAATGAAGGGAAAATTAGCAAAATTAGCCTTAATGCATTTGTCTTAACCAATTTTACACGTTACAATAATAGAATGCTATTAAGCATAATTTAATAATTACCTTTCTTAAGGTCAATCTTGATTTTCTTTGCATTCTTCTTGCTGCCAAAGCCCATGAGAGGGGAGAGTGAGGGAGAGGGTGGCTTTCTACCTATTCTTGGGACTCGGGGGCTCTTGCTTTGCTGCGGGGAAGCCGACGCGTCTTCGTCGGGACCGCTCGCTCCTGTGAGATTCGCTGTCTTTATTCCCGACCTTCCGTGGACGGGAGGCGGTGGCTTTGCTCTCGAGACGCCATCGTTGTTACCAAAAATGTTCAGAGGTCCAATGACTGATTTTTCGTACTGTTCTCGGTTTTGAGGGGGAAGCACGTGGAGCAGCACGCAGGGGGCTTTCATGGCCTGACGGAAGACGTCCTGGGCCCTGGGGAGAGGTGGGAGCCGGTCAGACGCCGCGCGCCAGCTGCCACCTTCCAAGCGCGGTGTCGCGGCGGCGGGAGCAGCTCGGTGGCCTAAGCATGGGAGCTCCTGGCCCCACGACCACCAGCTGGGCGTTGCAGTGGTCCCTCAACCTTAACCACCGCGTGAGATGAGCAAAATCAGCTCTCATTTTGCAAAATCAGAAAAGTGAGGCTCAGAGAGATTAAGTAACTTGTCCAACAAACCACAGCTTTTAAGTTTTTCTAAACCTATCCAGAAGCAAGGATTGCTGAAGTAAGTAGAAAAGAAAGCTTTAATTTTAGATGGAAAAAAACCCTATTTTGTATAATTCAGATTATCAGTTAATTTCCGTTGAGGACTTTATTCTAAGGTACGGGTTTTCTGTTACCTGAATTGTGTTCCCCAGCTTCAGTCCCGACACAGAGGTTTCCTTACAGGGACAGCCGGCAGGAGCGTGGGCTGTGCCGAGGGGCGCGGTGGGCTGTTAATCCCGTACGCGCCTTCTGTAACTCTGGTTGCTCCATTAAAGGCTACCTGCAGTTTTGACTTTTACGTCTTAGCACTTTGTGTTTTCCCTCAAATTTCCTACTTTTTTTTTTTTTTAATTTTATTTTTGTTTAAAATATTACAGATGTCCCTTTTCCTCCCCTCCTTCTTTGCGCCTGATGGCGAGGTAAAATAACTCTCTCTCCCAGCTTTTCTTGCCAACGAGGCACAGTGAAGGGGGACAGAAAAGCTGGATTATCTGGGAAGCAGAAACTTTTTGGTTTTTTTTTCCAGTTTCTCTTTCCTCTTTCTTGAAACTCAGAAGTGATGGATGGAGCTCCAGCAGCCACCCTGTGACCGTGACTCAGCTTAAAGGTGGCGGCCACACAGTAAAGGGGAAAGAGATGCCTACCATGCCGACGATGGTGGGCCCACCACAGCAACGCCGGACAGCCACCTCCATACTTTCTGTCCTTAGAAAAATTAGATTTTAATTTTTTTTGAGCTACTTTAATTTCAGGTCTGTTATGAGCAGCCACGCCAAATAGTAATGAACCCTAATTCCCACTGCCACCTGCGGCCCTCACCTTACTCAAGCGCTGAGTTGCCTGTGTGGTTAGAAGAGGAGGGAGAAGACTGCATTTGACAGCCCAGCTCCCCTGGTCCGTTCCTTAGCCAGGAGTCAGTTTTTGCTCTCTGCTAACTCCATAATGAATTTATTTTTATGAGCCCCAATTTCTGCCTCTATAAAATAGATATGATAATGTCTGCCTTATATACCAATCAAGTCCTTGTAAAAAGCACAGTGGTATAGAAAAATAATATCATTATCAACAATGACTATAATTTTATCTATTATTCATTATTTTCAGAAATAGACTATTAGGCTTCAGTTTCTTCCAACCTTAAGCAGCCAGTGTCTGCTGCCCCCCAAGCCCACAACCACTGACCTCACACACTGTACTGACAACTAATGGCCACTGAGAAGAGATATATATATGAGTTGTTTTGATCAGAAACAAGAGGATGGTGATTTACTAAGAAGTCTTCATCACATTCATTTTCCTGCTCCAGAATCCCACTGCAGTGCCAACATACATTTTAAAAACATATGCAGGCTGCTACATCTTCTAATTCTTAGGTCAACAAACCTATTCCCATAACATTTTCATGCACAGAGAAATGATTTCTTGAGGGAGAGTATTTTAATTTTTCCCCTTTGTTTCTGTTTTTCAGTGAGTTCTTACAGACATCTCTCACAGATATTTAGTTGAAGGAAGACTGCTGACACCAAGTAAGTTAATTAATAAGCTGAACTAACAGTTTGTGAAAAGAGTCATTAAATACCAGTATTGGTGACCCGTATCCCAAGAAAAACAAACCCATCTATCGCTGCCCTAGAAAGACAACCAGGCAGGAAGGCTTGCTCTGTTCTGCAGTTTATCATCCTTTCCTGGGGCTGCGAGGGACATATGCAGGCCACCTTTGAGTATGCAAAAACATAAGATGCAATTAAAAATGGGTGTTCTGGGGTCAATCAAAGGGAACTGACAGAAATTCTATCTAGAATTTTGATCATAAGGATCTCAGTAATGATTATGAACATTCTAGGGATTGATACAGTAAATAAAATAATGAAGAGAATGCTTACTGAACAAAGGTTTTGTCTGCGAGGTCCACATGGTTGATTTTAACAATACATTCATTTTCATGGAATAGTCCTTCCCGCTTGGACCTGCTGTTTTCTTCGATGCCGCGGATGAAGAGTCCTAGAATCCTAAATGCAAAATTTAGGTTGAAATAGAATGACTGGATAATAATATGCTAATTATTCCTCCACTTGCAACTATTCAGAAATAAGTATTGTTCCTATTTATGAAAAAAGTGACGCTTTATATTCAGGCAACTGCTGGTTATTTAAATCCTTAGTTAAAAGAAAGACAAAAACCACAACTCACTCAAAGAGAAAATCCCCCTTCAAGACAAATATACATAGACACCTACCCAGGGTCTAAGAATCCACAATCCCATTTCTAATGCTTGTAGCACATTTAGAAAAGGCCTGTGTAGCTCAGTGCAGGTGGGGACACAAAGGACTGGTGGCCTGTGAGAGGGCATCACAGCTGACTGCAACGGGCAGACTTAGTGCCAAGGGTGCAACTTGATGGTTAGTAATAGGAGAGGGTTATTCAATGTGATTTTTACTACCTGTTCCAATAATTTGCATTTTAAGAAGTAAACATTTAAGCACAGATCTTATTGCTCAGTTTAGAAGGAAGATTGGTCCCATTCGTTAGTGTCACCGAATCAAGTATATGCTGAGTGTTTTCTATGAGTTCAGGATGGAGGGGCATGAGACAAGGCTGCAGGACCAGGACAGTTGGTCAGTACAGGCTTAGAGCAAAGCAGAAATTAAAGTTCTGGAGGCAGTAATAAGCCTAGATCCTTCCTAGAAGGATATGGGGAGAAAGTGGGATGTAAACTGGATCAGAGAACGAGTAGGATTTGGACAGGAGGAGAGAGAGACTCTACAAGGAGGCAGGATGGACCCTGTGTGTCGGTGTGAGCTAGGCTAGTGTGAGGAGCAGCGGGGGGGCTAAGGCTGTAGGGGGAGGTCAGTGCCACACAGAGGGGCCTTGAACACCCGCTGATGGGCTTAATCTGATGAGGCTGGAGTGGTATGCCCACCACCCTCTGCTCTGAGCAAGGCAGTGACCTGATGAAGGCAGGGCTTTCGGGAGTGTCTGAAAGTGCAAGCAGGAAGGGTCAGGATTCAGAGAGGACGCCTGGGGGGGCTCCTGGTGCTTTGTGGTTGTGGCTTAAAGCCTAGAGGGGAGGGGATTGGAAAAAAAAGGAAAGGGGAAAGAAACCTACAGCAATAGACATAAGGAATTAATTTTTATATGTATATATATGTGTGTGCGTGTGTGTAAATCTGTTACATATCACAAGTATCCAAAGAGAAAACTGGAAGACATTAAACTTGTGTCTATTTCAGCTATTTCTCACTTGAGGATTTCCCTCTCCTTGCGGCGAGGCTGGGTCCTAGCTGCGCCCCAGAGAAAGACAGAAAGATCTTCTGCAAGAGGACTTGCCGGATGTGGAGAAGCCGCCAGCTCATGCTTTTCTCCCTCATCCTCTGCACGGGGCCTTGTGTGCTGTCACATGGACCTTTTGCATGACATTCAAACCTGAGTAAAATATGAGCGCCCTTTACAGGAAAAGGGCCACCGCTAATAAAAGCGGAGCAGAAAAGCCATCTTCCCGTCTGGAGAGCCACAAAGTGGAGCTTCTGCCTCTGGGCTCCATGAGCTCACGTCACCTCAAGATGGCAAAAGGAGAGGCACACGCAGGCGGGGCTCAGATCCCTCCCTGGGAGATGGGAAGTGAAAGCCCCGTGGGTTCGCCCGAGAGGGCAGCAAACAGCCAGGCCGCCCACCGCGGGGAAGGCGCAGGCCCCGGGCCGGCGCTTGGCGAGGCGCTGCGCCCCGTCTCCCAGATCTAGCGGTTAGTAAGTTCATCGCGTTCTGTGTGGGAGAGAAAAGGGGCCAAAGCTGCTATTTGATAAAGGATCCGAGATTCAAATGAATATTTCTAAGATACTAACCCTACCTTGGTCTAACATGATATTAAAAGTTGAACTATTTGGCAGGCAAAAAATATAAAAGAAAAGAAATAGAACGAAGTAGTGTATCTTTCCTAAATTCAACAACTCTCTAATAAGTTCACATTTTGGATTTTTGTCATGGTGGACTCACAATAACATGATCCATTAGGAGACTCACATGTGGTTATAAACTGGTTTATGTAAGCGATATTTTTTTAACAAGCATTCAAGTCTTCCTTTAATTTAATTCAGTACATCATCAGTCATGTAATGTTACTCCGTAGGATTTAATTTCACATTTTGGGAGATGAATTAATTCTTTCAGGCCACTGGGTTGCAATTTAGCTGGCATATTACAGCTGGAGTTTGCTATGTGAACCTCACTGATCTAAATAACCCAACTTTCCATGAAAAATTTATTGACAGTATAAGCCTGACTCTAAAAGTCATGTGTCAGAAGTAATTTTGGTAAAATGTAAAACTGGCTGATTTTATTAGTTTGGTCCCTGGCAAACCACTCCTGCCTTCTCTGTTCCGTGGAAGGAATGGATTCCCTCCAGTTGATTTCATCCAGACCAGTATGAGAAGGCTCAGAAAAGAATCTCTCATGATCCACTTTGCCCCAAACTGGTGGGCTGCAGTAAGTAGCTGTCTCGTTTGAGACTAAGACTCTCAGGATATAAAGATGAATGCTGTCGAGGAGCTATAAGCTGAGATAAACCAGTTAGTCTGCATGAATGAGCAGTGATAAAGGAGGCAGAAATCTACCGTCCCGCAGAATCAGAGGGGTAACATTGCTTCTTGGTCTTCTGAGGATCATTTAGGCACTAACCCCCTCTCCCTTGAGCCTTACAGTCTTCCCACGGTATCACATGACTTCAACCACTCTCCTAGCTTAGCATTTTTATCTAAACGTCTGCTCTTCTCACACTGTGTCACTCTTTACCCCTTCCTCCCTTCTTCTCTCTCTTATTTAGCTGTCCTTACTCTGAAACTGAGCTGTACTAATTTTGCTGATTGAAAAATAATTAGATTCAATGGTTGAATTGTAAAACAAAACCACGTTGATTTTTGAAAAATGAAATTAAGTTTTTTACCTGTTGGAACTCAGTTTTTTGTATGTTCATTTTATTTCTGCTGTGCAAGCCAATAGCCCTCCATACAAACGGCATTTAGCACCCTGTGGCAGCTAATGAACCCATTGAGGCTTTATCTAATACAATAGCCACTATATTGCACTCAGGGTGTTCTAGCTTAGATTGGGTTTCTAATTCAACAACAGGTGTGGTGGTATTTTTCTAAAACAAACAAAAAAAAATTGGAGGCAAAGCCAATTACAGTAGTCTTAGTAAACAGTTAAATGTAAATTCTAATTTAAAATAATGACACAAACCAATAAATGGAAGGAAATTAAGAACTAAGTATACCACTCTGACCTTAACTCACCCCCACCCCTCCTCACAGTGAAACCATATGGCTTTATGAAGTCAGACACTTGTCTGACACGCTCTATACGCAGTTGCATCTAGACACATGGGTTGAGTTAAGTGTGCTGTTTCAGCCTGTACTCATTACGTCTTAACTTTTATTGGCTCATGTCTCCACTTCCATATTATTTTTTATGTTTTTAAATTAAATTTCCTTTCTATAATACTAGTGGGTAGCAAAAAAATTACACAACTATTTCAGCAAGTTACTGAATAGTTGACTATGAACTTATAAAAGTTCATTGTTGAACTAAGCTTTTCTCTTTTAGCCAAAATAATAATAATACTGATAATTTACACATTCATATGGTGTGTGTTTTACAAGGAGCTTTCACATTTTTAATGTCATTTAATCCTCACAACCTTGATGTGAAGTAGGTATTCACAAGAGGCAAATTTGGGGGACTTACTAAAAGCAATAAAAAAAGAGAACAGTGAGATTCAAATCCAATTGTTCTGACTCCAAGTCCAACACTCTTTCTACTATTCCACAAGGCTTATGCTAGAAATCGGAAGCAGGAGGGAGAAGGAAGGAAGCCCATAAATTCTAGTTTCTTTTCCTCATTTGAAGTGAGAGAAGGTGGTTTCTGATCTATAGGGTCAACTTGTATTGAAAATGAAGTATGGTGATTGTCACATTGTATATTTCTTCATGTTTTGGAAATTGGGATGATCTTGTGTTCTATTCCAGCTTCATTAAGCTAAAGGGCCTGGTAATATAATCGTTCTGGTATTTCACAAAGCTCTATCACTATACTTCTGCCAAAAGCCATTAGAATTTCTCAGACAACTGGGTAAATACTCCCTGTCTATCAAAAACAACCTCAGCTTGTCCTGTGCCATCACCCGTAACATTTATAAACACTCTTATTAACACATACAGGAAATGAGACAATGAGAGCTACTAGTTTTTCAGTTCATTTCTTTTTCGGGAACATTCATTCCTGCAACAGCTTGGCATCAGATGTTATTTGCAGAAAAAAGGTGATGACTTTGCAATTACAGGTAGCAGATGGCTACCTGCTGAAAATGATGCCAACCAAAATATCATGACTAAATCTGCTCTTCCCGCTATATGGCAGGCTGAATTGAATAAATATTCAGAACCAGTAAATTAATACTATATAACCTTTGGGAAATTTTCTTTTTAGATAGCGCTGTGGAGTGAGAGCAAGTCAGGAGATCTGGATTTTGTGTGACCTTGAGCAAAACTGCCTTTCTGGTCTTTGGCCTCCTAAACTAAAATAAGCTGTTCTGCCTTTTCAATGATACATTTATGTAAGAAAACAAATTTAGCAAACTACTTAAAATCATGTCATATGAGATGCTGATTTTCTTTTAAGTTTTTCATAGTCCTTGTCAATATAAATCTAGTGCTAAAGGCAGTCATCTTGTTGAAAAGTGACACAATATCTAATATTAGTTTTGTATGGTTGCTATAGCAGTATTAATATTAGGTCCCAGGTACACATTTAATTTCCATCAGTATCCAGTTAGCTAGCCATTAATTTCAAGAAATGCTGACACAATCTAAATTACCCTTGGCCAGTGTAAAGTTAGCAATATAAAAATTTAAAAGGATGTGGTAAATTATTTTTAATTGATCATATTTTATGTTTTAAAAAGTAAATGGCATAATGGCATTTTGTTACTAGAGCTAACATCATCAAAACATGTAAAGCTTCAGATACAGTTACTTATAATGTTACACTATTTATTATTCTAAAGGCTATTTCCTGAGGAATGGCAGGGACTATCAGTTGGAACTACTTTATTCACTTGTTGAAGCGTATCTTAGAACATTAAAAAATTCAGTTGGGCAAGATTCATCTAAAATATGGTAAATTCTTTTCTAAGAATTCTGTTTCCTAAGTGTTACTGATAAGAATACTTTAAGAAAGTGCTTCATAATTAATTGTGAATGCAGAAACTTCAATTGATTTTTTGGTTTTGTTTTCCATAGCATCTTAGAAACAAATGATTTTCTTTTCTTTCCAACACCTAAGTGGCCAACAGAAGCACTATGTCGAGGTGTCCGTCTGAATGACAATGACACGCGCTTCAACCTCCTCTGAAAAACGTGTGGGCAAGCGAGCCCTGGCCGAGGCCTGCGTTAGCACGAGCTTCCGAGGGAGGACACGCAGCTCACCTTCCACTGAGCGAGGAAAAGAAGGGGACGACGTGTATCCCCAAGGGGCCGCCTTCGGCAGAGATCTCCACGCTTCTTGTCATCTCGCTGGGCAGGGGAGAGAAGAGCACAGATGAGTCTCTGCTAAAACACCAGATGAGGCACATTAACAAAATGATCTTAGGCTTATACCAACTACCATAAATTTAACAGCACAGATAAAATCAAAGGAGTACATGATTTACTGACAGTGTTGCGAAGATTCGGGAAATAAAATGCATCAAAGAGTATCTGATTTCTTATTTTTTTCCTAGAAGAGGAACAAATGGAAATGACTACCTACAAAAATAACTTCCTACTTAATCTACATAAATCAACATATTTAAAAGGATGCACACGAAAATAAAATTTCTCCCCATTGAGACACGCTTGAAAATTACTGTACAGATGATAATATACATAGAGCGAAGCACATCTATGTGTAATCATAATGTATGTTTTTTTCCCCAAAACAGAGGAAATATGAAATAAAATATGTATTTATTAGAAAAGGCATAGAATTAAATTTTATAACAAATGTGAAGCCACAGTTGGTAATGTATATGGGCATGTTCAAAGCGTCATAAATCAAAATTTAAAGTTGCCTTTTAATAGGGCATCAGCTGTATTCGATGGAATAATTCCAAATTTTCACCTCTGTACTTTTTTAAGGGGTAGAATAAAAAGTTGCAAAGC
Source organism: Miniopterus natalensis (assembly GCF_054644295.1). Taxonomy (NCBI): domain Eukaryota; kingdom Metazoa; phylum Chordata; class Mammalia; order Chiroptera; family Miniopteridae; genus Miniopterus; species Miniopterus natalensis. The sequence goes on from NC_142088.1 coordinate 20,405,199, forward strand.
CTGGAGAAAATGTATTACAGAAAGAAATAGAAAGCCTGACCCGCCTAACCTACTCCAGATTCAGGGAAGGAGGAGCTAGAAACATTAATGGAGAGTGTGTATGACTGAAATATAGAAGACACTGGGAGCTTTTGAGTAATAAAAAGTGGAACTAACACGTTTTTATAAAGATGGAAAACAATAACCGTGAACAATTATTGGCTCCTTTAATCCCAGAGAGAGAAAATAAAATTGCCAGAGGAAAAATGATAAAGTTGAAGCAAACATCCCAGTTATGGAAATTGTAAGCAGGTTTCTATTGTTTTCTATTTACATGAAAATGACCTGAAACTAGATGTCAAATTAAGAGCTACAGCTGCTACAAATGCATTTCTGCTCCAAATTGAAAATGGTGAAATTTGGCTCCTTGCAGGAAAGTTGAGAACAGCATTAAGACAGCAAAATGCCTGATGAACTCTCTGCATGAAGTATTCTCTAAATTATCAGCAATCTAAAATAAATACATTAAATATATTCTCATCAGTGGATTAGGCTTATTTTTAATGTGTTTTCTTTGCAAACCTATTATCATTAAGAACTGCAAAAAAAGAGCATGTCAGTTTCCAACATTTGTGGAATATGATGGAATTTCAACTCTGATAATAAATTTCAAATGAGTTTTGCTCAGATATTGCTGATATATTTAAAACTTGTTCAGTCAAGCAGGTTATAGCAGATGCCTGGAATAAAAGTTAGAAACAAAGCAAATCTTAGAGCGATAATATCATGGGATAAAATAGATTCTTCTCTGTACTTTCTGTGTGAGAATGTAGACATTATATGAATATATGTATATAAAATACTATATAAAGGTATGCATTATAAGTCATGAATATAAATTGTTTGGTGGGCAGAGTATGTTATATAGCTTTTAATGGACCACAAGGCAATCATTTTTACGTAATAACAGATATACAGTGTATTTGAAGGTATTTAAGGAAGACTAAACTAAAAACATTCACATTCTAGGGTTACGGTACTGTTTTAAAGACTTTTTAAAAAAGAGACTAAAATCTTGTTTAACCGTTGAAACGTTATTATCTCTACCTTTATGATGTGTTTTTTTAGTTTTGTACTTAGAGTGTAACACTCATCTTTCCTAATAAATGTATTAAGTATCCGCATGCTGATAGATAGCACTCATATGTATTATATAAAGGCTTTTGGAATGTAAGTGTTTAGTCTAGCATAGATTTCAAGGCTTCAGCTTAAGAAGTTTTAGAATGGCTTTATGTATTCTCATTTTTTCTCTATTTTGCCAATATTTCTCTACCTCACTCAAAACCCCTTGTGTAAATGTAAGTTTTATGTATAATACTGATATCTGCTCCTTAGGAATTATCAATCCTGTATTTCCACATTCACTTCATAAAGTAAATCTTATAATCTCTTAAAGTAATCAATCTTATTTCAAATACTAAACTTTTTGGGGGGATGCATTTTTAAGGCTTGTTTCTACTTCAAAAGATTTTCTTTTTCAGTATTTCAGAATAAACTTTTGTATTACTTTTATTTATACATGATAGCACAGTTTTTGGCTTGAAGGATATTTAATAACTGTTAAACTACTACCATGAAAATATTATTATACCAGAAAAAAACAAGACTTTCAATCTTGTTGACTGTAATATGCAGGCACTTAGAGAGAATTAGATGTATTTAATACAGACAGGCATTAAAAATTTTATATAGACTGTGCTTCACCATGCGCTTTATAAATTGTTATCCATTATTTGTTTCAAGGTAGAAAGAAATGCATTTTAAAAGAGCAGGCCTTGGAGACCAGTCCATAGATTTTTATTTATTTTTAAAAGAAAAAAACCCCTCAGTGTTATATATACTTGATAGAGTTCAATAGGAATCTCTCTCTATACGCTATTCATGGAAGACAAACACATCAAGTAGGGCTGGACATGCTATCTCATAGAGTGAAAATATGCTGTTAATGCTATTTGTTTAGGTAAATTACAGAATAGAGTTCAGGGGCCAGAAAGCAGGATCTGCACACATTTAATTCTTTATAGGGGTGGGCTGAGAATGGACAATGTAGAAAATGAGGTGAAAAGGATATTCTAGCAGCAGAAAGAAAACAGGATTGGCTCCTACTTGTGAAAAACAGACAAAATATGAACTGTGGGGTAAAGGAAAATGCTACGGTCAAAATTGCTAACTTGACACAACTTTGTATGACACCCAAGAACAAAAGCAGAGAGTCACAGAGCATGAAGTCCAATAGTATTAAGCAAGGGAAACATTCTAAGATCCAAGCCAACTGACAAACTGATTCAATAATCACTGTCACCGGCTGCTACCCAAGTAAGAGTTTGGGGCAAAGCGATGGGGGGAGGTACAGAACCGGGACTTAGAAATGAGCCAATCCGAGTGGCTGCCCTGCCAGGACCGGAGGGAGGTGTGACATTTGGTTCCACCCAGGCCAGAGACCTGAGGCTTGAGGGGGAGAATACAACAGGAGCTGCAGGTGCCCGCGGGTCTTATTTCTTCACAGGAGGCAAATGGACAGCGTTTTTTACATTACGATTCTTTAACTCAGTGACAGGCCGCTCGTTTAGTTGGGAGGAGACTGGACTGAGGGTAGGGATGGGGAGACATTTTGTTTCAGAAGGAAATCATGCTTCACTTATGAAATTAGGAAGTATATCCTCGTGGTGACGTTCAGTGCCTGAGTAAATCATTTAAACTAAAACCAAAAGCACCTGTTTCCTTCTGTGCACAATGAGGAAATGAAGGTAAGTCTCTAATGGAGTTACTGGTGTTAAAGAAAAAAATAGAGAAACTAACATATATATATATATTGTATGTCAGTGTCTGGTATATACAAGGGGTTCAATAACTACCAGCTATTTGTATGATTATCAGAACTGTCTAAGGGAACAAATAGCTTATGGATTATAAGGCAATAACCTATTTCAAGCTTTTTCAACCTGTTTCAACCTATTTTCAACTGGTTTCCTCAGTAAGACTTCTTAAAAAATTCTTTAAAAACTGTAGGGCTGAGGAGCATATCTTCAGGATTAGACTGCTGACAGAGAGAAGAGAGAGGGTTGTAATAAGGGGGGAGAAGGCGGCAGTTGGTGGTCTTTAGGGGCTGATGCAGTCTGTCATATACAAGGGTGTGAGCGGTGGGCTCCAGAGATGGACATCCAAGAAGAGTCTGCATGACACTTAAGTCTACCTGATGCTCACGGACATACTGAGTAAACATCGAATGAAGAATTTGCTGTTGATGGTGGTGGGGTTCACTTAATTTACTTGAACTCAACAAATATTAATTGAGTAGTTCCAATGGGGAAGTTCTGCAAGGGAAAAACAAAGGGCCTAAAGAGTTCATAATCTAGGAGGCAGGTTGAGACAGGTAATAAAAAATAATACAAAGCAATAAAACAGAAGTAGTAGTAATAGTAGTATATTCTCAGTGAGAGTGAGCTATTACTACTTGGGATGCCATGGGCTAATTGCATTCTCATATCAAATGTATAAGTTGAATAATTTGTCCAGCATCACACTGTTCATATAAGGTAGAGTCAGGACTCAAGCTGGAATTCATTGCAGTCCAGGGCAGTGGTTTTAGGCCACTATGACACGTGTTTCAAAGCAGAGGCACTTTCTGATGTGGTTCAGAGGAAGAGGTAACAGCATCAGAAAGGGGAGCTGAAATCAAGAAAATCTTCTGGGAGGAGGTTGCATTTGAGATGGAACTGAGAAGGGCAAATGGATCTTCAGCCAAAAGAGGTAGGCAAGCGGGCAGACAGGGCGTGCACAAAGAACAGTCTGCAGTGCGACTGTGAACCGGGATGGTTCGGGCACACAGAGCGGGGCTCAGAGGGGAGGAGGCCAGGGGAAGGCGGAGAGAGTGAGGGGAAGGGAAGAGAAGGGGAAGAGAAAGAGAGATTGATTGACTGCCTGCGGTGGGTAGGAGACAAGGGTGAACCATTGGTTTGAGATCAAATCTCAGAGTGATATGTCAAATTCTACACTGAAAAATCCACACTTAATGTTGTAGAAAATGGAGTCACTAAAGGTTTTGGAACTAAGAAGCAGCGTGATAAATGCTGTGGTTTAGATATATATACCTGGCAGTGATATGTGTGATCAATTAGGAAATGGAAAGACAAGAGAGAGATTGGTACTGGAGACAGGAATTAGTAAATTATTGCAATAATCTATCCAACAGGCAATAAGACTTGAGCAATGATTATAGGAATCCAGCATGAAAACAAGGGGAAAGGCTTGAGATAGTCTCAGATGGACTCTGCCAATAATTTGCCAAATGAACATATATTAGAGACAAGTGACAAGATGGGATAAAACATGAAGGAAGTTTTAAGAATGGAAGGAGAGGCAAGTCTGGAGTAGGCGAATGTGGGGAAGCGTCAAGAAACAAGGTAAGGTCAGGAATGAGACAGAAATTGGGGATGAGGTGATGGTCTCTGGAACCCATCACTTGCTCTTTAAAGAGAAGCTAACATTGAATTTTAAATATAAGAAAAACCACCCACTAGACATCTCATGCTTCACTGTCTTCTTAAGATCAAAATAAATCAAATGGTGCTTCATCGGAGGTCAATATTGTAAGACTATTTGGAGACTACCCTCTAAGTGTTATTTTTCTTTAAGTAAAGGTGTTTGTGTTAATAATGGATATGCAGTTAATACTTATGTTTATGATTTATGGAGCAATGTAGTCTGTTCGTTCAGTCACCCAGTCAACAAATATGCTGCTATTTTGTTCCAAGACCTGTATTAGGTGTTAGGAACCTGTTGGTGGGTCCATAGTCCTATTTGAATGAATGGCATATAGTTACAATAAACTGCAGCATGTGTGATAATGATAACTGCAATAGCAGTTAATGCACATCCAGCCTTTCATTTAGCATTATGCTAAGAGAAACTGCCTGTAATGTATGCCATTTAATCTTCACAGTAAGCTATCTGATCATAATACTCATTTTCCATATTGAAAATATTTTTCAAAAGGTTAAATAATTAGCCTATGGTTTCATGGGTAGTGTTCAAACTCAGGACTTAACGAAACCCAAAGGTTTTCGTCCTGAGGAATGGTTTGATAAGTTCTGTGGTTTAGAAAATGCATCCATTTATTTATCTGTAAAATGGAAGTAATGTAGTGTTTATAGATTTGATATGAGTACATGTTATAGTGCCCAGAATACAATTAGCACTGCTTCAAATAATAGCTTACATTTTGTCCAACAGTGAATTGTGGGATCAATTAAAATGAGGAGAGACTGATACTGAAGAGAAGAGTTAGTAGGTTAATATAATGGTCTAGCTGAGAGATAACAAAGGCTTGAGCAATGACTATGGGAATTAAAACATAAGAAAGTTCAAGACATTTAGAAGTGAACTCTGCAAAGAATTAACCTAGCTTCTATGCCACCTGCAGGGAAGCGAGCCCAAAGTCCTATGCTTGAGCCAGCTTCTGTGGAAGTTCAGACCCTCCCTGCCCTAGGGGAAGTCTGACCACGTAACTCTGCTCTAAGTGGCTTCATAATTCCTCCTCAGCTGTTTCTTCATCGCCCCCTATCTATAGCTCCAATGTCCTCTCCTGGAACTGTAATCTCCAAGTTTTCCCCTGCTAGGTTACATTCCATATTGTTAAGATTCTTCTCACCAGAGACAGTACACAAAACAGGTAACACTGGAGTCAAAAGATTTGGAGGCAAGAGCAACGGGTGTAGATTGGGTCACTAGAAGTTACTTCATTGCTCTGAACTTTTCAATTCCTCAACCTACCAAAGGTGATTATAAAACTCATGTGAAAGGCTGTTTGATACCCAAATTATACATGTATTTTAATTAAAGAATATTATTTTTTAAAATTCTTAAACTCCATTTCTCTCAATTCCTTGTACCCAGCGAAAGCTTAGCTAATTTGTTCATGCAGCTACAAACCAAACAATTGTTCACTCTGTGACAGCTATCCACATAACATTTAGCCAAGATGTTAGCAAACTTCAAAAAGCTAACACTAAAAAAAATAAAATTAAAGTCAAACAGAATAAGAGTACTATATTCATCATGCCTACCTCCAAAAAAAATCTTATCAAGCTTCTAAAAAGACAAGGCCCTGGAGATTTTCTGTATCAAATTTTTATTATTGTGCAGCTCATTAGTCAAAGAAACAACTTATATAAAGAGTAATCATGTCATTTGGCTATGAATTAGAAGCTTGAAAATCCGCACAGTAAAGCAGTGTAATAAAGGATGGTTGCATATGTTTGTTTAAAGCTGATGCCATGTAAAATGCTTGGCACTTATTAGTAACTGGGCTGAACTAAAGGACTATGTTGGCTAAATGAATGAGTGAATGACCATCAACTTCAGAAGCATCACCTTTGGTGCCAAAGTCAACAATCTATGAAATACGGAATTCCTTTCCTTACACAAAATTTAAAGCAACTTACAAAATGATACTAACCATGATGATGACAATGATAATTCCAATAATTCCAATATAGGGGTAGCAACAGTAGCAAATCCTCACAGGGCTTACTCTGACCCAGGCACTGTTCAAAATGCTTTACATATATTAACTCATCCAGTCTTCATACCAATCCTCTGAAGGATTTAATATTATTTCTGTTTCACAGGTCAGAATGAAAGCAAAGAGAGATGAGCCACTTGCCTAAGTGATTAGAACCCGTTAGCAGTGGGGCTGGGAATTGAACTCAGGTAGCAGCTAGAGCAGAGCTGCAAATTAGTACAGAGAAGAGAAAAGTACCGGTAAACATGAGAGCGACTGGCTTCGTATAATGAGATACTTACATTAAAAACATGAAAAATCTTGGTTGATAGGCTGGATTCATTTTATATGTATCAAACAAAATGTTGCAAAATTGTTAAAACTCAATGCAAAGCAATATTCAAAGAGCCGACGTCTGAGTAAAATACTCAACCAAGATGAACTCTCAAATGTGCACTTTGAACTGTTGCTCAAAGAGAAGAGAAGAGCAATTAAGGAATCCAGGTTGCCAAAGAATTGGAAGGATTGAGGCTCATTTGTATATATGTTTGTTCTGAAGTTCTCGTATCATATAGAGAAAATGAAAGAAAAGACTAATTAACCAATTAATTTCAGAATCGGGACAGGTTTTGCTCCGTTATTCTAATTATCTTGATCTTTTCTATAAAATAAAAACCACCATAAACTATTAAAGAAACAAACATTGAACTGAAGGAAAATATTCCATTCACATGGAGAGAATACCTCAGTGCATCCTTAGTTTTTGGAGATTTCAGTAGTTCTGTCTGTACACCATTCATAACTTCTCCATCTTCTAAGTTTTGTGTGGAATCCTGTAGAGAAACAAACACATAAGCATGTGGATGCTATGCATATAGAATTGGAAATTTGAATAAAACGTCTCCACATGAGAGAGTAAATGGTTATATACAGTATGCTCCAGTTTCTCTGAAGACTCGAAACAGGTGTTAATCTTTTCAGTGCTCCGAAATGTTCTTTTCTCTCCCGTTTGGTTTCTGAAATACTCGAATGGGCCATTTACACAAGGCAATATGTTAAGAGCTTTGGAATACATCATTTAGCTTCCTGCTACTCAACCATAAGCTTTTGGGACCAAATGTTTTCAATCAGCAAGGTAAAGGGGTACCAAGGGGAAGGTGCCATTGACAGGTGGTGATGTATTAGCTTTAATGTACTGTACTTGCTTGAACCCCCCGCCCCCAGTGACACCGAAATATAAAGAAAGCAAAATCCATGGGAAAAAATGCTGCCTGGCAAGGTTGGGTCTGCCAAAAGTGTAATAGGAATATTGCAGAAAAAGACATCTGGAGTTCTTCGTTTCTTAGGAGAATTTGATTCTGAGGACCATCTCCATCACAGAGAAACCCAAATGAACCATTTAATCTCCAAAATGGAAAACACTCTTCCACTGCAGGTAAGCGCGTGAGAGAGGCCCTTTACTCCAGGGTGGTGGCAAGTTGAGCGGGATGTCACACGGAGGAGAGGGCAGATGCCAGAGATCATGCCGCGTGCAGACTCTGATCTATGTAAGTCATTAGTCCTCTGTTAGGCTTTGAACTGTATTTTAATAAAGTACTTCTGCAGATACGCTACTCTTCAGAAGCAGGGTCACAAATAAATAGCTTTAGTCCTGGATTCAGGTTTCAATGAAACAACCAACCACGTGGAGAATGACCCATTATCAGCAATCACTCCTGTAAATGGAGCACTCCTGGATCTGAAAGTACCATTTCAACAACAAAAGACAACAGATGAGTTAAGAGTTGGCCGTAACAGAATTAGGTTAATATCTTAAAGAAAACAAGACACAGAGTGACAACTGAAGCAGTTTGTCATAGTGAACTGAGTAAAAAAAACAAATGCATTTCACTTTTAGACTGAGTAGCAACATTTCAAACAGGGACTGGTAGTTTTGTCAAGGACTTGGTCTACATAGATTTAAAAAAAAATAGTTATCTCTCCCCACAGAGATAAAGAAAGGGAAGGAAAATCCATAAGATTAAAGAATACTTTTCAGGTTAAGGCACACCTTAAAAGATGAATGTCTTTGTAAGCTTTTGAACATTCATATAATTATGAAGGGCTAGATATATGCTTACATAGGAAAGAGGATTGGGCAGGTTACAGAAATACTTAGGAAGAAAATTTAACAAAATATTTGCATTTGTGACTATCACACATGTCAGAACATCTGGTGACTGCATCTATGTCAAAATCATTAACTTTCTGATCTGCCTCTTTTACCCAGAGGGAGCTCCATGAAGGGTGAGTGCTCGTCTAGTCCTCTACATATTAAGCACATAACACAGTCTTCATTTAAGGGATGTTAATGGATAAGTGAGCCGAGTGCTAGTGTGTTAGCTTTCTAATGCTGTTTAATAAATTATCCCCAAATTTAATGGGTTAAAAAAATAAAGATTATCTCTCATGTTCGGAGAGTGAGAGGTGTAGCAGCAGTTTGTCTGGGCAGCTTTGGGGTGGAATCGCTCAGGAGGTAGCCCTCAAGGTGTCAGCAGGGCCTCATTGCAACCCTGCAAAGGCTCGACTGGGCTTTGAGATCTACTCTTTTTTTCTTCTAACAACTTTATTAAGATATAATCCACATAACATGAAATTATTCCTTTTAAAAAGTACAATACAGTTGTTTTTAGCTTTTTCAGAGTTTTGCAATCAGCACTAATTTTAGAACAATTTCAAAGCCCCCCAAAGAAACCCTATACCTCTTAGCCCTCCCTCACCATGTTCCCTGGCCCCCCACGGCCCTTTGCAATCAATCTGCATTTTGTCTCTAAGGATTTGCCTATAACGAACATTTCACATGAACAGAATCATAAGATATGTGGCTTCTATTATGTACTATAATGTTCTCAAAATATTCCATGTTGCTGCACGCATCAGTATTTCCTTCAGTTTTATGGCTAAATGACATTTCATTGTATAGATATACCACATTTTGTTTAACCATTCAACTTGATGGGCATTTGTTTGCACTTTTGCTAATTATGAATAATGTTGCTATGGACATTTGAAATAATAGTCCGTTATGAAATAATGTTAAGAAAAAGAAGTTCTTGTGTAGACACACGTTTTCAGTTCTCTTGGGAATATACCTCGGGGTGAAACTGTTGGGTCATATGGTAACTCTGTGTTTAATCTTTTGAGAAACTGCTATTCTATTTCCGAAGCGTCTGCACAATTTATATTCCCATAAGTAATGCATGAAGATTCCAGTTTCTCTGTATCCTTGCCAACACATCCCCCCCTTTTTCCAAAAAATTTTTAGCCATCCTTTTGGGTGCGAAGTACTTTTCGATTTGCATTTTTCTAATGTCTAATGATGCTGAGCATACTTTCATGTGATTATTGAACATTTGTATATCTTCTTTAGAGAAATGTTTAATTACATGAATTTTTATTAAGTTGAAAGAGTTCTTTAAGTACTCCTACACAAATTCCTTATCATATATATATATATATATATATATATATATATATATATATATATATATCAGATATTTCTCCCATTCTGTGGGCTGTCTTTTCACTTTCTTGATGTACTCTTTGAAGCACAAAAGTTTTTAATTTTAATGAAGTTCAACTTACTATTTTTTGTTTTGTTAATTTTGTTTTTGTTGTTCTATCTAAGAAACACTGCCTAATATAAAGTCACAAAGATTTACTCCTATATTTTCTTCTAAGAGTTTTATAGTCTTAGCTGTTAGTTTTAGGTTACTTGCTATTTTGAGTTAATTGTAATATATGGCATGAGGTAGGGGTCCAAGTTTATAACCAGCATATGAATATCTAGTTGTTCCAGCCCACCTTGTTGAAAAGACTATTTTCCCCCCTCAATTGAATTGTCTTGACACCCTTATCAAGACTCCATTGACCAAAAGTGTAAGAGTTTATTTCAATTCTATATGGGAGCCTCATGCCAGTACTACACAGTCTTGGTTATTGTAGCTGTGTACTAAGTTTTGAAACCAGGAAGTCTGAGTTCTCCAAATTTTGTTCCTTTTCAAGTTTGTTTTCGCTATTCTGGGTGCCTTGCATTTCAAAACATATTTTAGAATCAGGACATCAATTTCTGCAAGAAAGCCAGCTGGGTTTTTGATAAGGATAGCACTGAATCTGTAGATTGATTTAAAGAGTTTTACTATCTTAACAACATAAAGTCTTCTCATCTGTGAACATTCAATAGCGGCAGTTAGTTGAAATAAATGTTCTTTTCGGCTTTGTAATTACGTGTAGATAAACACCCCAGGATGACAAAGAAAACAACTGGGATATTTGCTATAAAGTTTTAACTGTCCAGTTTTGCCTCTGTGGCCCCCACTCCACATGGAACTTTCATGGTGATCCTTGCCAATTTAAGAAAATACCATCCTTTCTGGTTCAAATCAACATTCTGCAAGGTTAAAAATACTTTTCTCCAGTTCTAGTTAGATGGTACGTAAAGATTCTATTTATGTCAACAACATACTTAGTGCTCCAATTATATGGAAATGTCAATTAGAATTTGAAAGCAACACTGGGCCAATTATAACGTAATACTCTGCTCAAAGGTAATTCTGAACTGACTATAGTTGTAGAGCAATCATGTCAATAACTACATACTTAAAATGAATCACACACAGACTTATATGCCTAAGATGACAGTTGAGCAATCTTATTTATTTATTTACTTCTCATGAGAGACTAAGTTTTTATTCATTTTTAGAGAGAAAGAGAGAGAGGAAAAGAAGGAAGGAGGGTGAGAGAGAGAGAGAAACATTAGTGTGAGAGAAACATAGATCCGTTGCCTCCCATGTGCTCCCAACCAGGGAAAGAGCCCGAAACTGGGAATCGAACACGCAATCTTTTGGTGCATGGGACGACACTCAACCAACTGAGCCTCCTGCCAGGGTAAGAGTTAAGCTATTTCAAAAGTAACATCAAAAAGTCTTTGCTTTGCCACATCTATCAAAAAGGGCAATAACTATAGGTTATCATCTCAACTAATGGGGAGTGTTTGTCACTTGCCAAAATCATTTTTATATATTGCAGCAACAGAATTCTTTGATATTCTCTAGAGATGAGGCAGGCAGACAAATGCTTAGGGCACCCTGGAAGGGCACAGAGCCAGTTCCAAATTTACTTCAACAACTCCGTAACAATGCAGTACTTCAAGAGCTATAGGCCAAGGCAGTTTATTTTTAAACAGAATTCATTAAAATCATCTTTTCTAAATACAGCAAAATAATTGACAAACAACAATTTTAGAGTGCTTAGGATTTTCCCTCAATAAATTAATTACATGGTAAAATAGAAAATCACAAAACAACAAATATCTAAAAATAAAAATTATTTTTTCACACAGCTTATTTAAATGACTTTGGGAAAAATCTGTAAAACCATGATTTTTAAATTTGGAAATAAATGGGAAAATATCTGATTATGAAGAATTAGAGGTATAAACAACTGGTGCTTAACAGCCACTGTTGTTCTTCCATTTTAGACTTGAGAAATATTAACTATGTGATTTCAAATCCTCAAACTCCCCTCTAGAAAACAATGGTTTGGGAAGCTCTATACTTAATTTTATTAATAAAATTATTAAAATTTTTATTTTTAACGTTAACTTAAAATGGAGGGACGTAATCAGCAGCATAGTATATTAGGGCATAAAGTTATTTCAAAATGTATTTTGTCTTTGGCCACATTACAATCCTTTGCTCTCTGCTAAAGTTCAGCGGAAGGTCGTGTCTTGCCAACCAGGCAGAGACCTTTAAGAGCCTTGTCCTTCACCTCCTTCATCAAAACAGGGAACATATCATATATGGTTCTCACAAGAGACAAGTTTAATTACTACAATTTTTAAAAAGTGAACATTTTTAGCAACGCTTTCAGAATCACGGGAGCATTTCTGACAGCCAGAATGAGTCGGATTCAAACATCCCTGCACTATTTTTAGCTTTAAAATCAACACTTACATAAATATTCCCAAACCAATTAGCAGCAGCTGGAAAGTAAAGGTGTTTACATTTAGTTAGCAGCAGTGCTAACAACTGCCAGCGCTCGCAGGCAGCGTGAAGGGGGCCACGCACCGCGGCGGCCCTCTCTCCAGGGCGATCATGGTGTTGGCACCGGACCATCATTTCCTATTTCACAGTTGGTATAAGTCACTGATCTCATACAGGAAAGTGTGTTCATATGTATCATCATTAAGTTCTACATCTCCAAATAAACTTAGCACTTTTGATAAAACTTTTTGGAAGAAAACGCTACCCAAATTCTCACTGCTTTTCCCTAGTTGACCAGCTATAAAACAATATTATAAACAGTTTTACAGCTTTGTTTTTTGTCTCTCAGATGAGAATTAAAATAGATGCCCCCTTGACTTATACTAGGTGAAAATATACAGCCTTGATTTTTCCCCCCCGCAATGCATTTCAGCCGTATTTGAAATTACATGCCCACAAAATTTTAACTGCAATGGAGTTATGTTTCAAAAGTTCAGGTGCATTTGAAAACAAGATTTGCATTCTGAAAAGGAAACTGAAAGGTTTTTGTTTTGTTTTTTTGAAATTGCACATGAATTTCAGACTGAAAGTAATAGAAAAATTAAACAGAAGATCTGAATGTCATACTTACATGCCTGGTGCTCATACATAAACATAATGTAAATTTTAAAATTAAAATTCGAGGCATAATTTCAGAATATTTGTTTTACTTTTTAGAACACGAATATCTGTGCTGAAGTAAAAACAAGTTGTATTTAATAAGCACACATATGAAATGAACATGCATATTGGGAGTCAACACTGTTACTCAAGCATGATCTAATACATATTCTCACGCCTTATTCAACGCACTTCATGGGAAAGTCTCTCAGTTGGCTTCATAGATACTTCCCCAAAATGCTTCAGTCCAGCAATTTAACATGCCTATAATGCATTTTATATATATCACAATAAATAATTATATATAATAATATAATAGAATGTAAATTATATTATATAATTAAATAATTTATATAACATAATGTGATTATATATAATGCATATTAGACTTTATATTCATAAATATAGAAATTGGCAAAACATCCAGACATTTGAGAAGTGCTAAATTACAAGGTTCTCAAGAATAAGAACGGCATTTTATTTCTTTTACTTTTAACAGAGTTCCTCAAACTTTAGCATGAGTTGGAATCGTAACCTGGGCCTTGTGAAAAACACAGATTGTTGGTTCCCATCTGATGTTCTGGTGAAGGAGGTGTAGAGTAAAGCCTGTGAGTTTGTATTTCTAATCAGTTCCCCATGCTGCTGGTCAAGGACAACGCTTTGAAAATGCCTTATAGTACCTAGTGCAGATCCTCCAAAATCCTGAACAACATGAATAAAGCCCAGGGAAGACTGTGCTGATGGGCTGGTCTGGTTAACTCATTTTGTAGCTAAGGAAACTGAGACCCAGAAAGGAGAGGTGACTGCTCCCTTTTCACTTATTGTGAAAGTGACAAAGCCAGCATCCAGGATTCTGATTCTCAATTCAGTGCTCTTTCTCTGTTGATAGTCATTGAGTTAATGAATGTTATATTTATTCATTTTAGGGATCATTTTAACTTTCAATAAAAAAACATTAATAAAAACTTTAACAATGTCTTGGATATACTTTATCTTTCTTCCAAAGATTTCAAAACATTTCACATGTAACTAGATGCATATGCATAACAATCCTAAATAATTTCTTGGCATTCTTATTCCAATTTTGTACATGGACATATTCAAGAACAAAAGGATTAATATCTTGTCCCAGGTGAAACCAAAGGTCAAAGAAATAACCAAGATTACTTAGGATTCACATTGGCTAAGATTTAGGTTTGTATGTAAGCATGTTAAATATATTTACCTTGTAATTTCTTTTTTTTTCCTTTTCTTTTTCTTTTTTTAAATATATCTTTATTGATTTCAGGGAGAGGAAGGGAGAGAGAGGGAGAGAGAGAGATGGAAACATCAATGATGAGAGTCATTGATCGGCTGCCTCCTGCACGCCCCCTGCTGGGGATCGAGCCCGCAACCCGGGCATGTGCCCTGACTGGGAATCGAACCTCCATCTCCTGGATCCTAGGTTGATGCTCAACCACTGAACCATACCAGCCGGACTACCTTGTAATTTCTCCTAGCTACCAATTTTAGGCAAATAGGACAAGGAAACGATATATCATAAAATATTAAAAGAAATGATTTACATGACAAAACTATCAAGTGTTTCATTATTCTAGAGGTTGAGCTCTAATAATTGCATTTTTAAAGTAAAAAGCTATTTTTTGGGAACACAATTAATTAAATTATAAATAATCTGCTAACTAGTCCCTTGCTAATCTTAGAAGCAGGTAAAACCAGTAACATTAAATGGCAAGCTCAAAACCCCGGCTTGTGGGGTGTGTGAGCACACATTCACACACTCGCTGCTAAGCTGCGGGGTAAGTTACCAGAATGCACGTGGGGTAAAACTGCACTGAGTTGAAACAATTCTGAACTTTGTAAAATGCGCTGAAAGTCACCATCCTTCAGGTGACTGTCTCACAGAGCTCATGCATTTGTGGATGCTGAGCTGCACACGTTAAATACCACTGACTCTCAACACACTCACACAGAAAGTTGGCCGCACTTTCTGTTCATCTGGTTTATGTCCAAAAGATGCTGAGTGGTTAAACAGATTTAATAAAAATAAATTTGAAAGGAGAAAGACCACGGTATAGTAGTAAAACTAAGCTCTTTTCTAAGACAAAAGAGACAGAGGTTCCAACAGTTCTCTCTTTGCTTTGCCTGGTGACCATACACTTAATTTCCTGGCCTCACTTTTATTATCTGTAAAATGGGTACAAGAATATTTCTATTTCCTATTTAGGTATAAAATGTCCCAGAACTTAGTGAAAGGACACTGAATAGTCAGGCAGGTAAGCCCTTCTAAAGAAATAATAAAATTTTTTAAAAAGAAAACCACTGCTGACATCACAATCAACCTTTCACCTGCTCTGTTGCTCTTTTCAACAGAAGACCAACACCAGTAGGCATGCTGCTTCCAACTCAGATACATTCAGTGAAAAGCTGCTTTAAAATCCTTACCACCGTGGAACTTCAGAAGTTCAACAAGGAAATTCTGCAGCCCCTCTATTAATGCCCATTGTTTCTAATTCACACTCAAATAACACATTTTAAAAATGCTAAAAATAAGAGTGGAAAACACATGTATCTTTTTCAAATACAAAACTGATACAAACATGTCAACAATGACCACTATGATTTTAATTGGGCTATTTTCTCCACCCTGTTACAGCTAATTTTCCCGGTTTCTTTTTATTATTAAACTCTACAAAAGCACTTGAGCGCAACACTTAGGTACATCAAAAAAAAAAAAATGCTGTTTATTTCTGAAAGGGTGAGGAGACTGGACAACAAAGCATGTTCTCCCATAAGCGTCTGCTTCAGACCACACGCCCATCACAAAACACATGATCAAAGGTATTGTAAACATCTGCTTCTCTCCCATTTAATCTCCATTTAAACCACATCATCTTCTCAAATATTTAGAATACAGAGCTGTCAAAATGGGTGATTTGCTGGCACGAGGGCCTCATGTAACTACAAACCATCACTTAACGCTGGTAAATCTATGAGGACGCGAGGAAGTGGGGATAAAGCCACAACCACCAAACGTTTGTAGCTGGACCACTTTCCTTGTGCTGGCTGAAATATTTTCAGTCAGGTTTGACTCTAGAAAATGTACCATGTGCTTTCAAGTAAAGCTGCACAACTTCCAGCTTTGGGCAGGAGGCGGTCAACATGAAAACCCGCATTATTAAGGGAATACTTTCACGGGCGCGTGCGACTCGCTCGTGCCGCACACACGCCCCTGCCGGTCTTCACTGTGAGAATCTTCACGAGGCAAATGGGCTGCAGAAAATTCTGAGCCAACAGATCAAGTCATAGCTGTTCCAGGAAGGACAAAAGGCATTTATGTGTATACTTAGTTTATTTGTATGTTTCAAAAAAATTCTCAAAATTAGGAAGCCGAAATTCTATGTTGAAAAATTCTGTATAGTCATCACCAGGAGACCAGCTTCACCACCCATCTTCATTCATGAGGCATGTTCAAGGGCTTTTTCTCGCCTGGCTGGTGTGGCTCAGTAGTTGAGCATCGACCTAGGATCCAGGAGATGGAGGTTCGATTCCCAGTCAGGGCACATGCCCAGGTTGCGGGCTCGATCCCCAGTCGGGGGCGTGCAGGAGGCAGCCGATCAATGATGACTCTCTCAACATTGATGTTTCTAGCTCTCTCTCTGTCTCTCCCTTCCTCTCTCTGACATCAATAAAGATTTAAAAAAAGCCTTTCTCATTGCTTAGGCAGAGAGGCGTTTTACTCTCTTCTTACCCAGCCCCAAATTTCCCTTATCTGACTATGTGCACTTGTTTCTCTTCTATGACCTTCATATATCTTCCCACACAATCGCTCTGCCATTAGTTTTGTCTTTCTTGCATTTCACTTTGTGACACCCTTATTGGAAGCCTCTGGTTTTAAAAACTATCTCACTTGCTTCTGTTATAAGGTCTTCTGAAAAGAAACAATTTGGGCACAAATTTTTTTCAGACATCCTAGGATGCCCTTGAAGCAATCCTATCCATGACTTCTATGAAGAATGGAGCAGCAGGAGAGGAAAATGCTGTATGGACAAAAGAAGTGGGTGATCCAGAGCTGGCTGTGTCCCTGGTTTCAGCAGCATGTGGAAACAGCTTTAAATGGGGTACGGAAGTCTGAACTGCTGAGAGTACCTGTAGTCATGGGGAGCAGTCAGCAAAAGGTTTGTGATTTTTATTTTATTTTTGTTTGTTTGTTTGTGTTTTAGATATAAACGCACAACAGAGTTGAAAGAGATTATACAGAAGTAGCTATGGTCAGACCAGAACATATTCTAATCACTCTAGGAAACTACCTTGCATTTCTGTTCAAGTCCCAATGCCTTTTACTTAAAAGTGTTTACAGTGCTTCAGGGGACTGGGAAAGCACTGCCCCATTAAGAAGATCTCCTTGGTTAAGCTATCAATAGCTAAAATATAAGCTCCATGTGGGTAGGGTTTTGTTCACTGATATAACCCTAAGACCTAGACTAATGCTTGACACACAGTAGATGCTCAACAAATATCTAGACACACTAGCTATCTGGAGCACCTGTGCTTGTCCAGCATCCATCTGCCCATCCTTTAACAGCATGGGCACTTTCTTCTGAGCACTCTGTACAGACTCAAGGCCCCCAGGACCACCTCTGTGCCATGGAAAAGCTCTATAATGGCATTCATCTCCAGGTAGGCGATGCTTCCTTCACACGTCAGTCTCCCTTGCTTGGCTTGATGTTCTTACAGTGGAGAATGTGTCTTCTCCATTTTTGTATACCTATCACCTAGCACAGGCCTGAAAAATGGTCCATATTCCACTTCAGAGGTCTTTACTTCTAAAGAAATCCTTTCCTTAGAAATCCTTCCCCTTAAAAGCTCTTAGGTAATTTTCAATAGAAGAAAAATACATCCCAACATTTATGAATCCTCTACAACGTGCAGATTATTAGGCCGGACTCTATGGGAGGAATTCAAAGATGCATGTGACACTATCTTTGCATGCAAAGCTGCAAGCTAGCTGGAGCCATTGCCAGAGGCATCTCAGGCAGAAGACTTTAAAGTGGAACTGAAAGCTAATCTTTATTTATGGATTGAAATAATTGAAGTAAAAGAGGCTGCACCTATTTGTACCTGGCTGGTTATGTTTCTTCATATATGCTTTTATATTTTATTTATAATAATGTAATTTAAAATGGCTTTCATTATTTATAAACTGTATCTAAACCAATATTTAAAACCATCTAAGTTCCACAGTTGCTGGGAGCGTGAGTTTGTCAGGCTCTTGCCAGCTGGGAAAGGGACCCTGCCCTGCTGAGGCCTCCAGATCGTGAACCTTCAGACTGGAGATTACTGAGCAAAGTGGGGCCCGTCCACCTGAGGCAGGGCCGTGAGCAAGGCCCCACCACCGCAGCCAGGCCATTTACAAACTTTTGTTTAAAATTCTTCTCCTCCTCCAGCTATCCCATCTCTTTCGATCCAAACATGGTCAAGGTGAAAAAACCTCTCGGGTCAACTGTCTTCTCCCATTTTCCCTTCCTTGGGCATCTCTTTAGCCTTCAGTGGGACATGGTTTCCCAAATGCCTCCCCACCCCTACCCCCACTGCTTCAAGAAGGCCCTGAAATGTGCAAGCTCAAGGATGTCTTCAGGCATCGCCTCTGCTACGCTGACTGAAATGGAAGCTGACTTTGCCCAGGAGCCACTTCAGCAGCAGCCCTCTGAAGCGGGACAGGGTCCTTTTCTCCCCCTCCCCACCCTGGAGCTGCGTCCAGACTGAGATCCCTGTTTCCTCCTCTAGAACCTGCAGCCTCCTTCTCACTGCCTTCACCGGTCAGTCTCCAGGTTGGTCCCCAGCATTTCCCCCTGTCCCATGATTTTAATTTATGTATCTTTCTTCCTCCGTGCCTGCCCCCTCCTAGCATCCTGTGACTTGCACTTCTGCGGTGCTCTAGCACCTGGGCTTCGCTCAGCGCTTCCTTCTTTTTCCTGTTTCAGAAACTGGAATCAAAAGGAAAATCAGAGGTAAGAAGCCAAGGGAGAGGGTCCAGGCTCAGTCCTCAAGATGTTCGTCCACAAGATGTTCTCGGGTATCAAAACAGAACAAATGGCATGCTAGCTCAGGGCTAGAAGCCCACAAGCAAAATGGGGTTCGTTCAGTGCACATTTACTGGGGATCTCTTTTTGTGTGCCAGGCAATGTGCTAAGAGTTGGAGATATACAGAAAAATAACACACACGTACACACACACACACACACACACACACTGCACCGTAATGAGCTCATTCTGGGGAGGGAGGAGCAATGAGGCTGAAGAGAAGACAGAAGTGACTCAACTTTCCACTGTTCCCCTTTGTATGCTCCATAATTCGATTTATTTGAGCACCAGTCAGATCCCATCTACACTGCTATCCTTTCTTCAACCTCAATACCTTTCCATGTGCGACAACAAGTATGTTAAATAGACTAACAGGAATTAACCATTCTCCTTCTAAAGCGGTGTTTCTAACTTTTTCTTGGATCACAGTCTCATCTGCAAAACTAAGGACAATAATGCTTCCTCTCCCAATAAAGATACACGTATGCACACACATAGAATTCTGCACAATATTTCAGGGCTTTTCAAACTCCCCAATCTTAACTATGATCTCAAGGTTAAGGCCTGATGTCTAGCTGCTAACCCAAGCCCACGTCTTTGACAGAATCATAAGAGATTTGTAATACAGAAATGATAATGAATGTTTTCACAGACAGATCCTTAAATAGTGATTGCTACATGGAAAAATATCTGAATAGGGCCGGTGGTAGCTGCTACAGATAAAAAGCCTAAGTGGGCCCAGCCGGCGTGGCTCAGCGGTTGAGCGATGACCTATGATCCAGGAGATATCGGTTCGATTCCCAGGCTCGATCCCCAGCAGGGGAGCGCAGGAGGCAGCTGATCAATGACTCTCATCATTGATGTTTCTCTCTCTCTCTGTCCCTCTCCTTTCCTCTCTCTGAAATCAATAAAGAGATATTAAAAAACACACACCTAAGTGGATGTGGGGAGGGTATCTCACTGACCACACTTCCCCTCCACTTTCCTGAGACCCCCCACGAAGGTGAGAGGTGCAGTACGGACAAAGATCCCTTCAAAAGAGGTCCCAACTGCTGTGATAATCTCTGAAGCCTCCTTGACAAGCTGAGTCACTCCTGCACACAGGCTCCCGGCGTGAGTGTTTCACATCATGCTGGGGCAAAATTACAAATTACTATAAGCTCTCGACCTCTGGCCTGCATGCAGCATATATGACACTTTAACTGTTAAATCTGTGAGTACTAAAGGGTGATGTTCTTGTCCACTAGTCCATTTGTTTGCCCTTCTGGGATTGACAAATTTCAGCCTCCAAGGTTCAAATCTCTTTCTCCAACCCCTTCCCCAGGCAATTCTTAGAAGTATGTGGCAAAATATACTCTAATAAGTTTTCTAAATTCACAGTTTTAGAGCTGATTCTATTAGACAATGATTTAATCCAAATGCCATCTTCGGATTAATCTTTGAATACCATCCAGATCCACTAAACAGGAGTAGTTAGTGGCGCAATTCTGTAGATAAGAAATTCACGCAAGGAAAACTGGTCATGGATACAATTCACAGGTTGTTTATAAGTTCTGATTCCTCTTACACAAGAGCTACAAACCAGCTTTATAAAGGACTTCCCCAAATCCCTGGGCCAATCTTTTCCCCACCGCATGTACATCACTGCATTTCTCTCCCACTTTCCCTTTCACTGGGCCTGAAAAACACAGGACCTACACTCAGTTAACATTGTCTGATAAATGTCATCTGAAATCCTCGTGAAGTCTGACTTGGCTCCCAGCTTACAAAGTTGTAAAAAAGCAAGGCATGTCCAGCCACCTCTTGGTCTCTGTCTGAGTTTTATCAGCTTATTTTATAGTGGATACTCATATTTATTGAATGAGTGAATCAGTGTACAAGTGAACCCATCTACCTGATGTGTGACTGAGAACCAGACTACGCCCCATACTGCCTCCCAAAGAAATGTGCGCCAGTCTGTTTTTTCCATAATTGCACACAGAAATAACAAACCAAAGAGAAACTGTATCTTTCTAATCACTCAGCAAAGTGTCAATTTATTAAAACTTGTAAATATTTGAATGTTCCCTGAACTATATTTTTAATCAGTGATGAACATAACAGAAAGAAATGGTTAAAAAATGAATCAGGTATTTTTCAGATCTATAATGGGTCACTTATTCAAGGCTATACGAACAACAAAAGAGTCTCAAATGAAAAAAAAAAATAAATCTATCTAGCCAAAGCTTCCCTTGGCCTGGACTACACAGAGATTTTCTTGCTATTGAATTTCTGTTAAGGTGTCCGCCACAGCACCATCAGCCAGCCTTCAGCTGTGTCTAACCAGTGACGCAACCTCACACTTTTAATGAACTCCCAGGGTTGCGCAGGGAAGTGCATGCTTCCCGACAGATGGGGCTTTTTAACCTGAGTGGTGACACAAACCCCTCTCTTCTCTTACTACAAGGGAAACACTCCTGCTGTCGCTGAGGGCACTCACTCAGGTGATGTGTCTCTACAAAATACAGCAGATGACCTCTTCCCTTGTGAGGCAATCATGGCAGATTTAAATGACAGATTCTTCAAAAAGAATGGCAACAGGAAGCAAAAATAATAGTTCCATATAATCAAATACAGAGCTTGAGAGACAGAAAGGGAAAAATGAGGCATGGCTCAGCTGGTTGGAGAGCTGTCCAGTGCACTGGAAGGTGGTGGGTCCGTTTCCAATTGGGGCACGTGCCCAGGTTGCTGATCAATTCCTGGTTGGGGCACGTGCGGGAGGCAGCTCATTGATGTTTCTCTCATATCAATGTTTCTCTCTCTCTTTTCCCCTCTCTCTCCCTTCCTTTCTCTCTCTCCTTCTCTCTCTCTAAAAATCAATAAATTAAAAAAAAAAGATGGCACATTTTTTTATCTGGGCACAAATACTTGGAGCTTGTAGAAAAGAGGGGAAATAAGTTTTGCACCATTCTATATACTTTGCACCCTGAAATCAGAAGTCACTCATATAAATCTATATTATTGACATGGAAGGGTAACAGGATATGTCACTCCAAGACATGCCTCTTTGACATCAGTATGACTTTGAGCTAAATGCAATTGAGAACCAGAAGACACAAGAACTACTCTTTTCTCTTCCTAACTTCCTAAAAATAAAGTAAAAATTTCCCCTTTTGTGAGGGAAATTTTCATTTGGCAAGATGTCTTCCTACCACCTGACACAACAAGACAACCCTTACTTACCAAACATTTCCCTTCCCTTCCCTTCCCTTCCCTTCCCTTCCCTTCCCTTCCCTTCCCTTCCCTTCCCTTCCCTTCCCTTCCCTTCCCTTCCCTTCCCTTCCCTTCCCTTCCCTTCCCTTCCCTTCCCTTCCCTTCCCTTCCCTTCCCTTCCCTTCCCTTCCCTTCCCTTCCCTTCCCTTCCTTCAACTTGCTTCCTAAGCCCAAGGTGCCCAAGACCCTTCTCCGTGGTTTCCTTTAAGATGGTATATGAGCACCAATCATGCGGACACCTCCTTGAGCCACATTTTACTCTGTAAGTTCCCAGTACGCCTGTGTATGTAAATAATTAAAACAGGTTTTACCTGTACTAATATGTATTTTATCAACTTGATTCTTGAGTCCCAGACATTGAGTCTAGAAGGATAGAAGGAATTAGATTTTTTCTTCCCTAAACTATAAAGAAATTGAGACCAGGAGGCAGAAAAGAGGCAGAAAGTCATTGAAAGAATTAGAAAAGGGAGAGTAAAAGTCAGTAATCTAAATGTGTCCCACTCTATACCCAGACTTTTGGCCTAAAAAAAGTGAAAATTGCAGGTCAATTTTTAATTAACATAGCTCTCTTTCTCTGCATTCTTATGGTTATGATCCAATTGAGTTCAAACAGAGCAAAATTGGTTGTTTTTCCCCCCATTATTTTTCAAAGCTATTCATTCCCCAAATCCAGCTTTTCACATTCTACCCTATTATCTTACAAAGCAATATACCAATCGACTTATTTTATTTCTGTCTACCTGAATAATTCAATCCTCAATGTGTCCATGCATTTAGACTTCTTGTCTTAAAATAATTGATTTCTTAAGTATATACTCTGTCAAATTTTAATCTTTCCCTCTAAAGGAGTTGACTCTGTACAGCTGTCAAATATATCACTGAGTATGTTTTTCTATCATGTCTCTCAAGTTCCATTAGGTGCTAATGATAACTTCTCAGTTTGTGGGTCTGTTACTGGCGTGGGGGAGAATACAACTTTCCTATACCCTTCTAGGTTCTTCCAGCCGGTCTCACAATCAAATTGATATAAGACAGATTAACAAGAGAAAATAAGCAAATTTAATTATATACATACGGGAACCCCAAATACATGAGAGAGTAGAAACCATACATACATAAGAGACTAAGAAACAGAAGGGGGAAAATGAAATATATACAACATTCTGCAGTAAGGATGAGGTGAGGCATCTTGGGGCTTCAGAGTGGAGGGAGGTCATTCTCAGGATGATAAGAAGAGCAGATGTTCGGTAATTAGAAGTTTGCCCTGTCCTATAAATAGGTCACGAAAAATATTTCTGGTGATAAATCTTATTAAGGGCAAGGCTCCTAATTTAAATTCTTTAAGGGAGAGGTAAATGTTTCTTTTGAGTGCACAGGGTCTCAACTGCCTTCAGTCAAAATAGTTCACACGCCAAAGTGGCACATCTTGGGGAGGCCTATTTTTTCACTGGAAAGACTGGTGAATATCTGGATTAGTCATGATGCAAAAACTTTGGTTTGCAGTTGCAAACCTGTCAAAACCTGATGCCATTTTATTTGACTGTTTTTTAGGATTAACATTCATTTGGGTACCTTTACATAAAAATAACTCTCAGTAGTTAATTGCTTTGGACTAGAGCAGTTGGCCTAACCTTACTGTCCCCTAATAAATCCACTGTCATATTTGAAACCAAGCTTTAAGAATTTCCTAGGTATGGGTTCTAGTCACACACGACATCCACGTGGAATACTATATCCATTCTGTCTGGACCCACACTGAATAGCTATTGTGATCAGCAGCACTTTAAACCTGGGAGAGGTGTTGTTTTTTTTAATGATGCTATCATTGGTGATATTATTTTGCCATCTGAAACATCTAATATTAACACAGATGAAATGGTGACATTCTTTCCAGGTTGATACCCCATTCAATCCACTACCTTCCATAGACTTTTACTTTTCCTCTACTTACTTTTGAATAAAGTGATATCATTTCAACACATTCTTAACTTTAGCTCCTTTATTACTCAAATAATGTCATTGCAAAAAGATGTTTTATGAAGTGTAGAGAACCTGCTAAAATATGACCATTTTTTTTTTCATAATACTGAAGACAGCAATAAAAAGAGTAGAAAATTTACTGATCAAATGGCATGGTTGATGACTTTTTTTTAAAGCTAGCTAAGGGGCTGCCAGGAATATAAAATGCCAAGTCCTGTGCCCCACTTCAGCTTAAAGACCGCTGTAAATTGATTAGTATAAAAAAATGAAGCAACTGATTTATGGGAAGAAATTATATAATGAACAAAGAAGAACGACAGTTTTAATTAATAGAGGAACAAGTACATGTTGCTGTTGATTTTTAAGTTGAAACTTCAAAGAACACAAACCTGTTTCCCAATCTATAGAATATTTTTCATCTTCAGTTTAGATGCACTTTTAAGTTCAGACGCTTTTCCTTTGTTTTTATTATTTATAGTCTCATCAAAGAAGAGTTTAAAAAAAACATGAGAAAAAGAACGAAAAAAAGGCTTAATTAATTTTGACAGGCATTGCATTAATATGAACTGTTAAATATACTTCTAAGACTCTAAGCAATGAAAGCTAGAGGAGGGCTGCTAACAATGCCCATATCTAAAATCTAAATTTCAATTATCTGCTATATTTACAACTTCATGCTTTACAAGGCGTCAGAAGGGATGGCTTAGTGGTCTCAGCATCTGGTTTTGAAATGCTATATTCCACAAATCGCACAATTTAACTCGTCCCTTAGTGTTTGGAGGGCTGATACACAGGCAATTCACTCCAACACTCGTGGGCCTATCTACCAGGGCCTTGTACATTGGTGGTGGAGTGATGGGCTGCTCCAGATCCTTCCCTTCCCTTTTATGATGGCAGCAGACCATATTTTGTTTGAATGGAGACTAGTTTCTCTCTCCCTACATTAGGAGTGCTCCCAACGATCCCCTCCAATGTGAAATATACAAGGTAGCAAGGTATTCATTACTTTTAACACATGACAAAAATATTTAGTAATAAAATATGGTCCTAGTAACTGAAGTTTTCAAAACTGGAACAAAACTGATGCATGGCAACTCAAACCATGCAGAACTAGGTGCAAATGGATGTCTGGGTCTCTGAGGAAATAAGAGGGAGGCCTCTGCGACTGCTCCCACATAAACCATGTGCTCAGTCCCTGTCTCTCATATACTGTGTGCATTTTCCTGGAAAACAAAGAGGCCACAAGAGAGCCCACTTAAGATGCCCCTGTCATGTAAATATGTCTGCACTATATGGCCTTCCAAAGAGCTGAAATGCAGTACTTGTTTGGGGTAATGTGTTATTTCTGTAATATTTACTGTCACCTAGGGGAACAAAAACCAGTAGGTCTAATTGCAGTCTTCACTAAAATAGCAAATTAATTAAGGTTGGAAATGCCATAATTAATTAGATCAGCTGTCCTTCACTCGAGGGGCCAGAATCTATACTGAGTGATCATAATCTGCACTTTCTAATAAAGCTATACGGCCAGTAAAGCAACATGTTCTGTGTTAACAGCAGCATCGCCACAAGTTGTAGACGGCATTGAACTTGATCCTCCATTGTTTCTCAGCATGCCACATCTTTTCTGCTGTGAACAAGTCCAACCATATTTAAAGCTTACTTTAGAATATATCATCTTACATAACATACAAGAATGTCTGATAATAATTTCCATCAATTCAACCCAGTTGTTTATAAATAAGAGAAAATAATGGAAAGATATATTGCCATATTTTATTCCTAGGATGAATATAAAAAATGAAGCACCTTCAAATATAATTAAAATGTAAAATGTAAATATATACCAACTATCAAAGTAGCATTAAAGGCGTTAGGGTTGACAATTAGATAGAAAATGCCTAAAATATTTAAGTAATGCTGAACTTGAAGTTTAAAATAAAAAGTCCAAAGAAAGTGAAAACACCAGTGATTATTGTTTACAATATGTAAGTTACAAGGGGAAAAAATGCATGATAAATGTAGACACTTGTTATTTAAGGCAAACTTAATCATATCAGGTCTTTAGTAATATATTGTCCATTTAAGCAAAGGTTTCAAATTATTGGTCAGAAGTTGTTTATAGTCATCTCTTCTAAAGTAAATTATCTAAGATTCCACTATAAAGAGCTAAAGAAGGGCAAAGTAAGAAGAAAAAAGAAAAGAGTATAAATAAGAATGGAAACTAATAAAGTGGAAAATACACATATAGTAGAGAGATATCAATTAAAACAAAAGCTGATCCTTTGAAAAGATAAATAAAATGAACAAACCACTAGCCAGAATAACCTTGAAAATCAGTGAGAAGACATGAATTACCAATGTCAGGAATGAAAGCAGGAACACCACTACAGATTCCATAGACAGTTAAAGAAAAAAAATTAAAAATATTACTTATAGCAATATATCTATCTATGTCAATGAAACTGATAAACTGCTTGAATGACATAAATGACCAATACCGACTCAGTAAGAAAGATGGAACTTAAAGGGCTCTATATCATATAAAGCATTTCAATCAATAATTATAAACCTTCCCACAAAGACAACTAAAGGCCCAGATGACTACATCACAAACATTTCAGAAAGAAATAATACCAATCTTACTATAACCCTTTTAGAAATAGAGAAGCAGGGAACACTTCCTAACTAACTCATTTTTATTAGACCATCATTATTCTGAAACCAAGATCATATAAAGACATTACCCCATAAAGAAAACCAGAGACCAATATCCCTCATAAACAGAGATGTAACAATCTTTAATAAAATATTAGAAAATTAAACCCAGCAATATACACAAAGGATAATGTATCTTGATCAAATGAGGTTATCTGGAATGCAAGCTTGATTTCACATTAAAAAATCCATCAATGCAATCCACCATGCTAATAGAACAAAAAAGAGAGATATAAGAAAAGAGTTTCATGATTAAAAACTCATGGAACATAAGAGTAATCTATGAAAAACTTCGCTGTAACATCATATTTAATGGTAAAAGGCTGAATGCTTTCCACCTAAGATTGGGAAGGCGGCAGGAACATCTGTTCTTGCCACTTACATTGGAACCAGTGCAGTTAGGTAAGAAAAGGGGATAAAAACATAACCACTGGGAAGGAGTAAGTGAAATGATCTTTTTTTCTTTTTAAAAAAACGATGCTGGGTCAAATGTGCATACACAGATGAAAAAAATCGACTTCCAGTTTACACCACAGAAGAAAATAAATTTCAGGTAGATTATAGCTTTAAAAATGAATGGCAACAGTAATAAAGCTTTTTCAGAGACAACAAAGAAGAATATATTCAGTATTCTGGGATAGGAAAAGACATATTAAACAGGACACAAAAGCACTATTTATAAAATAAAGATTGATAAGTTGAACTACATTAAAAATAACTGCTCATCGAAAGACACCACACAGAGAGTGGTGAAAACAGCAAGCCACAAACAGATTATCTGCCACACAAGTTTTCAATAAAAGGGTTCTCATAGAGGCTATATAAAGAACACCTACAAATCAATGCAAGAGAGGAGGGAAACAGGAAATACAATAGAAATATAGGCAAGAGATGTAGATGAGCACTTCATAGAAAAAGATAAAAATATGGCACATGAAAAGGTGTTCAATCTCATTAATCATCAAGGAAGCATAAATTAAGCCCTAATTTGACACCACTACATACCTATCAGAAAGGCTAAAATGGGAAAGCCGAACAATCTCAACTATTGGTAAGGCCATGGACCTCCTGCTCCATTTCAGCGCAGGTGCCAGCGTAATTTAGAACAGCCATTTGAAAAACTGGTCACATGCACACAGCCTTTAACTCCTAATTGTATAGACTCAACAAAATGTGTACATCTGTGCGCCAAAAGACAAGTACGAGAATGTTTATGGCAGCATTATTAACAATAGCCTTGAAGTAGAAGTAACCCAAATATTTATCAACAGTTGAAGAAGGAGTTTGAGGTAAAAATAATAATGCCCACAAATAAAGCAATGAATCAAGGAAAACTTAAATAAGGAAAAGGGATTCTAATGCCTTCTTTTTCATAGAAACGCTTAAGAAATATTGCCCATGGCAGATGAATCAAGAAATAGATGTTTAAGTATATTATTAAAAGCTATAAAGGCAACCATTAGTCAAAAGATAGCCATTAACCTGAAAATTATATGGAGCCATCAGGAAGTAGAGGAGGTGAGTGGGAGGTGGGAGGTAATGCTCAGTGTATGACATTCTTCATCTATGATGGTGGGCAGTCAAGAGCAGACATTAGATTAATCTGACATATCAAGAGAGGGAAATAATATAATAATTAATTTAAAGTTATATGATAGCTACCAAAAAATGTAATAACAACTGTGAGCAAGCAGCATTTGCCTTTGGGGCTGGGATTGAATAGGAGCCCTGGAGGCCAACCTTCATTCTATTCTATTTTTTTTTGATATCAACTGTTTAGATGTGCTTATATTACTTCTGTAATATAAGTACTAGAAAAGGGCCCTAGCCAGTTTTGCTCAGTGGTTAGAGAGTCGGCCCACGGACTGAAGGGTCCCGGGTTTGATTTTGGCCAATGGAACAGGTTGCTGCCTTGATCCCCGGCCCCGGTCAGGGCACGTGCGGGAGGTAACCAATTGACGTGTCTCTCTCACATCTATGTTTTTTTCTCTCTCTCTCTAAAAAGCAATGGAAAAAATATCCTCCGATGAGAATTTAAAAAAATATATATTAGAAAAGGTACATAAAATAGGTAAAAGGCTCCAGGTGAAGGCCTGAAGGGTTTTAGTCTCTCCCACAGCTCAGCAAGTTGTGCTTATTGACAGATGGTTGTAGTAAGAGATGAGCATACAAAATCTCTTAGACTCCTAGAATATAAGCCAAAGCAATTTCTTGTGATTTTCTAATTCAATGAAAATTAAACTCTATAGCCTGTTAACTTTCACTTTAGCATAATTCCATTAAGTGCTTTTGTTTTGAAATATGATTTACATTTTCGACACATACTAATCTATGTATAATTAGAAGAATATATTGTTAATCTCTAAAGATTGACTTACAAGGGAATAATATAATGGGATGAGTTCTTTGAGGCAAAATAATTTTTAAAGTTCATGATTATCTTTTATAATATATCATGTAAGAACACGTTTATTAATTTAATGAACCTACTTGTCCTGTTACTACTATTGCATAACAAATCATCTCCAAACTGAATGGTATAAAACTATATGCACATATGTTTCCATATTTATATTCCTCAGATTCGTGGGTCATGATTTCTGTACGTCTAACCTGGGCAGCTCTCACTTGGGGTCTTTTATAAGGTTGCCGTCAGATGTAGGCTAGGGCTGCAGTCAAGATCACACAGGTCTGGGCATCCCAGATGGCCGCTCACTTGGCTGGCCATTTATGCAACCTGGGCTCTAGAAGCCCTCGCACGGTTGTCAATCAAAGTGCCTAGCCATGGCCTTCCCAGCCAGATGGACTCAAGAGTAATAGAACTACTCACTGGCAGCTGGCTTACTCTAGAATGTTTCCCCAGGGAATCAGGTGGAAGCTGCATGGCCTTTTATGATCTAGTCTCAGAAGTCACACAATGTCTGCTGTATGCTGTTAGTCACAAGGGAGTAACTAATATTAACTAATAGTAAACTACAGATTCATGGAGAGGGGACACAAAAGACCCCTGCTCTTGAAGGAAGGGGTGTCAAAGACTTTGCAAACACATTTTACAATCATCCCACTCACTACTCTAGGAATTTAAAAAAAGATGTGAATTTAAATAAAATACTGCAATTTTAAATTAATGAAGTCACATTTACTTTGAATTTCTACCTTAACAGAATACTTTTGTGAACCGTAACAGATTAAATAACATTCATTGGGTGGAGGAGAAAGGGGAATTACTAAGGAAAAAAAGCAAAGACTTGGCTTATCTTTAGAAACGAATATTCTCACCTGAAAACATAATAGGGAAAATTATGGACAGTGATGCAGCAATAGCCACCGAATTAACTTAAAATACAAAATGTTTTGTCACATCAAATAAAAGGAGCAAAGCTAAATTATAAACACCCAGTCAGAGTTTTCAATGCCTAACTTATTAACTAAAATCTTCATGGCTCCTAATTAGTTCAGGCTAAACATTAACCATAGAAAAGTACCTTTTCCTAAATAAACTACACTTCACTCTTAATCACATAAAATGCCGTTTTGGAAATCCATGTACGTTATACATATATTAACTAATTCTCCGGGGTTGAAATCACAGTGAAGTTAATTCCTAATTGTTAAGTCAAGTAGAAGAATGTATCGTTTTAATCATTAGGTGAGTATAATTTATGACAAATGCAAATAGCTCCTTTCCATTAGGACACTGGGGCAAGTTGTCTAGTGTCTGTTCCTTTAAGGACTTCTTTCCTACCCTCACCACTAACCTCTGGACAACTGACTTTGATTGTTTAAATAAGAAAATAAGGAGCTGTGACGGTGGTTAGTAGCAATTTGCGGGGGTCAACAGAACGATCTTTTAAAATAAGTGCTACTCCTTAATTCTTCTGTTTTCTATAGCCAATCCCCAAGTTCATATTCACTTCAAGCTTCTCCTCTGCTATTATTTCTCAGCCACCTCTCTCAGTCATTCCCTATGACATCTTTGAATTGGTTTCAATTTATTGGGAAATCATTTAAAATTTCATTAAGAACAAGATTTAGGGGGCAGAGGGAATGACTCCTGGTTCGTGGCTTCTTCAAGTCAGAGAGATCGCTCCAGAGCTCAAGAGCAGCAGACGGGGGCCTCGCTGGCCGCCTCCCCGTCGAGCCTGCGCGGGGAAAACCGAGCAGCCAGGAAAGCATGCAAGGGGCTTTGACAAAATTGTGAGGCGTTTTTTATTTCTAGGCCGTGGTTCTTAAAACAGGAAAACAAAGCAAAAAGAAACAGAAACTCAGTCTTGAGACATGGAATTTCGGAACTCAGAGGAGGCTGTCTGACATTTTTAACTGATACACAAGAAAAACAAGACCAAAGAAAGTACTTCAATTTGCTCACAGCCCCGAAGGAAGTCAACCCCCAGGCTCTTGGTCCCCTTCAAGCACAGTGGTTTTAGACATTGCTCATAAATAACAAAACTCCTTCCCATTCTGCCATCTCATCTGTCAACTACATCTAGGTATTTAAAAAAAACCCAAAACTCGGTAATTAATTAAACCATGTGCAACTGGCAGGCTAGATTTAGGGTTCATTTTTGTTGCTATTAATAAGATGTAATAAGATTGGTATTTCTAGCATTTCTCAGACTGTTTTCTATAGACTAAGAGTAAATTGCACTTGCAAAGGGTCTTGTGGTCAAATAAATTTGGGAAACAATAGTCTAAACTATATAACATTTTTTATATAACGCTTTTCAGAATTTTTCCCTTGCTACATTGTGAGGCCCCCATGGAGGGGATATAGAATGCGGCATTTCCCTGTCTTATTTGAACTGGGGTTATCTACAGGACCAGAAATCTATGGAACACACTTTGAGAAGTCCTAAATTACGTATATTGAATTTGAAGTATGTTAATAATTATTGAACTGAAAATGATATGGAAGCCATTCTGCAGTTCTCGTAGCACATTGTCCTAAATATGTAAGGGGTGCTTAATACAATTTATTAGCCAATAGTTTTCAATAATTTTGAGGTCCCAACAGCCGACTAATTGGGGTTGTTTAATGCACTGGTGACAGATACTTTTGACTGGCTTTCTTCATTTTGCTAGTTGCACGAATCTAGTTATATACTACAAGACTTAGCCAACTAAGACGTTAACCGGACGGCTTTCCATCTACACTGCACATCAAGGTATTCAAAATCTCAGGCAGTTTAAGCTACTAATCTAATTTGAAGGCCACATTTTTAGCTTTTAGCTTCCTCACTGCCCTTTTTAAAACTTTAAGAGGCAATTACAGAACCATTCAGTGTCATGAAATTAAGTAAAACTGAAGGTTTAAAAAATTCTCTCACATAACACAGGACACTTTAAAAATTAATTATTGTGATGTTCCTTGTTAATTATATACATTGACATTTTTTATTTTATTAAATACTCACATAACTTCATAGCTTTAAAATAATTACAAGCAGCTGTTCATAGTTGGCATGGGGTATTTTACAGTTACTGTAGATGAATATTAGTTTTTTTAAGTATGAGGATTGTGATCATGGTTAAAATTTGATTCAAAATTTGAATGACAACAAAGCAAAAGTGTGTGTATATAAAAAAAATTTAACTGTAGAGGTCAAGTAAGATGTTTCTTTTGGTTAGTGTCTTGGGTATTACATCATTATATCAGAAAAAAATGGTCTATTCAAAAATCTCATATAGGTAAGACAGCAGGGGCAAACATCTATTAATATATTTCTTATAAGGAAATGGTAAATAAAGAAATTTTGCCATCTAAAAGAGGTGAAGTTTCTCATTTTCTTGGAGATAGGTTGAACTTTAAGCTCCCATAGGAAAATAAATGTTTCTTAATGTATGTTTTGGGATTTCCCCCCCCTTTTATTTTTAGAGTGAATCAAAATGTTATCTTAGCCTTTCTGTAAATACATTCTAAACATTTTTTTAATCTAGGAAGGTTTGGTAATTTTATTCAAAAAATTCATCTTTCCATCATAATGACTGGGAAAAAAACCTTTTCAAATATGTAACCAAAGTTGACTAGTACAGAACTTCTAAATTTAATGAAAAAACCCCCACAAAACACCATAACATAAAATTCATTATCTGACTTCTTTGAAGCTCCTAAAGATTTTTTCATTGTGAAATTTGGTGTAAACTATCTATAGGGTTAGAAGACATTGTCTCATTACAATATATTATGTACAATACCCCATTTAAAGCCACATCAAATTATAAGTTGTAATGATTTTAAAATCCTTACTACCTATATAGTCCTTTTTATTCTAGAGTCATAATGAAAAATTATTTATTAATGAGTTTGATTTATAAAATTAAACCCATTGCAATTTTTGCCTTTGGGCACCAGATCAAAGTTAAAAACGTTCAGTGAGCTACAGAACACTTAACAATTATAAAAGCAGTCAGCAGCACCATAAATCACAATTATTCCAAAACAATACACCAAAAATCCAATTTAAACTGATAATGTATCATTTAATTATATTTTGATGTAAAGCAACATTTGTCTAAATGACCTAGGAAAATATGGAGTCTTGGAAGGTTGTTTTTATTAAAAAATAAATTGGAGAGCTGACTGATAAATTTTTTTTGAGGGTATATGAAACAAAAGGGAAGTCTGAGTCTTTGGGTGCCTCCATTTACAGCTTAAAGGGAAGCTAGGCTCTGCAACATTTGCTGATTTTGTGATGTAAAGAACCCTACTATTTTTAACAGCTGCTGCCAATTCTTTTGACACACCAGACAGCCATATGACTAAGAGTTCACCTGATCACAGTATTGTCAGCAGAAATGACAGAACAACTAAATCAGCACCATTTTCTATGAAGATAAGTTGCTATTTATCCTGGATGGAATAGTCAATAAATAGACTACATATAATAGCTTTTCTTAAATAGTTGCATAAACCAATATTAAGCTCTGCTTTCAAATTCCTCAAGGTAGAATTAGATAATTCCCTCAAGTATTAGCAACTTTTAAGAGTTCAAATAAGTAGGAAACCCTTGATACATTCAAATGTGTTACACAATATATTTAATTCTTACCATAAAAGTTGATTAAATCAATTTCAAAATATTTGTAATTAATGTCTTTGATTTTATTCAAATAGACAATTTGCATATTAGTAAAATTATTTCAGAAAGCATTATATAAGTCAAAGACTTTTGATTCAAATATTCTAAATAAAATCTAATCTTACAAATCAGAAGCCCCATGGATTAATGTATCCACTGAGGAATAAAATCTCACATTTACATAAAAGAAACAATGGGTATTTAAAGCAAACAAGCTTATAAAATGCCCACTAAGATTAGCTGTGGAACAGCCTTTCTATTTGTCTGATGGGACTGAAATGCATTTTCTACAGATGCTGTTAATAAAATAAACAGGAATATCTGCAGGTTAGGTTGTTGGCATGTATGGCTATCATGAGAACCATACCCATCACTTCAATATGTTGTTTATAACCAATGAAAAAGAAATGCAACAGGGGTAATCATTCATATTCCTCACTTGGAATTGTTTCATGTTTTGTATTCAACATATCTTTCCAGTAGTAGCTATAAACGTCATACATTTGCCTAGGGCTTTTTAATGGTTTCCTGTTCTAATAGTTGGTGTGAATCTAACAGAGTATGGACTATCCTTGCTCTTTCAGGGAAGGAGGGAAAAAACAACAAAGAAACCTAATCATGTCTAAAAATGAGTTTATCCTATTTTGTACAAAGAAAACAGAAAGAGTCTGGGGAAGATAAACTAATTTCCACCAGTTTCTGCCTACCACATATACACTAACTCAATTTAGATTGATCTGATAATGTCTACAGACTTACTACCAAGACACAAGGTTACTATATACATCTGGACTTTTCTCTCTCAAAAACAGCATGAGATGAAATGTTGTCTAAGCTCCTTTTAATTTTATTTTAGTTTTATTTTGGTCTTTTATTTCAAAGCAAATATGACAAATTTTGTTTTTGTTTGTTTTTTTTTTACATCTTTTCAAAATATACCACAGCAGGACAATGCCAGAATCAATTTTATATACAACACAAATTTAAGTCA
The DNA here is from genome assembly GCF_054644295.1 of Miniopterus natalensis. Lineage (NCBI taxonomy): Eukaryota > Metazoa > Chordata > Mammalia > Chiroptera > Miniopteridae > Miniopterus > Miniopterus natalensis. The sequence continues at coordinate 20,440,527 of NC_142088.1, forward strand.
TATGATGATGATTTTTAAGAGAAAACAGCCTGATTTACTTGAAAAATTCTGTGTATTCAGGGTGGAATAAAATAGTAGCTTTATTTTACACTTTAAAATTGTTTTAAAGAGCAGCCAGTTTTCATGTACAAAAATATCCATTTATTCAATGCTGAGGCAATGGAAACATGTTAGTAACCAAGAGAACTAAATCTTAATTTTTAAATTTTACATTAATAGCTTTTTGCAAATAATATTTGTGTTAAATTTCAAGGGCAGAGTTTTAAAATTTCAGAAGATATATTTTAATTTATAAAACTAGTCAGGACTTAGTAAAATAATTTAATCCCTTGGAAACAGTAAGTACAATTCAATATTTACTAAGCAGGTACCATATGCCATATACTAGGCAAATCAAAAAGGACAACATTTCTATTTTCAATGAACTGAGTTTGATTCTCATACATAACATTTTAATTTTAATAATATGATGATATTGTTTTTCAAAAATTGTATTATCACTGTTACCAAAGAGAATTACTATAATGAAAATAAATGTGGTCATAGCAAGTAATATAATTTTTTTAAACAGTAAATAAAAGCAGTTACAGAGAAGGATTTTTTTTCTTCCTTATTACATTCAATTTTCCCAATTAAAATAACTTTTACAAAAATGAGAAAATTTTATTTACATTGTAAAATATCTGAATTGTAAACTCTATTATAGTTTTGAGCCAGTGATATTAGATAGAATTTGGATATCCCTTCTTAATGGATATCTCTTCTTACCCTTTAACAGGTAGCCTTACTCATTTTATGTATATTAAGTTCAAGTACAAGTTTACAAAACTGTAGTCAGTCCTTAATGTAGAATTCTTGAACATATTATTTAATACCCATGATTTTCTATGACAGAAATACAGACTTCAAACTATATATTATTTCTTTATAAGAAAAATATAAGTACAAGGTTTATTTTTATGTATGAGATTACATAGGTTCATAAGAAGAAATACATATAAGAACTCATTTAATTTATATCTTAAATTTTAATATAGATGCACTAAACAATGAAAAAGACTTTGCTTTACAGTATAATATCCTATTAATAATGCATAGTATTCATTCCTTAATAAAGGAGAAACTAAAAATTTTTCCACTTCTTTCATTAAAAAAATATCATTAGTGATTTTCAGCGAAGAGGAAGAAATATAGTGAACTGATACCATATCTACTTAAAGCATACAGAAAAAAAGATAAAATAGAAAAAGAAGAAACCCCCAAAAGACAAACTTGACTCAAAAACAAGATAAACATAATAGTATATCTGAAACATAAAGTGGTAAGTGGATCCCAAGACATACACTTGCTAGACTCTATAAGAATAGGTTGAGAGATCCCAGTGAATGTCTAAAATGAATGCCAGAGGAAGAAAGTATAAAAGATGGTGAAGTTTGAGATTATCTAATAAATTTTCAAGAGAAGAAAGACATAGTCCTCTGGTTGAAACTGTTTCTCAAATACCACAAAACCAACAAAAAAATATGGAAAATGAAAAATATCAAGAATAAAGCAAAAATGCATACCTATAACCAAAGAATGACAATTAAACTTTCACCAACAATACTAGATTACAGGCAGACAATGAATAATTTCTTTAAAGCTTTAAAGAAAAAAAGCTGTCAACCTAGACTTTCATACCCAACTAAGCTATCATCGAAAAGTTAGGGCAAATAAAGATCTCTTTGGAAATTCACATATCCCCTCACATAGAAATGGTCAAGAAAGTACAACAGAATTTTTTTAAAGCCAACTCATGGAAAAGCATGAGTCACAGGTATAATAATTATTCCAACAGGTTGCTAAATGTAATTAACTAATGGCTTTAAATGCCAATTACCAGTTTGTTGAGCTTAAAGATAAAACTTAAAATCCATAAATAATAGTAAAAGGAGCATAAGAATACTAATCAATAAATAGGGAACGTAAAAGTGACAGCCATGCTTAGAGAGACAAAAATTCTTAACAAAAATTTATTGTAAAGATTACTACGTGCACATAAGTGTGGATCTGTCTACATACACATACAAAATAAAGTACAAAGTGAAAAGATTATTTCAGATGACTTTAGATCAAAACACCTTGATGGTACATCTTTTGTTGTTTGTAGTAATATCAATGCTATTATTTTGAAACTTTTAAAATTGTAGCACAAATCAAATAAGTATGTTAAAGTTAACAGCAATCAAGACTTTTAGGGTGAACAGAAGCAATTAAAAATCAAAGAAATTACACTCTGAATGCTAAAGCTGAATTATTGATTTAAACTCAAGATTTTAAATACATCTATTCATATATTTTCTAACTCGGGCCTGAAACTGATGCAGAAGTAACGTACTCTCAGGAAAAAGGTGCATACCTAGGACCTACATTTTGGTCCAGGTCCATACCATTCTTCGATAGATCTTTGGAGAGAAGATTGATGCCAAGTCTGAGGCAAGGAAGGAATAAGATAATTTTGGGAAATCTGTTCCAGAAAGCAAGGAAGCTTATAAATATTAAGTCATGTCAAGGACACAGAAATTAGCCTAAAGGGGCTTCCCACTCACCAAAGCTGAGGCATCAGAAAGAATTATAATTGATTGAAACACACTACATCTCTGAAAGTCTGAATCCAAAGTGTTACTCAAGGAAGAAAAAGCCAGAGAAAACTCATTTATCACGATTTGGTAAGTCTATAAAACAAATTAATTACTTTGAAAATCACTTAATCATTTAAAGCAAAAATAATAAGCATTTTTTCCTATATCGCTAGTACAAATTATATTTCAGAGGAATCAAATAGCTACAGTTGCAAGCTGGGAAGAGCATTATATTACTAAAGAACGTCAGCAAGTGCAGAAAAATGAATTTTAAAAGTCTCATAATACTGGTGTCATATTATAATACTGAAAGAAATTATTGTATCAGGATAACATTATCAAATGTTATAAAAACTATTGACAGTAACTGGATGTAGTACCAAAGTAATTATTTCTGGTTGCAAGTAGAACAAATTCAGGTTTGCAATGGAGAGATGACGCTATCACTTTAATCCAATAATCAAATTTAGGTCACTAATGGTGAAAGACAAAACAGATATTATGTTCTTGATCTGACGCATAAGAAATATATATCATCTATGATGTAATCTTGCTAAAAACATTTAACTTACATTTCATCAAGTCTTTAGATATAACTTCCAGTCAACAGAACCAACAGGAACTAGGGGAAAAAGTCAAATTATAAGAAGAAAGGAAACAAATCCATAAAAAGATGACATACTGGTTGGTTTTTCTGCAAGTCAGTGTAATAAATAGATGAAAAGCCTATTCTACATTATAAATATGTAAAAGACATAGCAACTGGATGTGTGGTCTCAGATTAAATCCTAATTTAAAACAGTATTCAGAGGACGATTGCAGAAATTTTAATATAGACTAGGTATTAGATAATGTTAAAAACTGTTAATTTTATGAGGTTTGCTAAACATTATATTTACAACATAGAAAAATATTTTTATTTTCTGAGATAAATGTGAAAGTTTCGGGGGTCGTATGTCATGGTTTCTGCCTTGCAACACAGATCCTTTAGTGGTCACCACCTATTGGGCAGCAAGGCTCAAGATGATTTACAACCTCCCATAGAATGTGTCAAGGAACAGGATTGGGGACTTTTAAGCCACAGGGGCAGGAAGAAAAGAGAGAGCACAGGTTCCTTGATCATTCCATTGACCCCAAGGGGAGTTGAGCAGGGGCCAGGGTGTTCTGCTGAACACGCTGCGGGAAGTCATCACAGGACAAGGCCCATACCCAATATTACTCCTACATTTTATAGGACAAGTATGAGATGAACCTTGTCAGTGGCAGGAATAAAGAAGAGCCTGGCACCTGAGAGAGCACATTGTGGATAGCCTGCTCTTCATCATAGTGCTATGTGAAGGCCAGCTGCCTTGACCCTGGAGATCTTGGAGCCTCTGGAAATTTGCTGTGCCTGTGGCCAATGCCTGGGAGCCACTGGTCCCACTGAAAATGAGCTTAAGTTCAGCCCATGGTGAGGGCTATGATTCTGGGCCTAGCTAGCTTACTTTTCAGGCAACCCAGGGTGAGCCCCCATGGTCATTTCAGCCAATTCTGCCTTTTGTACCACAGTGCTTAAAGTCTACTTCAAAACTCTTTAGCATTAAATAATATAACTTACATGCTAAAATTAATGAGTAACAAGTAAAAGATACACATAAAATTTATAGATTTGAAACAAAGAAAAAAACAAGCGGGAGCTATCAGTCCAATGGTAATAAGAAATAAGACCAAACAGAACAGTAATCACAATAATTTTTAACAGGTTGGACTAATCTATTTAAATACATATTTAATCACAGTGGATTTTAAAATATACATGATCTGTATGGCCCTTATGCTCCTATCTAAACGCCTAAGATAAAACCATCCTGAGAGGTTGAAAATAAAGCAATAGAAAAACTAACCAAAACAAACTGGTGGTTGTAAATATATCAGATGAAATAGGAGTTAATAAAAAATCACTAATATGGATAAAGAGAGAAACTTTAAAGGGAAGGAAGCGTCAGATGATAGCAACCATGAAGTGTAAACAGCTAATGACAAAGCTTCAGGGTACATAAGACAAAATCTCCCAAAGCTAGCAGCAGAATGTGACAAATCTATAAGCATAAGTGGAGATTTCAGTACACTTTTATCAGAAATAGGAAGGTAGGTAAAATGTAAAAAGAGAAGGTGTACAGAGTATTGGAACACAAAATGAACAATCAATATTGAGGTAATAGAGAAACAAATAGGAGATATGCATTTATTCTAATACCTATCTTAACTGCTTTACCAGAAATCAGTTTCATCTCGATCTCTTTATGGATGCTGTGATTAAATTAGCAATGGGTCTAGAGTGATATGTTCATAAACTTTAAAATGTATTTCTAAATATTTCATAGGGTAAAGAGAAAATCACAATGGAACTAAAAGCACTGTGAAATGAATTACAAATGAAGGTATTGTGTATCAAAAATTAAAGAATGAAGCTCCCGTAGCTGTATTTTGATGAGAAGAAAACCTAGTTTAAGTGCATTTATTTAAAGGAAGAAAGTGAAAAATAGCCATATAAGAAGCTAGAAAAGAACAGAATGTAAACATTTCTTTTTCTACTCTTACTTTATTTAAAACTAATGTGAAATAAAAGAAGAGAGCATAAGTTAATAAAATAAAAGAGAAAGAATAAAGGAGATAAAAATAAAATCAAAACTGTTTCTTTGAAAACAATTCTAAAACACTAATCACAAAGACAAATCTCCATTAAGACAGATCAAGGAAAAACAAACAAAATGCACAAATTTACATTATTAGAAATGGGGGAGAGCATAACTACATATATAGTGGAGATTATTTTTAAATATTAAGATTATGCCAATACATTTGAAAATTACAATAAAGATAAATTTCTTTAAATTTTTTAAATTGGCAACATAATAAAATTTATGTAGACAAAAGAGAAAATCTGAATAAGCCATCTCCTCCTATGCCCCACTCTATAGACAAACAAACACCACACACACACACACACACACACACACACACACACACACACACACAGTCCCCGAATGAACAGGTGAGTTTACCTAAAAACCACAGTCCTAATACTAAATACAAATTGGTTCTGAGAATGGGAGAAGCTGCCCAACTCACTTAGCGGACCTGATATAGGGTATGTGAGGCATAATGCCAAAACTAAAGACAATGCAAGAAATAAAATACAGAACTATTTCAGTTATACAAATGATAACAGCTAAATAAAATAGAAAGTTGAATTGAGCAATAAAACAGAATATATCACAGCCAAGGAAGCTTGATCATGGGGATGCAAGGAAGGCTGGACATCAGAAAATGTAGTGATAGGACACAATAATTTCAACTGCTAAAGGAGAAAAATTAATCATCTACATAAACACAGAAGTAGCATTTGATAAACATTTATTATTTTAAATGACACCACAATGTCAGAAAATAAAATAAAAACTGATCCATACACATGCCCCTTAACATATTTACAGATGAATTAAAAGCTTAAGTACAAAAAATAACACAAAAATTTTAGAAAAACTAATATTGGGAAATATCATGTGACTCAGAGGAGGAAATTATTTCTTTAAACACACACACAGCACAATAATAAAACTAATAAATATAAATATGTTAACATTGAAAACCTGCCTGAAATTTAATAAAAACGAATTTAAAAAGACAAGTCATAGTCTGGAAAGACCTCTCCCATGTTTACAACCACAAACACCTGGTACTTAAAATAAGAATAAGAAAACACAATAGCAAAAAAACTAATAAATGGTGACAAGAGACAACAGGGCTGGTTTTCTATTAAGATCATTTCATTTCCCTTCTAGTAAGATCGACCAGTTCTGCTCAGGTAACAACTTGCCACCCCTAATGCACCGCATGGAATTTAGAGGAAGCCAACCCAGGACAGTTTCAACTCTTTCTGCCCACTTGAGAAAGACAAGGAGAAACTGGAAATAAAAGTTAGGCATGCGCCTCAAAATCGGATGGTTCGGAGCTCAAGAACCACTGTAAAAAAGGGAAAATACGGGGAAGAAAAACACGTTTCCTCATTACAAATTCTTAAAGTGAGAAATAAGACCAGTGATAATTACCAAATGCATTACATCAACTTATGTTCCTACCAGTACTGTACGAGAGCTCCCATTTCAGTCGCTCCACCTTTCCCATTTTACAGATGAAGAAACTGCGCCTGGGAAGTTGTTACTTCTCCAAGGTGACACAGTTCAGCCTCTAACCTTACACCAGGTGTGGTCCCAATTCCTAGCCTACAGTACGTTTGCTGTGATTGTTTAACTTGAACACGCTGTATTCTTAACTCAGGCAGACACAGCTCAGGTTATCATTTGTTTAGTGTTTTCTGCGTGGCTGACTCCTCCCTCGGTGCCCTTCCAGGAGAGTCACCAGGGCCCGATTTCTCTTCATGCCTGATGTTAGCCATGCAGCCAAGTGCCAGGACTCCTGCCAGGCAAGGACACGCTAAAAGGGCAGGTTGTCCTGTTCAACACAATCAGATCAAGGTTAGTGCCTCGGCTGAACAGAGAGAGAGTAATATACACAGAATCTTGGGGGGAAACTTTATCTGCTCTTACATTCGGTGAATGTCAGTTAGTTACTCGAGACATTTACTTTTCCAGACCCAAGAGAGTCTGTGTCCTAAATCATCGCTTCTGTGGCCTGAGACAAAACTCCGTCTTCTAGGGAGATAGTTAGGTGCTGGTTGTTTTCGCTTATCTACTTATTCAATGAGGCTGATGATACTAAATATGATGCATTAAACAGGAATGAATAAAAATACGTTTGTGCCTTAAAAAACACCACGCCAATGTGCCTTTATGGTCATGTCAAATTCCCCTGCTTTGGGTTTCACCGCTCCTTTCCTCTTTGACAGGGTATCTGCCCCACTTTCTTCTGCTTCTTTTTGGTTTGTTTTTACAACTTCATCACTTTGTGCAAAATGTTACAGCTAATTTATTTTTCACGACTCCAGTGTGTTTATTAATTTGCCAAATACCTTGTGATCTGTTCACTCTACCTGCTACATCGCTGAATAAATTCATGGAGACGATGCTGCTAAGGGTTGGGTTTCTTCCATCTCCACCGAGGCGCTGAAATGGCTGCTCAAGCAGCTTTTCCTCCACATGCTGGGTCCAGTCTCTGCTTATTGAACTTCACACCATTGTCCCATTGCATCGGAGATTGCAAAGTGCACTCGCTTACAATGCAGATTCCCTGGACCCTGCTCTCAGATTCTGATTCAGGAGACTAGGCTGTAGCCCAGAAACTGGCATTTGTGCACAGTCCTCCCGTGTTCCTGAGGCAAGTGGTCTTTCAATTACTCTTTGAGAAACTGCATTGAGAATTCCTCTCTGTCCAGGAAGGTCTGCCTGTGTCTAAACACTACTTGTGCATCCTTGTTGCGATGAATTTGATCACTGAATTCTGCATGCCTCTCTGCTGCTCATTCTTCGAGGCATCTTTCTCCTTGAAGCCTCCCCGACCACTCTGGCACAAAGCTCTCCTGGAACTGACTGCACCCACTGCAGTTATCGATGGTGACATCTATGGGAATGTCTGCTTGGTCCTCCCCATGCTGGAGACTGCTCTGCCCACAATGCAACCAGGTACCAGATGTCATGTGGCTATAGACTGCTCCCCCAAACCCTGCTTGCCATGGCTTGTTTAAAGCAGCCCTCACTTAGTGAAAGTCACCCATCAGACTCCTTTCCTAGAGCCTAGAAAAAGAATTAGTGCCTCCCTGGAGATGGGGAAATGGGAATTGTTAGCAGACATGTTTCCCCGTGTTGAGGAAGCTGGTCTGCAGATAAATATGACAATCTATGAAAGAACAAAGCAGAGGCAATTACTGGAGTCTGATTCTGGAGTTTCCTGAGGCCCAGCTGCGTCTCCTACTTTCCAAGATGTGGACATGCAACATGCTCAGAGATTATATGCAATGCAACGATCTCATTGCCCCTCATTTTTTGACTGAGACATTTTAAAATTGTACTTTTATCACTTTCAATTAAAAGAGTTCTTAAATTGTTGCCAGCATAAAAAATATAACTCTGTGTGCTTTCTAATGTGATTATAAGTTCCTTAAGAGCTCTTTCCACTGCTTTGCCTCCAATTTGCTTCTCAACCAACAGCACAACAGTTTACACCCCAATTTCCTCTACTGAAACTGCACTTCATAAGCTTATTCACAACTTCAAGGTTTGAACCCCTATATCTTTGATTTCCAAGCGCCTCTACTTGCGCCTTTGTCTACAAGCTGATTCTGAGTTCTGTTTGCTGGTTGGCAGAGCACTCATCAGCCTCACTATACTAAAGTGAAACCTGGGAATTATTCCTGATGTCTCACGTATGTTCTGCTGCCTTACCCAAGATCTGTGGATTGTATTTCCTAAATATTTCTGGCACTTATTAGCTTTATGACTAAGCAATTTGACCTTTACTTAATCTCTATGTGTCTCATTTCCTTATCAATAAAATGGGAATATAAATGGTACCTATATCACAGGATTGTTGTGAGGATTAGATAGAACAATACATTTGAAGCACTTAGAATAATGACTGGCAAAAAGTGAGTGTGGTTGTAGATGTGTTGCGATTATTACTCATTCAACCACTGAGTTTCTATCCATAAAGGGATCATGAGATAATTCAGATCTTTGCACTTCTGCCCTGACTCATATTATAACAAATTTCTAAGTATTTTCTTATTTCTATCCTTTGATTTTTATCCTTCAGCAAAGCTGAACCTGTAAACCCTCTACTTAAAACTTTTCAATGGTCTTGCATAACATAAACGTCAAGCTCTTACATGTAACTTATAAGGTCCTTCCTGATTTGGCCACTCATCTCCCAATACTTCCTCAGCAAGACCAAAGTGCCCGTGTCTCTTTGGGAAAACCTCATGAAAACCATTTCTCACATCTGTCTTTCTTTTTGTAATTCTCTCGCTGAAATGCATTTTCCCATGAGTTGGCCTGGTTGGTGGTCTCCTTTTCATTCTTTAAGACTCAGCATTTCCATACAACTTCCTCCCTTCAAGAATTATTTCCAAATTCCCTTGTTAGTTTTCCATATATTTTCTTTGTACATACAAAAATCATTGCACCTGCCGTATTACATCATAATTTCCATTTATATGTCTGTTCTCCTCAATAGATGAGGGAGAGAGACACATAAATGAGACTTCTCTAGGGGGAGGCCCATGTTTTATTCATCTTTTAATCGCTAGCAAAAACCATGGTACTTGGCACAATGTTTGTTAAATGAAGGAAGACATTATGAGCCATTTTGCAGAGTCAGCCCAACATTATGGATAAAGATCTCAGAAAACTCACATAGTCGAAAGTGGGAAAATATTATGAGAACTTAACAAAGCCTTAATTGTCCATAATGGTCTCTAGGTATAATATCAGTTGGGAGTCATGCACTGAGCTAAAACTATAAAATTTTTTCTCCAAATTAGGGAGAAGAAATTTATCCTAAAATCAATGCATAGATTCATGGCTTTATAATATTTGATTGTACATTTTATTTTTGGGCCATCAGTTTGAAAAGTAGCAAGGATTTTAAAACAAAAACCCAGGTTGGAAATTTCTAAGGCAAACTGCTTTATGTTACATGATGCACTAAGTCAGTTTAACTATGTGTGGTAGAAGCAAACCAAAACAAATATTTCATCCAGAGTGTTTCTGGGGTATAGTCATACAAGAAATGGCTATAGTGTGCTTTCACAATTTACCTATGTAAGTACTAAAGGAACCTAAAGAAAAAAATAGAAGCAGGAACATTAGGAAGAACATTTATTCTACTTGTTATTTCAGGGAAAGTAGTTTATGGCTATTCATTAAATGTCTGTCTGGTCCCAGATCAACATTTTCCTGATATCCGCATGTTTACTAGAATGTACTTCCACAAAGCCTCTCATTTATAACTTATCTACTTATCAATCAAGGCTTAGAAATCCAGAAAAACTCATATTCTGGCATTAAATGGTCATTTCTGTAGGTTCTATAATTACTCTCCCAAATATACACAAATAATTAAATTAAATCACATATTTTCAAACTGTGCGGAATGCCCTTATCAGAGGTTAAACTTGAATGACTATAATCATTTCCAAACAAATTCTCTCCCCTACCACTGCTGTCATATTTAAAATGAAAGAAGCTGGAAAGTGACTAGGAGGGATTGAGTTTGAACTATATTAAAAATGCAGAAATGGCATAACACTCTCAGAGGTCTACATCTGCTCCTTTATTTTTGTGATTTGAGTATAAAATATAAATAAATATATTTCATGCTGAAGTTCATTCGCTCATCATTTAACAGTGAATGAAGAAAACACAAAAACATATATTACCTTTAAAAACACTATCTTTACTTACATATTGCCTTTAAAATCTTTTCTCTGGAAAAAAAAATTAACCTGTTAGAATCTGAGAATCTATTTGTTTTTCTTTCCATGTGTCCTTCCTCCCTTCCTTCCTTCCTTCCTTCCTTCCTTCCTTCCTTCCTTCCTTCCTTCCTTCCTTCCTTCCTTCCTTCCTTCCTCTCTCTCTCTCTCTCTCTTTCCCTCCGTCCCTCCCTCCCTCCCTCTCCCTCTCTTTCTTTCTTTCATTCCGTCAGCCAATCAGTTATTACCTACCATATGCTAGGTGCTGGCCCACAAGGAGAAAAAGCACCTTCTCTGCCCTCAGTGTACTCCCACTCTCTAGGAAAGAGGGAGACATACAAATACAAATGGTCAATGTTCACGGCATAACTGTGAACCTCTGTCAGTGAGGGAATGGGGGACAGCAGGACCCAGGGGGGAACAGTTGGCTCAATCTTTGAGCACAGCAGAGCTTGCCTGCGTCAGGGAACCAGTGTGTGAAAAGAGAGGCACCTATGCTGTGCTCTCTAGGTCACTTGTGTCCAAACTTTGATATTTTGGACCTATATTAATACTGCTTCCCACCAATAATATTTTCATTGTGATCTCAACAAATGCCACATCATACATTACTTTAAAATCTATTGCTGAAGTGGCACCAAACTTACAGCAGGGACCAGGGTTTCCAGAATGGATTTAAAAAGGAGGTGGTGTTTTAGCCTGGTCTTAACAAATGAGAAGGCATCTGCCCTGCACACAAGTGAGAAAGGAGGTTCAAGATCCAGGGGGTGGGAAGAGCAGGAAGGGAAGTGCCAAAAGGCAGGGGCCTTCAGAAAACTGGAGGAGATGGATGACAGGTTTGAGCCATCTGAAATTGCCCTGTTCCTTAATAACCCCTCCTTTCCTGTTTCCTTCTCGGTTTTCAATTTAAACAGAATGTTTACAAGGAAGAGACCATTTCACATGGAGAGAGGAAAGCCAGGGCTGAATCTGTTGATGCAATTCCAATATTGCCTTAAGAACTGGTCTTCAGAGGGTTCTTTTTGTTGGTTTGGTTTGGTTTGGTTTCGGTTTTCTTTTGTTTTCAAATGAAAATAACTTGCCAGGGTCTCTATAAGCAAAAGGTGCTCAACATACATTTAATGTTCAACTTTGGAATCAGTATTTTTTCTAGCTGTGTGTAAGTGCCTTTCTTAAATTAAAACTAAACTTTATCAAATTCAGCTTTATAAAGAAAGAGTATTCTCAGAACTACTTCTACAGTCTAACTTAATCTACCACCCATTCCTCCTTCATGTATGGGACAAATCAAATATTTTTTAACAAACATACTGTAAGAATTTTTACAAATAATCGCTCATTTATTTCTCAATCCAACCCCATGAGGTAAGCTATCACGATTTTATAGATTAGAAAAGTGAGAAGAGAAATGCTTGACAAAAATCACTATCACTCAGCTAGTCAGTTGGCAGGACTAGATTTGAACCAGGCAGTCAAGCTTAAGAGTTCATATTCTTTTTCTTCTTTTTTAAAAAAAATATATCTTTATTGACTTCAGAGAGAAGAAAGGAGAGGGAGAGAGAGAGAGACAGGGAGAGAGAAGGAGAGAGTGGTCGCTTTCTTTGTGTGCCTCCTCCAGGGATCGAAACCGCAGCCAGGTATGTGCCCTGACTGGGAACCAAGCTGGCCCCCTTTTGGTGCACAGGGCAGTGCTCAACTTACTGAGCCACTCCAGCCGGACAACTGTTTTTCATCTCCACCGAAGTCTTTTAGAGATCTTCCAGGCAGATCTGTTACCCATTCCTGGGATGGTGCTCAGCTTCTCGAAAAAGTACCATTTTCTCATAGAACTCAGAGAGATTATTATGGGGGTAAACTATAATGTCCCTTGCACAATTTCATGTGGTCATACTCCAATCACAAGAGTCCCTTGAGGTTTTCTATACATAACCATTTTTTTCAACTCAAACAAATAATTTACTAGTTTCTAGAACCTGCATGGGTTCTTCATATATGGCCCTAGTGAAACTAGCATCATAACCAGATTTTAAATATTGGATTCACATGCACGATGTTAGTTAGACAGCTAAAACTAAAAGCTGTGGCTAACTCTACTTTTTGTGTGCATGCATACTAATTTAAGTCATTTCCCTTTTATTATATTTAACACACATTAGAAATCTGGTAATTAGAAAAGACCTTTAATTATCAACATTCATTATTATCACTATTATTAACATAGATTATGCACCCTCAGTCTGCTAAATGCTATACTCAAGATAAAAGGCATTAACCTTGCGATTCCACTGTGAGCAAGATGGAAGACAATCTCCTTCTTCCAGACAGAGAACAGAATTATACTTGTCTAAACTTGACAAAGAGCCAATGGATGAGTCAGGGATAAAACCTAGTTGTCTTAACCACTAGACAATTGAATAAACAAAGGGTAGCTATAAAAATCTGCTGTTTTAAGCACATCTGAATTTATTCTTCCATATGTATTTTTAATGTCTGAATTAGATTTTTTTGTGTGGTGGCAAATCTGTCTGCTTCATAGGGATATCTAACTTTTATAAAGTCAAGCCATTTGAGACCAACTTTGCAATATAAGCTTTGGCATCACATAGAACAACACCATTTTGGGTAAAAAAATAAACTGTGATTACAAAATAATGAAATGGACTTTTTAGGAGGAGGCTCATAAACTGGCTTTGAAGGTAGTTTCACATGAAGAGTACCCAAAGCATTTCAGCAGTTGCAGCACTCAAGAGACAAAGGCGTAGGTGCCAGGCGGCATTTCCAAGGCTAACATTTGATTGAGTATAGAATGAAAAGAGGCTATACTTTGGACTAAGGCTCATCTGAAGTAAAATTCTACTTCTACTTAGTAGCTATATGTTCTGGGGCAAATGAGTTAACTTGTTTGAGTCTTAGCTTCTTCATCCATAAAACAGAGTCAATAAAGCTGAACTTGCAAATTTTTATGGAATAAAATAATTGTTTGAATATATATAATAAAGTGTCCACATCTGATATGAAGTAAAAACTAAGCAGAGAAAGTCCCTCCCTCCATGATACCCTGGGTAGCATTACCTGGTCATTTGTTGGCCCACCTAGCACACAGATTAATGTTATTAAATCTGCAATTAAATTGCTTCATGGTTTAAATAGGGTACTATGTGATCAGAAAATGTATTCCATTCCTTATATGAACCTTTTATAAGTGCCCCTTGTTCTTTAAGCATAATGCTATGTTGTGGGTATATGGAAGGAAATTCAATCCACACACAAGGAGCTCAGAGCCTAGTGAGGAAGATATAAAATGTGGGAACTGAGAAAGAGGTATAAAGAAGTAGAATAAAGATATGCCAGTGTGCAGAAAGTGGTTAATTCTGCTCATAACAGAGAGGGGGCAGGGAAGGAGTAGTAAAGAAAAAGACCATAGAGACCATTGCACTGAATTTTGAAAGAAAATTGGACATTCTCTAGGAAAAAGATGGAAAATTACATTTGCCATTTGCCTGGCAGATTAAACAGTTGGGCAAAGACACATAGAAATAAGCATTCTCTGCACAGGCGAGAAACTGCATGCACGGGGTGTCTAGTGTGATGTGGCCAGAGATGAAGCTAAACATATAGCCTGGGGTTAGGTTGTGAAGTCATGACAAGACCCCAAAAATAAACCCTTGCATATATGGCCAAATGATTTTTGACATGGGTGCCAAGACCATTCAACGAAGAAAGGACAGTCTTTTCAACAAATGGTTCTGGATATTCGGTAGCAAAAGTATGAAGCTGGACCCTTACCTCATATCATATGCAAATATTAACTCAACGTGAATCAAAGACCTAAACATAAGAGTTAAAACTATAAAACTCTTAGAAGAAAACAGGGCAAAAGCTTCACAACATTGAAGTTGGCGGTAATTTCTTGGATACGACACCAAAGACACAAACAACAACAAGGCAGACAAACCGGACTTCATGAAAATGAAAAACTTGTGTGCTTCAAGGGACACTATTAAGAAAACAAAAAGAAAACCTACAGAATGAGAGAAAATATTTGCAAATCACCTATCTGATAAGGGGTTAATATCCAGAATACATAAAGAACATCTAAAAGTCAACAAAAACAAAACCAACAACCCAAATAAAAAATGGGCAAAAACTTGAAGAGACATTTTTTTTCAGAGAAGATATATATATGGCTAATAAGCACATGAAAGATACTCAACCTTGCTAATCATTAGGGAAATGCAAATCAAGATCACAAGATGCCACCTCCTAAGCATGAGGATGGCTACATCTGAAAAACAAAATAACAACTGCTGGTGAGAACACGGAGAGGCTGAAACCCTTGCGCACCGTCCATGAGGATTTAAAATAGTACAGCCACTATGGAAAACAGTGCAGTGGTTCCTCAAAATATTCAAAATATATTAACCATATGATCCAGCAATTCCACTTCTGGGTGTATACCCAACATAATCAGAAGACGGTCTGAAAGAGATGCTTGCACACGTCCGTGCATAGCAGCAGTGTTCACAACCGCTGAGGGGTGAAAGCAACGCCAGGGCCGCAGCAGATGAATGCGTAAGGAAAATGTGGCGTGTGCATAGGATGGAACATTGGTCAGCCATAGAAAGGAAGGGAGTTCTGGCACGTGCTATGACATGGATGACTCTTGAGGACATTATGCTAAGTGAAATAAGACGGTAGCCAAAAGACACATGCCGCCCGGCCGGTATGGCTCAGCGGTTGAGGGTCAGCCTAGGATCCAGGCGATCGGGGTTCAGTTCCCGGTCAGGGCACATGCCCGGGTTGCGGGCTCGATCAATGACTCTCTCATCATTGATGTTTCTGTCTCTCTTCCTCTCTCTCCTTTCCTCTCTCTGAAATCAATAAAGATATATTAAAAAAAAAACAACAAACAAAAAACCAAAAAAACAAAAGACACATACTGTATGATTCCTAAAGTAGCCAAAGTCATAGAGACAGAAAGTAGAAGGGTGGTTGCCAGGAGCTGGGAGAGGGCTTTGGGAGTTAATTGTTTAATAGGCATGGACTTCGAGTTTTGAAAGATAAAAAGAGTTCTGGAGATGGGTGATGTGATGGTTGCAGACTAATGTAAATGTGTTTAGTGCCACTTAACTGTACACTTAAAATTATTGAGATGGTAAATATTAGATTATAATTATTAGCCACAATAACAAAAGATTTAAGAAAAGCCATACCAAGAAATTGAAAATACATCCTGGATGCAGGAGAAATGGCCAGACATTTCAAGATAGATATTCATAGTTACATAATCCTCTTATTCATGAAACAATGAGGAATTTTCACATATTACTAAAACCTCTATTTTTATGCCTATTTGTTTATCTTTGGATGTTCACAGAATATAGCCAAGTGTCAAAAATATTTATTTAAAAATGACAACTAAAAAAGGATGGGTGATTGACCCAGTGATTGAAATTAGAGGCAGAGAAAAAGGAAACGATACCATTTCTTCAAGCAACTCCATCAATTCTGACTTTTGATGCTTAAGAATCTTTGCTTCTTCCGTTTAAAGGAGGGCGATGCTTTATGGTTTTTGCAGCAAATGCCACTTACCCGTTCTGGCGGGGAGAGCTGTAGGGAGAGCAGCCTGGAAAACATCAGGGCTCTGTCAGTCTGAAAATCGCCTGCCAGTTGCAAGTTGAAAAGATTTTGCTAAAAGTAGCAATGTTTTTCCTGGTTCAGGTCTGTCAGAAGGCTTTGGTTTCTCCAGCGCTTCACACCAGCAACTTCAAAACTAACTCACTCCAGATGTCCCTGTGATCATCTAATCAGACATCAAAAGCTGTGCAGTGTGACAAGCTCACACGCTGCTTACCAGAACGCTGTGTGTTTCCACGAGCCTAAAACACACACAGTAGCTGCCTTAGAAACGTGATTCATCTAAATCGGAATTCCATCTCCAAGTACAGAGCTATTAGGGAAGCGGCCACCCCTCTGGAGAAAGAGAAAAGTCCTTTAAATGTCTGTACCATGTCATCCTGTGACTAGATTTTGAAAGGGAAAACCAGAATGAAACTTGCACTTCAGAAGAATTTATGTCGTGAGAAAAAAAATCCCCCATCAGAAGAGATTTCTAAGAATCTCGCCATGCTCAAGTCGAAAACAAAGTTTCTCTTTTCCTCTCAATAGGGACTGTCCTGCTTCTTCTCAAGGTGGACTCTCATGAACCCTTCCCGTCCAGGCCATCAGTATTCAGTAAATGCCCACAACACAGGAGGAGGGAACATACAGAAAATCAGGACACACAGCGGACACAGCCCACATCCTGGAGCGTTCGCGTTCCAGTGACAGGACCTACTGCACTTCTGTCCTCAGATCTGAGTAGTGCTCTCCTCCTAAGGATTTACGTGTACATATTATTGAGTATGTATGTTTTTATGCTACTGTGTTTGTGTACATTTGGCTTTTAAAAAAATATATATTTCTTGGCACAATTATCTTCAGCCGTAGAAATACATTTGGTGTTTTGGATAGAATTACAACTTCATTCCATAAACACATAAAAATTGGGACATTAAAAGGAAATTGAAAGTTGAATTTATACCAATGGAGTTAGTAATTCACATCTGGAGCTCTGAAGTCACTAGTTTGGATGTTTGAGACCCTAAGAACAACAGGAGTTCATACAGAATTTCCATTTATTATTTCCTTGTAGTTACACAGGATTTCTGAGGAAATCATCCACAATTTAGATAATTCTCTGAGGGTCACAGAGTTATGGATACAATCAGGACACGGGATCTTGACCTTCAGAATAAAGCTACTTTAAACATCATTGTTACCAAATTTCAAACAACACTGTCATACTACGTTTGTCCCAACCACTACCGTGAAATGTTTATTAGTGTTTTGCTAAGAAAGGCCTTGTAAATGTTCGCATGATCTTGAATTAACTCACAATGCCAGGATTTTTATTTTCCTCCACATCACTTGAAGCCAGATTAATTTTTTTAATAGAAATGAAATATGAGAAAGATTTAGAAGGAGAAAAATCTATTTTTATGGTATAAGAAATGTATCGCATCCAGAAATTTCTAGTCTACTAAAGAATATTCTGATTTATTTATTTATTTTAATTTTTAAAAATATGTTTTTATTGATTTTAGAGAGAGGAAGGAAGAGAGAGAGAGGGATAGAAACATCAATGATGAGAGTCATTGATCGGCTGCCTCCTGCATGCCCCCGACTGGGGATCGAGCCTGCGACCCGGGCCTGTGCCCTGACAGGAATTGAGCTGAGACCTCCTGGATCAAATGTTGAAGCTGAACCACAGAGCCATGCTGGTCAGGCAAGAGTTTCTAAATTTTTTAAACACAGTTATTAGAAAATTACAAAGCTGTAACTACCAAGATTACTAGCTCTTTAAGTACAGAACTCATATTGTTGTTGACAAAGTAGTAGAACTCAGATAATTGACTCTATTGCGTGCATATTAATTTTCATTCTTTGTTCATATATCACGGGTACTAACAAATCAGCTTTTATAATGGTTAATCTCTAGAATTATCAAGGTTTTTTTCTTCCTATAATGTTTATTCTTTCTCGGAACCAGCTTCTATGGTCATTTCTAGAACTATAAGAAGATGAAATGGATCTCACAATTGAAACTGAGCTCAGCCACCAACCAGCATTTTATTTTTAAGTGGAGAGTTTGTGTTTAAACACTCTTCTCCCCTTGACAACACAGGTAACACTGTCCTAAAGCAGAAAATTCTAAACTAAAAAGCTACTCAATGAGCAAAACAGTGTGCTAAACAGATTATTTCACAATTTTCACATTCTAATTCATATACACACACACATATATAATATAAAATCACACAAATATACACACCTTTACAAAATGAGTTAAAAGTTGCTGACTTGAATTCATCTTGCCCATCTCAGAAGTGAAAGTTGTAATCCCTAATCCTACATTTGTATGTCAGGCACTGTGCCTGGGGGCTTGAATGCAAAAATAAACACGCTGGCCTGTAGCTCTGAGGAGCTCAGTCTCCTACCAGACAAGCAAACAGGCAGCGATATTGAGTAAGATGAGACACCACACAGGGCCGTCCCCTTGAGGGGCTCGGGAGGCTGGGCAGGGTGCCCACTAATGGCAGAGGACACTAATTTTGATTGTTAAAAGTGTATGATGTGATCATTTGATACTCCTTGCAGATTGCTAGGGTTGCTTAACTGCTTCAGATCAGGTCTAAATAACTAGGTTGTAAGTGTCCTGAGGACAGGGACCATGTCCTATGCTTTCCAGATGGCACACAGCAGAAGTCTTAAACATCTAAGGGATTAGTCAATTAATGCTGACATGAAAGCAAAACCCACTCGATTTACATTACGTGCAGACCAATCGAAACAGCAAAAGGCATGTCACGGTTACCTTTTTAATTTTTGAAACTGACCTCTGCGGAGTGAACCTCCTTTAGACTTTCAGTTCTGGACTAGACCCAAGAGGAGTGGCGGGGAGGACACACCTACAGAGGGGTCACCTTCCCAGGTTCTTTGGTTAGTCACGGTACAGACCTTCAGACAAGCCAAATTTGATTCCTTGACTTCTACAGGATTTGGTGAAAATCTCTGCTGCAGAATAAATCAGGCTTCTGGATTTTCCCTGCCTAAACTGAGTCTTACAAATATAAATGCTTCAGAAATTGAGCTGCCTAAACTTGCCAAACTAAGTAAACACTTGGCCCGGTGAAATATTGGATGGCAGTTTTATCTCTTAAAAACAAAGCCATATGAAAACCATCGTCGCAATGTGTCTCTGGTCTTATCAGTACACGGCACGAACAGCTGGAGTTACAAACACCAGGACTATTATTAAATCACTGTCAGGAGAGGGGAAAAAAAGAAAAACCTTTGTTGGTTTCAGTATCTCTAAATAATGCAATTATATATTACATGCTACTTCTCCCTCCCTTTTGCTTCTCAGGATCCATTTCTTCTCATTGGAAGACAATAGATAGAGCCTTCCTTCCAATTTACAGTGGTATCTACAATTATTTTGTTCCAGTGTTTTTACAGCTACTTAATTGTATATCTAATGTATAGAAACACATGCATTAGTTATTCAGAATTTTCTTGAAGTTTCTGTGTTGGATTTCGACAGTCAGCGACCCACAACCAAAAGCGCTCTGACATCTCTGGCAATTTGAAGATTTGAATCCTAAAGGCCAAGCTATTTCCATTTCTCTGTAATAGCTCGATGATTTCTTTCACAGACCTGAAAACACTTAAACCAGGTGCAACACTGACTATAATTTCAATATACGTGACATACAAGGGAAACTTTCTTAAATCAATTATATATCAGACATAAAGATAATGCTTCTATTCACTGGAAACATTTTCTCCCATTAGAAGATACCTGCCACTCACTTTGCTGATAAAATACCAAAATCTCCAAAGAACCAACAGTCTATTTCCCCTTCTCAGTCCCACCAAACAAGCAGGACCGCTGGAAACATGTCTCGCACTGGTTGGTCTGCGCCCTTTCTCCCCAATCTCTCTGTTGCTAGGAATTAGGTTGCCACTGGCTGAAGAGTTATTTTTGGCCTCTCAATGCAGCAATTTACAAACATCTATTCACCTTAACATCTTGAATTTACATACTAGGTGTTGGATAGAAAAGGTGATAATGTGATGAAATAATCTTAACTATTTAATACATATTTGAGGGAAGTGGCAATTTCTACCTTATTTCTTAATTTCTGTCATTCGTCAGACTTTGAGAAATGGTGTCCTCCCCACATGATTTCATCCAAAACCCCAAAACAAGTTCTTGATCTTTTGTTGTCCTTTTAAAGTTTGCTAACAGTGATAGAGTTTCCTTCATGAAACACACACACACCTTCCTTTTTCTGTCTCTTCCTCCCTCCCTCCATCTCTCTCTTTCTCTCTCTGCCACAGCTTAAAACTTCAGACAGTTGACAGGCCCTGTGAAACCCACTCATGACCTTCCAGTTTAGCAGCCTCAAAGGCTACCATGTTATTTTTTAAAAATAAAATGTATATATTATAGATATGAGCTTTAAAAAGGCAGAGCAGTATTTCCTTAACTGATTTCGGTGATGCAAGACAAGTAACAGTTTTAGAACAAACAAAGTCGTTTACTATCTGAGAACAGGCACAGCCTTAGAGTGTTCAGGAATCCACTTTTTAATTTACTCACCCTGCAGGATCTTTTTGCTTTAGGGGTTAAATGTGAACCTATAAACAGTCATTAAAACACAAAACAACCATAGTAGTTAACCGGATATTAAGAAGAAAAAATCACATCTGTTTTAGAGTCCTCTTCCATCCGCAAATTCAGGAACATCAATTTCAAGAACCTGGTTTTATGGCCTGCCCTGAAGCCAAGAACACCAGGTTACAATCAAGGCAAGGAAGGGGCCCATAAGCTCATTCACACTACAATATCTTGCCCCTAGGATTCTCTCTCTTTAATTCAAAAGCAGTCAGTAGAATTAGCTTTTCTATTGCCTTGAAAGAAAAACGGTCATTGCTAGTTGCACATTAATAATTATACTATTCTGATGAGCTGGATAGGTTTGTGAAAAGAGGAAGAAAGGACACACATTTTCATGCTGTTTATTGGGTGGTACTCTAAGTAACCATGAGGTTTGGTGGCTTTTCATTATTCAAAGAATTTGAGGCTTGCAGAGAACCTGATTTTTCTAATTTAAATCCTTTTTAAAACTCCAACTTGTCCGAGGGTACACATCTTAAATAAGCAATTTGTAAGAACTCAACCAGCCAGAAAACAAGTGCAACTTTTCCAGCTTTTCAAAAACACATATCTGGGCATCAAAGAAAAAGTTCCCTCTATAGAAAGACTAATAAAGCGCAACTAAAAATAACAGTCATCAACTGTGGTTTTAAAGGCAATATTTCAACATAATCAAATGTGTCAACTATTCATCCTTACAGCTTCTTATGCTCTGGGTTATACGTAAGTTTCATTTCTTGGGAATGATTGAACATAACCCACTTGGGGCTCTGCCATCTGTGAATTATTTACATGTGAACACTGTTTAAGAGATGGAAATTTTGATTGTAATTTTTTTCCTTTGGATATTGAAATGCAATGCAACTGAAGAGAGCTTTTTAAGCAATTATTTTTCGTATTAGTTGCTGCATGGGTACATTATCACACACTCCTCACATTCATCATCACTTATCAAATCAAAGGAATTAAGTATGGTGTTGCTGAAGTTGTGGAGGGCACATCAAGTAGAATTATGGAATCTGAGAGGTGCAAAAGAATCTGCAGTCTCGTATCTGCACTCCCTGGGCTCAGGCCCTTGTTACAAAGAACTTTCTCTGCAGTGTGTTCTGATGTGAGAGTTGTGGTTATGTTCCCATGGCTTCCACGAAAGACCACTCCTCTTATCACTGAGCAAACAATAAAAGTGACTATAGGGCTACAATGTAGGGTGCCACATAATTTATCATCCACACATGAACACCTCTGAGAGTTAGTGGGGACACTATTAATAATTATGCCAGAACAACAGGCATGGGCTAGGACTGCTCCAGGCAAACCTAATCATACTATTACCCCAGAGATGGTGTGCAACTCAAAGAACTTCTCCCCAGGGTCTCTAACCATTTCATTAACGCTATATCCAATTCTACTTTAGTTTAGAGCTACTCTGTCTAGCAAAAACAGACTGTGGTCCACAGATATAGTTTTAAATTTTCTAGTAGAAATGTGTTTTAAAAACACAAAAATAATTTCAGTAATATATTGTATTCAACCCAATATAGTATCATTTCAACATGTAGTCAATATGAAAATTATTGAGATATTTTACCTTAGTTTTCATATTGCAATCTTTGAAATCCAGTGTGCCTATTACACTTAAAATATATTTTCATGCTCAATAGCCACATGTACCAGTGGCTCTGATATTGAACAACACAGTTCTAAATAGTCCATAAGTCTGGATATGCAGGGATAAATAAATAGAGTTATAATACACACATGCACACAAATGTTTTTTTCTTCTAGGTAAAAATAGGTACACCTAAATGTCTTCACTTATTAACTTTGCCAACCCTTCTCAATAGGGCAGTTAAACTATCCATCTGTGAACTGGACCCTGCAGCAGATAAACTTTTACCTGGTACACTCTTTTGGGGAGCAGAAATAATCGAATTAGAAAAGCTGGGTCATTGCTAAGAACTTCTAGGACTTTTCCCAGATTAATATGTGTCTTGCATTTCTAAATCCAACACATATACACTGAGCACCCTCCATATACTTGGTACTAGCAATAAAGAGATAAAAAAGGTGCCATGCCTGTACATTGGACTATTAATGCTTAAAGTCTGCATGGAGAGTATTTCACAACTGAAGTAAGAAAGGCATAGGATGGGCCACTGCTCTGTGGCAAGGCAAGAACCAGATTCTATTCTTTGGGTCTCAAGTCTACACTTTGTCATCCACAGACAGCACTGTGAGAAAAGGAGGAGGCATGTGTTTTCCTTTTACTGCTGCTATATGTGGACTTGGCCCACGCTTGATAACTAGCATATTGTTAGGTAAGAGCACTGGGGGTGTCAGCATTTCTCCTTGAACCAGGACGCATTTCTCTGTTGGTAACAATGTATCTCTTACCCCAAATACCCCAACTGAGAACTCATTGATATCATATTTTGGTAAGGATACAGAATCTATCAGAAATAGAGTAGCTCTCATTTCCTCTAGGAAAAGGAGTATTGATGAATTTTTAATTCGTCGAAACACAGAGCATAAGCGATAGAAACATGGAACTAATTGGTGGGTATTTTGCATGTAAACGATGGTAACAATCAGACACACTCTCATTTTAGGGGACACTGATGTAAAAATAAGCGGTGAACTGTAGTCTTTCTCTTTTATGCAATTAGTCTCTCATTTATATAGTTCCTTCCCCCCCAATCCAATATACTTAGGCTTAACACAGTCTCAATTAGTGTGTGTTAAATACACACACGCAAACACACATCATACCACATACTGGCTCTGTTTATACTACTCATTACAGCAGAACGCATACACCTAATTTTTATTAAAAGTAATTTTTCATTCATTATATTTCCTTAAAAGGATGAAGAAGAGTGAGAAACATTACATCTGAAATACTTTCGGGACCCTCGCTTCCTTGCTCACAGAAAACAATATGCCGAAATATTGCCACTAACCTATTAGTAGCCCAATGATTGATATAGTGACTCCTACCTCAAACACATTGACACAGGTTCCTCATAAGAATATTTTATATAAAACTGGAAGAGTCCATTTAGCTCATTTGGCATCCTTATATGCCTATGAAATATTGTTTTTTTCTTAAGGTGTTGTAGACAGTGAGACTAAAATAGGGAAGACTTCTAGGAGACTTTTTAATATGGTGACATTCTGAAGATCGCATATTGCTATGATATGTAGCCATTAACCAGAATCTAACTCAGGCCATTTCAAAGGATGAACCACAACCACAACTCTTCAAACAACTCAGGATTTAGCAGTAAGATCCCACAGTACCAACGGGAAGGAAGATTTTTACCTCTCTAGGGAACTATTTTCCATTTAATCTATTAGTTTATAAGTATAGCATATAAATATATCTGGTTATAAGCACTTTGGGTATGTAATTTTATTTTTCTTTAATTTCAGTGTTGAGTTCTAGAAACCCAATACTGGCACCACATATCCATGATATTGGTTATGCTGAAACTGTGCCACCATTACCATGTTATAACTTCAAAAGCATTTCACTGACACACTGAACGTGCCAGTGACATCCTTGGGCATTATGAAGCAGGAGGGTACTGCGATTCAACAGCATAGTGCACTGGTGAGGAGCGTGGACTTTGGGGCCAAACCACCTGGGTTAAATTCTTGGCTCTGCCACTTGCTAGCTGTGACCTTAGACAAATCACTAAACCTTCCTCTTCCTCAATTTTATCATCAATGAAATGAAGACAAAAACATGTTCTTCCTTTGATGTGCTAGTTTATACGACTTAATGTAAAGCACTTAAAACACTACTGGACACATAATCAGTGCTATATAAACAAGAGCTATCATTATAACTACATGCTAGTTATACCTCATACTAGTTATTATAACTAATACTAGATGTCCCAACAAAAGATCTCTAATAGTCAACTTAAGACTGCAAATCTATCTTTGGGTAAGGCACTTGGATCTTTCATTAGAAATTCAAAGGGCAGGATACCTACTGGAATAGCAGGTTTCAGACTCTGGCTACTGGGGTGTGAAGCAGTGGGCTGGGCATCAGCAGGTGGGCCTGGCGCAGGGTCACTGCTTCTCCTCACCAGCAGTGGAGTGCCTGTAGGGCAAAAGAAGAGGTGAGAGGTCAAGAGAACCCTGCAGGGAAGAGAGTGCATGGTACAGTGCAATTTAATTAAAAAGGTTTACAGCGTGCTTTTATGTGAAAACATTCTATTTCTCAAGAATGCTTGTAAATTAATCCATGTAATGATCTTTTGTCATCTGTTCATAGAAGGACACATGGAAATAAGATCTTTCAACTCTCATCTTTCCCCACTTGCATTTCAAAAGAAGTCATTGTACTTAAGCAAAAGCTGTTCGGCAATGTCAATGTTAACAGTGTGCAATGTAAAACTGATCTAGAAAATATATTTGAGTATAAAAAAGAATGATTATCTAGCAGGTAAGTGGAGAGGTTCACACAGTCAGTGCAGTTTGCTATTCAGTAGAGCCAGAAGTATAGTTACTGCTGTCATTTGGGGCTTCCCAAATCTTCTGAATGATGATACATACAGAAGTAAACTATCTGCTGGGGTTACAGCATTCATATCTATTTAAGTACACAAAGAGATCGGTTCCATTCTCTCCCTTTTCTCCCAAAGTAGATAAAGCTGATAAGGAAAATAAGTTACTTCTAAAAATATATTCTGATTTCTTTTTAATTTAATGAAAGCTTCCACTATTAAATATTTGAGTCAGTTATTAAATTCTGAAAAAAGAGATCATACTATTTGAAAGTTCAAATGAAATTCTACCTTAGCAGAGCTAG
The DNA here is from genome assembly GCF_054644295.1 of Miniopterus natalensis. Taxonomy (NCBI): domain Eukaryota; kingdom Metazoa; phylum Chordata; class Mammalia; order Chiroptera; family Miniopteridae; genus Miniopterus; species Miniopterus natalensis. The sequence continues at coordinate 20,466,641 of NC_142088.1, forward strand.
CGGCCTAACTATTCTGCTTGCAATTAGGCCTAAAATAATTTGTTTCATACTAAATTGACCACTATAGAGGAAACTCTCAAAAAAAAAATCCATTTGTGGTTTAAAATTGCTCTCATATAAAAATTAACTTTTTATTTGTGTGCTTTTGGGGGGAAAAAGGTGGAAAACAGTAGAAATGCAATTCCCCATTAATCAATATTCTAAAACTAATTCCCCAACTCTCTCAAGCTATTGCAGTCTAAAATAACATTTTTCATACTTCACTTTATATGGTACAGTTATAAAAAAGTAAATCTATTTGAAATTATTTATAAATTTGATTTTTCTAAGTGTTCCAACATTCTTATTCTGTGTACGAAACATAAAATTGCCAATACTTTCATCCTTGTTCCTATAGAAGTTGCTTTTTAATAAAATGACTTATTTTATAATAAGAAATTATCATGCTACTTAGGATAAAACACTATGTTACCAGGTATTATAAATTCCAAGTTCACATTTGATTATTTGTCTTATCAATAGACACTTCACCACATTACTCCCCACCTTCTCCACCTCCATCTGAAAAATTTCTCAAGCAAGTGGCATACCAATAGTTGAATGGTTGGCACCTGTTCTTGAATGAAAGAGTTTTTTTTAAAAAGTATAAGTAATACAGAGTCCCATGAAATCCGAAGACAACAGCCCCGTCCTGCACAACTACACCTTCCCCTTCCTCGGGTAAGCCGAAGGCTCACTGCTCAGGTGCAGCCCCTGAACTACCATGAACATGAAGCCAGAGTAAATGTGACACCCTCAGAAATAACCCATCACCTTTAATACGAAGAGGGGAACGGGAGAACTCCACGAAACTCTACTTTTTTTCAAGCATTTAAAACAGACCCGTACACCGCAAGTCAAATTGGAGAAAAATAAAAAAATAAAATATAACAAACAAATAAAAAGCAAGTAAAACCACTATGATACACCACCGTCAAAAAATAAATTGTTTTAGAGGCACAGAAACTGAAATTTGAGTGGATGACAATTTTATTACATTGTTTTTTCAGCTCAGTCATATACATATATATGAATATATATAGACTATGTGAGCGTGAGTGTGAGTGTGTGTATAAGTGAAAAAAGACTTGTTCTTTTTCTTGGGTGATAAATATGTTTTTCTTAGAGAAGCCATCCCAGGTAGTTTTCCTTCAAACTTTAAGGACACGGCTATGATTCCTCAGTTATTGTCAGTATCTGCTGTTTTAATAACAAAGCGCTGTTATTGAAGAGAAATTTATAACAACATGTATTTGGGGCTCTGTATGCAATCACAGGCCGTGGCATGACAGTGCGTCTCCCAAAGAGACAGCTGAGCTCCGCGGCAGTGGGCCCGCCACTCGGGACACAGGCAAAAAGCAAACTGTTCAGTGGCCGGGTCCTTCTAAACACGCTCAGAGCGCTGAGGAATGTTTGCTCTTCTCTACTCTGCCTGGACTCCACACCTTAATGTCTCCGGGGGGTCGCCTTCTCTTTTTCCTTTGGCTGACTTCACGGTTAATAACATGTACAAATCATCTCACATGAGAATAAATACTGAGCATCTTTAAATATGAACTGCTATCTCGGAGAGCGGTAAACAACCTTTCCTTCGGCAATTTAAAGCTTATTTTTTAAATGGCCAAAGTCGCATTTGAAGGTGGCTGTCAAGAACAGACTGAGCTCCTCACTTAAAGACAAACTGAAAGACAAAGAAAGGTGTGTCCTCATACACAACAGAAGGCAAGTCATTAGGAGTAGTGATGACGATTTGGGCCCGTCCTTGGATACATGTAATAGAGTAAAAGGCACAGCTCACAAGCAAGCCTAGCTAAAATGAGAAGGAAACAACTAATCTGGTTTTATGGGGCCTCCTGGGGGGGAAGGGGAAAGTAAATAAAACATAACTGCTGCACCGAAGGAGCTTATAACCTAACAGTAAGATTAGAAAACTAACACTAAGAACTATCATGTGTTGGTAGAGTGGAGAGGACCACGGGTTTTGTGGTCACCTTTCCTGGCTCTTTGTCGTTGAGCTGTTCAGTGACAGTCCCATCATTTAAAGCCTAGTGATTACAACACCCTGGAGAACTGATGGGAGGCTGAAATAAAGTAAGCATGCACGACACCGTCTAGTATGTAATTTTCATGCAGCAAATCCCCTCCCCCCAATAACAAGGCGGTAATGGTACTTGCTACTGCTGCAAACAGTGTTATCTGCTCAAAAAGCTGAACTCCTGAAAGTCAAGGCAATTTTCATGGAATCATACACAAATTAAAACAGTAGAACATAATTCTTGGCTTAACCAGGTATAGACTTATTATAGAAATCAAAGCTTTTAAGAAAAAAAAATGATGGTGTGGGAAGATAGTCCAAAAATTGAAAAAGAAAGCAGGCTGTTCATTGGTATTTTTTAGCTAATTGAGAAAAGACTTTTAAATTTTAGAGCAAAAGTTCTCAGTTCAGCTCAAGAGAATAGCAGTATTTCTCAGAATCACAGTTAAAAAGCCAGTGGCTCTAAAGCTCAAATAAAACAAGAAATGTTATGCATTTTAAAGCACAAGGTCTTATACAAACAACTGCATTATATTTTCCCACACAGTTAAATATTTGAGGCCTCAGGATGCATCAAGAGCTCCACCAGGAGAGGGTGATATGAAGAACAGTCATTATGCTTACTCTAGGTTAGCTTTCGAAGAAAAAGATGCCAGCTACAAAGAACGTTTAGCACATTTAGCAGGTGCAGTGTTCTGGAAGGTTGATGTATGGATTATTGAACCCACACCAATGAACACACACACTGTAGACTGGATCCAGTCCCATTTTATCTATCTGGATGCACAGAAACTTAATGGGAGCCAAAGAGTTAGCCAAGGAGAAGCTGTGTCCCTCCAAGCACAGGAGTTCCTAATTAGGTGTGCAGCTGCTGGTGACTCTGTCCTTGCAAGACAGGGCCTTCCTTCATCAGGAAACTTCAATTCTTTCTGGAGAGCTACCCATGTATATTCAGGACTTACATTACACTCAGAAAACATTTACTTACACTCTCACTGTTCCTCCCTTAAGGAGATGGCCACATTCAGCAGGTCCTCCCATGCTTTGAGCCAGCTAGCACTGGACTCAGGTCCCAGGGGTCTATGAATGATGGCACATTTCCTAATTCTCAAGCAGTCATCATTTTAATGAGAATAAAACTAGAATTAAAAGGGGTACAGTTACTTCCCCTACAAATGGAACTAAGGGAGCCGATTGGAAGCTCACCTAACCCATTCTGAGGAAAATAATTTTGAAAGGGGCAGCAACTAGCTAACAGGCTCAAATTGGTACATCGTTGAACTGCATAAGATAGAAAGGCCAACAGAAATTTAAGTTATCTATGTAAGTATAAGCTTCTGTCTCTTTGTTATAAAATCACACACACACACACACACACACACACACACACACACACACACCCCTTAATGATTATTTCCACATTTAGAGGATATGTTTGGGATGGAGTTGGCTTAAATGACAGATGATGTGTTGGGTGTTTTAAAAGATGTCTCAGAAAGACAGGCAGTTACACAGACTGAAACCAAGGTCCACAAGAATCATCCATGTGATGCTGCAGAGAAAACAAGCAATGACTCTAAACATGAGTCTCCCATCCAACATCACAAAGGTACATGTTCTAAGTTATATGGTAAGAGCAGGGATTTATTTAAAGATGGCTAATTATTATTCTGAGCAAAATCAGAGAGTCAGCTGGACATCAACAGTGGTGCTATTTCATTCTAGGATGACTGAGACCCGGAGAGCTCTAGGAGGGTCCCAGTTAACAGCCTGACAAGGCATCCAGAAGAAGTAAGAGGCCCCAAGCACAGAAAGGCTGGGAAAGCACTGGGAAGGAAAGGAATGGTGACCCAGCAGTCACAGGCAGACATGCAATAATAAACTAGAAGAGAAGAGAACGGGGGAGAAATTAGCAGTGACTACGCATACAAAGGAAATGAGAAGGGACATAAAGCAGAAACCTAAAACCATTCTTATATCTTGCTTGAGGAAGAGAGAGCATTAGGAAAGTTTTGGCAAGTGTTACGCTTTCAGAAGAAACCAAGAATCTTGACTTTGTCCACTGAAGGTTAGGAGAGTTTGCTTTTAATCTAAGATATCTTTTTTTTTAAAGAATAGTTTATTGATTTTCAGAGAGAGAGGAAGGGAAAAAGGGAGAGAACCACTGATGTGAAAGCACAACATTGATCGGCTGCCTCCTGCACTCCCCCCACCGGGGATCGAGCCCACAAGGCAACCCAGGCACGCTCCCTTGTCCGCGAATGAAACTGGCCTCCTGGGACACAGGACTATGCCCAACCAACTGAGCCGCGCTGGCCAGGGCATATGTTATTTTGATATATATGAGAAATCAGACTCTAGATTCAACTGAGCATTCATAAAGGTGAGCATGAAGCTCATACTGGAAATCATATTGGATCCAGTATCAGTGAGTAGAGACAAACATGAGGCAAGCCAAGAAAAGAAAACAGTAAAGATCAGTACAGGTCTATCGACAGCATCACATTCAAAGCAAAGAGAGAACCAGGATTCTATACTCTCACAGAATCTGCAGAGAAAATGTATTTAGGATGACAAGTTAACAAAGCCATGGCCGAGAGCTTAGGGGAAAGGTGGGGCGGGAGGACAGGGAGGGAAACGAGTCAACCAACGTGATAAACTGTTTATGTACCAAGACAGGCAAATCCTGGTCTTTTTAGAGTTTCAATTTTCTTTTGCTCTGAGGGATTACTTCTCTGCTACTGAATTATCAAATCGCCAAAACACTTATTTGAAGAAAGAAAACACACTCTCCTTCCAATTCTCCTGACACTGCTGCTTAGGGTAACGAGATAAATATCAACAGGGGGAACAGGGGGAAATGCTATTGAAATACACCTAAATTGGTAAATATTTAACTTTAACGATGAAAATAAATTGCAGATGGTTAAAAGTTTTATAAACTTGAAAAAAGAGATATATAGGAAAACTTATATTTACCAGATAATCAATATTTATAGCATATTAATAATAATAGTACACATAAGCTGTATCTCGGTTTCATATAGTACATTTCCTTAATAGACTGTAACTGGGCAGCACCTGGATGAATGCCTTTGTCTTGCACTTCAACACTTGTGGAATGAATTTGATTTTCATTGAATGAATAGGACATTAAAATGTAGATACGTCTTGCAGAGATATGATGCCTCCTGCAGGCGGCTCTGGCAGGGTGTGACCTCCAGGAAGCTGTTCTACCTGGGCCGGGCCTCTCCTCACCAGCTAAGTAAGCAGGTGGGATAAGCTACACCAAAGTCCCATTCCAGATCCACAAGGAGAGGGTTCTGTGATTTATCTGGCCAATCAGGACATTGAGATGCAGAGAAGTTCAGTTTCTAAGTCTTTGGACTTGATTTCTACTTCAGTTTTATTCACCTGACACTTTTATAGCGGGGTAGCCTTCTCGAAGTGGGTAGGTGCGTGGAAGGAAGGGGAATGATCTCTCTTTAAAGGAGCAGCAATTCTCATCAGAAGAGGGGCAGAGAGAAAGATCTGAATGGAAGGATACAGAGACAAGGAAAGGGTGGTGGAAATAGAGCGGCAAAAGGCAAACATGAATCCACAGCCACGTGGGCATGTCTGGCAGGATGCTGGGCCCACCCACCAGTCAAGGCTCAACAGCACCTCTCCTGGAGTGCGTGATCTCTCCTACAGGTGAGTTAGACGAGGTGACGGCATTCCCTTCCCATTAGTCCTGCCAATATCTCAGTTTAAAAAAATGAGTGTAAGAGCACCTCATTTGTTTTTGGAGAAAACTAGGTTTTGTTGTGTGTGTGTATTTTATGGGTATCAGAGAGGGCTTTTCAAATGATGCCTAACAAACTCCACTGCACGAAAATCTGAAGACCCGTTTAAAAAAAAAAAATTGGTAATGATATCAGTAGCGGCACAATTTATGGCAAAGTACCGAGAGGAGATGGCTTTCACTGCAGGAGTGCCTGGCCGGGCCTGGGCCGGGCCTGTGATGAATGCAGAGCCGCGGCAGGCTTGCAGACACCGTGGTGAAGAAACCACAGGAGAGAAACCAAGTCAGGTTTTAGCAGAGTTGTAGCTGTCCAAATACTTTAGTCTTAAATATCACTCCATTAGGAAAATGACTCCCAGTACTGCCATAAAAGGAGCAAAGAAGTTCAAGTTGATGAACGGTATCATTTTTCTTTCATTTGGGATTGTGGAAGCCATGCCTGTTCAAAACAGGCAAATGCAGGGGATTCACAGACTCGTCACCAGCTACACACTAGATGGGGATGAGCCCATCCGAGGTAAAATATCTTTCAGTACTTGTAAGGCTGTCTAAATCGGAGCGCTCCTGCTATAGAAACAAGGGATGGGGTTTGGAACTGACTTTTATCGGGAACTGCACTTTTCTCTGAAGGTGCTTATGCCTTCAGCTTGAGGCATATTGTTGCCACATTCCCGAGGGTACACGCTTTCTCTTCTACTGACATTTTCACATTTTACCCAGTTGATACGTACAAACGGAGGATTTTTCATGTTGTTTAAAAATACGTCACTATATCAGTTTACTCGTGCTATTTAAAGTCAGCTTATGTCCGAAGGGTTATGTTAAGAGCAATGACAAGCAATAAAGGGACAGAAGTCACTGGATGTGTCCCAGCGATGCTGATGGAAGAAATTCAGAAGTGGCCATTTTAGGTTGGAGTAAAATTTGACAGATTTAAAAAAAAGTTAAAAATCAACCAATAACGACAAACAACAGAGGAGGTGCAGCGTGAACAAAGGCCCTGGTCTTTAAAAGGCACCTACTCTGGCAAAGGAACAAAACATTAACAAACAAAGACACCTGAATTAATCAAGCCAAGTCAAGGCCCCTGAATCACAGAGGCGAAGGGAACGAATGTACCATGTGCACAGCAACCTCCATCTTCCTGTTGTGCTATTCAGGGAACACACTGGATCCCCCAGCCTACCTCTCGGACTGCAGCTGGCACTGCACTGACGGCCACGTGGTCCATGTCAACAGGACCACCTGCCATTGCCTGCAAGTGCCCTGCGGACTCTGACCTCAGAGTGCATACTAGTTCTACTCTCAGTGATGCTCTAACGCTATAATCAGCCGTAATCCATCTATTCTTTATGTCATAAACTATCTCTGCCTCTTTGGGATACCCAGGTATAGATTTGCTGTGGAGCGAATGAAGCAGAACTTCGGGGCCCCTTGTTTGCATGGGCCCCTTGCAAGATCCCAGGAGGAACTTGGTGACACGATCACATGATCATATGATTCTGTAAACTTTACATAAATAAAATAGCTTAATTGCAATAGATTAATACTATCTCTTTCAACTCTCATTTCTCCTCCATTTCATTCCCCCTCCTGTTGAGTGAACCTAGAATGGCCAAAAGCATTTTCAGGATCCAGTTCAGGGGGAATTGAGTTGGGGATATATTTCATTTGAATACAGTGGACTATATTTGTGTAGTTCGCAGACACTGCTATGTATAGTTAAGTGAGTGCCAGTCATCCTGGTGAGGAATAGAGATATATCTCTATCATCCACTGTGCTGGTTCACCCAGCTTCATGATACAAAGAAACAGGGCCAGGTGACATAAAAAAAGTGACGACTGTGCTCTTTTACACCCAGCAGAGGAGTGCGGGTGCTTGAAGATAAACAAGATTTGAAAAGTATAAAGCCAGAAGCTAGTCTATAGAAAATTATTTTACTCACCCGATGTATAAAACTGTATATATTTCAGTTTTCAGATAATTCAGTTCTGACTAGTACCTTGACAAATGGAAAGTTCTCTGCTATACAGAATGTACTTGAAAATGTGGCATAGAATTAAAATGAGAGGGGAAAAAAGTGTAAAAGAGTTACTTTCAAGCATTAATATATAATCAATTAATATATCATGACATCTCTAGAATATTAGCTTTATTAAATTTATAAATTGTGATTTTTTCTCATTCTAAATAAGTATTGATTTAAAAATATATATATATTATTGATTTCAGAGAGAGGAAGGGAGAGGGAGAGGGAGAGAGACAGAAACATCAATGATGAGAGTCACTGATTGGCTGCCTCCTGCACGCTCCCTACTGGGGATCGAGCCCGTAACCCGGGCATGTGCCCTGACAGGGAATCAAACCGAGATCTCCTGGATCATAAGTCGATGCTCAACCACTGAGCCATGAGAACTGGGCAGTATTGATTTTTATGTTGTTCCTTTTCTTAACTAGAAATCCCCCACATTTCATACATCGAGAGGCCCACAAACTGTGGACCTGCTTCTGTACCTTTTAAGCCTATGTCATATCTTCCTTTGTCTCATGTGTATAGTTGTATTTTTCTTGTATCCCCTTAATTTACTCCTTTAACAATGTTTACTGGATGCCTAAATCATACCAGACAGTCTTCTAGGCACTCTGGGTACATCGGCACACAATACACAGAGGTCCTAATCTTGCAGAGCTTATAGATAGCTGGAGGAAGACAGATAGTAAACAAGTACACACTAAATGTGAGCATTGAAAATAGGGATAAGGCAAATTCTTAGACAGGAACATGAGAGAGAGTGATGGGGAGGGAGAAAAGTGGGGCAACATTACATTGTAAGCTCTTTGATAGCAAGCAACTCATCTTAGTGAATCACTTAGGGTCCCTAGCAGATTGGGCATTTAATAGATGCATGCTGAATAGAACTGGAGAGAGCTATAGGAACAAAGATTAACCTCTAGATTTAGAAATCTTTGGAATCTGAAGTGTCCCAGTCAAGGACTCCCCCCCCATTAAAGGTGTCTATGCCCCCAATTTGTAAATGCATTGCTACTGTCAGGTTTGTTTTTGCTTCAAACCTAACACTTTTTTCTTCAGCACCAACATTTATTTTAAAACAAACACTACTCACACTAATGCAGCATATGTTATCACCCTTTCGACTTAATGATAAATGAGCATAAAAGTGACATCAACATCAGTGTTAAACAATTCCAGTAGAGGCTCTGAAATATTGACTACAGTCTTGTCAATTACTGTGGTTTATGAAGAACTCCATTGCCCGGTCAGCTGATCTTTCAGTTTTCTAGTTTACAGTCTTACAACCTAGATATTTATGAGGTTAATCTATATTCATAAGATTTATGGCAATCCATGGAACAATTAGAAGAATAGTTGAGTTTACTTGAAAAGATCCTGCAGAAGAACTGACTTTTAAACAGAATTTTGAAATTCAGAAGATATGTCAATTGGTAAATAAGTATAAAATGATGACTTAGGTATTTACAGTAGGCAGATGGGCACATGGTTCTAGAAGCTCGAGATGGACATCTGTTCGTGGATACCGAGAAGGTTTGCTCAGCCCGAAAGCAGGAAGTAGGCATAAACCACACGTTAAGAGGAGAAAGCGACTGGGGAGAGGAAGGAAATCTGGTTAGAGGAACATTACTAGAAGGTCTCAGAATGTGTTTTAATATAACCTAATTCAGGTATCAGCGAGGTTTACAAAAGGGGGACAGTGTATAGCATTTTTTCCGAGTATTAGGGAACTGATTAAAACACATTTTAGAAAGACATTCGTACCTAAGAATATGTGAAAATGTTGACTAAAAGAATCAGTGAAGATATCCCAATGGTCTCCTCAATGATTCCCTCCTAAAACCCATAAGATGAATCCTAATATATGTCCAGTGAAGGGGGTTTGAACTTGGGAGGACTGTTTGCTTGGGAATGGAGTGCATATGGGATGGCTCATTAGGGCGGTGATTTGGGTTTGTAACAAGGATTTATGGAACCTTTGTTCTGTCCTAAATTTTGGCCACTGCGACCATCCAGTTGAGAACAGCCTTGGAAAGAGCATACTTCACTAGCTCTTTGCAAGATGAGAAGGGGAGAAACCAGCAATGCCTTCAGGCCACTCAGCTACAGTTGCAAACAATTACTGACAACATCAAAGTACTAAATTCAAATCACCGAGTCCTTCATGATAGATGAGAAACATCCACAAGTCGATTTAAGGCATCCTGGGCACCAATCTATATGATTTATCAGCTACATTTGAAACCTTTGATCATTACATTTTATTGGACTGTTTGTTCGAAGCCCTGGCAGGACTGGAAGAAGCGGTGCACGGTGCAGCCACTGTTATCTCCGAGGAGCACTCAAAACATGGTTTTGTGCCAATGCCTGTGTGCCTCAAATATTGTCTTCTGTGTGGTAGCAAAGGAACCTAATGCCTCTCAGACCCTCACTTCTGATGTGAAAAGCACAGTGTTTAACTACTGTTAGCAGTTGTTAACTACTTAACAGTAGTTAAAATTCTAAACAAGAGTCAATCAAGTGAAGCTCAATCCAGAAAATTCAGACACTGGGCTTCATAGGCAGGGAACATGCCTAATAAAACTACCAGGGGAAAACATGACTGTCCTGCCCTGCCCTGCATGGAGACTTTTCCAATATTTGTAACTGCGTCTTGAGACCTCATTTGTTGACCCATAGCTACCCCCGGAGCCCAGGGATCAGCACTGACCTCAGGCACCTTTTACCTTATGCATCTGGTAGGCAGGGGTCATATTTAATCCATGATGTGGGACTGGCCCCAGATGTCCAAGCCTTTGTGACCTCACATTAGATAACTGAAATCTAATCCACCTGAAAGTGTCCTGGAAGACCACCCAGGTGTTTCAGATGGCTGCTCTCTGGCTACTAAGTATGTCCATTACCCAAGCTGGGGCACATTACAGCTGCAGGCTAATTCCCGGTGGCAGAGCGAGGCCAAGATCCACGGATCATTATTGACTTTTCTGTGTAACTTCTGGCAGCGGATTCAATGTGCATCAACATCCAAAGGCCACAGGTACAATACTGGATTGTGTTTCTATGATTCTTCAAGAGAAGCGGAAACTGCTCTTGATAAGAGCATTAAAGCTCTAACTTTCAAAGGAAAAGACATTTGGATATAGAGGGCCTGCTCATGCTAAGTATGGGGAACACAGAGTTCAGTTTAAATTTAAAATAATTTCTGCACATGGATTTTTGAGAGTCACAGGAATGACTGGGTTTTAATAAATTTGAATAAAATAAGCCAAAAATTGGAAATCCATGACTATTTTATGGGACAGAATAAATAAGTTTACATCACAATTTTCCCCAAAAGTACTAGGAATAAACCGAATTATACCAGAATAAGAGATGTGTGTTGACTTGGAAGTGATACCTGTTTTATCTCGCTACGGCACAAGCCCGTTATACTCACAAGTGCAGCATTATACTAGGTTGGAATTTGTTATAACTGAAAAGCATGAGTAGACAATATTGATAAGAGGTAAGAGTAGCAAATTAAAGCACAATCTACCAAGATTAGAGGAAAACAATACAACTTAACAACATGGACCTACCACCTATGAAAAGCATTATATTGCAGGTGCTGATAAGAGGCCAGTATCTAAATCAGCCAGTATTTGAACTTGTCAAATGGTTCCTGAGACAAGCCTCCTTTAATTTGAGATGAAGGATCAGAATCTCATCTCCAGGTCTTCTCAGGGCAAGCAAACCAATACACAGTCCTGTTTCTTTTTAAAAAAAGACTGACACAGAAAAAGGAGGAATTGCCCTTATGAGGTGTAAACGGAAGTTCAGATGCTATCACAACTGCCTTTCTACTGAGCTTGTCTAGGTCATCTCCTGCTACGTTATCTGTCTAGATTGGAAAACACACACGGGGCACACACACAGAGCTGCTTCTACAGATGACATATTTGGGGCTCAGGATGAAACAGGTTGAAAGCTCAAGTGTGCAGGGGACATTGCTCAATCATTTTGTTTGTTCCTTTCATGTCCACACAGATACCTGGGACGTGTGATGGATCTCTTTCTAGCTTGTGTCACTCTTTGGTTGTGTTCTTATAGTCTAGCCAATATTTTCTTAAAAGAGTTTTGATATTCCTTGCCCATGGCCCCAGGTCATTTTCAAATGTAGCTCTTAAATGGTCCCTGAGGAGAAAAACCGTTTCAGACTAGGCTTATATGCCATAATAATAAGACTTACACCCAGCAAATGTTGGATTTTCAGCAAAGCATATGAGAATATTTTGTAGCAAAGGGTGAGAGAGTACACCCTCCCTTTGGGTGGGGGGAGCAGCAGCCTCACACTAGGAAGGGCCAAAGGAAGATGGGAAAAATCCATGGCCACAAAGCATCTACCATGGCTTCCATTCCCAGATACTAATTTCATAAGCCCTTGTGTTTAAAATACAGATTCACAGCCCTTATGTTTAGAATGGATTTTGTTTCCTATCTAAAACAAACATATGGTATCAAACAGTCTTTTTAATGCTCAGATTTAAATTAGTCTTAAAGAGATAAAAGGACTGAAATAGTTCTGCTATTTGAGCATGCTTAACGATGGCAATATTTATATAAACATATTGGCAGAGGAAATGTTAAGTTCCCTGTATCGATGTGGGTTTCATGTAGAAGCAACACATTTACATAAAACATTTGCAATGCTGGATGTAAGCATGGTGGACTGAATGACTACAAGGAGACCTATTACCAACAATTTTTCAGCATTCAAACAATTGAATCCTAACTTACAAAGGTGCTCCCAGTGCACAGCCTAAGTGTTTGTCAATGATAGATTGTGGTTTTGGTTGCCACATGGTCACTGCTAGTTTTGTGCAAATATTCAACGAACAGCCAGAGTGTGCTCGGGCAAAGCGTGGCCGGTAGAGTCACACTGCTTTCTCTGAAGGTCACCTCAGGAGAATCTCTGGATCCTTGAAAACAGGATTTTCTCATTCTGTGGGTTGCAATGCATTCATGAGTATTGAAATCAACTGAAGAGGTCATGATCAGCATTCTATACCAGGGATGGTATAGGAAATATCAAACTGTGTTACACATGGTAAAGATATGCTTTGTTTTACAGAATAGTTAGATACATATGTGTGTTCTGGGTTGCAATATAAAGTACATTTTCTTGCTTTGAGTCATGGTCAAAAGAGTTTGGGGAAAAAATAGCTCTAAATCTGCTTTACTGCAGGATGCTAAATAGCAGGTTTGCAACCCCAACTGGCTTGGGAAGTTTCTGGGGTATGACAAGTTCTTTAAGGGAACACATGCAGGCCAGGAGTGAGTCTGATTATCTATTTCCAGAAACCTTCTGTTTTTGGAGTTTTATGTCCTGTTTAACATTATTTGGCTCGGGCATTTACTGGAAACTTGCTAAGTGCTAGAAACTGCTAAATCCTGGGGTAGCAAAGATCCATACGACATTGTCCTTGACCCCCCCCCCCCCCCCAAAGAGCTCTCAAGAGACTCACGCAAGAATGCATAAGACAATGTCACTGAAGATATCCGAGGGGAAGAACTATCATTGTAACTGTTGGAGAGCAATTCACGGGAGATTTGAATATTTGTGGGGATTCACAGAGTCATTCATCCATCCATTCATCCACCCACCGGCCACCTCCTATTTTGTTCAAGGCACCAAGGTAGAAGTTAGGGGAAAATTGGATGAATAAGTTAAGGGGACTACCTTAGGACAGCTTCCAACCCACAGGAGAAAAAAGACATAAGAATGAGAAAGGAAGAGCAACAGAAGTGGCAGGGAGCAGGCATGGGGATCCCACGGCAGGAGGGCTCACCTCTGTTGGAGCTACTCCCTGCAGGAGGCCGGCTGTGAGTGGTGGTGCTGGATGACGGTGGATAGTGGAGGGAGGCTCTCATACAACAAAAAAGCTGGTCCATATGTTAGACAGAGCAAAATAATGAGGTCCAAGTGTGCACATATTTGTAAACATTTTTAAAACTAAATGCCAAAAACATAAGGCAGGAGCTTAAATAGGGGCTAGCACTCTGGCACTGGAGATCAAGCTTAAATCAAAGGGGGTGGAACAGAGGCGATGTAATCAAATTTTAGTACTTTCCTGTTTCAAATCCTCATTTCTGATCATTTCCGTTAGAATAAAATCAATTCTTTACCAAGACCTACAAGACTAAGTGATCAGGCCTTGCCTCTCCCTCTCACCTGACTCCCCTCCCCCTTGCTCACTACACTCCAGCCACCTGGCCTCCTCTATGGCTCTGGATCTTCCCAAAAGCATCCAGACTGCCCTGCCACATGTCTTTGTACCGCTGATCCCTCTGTTCTGAATCGTCTTCTGCCCTTCCCTGTCCTCTCATCGTTAGTGTCTGTTCCTTTAACCTGTTTAATGTTCTACATTGAAGTGTTACTATCAGGAATACTCTGTGCACCTGTTTACATGTACAATTTCTGACTCAGCCAGAATGAAAGCTTCTAGAGAGCAGAGATCTCATTTATCTCTTCCTGCTGGATGCCCAGACTCTGCATACAGCAGGCACTGCATAAATGTCTGTTAAATTAAGAAAAGAATTGGGACAGGTGTAGGTTGAGCAATCATGCAGGGATATAGGTGGGTCTGAACTAGATATATAGAATTAAATGACAAATTGGCAGTGCAGGTTCCTGATTCCATTTCTAAGATCAGATGCAAACTGTAGGTATGTCATGGGGTTGAAGAATCAGGGTGGGTGGTGAGGGGTAAAGGGCGTGGAGTAGGGGTCACCCTTGGGCCTCAGAGCCAGGTTGGTGGTAAATCCAAAGAGACTCTTGACTTCTTACATGTCTGCTCAGCAGGAACCCAGACCACTGACCCATCTCCACAGATACAGAAAAACCGAAAACATGACATTTTGTTGATGATTCTCATGTGTGTGCATAGTTGAACCAAGGCAGGCAATCTGGAAACCAGACCACCCGAGAAAACATCGTGGCACAAATTCAGTCAACAGCCACAAAGTGTCAATTAAGAAAAAAACAATGAAACATTTATTTATTCCAATCTATTCTTCAAGGGAGTGGTGGGAGACAACTCCAAGATAATAAAAGTTATCCATGATGTTAGTGGTTAGCTATTTAGCACAATTAAAGGACACTGTACATGTGTCATATGGACAGGTCTGTGGGAGAAATGCTGACATTTTTGGCAATGAGAGCAATGCAAAAGGAACACACGAGCCCATCTATCGGGTGCTGTGAGTCCCCCTGATTATGAGCCACAAGCATGCAATCACTGGCATGCAGGAACTCCTGACTAACAGCCATGAGCAGTTTGCTTTGCTATCTAAGTGTCACAGACCGAACAGTCTTGCCCGACCCAGACTCGGCATTAATACCTGAATCACAGCCTGGGGAAGCTCAATATTCCACTGCTGGGAAGAAGATAAACAGCAACAATACAAAGCAAGATGCAGCCCTTTTTAGTGCCGCTAGTTAAACCAAATGCATTTAATCTTTCTCTTGCATCTAAAATGTCTGTCATCTTCTCTGGCTGGAATGAATGATATTTAAACACTGCTGCAGAAAGCCAGTTTCTTGAAGGCTTTTCTACAAACCAAACGGAAAACAGAATAAAAAACCCTGGTTACATTCAGCATCATAGGGCACAAATCATTAGGTTGCCAGAGGACATGCTGTTCATGGTTCTGCAACTGGAGAAATCCACATGATCATTAGCAATAACACCTACCTATGGCATTGATTTTCCGTAGTATGAGATATGGATAATCTGCTCTGGAAACAAATGATATGCTTCATTAACTGTCACGGTATATGAATGCGTCACACACTCATTGGAAAATTTCCCATATTAAATGGTTTCTTTTCATCTTGGCCCACCATGACAAGGGATTAAATCAGAGTGTCTTATAAGAAAGAGCTGACCAACATATCTGGACAAATGCCCGCCTAGCCACCCCTCCATTACCACAGGTAGTATGTCCTATCACTTGGGGGGGATTAAATAGATACTATGTACATCCTCAAGGAAGCACGTACCCCTGCAAAAAATGATGAGGATGCATACATACGTGATCACAGCTAACCTCATCAAGAGCTCACCAAGCATCGGGCGCACTTCTTAGTGTTTTGTGCGCTTCTTAACCTTCACGGCAATCCTAAAGCTTGAGGATGACTATTACTCTACCGCAGAGCTAAGGAAACTGACACCCAGGAGAGTTAAGTGATTTGCTCCTGGCCAGACACCCAGTATTTGGTCAAAGTGGAGTTCAAACCCCAGCGCTGAGCTGCCTACAGCCCTGTCCCCACGCACAGCGCGGCCTTCCAAGGAGGCTCCTGGGAACAAATCCAAACAGGTGCTGCTAGACCAAGTCCTGGGTATGCTGGTCTTCTTAAGGAAGGACGCTGCAGGCTTACTAAACACCTGAATGGTTGCATCCTTTCATGCACTCTTTCAAGGAGGAAAGCCTAAAACCTTCAATTATATTTAATTCAAGTTGCGGAAGAAATATCACTGCATAGAATGCCCTGTAGCAAAAATTTCCTGGCCGCAGTACAGCACGGCGCATCCAGGGGTAGAGCTGGAGCACCAAAATTAGGGTCCTCGAGAAATGGAACAGGGTGAGGCTCACCGTAACCCCACCCCACCCCCAAAACACCAAACCAAAAAAACCAACACTGCTGCTACAAATTGATAAATACAAGAAAATAAATATAAAGGAGATGATTTGGGGAAGGTGTCAGCACCAACAGAGATGCAAACCCAGTGACCATAGTTACCAGAGGCAACTCCTCAGCTTTCCCTTTCTTCCATTTTTCTTGGCGGGGAGGCCAAAGGTGGGACCTGTCTGAGCAGCACCGCCGCCGTGGACAATTATTATTGTAATCGACATTGTGCTGTGTTAATGAGTGCCAACCATGTGCCAGATGGCGTCGCAAACAAAGCCTTCGCTGCAGTCCCGCCCATGGGATCAGCACCTCTCCTCCCTGTGCCAGCGCTCACACACGCCGTAATGAGCTAACTCCGATGCAACCGCATCCTGCTCCCCCGGCACTTTCCCACTGGGCGCTGCACCGAGTTTTGGCATAGAAAAGGCACCTGGAGTGCTGTCGGATGATCTCTTCAGGGATAATGGACCAGGGAACTGGGCCTGTAATGATTTCATATCAGTTTGTTCAAGTTCAGTTGTTATTAATTGGGTTCAAGTTCAGCTCCAGTTCACACAATCTAAATAAATAGCTGTTGCAACCAGCTTAGTGCCTGGCACGGTACATATCTTTGTAACTAACAAGAAGCAAGCAAAAGAGAAAGCTGGAGAGGGACGCCTGGCATAGATGTCATCTGGTGTATGTAGTTGGCCTAGTGGACATGTGAAGTAAGGGGGTGGACCCAGCAGTGTGCTTGCCTTGTGACAATTACACATGCTTATATTGCTTAACAAATGATAATATTCTGAGGAATTGAGCCTCAAAGCAATTTTAAATGTAGTAAAATGTGCACACAATTCTTGAAAACAGCTATAGGCAAAACACTGGCTTAAAGTTAATCTGCTCTAGACTCTAAAATTTCTCTGTATTTTGCATCTACCTCGGTGATTCCAAGGTATTATTCTATTGTAATCTAAGTGAAATCTGAAAAAAGAAATGCTTTAGACAAATGCATTGTTAAGCAAAGAAAAGGAGTAATATTGCAGAGAGAAAAAAAAATCTATCTAAAAATAGGGCTTTGCATATTTTATGGAAAAAATCAATCCCGAATCTATTTTGTTCTAGCCCATTAAGATTTACTCTAAGTTGGTTTCACTAGAATAAAATTTAAAATACATTTCTAAAGACCATTTGTAGAAAATTTTGAATGGAGGCATTTTCTAATTTAGTGTTGGCTGGCAAATTCTGATTTCCGTTAGAATTCAGTCAGAAATATTGCGTGTAAAAGGGGACAGGTGTGAGAAGATACTGGCATGGTTATTTAATAAAGTAATAGAATTACATATTGAAGGCTATTTGTGCAGGTAATCTTAGACAGGATATATACTACGCATCCACTTTTTGTGACAGTAATATACCATTTAAAATATAATTAATGTAACTAAATATAATCATTAGATTTATTTTTATTATCTATTTATATTGTTAAATCTAAACAATGAAAGAAGCAGGTAATTACTAAAAGCTGCAAATTATGAATTGAATTGATTTAAAACAGGTAACTTCTACTGTTTTGGATTTTCTTTTTAATTTTATTTCTTGTAGTAAATGCAAGAAGTATTTGATTGGTATGAATAATTTAGCATCCTAGCAACACACCTCAACTATAGTAAAGTGTAGGAAAAAAACACATTCAAAGTGCTATGGAAGCAATAGGACCCAGATTCCCTGTGTTCATACCATTTACTTGACATATGAATAGGTCAGGTTCCTTATCTTCCTTGAGTATTGGCTTCCTCATATTTAAAGTAAGAATTAAAAGGGGAAAAAAAGGTACAGAGTCATTGAAAAGACAGGGCAAATAAATGTACAATGTGTCTGGCAAAATGCTTATAACGTATCAGGAATTCAATAGATGTTGTCCCCCCTGCCTGCCACATAGCAATCCCAGGTACACTGGTTCCACTTTGTGACCAGTCCTTCCGGAGTTACCACTTCTAGAGGCAGTCGAAGAAGCAGCTGAAAAGTTGACACAAAAATGTGAGCCACAATAATCTGTGGCCCCAACATAGCCCAGAATCAGGAAAATCCCCAACAAATAAGTTGCTTACCATTTACAACAAATTTTATTATTTTATAACAAAGCCCAAATAAGTATTTTATCCTACATTCCGGCTACTCATAATCTGTTCCCCAATCCTCAGGAGTGTTTTAAAACTGGGATTCAGCCCACGTGGATGCATTTCTGTGGAACTATTGACATAGCCTTTTTCAGGACACCTATCTAGGTTAGACCTATCTACACGGGTTCATGAAATCGTTCACATTTGCTACATTAGAAATGTGCAGTTTCGAGGTAATCCATCGGGAATTGTGCTTTCTCGGCCCTTTTCTCACCCATCACCTTTCTCTGAACTCTGTCACCCTTTCAGCTGAGGGGTTCTGAGGCAAGGTCGCACAGGGAGTCCCATCCTGGTCAAATTTCCAGTTCAAGCGGTCTTGGTCTCTGAAGGGCAGGCCTCTGGCGGGACCTCCCTTCAGGCTGACAACTCCCATCTGTTTCCTATTAGCCTGCCCAAATTAACCTTTGCCTTGTTTGCTTGACTTTGCCCATCTCTAATTTCGAATTGAGAGCTCAAGGACAGAAGTGGAGTACAGTGTTCCAAAAGACTAACCTTGAGTACAACTCAACCACAGAATCCCTAAATGAAGCACCCCACCCCCATGGCCCTAGGGTTTTAACATTTGGAGGAAAATGCCACCTTAAGTCAACATTACCCACCTGACTTTGACAACATACAGACAGAAGTTGGAAAAATAATTTCATATACAAAACAAATCCCCTGAATATAATGAGGGTAAATGGATTCCTCCAGATGCTTCATAAATTATCAGTTCCCTAAAATGTTATCATCGTAAATGGAATCTTATCTGAAAATAAACTTATTTTTATCTGAAAATATAAACTCTTCTTCTTGTTTTGTACTAATGAATTTATACGAAGGGCATTGTTTCCTAAGGCCAGTGAGAACCTGTCTGCATTATGAAATTCTAAGAGTTTAGATGGAAGCAGAAGACTAACACTTTGACTTAATTCAACGAGTGTGCACTAAGCACCTATTATGTTTCTGGTTTTATAGGTAATATTAAGTAGTATAAACCCACTCCTTCCCCGTAAGGAACAGACTGGGATACCCGAAACCATGCACACAATAATACAAACAGTGCAAGACAATATTATCACTAAGTATGAAGCTGAGTGGTGCAAATCTCCCACGTGCTGGCAATGCTGTCCAAGAGGTCAGCAGAGCTTGCCATTAAAGATGGGATCAGGACAGAGAGAAAACAGGGGAAGTCATTCTAAGTGAAGGGACATGCAAAATCAATGACAGAGCGGCAGGAATGACCAGAGCATGTAGAGTTGGAAAAGCGGTGGGAGGAGAAAGCAGACCCACCACTGTGATGAAACTGAAGCAGCAGCTTCATGCTGGTGATACTGGGTGTGTCAGAACGAGTGCACATTCCAGCTTTCCCTGGAGGACTGGAGCTTTGCCACCACCACCGCTTGTGCCATGGTCACAATCCAGAAATACGGGCTCCATGAGCACTGTCCTGCCTACCAGGCCCTATCTCTCGGCCAGTTCTCCCAGCAACTGACTTCTTCATTTCCACCCCTGACACCCTTTTCCCTCTCTGTACTTCCTCCCATTTCTGCCTTTGTCACTCTGACAGTTCTTTCAAGAGCCATCCATCTCACTGTAATTTCAGAGAAATGCATATCAAAACCATAATGAGGTACCGCTTCACACCCACTGGGTGACTATCATAAAAAAGATAACAAGCGTTTGTGATGATGCGGAGAAGCTGGAACCCTATAAACACTGAGAGTGGAAACGCACTGTGGTGTGGCAGCTACGAACACAGCCTAGTAGGTCCTTAGATGATTAACTATGGAGTGACCACGTGACCCAGCAATTCTCCTCCTAAGTATATATCCAAAAGAAATAAAAGTATGTCCACACAAAACCTTGTACATAAATGTTTATAGCAGCACTATGCACACTAGCCAAAGAACAGAAACAACCCAAATGTCCAAAACCTAATGAATGGATAAACACAATGTAGAATGTCCACAAAATGGAATATTATTTGGCAATAAAAATAAATGAAGTACTGATAACTTGTTACAACATAGATGAACCTTAAACTATTATGCTCAGTGAAAGAAACAAGTAGCAAAGGATCACTTATTGTTATAATTCCATTTACATGAAGTGTCTAAAATAGGCAAATCTCTAAAAATAGGAAGTAGATAAGTAGTTGCTAGGACTGAGGCGGGGCTAGGGAGTGGGGGGGTTAGGAGGTGCTGCTAAGGGGTAGGGTTGCATTTTGATGTGGTGAAAGTACTCTAAAATTGATTGTGATGATAGTTGCACAATTCTGTAAAAACACTAACATCGCTGAATTATACACTGTAAATGGATGAAACTGTATAAGTTACATCTCAACAAGCTGATATATAAAAATGAACCATCCATTCTGATGGATTTAGGTAAAAATCACTTTTATTATGTGATGCATAAAAGTCCTAGCTTCTTAGAACTGAGGTGGGTATTGCAGGTGCAGGCTAGTGATGGAAACTTCTTTAATAGCAGAACTTATTGGCCAGTAAGATGTTGCATGAGAAACGCAATAAGTAAAACAGAAAAAGCAATATTTATTAATCTGCAGGTGTGTTTTTTAGTTCTTCAGCTAAGTCAAATTGGTAACCTGTTCGCCAATTTGGCAGTATTTAATTACAAGCTCTGGTCAGAGACAGTGAGGCTCTCCTGATGAGGCAAATTCTAGGTATGTAATCCATTTACTTAAGTACATACATTTTTACCACACCTTTCAAAAGCATTTGAAGTCAAATATTTTGGAATCTTTGCAGAATAATCTGATTCTATAAAAGATCAGTTGAAAACGTTTCACCTTTTCCCATGCTTCTAGATTGCAAATGAGAAAACTGTTACTCAGGATAGTGCCTTAGTTATAGGGCTAATATATTTCAGAATGTCGGTCCTCCTAACTTTCATCCATCTTTCCAGATCTAATGATCACGTTTCACATTCTGGATATTAAGCTGAAGCAATTATGCTATGGATAAATAAGTAGATACATGTACACAGATATATCACTCCATTTTATTACTACAGAGAATGCCTTAAAGGATCCCAAATCCCTCACTTCCATGCTCCCAGTGCTTAGCATGGTACCTGTCAAAAGCATATGCTCACTAAACATTTAAGGAATTAACTCCTGAAGAATAAACTTTATCTTCCAGTATTACTAAAAAAGCATAGATTTTCAAACTAGAGTTCCAGTCCCTTCTCCTTAACCAACTAAATATCACTTAGGCTTAAACTAAATGTGTTACTAATTTCAAGTATCTTTTTTCATCCAGTCAGCTCCTCTCTTGACCTCAACTGTTTCTGTCCATGGTTCCATTCCTCTGCTAGGCACCTGGTGACAAGGCCAGGATTTAGAGAGAGCAATTGACACAGGATAGTTCAGTAGAGTCTAAACCACTTTATTTAGGGAGTCAAAGCTGAGAAGAAACCAAGTCATTAACCAATCATTGACATGGGTGTGACAGAGAGGAGGGGTTAGGAAAGCATGAGAGTGCCTTGGTGAGACCAGTAAGCAAAGCCAGGCGAAAGAATGAGAGATTATTCAAGGCGGAGATCCAGGCCAGGGCAGATGTTGACATAAGTAGAAAACGAGTGTGCACATGAGGCACTGGTAAGATGATGTTGGAATTTGAAGTCAGGGAATGGTTACTTTGTAAACTGTAAAAAACACTTCATAATAGATGAGTTTAGCCTTCTGCCAAAATGTCCTTGGGCAAGAAAGTCATGGTAAGACAACCAAGATGTATCTTCAGAAGCAAGAACTGTAATATGACTAAAATTAAAAAAGAAAATTTGACTCTGTTCAATAATATTTTTTTCCCTGGCAGGCCATGGTATTTATGGCAACAATAACTACTCTGTTTCATTTGTTAGTGTGTAATGTTCTGTCTGTCTACTGCACTGACCCAGATGCCTTAAGCATTTATAATCTTACACTACATACCCATAGGCCGGGCACTTCATTACACACTTTACATCACACTGATGAACCCTGCAAAGCTAGGTATGATTACCTTGTGTGACACAGAAAGAGCCCAAGACAAGAAGATACACCAGCTGGCAAACATCTCAAAGGTCCTACGTGGCAGAGTTAGGTCCCAGGTCTGTCAAGCTCCCAAGCCTGTGCTCCTTCCCTAACACCACGATGGCTTCCAGACACAACTGCCCTCTAAATAGGGAAATGGGGACGAGGGGCTGGCGGGGACTGGAGAGGAAGGATTCGCAGAGTATTTGTACAGTCTGAGGAGAACAGGATGCCCTGCTTCTAAACAGATAATCCTGGATATTTAGATAGAAAAATCTTCCAGTAGAAAAGGGTAATTAATTCATCAGACTGTGCAAGATCAATGGAAATATCCTTGATGAATAAGCAATTCCCTTTGTTTTTAATTCTGAGTAACCTTCTACCCTATCATTTGGTCTCCTGAGTACTTCCCCGAGCAGGCTAACAACCCCAGTTCTTGAGACAGGTATTTCCCCTGCAGTAAAGTGATCAAGTAAAGTTCACAAATCCACCTCTCATGAGTTTTGCCCCTTGGGGCCTGTTCACCTTTGAAGAAATTAATAAAATTGCACATATGGACCCTAAAAGCAGGGAGGTCCATTTATATAGAACTTTATAGTGATCAAAGGACTTTCACATTTACTCCATGCCACGACGAGATTAATGTCTCTTGAATCTATCCCTTTTCCATTTCCACTCACACCACTCTACATTTAATTATTTTTAGAGCAAAGAATCCCAGATAGTGTATTGTTTCTGATTAGCCCAAAGTAATAAATCCATGTTTAGAGCCTCCTCACTTCTTGACATTAATTATGTAAAAAATGCTCGGCTGGTTTTTCTAGTCTGCTTTCTTTTATCACGAACATTAACAGACACAGAATCAAATCCTGCCCGCCACACTCACAAAATGTGTATGGCTCTGAACAAGACGCTTAACATCTTTACTCCTTAGTTTCCTCATCTGTACATGGAAATAACTGTGGCATCAGTTTATAAGAATTGCGAAGATAAGTAATTTCTACAAAGTGCTTAGGATACTCCTCGGAACACAGTGTTTATTCAATATATTTAGCTACATAAAGTTATTACTATTCCTTCAACTCCCTTGTATACTTCTATGGCTCCCATTCATTTACGGCTTTGGACCTATCTCCACAGTGTCGCACCCAATGCTTTAACAATGTGATGTTAAATCTAGGAGCAAATACTTATGCTCCTAGACTTACAATGGGGTTACGTCCTGATAAACCTGTAGTAAGTTGTAAAGACTGTAAGTAAAAATTACATTTACCATGCCTAACCTACTGAACGTCCTAGCTCCGCAGAGCCTAGTTTACATGTGCTGAGAACACCAGACCCAAAAACCGCTGGGGACAGTGTAGAGCGTCAGTCGTTTACCACTCGTGTTCACGTGCATGGGGGGGGAGCTGAGGACCCGTTCTTTCATCCATTAACCTCTTGCTTAGTAAATGGGTAAGCGCTCAGTTCTGGGCATCCATGTCAAATAAGGCCAATTGTCCAAGACTAGGTAAGAAGCCCACTGCGTAAGAAGAGGTTCCCAACAGCTGGTGTGAGAAAAACTAATGCAAAGGACAAAGCAGACGACAGCATCCTTCCCTGCATCCTTGGGCGCCTTCTCTTGAATTTGCTCATTTCAGTCACCCACCCTTTCGCTGCCCCAGTCCTGTTCAGTTCAACGTTACTGAGCTGTAAAGCTTAAGATGGGGCCATACCAACGTGAGTAAGGCACGACCTGTACCTTCTGGGAACTCAGTTTGCGTCCTGCTGAGGAGAAAGGCATGTAAACATATTGGTGTCATGTGAGGCACTAAAATAAAAATATACACAATGAACTATGCATGGGACGTAGGGACTGTTACCTCAGCAGCCTACAGCACAGCCCGACACACAGAAAGGCCCTGAGACAGAACATTCCTTCTGCCTAAAACGTACTCAACTTAAATTCCACTTCTTTATAGGGGTCTTCTCTGGCTCGCTAATTAACCTGCATCCCCTGAATGCTCTCGCCTTGCAGCACTTCTCAGAGCGTTCAGTCATATGCTTGTTACACGTCCGCCTCTTCCACCAGGCTCTGTGCAGTGGGAAAGCAGGGCCTGTGTGTGCCCCCCTCCACTCTATTCTCCACGGCTAGCACGGCACTTGGCACAGAGGAGATGCTCAATGAATATTAGCTGAATAAGTGATGTTCTTAAATGCAAGATAATTGTGGGCACATCTGGCTAGAGCACGCTAAGTATCCCAACAGGAAAGAGGAGATGCCAAAGCCTACAAGTGGATGCTGATGAATAACATCACCTGGGCACCTTCTCTTTCAGCCTGCACACCGGGCCATGCCAGGTGTGAATTAGATAGCACTCCCTCTGTTGCAACTATCCCTCACGCTCTGTGCCTGAGAACTATAGATAAGAAGGCAGTTTTACCCTGCGGACTTCAGGACTGCGCATGCGACAGTCAGGCATCAGAATCACAAAAGCAGAATGACAGACATCAACTTGTGCCTGTAGACAGGTTAAAAAGCCATGGTTGAAGTCCAGCTGTCAGGAAATTTGGAGTTTTTAAAGACTTATTTGAAAAGGACATAAGGAGACTAGTCGATATTAGTGACAGCATGCAAATGAAGCAATTTTTGTTTTTATTTAGTATATGGTTCAACTCATACTTTCATTTAATTTAAAGTAGCAGCATGCAAATATGACTGTATGAAGGCTTTCCCAAGAATTCTCCAAATTCCAGGAGTGAGGGTGGTTAGCGGGACAATGCAGATAGCTAAGGCTGTTGACAAGGTGAGGACCACTACACAAACGAGGGTGCCTCCCCCTACCCACTATAGGGGGCATTCAGGAATGGGGGTGCCACTGCATGTCCAGCGGGTAGAGGCCAAGGATACTGTTAAACAACCTATAATGCACAATGTACAGGATGGCCTCTCCACAACAAAGAATTACCCAGTCCAAAATGCCAATAGTCCGAAGGTTGAGAAATCTTGCACTACATCACGGGACACACAAAGGAGCAGGAAAATATATTCTCTACTCCTCAAAATTAAACAATCTCATTGGGGATAATGACATTTATACACAAGACAGTCCAGGCAAAAGAAAAAAAAGTTTCAAACACATAAAAATAACTATTTTGAATAATTAAACTACAGTTATAAATTATGAATACTAGAGGAAGACATATGAACAAAAGAGGCCCTAGAAAATAAATAAGAATTGGCATTTGAAGTACAGACAATACACACCGCCCTAGGACACGGCTTTGCCTGCATGGGGAGGTCTCGGATAGGAAGCTGTCACCTCACTCACAGAAAGCACATTTGCTTCCAAACTTATGCTGGAATCAAGAAGGGACAGGAAGGTTCCTAGTCTCCCTGGGGAGGGACAGTATGTGGGTAAAAGTCAAAGATACAGAAAATATTACCTAGATTTTAGGTCCGTCAGCAAAAAATTTTAAAACCTTAAATATATCTTCTTCTTCTGCTTATGCTAGACAAGTAGAAGTTACTAATTTTAAAAGTGCCATATTTTAGAGGTACTTTTGTCTGGGAGTTCACGACAGTTTCTCGTGTGTCTGCTTTCCAGCAGTGTAATAAATTAGCCATGGGGGGACTTCAGTGGCTTCACCTTGAGCTACTGTAATAAATATTTCCAACTTGTTTACAGCTTTCTTTCCATGATCCTAACCCTGAGAGGGACAGGCAGGTTTAAACACTGGAAACTGAAGATAAATACAGATATTCTTAAGTTACATGTGCAGTTAAACCATTATCTTTAATGAAGTTGCACATGTTAAGCTATCAAGTGTGTGTTGTGGTTCGCACTTTCAAGAACAATCCAAGATAAATGAAAATCCTTGGATTTCTAAGCTGATTCTTTATAGTCATTTTACTACTGACCATTTTCACCTGCTCTTAATTCCTTGTAAACCTACATTCTAAAGCAGCCAGAAATCAAGGGTTTCATAGAAAACAAAATCCATTCTATTCTCATCTCAAAAGCTTTGCCCTGGATAAGCTGAGTAGCCTGTCAGCATCCTGAATACTTCCTCTATAAGTAAACTTTGTAGGAAACACTATTATCAAGGTATACATTGAAATTACACAAGCAGAAAAAATAAAGTACTTACTAATGGTAGACAATATATAGAAATTCATCCATCCTAAAACCTTATCGCAAAGACAGTGAAGTATTAAAACAGATATAAGGCCACAAAGGCCAAGAAAACTGGAGAGAAAATGAGAGCAGGTGAGTGATACCAACAAAATATGAGAAGATGGGAAGTGGAGATACCAGTAATTATCCTACCAGATGGGTGACAGCTGAAGCCTAAGATACAGCAGGGGCGGGGAAGCCGAGGGGAGCTGCAGAAACCTAGCAACACTCAAGGATTTGGGGAGTCAGGTGCCTCTCAAGGCCAGGGTGGGGCTGACTGACAGGGGACTGACAGAAAACCTATAACATGTCCAGTTAAGTTCTGCCCCGTTTTCTTTCATCAGCCTGGGTGCTCCGGAGACTGCTCCTCCCTCTCTCATCCTTGCACACATCAGAGGCACACCGGCTGGACGGCCTGACCAAAGGCCATCTGCACGGTGAGATGCAGGAGAAGCTGGAGGGTGGCGCAGAGCACTGGAGAGCTGGCCAGGAGCCTGACTACTGAAGAGGGAGGCCGCCTTCTCTCTGCCCAGGCCAGGTTCCCAACACGCCGGCATGCAGGTAAATGCTCTGGGCAAGGAGCCTGGAGGAATCGCCTCTGGGACACTGAGGAACGAGATTCACAGTGGCCTGCCTCCTTGATGGCCCCACGGATCCCCGCTTCCCGGATTCAAGCTCGGCAGTCCCTTCCCCCGCTTTATAAAATGAGCTTATGTGATGAATACAAAACGGCAGAGGTACTGATATGTCATTTCAGAGATTAGCTTATAAAACCGCGCGTCTCTCTCGGAGGCAGGCTCCCTTGCTTTCTCTCCTGAATCACTTCTTCTGAGGCAAGCCAGCTGCCAGGCCCTAAGCACGGACACGCCCGAGTGGTGAAAGACCAACAACAATCACGTAAGTACAATCACGTAAGTGCACTTAAGAATGAATTCCCTGAGCCAGTCAAGCCTTGAGGTGACTGCTACTCCAGCTGACAGCTTGGCTACGACCTCCTGGGACACCCTGGGCCAGAGTCACTCAGCTAAGCTGCTGCTGCATTCTTGATGCTGAAAATAGGTACAAGATAATAAATGTTTGTTATTTTAAGCTGCTAAATTTGGGTAATTTGTAGATAATTAACACAATACCTGTGAATGAAGACATTCAGGAACCCCAGTGAAAAGTCAGGATGTCTGTCCAATCAACTTAAGGTTGCTACCAGCCTAGGAGATGCCCCACCTCCTCCACCGGGCCCCATACACAGAGAGCCTGCAACCAGCTTTCTTAGGGGATCCTTCTTAAATATGAACAGACAGCGGAGGATAACAGAAAACAGAAAATCCTCTAAAATCAATGGCCAAAGCAATCAGATGGGAGAAACTCAGAAGTAACACAGACTGCTTGAGAACTGAAGGCTTAATATTGAATATTGAAGACAAAAGGAAGACACTGTACTCAGGACATAATAATAGTATGATTTAAAAAGAAGCATTCAGAAAATAAAAAGCTATTAAAATTGATGGTACAATGGTGGAAATGAAATATAAATAAATACAAAAGTGTTGGAAGGTAACTTTGAGGAAATCTGTCGAAAAGTAGTGCAGAGGCACAGAAATGGAAAATAAAAGAGAAAAACATAAAAAGCTAGAAAATCTACCCAAGATTTTTAGCCTCCAACTAATATAGAATTCCAGAAAAAAATATAGAGAAAATAGAAAAGGGTACCAGCTGTCAAAGAGATAACAAAAGACAGGTTTTCAGAATTGAGATTCACGTGAGTTTCTAGATTATAAAGTCCTACTGAGGGCCTACCTCACTGAACACGTAGGCTTGATAGTGCATATCACTGAACTGTTGGAACACCGGACGTGAAAAGAGGATCCTGAAAGTTTCCAAAGAGAAAAGCCGTTCCAGCACAGGACCTAGAGTGAGAAGGGCATCGTGCTCCTCTCAAACAACACTGAGGGCTGGAACATAAAAAAGCAATGGCTTTCAAATTGGGAAGTGACGATATTTCTGGCCCTGAGTTAAATATGCAGCCAAACTATAAGTCAGGGATGAAAGAAGGTCGAATGAAGGCATTTTAAAAAAAAATTTTTTTTTAAATTCGAGGTCTTGAAAAACATTTGCTCTTGTGCAATGTTTCTTTGAAAGCTACTGAATGGTGTGCTTTACAAAAATGAGGGAACAAACCAAAAATGAGAAAACATGAAACCCCAACGAAGAGGGGATTCAGCCCAGGACAAAGGTAAAGAGAACACTCCTTATCACAGCTGTGCAAAGAAGTGGACAGAAACCAGCACAGGTTGACGGATGAGGGTCCAAGGGGTATGCCTGAAGGAAAAACTGAGCCCGGCGTGGCTCAGCGGTTGAGCGTCAACCTAGGATCCGGGAGATCGGGGTTCGATTCCCGGTCAGGGCACATGCCCGGGTTGCAGGCTCGATCCCCAGTCGGGGGCATGCATGAGGCAGCCGATCAATGACTCTCTCATCACTGATGTTTCCCTCCCTCCCTCCCTCCCTCCCTCCCTCCCTCCCTCCCTCCCTCCCTCTCCCTCTCCTTTCCTCTCTCTGAAATCAATAAAGATATATTTAAAGAAAAAAGAAAAAACTGAAACTGGTACACTGACCTGCCTGACCTTATTGTGGGAAATATTACACTTCTGTTGGAAAATTTTAAATATATATTTTTATTAATATGTATTACTTCAGAAAAATAGCATAACGGAGGAACTGTGACCATAATATGCTACATGCTCTGTAGTATACACACACAGCACACGGAGGAAATGATAACATAAGTAAAAGTAAAGACTAAACCGAAATTTTATTATAACTATTTTGGGAAAAGGGGGAGAAGAAAGCTGAGGGTGGTTCGTATAAGAGAGTGTAAATCCTTATCGTCCACAATTAGAAAGAAAAAAGGTAATGTCCCAAATCGAAAAATTAGTAACACAAAGGGCATAAGTCTTCTATTCAGAAATAGATCAGCACTAGAAGAAACCACCAAAATAATTGTCAAGTGATGTCTAGAGAGTAGGAATTAGGGCTGGGCTCCTCTTTCCATTAAACCTTTGATACAGTATTAAACTTTATAAGCTTTGTACATTTTATTGATAACATTTTAAAAAATAACATAAAAAAGACTGAGTTAAGATATACAAAGCAAACGAAATAAAGCAGAAATGATGATACTCACATGAGAAAAGGTGAATATAAGCTTAAATGTACTAAATACGATAAAGTCGATATTAGGAAATAATGAAAGGTATATCCCCCACCAAGACATATCGATCTTGGACTTACATGTACCAACAAATATAGCACATTTTTTATCATATGAGAAGAGTTTAAACAACAAAAAATATGAATATAAAAAGGAGTAGAAGATGCAATACTACATTCTCATGCTACTAATGGTCCTAGATTTTTTTAAGGAATGAGATTTGGATTCAAACTGGGGTCATATCATAGTGTCAAGTAAAATCTTTCATTTCCAACTTTTCCGTGTGGTCTGTATGTTGAGTATTAAATAACGCATCATCTCGGTAAACCAAAGTGACTGTTTTATAGGCACAAGTCTTTTCTATTTTTTGCTGAAGTATACAGACCACGTGAAAACCAGTTCTTCTAATGAGAATATTTCTAGGCTTCCTTTAATATGAATATTTGATAAAAGTGATGAACTCCCCCTCCTACCTTCAGAACAAATTTGTTTTATTTTTAAACTAAGGAAATGTGCCTTTCTCTGCCATAACTCCCCTGAACTTTGACATTACTATGAATATTTTTAGAGATGTATTTTTGAAAAGCCCATTTCCTCCCTTTTGCCTTCCACTGGATCACTCCGCTATTGTACTTTCCAATGCTGAACAATAAATGGAAATCAGCTTTATACATCCCTCGACTAAATAAACTGAGAGATAAAAAAGAGATATAAAAGCTAACAATCCCTTAAGTATAGAAAGGGCAAAAAGAGTCTTTTTCAAATCAATTTAAGACTTGCTAGAAATATATTAGTCAGAAGATAAGTTAGAATTTCTTGTTGCAATAATATGCCACATACGTTATTTCTGTGATGCATGTAAAAGTCCCTGATTTAAAGGTGACAAGTCTTTGTACCAGAGAGGTGACGTGATTTTTCCAAGATGACACAGCTTCTAAGTATGTAGCTCACAGAGCTATTGTTACAATCAAGAATCAGGTACATGAAAAAAGACTCAGAAATGAATATCACCTTCCAAGTCACATTATGACTAATCATGATAAAATAGAAAATCTGAAAATATAAACTTTAAAAACATTAGGTGAAATAAGACAGTACCTGAGAGACAGTAAGAATACAAATATTTGCTGAGTGAATTAATTTATATAAAGCAAACTGAACAGATTTATGGGACACCTCATTTTTATATTGTGTGATTAGTTCTACTTTGATGTAACTTTTCTTTCTAAGCATATGGAGGCAATTGGAATAGGTACTGTAATTAAAATAACATAAAACTGGTACCATCTAAATATTTAATACTGTGATATGGCTAATACTGAAGTGCTTGGTGACAGCTATTCCCAAAAATATTTTAAAAGATATAAATTGATACTGAGAATATATTTACTGGGGGTGGTGGATGAGTATATTACCAAGAAAGTACATGCATTACGCTTCCATTTTTATTTAAATAGAGTTTAGATGTCAAACACTGAAATAGGAGTATGTTGTGCTTATGCCTAATCCTGGGTGGTGGCATTACAGTAACTCCTATTTTCTTCCGTTGGGTACCAATATTGTTTAATTCTCCTACAATGAACACATATTACCTCAACATCACCAATTAATTTTTTAACAAGTGACTTAAAGGTGTGGAATCTGAACTTGGGTCCTCAGGTTCCAGTTAAATACTATTTGTCATTAACTGGCTCCAGGTGCTGTGCCAGGCTCTTGACATGCAGAATCTCAATTGTTCTTCGTGGCAACCTGGGAGGTCTCATTGGTCCCCATTTCACAGGGAAACTGAGAAAAGGGAGGTACTCTTGCTCTCTCTCTGTCTGAAAACATAATGTTAGTGTGTCAATATAGTAACATTTTTCTAAGCAGACAATTTCAACCAATAATACAAGATGAAAAGAAATAGCCCCTTGAAAAAGAAAGCAAGTGAGGAAGGGAGAGAGGAAAGGGGGGAGGGAAGGAGGGAGGAAAGGGGGGGCAATAAGACCAGCTTGACTGTGAAAAGAACAGAACTTAAACCAGAGGGCTGGTGGTGTGGTGTGAAAGTGAGGCCAAGAGAATTGTACTGACTCTCCCACTAATTCTCATCAGCGATCCTGCTGCAGGAGGCAGAGTGGAGCAGAGAGGCCGCTCCAGTACACGGACGGGAGAGCCGGAGAGCCTGAAACAGGCGCGACAGGAATCTTGAGAGTGTCTTTGGTTGAACGATAAATGGCACATTTCTCATTTTCAGCTGAGATGCTTTATGTCTCATGTCTGGATTTAACCCTAAATAGCAATCCTCACGTATTTAAAGTGATAATAAAGAGAAATGCAATATGTATTTGCCATATGTATCTTAATTTAATTTATGAAAATATTATCAATATGACATTGCCTTGGCAACTTAACATTCTCCACAATGGACATGCGTTGCCATCATTTCCTTTCATTTCCTTCTGCCTTCGTAATATTGCCTGAGCTGTGTCAGGAAGTTCTCAGGATGGTGCTGCAAGTCGGAGCTTCATTACAAAGCCCCCGAAACAGCGTCATTGTGAGGGTGTTTCATGAAAGGTAACGACTGTGCATGCTTAGGGCCCGAATTGAAATGATAAAATATAGAGTTCATTTATTTATTTTTATGACAAAAACTTATTTTCTTAAAAAAAAATAACACCTTGGCTTCCAAATGCTCACTCCTCGATTCATTTACGCAGAGGGAGAAATCCTTCCGGAGCAGGAGCACAGGCTAGGATGCGGGCTACTTCTCACTCTCCACGCTGCCAGTGCGCCAAGTGATTAAATATTCCTTCCCACCGCTCCCTCCCTGAGACGAGAACAAAAGAGCCCTCGGGGCTGAAGACCTAGAGGGGGTAATTTCAAGAAGCAATATAGTCATACCCCAAGTTTTAATAAGAATCCAGGCACTCTTCCACTACCTCGCTAACCTAGCCTATCTCCTGAATTACACTGACTATGAAATTGCCTGAAACTCCTTAATTCGGTTTCTGAAATCCAGTCTAGACCAATAAAATGAAAAGGGCTTCATGCCTCCCCCCTCCCCAGGATCATGTTTTGTAATTCACTTTGACATATCCCAGGTGTCTACAACAAGCCAGTTCCCAAGGTAGATACCATGGAGACCCTAAGACGTACCATGGCCCTTTCATGGAGGCTACTGGGAAGATCTGATGCATGCAAATAACTGTATTTATTTATTTATTTAAAAAATATATCTTTATTAATTTCAGAGAGAGGAAGGGAGAAGGAGAGAGAGAGATAGAAACATCAGTGATGAGAGAGTCCTCATTGATCAGCTGCCTCCTGCATGCCCCCCATCTGGGGATCGAGTGCACAACCCGGGCATGTGCCCTGACCAGAATCGAACCGCAATCTCCTGGATCCTAAGTCGATGCTCAACCGATAAGCTATGCCTGGATGGGCTGTATTTATTTTTTAAAAACATTAAAACAGTCTGACTCATAGAAGCAGAGAATAGAATGGTGGTTGCCAGGGGATGGGGTGGAGAAATGGAAAGTTTTTCTTCAAAATGGGTATAAGGTTATGGTTGTAAAGATGAATAAATTCCACAAAATTGCTGTACAACATAGCGCCTACATTTAATACTATCTTGTGTACTTAAAAACTTGTTAAGAGGGTAGATCTCTTGTTAAGTGTTCTTACCTCACCCAAAAAGGCAGGCATAAACTAAGTCTTACGGAGGTGCTGAGTATATCCATCACCTTGACTGTGGTGATGGTACCGCAGGTGTAGGCATATGTCCAAACTCAGAAAATGTACACATTATACATGTACTATTTTTGTATACTAAGTATACCTAAATAAAGCTAAAAAATCATACAAACAACAATAACAAAAGAATTCATCCATTCCACAGATATTTTATCACTTGCCAACGACATGCCAGGCACTGTTCTTAGTGCTGGGGATGTAACAAAAGGAAACAGAGATGTGAGTTCTTGAAGAGCTTACATCATAGACCATAAGCATAAAAGTAAGTTGGTGACTGCATTATATGTGGATAAGTCCTATGGAATACAAAACATAGTGCAGGCTGGGGCAAGCTGCACTTTTGGAGAGGGTGGTCAGGATAGACCTCTCTCAGAAGGCGATTTTGGAAGAAACGTCTGAAGGAAGTGAGAAAGTTAGCTATGTGGATCGTTGAGGGAGTGTCGCCGTCAGGGCAAAGCCTGAAGGTGGATGCATATCAGGCATTTGTAGTAACAGCAAGGAGACCAGTGAGCCCAGCATGTGGGAGTATATGGGAAAACTGTAGGGCATAAGGCCAGCAAACTAACAGGGGCTAAACCATGAAGGCCTTGTAATCCTCCACCGTGGTAGGCAGAATCATGATACACCCCCAGCCCCAAGAGCTCCATTCCTAATCCCTGGAACCTGTGAATATGT
This sequence comes from Miniopterus natalensis, assembly GCF_054644295.1. NCBI lineage: Eukaryota > Metazoa > Chordata > Mammalia > Chiroptera > Miniopteridae > Miniopterus > Miniopterus natalensis. The sequence continues at coordinate 20,501,152 of NC_142088.1, forward strand.
CACCTTAGATGGCAAGGGGAAATTAAGGTTGCAGATGGAACTGTTAATCAGCTGACCTTCAGAGAAGAAGGTCCTGGATTCCCTGGGTGTGTCTAGTGTAATCACAAGTTCCTTTGAATGTGGAAGAGGGAGGGAGAAGAGTCAGGGTGATACAGCACGAGAGAGACCCGATGGGCCATATTGGCTTTGAAGATGGGAGGGGACAGGAGCCAAGGAATGCAGGTGGCTTCTGTAAGCTGAAAACGCAAGAAAGCAGATTCTCCCCCGAACCTCCAGAAAGGAACTCAGTCCTGCCGACCCCTTGATGTTAGCCCAGTAAAATTCTAGAACTATAAGACAATATATTTGTATTGTTTTAAGCCACCAAGTTTGTGGTAATTTCCTACAGCAACAATAGAAAAATAATCTACCTACTGTAAGGAGTTTGACTTTTACTCTGAGTGAAATGAGGAACCACTGGGTGATTTAAGGCAGAGGAAAGACATGATTTGAAGTATATTTTAAATCTACTCATTGCAATTTAAGAATAGACTATGAAGCAGCAGGGGTGGAGGCAGGACTGCAGGGAGAAGGGTTTCTGAAGGACAAAGGATGGAGGCCTGGCCAGTGATTTAGGTAGAGGCAACTGGAGATAAGAAGTGGTTGAATGTCAGATGAGGAGAGGACACTGCTATGGGATAGCAGAGAGGACTCAAAGACAACTCTCTGAAAAAGAAAGTATATTATTTGGACCTGGAAAGACTAAATGCTTTCCTCCAGGTAAAAATGTCAGTGTCCAGCCAGGTGTGGCTCAGTGGTTGAGCATCGACCTAGGATCCAGGAGATTGCAGTTCGATCCCCGGTCAGGGCACAGGCCAGAGGTTGTGGGCTCCATCCCCAGCAGGGGGCACGCAGGAGGCAGCCAACTGGTGACTCATCATTGATGTTTCTATCTCTCTCCCTCTCCCTTCCTCTCTCTGAAATCAATAGAGATATACATATTTTTAAAAATGTCAGTGGGGGAAGTAGCTGGGTGGGGGTGAGCATAATAAATATTTCATACTGAAGAAAAAATATTAAGGGCAGAGAACTGGAAAGTTCAGCATGGGGACCATTCAATGATGTGGTCTGTCTAAAATGTCAGAGTTAGACTATGATTTGTTTAAGGGTTTAGTTTTTATTCTTTAAATATAGTTTACGGTCTGCAAGAAGGTAGGAACAGGACTGCTTGAGAGAAAGCCATTTATTTATGACTTGTTTGGCTGGTAGGCTAGGAGCATACACTTTCACCTTATAAATGCTGTCTACCACATGACTATTGACAAGCTTTAAGGGAATTGATGGGCGGTTGGGGTTTTAAACTACTCATATGAGTAATATGAATGTTACTAGTAGCATTATACTAGGGAATGTAGTAAATATATTTTTGTTTGGGGAGACTTTTCTGATATTTCTTGTGTAATTTAATCCACAAAGGAGCCCAATTAAACTTTAACACACAGGATATTTCCGCTTTGCTCTTTCTTAATCAATACTGTACATGAGATACACATGAGAGCATGTTTCACAATTTAGTCCTTAAGACTAAAGTCTTCTCACGTCTCGGGGTCACTCTCAGTTACTTTTATTTAACAAGGTCCACATCAGCCTGAAACAAGTTTCAAGCGTTGCAAGTCTGGAGTTTTTGTTTATGTTTTTGTTAAAATATGTTTTTATGGATTCCTTAGAGAGAGAGGAAGGAAAGGGATAGAGACATAGAAACACTGATGAGAGAGCAACAGCACTGAAATATCATCGATCAGTTGCCTCCTGCACGCTCCTTACGGGGGATCGAACCTGAAACCCGGGCATGTGCCCTGACCTGGAACTGAATAGTGACCGCTTGGTTCCTGGGTGGATACTGAGATACTGAAGCACTGAGCCGCACCGGCCAGGCAAGTCTGGAGTTTTGTTGTATAGCCTGTAGTGCTTGCCCCACAGTCAGTTCTCTCCTCTCTCCTTCCAAACGCACCAGAGGAACACACTACACTGCCCCACCAACATCTTCATTGATGAGATCTGGTCAATGGGTGCAGAGCAGAAGCAGCAGCTGCGACTTCTGAGCCAGTTTTTAAATGCCTGTGAGACCATCCAGAGCTATCAGCCCTGATGTGCTGATCAGGAAGGTCAGGGATTCCAGGCAGTGCAGCTTCAGATCACAATGCTTGTCTCCCTGGATCACTGGGTCACCACATGGACACAGTTGCTCTGGAGAGTCACCCAGACCTGCACTGGACTTTGTATGAAAAGAAAATGATTCTGTTACATTCAGCTACCAAGGTTTAACCCAGTCAAATACAAATGACTATAAATCAGTAACAAAAGAAAAATTAGCACAGAGTCAGTACTCCTGGGATTTGATCTCAGTATCAATATAAAAAGCAATAAAGTGGAAGTTATACACTTGTACACATAGGACCAAAAAACAAAACAAACAAATAAACAAAAACCTAATGTCCCTGATGTGCAACAGACAGACGACTTAGGGTGAAATTTCTGGTGTTGTATTTTCACTGTAGCATCTCTGCCGCAAGCATTTTAGCTGTAGGATCTTTGCCATATAACTAACTGGCCATAAGGCAATTCTGCCATAAAAAAAAAGGTAAAATAACTGGTTGACAGTTCAGCTTTTGTTTGCTGTTTGGTTGGTTTCATTTCTCTGTTGACAAATCAATCAACTGCCATTAAAAAAAAGATAAAATAACTGGTTAACCGTTTTTTGTGTTTGTTAGTTTGGTTTCATTTCTCCATTGAACCCATCAACCACCTTCAGCAGACTTAATGTGTTCAAACTAGTTGTCAGTTTGGTTTCATTTCTCCACTACTGCAGCTCTTGAAGTTATCCCCATTTTTATATTATATTATAATTATTAGACCTCATACTTGTCAATATAGTGATAAGTAGACATGTGGTCATGATGGTCTTAAAAGAGTCGGCATTTCTTCCAGATGATGGTGAGCTGCCCTAAGAGTTAGTTTTTTATTCTGAAACACAGCACATTGGAGGAGACAGGCCCAGGGCCTCTTTGAGGTGCAGAGTTGGTTGAACTCGCCTTTCCCGTAGATCAAAGACAAATGCGTATGTACAATCGACAAAATAAAATCAGTTATTTGCGCAGTATTGTCATGAATCCGCACACATTTTACAAACGGCCTTTTTAATTTTTCCATTCATTTTTGAGGTGTTATTATGCCCTTTTTAATGTCTCTCTTTAGTTTCTTGTGATTTTACCCTTTTTACAGCAAAAGTGCCACACGGTCAACTAGCTCAGGGTGAAAATGTTTGCGGCAAAGATGCTTAAGGTGAAAGTACCTAGAACCAAAATTCCTAGTGTCAGTGTCATGAATATATGAAAGCAGTTCAGTATCTCAGACAATTTGGATGGAAGTAAGGCTGATAGGTTCAGGAAACCAGACTAAAAAAAATCAGCTTCTGTGATAGCAAGGTGTTATCGTTAATAAATGTGATAAGTTGGAATAACACGATTCTGTAAAATGTGAGAGTGGGAAAAAAATCAACATTTCTCAACTAAATTTTACACATGTAATTATAAAAATGCATTTTTAACGAAGTTAGCAAATTAAACTTAAGTTGACATTTGGCTATTTTACCCATTCCCTTAAAAGTTTTCATATCCTCATTGGGGAAATCAGGGTGTCCCCTTATATTTAACTGTGCCATATATTCAGGGCATATATGGTATGCATAATATAACAAACATGGATATTTTTTTAGGGAAATCTAATAAAAAAACAGAACAAAGAAGAAAAGTGACTTCTCTAACATGAGCTATGCCCAGAAACATTATCTAGTCCCACAACCACCACAGGCACTCAATAAATATCAGCAACAGTTTTTATACGTGACACCTGAGCAGGCCCGCTCGGCATAAAACAGGAGGCCGTGGCCTCACTGAAAACATAATTTAACAAGCCTAACGCAGCAAACCAAGCTGTGCAGCGCCGGTCCCATCGGGGTAGGAGGGGGCTGCCTGTCAGCGACGCACCGTCCGGAACTTCTCCAGCGTGGGCCTCTGCTCCAGCCAGTCGGTGATTTATACGGTAAGGTTTCAGTGAAGTTTCAGTGCCTTCCCGATTTACCCCCACAGATGAACAGTATTTCTTCAAAGGCAAAAGGAGCGAGAGAAAAGTATACCTCAACTTTAGTAGTACTTATATTTCTCATTGATAACAATTCTGCAAACTCCCAGGCTGAAAGAACTTGAAATGTATACTGTCCTTGTATCCCATAAGTAAATAGACTATTTTTCTGAACACTATGTCACTGAGATAAAGCTTTAAAGTTTCTGGGGTCTTGAATGCATGCCAAACATTTTCCTTATCACTCTAAAAGTTCAGGTAAATGCATCATGCACCGCTTGCCTCCTAAGAAAGATTGAATTCACTGTAGCAAATTGGGTAGTTCTCAATACCACTTTATCTTTATCACCTACGGTACTGTTCTTCAACTGAGAGCCCTCCAGTTCCAATGGCCTCCTTGTGAATATTGCAGCAATTAAGGAGAGCACTTTAATATATAGGGAAAATAAGAATGATTATCGGTGGGATCGGGACTCTGGAATTAAGTTTAAGCATCACAGGAAAAATGTTCTCATCTCCAGCATTATTATCAGGTGAGATTGAAAAGGAACATGTTCAAAGTTCAAAACTCAATTTTAAACAGATTCCTGGTACATTCTATAGCAAGTTACTGAGACTAGTAGAACATGTTTCATGAATTAATTTCAGAAAGTATGGGACCATGGAAATTCTAAGTAAATGCATTAAAGAACCATTCTTATGGCTGCCATATTTTGAAATATACTTCCACTTAGCAGGGCAATATTAGACTTTCTTTTCATTTCCTGTCCTTCCTTTGTACTTTTCTAGTAATGTAGTAAATGATGATGGCAAAGACAATGAATTAAAAAACCACCATATTTTAGTGTTGGGAAGAATCTCGTAGACCATTTTGTGACCAAGAACACTCTGCCGCACCTCCAACCTATGAATGAGATACACATCTATATGTGGAAGATGACGGTGCTGTTCACACATCCACTTATGCTCCATGCTAGAGCTGATCTTTACACCTAATCAGAGGTTTCCAACAAAACCAGCCACAGTTCAGGATGGAAATTATAGGAAATCTCACTCAAGAACACAGACACAAAAATCCTAAAGAAAATATTAGCAAACTGAGCTCAGTAATGTTATAAAAAACCAACACATTTTATTTCCAATTTGGAATTATCCCAAGAATGCAAGGTTGACTTAAATTTGAAGAATCAATTAATACAGTTCACCATATTTATAGATTAAAGGAGAAACATACATAATCACCTCAGTGGATACAGACAAAGAGTTTAGTAATATTTAACATTCATTCATGCCAAAAACTTGAGTGAACTAGAAATTGCAAGACATTTCCTTAACCTAAGAAAACATGTTTTTATCGTTTATTCTCTAATCCTTATACTTTTTCCTTTTTCCTTACTATGTCAAGACCTACAATGTTGAACAGAAGTGGAGATAGCGGCTGATCTTACTCATAATTTTTATAAAAAAATATTAAATAATATATAAATGAGCATGTAATTTTATTATGTGTTATAATTTTGTAGATATGATTATGTCCACAAATAATATAAATTATATGAAATAATATATAATGCTCAATATCATTAGGATATCATTTCTCCCCAAACCGACCTATGGATTCAATTAAATTTCAAACAAAATATAAATCAAAATATGCTTATGTTCAACCACAACAAAATATTTCAAACCATAAAATCAGCAAAATTAAAAATTTCGCATTAAGTTTTGTTGACCTTGTGGACAGCTAGAGTTCTTTCACACTTAATGGCAGAGAAACAAGTTAGTAAAATTACTGTGAGAAATAATTTGTCACCTAATATATTTGCAAAGTAGTCTACCCTATGAATGAACAATTCTATGTTTAGGTAGGTATATTTCCTAGATGAGACTTTTACACATGGCAATCAGAATATGTGGAGAAAAAGTTTTATAGGCATGCTGCACACAAAAACCTGGAAAACAGCACAAACGTCCATTAAAAGAAAACTGGAAACTATACAGCAGTGAAAATAAGTGGATAACAAGAGTATTTAACATAATGGATGCTCCTTAGGAATGAAATATTGAGAAAAAAGAGCAAGGTACAGATGAATTTTCACAGTAAAATTCCATTTGTAAAGTTCAAAACTCTTATAAAACTCAGCATAATCCTTAGGGATATAACAATAAGTGGTCAAATTATAAAGAAAAGCAAAAGAATGATTATCTTAAAGAAAAGTAAAACAGATAGAATTGGCAAGGGATAAACAGGACACTAAAAATGGTGGTAATGTCCTTTTTTTCAAACCAGACATTGGATATACGGGCGCCCTTTGCATTGCTACTCTTCATACTCAACACATAGTTTTAGAAAAGCCTCTTTTATCTACTTGAGATTTAATTTTTTAAAAAACAACAACACACCTTTTGATGGCTTCTGGAAAACCATCTGGGCTCCTTATTGGCTACCTAGGCCCTGGACATTTTCATTTCCTTGAACATATAATGCTATTCACTTTGTCTCAAATATTCTTTCTCCTGTCGCCCGCCTAGTCAAAAGCTCACTTCCTCTGAGAAACTCTCTCTCTGCCAGCTCCTCTCCTAACCACCTCTTTCCCTGGATCCTGTTTTTCCTTCTGCACTTCAATAATCCCTATTTTTTCCAGCCCTTATATGTCACCTTTTGGATCCTGCTTGCCAGGTGGATTAACAGAAAAATCCATGAACTCCCCAGAAAGCAGCTAATAGAATGAAACCACCTCCCTGTATGCAGATCATAGGAAATGTTTCTACCTTTTCCTGGCTTCTGTTTAACATTCTTCTTGAATGGAAAGTAGCAAAATAGGATTAAGATTCCCAATTTGAAAGGACCATGAAGAGTCTTGAGACACTGAAAAAATACTGAAAACGATGGAAATATATTTAGAGTTCAGTTTGTTTATTTAATCTGTTCATGCATTCATTGGGTGAATATTTGTTGGCTGACTGCTACGCGCAAAGCACTGTTCCAGGGGTTCAAGATTCAACAGTGAACAAAATATGTAATAGCCCAGAGTTTGTGCGTCACACCTTCTAGAAAAAGGGGTAGAAAAATGCATGAACAAGAGTGTCACCTCTGTAATTTGTGCCCCAAAAACTGTGGGAAAACTTTTCTTAGATAAAGGTAATACTATAAGAAATACTCCTGATGAAAGTATATATTTTATCAACCAACAAGCATTCCGTTCTGGTGATACCCTCAGAATTCCAGAGACAATATCTTCATTCCTGGAGGAAACAGTCTTTTGAATGTACATGTCCCCCCAGAGCGACATTTTAAAAACACATTTATTTGCAAATTAATTGCCTTCCTTTTCCTAGTAAGTGCTTTTATTTTTTCTACTGGATATTTCACCTGGTTGCTTCATAGTCCATATTTCCTCAAAGTCAAAGCCATTCTCTTGCTGTAGGGAAAGGCACCTTTGGCAGTCATGTTAACTCTTTTAATAGGACACAAGAGTGCTATTTAATACACCAAGCCGGTACCATTTAGCAACCTGACAACAGAGTCCCGTACACACCTGGGAAATTTGACTCGGCACCTGTACTATTGTTTTAGAATTCCTCCCCAAAGGACACATTTTCCTCCAGGTAATGAGAAATACCTTGAAAGAGAGAAAGCTTTCAAATTTTGAGGAACTGCACTGAGGGAGATAGGCACCAAATGACTGTTGAGAATCTTATCAGTTGAGTTAAAATTTTGCTCCTGCATTTTATGGCAGGAAGTGAAAGGTTGGCAGAGACATGGGAGAATGCTGTTCATCAATTGCTTGTCCAATTACCCCCTGAAAAGGTCATTCCAATGACAATTATCCTTCTAGTTGATATCATATTAGGATTTTTTTGCCCAAGAGAATTTTTCAACTCCACAGACCAGACTGAGAGAAACTTTGAACAATCCTTGCCCGTGAAATCTAAAAATCACTTCAGAATGTCAATGAGAATACACAATAATATTAATTACAAATACTTTAGAAATATAACCTTGCTAAAGATAATAACTAATTGCTGGGTGATTTCCTCTATCTCAGAAATAGCTCTGAGACCCATAACAAGAGGAACGTCACCATTTGAGGGGTTGTCATACTAGTCTTTACATTTAGTTTGATGCATTACAAAACTAGATTTAAGAGCTCAAAGAAAGGTTATCGTGATTTACACGAGAAAAGTGATGAAAATCACAGATGAGCAATGGCCACGCTGCCGTAAGCCCCAGCACAGGGCTGGTTTGCGCCGCCCGAACACTTCCCGGTGCTAGACGCCTTTTCAAGAACAAGGGCCCAGAAGCTTATTCGAACCCCTCCTTCCCTGTGCACTTTTGCTGACTCCCGTACCTGCAGACTCCGAGGCTTCCTTTTCGTCGGCACTGGCACCTGACAGGGCTTAGTGAAATAAAGGAATCCAGTAACATTTGATTTGCCAACAGAGGTCACTATCCAAGTCTGCAAAAGATGGAACAAACCTGTCGCATCCGTGAAGGTTTCTGGCACAGGGACCCACTTGTGCCCTTTTCCGATACAACCCAGCTGCTTCCCTTCCTCACATCCTTCGTTACACGTCACCTCCCGGGCCTTTCGAGGCCCTCCCTCCAAATGAAGCCCGTGGTGCACAGGGCCGTATCGCTGGCTTCCAGTCCCTTCAAGCAGCTCCTGACATGTAACTACGCTGGCAGGAGAAAGACCCTCTGTTGCTGGCAAGGTGGGGTGGGAGGCACTGGGTTCAGTCTCAGTAAGACCCTCTGTCCAGTTAGCCAAACTCCAGGGATGTTCATGTCCGTGGTGCTGAGCAACAGTGCAAACATTGTGGAAATCCTTCCTCTTTTTTTCTTTCTGTAAAATCTTAGCAATTGTGCGTGTTCCCTGAGCTCAACGACTTCACACATTCTATTCCAGTTAATCGAGTGTGAAGCCTTTCCTTCCAAACAAGAAGTTCTCTCTTTTGATAGCAATAATGTCCACTCAACCACTTAAGCATTTAGTCTTGGTATCCAAGTTCATATAAATTACCATTCCTCAGGGAGATGAACATCAGGAGTTAACCAATTTTACTACATAGGCTTTAATATACATAACTGTCCAAGAAAGGAGAGTTGAGAGAGATTGGAAAAGGGAGAAAAGAAAGAGGGGGAAATAAAAAAGAGGGGTGGGGAGAAAAAGAGGGGGAAAGGGAAGGAAGGCGTGAAATGAAGAGAGAAAGGAGAAGGGGAGAGGGAAGGGGGGCACTAAGCAGTGCTCAGTATTACTGCTGATTTGGGGGTAAAGTCTGCAACCATGGTGAGATGTGCCAGATGTGGCCGTGAAGGTTTTGTTGGTGTTGGAGCTGTGCAGGATGGCTCACTGGGACACTTGGTGAATTAAGATGCCATGAAGTCCCCTGTGTTGGGGATGGAGCAAAGGGGGAAGTAATCCCCTCCCCCCCAGTGATCAGTCCATGCCTCCTTTACATTGCTTCTGCAAGATTTAAACTCAGTCTTTATACATCTCTCAGTTTATGCATCTACAACCCTAAACCCATATCTAAGTGTGTAAGTGGGTGGCAAGAGGGATTACGGCCTCAAATTTGCAATGCAGAAATGACCCTTATCTTTCTAGCCACATCTGAGTCCTCAAAGAGGAGAAATCTCCTCTTCCAAAGTCCAGACCTACTAGTTTTCTGGCTACTGAATTAACCACCGCCCAGAAAAACTGATAACTCTCACATCCAGTAACATTACTTTTGGCTTATCTGTTACACACACTTATCTTTAATATTAATGTTATTCATATTAAATACAGAAAGGGAACTTCTACTTCTCTTAGGGGTTCCAGCTATGACTGATCTAAATTTGAAACTCCTTGAAATCACTTTGCCAAACCTCCCTTGAGTGTTACCCGATTTCAATTCCATTCTCTCTCTCAACATAAAACTCCAACAATTTCAGTGATAAAGTAGCAGCACTTACACATTGAAACATATGTGAACACTGTTTTAATTATTCTTAACTTCCTAATGAGAAGATTAAAAAATCTTGACTAGCATTAATACATTTTAACAAAGATCTATTCATATTTGTCAAATCATGAAAGTCAAGATCTTTTAAAAATAAATGTATTTTTAATTTATTCTTTTGCTAATTCAGCCATTAAATTATAAATGCAATGAATATTTTCTCAGATCTCAAAAATTTTTAAAACAATTTTGATTTAGATAGCTTTATAGGTAATAAAACCCCTGAATATTTTCTCCACACCTGCCTCTGTTGGCAAATCTTCCTTTTCCCCTCTATTCGTACAACACACATGCACACAGGCACTTTTTGGATATGTTCTCTACCAAAGCCTCAGTCTGAAACTTCGTAACTTCCAATCCATAATACACACAAGGTTAGAACTATGGTGCAGAGATAGCAAACATATTTGCTCAAGATTTAATAACACCAATATATTTCAGAATAAAACTACAAAATAAAGACATTCTTATATAATGCCTAAAAGTCATCAGATTCAATAGCCAACTGGACAATCCATATCACATTGTCCCAATGGCATTTCTCAGTATCAAGCATTTCAGCTTCAAGTTATTGTGCTATAAAACTCAAGCAACAACCTCTTGGAAAATATTCAAGCTGTATCTACTCACACAAAATCAGGTGGAAAGTGAAAGCAAATATCCAGGTAATCCAAGCAAAACAAGACAAAAAGTACCCCAATTACTTGTATACTTTAGGTGAAGTATTTTTAGTTATTCTAGATTTAGATAATTATGTCTAATATCATTTTAGACATACACAACTTGAAATTCTCCCAAGTAAAATCAAATAAACAAGCAAAAAGATGAGCCTGATAGAGTATATTACAACTTATAAGACATGAATTTTCATTAAAGTCAATGGCTACTTCCTTTTAGGTTTATACTGATTTAGCCCTTAAATAAATACATATAGTCAATTAAATATCAAATTGTTACGGATCATCTATAGTCCATGACACAGTTCTTCATCCATTTCCAAAGGCTGAATTAGAAAACATTTTTTTTTTCTTTTTGGTTTTTGGCATCCACCTAATTAAAATCTTCAGGCTTGATCTTAAAGATGGTGAGGGATGACGTGAGTTGGTTTGGGTGTGAAACATGACCCAGTACTCTCATGATACAGGGACAGAGTTTGGGTGGCAGCTGAAGCATGTTGCTGAGCCCCTGCACAGGGGAGCTTCACTTGGGCGGGTTTGGGAGGACTCTGCAGCTGGGCTCAGAGCTGGCCATGGTCACACCCACTCCTGGGCCTCCCAGCTTGGTCGGTGAGCTGGAGAAGAGAATGAGCGCCTCCTCCAAGCAGCTGACAGGTGTTCCTTGTCAACAATAAGTTCTAAGTTTTGCAAACAATTTATCTTTTAAATAATATCCCTCATATTCCTTGCCACCCCATCAAAATGTTATTTTAAATACAATTCATACCATCATAATAATTCAAACCATGAAGAAAGAAGACAAAAAATAAAATTCTCCTTTCTCCTTTGCATTGTCAGGCTCAAATGCCCAGAAGTTACCTTCTTATAACATTTGCAGTTTTTACTCTTTTGGTGGCTAATTGCTAATAATATAATAATTTATTGATTTTTCCAACTTTAAGTAGCATCAGTTGATTCTCTGCTAGGAAGAATAAAGGATTATCCTCACAATTCCCTCCCTCCTCTTATCAATCTGTACCACTTTTATTCCCTTACCTCCTTCGAGTTTTTGTTTAAATGCCACTTTAACACTCTACTTCCATTCTCATCTTTTGGGTTATAAACCAATACTACATTATTTTGTTACCAAATTTGTAATGTGATTTTACTGGGCCTTTCCATGAAGATCAATGAAGTTCACCACCTTTTTATGTATTTACTGCTGACTTAAATATCTATTTTATGAAGTGCCTGTTAAGAGTTCTATTTTCCTATTTAGTTGTCTCCTTTTCTTTGATCATTTCTGGGACATCTGTACATACACTGGGCATGGTCCTTTATCAGATATATGTATCATAAATATATTCTCAGAGTCTACAGCTTTTCTTTTTCCCTCTTTTAAGGTTATCTTTTAATGGAAAGAAGTTCTTTATTTAACAGAATCCAATATACTAAAAACTTTTACTACAGCTAGCACTTTTAATGTCCTGTTTAAAAAATAAGCTTAACTCCAAATCTATAATCTATATAGCATCGATTTTTATATAAAGTGTGAGGTAGTGATTGGGATTATTTTTCTAGATGAATATTCAATTGACTCAACATAATCCTCATAATCCTTTCCCCACTAGACAGCAGTGTCAAATCCAACATAAAACTGTGAGGGCAGTTACTGGAAAACTTCTATCCTATGCCATCCATCTGTCCTTGTCCCCAATCACACAAAATCAATGACTATAACTTTCTAAATCTTGGTATCTGGTAAGATAGCTCCTCCAGCTTTTTTTCCTTCTCCAAGGCTCCCTTGTCAATTCTATCCCATGATATCTTTTGAGTCATGGTCCCCCTAAATGTCTGGTGAGTGGTGGCTGACCATTCGTACTTCTGAATGAAAAACTCAGTTGCTTTGGTTTTTGTTGCCAATACATTGGTCTTTCCTGAACAAACCTCTCCTCTGAATTAGACAGGTGAAATGACAAAGCATGTTCAGGGATAGATCTCACTTTAAAAAACACACGTGAAGCAGGCAGGCAGGCTGTTCACCCCGGGCCAGCCCTCAACGCCTGCAGGAAAAAGGCGTCACTCTAGGGTAGCCTCAAGTCTGAGTTATCTGTTAGTCTGATTCTATACATTTACCATTTTCCTCTCCTTCCATTTCCAGTGCTTCTATTAATCCAACCCCCCATTTTGTTCTTACTGAAAACTGCCATTTCTAGGAAAGTTTGGGAAGGAGGAGACACAAAAGAAATACATTCAGTGCACTTTTTGTGGATTGAAAGCTGATGTGCTTTACTAAGTTGTAAAGGTGGTGGAATTATAGTCAGCAAAATAGTAAGGTTACATAAAGGAAGAGCACTACGTTTCAGTGTATTATATGTGTAAATATCACCTATGCTATGTCTCAATAAAAAAAGAAAGAAAAAGGCTGAGAACTATTGCAGTGAATTGTGAATACCTTGAGGAAAAAAAATGTATTTTAATGATTTCTATATTCCAATAGGTAAGTTCTATGCCAAACATATAACCCACTGTTTGCTACTTGAAAGCATTATTGATTTCTATCAGCACCTTATGAAAAAAACCACCAAAAAAAAACTTCCAAAAAAACAAGCCAGTCACCTCAGAGAAACAGACTAGGTATCTGGTGGCTGATCTCAGTGTTGCTATCTAGAGCCACTTCCCAGTCTTCCAAGCTCAGCTCTGGTCCCCAGGAGGCTGACTTCCACTCAGCAACTCAGTGCATCATATAGGCCAGGTGCCTCCTGGCCGCTGAAGGCTTTGGCCAAGAGGAAGAAGCAGCAGGAGATCAGTGGGGAGGAAGAGAGGGATATAGGGAGTTTATCCCCTGAAGTGCTCCCTCTCTGCCAGCTCCACCTTTGAAAGTGGCTGCACTGGGCAACACTAGGTCACAGGTTCTGATCCTCCAAGGACCTTTCTCCCACATCTGCAGCTCTCATCAGATTGGTAAGAATTTTCTTCCTATGCCCTTTCCAGGCCTGGGCTGGTAAGAAGAGCTTTCCAGTCTTTTTGGAATGTGAGTGCCTCACTTTCATAAATAATCCCATTTTTAAATTCTCTTCAGTTACACCTTTGAGCATGCCATCTGTTCCTGTCTGCACCCTGGTCGATACAGAATCTAGGTCAGTTGGGTGAGTGGAACAACATTAAAAATAAATTGTCATTCCCTTGTGTGAAGTATTGTCAAACATGAACAGCATGCACTTATCAATTGTAAAAGAAAATCCTATGAACACTATGCTGAATCAGGGTGAGGACATGAAAGTAAATACTTGAGTTAAGTAAAGATAAAAAGAATCAAAGCACTTACCCTCCTACAAATCTCTACATATGAGCACAAAGGTATTATTTGAAAATCTTGCAGCAATTATACTATTTTGATTAATGTCCCTGGGAATTGTTTGGGCTTCAATAAACCACTTTGCCATTTATCTTGTAAGCCTGAAGAGAGAAGAAACAAATTTGGTTTTCTTTTGGTTTAAGAAAAGGTGTAATATGACCAGAATCTCTATAATGAAAAAGAGAATATGGTATCTTGGGTTGAGAGTTGAAGATGGGGAAAAAGGGGAGACAAAAGAACACATCAAAATATCCACTAAAAACACATACACTGAGCCCTGGACAGTTTTCCCAGTGGTCAGAGCATCGAGTCCACAGACTGAAGGGCCCCGGGTTCCATTTGGGTCAAGAGCATGGACCGCAGTTGGGGGCTCCATGCCCAGCCCAGGTCAGAGCGCATGTGGGAGGCGACCAATGGATGTGTCCCTCTCACATCGATGTCTCTCTCCAGCCCCCAGGTGAGGATTTAAAATAACACAAGAAGATTTTATAATTTTCTTTCAATAATCAATAATAAATATAATGGTGAAAATAATAATAGTAACTAGAAGCTATTTACCATGTATTAGATGACAGGCACTATTTTAAGTGCTTTATATCTACATACATATGAAAGCTTTGATGCTCATGACTAATATTAGCCATTTTACAGATGTGCAAACTAAGACATAGTGAGTTAAATAACTTGCCTAAGACCACCCAGCTTGTAAAGGGCAGAGCCAAATTTGACTATGCAGTCCTACTCCATGATGGTTTATACTCATAATTTTAATACTATACTGCTGTAAAATAATCATATTATATAGAATCTAGAGCCTTCTCTATCCCTTGTTTCTTTCAGAAATAATGCATTGCCTATTTGCTCAACTAAGATATTAGAGTAGAAATGAAGTCAAATGTATTCAGGTTATATTTTAGGCACTGAGAAAAGTGCCAATTTTGAAGAAAATATGAATTACAGACAAGAATTTTGCCTAACCTCTTATAATCTTTCACCTTGTACAGACAGAGCACAATCACATCAAATACATGACAATTACAAAACAGATTATAAACATTATTTTTAAAAGTAGGGAAATAAGGTAATCCAGGAAGTTCTTTTTTTTTAAATTTAATTTTTGAGTAAGTTTTTGAAGAAGGTGGATATTGGTCTGAAAAGGAGGAAAAAACCCACAAAACTCATTTTCTCGACTTTTCTAAGGAAATCTCCAAGATGGTCAAGAGGCTCCCTGTCCTTACAGCCCACATGTAGAGGAATTCACTTATAGGATAAGCATGTTTAGACACGTTAGACACTCAAATGAAGAATGGTGTTTTGAATCAGAAAAACAGAGGGACTGAAAATAGAACTCTCTTGAACTTTATGTATCATGTAATTAGGCTGAGGCCTGACCTATAGAGTTGGAGAAGAAAAGATCACCCTTGGAGGTCTAATCAGTAATGTATGTGGTACTCAGTGGAACAGCAGCAAGGGGTGGGTCACTAACATCTACCTCCTGCCTAGAGCACAGCTACTTCTTCTGAATAGTGTGTTTGCTGAGCTCACCAGGGTAGTTCAGTCTCCAACTTCACTATCTATAATTAAAGGAGTACATCTGACTGGAGAATCTTTGAGGAACAGAATGAAAAGATGAATGGACAGATAAATAACTAGTCACCCATCAACCCATTAGGTCCTTGGAGACCCATCTTGGACAGCAAAAGACATTGCTAGTGGTAGTGGAAAGTCTTGGAGTTTAATTATTTCTTGTCACCTAGTAGGACACAACACTCACACTGCTCAAAATAGAGAGTCAATGAAAACTGTAGAATCACAGATAGTCTACAAACTTGAAGTTTTATTATTTCCATGAACCTCTTCGTCAACCAAAGACTCAAATAAAAGACAATTAACCAAGCTATGGAGAGACACTGCACATGACTGATAGTACACACGCGGAGCTTTTATATACATCTAAATTTACTTACAAGATAGCTTCTCTTTCAACCACAAGGTTTTGTAATTGTATGCTCTGTATTATTGTAACAACAGTTGTAAATTATCAAAACGGAAACTTTACCAAGTTAAGACGCTCAGTCAGCAATTAATTTTAAGTCAACCAGATTGCAGGCTTCTTGGAAATGAGTTCATGACTCGTGGTATTTTATATTCCTCTGGTAGCCTAGCATAATATTTTTCATCTATTGGGCCCACAATAAATAATTATTGATTAACTGAAGTCCGTGACAGGCTCGCCACCATCTTCTGCAGCACTGACATCAGACATCCTGATTTCATAGCTATGTTCTTAAGCTCAGTCTTCCAAAAAGAGCACATGTTAGTTGTGAAAACGCTGAACTGTGCCACAGGGGCAGTTAAGTGCAACACCAAACAAAAGTCCTGGGGTCAAAGGACATTATTCCTGAACTGTGACTGAAATAAGAAGTTTGCCTCATGATTGCAGATCTCTGGGGTAGAAAGTCTATTTGTTTTAAAAACACAAGAAGAGTAATTGATCATCACAATGACGTAGAACCAGATGACACAAAGCCATTCAGCTTGCTGTTATCCATGCCACTTTCCAGCACAAACCGTGCAAAAGGAGATGGAGACACCATTCTCACTAACCACTTCAAGAAATATGGACACTGAAGTAACGGCTTCTTTTAGTCAATGTTATCGTAAAACACCAAATACAAGTGTTGTGATTTTAAATAGGCTGCGGTGAGGGAGAAAGCCTGCTCACTTATTTTCCTTGATCATGTCACATTCTACATACACGCATTAAGTAATCACAGTCAGCGTTTCCACATAAACAAAAAGAAAATAGGCAAGATATACCACATAATTTCCTTTACTCTAATTTTACACACAGGAAAAAAACCCATAAAGCCCCAAATTTCTTCCATATGTAAAGGAGCTTGAGGAGTTTAACAGAGTCTCATATTTATACAGAAGAATAATCAGATTTTTTGTTTGTATTTTACATATATTTTCCGATAGCTATCAAGATTTTACCCATTAAGTCCTCAAACAAGCAGAGTGAGAACCATTTTCTGTGTAGCTT
Organism: Miniopterus natalensis; assembly: GCF_054644295.1. NCBI lineage: Eukaryota > Metazoa > Chordata > Mammalia > Chiroptera > Miniopteridae > Miniopterus > Miniopterus natalensis. The sequence continues at coordinate 20,518,337 of NC_142088.1, forward strand.
ATGATGGATGCATTGTTTCAATGATAAACTGACAGGGTGGGGTGGTGATATCTGGGAGGTTGTCTTCTTTTATCTGGTAAACATTAAAAAAGGGCAAACACATGAGAGATAGCTTTTCTTATGGCAACTGCTAGCAAGGCTGTCACCTTCCCTTATCACCTTGGAACGTGAGAATGAGCAGATCAAGCTGCTTCAGTAATTCTTACTTCCATTGGGCCGGATCAAGATCTTAGTAAAATTTCAAATTGGGTATAGAGCAAGGAAATAACCAAATGTGCATATATTGGAACATAATTCATCATATGGCTTTATCAGATAAAGCAAATGAGAAAATCCTGAGCCAGTCATAAAAGCGTGTCCAACTCTGAGTGACTTGTCCTTAAGATGGATCTTCTGTAAATAATTAAATTAGTGGGTTCTTCCCCTGCCCATCTGGGCAGAAAAAAAGTCATGTGTGCACACACACACACACACACACACACACACAGGCAGAAAAATAAATCCCAAAGGCTAAACCTTCTATTTAAGTTGTTAGTGCAAAAAGAGGCTTTGCCATGTACTGAATAATTAGCAAGATTCTTGAACTTCAAACTGGAAAAGAAAATCAGCACAGTTATTATAAATAATTTGTTTAGGTGCGATTAGAAATTTATGAGAAATGTAATCTATTTTATGGCCACAAAGATTTATGTGTATAAAAATCTGAGTCATCATTAAAAAGGTTTTAATACAGATAAGTAATTTGAAAGCATTTTCTAATAGACATGTGGAGCCCTAGCAGGCCCTGAAAAGCAGCAGTTATATTTAGAGCATGAAGAGCATTTATGCTGTGAATGAAGGGCCCTGCTGCTTGGTCCCGCTTGGCTGTCTCAGGCTACCTGGACGGAAGAACAGAAAAGTTGGGACTGGTTACAGGAAGGGACGATGGCGTTGTAATGGAAGGTGGGGAAGGGAGGAAGAAGCGACTATGGGGCGGGTATTGGGAGGGGGTCTTTCTACTTTTACTAAAGGGACAAAGATCATGTTATCATTTTATCAGTGGTCCAGGTAACTGCAAGGGCTGAATATGACAGCATGGCTAAAAATATTTTCACTGCTCTGGAACGAGGCCTCTGCAAACAGGGCTTCACTGGACTTACTATTAAAAGCAATCTGCAAAAGAGGCTCGAAAACCCAGGGGTCTAATATCAAGCGAGCAGGAGGAAGGTGACCTTTCATGCTGCTTGTTTATGAGAGGATCTGCAGACTCCGGCTCAGTGTGGCTCCAGCATCGGCAAGAGGCCAAAGGGGAGATGGCGAACTCGCTGGGATTTTTTTTTTTTTCCTTGAAGTCATATAATCAACTTACAAAATACAGCCAGAAAGGAACAAAAATGAAAGCTTGGTTTTTATATACTATCTTATATTTTTGGGTAAATAGCTAAATGCGAATTCCTTACAATATTATTTTATTAGAGTGTAAACAGCTTGGTAACAATTTACTTACCATATTCTGCCATTAGATACAAGTACTCAAAATGAAAGAAAGAGATACAAGGAGACCTGAAGGAGGTAGTGGAAAAGAAAACTGAATTAAGACTAAAATACAAAGACAAATCTGCTAGAAAAAAGACAAATGAAAATCTAGTTCTGTTACGATGATTTTTTTGTTTTGTTCTTAACATTCTATAATTTAATAAATAATATCTCATTTAAAAGATATTCACAAGAATACAGAATATTTTCAAGCAAAACTCATCTTAATTTTACAAAATGCTGCGAAGTGACTGCCTGTCTATGAAGTACACGTGTATCGCCATCAGTCTGTAGTTACTCAGAGAAGGCAATGCCAGGCGTTTGGAAAACCCTGTATTTGTGCGCCCATTCACATTTGTACTTGGCTGACACAAACAAGAACTACTCCCCTGCGGTAATTACCTTTCAATATTGGTTAGGAGTTGCTTGTCTGTAGGTATTGATTCTATTCTTTCATTTAACCAAGCACCTCAGGCCCTTTTCCAGAGTATTAAATTTTTTTTTTAAATATATCTTTATTGATTTCAGAGAGAGGAAGGGAGAGGGAGAGAGAGAGGTAGAAACATCAATGATGAGAGAGTCATTGATCGGCTGCAGCTCACAACCCGGGCATGTGCCCTGACCGGGAATCGAACCCTGATCGCCTGGATCCTAGGCCGACTCTCAACCGCTGAGCCACGCCTGGCCGGGCAAGAGTATTAAAATTTTTTAAAAGTATTCAATGTATAACCTGACACCCCCACCAAGCAACATTTCACCTACTCTGAAAACAAACCGAAGTAAAACCTGATCCCACACCAGCCAAAGAAGAACGGTGCCAGGATGGGTTAGTGGTGCTGTGACCTCCCTGGTCCCGCGTCAGTTACCGCCTTACCAGAAAACACGCACACGCGTTGTTGACTGTATGGCTGTGGCTGATTGATGACAGCCTGGTAGGGTTACCATAGCTAATTACAGCATCGGTCATCTAAGCCTGCATGGAAAAAAATACCAGGCTCCCAGGGAAGAAAACGGAAAGCAAGAAAAGCTGCGCTATAGCTGGCTGTTAACTTTCAAATAATCAGCCGCCACGGGAAACAAATAGGATGGAACTCGATGACCAAAGTATGACTTATGGATTCATCCAAGCAAATGACCTCAGTTCCCTGGTCATTTCAGCTCTGGGCTTCACGGGGAGAGCTTCCAGCAACAAGGAGCCCTCACATGCTTGCGGGCTTTGTAGTCAGAATTCAAAGGCTCGGGGCAGCAGCCCAGCCCCGCCCCGCCCCGCCCAGCCCGAGCTTTAGTTCTGCTATGTGTGTGGTGTGAGTGTGTTTGTCTAGGATCAGATGCCAATACTTAAACTCACATTATGGGCACAGCAGCTACTTACACACTGCCGCCTAATTAAAGGAATAAACTTCCCCCTTCTTTATTTTTTCCTGAAGATCAGCGCCATAAAGGGATTCGGTTTCGTTAAGAATCCAGACAAATGTTCCCATATGCTTCCCTTATGCAGTAAATTATCAAATTCAGATGAAAACAGTCACGATTTCCAACAGTAATCTATGGCCATACAATATTTTCTGAGAACTACTGAAAATAAAGAGCAAAGAACTCAGTGTTTTGAAAATAATTATAACAAACACGCGAGCATCGTCTCCATCTCGGTTCTGAAGCAGCACACGTGGAAACAATCAAGCATCTGAGGCACCTTCCAGCTTTCAAGTCTCAACAACAAGAACCACTTTCAAATATAAAGTAGCTCATCTTCAAAGTTTAACACACGAGAGGAGAGTAAAGCGAATGCCATTTCAACTCCAAACTTTAATCAGATTGCTTTATATCTGGGTAATAGAGATCACAAGAGTGGCAACAGCCAAGTTGAAAGGACTTTGTATCCTGACACACTGTTTGAATTAAATTGCTAAAATAATTATAACTAAAGAAATATTTTCTCATGGAAGCTTGAACTCCAAAATAACAAATTTCAGTCAAGAAGTACTGAGAAAAATTATCAACATGTCTAAAATAAAACTACTAATGAATTGGGGCCAGAGGAGGAAAACTGAGAGGGACATGGAGTCAGACTGAAATTCAGCTTGGTATGAATGAAATTCTCCTGGGACAGTAATAGCCCATAGAGTAGGAAAGGCTTACGTTATAGAGGAGAAACCTGTGGCCCACTGAAACATGGCAGTGACACATCAGGAATGACCTGGATGGTCTCAGATAAAAATATTCAGGTCTATGAAATGCCAAATATGTCCAGTTTTGTGGAGGGGGAGTGGAAGGGGTTGGCAAAAGGTGGTCATGATAGATATACAGGAATGACTTGGGTGGGAAAACAACTAGATGAAATTCTGTAGGGTCTGGAACCAGCTCCCTATTACTGGTTCTCAAGGGACAAGGACTGGACCAACCCTGGGCCTCATAAGATCTTTTGGAGAACAGTACAAGGTCATGAAGGCAGCATAGGATCTACAGCGGGGAAGGCTAAAGAACGTATTCTTCCAAACTTCAAAATAATTGTCCTCCCTCATCTGTCTTATTTACAGAAGGCCCTGCATGCAGACGCTTGAAATGTCAAAGCGAGTACAACAATCTCCACAATATAGAAAAGAAAATCACCTAGGAATCCCATTAGCATAATGCTTTTGGTGCAGTTTCCCCTCAAACACACACACACACACACACACACACACACACGTGTGCACAGACACATGGGATGAGACAGGAGCAAATTCATTTCTGAACTTCGAGATTTTTAAAAAATGTTCTCCATCTTAATTTTCTAGTCTTACAACTATTCACAGTATCTATTTATTAATTTACATTCTATCTCAATTCCAAGAGAGACGAGGTGCTACTTTACCACATATAGTATTAAAAGACATGGATAACTGAAATCCATAATTAATCCAAAAAATGTCCGGTAGTTGAAAGAGCACTGTACTAGAAGCTAAGAGATGACGGTCCCAATTCTAGTTCTTTAACCAAATGGTAATTTGATATTAGAGCACACACTCTCTCTAAGCTTTTACTTGCTCCTCTGTTAAGTAATGCCGATTGTCTAGACTAATTAAGTAATGCCAATTGTCTAGACAGTGGCTGATTAGGAAAATCTGTGGAACTGGCTATCTCTAGACCAGCATTCCACAAAGGTTGTTCTAAGGGGTGCTAAGGCTTCTTTGGTTGGAGGTGGGCCTCTCTGCTGTAGGAATTCTAAAAAGCATTAGAATTCCCTGCTGCCTATTCAAGAGCCTTCTTATGCAGTTGTTCCCTGCACGCCTAGTCTATTTTGTTCGGACAAGTGAGCAAGAAGGAATTAGAATAGCTTTTAGAACTTAAATGCCCAATAAATGTTAATTAACTAGAATCAACTATATGTTGAAATCCCAAAACATATGGGTCCACAAAGAAGACTTGGGCAATTCCTGAACTAGGTAATTTTAAAGCACAAATGGACTCTGTGAATATGAATCTTTGCTATTTCACCTGTTGTTTGTTCCGCCACGTCTCTTCTTTTAAATAGGCTATTTAGCAGTCTCTGGGCTACACAGTAAAAAGCATCAACCAATTTTAGAAACTTAGAATCTTAAAGTGTTAGAGTGATTTGCTAGATAGGGCTGAGTCTGGCCTTAGTCATTTAACATTACATTAGAAAATCCATTAGAAAATAAATGGTAGGAAATAATTTAGATGAATGAAGTTGGAATTATGTGGTTGCCCACTTGATTTAAAACTCCCCTTACTAATTAAAAATATATACCCCATTAGCTTACAGGGTACAAGATTCTACACCCTTTTAGGGGAGTAGAAGATTTCTTCAATGCATTTTGTAACACTTCATTGCTGAATAAAGGATTAAGACATATATTTATTGTACATCTACTGTACTATCTTAAAGATTTGGACAGGCATCAAAAACAAGGTTATATGTGATCTTGAGCTTAAAAGGTGCTTAAGTTCACCAAGTACACAAGGAGCGAAAAGGGTGAGCCAGCTAAAGGGGAACAGTGCCTACAAAGGCACAGAGGTTTGAAAACAAGTGGCAGTTTGGGGGAATGAAAGTGGGCAGAAAGGAAGTAGCCAGATCATGAAGAGCCTATGAATGTGAACCTTCTGCATATTCTGTGCATAAATATTTCATCTTGGAAGATTAAAAAAAGAACAGGAGGGTCCACTAGAGAAGGTTGTTGGTTTTTAACAGAATACTGTTGATGATTATCTTGTGTTAGAAAAAAAGGCATAAAAATTATAATAAACTTTGAGTGTATTTCAACACCAGGTATCAGTAAAAAAATATTGGTGATTAATATGACCCAATCATAAAAATGTCTTGATTCCTAATATTTGCTAAATTGTGTGCCCTTAAGTGAGGCAAGCATGGGGGCTGGTAAAGATGAAATTCCCCAGCTTCCTGCAAGGGTCTCAAGAAAAAAAAGCCAGTGAGAATAAGCCCTTGTTTCTGCTGCATCAGACTGGGTGTATGAGCCCCACGAGAAGCAGGACCAGTTCCAGTGGCCTCGGGACACTGAGTGGGGAGCAGAGATTAGGGGCTGGGGCTCTGTGTTTGGCATTTTATGGGCACAGTGTTATGATGAATTGCTGGAACACAAACGCTGCTCCCTCTCCAAACACCCCTCAACTCTTCATGTAAACAGGACGTCAGGGTGGGCCAGACAGCACAGCTCTGGGAGGAGACAAGAATGTGGCCTTCTGCCACGCACACCCGCCATCCCGAGACGACACGTGCCCAGCCTGCCACCGCGCCCTGTCCTGAAGGCAACGAAAACAAACAAAACGGGTAGAGACCAAAGCTGGTTGTGTTGCTTCCTTCTTTAATTTCTCTGGGAAACTCCACAAACGTGGTTTTCCTTTGCTTTTAAAGTTCCAGATCTTATGAAGAGTAATCACTGTGATGGAACCGTGAGGGCAGATAAGGGATGACTCTGTCATCATTCATCCCTGCCCAAATTCCTCCAGCTAATTCTGAGGAACCATCTGCATCAGCTTGCTAATGAGTTTGGACATGGTTCTCTGCGCAATGGGAAGCCATTGGAAGTTGTTAAGCGGGGGCCATATAATCAGATTTGTGATTTAGAAAGGCAGCTCTGGCAGGAGCAGGGGCTGGAGAGAGCAGCGCTGTACAGAAAGAGGTCAGTCGGAGGCCTCTGCCAGAGTGTGATTAATGGTAAAGCTCCGGCTCGCGGCAATGGTCATGGACGCGGGAAGAAAAAGGAGGAACTGGAGATGATGCCATGATTTCAGGCCCAGTCACTGGGAGGCAACACCCATTACCTAACGGCAAAGGTTAGCTCATCTCATCCCTTTAATCTACAGCGCTAGGGGAAACGGGACGTAATGCCAAAGAGTTGAGCATTCGCGGGGTCTTGATATATATCCACAAAGTAAATCCGAGGAAAATGTTATCAATTATTTTATCTTATTTTTCAAAAATAGCATATGAGAGGCACACAGCAAAACTGTTCCTTACACTGGGAGCCAGCAAGGGTTTAAATCCTGGCCCTGCTATCTAATAGTTTTGTGATTTTGGATGAGTTACTTTTACTTAACTGCTCTGTGCCTGTCTCCTCAGCTCTTAAATGAAGGCCGTAAAAGAACCCAACTAAGTATTCTCAGGTTTAACTGAGTTGTTATAAGTAAAGGATTATGCTCCATGCACAGCCTTAAGCTCAGTGCCTGCTCTGTAGTCACCATTTAATAAATATTATTTTCTATCTCTGTCTTGCCAAAAATCAGTATTGAAGAAGCAGAAAGTCCACTTGCAAGGAAAAGAAACCTCAGCTCACTTCTCTTCCTGCGTTCAGTGTTATGTTGTTCAGATGGTTCAACAAAATAAACTCTGAAAAAGTTGAAGAAAAACAAAGTTTGTTTCTCTGAGAATGCTCACAACGAATTCCCAGACACAGCGGCACTCGAAGGCTCGGCCTTTTGAAGACCAAAGTGCCTGCTTATAAATAGAATATTAAAACAAGCAAGGGCAATTTTCTCCTTTCGTCTTCCCTTATTGCCTAATTTTCCTCCCATACCATTTGCATAATGGATAAAAAGGCATCCATTATGCAAATGAACGACAGGGCTGTGAAGTTGCTGAAGCCACAAACCTCGCTTCCGAAGAGAAGCTGCCGGGGAGCCGAAGCCCGGGTCTGGTGCCCGCAGCCGGCTCCCCGGCCGGCCTTCCCCCGGCGGAGCTCTTCATTCCACTGGGCTCTTCCAGGGGCGCTGCACACGCTTTCCAGAAAACCAGTGCAAAGCGCGGACACTCGGCATTGTGATGTGTAAAATAAAGTGGACAGTATGCGGTTTCTTTCAAATGCGCAAAACTAGTGCCACGTACAATTTTTACAACTTTAAGCATATGTTTTGCTTTAGAAAGCAAAGTGGAAAAAGCCTCTGTTCTAGCTTGAGAACTAACCTATAACAGGTGCTTAGAGCTGTCTCAAAATGTACGCATACGTTCAACAGGAATAAAAACTGTTTTAAGTACCTAAATATTGAAGTTTTCAGAAACTTCATGCTGTTAAACTCGCCTAAATTTATCTCTCAGAGGTATCACCGAAAACTGACATATTATTTCTCTTACCGTTGTAAATTCACTGAAATTCGAGAGGAATGCTTATTTCTCCTTCTACCCACGCCTTCAAAAATAAATATAACAAAAAAAGAATTGTGAGCAAACTCACTGGGTGGGTTGCTCTTGTTTCAATAAACCATTAGGACAGACTTAAGAAACTAAGTTCAAAATGTTTTCCCCAAACTCTTAGATCATGCAATATGGGGAGGAAAAGAAGGTAGCTAAAACCGAAGTGACCTTTATTCCTAGTCCAGATTCCTTGATCACGCTTAGCTTATTCCAAATGACACTTTCAGGGACTTTTTTTAAAAATGATTCTCATAGGCTACAGATGAACTTAATCACCTACATTCCAGTCCCTCCCCTATGATATTTCAAGGGCACACAATTCAGGTTCAGATTCCCCTGCAATTCAAGAAAAAACTGCATCCACTTGCCTGAGTTTCAACAGCCGCAAAGAACTATGCAAAATAATAATAATAATGTAGAGAAAACCCCCCAGATATTTTGAAAAAGAAAGATACTAACAAAACAAGTCATAAAATAGAAGCAACTCATAGTCATCAAGGTGATGCGCCAGATGAAAAACATACCACAAAAAAGAACATACCTATTTTCAGAGCAGAAGGGGTTACTTCAATTTCCCCACCGATTGGTTTAAACGCGGCCAGCTGGGCAGCCACCTCTGTTTCAAATGCATCCGGGCTCTGCCGACCCGCAGGGTTTCCACCGGGGCTCTCGATCTTGTGCAGCGGTTCTTGTTCGTCAAACACAGCGATCAGCTGCAAACAAACCCAAAACACTATTACTTCACAGGACATAGGACATGCATGTCACCCGGCCACTGCATCCAGCTGACCGTGATCTCTGGTTTTAAAGAAAATGGCCTGGGAAACTTTCATGTGACTGTACCCACAACTCTAATTCAGTATTGTGTCTGACAGCACATGGCCAGGAAATAGTGACCGGTTCAGGTTCACTTGTGTTTCTGAAACAGAGAACCGACTTCGGTCATCTCTCCTGCATGAGTGGCTGCCTCCTCCCCTCCCCTTTCTAATGAGCCTGAAAGGACTTCAGTATCTCTGTTAAGAGTTGTTCCAAAAACTAGAAGCTGAATATGAAGAAATGGAACAAGAGCCATGATGAAACCCATAATTATGTCTTTCTGTTTAGACACACAGATAATACAGTGTGTATATTTACACAGAATTTGTATTTACATTGTACACACAGATAACCCATTTTCACACAGGCCTTTCGTTTCGCTCTTTCCCCTCGTGACGTGCCTGACTCTATGTTGACTGGTTTAAGTCCAATGAATGCCAGTTTCAAAGCGAATAAACATTGGCACTTTCACTTAATTATTTCCATCTTCATCTCAATTTTATACCACATGAAACCTATGCCTCTTGTCCTTAACATGAAATTTCCAAGTCATTTTTCATAAAATAAGAGCAAAATATCATAAGATATTCCATTAATTGTGCAAACACTACTGTGTAAATAGCGAGGGCAACCCGATTGAAACTGCATTTTTGGCAAGTGGACAGCACCACCATCAAGGAACCTCAGATGCCTCTTATCACTGATGCAGCAAAGTCCAAATGTGGTGCAGGGGGCAGCTCAGGGATGCTCCTGTCAGCTCAGCCAAGTGCAGTGTGTGCTATTAAATGTGAAAACTGCTACTAAATCTCTCTATATTTGTCATTCATTAAATAAAACAAACCTATATATGATTCCCCCATTCATAGGGCAACCTTGTTGGCAATAGTATTAATGACACAACAGCAGAGGTAACCAATCAAAACATCATAAATTCCAAGTTCAATCTTTCAAAAGAAATGAATACAATTAGGGATATGTAAATTGGCTATTCAAAAATAATTTTCATAATTGACTACTCATTTCCAGTATGGAGACCTGTTTAATTGGAAAATCCAACAATCCTCTCACACAGGAAACAAACGCTACTCCCAAGGTATTATTTTTAATTCTTAAATTGAGCACATACATTTTCTATTTTTAATTGGTAGCACTGATGAACTGATATCAGAGAAGACTTAAATGGATTAATAGTGAAAGATTATTCTAGTATAAAAATAATCCCTAGAAGTATATCTTTCTAATCATCTGGCCAAAATGAAGTTTAACACTTTAAATCCTGAAAAGAAAGATACAATCAATTTTTTAAATGTGGTGGAAATGTTATTTTCATCACTATTTCTGTGACAATTATAATTTCAACTTTACTTATTGGTGAATTCTAAGACATATTAGTAACATTTATTTTAATGCACCAATCAACTAAGAAAAATAGCTCATTATACTGGTACTGTAAATAGTTTCACATAAGTTAAGAGTAATAGCTCACTTTTCCATCTTGTTACATCCTTAACTCAATATATCCTATATATCTTTTTTTTTAAAGCATATCTTTTAAAAAAAAATATATATCTTTATTGATGTCAGAGAGAGGAAGGAAGGGGGAGAGAAAGAGAGAGAGAGAAACATCAACGATGAGAGTTACTGATTGGCTGCCTCCTGCACGGCCCCAACTGGGGATCAAACCCACAGCCTGGGCATGTGCCCTGACTGGGAATTGAACTTCGACTTCCTGGATCCTAGGCCAACGCTCAACCGCTGAGCCACGCCTGGCTGGGCTATCCTATATATCTTAAAATTGGGGCAAAGAGAAAGAAAATCAAATACCAATCCAAAGTATAGTACAAAAGCTGAAAATTGGTAACTCATAAGATAAATCATTATCCATAGCTGCTATATAACACTTTTTCTTAAGATACTTTACTATTTACTATCCTATTATAGCCACACAAGTGCATAAAGTATGCGGTAGCAGTGTCATACAGATCTATATATGAAATGGGAGAGCAAAGTAGTTTGGAGATTGTGCTGTCCAAGGTGAATCTAGTCTTTTTAATTTCCAACCCAGTGTTTTCAGACCACACTGTAACCATTTTCCAAAAAGGAAGCTGTAAAAAGAGAGGCTGCATTGTGCAATATTTTAGTTGTCCAGGAAGATGTTATGCCCTAAAGACCATGAACTCTACTCTTTGGAGATACAGGCAATACATGGTGACTCTTTGCGAAGACGATGTTGGTGAGATCTGGAGGCTCCCCAAATCTCATAATCTCTTACTTAACTAGTAGCTTAGTCTGACTCCCAAGCCCATGACTGACAGGAATGATCTCTGCAGAGCCTACTCTGACTGTGTGAATCAACAACTGAATGAATGGAATGAAGTCTCTACTGGAAGGAAGGGGATCAGTTCCTGAATCTGTGATGCCCAAAGGACTGGCACCATAGGTGCTGGCTGATGAGATTCTCCATCCAGTCTTCACCTCCACACCTAGGATGCACACAGACTTACACTTGTTTCAACATTGATAATTAATTTAAACTATGTGTTGTAGGTGCTTGTTAGCTAGATTACTTGATTCATCAGAACACTTTCATTACTGGGTCACAGAGTTCCTAGCAGACGGTGTTACAGACACATACGTTAATTAACATAAGCCACTGTTCTAGTTCCTCAACAGAAAGCATGCTGATTTCCAAAGTGTCCAGGGTATGCAAATGGCCTCCCTCCCTGCCTTTAAATCCATTCAAAATGACCGCTCCCACAGAGATGAGTCTGACATGAAAGAAGAAATGCTATTAAAATTTTGTGTTAAGGTTTGTTTCATCTAGCTTAAACTTCTATGGCACGTGGGATTTTTCACTGAGCCCTTAGAGACTGCAGTAACCTAAACTCTATTCAAAATGCAAATACACAGTCTTTGAAATAGACCCTTCATCTTCTGCTTCCCTATCCATCTTCTGGTGCCCCTGGTTCTCTCTTCTCTCATGTCACCCAGTTCAGCACTGACATTTCCCAAAGAGCCCATGATCCCAAATGATCTGCTCACATGGCCTTGACTTCCAATCAAAACTCCTGTCCCCGAAGACCTCTATCAGTAATTAGGTATCTAATCCCCAGATATGCACAGGAAGATCAGGCTACAAATATGCCATTCATTCTCCCACTTAAAACAAAAACATAAAACAGCCTTCTCAGGACTCACTTACCCCTACAGGTGCCACCCCATTTCTTACCTCTCCCGCTAAAGTAAAATTTGAAAGAACTGTGCACAGAGCAGTTTCCAATCTCTCTTCTCCATTTCTTTACTGAGGTCACTCTAATCAGGCTCTCACCCCTTTACTCCACTGAAACTGGTCTTATCAAGGTCAGAAACAATCTGCAGATTGCAAAATCTAAAGCCCTGCTCTGGCTTAATTTTAGGACAAAGTTCACTACTGTCTCCTCTTTAAATTACTTTCTTCACTTGCCTTCCAGGAAATACATTCTCTCTCTTTCATTTTTTTTATTACAGTTGACATTCAATATTATATTAGTTTCAAGTACACAATATAGTGATTAGATATTTATATAACTTACAAAATGATCACCCAGAGAAGACTAGTACCCATTTGAAACTATACATAGTGGTTATAATATTACTGACTATATTCCCTATGCTGTACTCTACATCCTCATGACTGTTTTTATAACTGGAAATTTATACTTCTTAATCCCTACCCCCTTTACACCCATCCCACAAAACCCCTCCAATCTGGCAAGCATCAAAATGTTCCCTGTATCTATGGGTCTGTTTGTTTTGTGCGTTCATTTATATGACCTTTAGATTACACATATAAGTGAAATCGTATGTTATTTGTCTTTGTTTGACTGATTTCACTCAGCATGATACCTTCTAGGTCCATCCATGCTGTTAGCAAGCTTTCACTCTTTTATGGCTGGGTAATATTCCATTGTTACATCTTCAACTCTGAGCCTTCATTAAGCTTCCTTCCGCTTATTCTTCTTCATCTCCGCAAATGTCAGGGAGAGTATGTCTAAATCTGTTTGGGGATCCCATTTGCCTGGTGCTCAGGTATAAGTGTGTGCTCACAAGTCCCATCCACAGCTTCTTCCTGAACTCCAGGCGCATGGCCCACGGCCTACCGAACGTCAAAAACGGGACAGCTGCTCTTTGAAAGCTTTTTCTGTTAATGGCAACCCATCCCGCCAGTGGCTTTGGACCAAATCTTTGTATTAATCCTTGAACTCTCTTCCCTCCACCTTTCGGCGGCTTTATCGCTCTCTCATATACCCGCCACACAAATCTCAAAACGTAACCACAGTCCGAGCGCTTCTCACTCCCTCCACTGTCACCTGCTCCCGTGGAACGCGAGGACGGCCTCCTGACTGGTGTCCTGTTCCTACCCAGGCTCACTGCAGCCACGTCAGCGTGGCAGCCACTGCGAAGTGGCTCAGGCCTAAGGCAAATGGTGCTTCTCCTCCGGTCAGAAGCCGCATCACCTCCCCATCTCAGAGTGCAGGCCTAGACCCCGCAGCCGCCTGTAGGGTAACGGGCTCCCAGGGACATTGCTCGCCTCATGTTCTGACTGCTGCCTCCCTCGTTCTCGGGATTCTGCCCAGCTACGTGGGCTTCGTCTTTGCTCAGTGTCTTTGCATTTGCTATTCTCTCTGACCCTTCCACCAGACACTCCTCTCTCTCTCCCTTTCCTCTCTCTAAACATGTCCTGGAGTGAAGAGTAAAAAAAAAAGTGAGTAGACCTCCAGGGGGGTGGAGCCATGACCTGAATTGGCATGCCACGAGCTCAAAATCAAAGTGCTCAGCTTTATTTTACAAATTCATGTACATTTTACATTTTATACTCAGATTTCTGTGCTTGTTTTAATACGAAAATATTTTCTCTTTAATTGCCACTAAATTTAAGGCAAAAGGACAATGTACAATGTTTATCTTATGTGTTTTGTACCTCTGTTTGAGAGGTCATGGTGGAGTATATTTTTTAGGAGCACACCTACCATCGACTTAGAAAAACACATGAAAAAAATATTAATGAGATATATATGAATTATTTTCAATAATCATATCTCAATTACCTATGCTGATGGTGTTCCCAAAGCAAAGATTAGGCACTAGATTTGGGGACTACAAGTATCCCCTGACTATAGCCTCCCTGAGGGGCATCTAAAAGAAATGTCTGAAACTAGGATTGGCCTAGACAAAATATCATCCATAAAGTTTATTTGAGAGAATATTTTAATATTTTTTTCATATTTACGTTGTAAAGGTTAAAATAATGTAAAAGTCAACAATAACAAGAAAAAACTCAAAGATCAAAAAGAAATAAAAGAGGCCCTCGTGGGTTAGACTGTCATCCTGATACACCAAGGTTCTGGGTGCGATCCCTGGTCAGGGCACATTCAAGAAGCAACCCATGAATGCACAAATAAGTGGAACAACAAATCGATGTTTCTCTCTTGCTCGCTCCCTTCCTCTCTGTCTCTAAAATCAATAAAAAAAATAATAATTTAAAAAAAGAAATAAAAGAGCTTTGGATAATCTACAACCTGCATGACCCTGAATATCAGACTTGATCACAAGTTTTCTTTGCAATTTCACAACATCAATATCTCTTCAAAGGATTCAGAGCTGGCTTTACACTCCAACAATAAGGCTCTTAGGATAAATATCACTGCTAAAGGCGTGTGCGTGTACATGTGGGCGTGTTGGGGGCTGAGCGGGGTGGGGTAGAATGTTAATTTTCTGGATCCCATCCCCCCAAACATGGCTAGATGCTCAGCACAGAGAGGGCCTGGTACACACGGGAGGTGAGATGTTCATCCCCTTCGTTGCCACAGTTAACATTCCCTGGCTCCCAGGTGGAGTCCTGCTTGGCTTATCCCTGCCCTCCTTTCCCTTTGCTGCTCCCCTTTAATCTCTTCATCACAGGGCCAGCGGAGGAGCACAGAAAGCGCCAAGATCAAGCACATTGGACGGGTCACTCCTGTTTTCCTTTTCTCCTTCCTCCGCATCACACAGAACACACAACCCTCAGGCGCGGTGCTGCTTTCCTCCGAGCCACGCACGGCTTGGGCTCTGGTCTTTCAAGTTATTGAAGCAATATACCAACGCCCTTAGTTTTTATACTGACAAGTAAATATTTTAATAATAACGCCACGAAGTGCCTTAGTGCAGGGTCCTTCAATATTCATGATGTGGTTTGCTCTCTTGTCAGCCCATAGCATTCTGTCACTTTTATAGCCTG
Organism: Miniopterus natalensis; assembly: GCF_054644295.1. NCBI lineage: Eukaryota > Metazoa > Chordata > Mammalia > Chiroptera > Miniopteridae > Miniopterus > Miniopterus natalensis. Next base: position 20,533,573 of record NC_142088.1, read on the forward strand.
AGTTTTTATAATCTGAGGCTATTATCGTTGGCCTGCATAGAAAATAAAAAAGAAGGATCCGAACGCCCACAGAACATAATACACTGTATTTTAAAAAATATTTTTATTAGTAATTACACTGAGAAATATGTGGCTCGATTTTAATTACACGTCAAGTGAACTAATGCACTACTAAGAAATGCTTATTTGCCGTATTGAGTTCTCTGGGTTAAACCGTTGAATTTAACAACATAGTGCTATTTTTTACTGTTTCCTACATATTCCACATTACCAATAACTATCAAGTAAAATTAAAAGACAAAGAAAAAAACCCAGTATCTACAAAATAAAATTGGAATGATTTTCTCAAATCTTAATAAACACAATTAAATCTAAGTAAGACTGTGAAATTACAACCATTTCACAAGTGGAGGAAAACACATGATCACCTTTGGGAAGAGAGTGAAACACTGCAGAATTGCATTTAAATGTATGCATCTGCTTGAAACTAAGTAACAACTGGCTGTGTGAGCTAATTTTATGCCACTTTAAACAAAGATTGGAAAATAGGTTCTTTCCCTTCATAGGATTTTGACAGCTAGCTAAAAGCACTTAATCCGAATTTTTAAAATTAGTAGGCTCATACTCTTAGTATCTTCATCAGATGCTAGCCATCGCTCTAGTAGCATCCTCAGAGCAAGCATGCAACAGCTGGGATTCCCAGAAAGTTCAATCGACATTCAGTAAATGAGATAAAACCAATTTTCATTTCCTCTCCAAACTCAAAATCTGTAATAGGGACCTTCACAAACTTTACAGCTTTAAGCTTCATTCTAAAGAAAATAACATGATTTATTTAACTTTATTAAGAATACTTTTTATACTTACCACTTTTTAAAGAGGCAGCTGCCTAAATTGCTCCATAATAACAAAAGATATGCCTATTAAAAACCACCCATATTTCAGCTAAAAACACATTTACCTCCTTTAATTATGCAGTAAGTTACTTAGAAGCCAGGTAGACATTAAACACATTTATATTGGATCATATTTTTTTCTCTGATTGACTTGAATTAAAATTTCAAATACGATTGTGTTATCATTTGACTAGTTTGAGAGAATCTTGAGCTTGTTTTCGCCGCATTTTTTCCTTTCCTTAGAAAGAAGAGCTCACCATTTGTGAAACAACACTCACGACTCATATCTAATGTACACAGGGAACCCTGCGGAGCCCTCTCCTCTGTGCCCTTCATCTCACACGGCAGGGGTCAGACAAAGGGTCCACGGAGGTCCGGTGCCAGCCACCACCCCTAACCCGAGGGCACTCTAGGGCTCAGCTATAGGAAAAGTAGACAGACACAGAAGCCTGGAGAGGTTTCAAGCATAGTAACACAAATGTCAAAATTTTAAAAACTCAAGATACCTGCCTTATCAGTAATAATATTTCCACTCTCCCTGAATTACACACACTAAAACTAACAGATACACAAGAAAGTGGAAGATACTTGGGTTAATTGCCTGGGAAATCCTCAAAGATGACCCCAATCCGCTGTGTGTTTGCCTGCCAGTTACCCAGCCAACCACTAGATGGTTCTGATAGAGGAGGCAGTTAGACATGAGCAGAGCAGGAACGACAGGCCAGGTACAGAAGGTCACCAGGGAGGAAAATCCCAGGTGCCTAGCAACTGACAATTGTAAGGTGGGACCTCACCCCCCAGAGCGACCTTTCTTTCTCTAGCATATCACTGGTCATGCAGTTTAGACCCCCTGACTTTTCATATCGCTGGTCATGTGGTTCAGACCCTCCCCTGACCTTCCCTCCCCTGGCATGTCCCTAGTCGAGAGGTAGATCCCCTTAGAGGAGGAAAAAGGGGATCAGAGAATAGCCTCATAGGACTCCCATACAAGCCCTTGCGTGGCCACCCCCTTAAGCATTAAACCCTCAGGACAGCGGAGGTTCTGACCCACATCAAATAATAGGAAGAACAAAGCCTCAGGTCGGTTGACCACAGAGGAAGAGTTTTGATCAAACTAGAGGTAACATTTAGATCTCAGTTGTGTTTTAGCTTCAGGCTCAGCACAGCAGCAAGGCCAGGCAGGGCAATGCCACTGCTGACGTCGGGACCAGCTGTGATGACTAATGACCCCCTGTCCTGGCATCAACCAATCCCTGGAAACCAGGATCCTGAAGGAACACACTGGGAAAGCCGATGAACATTCTACTGAGATCCTCCCCTTGGACCTCCCTTAGGGTACCCCCCCACTTTGAAAATTGGATGTAAGCCCTCAAGACCAAAGACCCAGAACACGGCTCTCTCTCTCTTTCTCGCTCTCTCTTTCTCTGGAGCAAGCTCTGCTTTCGACTTCCCCCACTCCCTTCTCTCCTCGGGGCATTCTCTCTTGAGCTTGCCCACACTTTTCCTCCCTCTTCCTTCCCTCCAAGAGTGAACCTTTGCTTTCTCTCTCCTAAGCTCCAAGGGCCCTTCCTGTGCCTCTGTAACTTGTTTCCTGAGTCCACTCAGCCCAGCTGGCTCATTTCTTCCACGGCTCACTTCTTCTACCCCTGTGACTTTCTAAATAAACTTTCACTTGTATTTGAGTTCCTTGGCTCTGAATTATTTTCTTAGCCAAACTCAAGGACAGAGGTCTACCATCTGGTGCCATTTGCCATTAATAGTTCCTCAATTTTCTTCAATCCCAAGGGCTTTGAGGGTCTCAGGAGAGTATACATTATTGGAGATGAAGATACAATACAAGTTGAGATATTTTAAAATGTCTTCAAGTTATTCTCATCTAAATCACATACATCTAACCAGCATTTTTGAAAGAATATTTATTTTAAACAAGTATCTCTGACACTAGAAAACAAAATAGAATGTGGAAAAAATGCTTTGTAAATTATAAAGCATACATACATACAGTTACAATTTTGTAACATACAGGTTGAATATTATTTCACTCGCTCAATTTTATTTTCCCTACTTCCTCACAAGTTCTATTCTCTAACCAAATCAAAGTGGTGACTGTCTCAGAAATATACCATTTGATAATCTCTTTACCAAGGCTCAGTGCTACTACAACCATCCGGAGGTATGTCCACAGATTAAGGCAATAATTTACTAGAATCTGATGATGAATTCTCTCTTCAGGGGTTATCCCATTCCAATGAAACGGCACAGTGCCCCTGGCCAGGTCCTCACATATCCACTCTGAGGGCCTCAATTCTCTTCTGAGTTCCAGTCCAACCCCCTGAAATTGACCCACGACACTGCTGCCGAAGGGGTCTTTCTATCACAGAAGTCTGGCATGGTCTTGCTCCAGCTTCAAATTCTTCACTATATATTCTTCAGGCTTTCAAAACATAGTTCGGTCTCCCATAGGAGGCCACTGACCATGTTCTGTGGTGTTTCTACATACTGTGTCCATATCTATAATCCCCAGTCACAAGGCGCAAAGATCCTTGGTTTCCTTGCCTCTATCTATAAGTAAACCATAAGCTACATGGAACCATGGGCCCCGTCATTAAAATTTTATATTTTATGAATACTTACATAGTTCTCACCATGTGCTAGGTAGTGTTCAAAGTGTTTACACATTTTATTTCATACTCATATGACACCCTATGAGAAAACACTATTATTCTATTTTACAGATATGAAAACTGAAATACAACTGACTATGTTCCAAGCTCCTATATGGTAGCTGGCAGATGGGGGGGAGGGGGCAGGTAAATAAGCAATATGTGAACAGAGAAGCTTCTTTCATATGAATACCTACAGTTTTATGTGGATACCATCTCCTTGTGTCCTGATTTTCCATCCAACTAGAAATAAAGGTAACCTCCATTACCATGTATGCTCCTATACAGGGCAAAATAGCTCCTGCCCAGCCTGAAGGTTCAATGTAGATTTGCATTTTATAATTTCTCCCTCTAAAATCCACTTTACTATATCATGATCCCAATCCCATTTCCTGATGGACTATATTAATACATCTGATTCTCTTCCAGAGGCAGCCTTTTGAAACTGGGAAACTAATTTGCCTGTTAACACACCTAGTTTTGAAACAAATGCCCCTGTGCAGTGTTCTTTCTCCATTACTTCCGACTGTCAGGAGAAGCCGGCTTATTTGTGCTAATGACTGCAATCCAGGGCGGATTGCTTAATTTTGTGGATTAATGAGTAAGCAATTGAATGTGATTTTAAATCATGACTATAACAAACATACTATTCATTTATTTTGACAAGTATTTTAATTTATGAGACTTGGCTACAAATAGAGCAGTCTATTTTGTGAAAGAAAAAAAGAAACCTCTCTGCTTTTAAGACAGCACCTCTCAGATAAAACTCTGCATAGAATAATGACAAAGCCACTACCTTTTAAAGACAGATAAAGAATTGATAGGTTGATAGAAAAAACAATGAGATCTTACTGTATCATTAAAAATTTCAAAGAGAGTGACTTTTGCATGCACTTGAGCTGTATGAGATATTTGTAGGTTGCTAAACCCATAGAACATTCTAACCAAAATAGGTGAGTGCTGGCCTGAGGCAGGTGTCCCCTAGCCTGTCACCCTGATAGCCTAAAACACAAATTTTGGCAGCTTCTCATGTCCCTGAGGTGGCCTTATCTGGCAGGCCCGAGGTCCCCCAAGGCCATGTAAAGCGGTGTATGCACTACAAATATGAGGAAGGTCACAATTCCTTGAAAAGAAGCTGTTGATTAATTGGTACTACATTTCATCAGACTGGTTAGGGAGCAGGCTCTTTAGCATGGACACATTTAGCAACTTGGCCCGAGCACCGGCTGATTGACCTCATGACAGCTCCAATGATGTTCTACCTTCCTCTGAATTTCATGACAGCTGAGCAACTGGTGGAGACCACGGAAAGGTCAGTGGGCAGCCTGATTGAGGCACAAGGAGGCACTTCCCTTAAACAGCCCACTTAGACTCGGATCTTCCTTGTCATGAGTGACAAGGCTTTGAAGCCGATATTTTAAAAAAATTAACACTGCCATTGCAGGTGGGGTTAGCTGCTGAACTGCTTCCATCCGAGGGGTCAAGCTAACCTTTTCCTTTGGCTTCTAATTGCTCTACATCTCCTTAACTAGTGATAATGTGGCTAACCCTGCTGGGATGGGTGCTGACTTTGGGAGCATCTAAATGTCAGGATTTGTAATTATGATTGTGGGTTTTTTAAACTCACAAAGAATAATGTCTTGCTAATTGGGGCCTGAAGATAAGAAGCCTGGGGTCCTTGTCCTTGCTCACAGTCACAGGTGGTGTGTTACCTCTTCTAGGAGTAGCTGCGTTTTAGGTCTTGTCTCTCATTGTAGAGAGAAAGTTTTTGCAAGTCAGTTATAAAAGTGTAACTTGAGTGCAGAGGTCTTCTTAAAGCATCTAAAATATATTCTATAGGCATAAAACGATTATTTCCAAATCAAGAATGGCAACACATTGAGTATACTTATGGCAAAAAAAAATTTAAAAAAATGGAACACAAGTTTTAAAATTGGGACTGGACCCCAAATCCAGGTTGCTATGACCACAGCCTCGCTGGGTCTGTAAAGGCAGTCTCCGCGCTAACGCTCCCAAACCCAGGGCTGACTACACTTTGTTCCTGGGGCCTTTCTGTTTTCTAGGCAAAAAGAAAAGTGGGGGGGCAAGATGTGCAGATCGCACCCGCCCCCAGTTCCCTACAGCAACTGTGTATGTGGTGTGTGTCTGCTGGAGAGTGGAGGCAGGTGGGGAGGGGGAAGGAAACAAAACTACAAAAGGATGTCATTGTGGAGACTTCTGAAAACACATAGTAATAAATAAGACGTACAAAATCGTCGAAAATCCCAGAAAATTTCTATTGCAATGTTGGTGCTTCTCCTTCAGGGTTCTTTTATATGTATTTACATATCTATACTATTATATATTATTATTTATATGCAATATATATATGAATTACTTGATCCATACTGCATAACACACATTTTGGTTTCTGATCATTTCACTTGGGATTTTCTTATAAGCAATTTTCTTCATTTTAATCTGCAAAATAATGAAGAAAATTCACGACTGAATATTTCATAAGATAATCAGCTATATCATAAATAATTCTGCCATTCTGGACACATGAAAGTTGAGGTTATCTTTGTACAGTGGTGTCAGTTTTCCAATCATTGCTAATTTTGCGGACAAAATTATATCTCCCTGTTTAAAGGTCAATTATTTGATTACTACCATTCCTGGAAACAGTGTTAGAAGCCACTTTTTTCTTCAGTGGACTGTGTGTTCATGGCCTTTGCCCTTCTTTCCATTTTGCGTTTAGTGTTTCTTATTAATGCATATAAGCTCTTGTTAAGTATGTTAAGTTTGTCTTTTTATCTTTGCAAATTTATTTTTTGCCAGTTTACCTTTCGATTTTGTTTATGATGTAAAATTTTCATTACATGGTATTCCATTCACTTAAATCTTCAAAGGTCCTTTGTAAACACTTAGTCACCTGGAACCAGTAATAGTTTATGACGGGCAAGTAGTAAAACAATGTTGGTTTCATTAAATTTACTATGTTGATAGTCCCTTAAGAAAGAGCAGGTAGAAAATGTTTTGATTGATGGGCTTTTGGTTTTTAAATCATACCTTTATAACCTAAACAAGTACAGATGGATAAAAACTATTACAGTAAAGAAATCACAAATAAAATTCTAATATTTCAATAGGATTTTATAACCCAAGTGTCTCTTATTATTTTCTGTAAATTCTTTATGTTTGAACTCCACATATTCAATTTATTATTAAAATGGGATAAATATATTCACAAAACTCATTAAGAAGAAAACCTCTCATGTGCTTAAAGATTCTAAAATTCCTTTATTTTTTGTCTTCCAGACAAGAGAAACTTTTTATGTTACTTCTTTTAAAGTCTCTTCTGTATCCCTTACTATCCAGACATCACTCATGTTTGCTGCTCTCCTATAAACTGTCTCCTTGTCCCTCATATTGCCAAGGATTAAATACTCTAGAAAGGACCTGGCTATTGACAGTGATGGGTAAAAAATGCATATGTGTCCTTAACTCTCACCCCACTGGTCTTTTCATTGTTTATTTAACAGCATAGCTGTCATGGGTCAGCCGACCTAGTGCCCTGACTACTGGCTTTCTAGCCACATTTCTCTGTCTTATCTAAATCTTTTGGTTATATTCCATCAACCAATCTGCTCTGCCAGTTAATCCTACTTTCAATAAATTTTAAATGTACAGACATTAAGTTCATCTACAACATGTAACATATGGGGAACTTAAAGAATCAGGAAACATGAATTCTCTCAGAGTTAATCTTTTAAATAAATACACAATGGCCTGTTTATAAATATACAAAGTCAACTTTAAAGATATACACCCAGGACAATATTTAACTGACCATATAAACAAGCTAATGAAGAGCTTGTCAGAGAGATAAGAGATAGTAATAAAAGTCAGGAAAATGGTACAGAGGCGAACATGCTGGCGGTGTCATTTTAAGCATTATCCACCGAAGGGATCCACTGGATTAAGGAACAAACCTGCAGTCCCACTAATTGGAATTTCCTTACCATAAAATGGGTGTGACATGGATTATAGTGTGGTACCATTAAATTCATATATCTAGGACCAAGTACATCACTCTGGGCCCAGTGAAAAATAAAATATAGAGCCCTTGTTCAAAAAAGTTTAAGAATTTCAAGATGGTAACAGCTGCGCATTTACCCACACACAGGGCCCTGATGAGCATGGGCGCCTGAGCAATTGCACAGGTTACGTGACCACGAAGTTGATCGTGCTTGAATCATGTGACTCTCTAACCCTATGCTGTGTTCATGTTCCCCATGTAAAAATCCCTGATTGCAATTTAACTTCATCAATCTCTCCACAGGGAGAGGACATGCAATAGAATAGATAGTGGCGATGCAATATCTAGTCCCCTTGGCAGGAGTTATACATATGCTTAGAGTCCTGGTGAACTTTGCTAGTTGGAGTCAGAATCCTTGAGTCAAATCAGTGCAGAGCAGTGAGAAGGTAGAGTCTATGGAAGTACAACACTTGAATGCTGGGTTGTGATTTAAAAAAATAAAATGGTCCAGCCGGCATGGCTCAGCAGTTGAGCATTTACCTAGGATCCAGGAGATCAGGGCTCGATTCTGGTCAGGGCACATGCTGGGGTTGGGGGCTTGATCCTCAGCAGGGTGTGTGCAGGAGGCAGCTCATCAATGACTCTCTCTCATCATTGATGCTTCTAACTCTCTCTCCCTCTCCCTTCCTCTCTCTGAAATCAATAAAAATATATTAAATAAAAAAAACGATTCAAGCATATTGCCTAGTGATACCTTTTCTGTAAACTCCCTAGTCTTCAAGGAGTCTCCATTCAAACTCCTAGTTCCTATTTATTCACTGAAAATGTATTACTGGCTTAGAAGATAGCTGAAATCAAAGGAAAATGCCAGGATGTATGTGCGTGCACACTAGCGTGTGTGTTTCATTTACATGCAAAAGAACTGCAGAATAGATTATTTTCCATTGATTCCAGGTTGCCTCCAAGATAAAATCTGTTTCTTTCCAAGGCATTCCAACCAAATTCAGCCCTAGGTCCCTGTATTAACTCATCTACACTCTTCACTGCCACATACATTCACATTTGAAGTCTCTGCATCTGCCGTTACTCTTTCCTTTCCCAGAACACTTAGTAGTTGTAAACTAGACTCTGCAGCCAGGTGGTCTGAGTTCAAATCCTGACTCAAGCTACTTTTTAAATATAGAGACATTACTTAGCTTCTCTGAGAATCAATCATTTTCTTCAACTATACAATCAAAAGGAGAGTAGCTAACATTTGTTGAGTAATTACCAGGTTCAAGAGACATAGTATCAGACTGTATATTCATTTATTCCTCATACCACCTCTAGGAGATAGTTACCATTAACATCTCTAAAGCTGGGGTCACTGAGAGGTTAGATGGATTACATGGCCAGTAAAGTGATAAAGCCACAATTAGAAGCCTGTCAGTCAAGCTTTAGGACCTCTCAAGTTGTTGTATTACACAATATGTGACTTACCAGAGTGCCTAACCATAAAGAGTGCTCCTTTAATGCTGGCTCCTAGCTTTCATTAAAATAATTAGCTTTATCATTATTTTTATTATTGATCAAAAGTCCTATTTATCCTTGAAGACCCAACTCAATTAGTATCCTGGATACATCTGGCATCTAGAGAGTACTTTAAGTGTGTATTTAATGTAAGAACTTACTCTACTATTATCGAATTAGAAATACACAGTCAATTTAAAGAGACCAAGTAACTCCCAGTCCAGAGCAATATGTGACTAAATATTTGATTAATAAGATAGGCTTGATTTATAAAGCATAAATAGACTGATGCCCAAAAGATATAGACATTTTCTTCACCAGATTGTGTATATATTTATAAAATAAAAGCTATATAGTGTTATTATTAGGCATGTCACCATTCCAAGTGATAGGTATCAAATGAAAATTTCTGAGAAAAACACAGATGCTGATGAGGAGGGAGAAAGGCTCTAGAGCATAATATTCATTACCCATTTTGTACCTAGTTTCTATACGTGGGACACTGATATTAGAACTAGGAGAAATAATTCACATTTCCATAGAAATGCAACATAGTCTATTAATAAAATATAGCTCCAAAGATAACCTATTTTCAAAGGCTGCATTTCAGGACAGCATCTTCGGAGAAAATGGGAGTGAGGCCATTCGGTGGCGAGCATCCCTTCACGCAAGCTTCATTGCTAGAAATGCTGTGCAGCACTTTCTCAGAAAGCGCTCTAGAAAGCTCGTCCAGTTCATCAACTGTAGTCTCCATCCTCATAATTTATTTTGTTTTTATAGGAAAAAAAAAAAAAGGCTTGGAAAGGTTCCTGTGAAACATGGAAAAATACCAAGATCTGTCAAGGATAAACATGTTTCATCCCCAAGCCCTTGAAGTCAGGGAAAATGGCTTCCAGTAATGAATCACCAAAGGAAAAAGCACTATTTTTATTGGACTAACATTAATAATTTCTCTGAAACAAGAGGACAAATGGAGAGTGGATGCAGGCAACCGATGGGGAGCGCCGGATGCTCACTTAGAAAGGCCGTAACATAAATACTGCAGCGCTGGGGAAGCGCCTGGCGAGACGAGAGCCGCCTCTCTTCTCTTTCCTGCTCATAGTCAGTCTCTGTGTGCTGGGAAAGATTGTTTTAAATGTGTCCATAACTGGAAGCTTTTGACAAAGGTGAGCCCATTTATCTAGTCAAGTCCAAAGGAAAGTCTGAAGTAAGAGCACGAGGTAACATGCAAATTATTCAACTAATGTAGCTAAACTTGACAAATGAGAGTCAAATACCACACATCTCTAAGGGTCTTGCTTCTAACTGAAGGGGGAAAAACATCATTTATTTGTAGCTGGCAAATACTATATTCTCACTAATTTAATAAGCAGGCACCATTTTCCCTACCTCTGAAAATTTATGTGGGTCTTTGGATGAGTTCGGCTGCCTTTTTAAATCTAGTGGTCTGTGACCATAGAGGGCTTTAGCCAAAGGGAAAATGGCTCCATAAATCTGCAGAGGCTGTCTCGCTTTAAATTATAGTTTGAAGGCTTCAGGTCTATATGAAAAGACTTTGAACAAGAAAAATCAGCAGACACCGCCAGATGTGTATTGAAAATCATCCTATTTTACAACAGGAAGCATTCATTGCCCAAGCCTGAGAAAGCATGTGCGCATATAGTAAGGTAGAGACTTGGCAATACCCGCAGAGACTTACTACGTAATTATCAAGAGGTTTGGTCAAATTACATTAGGAGGCACATTAGTGTTCACTGTGGTTTTTGGATACCAAAATATGATTAGGGTGTTTCTGCTCTTTGATATTTTCCAAAGCATAGACCTATTGTTTCAAAACAATTCACTCTAATGTCACTGGAAGGTCATGTTGCTTCAGAGGGTGACATGTCACTTTCCTTTAGAATTCGTGTTCGACATCTTTAAATCAGCAAAGGTGTTATTCCATAACCTCTCAAACTTAACTGGCAGGTAAAATGCATGGAGAGATTCTTGAGAATACAGATTAGCCATCTAGTCTAATAAAATAACTGAGTTCTAGAAAAATTAAATGCATTTCTAAAGGCCTGAAGCTAGTTAATAGCTACATCAGGGAAAGAATTTTGCCAGGGGCTAATTTCAAGTAACAGCTTAAAATTAAAAATGTGCATACCTTCAGTTAGGTCTTAAGTTATCCTATGTACCACAGTTCCCACCATTCTGGGCTGGTATATACTTGACGAACTATCATTTATTAATTTGCCTAGCTCCTACAATCATTTAATTTGAGACCCTTGCCCTATGTCTGATTAGAATATGTAGGGTTCTTTCTACTCTACACTTCTTCCATGATTAAATGCAATTATCAAATGAGACTAGACTTCAAACTTCTTGCAAAGACTTTAATTTCATTAATATATACAAAATAAGTGAAGCTTTTTATATACAGTAGTCCTTCCTTAAGTGAACTACCTGGCACCACTGCCAAAATACTCATGCAGAACATTGCCTCTACCATGGTTAATCTTATGTGTCAACTTGATCAGGCCATGGGATACCCAGATATTTGGTTAAACATTTCAGGAAGTGTCTGTGAGAGTGTTTTGGAACGAGATTAGCATTGGAATCAGGAGACTAGAAAGTAGATTGCCCTCCCCAATGTGGGTGGGCCTCATTCAACCCATGAAAGGTCTGAAGAGAATAAAAAGTTTGAATAACATAGAATCTTCTCTCTCCTGGATTGCTGCCTAACTGAGCGAGGACATCGGTGTCTCCCAGCCTTCAGACCTGCACTGAAGCATTGGCTCTCTCTGGGCCTCAAGCCTGCCAGCTTCAGATTGGAATTTATACCATTGGTTCCTGGTCCTCAGGTCTTTGAACTCACACTGGAACTACACAGTGGCTCTCCTAGGTCTCCAGCTTGCTGACTACAGCTCTTGGGACTTAGTCCCCAAAATCATGTGAGCCACTTCCTTATAATAAACACACACACGCACAGCACATGCACATACACATACACATCCTACATCCCATTACCTACATTTGACCAGTTCTGTTTCTCTGGAAAACACTAATAAAGCTCCTTACCCAGAGGTCAAGCAACTGGCAAAATAAGTGCTTAAAACAAAGTCTCAGACCCAAAAGTAAAAATGTCTTCTCAGTGTTCCTTAAAATTTTGTACAGTTTTTAAGATGGTCAGTTAGGGAATCTCCAGGCTAGAGTTGCTTAATAGAAAAAATGGGAAGAAATAAGAGACTTCCTGGATTCAAAACAGGAAAGCTGAGCTCCAAGGAAACAGAGCAACACTCAAACGCAGACGTAGAGCTCAAGTGTTCACCCACCTTCAACTGCACTCAGTGAGTGAGGAAAGGGAGAGTCAGGTTCAGTGGCCCTGAATAAGACCTAGGAGAAGTGCTTCAGCTCCTGCAACCGAGGAACATCTTTTGAATACTTATAATACACCAAGCACTGCATTAAAAAGATGGAAGGTAGCCCCCCACTTCAAGAATCTATCAATTTAGGAACAGGGAGGGCAGAAGAAAATCAAAGCCAATATCAACATTGTGACGTGTGATGAAATAGCTGAATGAGCAAAATGCCATGACAGGAAGAGGGGGAAGATTCATTCTGTGTGCGTTTGCAGGGAAGCAGTTATGAAAGTAGGGAGGGGAAGGTAACATTTAAGCTGGGCCTCATTAATATGATTTCACAGGACAGCAGGATGGGAAAGGCCTGCAAGGCTGAAGGAACCACAAAAGCAGGGGAGCTGGAAATTGCAAATTCCCTGTTTGTGAAATGCCAACCAACTAGTTTGATGTGTTTGGAGTGTAGGTCCCTGGAGGTTAAGAAGAAAAGAAATAGAAGATCTAAGCCTGGGCTGAAAGGTTCGAGACAGAAAATAAACGACCTTGAGTGTCTTGCTCAGGAATGTTTCCTAAAATTTGTACAAGGTTTTATGACTTAAAATGTGTGCTTGTTAAGCTTTCTGTCCTGACAACAACCCTATGCAGAAGGCTACCTTAAACCTTTTGGGGAATAATATGGCATACTGTGTAAAAAAGTAAAAAAGCGTACTGTGCGCATCTCTCATTGCCCCTATCTTAGTGTACCCCTATGGAAGGATTAAAACACACAGTTTGGGCACTTGAAATTTTAGTTATCTGACAAATGCAACTGAAGAGTTATTCCACAGGGGCTGGTGCATGAGTTGGAGAAGCAACAGGCAGAGAGTTTTTATTAAAAATTTTTATTGATTGGTTTTTGGAGATGGGGGGGAGAGGGCGATAGAGAGAGAGAGATTTGTTGTTCCTCTTATTTATGCATTCGTTGGTTGGTTGTTGTGTTATGTGCCCTGACTAGGGATCCAACATGCAACCTCGGTGTATCCAGAGGACGCTCCAACCAACTGACCTACCCGACCAAGGCCGGCAGAAAGCCTTAATTCGGTGATATCAGCTACAGTCACAACAAATCATTCTATCAGCAACTGAAAAAGGAGACCTTTTCAAAATAAAGCTTTTCTAAATTTAAAAAGCTCACTATTATTTTTACTTGAAAAGTAAGTGATTATGAAGTATCAAAACAGTAGGATCACAAATATATAAAATCACAGAGCAGCTGGCCCCGTGACGGAGGGTCACGCGGGCCCACCGCGCCCTGGCCGCCTGCCGGAGAAACACTGACCTACATGTGAGCGCTTCCTTCCCAGCGTGGGCCTCGCTAAGGGACGGCGGCTGTGGCCGCTTGATGGATGGCTGTCTACTGGAGGGCGCATCTCCTGCCCTCTCAGGTGTCCTGGAGGCAGCTGGGCGACAGGCGCCGCTGACAGGAGGCCCCCAAGACTCGCGTCTTCCCCTCCACAGTGCAGCGCTCTCCGCCCTTATTGGCGTCCACGGCGCCCCCAGCCACGGAGCCGCCTCATTCCAGGGGATCACTTCGAGAGGCAACCTGCTTGCCCTTTCCTCCATCTACATTTCCTTGCAGGGCTTTCGTTTTTCTTAAACATTTTTTAATGTTGACATTATTGCGGGAGCCCCCCCTTGCCCACCTTCATCCCCCCGTCTCCCCCTTCCTTGGCCTTTACAAGCCCCACACGATCTCACTCATCCGTGGAACCTGATGAACAAAATCAACTGACGAACAAAGTGGAGCCCGAAGGATGGACGCAGGGACAGACTGGCCGGTGCCCAAGGCGGGGTGACTGGGTAAAGAAGGTTGGGAACAGCTAAAGAACATATATGCATAGCCACGGCTAACTTTTTAAAGTCAGTTGGCTTTGCTGTTGTGCACTTCATTTTTAATGTGTAACCTTTCTTTCCCTTCCTTCCTTCCTTCCTTCCTTCCTTCCTTCCTTCCTTCCTTCCTTCCTTCCTCCCTTCCTCCCTCCCCCCTCCCCCCTCCCCCCTCCCCCCCTCCCTCCCTGTCTCTCTCTCTCTCCCTCTCCCTCTCTCTCATGTTTCCAGGCTATCTTCTATTGTCTCGCATCTATGTCTAGTTTTAGCTCCTGGTTTATAGAGCGTCCGCGTTGCTCCTGGCTTGGCTTCCTTCAGGCGATGTAGTTGAATGTCTACCCTCCAACTCCACTTTTACTGCTCATTGCTAGCATTCTTTCCAAACTTCCCTTTACTATTTTTCTTCTCAGCTTCAACTTTTTAACGTTTTCCCTCTGAAAACACAATTTCTGGTGCGATGGTTACCGCTGTCACTCGGTGTCCTTGGTTTTGCCAGTGGCAGGGCGGGGGGGGGGGGGCGATGCAGAAACAGCAACAGAGGGGAACCCCTTCTCTCCGACAGGACAGGAGGGGGTCTCCCCGCCTGGCCCAGTCTCTTTTACTCCCCTTACTTGGTCCCTCAAACACTTTTATGAATACGGAGTCCAATAAAATAAAATAAATTCCAAACTGGGTAACTTAAGACACCGCCCTCTTGCTTTCTCCTGGCACAAACCACTCACCTCCATTGTGAGCAGTGTGTAGGGACTAAAATCGGGCACATGCAGCCACTGGGCGGGCAGCCTCCGAGCAGAGGGTCCCCTCGGGAAGAGGCTAATCAGCCGCCCGGCTTAGCTTCGGGCCCCGGCCTGCTGCACGGGAGAAGCTCGGCTAAGGGCTCGTGGTGGGATCTCAGATTCTCTCCCGTGGCCTCCAGCCTGCCTCGGACCTGTCCGTTTCCCATCACAAGTCACAGGAAGATGGATTTAGCACATGGGTGTCTTTCAAATTACATTCCTTTAAGGAGGGAAGATGTTTCCGTTTGAGAAAAGCAGAGAAGCAGAGAGAAGCTGTTTGGATCTGTGATCATTTCCAAACAAATGTGTTTATTTAAAAAAAGAAAAGAAAAGAAAAGAAAAGAAAAGAAAAGAAAAGAAAAGAAAAGAAAAGAAAAGAAAAGAAAAGAAAAGAAAAGAAAAGAAAAGAAAAGAAAAGAAAAGAAAAGAAAAGAAAAGAAAAGAAAAGAAAAGAAAAGAAAAGAGAAAGTCAAGGATAATTTTTAAAATAGGCATATTTTACACAAAATATTTCCTAATCCTTTCTTAAAGAAAGAGATATCAACTTAGCTTGCAAAGAAGTAAAAACCACTTTAGGAAAACTTTAGAGATTTTTCTACATATTTCAAATATTGGTGCCAGTAGAATCTCATTATCACAGATCATAGGAAACTGGCCATACAGAAGATTGTTCTTATTAACAGTTACTGGTGACCAGCAAATGTTTGTATTACCACAGCTCCTTTTTTCTTAAAATTTTTTTTTTATTGACCTTTTGTAAAAAAAAGTTAAAGCTTTGTTAAGATGTCCGAGTCTGTGGAAAGAGTATAGGGTTTTCTCCCATTCTGCTTCTCTCTTGGGAACAACTTCAATGAAATTCAGAATTCAGAAATGTTTCAAATGTTCTCAAAAGGGCTTGTGATCCCTCAGAGTCCTATCAATAAATCAGTTCACAGAATCTGGCAAGGTTTATTTATTTGACTGCAACTAAGGAATTTGTACTAAATCATGACGTTTTTTGAAATATTGGTTCTCAAATGCAATATCAAAACAGAGAGAGAAAGAAAAAATATTTTGACCTGACATCTTAATGTGGCATTACTATAAAAACAGCGAGAGTAGAAGTTACATTTCCAGAGATAGTCAATTTTAACTGCGACCAACAACCAAAAAGCCCTTTAGTCTCAGTTACTCATTTTAGCAATTGGTTTGTGACACTTCTCCTGCTCTGCTTACAATAGCCTAAGGAAGATTGATTTACGTGTTTAAAAATCTAGCTTAGTTCCATTGTACAAAGTAGTAATTACTGAATAACTACAACTCAGATTTTTTTCACATATTTGAATCTAGATACATGAAATAAACATAAAAAAATCTAAATAGTTAAACATTCCTTGAATCAAAATGATAAAAGACCAACTTAAAGATATGTACTTAGGAAGGGCTAAGTTCAAGTTCTCTACTTCTCTTTAGACCAAATATTCCAGCAGTTATATTTGACATTTAGAACATATACAAGGATATAATTTTTAAAAATATATATCCCGAGGATGCTGTAATAATGTGAGGTCTAATGAAAGCAAATAAAATTCAGTTTTTAAAGAAACAAATTATTTCCCTCACACTCTACACAGTCTCAGCTCATCATGTACAGCATCTAAAAATGCCATCGAAGGGAGAATAAGTCAGGAAAATTTCCTTTAAATGGAACCAGAGGTTAAAAGACCCACACTGGCAACCCTGAAGCACAAAGGATTCCAATATTACTCTGAGCAATTTACAATGAGCTTTAATTTACCCATTTAGAAAACCCGATTTCCATAGGAAAGGTGCAGTAGTAATAAATCTTGTCCTGCTAAGAAGTCTAAGAGGCTAAAACAAAACAAAATTTCACCACCTATTCGTGCATTAACTTATTCAATGTCACTGATAACCATGCCACCCTAATAGATTCACGTGTTAGAACTTTCCAAAACAGGGCAATTTCATCTATGTTTAGCAATGGAACAGAGTTTAAAAAATATTTTGCCTTCTTTGAAGTGTATGATATTGGAGTCTTTTTCATTCATGAATCTTGAATTTTAATGTAAACATCTATAAAATAGAATATTGTAGATAGCTCTCAAGGTTATGGTATAAAGCTACAATGTCATGGCTAAAGCTAAACATATGGAAATAAATACATAACAAACCCCAAGGTTCATCACTAAGATGTTTGTTTTTAACTCCCCCATGTTAATTGAACAGAACATATGACATTGAACATCTGCTACTCAATCAACTAACTCTGAGATGATTAATTTGTTTGCAACACATCTTTTATAGCTCCTCTACTCTTCCTTGCTCTGTAGTTATTTTTCTTTTTGCTCCTGATAAATTATAATCAACACGAGAGCAAGGATACTCTCCTGCTGATATCCCTGGCCCTGCAACAGTGAGCTCGTGCCTGGAGAGTGGCAGGTACCCCCAGGGCGTACGCACTGTGTTCTCAGCAACCAAGACCCAGTGTCCAGTTCTGAGCTGCGCCCCAAACCACTGTGACAGCAGACCCAGCCTTGGAATTGCCCCACCCATTTATGTCCAACCCCGTGAATTGTCCCCAAAGCTCCCACATAGAGGCTTCTTGTAATAGCACTAGTTCCTTTTTCTGCATCTCTTAGAATTGCCTGAACATTATTTTATTTTTAATGATATTCATGTATATGAGCGACGGAATCAATTCTAGACATAAAACGTGTGGGTGAAATGAATGAATTAAAAACAAATCCTTAAGGTACTTAATGGACATAATTAAACAACCTGTACTTCTGCAGTCACTTCACTGTCACTCCGCCAGCTGGGGGACCCAGGCTGTCCCAGAGATCTTTCCCAACCTTATGCCCCGATCACAATCCTGCCATTAGGATATTATCACATTTCTTAAGGAGGAAAGAAACATGAAACATGTCTGAGAGAGGAGCCAGTGTTCTTTGTCCTGCAGCGAGCCCGGCTATTAAAGTGGACAAGTCGTTAAATACTTTTGAATTCTTCTCCAAAAGCATAAATCTCCCTCGATTACATTCAGAAGTACCCGCGATGCCTAGTAAGGTCTCCACAGAGCCTGGTAAGTCCCTGGAAATGTCCTATGAATATTTCCCTAAAAGGATCAGTGTACAAAAGCAATGCTGTCTTTCTTCTTTGGGAAAAGGGAAGTTTAATACTTCAACTTACAAATTTGTTCCCAAGGTCATATAGCAGGCATGCTATTCTCACGAGATACCGGAGAACCATGGGGATAATGGCAATTTATGTACATTTGGAGACAATGAACTGAAAAAAAGCATGCCGATTGAGAAATAATGACATGATAACAAACTGGAAACAGCTTTTGACTATTATAAGTTTTTGATAAGTGGTGTACTTTCCCTGAAGAAATAAACAGTTCACCAATGATTTGTCATAAGCTACAAGGCCCTGTTTATAAAACTCACTGAATTGTAGATATACTGAATTCTGGCTTTATAATACCTCTCTTCATTTCCTAAAGATATTGCCCATGGACCGCATTACACAGTGTATACACAAGGTCCTTTAAATGAGAATGTATTATTAAAATGCAATATACTTTGCCTCAGATTTCAGTAGTTGAGTGACAAAAATGATGAAATCTTATTAAAATATTCTTTTAGCCCAGTCGGGCATGGTGGCTCAACGGTTGAGCATCGATCGACCTAGGATCCAGGAGATCACGGTTCGATTCCCGGTCAGGGCACATGCCCCAGTGGGGGGTGTGCAGGAGGCAGTCGATTAATGACTCTCATCATTGATGTTTCTATCTCTCTCTCTCCCTCTCCCTTCCTCTCTCTGAAATCAATGAAAATATATTATTAAAAAATTCTTTTAATTTCTGAAATGATATATGTATCACAAAGGTTAACTTTTAAATATTAGAATAGAGCATGACATTTATTTACAGCATCATCTCTTGATTACTTTGTTATTTTGTTGTTTTATTTAAGAATATGGAATAATACAAAACACTGCACAAGAGATGTCTGTAACATATCTTGTCCTAAATTTCACCACCTGCCTGCTAGCGAGCTGGTCTACAGCTCAACAGCCCCTCTAAAGAACAATGCCACCTCCCTCGGGAAACTTCTTTAATCTCCTCCCACCCCACTCCCCTTCCCTCTTCCCTCTGAGATAGGGCAGTCTGTTTTTAATTACTCTTTCTGTGAATTTTTAAAACCTCAAATAGTCTACAATCACCTATCAGTTTACAACCTGTGATCATGGAATTATCAAACTATAGCAATGCTGTTACTTAAAACAATGCTGTTTTAAACCAGAAAAACTGGAAATTTCATTCAAATTAAGTCTCAAACTATTACAGACACTATGGTTTAAATAACATGGCCTGTGATTTGGACAGCAGCTAATTTCTAAAGAATGTATATCAATTACACATGATATATTTGATAAAAACAGAGCACTTCTTAAAAGAAGAGAAAGATAAGACTTGGTCTGTATGTATTTTTTTTAACACATTTTTAGAAAACTCATACAAGAGACATGGTGATCTTGTGTGAACAGGACAAAGGAAGGTAAAAATTTAAACACAAGAAAAACAAGAATAAAAAATAGTGAATGCAGACAGAAGAAAAGAAAAATGGTGGGTGGGATAAACGTGACTCCCTGAAGTCTGGTTATCAAGTTATAATCAAGCATCATATAAGGAATGCGGCTTTCTATACAAGGGCAAGACAGCTAAAATAATAAGATCTACTAGTCACCAAATAACACTTCATTGTCAATAAATCTGTGGTCCGAGCAATTAAATCAGTTCTTTCTATTATTAAATCAATGAGTCATATGTATTAGACCCAAGCATCATGGGAAAACTTTGATGGATATACCCTTCAAGACTCTTGCCCTTCCATAAGGAACCCCTGAATAAACTAACAAACTAATAAATTAATTTGCTTCCAAACCTTGTCCTTCATTCAGAGGAACAGGGTTGTAGAATGTCCAGACAAGAGCTAAAGTTTTACACCTCAATGTATAAAGGAAAACTGAACATTTCATGAGAGAGAGAAAAAAAAAAGACATGGCTAATGGGCTGAAATTTTAATAAACAAGTTTTAAATGTATATTAACTGATCCTCAAAACACTATATCTGATCATTGAGCATAAAAATCCGTATCTGCTAATTCAGTGGACACTTTACTGAGTATAATTCACTAATCAACTAATTGATCACGTTTGGCTTTAGCTGATGCACATAGGAACACTAGACTAGTAACTTCTAGACAGTTCATCATTCAAAAAGCACCATTTAGGTAAAACATGAACCCCCAGTACCATCCCAACTAGCCATGCTCCTCCAACAACCAAAATCCAACAAAACTAACCTACCTGTCCTCCCCTTAAAGAGTGTCACTGTTTCTCTCATGCTGCATTAAACATTTTTAAACAGAGTGTATCTGTTCCCTTTAGCTAATCTTGCAGTAAAATGATATTAAGTAATTAACAGCATGACAATGATGGAAACAGATGTCACAAGTAAAAAAACATTGGAGGCAAAGTGATGTCGAAGGTAGAAAACTGGTCTAGAATCAGGAGGCTGGGCTTCCTTCCCCCCAATGTCACTGATTATAGCTTTACCCCAAGCAACTCATTAATCTGGTTACACTTCAGCCTCTCTGTGACCATCTGCTTTGCTCATGGGAACACCGTGACGACTAACAAGGGTGCCCGCAAAAGTGCGGTGAGCTCACAAGAGAAAGATGGCATGAATGTAAGGTATCACTGCTCTGATTACAAGGAGGGACCGAGCAGGCCTTCGTGTAAGCTGTAATTATAAGGGAGCGTTATCCTCAACAGCAAAGGTAAAATGCCAAATTACAATCTAGGTCAGTTTTCAAACTCTTATTCTAGGCAATGATATCAGAAAAAGAACAAAAGAGAGAAATAACTCCAAGTGAGATGCTGAGCAGAGGCAAGAGATGGGACTAGCTGAACTGGAAAACTCACATTGAGAGCCATTTATTATATGTAGGTTTGGACAAAAAGTCACTAAAAAATGAACTCTCACAGGTTATAATAATGCACAGTGGTCTAGTAGTCCGTGCGCAACATTCAAAGCAATTTGTGGCTTTAGGGTCACAACCATTATTTCTAACACAGCACATATTTTTAAATAAAATTCTAACTGCTCCAAATATCAGTATTTCTTTTCAGTTAAAGATAATTGTTAATAAGTTCTACACAGCGTTTTCTATAAAATGAACAACCCATTTAATAAGGCCACACTTCATTACCTAAACCTCCTTTATTTCCAATTACCAATATTCCAATCTGCTTGTGTTTTTAGTTCTTAATTAAAGAACCTCCGACATATCAGGGTATCATCAATTAAAATCAAATGTAAATTAATTGTGGCTCTGGATCCCTAAACCCATACACAATTTCCACTCTTTCTTGAGAGTTTCTGGGTAGGTTTCATTTATCTACAGCTTGGGAAGTAATTTTACTCCAGGCAGATACGCACACAGCCATACAAATGCCATTAATTCTAATGATGAAAACAGTTACTCATTTAAACTGTTTTAAGGACTGTCCCTACAGATACCTTAGAGCAATCAGTTCTTAACACTAAAAGTACCCTAAGTGGTTTGAGGCTCAGGTGACTCACACAGCCTGGAGAGTCTTGAACTTGGCCATATAGGATTTAAGACTTTGGGGAATCTAATAACCCATAGCCCTCTACAATGAGTTCTTCACAAACCGAACAAGCTGGGCACAGGCATAGCTGCACTACCTGGTACCAACAGGCTGACA
Source organism: Miniopterus natalensis (assembly GCF_054644295.1). Classification (NCBI taxonomy): domain Eukaryota; kingdom Metazoa; phylum Chordata; class Mammalia; order Chiroptera; family Miniopteridae; genus Miniopterus; species Miniopterus natalensis. The sequence goes on from NC_142088.1 coordinate 20,555,444, forward strand.
GACAAATGTAAGCTCTTCAGTGAGATATCACTGCCGAAACACAAAAATGAGAACCGCAGGTTCAAACACAGTTTGTTAGGGATAAGACAAGATGGTTTCTATTCGTGTGTGCATTTAATCTACCTTCCCTTTAATAAACATACTTCATTTTAATTAAAACCAAAATTTTTAGAGCAATGAAGGTTCACAGCAAAATTGAAGGGAAGGTACAAAAATTCCCCTCTACCTCCCCGCCCCACACAGGCGTTATTCACGTTTCTCACCAGAGTGTTACATTTGTTACAACTGATGAACCTACGTTGACAGTCACAATTACTCAGCATCTATAGTTTACATTATGGTTCACGATTAGGGTTGTGCATTCTATGGGCTTGGACACATGTATAATAACATGTATCTAATATTATTATGGCATCACACAGAGTATTTTCACTGCATTAAGAAGCATCTGTGCTCTGCCTCTTCATCCATCTACGCCCATCCTGCTGGGCAGCTCCTGGCAACTGCTGATCTTTTTACTGTCTTCATAGTTTTGCCTTTTCCAAAATGTCATAGAGTTGGAATCACACAGTGTGTAGTCTTTTCAGATTGGCTTCTTTCACTTAGTAAAATGCATTTACGTTCCCTCCATGTCTTTTCATGGCTTGATAACTCTTTTTAGTGTTGAATAATTTCCCATTGTCCAGATTTAGCACAATTTATTTATCAATTTACCTACTGAAAGACATCCCGTGCTTCCAAGTTTTGGCAATTATAAATAATGCTACTGTAAACATCCGCATGTGGGTATTTTGTGTAGATATAAGTTTCAGTTCCTTTGGATAAATACCAAAGAGTGTGAGAGTTGGACTGTACGGTAAGAGTATGTTTAGTTTCATAAACTGCCCAACTGTCTTCCAAGGTGGCCATACCTTTTTGCATTCTCACCAGCAAGGAATGAAAGTTCCTGCTGTTCCACATCCTTGTCAGCATTTGGTGTTGGCAGTGTCCTGGATTTTGGTCAATCTAATAAGTATGTAGTAGTATCTCACTTTTGTTTTAATAAGAACTTACAACTCAAGAAGGATTTAAGTAAAGCAGCCAAAGCCATTGAGTTAGCAAGTAACAGGCCTGGGAGCTGGATCAGGTCTAAGCATCTAAAAGGTCTCCAAAAGGTATCAAGAGCTGGAAAGCTTGCCGATACTGTTTTTCCTTAGGAAAAAAAGAAAGAAAAAAATCCACAATTTTTTTAAGTTTATTTTTTCATCAGGAGAAACAATATCGGCAAGCTTTCCAGCTTTTGATACCTTTGTCAGTTTGAAAAATCCTAAGGTTGCTCCAACAACCTATAGAAAAATCTCACAGTTATATGTTATTTTAAAATAAATTACAATTCAATGGGCCTTCTCCAAACCCCAAAATGAATACTCTTAAATTGATAAGAAGACTGAAATACTGAACAACTATCATTTATTAAGCACTTCTCATCTCAGGCACTTGCTAAGAGCTTTGAATGAATGAATGATCTCAACCAACAGTACACGCTACGATGACCTCTATTTTACAAACAAGGTAACTGAACCTTCCAACACTGAAGGAGTGTGACCAATATCATGCAGCTAATGTGTTGGAGGTAGGATCTGAAGTAAAGCAGCTCGATTCCAGAGTGCTAACTCTTCACACAGTTCTTAATTTGATATCATAAATGTCCTTGACGATCTACCATTTCCCCCGCCTTTGGTTCTATATTAAAGCTTAGCCATTTCTTCCATCAGCATCCAGCCAATAAATGGAACTGCTCCCAGGCAAAGACCATGCCATCGACCTGGAGAACTTTGCTTGCTTTCTTGTTTGGCAAAACAAGAAGACAATAGCAAAGCAGGTATCAGACATGTAAAAGACCTTTACAATTTAGTTGAGGAGATAAAATGTATACACGTGTTAACTTGGTTTTCAGACACGTTTTATAGTAATAAGAAAAGCAGGAGAAGTGAGAGGAGCTATCGACCTGGGAGAGGAAAAGGGGGAACCGGGGGCAGCTGATAAGCCTTTGAGAGAACCAGAGAGTTCCTGAACTCAGGAGCAATCGGATGAGGGAGCTTCAGAAAGAGCACGCTCAGTGGGTTAAGGGTTAACATGGCCTGAAGACAAGTCACGGGATTGAACCCTGTCTGGTGCCTGCCTATTTGAGAGAGAAGTTCCCCTAACGTGGGGAGGGGGCGGTGCAGCTAGAAAATCTAAAGGCTGGGTTGCTGGGTTAAGGGGAGAGTGGGAGGTAACGAAGCGAAGCTGGTGAGTACATGGTCCTCCAAAACTTTAGACAGGAAATGAAAGAATAAAAATAGGTATTAAAAGAATATAGGTTGTTTTAGGGAAATAAAATGAGCATGTTTTTTAAGTATAGGGAGCACAGACTATATACGGAGAGGAATTAAATATGTAAAATAGAGATTTTCAAACTCTCTAGGAAAATGTCATTGTTTGCATTTCTTTAGGAAACTTTAGAAAAATGAAATTGTTTGAGAAAAGTCCCAGAGATTCAAGAAGATGAGGGATTATGGTTAAAAACATAAATTAAAGGGTTGGGTTGGGCTTAGCAAAGAGGAGGACTGTTTTTTTTTCTTAGACTATTCTCAGTAAATAGAAGCAAATGAAAACATACCAAGAATTTCGCGTTGAGGGAAGGGGGAATTAAGGGAGCTAAACTTGGGTAGCCTTAATATTCTCAGCAAATTAAAAGTTAATGTCATAGGGATTGAGTTGGATTTGGGAAGAATTAAATTGTCTGGAGTAGTCAAAAGAGTGAATAAGAAAAATAATTATGTCCTATGAGTTGAGGCACAACATTTGTTTTCATTTTCTGTTTTGCCAGCCTTCGAGGGGAAACAGCTTCTCCCACGTGTCCCCAGTGCCCATGTCCGGGGGAAGAACCAGCACTTGCTTATGTAAGCTTCTCATGTAGCTGATCTGCTGATACTCTATAAAACCAAAAGGAAATAATTTTCTATTCCACTCGTGTTTATTTATTCTTCAAAGATTGCTGCCCAGCCTCCTCCTTGCTGGAAAGTATAATCCGTATAAAAACTTAGGTACAGAAGAATATGTTTCATTTTATGACAAAAAGTTTCCCATCATCCATTTCTAACTCATTTCATTATCAATTTATAAATTTTATTTCGCATCCTATAAGATCTTAAATATTAAGATGTTTTCTTAATATAAAATAACAACAAATGGCCAGTCTTGATTCATTGGTCAAGTCACTAACATTGGCAAATTTGAAATTTAAATTACTGGGGATCTTTAGCATGCAGTGTCAATTCAGTGCTATTGTGCCCATTATCTGACTGGCCCACGAGCTCCCACACTAAGGGCCGGCGAAGTTCTTTCTCTTTTCCTGTTTGGGTTGGAATGTGCAGCCAACTATGGCTCTTTTTGCTGTTAGTGTAGATACCTCAAAAAAAAAAAAAAAAGTATCTACTTATGAGACACAGTAATATTTTTTAACAGCAAATTCTTTTCAAAATGTATTGAAAAGAAGTCCCTGTAATTTTATGGAAACTATTTCTGGTTAAGTTCAGGATTGCTACAAAGTAAAGTGTTCTGATGAAGAAGACCAGATCTGTGGGACACCCACTGATCAGGAGGGTGAGGGCTTAGGGAGCCGGAATGAGCTGCAGATGTTAGATCAATAACCCACTGTCGCCATTATAGAGAAGGTGGCAGGACAGAAACCGGCAGGTCAAGTCCCGGCTTCAAGGAGGAACGTTTCCACCTGGAATCATTGTGCCGGTGGAAGACTAGACCACCCCCGCCTGCTCCAGCTTGTCAGCTGGTCAGCTACAGTCTCAGCCATTCCACTCTAACCACTGTTCATCTTGAAGAGCGAGAGAATTCAAAAGCTAAAGGCAAGCTCTCAGGCAGAGGTAAGAAAGAAACTGAGAGGAACAGTAAATTGATATGCCCAGCGCTCACCGGCTGTAGGGGTGGGCCAAGTTCTTTCTCTTTTCCTGTTTGGGTTGGAATGCGCAGCCAACTACGACGCTTAAATGAGGAGTTTGACCAAAATGTCTTTGATGAATCTCCCTTCTAGAAGCAATGCTTTCTTTATTGCCTTGCAAATGATTTAGGACCCTATTTTTTTAAAAACAACAACAACAACAACAACAACAAACAGAGCAATTTGTGTTGTGAATCACTTTCAGAGTTTTAGGTACAGTTTTTTAATATATGTTCTGTGATAAACTGATTCTTTAAAAAATGACCCCAGCTATTTCCCTCCTTGGATCCTTTCCCTTTGCAGCGTAACTGAAGCTCCTACCATCAAAGGTGGGATCTATTTCCCCACTTCCCGGGTCCAGGTAGACTGGCGACTTGCTTTGCCCAGTAGAATCTGGCAGGGTTGACACTGCTATTACGAGTCTGGGCTTTTAGATGCCTTGCCCGTTTCTGCTTGCCCCTTAGAACCCTGCCACCACTAAAAGAACAAGGGCGAGCCTGCTGGAGGGTAAAAGGCCCACGAGAAGAGCCCATCTGTCCAAGCTGAGGTCACCTTAGGCCACCCAGTAGCCAAGCAGCTCTCAAGCATGTGCAAGGGCACAGCCCAGACCAGCAGATCTACCTGCCTGACTCACAACTGCCCGAAGACACCTGACTGCGCCAGTGAAACCAGCTAACGTGTGAACTCAAGGGCGGTGAAAAATCGCTTGTAACTTTAAAGTCACTGAAATTTGTGATAATTTATTACACAGTAGTTTTGTAGCCACAGATAACTGATACATGCTTTTACCCTTAGATATATGCTTTTTTAAAAGAAATATGTAAGTATACACACACACACACATAAATATTTCTATTAATGCTTTAGCTACACAGTTTCCAATGGGTTATTAGGTCTTGTTAAGGCGCAGAAGTACTGGGCTACAGAAAAGACTCGGGACTTGTTACCAAGACTCCCTATTAGAAGATCTTGCCCTGTTTATAGCTCCTCTCTAATAGAATGTATTCCCGTATCAACCCAAACCATTCATATGCCTTTTAAGATTATAATTACAATCCAAAATAGCTAGAGTAGAAACTCTCCAAATATACATAAAATTACATTGTTGGTCTTGATGTATCCTATGCAATTACTCATTTTTTCAGTATTGCCAACAATTTCTTCAGTCCTAAAGATGGCTCTGGATTCTCTGCTAAAATATCTGTGAAAACAAAACTTTCTTCCTCTCATTTTTGGACTTTCTTTGAATCACTAATAATAATTCCTGCTGCATTATATTATTGTCCTTCAAACAAACATCCCAACATACTACTGGAGTTAATTACTCCCCTCTCAGTGACAGAAAGCATTTCAGTGTTGGCTTGGCTTTCAGGTGACAGATGCAGTTCTTCTGTCAATTAGGTTTAGATGTCACAGTTTAGAAACTTGGACATAGAGAACAGTAATATTCGGTATAAAAAGAATAGCAAATGCATTTGCATTTGCCATCCTTCAGGTCATGGGAAAGCTACCCTGAATGATCCGCTTTATAGCTGAACGTGAAGAAACTGTTGTTAGTTCCACCCTTGGATTCTGGGGTGCTGCACTGGAAGTCAGGGGTGCAATGGTCCAAAGGAGACGTTATTGACTGAAGAAACTTGAAAACTGCTCTGGAGACCTGGTTTGCTTCAGAGAGAAATACACGCTTTCACATAGAGCTCACATGCTGCTGAGAGGTTCTGCTGGAGCACCGAATAGGACAGCACTGTTTTGGGACTTGGAGCTGTTTGGTCCCCTAGCAGTTTCATTAGCTTAATTGGAACTGGGATTAATTAGTAACACTCAGGTTCTATTGTTAGTGGTGAAGGGTGAACTATTTCCCTTGGAGAACTATTTCACTGAGGAACTTCTTTAGAAAAGAAGTTGCTTGATAAAGATAGTTTATATTGAATAAGCTGATAAATAGTTGCTTTACATGTGAAAGACAGGAAGATATCAACATTGTGTTGAAATGTTCTATTACTAATTGCATGGGAAGGTTCACGCTCAACACTTCTAATACCTTAAAAAAGAAAACACCCTCCCCCAAAGGCAGCCGGGGTGTTTTTGTTTCAGGTTGTCCAGCTTAGGCTTTCCCCCTTGGAGAATTCCCTAAAGACTCAGGTCCAGTGGGACTGCATTTTGGTTGCAAAGTCAAATCACACATTTTCTATCCTTCAACTGTTTTGAGACAAGACTTATGGGCTCTGATTGTTCTAGGTTTGCCTTCACTAACAATGACTTGAGTCCTTTGTGCTATGGCTTTCACAGAGTCCCTTTTGAGTTTAATAGCTTTTCTAGTAATATCATTCCATCAAGTACTGCATCACCAAGGCAAACAACACACTGATAACATACTCTTACTTCCCTAAAAATTCTAGGTTATATAAAATTCAATTCAGATCATTAAAATTTGACTTGCAGTTTTAGATATTTCAACCTCTGAAATTGTGGCTAACATTTTCTGTAAGACCAAATTATCTGTGGGGCTAGAAATTATCATTAAGTGTATATCCTCTGTAGGTATTGTGTCTCAAAAGGAGTAGGTGTATTTAGTAAAGTCAGTATGACTGGTATCACATTGTTCAGCAAATCTCACAGGTAAGTCACTGTTCAACTGAAGTAAGAACAAAACTTAAGAAATATTAAGATTCCTCTATCCTAGTATTTCTCAACCTTTCCCCCCACACGATTGTCTCCCTAAGGAGCCTTTTAAGATATTGTTTTTCTAATTGCTATCCCACATCAAATTTTAATATACTGCATATCCATTTATGTACTGTATGCATATCTATGTTTTATAGATAAAAAGAGTAACAGGCTTATAATTTTTATTCAAGGCTGAGTTAAGAATGACTAAGTACTTTTTTAAAAAGCTATTAATGTTTAATTTAGCTTCATAACTCTATTTGCTGAGCAACTTTTAATGAAACTTACTCGGTTCCATAAATTGCAATTATCAAATTTCATATGAAACTAATTTACATAAATCCATATTAGTGATGTAATCAAATTTCTAAAAAATAATTCAAAATTATTAGATTTCCAGTAAAAGCAATTTTACTGGAAATTTTTAATTAATTGTTAAAATATATATTTTAGTGAACTGAACTTTTGAGTTTTACTTGATATAAAAAAGGATTTTTAACTTAACTGTTGCTAGATAATCATTCAGATACTGTCAACATTTTCTTCTTTTCAGCACTTGAGATAACTTGTATAAAATTGATAAAATATATTTGAAAAATATATTTCAAATATGTTCAACATATATTTGAAAAATATATTTGAAAAATATATTTCAAATATATTCAACATATATTTGAAAAATATATTGATAAAACTATTTTTATTTATTTTCAAAGCCCAAGTGACACACAAAAGCACTGAGGAAGCAATATCCACAGGGCAGCCAACGGCAGCTAACAAGCAGACGCAGGCCGCCTCTCAGGTGACAACTCTGATCTAGCAAAGACTGCGAGTCCTCCAATCACAGCTGCGCATTTCCCACGGTTTGATAGCCCTGTTCTTGGAGGCAGTTTGTGTACCTTCCATGAACTCAGTCGATGCTGCTCATGTGATACCCAAGAAAACCCAGTAAGAGAAATTAAATGCTAAGGAGTAAGATTTTGTCAAGTACAATGAAATTTGCTGGGACATACTTTTGTTCCCCGCCCCCGAACGATGTTCATTCCCTTGGGGGTGACATCGGACAATGTATAACCTATTTTTTAAAGAAATCATTTTATGTATTCATGTGCCCTTCAAGCTACAAGCCCAATTTTCTCTCCCCCTTTACCACCAATTTCTTTTAAAGAGCTGTCCACATGTTCAATACCATACCATTCATTCACTCCTCAACCAAATACAATGTGATTTCTAGGTCTACCATTCCACCAAAACTGCCTTGGCTCTTGCTAAACTCTTAGTAAATATTCTCCAAGTAGAAAAAGATCTCTTATATTTATTAATTCAACAGTACCTCTTCAGTCTTCCTCCTGCTTAAGTACTCTACTGTATTTGATAGCGTTGACCAGGTCCTACCACACACACACCAGTTTCATAATACTTCTCTTTTCTGGATAGTCGCTAATTTCAGTCTTTTCTCAATTTATTTTGGTACAATTTTTTCTTTAAATATAGCCTTAACCTCAAGATTTCATTGTTTAGCTGCTTCTCTATTCAAGGTAATCAGAACCATCTCCATGACTTCAATTACTTATTGTATACATAGAAATGACCACCGTATATCTCCACCTTCTGACCACTGCTCATGGCCATTTGGATGTCCTATAGGAAAATCAAATTCAGCATAACCCAAACTGAATTCATCATCTCTCCCTACCCACACTTAGGTTGATCTCACTTAAATGGCATCACAATCCATAGCACTCATTTCACTGAGAGACCTGGGAGACATTAGAGTTCTGTCTTCCCTCAATCCCCACACCACCCAATCCCATCAAATTCAACCCAAGTGTATACACATTGTAGTCAGCAATGTTTTTAAGGTGTGTCATAAATTTTCTACTTCTGAGTTTGGGCCCTTCTCTCTCGCCTGGCCTATTGCAAGAGCCCCCTGTGTAATGTCCCTCTTTGTTTCTTCTCTAACCCTCCTTTCATACAACCATCCAATTTCTTTCTAAAGATGCAAATTTTAATCATGATACAGACCTGTTCTAAAAAAAGAAAAAGATGACTCCCTCTTGTTTACAGAATCAAGACCTTTCCCATATGCTCCTAAATTGCTTTTCTAGTCCTATTTACCACCACACTGGATGACGGCTTCACTGAATAATGTCCTCCCATGTCTCTGATTTTGCTCATGTTGTTCTTTCTCGAGTGCTTCCTCTCCCCCTTTTCTGATTTTCCAAACATCTTAGTAAACTTCAAAAAATAGACAACAATTGCCTCCTTCTCAAATCTACCCAAATCCTCCCATCCTACTCTGTATTTGCCTAAGATGATCTAATGGCAGGTCTATTGTTTCAGACTTCCTCTAGGCTAGCAATGGGCACATTATTCTGCAAATAGATGTTGCTAGATTGTTAGCTACTTTTACACATTCGGCAAAGTGCATGATCTTACACAGGAATACGCTTCAACATTAAAAATAACCACCCATAACTTGCTTTTTAATGGGAAAAATAACCCTCATTCCCTCATACACGGACAATGAATAAATTCTATTAAAAATGCTGAAGGTCTAATGAACCAGCACTGATTACTTAGTCTCAGGTCTGTAAAGAGATATTCGGAAATGAAATAAAAGTCATCAAACCTTAGGAAAGATCTCCAGTTTAGCCCCACTTATCTATCGCACATCTGCCTGACCACATTATCTTCGTGCTTAAGCATCATTTTTGCATTTCAATGTGGCATTCTCTCAGATTAATGCCCAAGATATTCCAGCTGCACTGCAAGTGAGTGAGTGGACATATAGGAATATTATGCATGGCTTGTATCATTGACATTGAGCAAAGGAAATGTGATTAGCACCAAATTGCATCTGACAGGGGAATCAGAAACCTGTCAAACACGATGACATGGATCCAATGTTTAGAAGGCAAAAGGGGTAGAAAGGAGCAGGGCAGTCTGGCAGGGAGACAGCAATAAAGCACACCAGCGATGATAAATTAATTCATTTACTTATGAAAAATTAGAGGCTTCCACACACAGCTCTCATTTATAATCTTGTCAATCTGGTTGAGTAAATAAAAAGGCTCTACGTTATTAGCTGAAAACAACAGCATGTGAGAGGAAATGCAAAAATTGGATTCTTGGCCTCACTTTTAATCAAACGCAATAATTCTTTGGTGTGAGCACTGCTGGTCTTTGAAAGGAATTCTTCATCGGAGGAAACCTTCCATCACCTTCTGTGTAGGTCTTTTTTCCTGGGCTCAGACTTAGAGCTGTAAAATCCCAAGGCATTAGAGAGTCACGGGGCACTAGTTTAATCAGAAAGGATATTTAGACAAAAGGATACACCAAAATGGCCTCTGTGCTTTGCTCTTAAGGATTCTGAGAAAAGAAAATACAAAAATCAAACTAGAGTCTTCTGATACCAAGTGGTTATAGACGGGTAAGGCAGCCTCACTCCAGGAAAAGTGATGGCCCGAAGTAATATCAAGCTCGTCTTCAAAACTGCTTTTATTTGTCAGCCTAATAGGGATCAGCAGATCCTGAAGATTCACAGTTTCAGGATACATCGTATGTAAATTTTGCTTTAAAAAGATCCGTAAACAGTACTAACTCTAGTTAATTATATGAATGCTAAGTTTTAGGGGTGAAGTGTACTGATTTCTGCATCAAAAATTAGATGGATTAAAGGATGGTTAGAGGAACAGATATGTGATAAAGCAACTACAGTAAATGTTAATTGTAAAATCTAGGTGTTGAGTATATGGGATCTCAGTATGTAATTATTTCAACTTTTCTGTATATTTGACATTTTTTCATAACAAAAGGTCAGAATAGAGGTGTGGGGGGGATTGGAGAGGTAATGAATACTCGTTTTCAATGAAGATGGAGTTTAGTGGGACCAAACATGGTGGGTCTCAAGCATCATAGAGCAAGAAGGACGTCACCAGAGCCATGGAGCTACCGTGACGTAACGCACGCTGAGCAGAACATGGGCAAGGCCCAGATGCCCTGCAGAGTGGGACACGTGACGAAGCCAGGCGAAAGAGAAGAATCACAGACTCTGTCAGAAAGGACAAATGACACATCAGATCTTTATAAGCTATAGTACTTTCCCATAGCTTTTGTAAGTTTTACACCTCAGCAAAAAGCAAGAAAAATAGTATTTTCTATGAGAAGTATCAGAGCAGGTCTAGCAAAGGAATTTCCCCCTTAGGAGAAAACACTCAAGCACTGTGATGTTTAAAAAATCAGTTGTCTGTTTGTGATGTTTAAAATCCACCAGCTTTAATCTTACTTTAAGAATGCTCTCAAAAGAGAAGCTTGAAGGTGCACATTTTACATTTTCTTTTACCCATTTAAGTAACCATTTATCCCTCTCTGGTTTAACTCAACTCCACAAAAATTCTCTCCTGATATCAGAATGCCTATCAAATCTTAATAAAATTTATCAGGCTACACGTGTGATAGATCAGGCTTTTCTTAATTTTGAAAGCTTTTTTTACATTGCTTCAACCAATAACTTAAGTTCTCGTAAGCTAATCTAAGAAAAAAGCTTTCATTTTTCCAAACTGCAAATTCTAATATTTAACTGGGTCAAAATAATGAAATGATAATCACTTTTAGAATTACTACTGCCAGAGTTCACCATTAAAGAAAAAAATACCACCTCATATTGGCCAGTATCCACAGATCACAAAACCACCCACAATAGCCTTTCAGAACCTAAAACAATTAGCTTCCATTCCAACAAAGGACATGCCCTGAATTAAAAAAAAAATGCCTCACACTGTCAGTTAATACCTCCCGGATTCAAATCAGAAACAAAAATGTAGAATGTTAGTACTCCAGCCCAAGATGACCAATAAATGAAACTCCCACCCCAGATCTCTGCGCTCTCCGGCTCCTGGAGCGCCCATCGAATCGGCAGGCCCGTCCTCCCCACCGAGCAATCATGTTCTCCCGGCCACTCAGGGCAAAATCTTGGCGGCATCCTTCGCTTCTCTGTCTCTTACTCTCCACATCCAGTGAGTCAATCGGTCCTGACTACCCGGGATGGGAGCCCCACTGCGTCTTCCCTGAGTCCCAGCTAAGGCTTGGGGACCGGCTCCTACCTCCCCCCAGTGCAACCTCCACTCCCCAAGACGCAGTCAGGTCCTGTCTCCGCGCAGCTGGAAGCCCCTCTCTGGCTGGCTTCTGAGACCGCAGGACACACGTGGAAGTTCTCAGAATAACCCACGAGGCCCTATTTGATCGGCCCACTCCTCAAGCTCTCATTCCCTCCCAGGCTTCAAATATCACTCCCTTAGCAAGACCATCCCTAAGGGCTCTATTTCAAATTACCCTGCTCTGACCCTCTCTGTACCCTCCCTCCCTACTGTGTATTTCTCCAAAATATGTATCGCCCTCTGACAGGCTATATATTTACTTACTTCCTTGCTAAAATCAAAAACACAAGAAATTTTTTCCATTTTGTTCACTGTTGTACTTATCCCCTATACCTAGAAAAATATCAAGAACCTTTTGGACACCCAGTAAGTATTTGTCAAATAAAGGAATGAAATAAAATTTATTTCAGATGCTAGCAATTCACAGAAGAAGACTGACTTAGTATCACGGATCCTACCCATATTTGAAAAGGATTATGTATGCAAATGGTAAAGTAAAAACTACAAATAGTTAAGAATATGGACTATATGAGCTCATTAAGAGAACTCCATGGACAAATGGATAAATTAGTTCTAATTACAGTTTCCTCACACAGAATCTTTTTTATTATAAAAAATATCTACATCTATAGACACTGAAAATATTTTCTAATTTAGCTTTTCTTACAAATGAACTCTTCTGGATTATTTATCACTTAAAATGCAATTGCACTGATAGAAAAATAATGTGAATTTTAATGAATCCCCACAGCATTTTAAATTTAATATGCTACCATATAAATTAGACTATTCACACATTACTTTATCCATTCTTTGGTTTAACCAAGAAAATTTTAAAATATTAAATGTCTTCAGAGAATCTCTAACTATTCTGTGAATGCAACGGAAAATGCAGCATATGATTAGGAATTAATATGGAATTGAATTTAAGATGTACAAAGTTCAAAATTATATTTTTAAGAAAAGTGCTCTAATCAGTGAAATAATGTTTTCTGTTTCACAAATGCAGAAATATTCTTACATCTGAATTAAAGTGTTTTGTTTAAATAGTGAAAAGTGAGTAGCTATGTGCCATCTGACCCTAATTTTTTATCTTGGGAAATAACTGTCTTTACCTTCAACAGTTATTTTAACAGTTACTTCCAACAGCTATTTGTGCCTTTAAAGCACAGTGATCCCCAAAGCATCCTGCTCCCCCTTCACTGAAGCCGTCTGTAAAACATGACCAGGGCTGCTACTGAACTTGGACTCTGCCACACAAACCCATGGAGAACACTTACGGGCCCACCACTCAGCAACCTTCCAGCACTCAAAGTCTCAGTCATAAACCGCAAATGAATTTTTAATTAGTCCATATTTGATTTTTTTCAATGTGTTGAGATAAGCAATTAACAAAGGAACTTTGTTTGCCTGATGTCATTAATAAGCATCAGTGACAATGAAACCACAGAAAAACCTAGTGAACGAGGTATCTCGAGTATTAATTAGTTAAAATATTGCCAAAATCTCTAAAGGTTTCGTGGGAGCCCCCAGTATGGTTATTACTAATTTCAGACTCTGAAGGCACTTGAGTTCCGAGAGAGTTAAACTCTCTAAAATATCTTAGGTTCACCTGCAGGTTTTCCATGCTGAAAGAGTTTTGACTTGTTTAAACTCTTGTGGCATTTTCTACATATGCCCCTCAAAGTGTTATCTACTTTATCATATATTTACATTTTACAAATGAATAACTAAAGCTAAATGGCAAAATAATGACTATTAAAGTATCCTAATTCAAAATTGTCCTTAAACAATGCATAACAACCTTCAGCATTACAATGATTACCCAAGGAACAACGGGAATTCCCCATAAACTTAAAATGAAACAGCTTCATTTGGGGGGAAGGCTTCTCCAGAGAGGGGACTTTCCTAAAATTAAAATTAAACATTATTAATTACATACTTTATTAAGTGTAGAATGAGCCCTTCGATGAAATGAAGAGAAAGTAATATAACTTAACTTGGAGAAAAAGTGGCTGAGCGAAGGGAACTAAAAGAATATATGCTCATATAGGGATAGTTAAAAGGAATTAGCTAACTGTGTTCTCTGTTTCCACTGAGGAAATGTTTTCCAGATGTGACAAGTGTTTCCCCAGGCCATTCACAGAGAGGACAGTAGGGTGCAGATTAATAGCTGAATAATTTCTCAGTAACTCCACCCCTCCAACCCACCCAGGGGCCCTAAGCAGGTGAAGAAAGCGAGGGTGTGAGGGCGGGGAGAGGTTCTCACCGTCGCCTCTCCAGCCTCCCCTCTGTTTTCATGGCTTTGGGTCTCTCCCCGGCTGAGGGCCTGGTGCAGCTTCTGAGAATCGTACCTCAGCCCAGTGACTCCCAGCAAAGGCCTCTGAGCTGGGGCTGGAGCCTCGAGGAGCTGGGCAGCCTTGGGCAGGGGCTCTGGAGCCTCTCCCCAGGAGCCCACGGGGTCCCTCCACCACTGGGCACCACACGCCAGCCCCTCAGTCCTGCTGGAGGCTCCTTCCCCGTCCCACCATCTGCCCCTCAGACCTCCCTTGGTTGCTGTCTTACTGTCTGCATCCCTGCTCCTGACCTGTCACACTTCTGGTTTTTAAGCTAGATAGGGGGTGACTCTAGGTGGTTTTCTTCTGGCTCTGGGACAATTCCTGCCTGATGACCCACCCCCTCTCCTTCTGTAGGAGGCAGCTCCCCACCCACGACTCCTCCCTGGAGGGGGCTTTCACTTTCGCGCTGTAGCGAGATGTCCCAATTTACATCAGTGGATTTACTTATTTCATTTCCGTCCCTCCTCCTGTTCTCTTCTCTTCCTCTCTTTTCCCTGTAGCTGTCATTACGCAAGAAGAAAAGAGTTAGCATGAGGATTGGAGAAATTTCGTTTAAATGTAAAGAAATGGCTTCTCACTCTCCAGTTGTCACCACTCCCAAAAATAACAAGCAACCCTCACTGAGACTTGCTTCACGCACAAGGTAATGTTGAGCCAGAAGGTCTCCAAACTTTCTTGGCTCACGGAGCCTTTAGCACTTCAGTGATGTTTTCATGGTGCTATTAGGCCAGATGAAATCCTGAACACTTCTATTCATAAGCAGTTAGGTCCAAAGAATTTAATTATTTATGCCCTAAAAAACCTCCGTACCATTTCAGAAAATAACACTCATCAAGTGAACAAAAGCATTTTCATTTAATACTTAAACACAGTCACTAACAGGATGCGAGTGCCTCTCGGGCACCACACAACTTCCAAACCAGACACCCACACCCTCATTTTCTATTCCACATTATGTTCACACGTACTTGTTTATTTATTGTAGCAACTGCTGAAAACCCAGCTTCACAGATATGACATCACCAAAAGAAGTAAGTATGATCTGGTACAGAAACAGAACTTCCCCAGGCTAGTAGTCCGTGTAGTGTTTCACAGAAGTTCAAAACACTGTGCATCGCTGGCAAATATGTTCTCCCAGACCGTGGGGCTCCTTTGTATTTTGAGGCCGATTTCTTTTGTTGTGCAGAACTTTTTAGTTTGATGTAGTCCCATTTGTTTATTTTTTTCTTTTGTTTCTCTCGCCCTAGGAGATGTATCGGTAAAAATTCCACTATGTGAGACGTCTGTGACTTTACTGCCTATGTGTTCTTCCAGGATTTTTATGGCTTCTCCAGTTACACTTAGGTCTTTTATCCATTTTGAATTTATTCTTGTGTTTGGAGTACAAATCTCAGAGGGAAGGCGGGGGTGGGTGGGTGCGCAGAGATTAACCAAATAATTGATATGCATATATGCATAGCCCACGGACACAGACAAATAGTGTGGTGAAGGCCTGGAGAGGAGAGTGGGGGCAGGGTGGAAGGGGTCAATGGGGAAAAAGGGACATTTGTAATATTTTGAATAAAAAATAATAATAATAAAATCAAAAAACACAAAAACAAACAAACAAAAAACACTATGCAGTCCCCCTGTGAGTCTACTGTGAAGTACCCCCGGGGTGCCTCAGCTCACAGTTTGGGTACACGAGAACTGATTGTAAGCACTTCTGCATTATCTCATAATCCCATCAGTTATGTAAGGTCAGTATTGTCACTGGAAGAGGAAACTAGGGCAATAACACACAAGTCTTAGATGGTGGGTCTGGATTCAGCTCCAGAGTCTGATTCTGGAGCCAGGGCTCATCACCAATCCAGGATGCAGAGAACATTCACAACAGAAGGATACAACAGAGAAGTCCATAAAAGGTTATGAGATTTTGTCCATTGAATATTTTTAGGAACCAATCTCTTAATTACCGTCTTTCTGTGATGGTTATAAACATAGAATTTGGGGATTTAGGAGATAAAGTAGCTTCTGTGAATATATGAAATGCAATATTGCATCCTTAGGAAAGATTATTTTGAGAAATTTAAACATTTGAAAAATCCATTTTATAAACATATGATGCTCATTTTACCTGTAATCTAAATTACCATCAGTGGGCTGAATCCATTTCCATGATAAATGATAATAGCCCCTTTGAAAGTCATCACTTTAATGCTTCCAAACATCTATTTGTTATGGTTAGTATTCAGATTAGCCAGGTGAACATGGAAGAATTCTGATAAATGTAGGGAGATGAGCACAAGCAAGAGCTAAAATAAAATAGGGTCTATAATAAGGTTGGAGATATACAAAGGAGGAACTCAACATTCCTCATATATCGCTCTTGGTTTTCATATAGTTTTACATTTAGGTATTTCCAAATTAAACTTTCAAGCTTTTTCTCTCGCTGCTCAATAATTTGACACACTTGCCAATATTCAATATCAAAAGTTAAACTTACTTTGGGTATGCTACAAGAATAATTATTAACTGTTCTTAATGATTACATCTCTTTAAAAAAAAACCCTACTGCTTAAAATGCATTTAAAATCTGTATACTTTATACTTAAAATTTGATAAAACTGTTACTAAAGCACATATTTATGTTAAATGACATAGCTTCTTTTTTTTAATATATCTTTATTGATTTCAGAGAGAGAAAAGGAGAGGGAGAGAGAGAGATAGAAACATCAATGAGAGTCATTGATCGAGCCCGCAACCCGGGCATGTGCCCTGACCGGGAATTGAACCCCGATCGCCTGGATCCTAGGTCGACACTCAACCGCTGAGCTGCGCCCAGCCGGGCGACATAGCTTCTTTAAATACATAAAGTCACTTTGAAAATCAAGACATAAATACAAATGA
This sequence comes from Miniopterus natalensis, assembly GCF_054644295.1. Classification (NCBI taxonomy): domain Eukaryota; kingdom Metazoa; phylum Chordata; class Mammalia; order Chiroptera; family Miniopteridae; genus Miniopterus; species Miniopterus natalensis. The sequence continues at coordinate 20,572,477 of NC_142088.1, forward strand.
TCCATAAAATATTTAATATGACATGATAGTAAATGCATTTTAAGGTGAGCTGTATACTTTATTTATTTGGAGTATTTCTTTAAAGCAATTTAGGGAAGATCCATAGGTTTAAAAAAATGTGATTAAAAGGCTACAATAATTTTATGCCAAAGTATAAAATCCAAGAATAAGCATCACTTCCATAAAATTTTTATGTTGTATGTTAATCTACTGAATTTGCTTTAAAATTATCATATACTGTTTCTAAAACATTGAAGTCAAAATACCCCATATGCTCCCTCCAGAGAGAAAGCTAAGCAAATAGCTGAAATGAATACCGGTCTGGAATACTGAGAGCATTTCTAAAACGGCCTTTTATATCCCGAACCTTCTTGGGATTGTGGTATTTTAACCAACAAATTCATACAAATATTTCATTGTATCCGATAATAGATTAGCGTGTTTAAATATGTTTTATCTCTCTAAACCTCCAAGTACATGGTTGCTATGGGCAGATGATCTGCGCTTAATTTTAACTTTCTGTTGACGCTGACAAACGGCCACATACGCCCTGAGGTACAGATATCAAAGGCTGAAATTCACATTTGGTGCATCGCGGAAAAGCACTTTTGCAGACTGAATGTTTCTGAGCCCAGAAGCAAATTTCTGACAACATTCTGCCTTTGTGAAAGGGAGGAATCTTTGGAAATTGAAAAGAGAAAACCTTTCTGAATTATTGAGGATGTATTGATGAGCCCTTGGCTCTGAAAATGATGGAGAAACCAGGAGCTAGACGCAGAGCCAGGCCTGCGGCTCCTGGTGGTCTCCAGCCTTCCCTGCAGGCGGGTGAGCACCTCTGACGGTACCGATGTTAACAGCAGCTGCCAAGCGCCCAGCCCACAGCGCCTGGCACCGCGCTGGGCCGCGACCAGGCCGGAGCGCACCGAGCGATTTCCCTTCCTTCCTAACCCGGGTGGCCGGGGTGTCTGCGCCATGTCCCTGAGCCAGGACACCCGGAACGGGGATCCCCCGCACACTGCTTGCTGGTCTGTGCACTTGTTCACTCGCCCCCTCATTTACTCAGGCATTGCTGAGCGCAGCTGTGTGCTTGGTGCTTGAAATGCTCACAGGCACACAAAGAAAACACAAAGGGCAACGCGATGCTATAAGATGCTGTGACAATTTACGAACAATGCATTAAAATCGTGATCTTCACTTCCTCTCAAATGATTCGTTTTTATGGACCAGCCCATCTGAATAAAGATCCTGCTCTTAGACTGATCTCACTCATGGGTGAAGCACGCCGATTCCCCCGCAGGTCTGAGGATTTGTCAGATTCCACAGCCGCAGGAAAGAATTCCTGATAGTGAATGCCTTTGTACGCACAGGTGCACACATGCACACCCAGCCTGTCGGTTCTGTTTCTCTAGAGAACTCCAACACAGCAGGTGGGGACACTGAGGAACATACATGTCAGTGGCATGCCCTTAGCTGCACAGAGCTAGGAAGTGGAAAAGCTCTCCTCCAAGCCACGTACTCTGACTCTGTAATCTGCGACTGTGAGCACTGCACTCTGTATTTATGATAGGAATGTTCCAAGAGATTTCTCTTCTTTTGGGGCATATACTTCCATATACTCATTTTAATATGAGTGAAATGAATGGGCATTCATGTTGCTTTTAAAAAAAAAAATTACTAACAATGGTGCAATAAATATCCTGCTGTACCCATTTTTATAATTTTTTCTTTTATTTATGTAGAATGGATTCCTAGCCAAATAATTTCTAAGTGAAAGAGTATGTGCATTTTCAATTCTAATAGATGTAGACAAATTACTCTCCCAAATGCTGTACCAATTTACACTCTTAACAAAAGCACATCACAGTGTCCTTCCTTGTTTTAAGGTGTGATGTCCACATGGTTGCAGACTGTGTGACACCTGAACCCTCCTGTAGAGCCTGAGGTATGTAAAATCCTGGCAATAACTTCCCTTTGGCTTAAATTAGTTATAAGCAACAGAAACAAGATCTGCTGAAGAACATAGCTAATAGTATGAATCCACTCATCTGTTTTTTCACTTAGATTCATGCCCTTATATAGGCCATAGGGCTCAGGAAAGTTGTTTTTCTTAACACATCTTACCCAAGAGAAACATACTATTCTTTATGGAAATTCCTCGATCAAATACTCTTGTAGACCCTACATAAGTAAGGAAACAGCTCTTCCGGCTGGACAATCTGTTTGGATCTTTGATAGCATCAATTATTCTTTTAGATGCTACTGGTTCATATGGTTCACAGAAAATTTGAGAATTACACAAGGATGGCATCAAGCCCAACAGAATCTAGGCTCTAGGATGACATTTTCTTCTCTTGATTCTCTGTTACTTAGGCTACTTTCTTGTATTCTTTCGTATCTCCTAAACTTTGATTCTTTATAGAATATTACAGAAATTGTAATTATTTTTGTAGGGGAAAAAAAAAGTGATTTTCCCCAATGCATAACTCCCAATATCAGTTTTTCTTGGTAGAATACTTTAAAGATGCTTCAAACAGTTTATTAGCCTAGAAGTCTGACACACGAGAACAGGGGGCAAGGAAGAGAGCTGATATTTTAGTTCAATTTCTTCCACTTGCTTTTTGTAGGAACTTGGGCAACTGATTTATATAGGATTCAATTTCATTTTCAATAAATGATAATTATACTGAAGTATATTTAAGTTTCCTTTTAGCTCAAAATGTTTACAATACACTGGTTAAGAAGCCTTAGCATGCGTTCACATTTCTGAATGCCCTTACTATTTCCTTTGCTCTCATTACTGCGCAGCATTAAAAGCTCAAAGAAAGAAAAAGTGTATCTGTTTAACTCATTTGGTATAAAATAGCACCAAGGGGCTTAGAAAATACTGTAAAGGTTTATTATGATGGACAGGCTAGTAACAATGTAATTTGTAGTGAATCCAATGGGTGTCAAAAAGAGAGAGAACTTTTAAAAAACTTTATAGAAGCAAGTCTGGGAAACAATGTAAGTCAAGACAGTATTATAATATCAATGAAAAAACACAGTTTTAAGACAATACATCTATTGAACCCTGAATCCCATGAAAATAAGGCCTTGGCTGAGCCTAAAATATCCCTTGCATTAATACCAAGAGCTTCCGAGAAAAATCTTCTGAAAAAAATAAATTTTTCTGCATTATCAGCAGGATGCTCTAGAGAAATTAGCTGCTTTTGGGAATTTTCCTCCAGATGATTTTATTACATAATATAATTTATGTTCAAATGAAAAAATAGAAGGTATACTATAATTTAAGCTTTTAAAGACAAGACCAAGATGCATGGCCCTGTAGATTCAGATCATCTATCATAGATGTAGTCTTAGTCTTCCACAGATATTTTCCTAGTTGCTGAAAAAGCTTAAATGCTGTTCACTTTTCCAAAGGAAACATCTTCGCTTCATTTTTTTTCAATATACCTAGTTCTCTAGAGATATATTGAAATTTCCAATATTACCTGCATCATATTCCAGGATATCGCCCTGAGTACCCCAACTCAAACAGTTTAGAAAACCATGAAGATTAAAATATCCCATGTAAAATGTTTAACATAAAAGTAAGTCTGGGAAAAACACAACTCGGTGACCACATATAAAAAAAAGCCTCCCCATGGCTGTAAGTCGGGCTGAAATATGATGACACGTTTGGGGCACACTCCTTTTACAAATATTAGTTAGGCAGCTGATCTATCTTTCAAGCTGTGGTTATTAAACAGAACAGTAGTTAAATTACCAGCATAAGAGAAGGGACTGAAAGTATAGCCTGAATGCCACATTGAGCAAAAGAAATAATTAGCAATAACAGTCAACCACCGGGTGTTCATTCTCTAGTTAATGATAAGCTCCACTGCCCATATACACAACTGGCACGGGAGGACAATTCTTTGTCCCTGATACATACTTATTTACACACATATACACACGTATGCCAATAAAAAGAGAAAACAAAGGAGAAAACAGGGCTGTGGCATTCTAAATGCAATTTTCATTTTTCTCTGAGATGACAGAGTTATGATGGCACATCAAAGCATAGTCTGACTCTGAGCGAGTTGCATTCCAACGGGAATCCTTTGGAATTATCAGAGAACGCAGGAGTGGTTCATTTTACCACTTTGAACAAATGGTTACTGTGGTTTCCAAATAATACATTGTCTCCTCTCTGTTTGGTCATAGAAGAAGTATGTAACCAGCTATCCAGTCTAGACAAGAAAAAAAAGGTGGCGCTATATGCACCACAACCTGCAATGAGGAATTCCTCCCCAACACCAGACGTCAGCAAAATCACTCGAACCAAAAGTGGAGCGATGGCCACCCCTGCCCCTAGAGTCTCCTGCCTTTTGCCTCCCACCTCTTTCAGAAAGACGTGAATTTTTATTTTCTTAGATTAACCCCTAAAATGTGTTTCGGCTCCCACTGAGCTAGCAGCTTTTCATTTCCAGGAATGTTTTGAGGTGTAAAAACTACTGTCTGGCCGCCGCTGGTCCTGAAGGGTCATTATATATTTTTTCCTACCATCCCACTTAAATAGTGTGCCGAGTTCATTCATCTTGAACACTCTGAGTGTGGAGCAGCTGCCCAATAAAATCTAACTCAACGCCTCCACTGCACCTCCGCTCACTGGGCCTCCTCGGATCCCCGGGGTCCCCGCACGCCCGGCCCGCACCTCTAGCAGAGGCTGGGGACCTTCTGCCTCCCAGAGGCTGCGGGGCTCTCTGTGCAGAGCCAAGCCAGAGGGAAAACACCGCCCTCTTTTAAAAATGTTAATGTAGCCTGGACAAAGCTTTAAAAACAGTCCCATTTAGTGGTCCGGAGCATATTTCTTCCTATTTGGGTACTTGAAGGTCTTAGTCTTAAATGGTGAAGACATTATTATTATTTTTTCAATACAAATCTTAGACTGAACTGCAATTTATTAAACAAATTTAAAGAAAAGTAAGTGGGGACCAGAGAGAAGGGTCGGAAACCCTACTCTGCGGCTCCCCCTCCTCCTGTCCCACCACGCCAGGCACCGAGGGCCACCAAACACCTGCGCCCCGTGCCGCGCTGGGCGCTCCCGGCTGCTGTGACACCCGCCCCTCCCTCGGTAACCCCCAGAGAGGCAGGGGGACACTGCGGCACTGCCGGGCGCTGGGGACTTCTCCCTGCTGCCTCTGGCGTTCTCCCAGCTTCCTAGAAACGCAGAGGTCAAGGGGTTTCCCCTGGCACACGGAGAAGCCAAGGCTCTTATTCCAAAGCCTACGCCCCTTGAACTTCACTGCGCTGCCCCTCCAAGTCCTAATTTTAATGTCAGCAGACGGCCTAATTCAGTATAACAGTGATTCAGAAACGTGCCCACGCTCTATGTGTAACACATTTTTAAAGTCTTAAAATAAGATTATTAACACTATCAAATGTGTGGACCCCAAATCAATTCTAAATAAGATAAAGTAGAAGAAAAACGCAGTGAAACATATAAAAGCTCATCAGATGGATTAATGTCCATTTTAAAGGTGAAAACAGATAAAAATAAAAATAGATAATATCCCAATTAACGTCTCAATCTTTAAATTTTTTTTTCAATTACAGATTATATTCAATATTATTTTGTATTAGTTTCGATGTGGACAAAAGGGAATGCTTGTACTCTGTCGGTGGGAATGCAGACTGGTGCAGCCACTGTGGAAAACAGTATGGAGGTTCCTCAAAAAATTAAAAATGAAACTGCCTTATGATCCAGCAATTCCGCTTCTGGGTATATATAGGAAGTTACCCAAAACACTAATTCAAAAGACTATAACCAGCCCGGTGTTCATCGCAGCACTATTTACAATCGTCAAGCTAAGGAAGCAGCCCATGTGCCCATCAGTAGGTGAGCGGATAAAAAAGTGGTGCTACGTTTACGCGATGGAATACTACTTGGCCGTAAAAAAGAATGAAATCTTATTTGTGACAGCGTGGATGGTATTATGCTAAGTAAAATAAGTTAGTCAGAGAAAGACAAATACCGTATGATTTCACTTATATGTATAATCTGAAGATCATATAAATGAACAAACAAAACAGAAACAGACTCACAGCTAACATTCCAATCTTAATTACATTTTTTAATAAAAACCTTTTGGAGGCATTTCAGTATTTCTGAAAAATGAGTAGAAATTAAAGAAATTACTATAATTATAATTTGTAGATGAGTACACCCTGATGATAGAAAATTTGCCTGTCAACTAAGAAATGATTAAAATTAATATAAATAAAACAGAAGGGTTATGCACAGGATTTGAATTATACAAATTTCCAAAGGTACTTGATAAAGTTCCTTCAGGAGACTACAAATGAAAATAACCTCTAGGTTAGCAATGGATACCTGAGGTGTATTATTAACAGGTCAAGCAAAATAAAATAAATAGCCAAATTAAGGCCCATGGCCAGGCCTCCATCATAACAGTTAATAGTGATAAGGGTCAATATTTGAATTAACATGTTTAATAATGATTATAGGTATTTTAATACCCATTGGTTGGGTCATGCATGGTAAAGCTAAATTATTTTAATTGATAAAATTATCCTAGATGATGAACACTGCAGGAATAGTTTAACAAAAGAAAGCACTAAAGACTTTTTAAAAGTTTAACAATGGGTAGTACTGAATTGAACTTAAAGAACTATAAAGCAATTGTTTGCAAAAAAAAAAAAAGAGAGAGATTGAGAGCCTCTTTTATTGTAAGGGTGCAATATCTTCTGATGGGAGGATTTCAAAACCCTTATGTGTGGTATGGATCAATGATGTTCTTTCAGAGGCATTCAACAGCAAATGGGATACTTTAGTACAGAGAAATTACAAACAGTAGCCTGATAATTATACATTGACAGCACCATGAGTAATCTCAGCATTGAGCCGAGGGCAGTCACCTAATTTTCAAGAAGGTTCTACAGAGACTGTAAATATAGCTCCGAAAATCTCCTCTATTTGCCACAGGTTTTTAAAGTTTTAGCTTCTTTTAAAGCTCAATAACGGTTAGAGGCAAGATAAGATTTACATATAAAAGGCCACTGCAATGACTGCCTTTTTTAATGAAAAGGTAGAGAGGAAGAGATGAAGATAATCAGAATTATATTTATTCTTCATTTTATTTCAGATCAATAACAAGAAAATGAGGAGATTTTTCAGGAAATTAAAGAACAGAAAATGTGTGAACCAATTAAGAAGGCTTCTCCTTGCAAATGTTACAGTATCCTTGGTTGGTGGGACTCACAGCATCAAGAAATTATCCATACAGACAAAGTTGTTAGGTTTCCAAGAAGTAGACATGTTTTAGCACATTATAATGGCTTCAGACAGTTTCTGACTATGTAAAACAAAATACACCCACCCACATAGGGTAGAAAGTCATGTACTTTATACTATGTGTCTAAAAGCTTGCTGCTCAAATGACAAATTTTAGCCACTGGTCTCATTATAAATAGGAAAGCAATACATACACTTACATCACACTTGAGTAATAAGAGAGGCACATTTTGTTCAAGTTGTTGCTAACTAGTTTCAAACTCAAACTTCTATTTATCTCTTATTACCCAAGTGTCTTTTCATCTCTATAAGGTAAGCTGTAAGAACAACCACTTTTCTCATTTTAAGTACAGGTACTCGCTTAAAACTAGAAGTAGCACAAAAGCCTACAAGAAAATAGCTTATCTGGTTTACACAACTGCTGTAGACTGAATGTTTGCGTCCCTCCAAAGTTACGTTTTATCCTCATGCCCAAAGTGATGGTATTTGGAGACGGAACCTTTGAGAGGTGCTGTCATAGGGTGGAGCCTCAGGAACAGGACTAACACCCCTATAAAAGAGGTCCCAAAGAGCCCCTAGCCTTTCATGTGAAGTTAGATGTCTACGAGCCAGGCAGCGGGCTCTCACCAGACACGGAATTGATTTTGGACTTCCCAGACTTCAGAACTGTGACAAATAAATGTCCTTCTTTATAAGCCACCAGTCTATGGTATCTTTGTGACGGCAGCTTGAACAGACCAAGACAGTGATAGATGTGCCCATACTATCCTCTCATTCAACGACCTCAACTATTCCCCATGGTTCCCCCAGCTCTATTCCCCATGAGTTGCCCATCTCAAACCCTTGCTCCACCCCAGCAATGCCTTGGCGCATTCCTGGTGTCATCACCACTTAGCATCTCTAGGATTTTAAACAGTGAGCAGCATGCCAGTGACCAGCGGCCCGCCGTGGAATTAGAGCACTGGGAAAGCGCACGTGGAATTCAGGAGTCCCCGCTGGGCCAGTAACTTCATTTTGTCCAAATGCAGTAAAAAGAGATGAATTAAACCTACTCAAGTTCCTACAAAAGCAGGACATTCATTTAAGGAGATACTTAGGAGATAACCAGGAACAAAGAGCAAACTATCTGGCTACTCAGAAAGTATCTCTGGGTCCTTATAACTCGTATCTAGAGTCCAAGCCCAGAATTGAATCCCTAAGATCCTGGGTGAAGAACGCTGATCAATCAATGTATAGAACCACTGGAAGCATACCTTAAATCTCCAATAGCTCTTTAATGAAAATAACCCTTTCTGCCTAAAAAAACATGATGTTTTTAAAAAGAAAATTATTCTCTAAAAAAATACTTCTGAATTGTAATTCAAAGACAAACTGTAAATGTCATTTTTGTTGTTGTTTGCTTGCTTAGTGGTTTTTATTATGATACAATATCCATAACATAAAATTTACTATTTTAACCTTTTTTAAGTGTATAATTCTGTGGCATTAAGTACATTCACAATGTTGTGTACTCATTTTAATACCTATTTCCAAAACCCTTTATCATTCCACACTGGTCAATGGTTTTAAGTTACGGTTTTCCTTTAGTTCTTTTATTATCTATAGAAACCTTTTAATTGTTTGTTGATTCAATCAAGGTCTATCAGATATATTAGGTTTTCTATTACTTTAAGGGGGTATTAGAAATAGTCTTTGTTCTCTGCTGGTGGTTGGCTTGATTGACTGCCACAACATTCCAATTAAGAGGCAGAAACTAATGATCAATGCTCTCTGGGTAAATTTCGGACTTGTTTCTTTGAACTAAGCTCGGTATTAGATTGATCCCTTTGAGGTCACTTAGCCATCAAAAATCAGAGTTTTGTTTTAAAAAATTCTTGTGGTGATGGCACCGTTCTGTACCTTGACTGTATCAATGTCAACATCCTGGTTTTGATACTGTACTAGAGCCTTGCAAGATACCATTGTTGGAGGAAACTCAGTAAAGTGTGCATTTCCTTATAACTACATGTGAAGTCATAATTATCTCAGAAAAAAAGTTTAATTATAAAAACAAATCAATGGACCCTTTCTCTCTTTCAGCTCTTTGTCCATTTCTCCTGTGGTCACTAAAGGTCTAATAGTACTAAGCTTATCATAGCCTCCAGCCTAAAATACATGAACTTTATTTATGTAACTATTTACCAACCCTTTGCTCTCCAAAATTCTGATCGAAGGCAATTTCACTAAAGTCCAAATGACAAACTTCTAATAAAGAAAGACACAAATACAGCAGTCCCTCCGAAATCCACAAACTTTCCTGATATGCCTAAGCCCTATAGCAAAAACAAGGCTGGGAGAACTAAAAGTATGAAAGCAAACTTGTAAAAAAACCTTATAAATTTACTTCTGAAAAACATTTATGAAAATGAAACTATAAAGAAAACACTGAAAAGGAATGTGTAGGACACTACAATGCTGAACATGTTATACTGAGTAACAGACATTAGCTTCCTTTTACATTCTTCACTTGTTAAAATCTTTTCAACCTCTCTGTTCCCCACAGATGCAATTAACTACCAGTGCACTCATTTTGATGTGTTGGAGACTATATTCCTACCAGGCAGCAATTTTTGCTTTTAGACAAAAGTTCAAAGCCTGTCTTATGTTATGACCTCCAAACAATTAGGCCCAGCCTGAGTCTCAGAGACTCCGACTAGCAAGGATGTTAGCCATGGTTAAAGCTTTAGATAACCTTTATTTAATGTACTAGACCTGGCTGAACAGATATTTCTCAGCTCCCTTCCTAATTAATAAGACTGTGGAATTGTATATGTGTCTGCATAACTGCCTCTCAAATTGCATTGTTATTAGTCCCTCTTACACATAGTGTAAGTAATAACAACAACACAATATTGATGATGATTTTAATTGTTAACATTTATTAAGCTCTTACATTGTGCTAGGACCTGTATTAAAGTGATTTACATATATGATTTTGATTAGTCTTTTCAAATCTTTATGGTATAGCAAGTTTTAAAAGTTATCTATTTCACATATATACATTTTAGATGGACTGGATAAAGGTATCCAAGTTGTCTCCATCGAGAGAGGTGCCCAGGTAGCCTAACTCCCGAGCCATCAGGGTGCAGTAAACCACCCTCAGTTAATATCCAGAGGCAGAGATGGGTCACAACGCGCAGGCCAAAGCCAACTTTCACTTACCTTCATTTACTTTCTCTATCGCTTCAATCCAAAAAGCCCAAACTTCGCTGACATCTAATCCACCCTCCTTTTCAAAACCTAACCTCTAACTGTCTCATGTACTAATTAACCCAAGGTAGAGTCACAAATAATAAGAGCAGCAGCTAGCACTTGCAAAATCCCATTTCACGGAATAAATAAGCACACAGAGCAGCATCAAAGGTCACACAGAAAGGAAGCTCGGCTCAAGCACAATCTGAGTAGAGAGCCTGTATGTTTCCTAAACCCAAACTGAAGAAAAGTCTTAAGGAAATTATTTATGCTCAAATTTCAGATAAGAGGTCTATGTACCATTAAGCTAAATCAATAGTCCTGTTCTTTCTTTGTGTCCTGTCTACCTTTTCAGATACTATTTACAGAAATAAAAAATAAGATAGGTGGTATTCCTTTCATGGGACCCCCTACAAAGCTCAAGAAGCGCGATTCCCTTTAAGGATTTCTAACACCTTTCCTACCGCTCGCTCTCAAGTTCATATTTTCAGTTCCTACAATCAAAAATCTGTCAGAAGTGAGTTTAAACAGAGATACAGAGATAATGGATTGTATCTACATGGAATCTGATTAAAGAGAATGAAATACCCTGGGGATAAAGCACAGTGGATCAGCGAATATCAGTTCTTTTCTTTCGGAATTCACTGAGTTCTAATATGTTTACTTCAGTTAAACAGTACATTTTTAGTAAATAATTTAATGCAAGAATAATATATTTTCTTAGCTTTCATTGCCAAAATACCACATGGTATTATGAATGTCTGTAGAACAAACAGATGTAAATCTAAGTCATCCCACCCAGAGGCAGCACTGAAATACTTTGGCTGGGCTAGAACATCATGATTTAACAGAAACGCACATCTGCAGGTCATTCCCCTCTTTTAAAAAGCCTTTCTCCTAATCCTCTACTTTTCAAAAAATATATTCTGTCCAAACCTTTTAAAGTCAGTTTGTCTCTACCTTGAAAAAAATAAAGACCATATTATCTTTATAACAAATTTAGTTTTAGTTTTCCAATAAAGTTTATTCTTTTTGATAATCCCTCCTTTTACGAACCAAAGGCATTCTGTTTTTTGTTGTTGTTGTTTGCAAGACACTATTTTCAATATTTTATTTTATCTATGTAGTCTATAAATATATTTAATATTTTTAAAATCTGAAAAAAATAAATCTGAGGAATTTATTTTCATGAAATTCACTTTTAATGTCCATCTATGAAAGGGTAATAACACAACCCAGGGGTGGCCTCCACGCAGTATTTTACAATGTTTATTTCTTCATTTCATACTTTCATCATTCAGTGCAAACCATTTGTATCCAACAGTTACAATTTGCTATAAACTTGCAATTTACTATAACCAGCTCCATTTCAGAGAATCAGAATTGTGTATCCTAAGGAACATTTAGTCCATTTCATTCTTTTAATAAGGAAACTGAGGCAGAGATGCTCGACTTGTCCATGGACAAAAAGTTAAGTGAAAAAAATAAAAATAAAAATGTTTTGGACTGTAACATGGATCTAACCATATTTCTTTAGTATTCCTAACAAATGAGTTTCAACTTATTCCAACCTGGGTTTGCACTCCTTTCTGTTTTTCCTCACCTCAAACTATTTGTTTAAAGAAAATGTCTATATAACATACAACCTTGCAAAAATGCAATTCCATTACTACGATTTCAACAGATTCAAGTAGAATACACACATTCTTTGCAAAGGACGCCATTAATCTCTGAGTACCAACATGTATAATTCATCAAGAAACCCCTTAATGCCCTTTAAATCACCCAAAACTTTATAAATGTTACAAATAACATTAAACCCATTTCAAATTTCACTCCAACCACACGGTTTAAATGGCAATTAACTTTCTTATTTTACTGAAATAAAAAGTGTGAGATAAAGTCTTAGTGTCTTTGTAAAGGACACAGTCGTATTTTCTATTTAAAATAGATTCTTACTTGTGTAATATAAATGTAACAAATTCAATCCTGCATTTCTATTTTTTATTCATTTTGCATTAATTGGTATAAATTATATACCTTGAATAAATACTATAATTTAATAAAATTTATTCTACTTCACTTTTAACAATAGCTCTGTCTCATTTTTGAGGGCCAGTCTCAAGAACGGTGCTGCCCAGTGTGGTGGCCTCTAGCCACACATGGCTCTTGAATGCTTGTTATGTGGTCGTCCTGAATGGAAAAGTACTATATACAGGGTGGGGCAAAAGCAGGTTTACATTTGGTCCCATGAAAAATTATACAATAGGCCGGCCGGGCGTGGCTCAGCGGTTGAGCATCGATCTCGGATCCAGGCGATCGGGGTTCGATTCCCGGTCAGGGCACATGCCCGGGTTGCAGGCTCCATCCCCAGTCGGGGGCGTGCAGGAGGCAGCTGATCAATGGCTCTCTCATCATTGATGTTTCTCTCTCTCTCCCCTCCTCTCTCTGAAATCAATAAAGATATATTTTTTTAAAAAAAGAGAAATTATATGCTCATAAATAATAACACAAGAATTCTGTGTTTCGTGTACTCACAACTGTAAAGCTACTTTGCCTCACCCTGTATGTAAAACACAGTTGAACTGGGAAGACTTAGTATAAAAAGAGAGCCTACATTCTCTCAATAATTTTTATATTACATATATCTTGCAATCATAGTTTTGTAAATAGTGAAATAAATAAAAGATTATCAAAATTAATTTAGCCTTTTTCTGTTTACTTTTTAATGTGGCTACTAGAAAATTTAAAACTGCACATATGGTTCCCATGCTATTTCTTTTGGACGGCACAGCTTTGGAATCTTTAAGTATGTTCATGTGCTAATTTATTGATCTATCATACAGATAGATACCATTTATTCAGTCACTTATAAAATTCACTCCTTTGACCCTACATTTCTCTGCAGGTATGTTCCCGTTTCTGGACTCAAGTGTACAGCATAACCCCTTAAAAACCTGGCTCTGCTAACTGCCTCCACTTCTGTCTCCACCATGTCACTGGAACAGCTGACCTAAGGTGACCTATGACTTCCAGGCTGCCAGCTCTCAGCCTCCTCTTACTTACCTTTCATGGTTCATCACTTTCTCCTTGAAATGTGTTTTTCACTTGGCTGCCAGGGACACATACTCTCCTCTGATGTCCCTCCTGCTCCCATTCCTCCCTTTTCCCAGCCTTTCTCTGATATTCCCATATTGGAATGTCCCTGGGCCACGTCAGAGACCTACACTCACTCCCTAAGGGTGGACATCCAGCCTTACCATTTAAAAACCTCTTCTATGCTGAAATACTCACTTTTATTTCTTCATGTGGATTTTTTCTATAAACTTCCATCTTTTGTAACTATCTGTGGAATGATCTTTTTGACTAGATGTATACTAATCTCCAATGAAACATGTACAACACGGACTATAGATTCTCCCTCCCCAACCCCGATCCCCTCAACCAGTCTTCCTCAGCTCCATAAGTGGGGACTCCTTTCTTATCGTTACAGAGACAATCTTGGAATTGCCTTTGTCCCTTCTACTCCTTCCCCCACATTTATCCATCACTAAACCCTATGGAGGCTGCCTTCAAAATACGCCCAGTCTTATCCTATCTCTTTCCCTCCGCTGATGCTGTCCGGGTTCAAGCCACTGACATCTCCCACCTTGTTTCCCACTTGCCCACTAGTCTCCCCCCATCATCGATTCTCAGTACAGCAGTCAGAGTGATCCTGTAACTGCCACGATACATCAGGCGATTTTACTTCCCTGCTCAGAGCCCTCTCCTCTAATCTAATGAGTTTCCAATGTACTCCAAGTAAAAGCCAAGGACCTTACTGCAGCTAAAATGCTCTAAAGATCCTCCCCCTCCTACCACACTTATCAGACCTCACCTGCCTACCCTCCTTCACAGTCCAGCCACAGATGTTCCCCGGCTACTGCTGCAAGGGACCAAGCATGCTCCGGTCTCGGGGCCTTTGCACTCATTGTTCTTGCCACCTGGATGCCACCTGCTCAGTGAGGCCTTCCTCTTCACCCCACATACGACAGTACTTTCTGTCCTACCGGGGCTCCTCTGACTCTTATCACTTATCACCCTACGCACTTATCACCACCTCTTATATATTATTTTAACAGTATCCCTCTCTCCAGAATGTAAGCTTCAAGAGGCACTCAATACATTTGTGCTAAATAAAAAATAAGTGAAAGCATTTCACTAGCTGCCATGTACACAGACATGTAATTATTAATTTCTGCCTTCAAGGACTGCTCATTCCAAGGCAGACAGGCATGGACATATAAGTACCGCAGGGTCAGGAGTGCTGTAAGGGAAGTCACGCACAAGGCTCTGGGGTGCTCAGGGGAAGGCACTCCTAACTACTGAAGGCTGGGAGATGGGCAAATTCAGGAAAAATCTCCCAAAGGGGAGACTCAGAGCTCAGCAGTGGCTGGCAAATGAAAGCTCTTCAGGTATGGAAGTGACTAGAGTGGGGGAGAACAGTCGAAGGAAAATAAAACACCAACATACTGAGGGGCCCAAAAAGATGAAGGAGAGACGTCAACTTTAGAAATTGCTTTTGGCTCTGATCTAGGTGTCTACGTAGAAAGGAGATATGGAAGTAAAGGAGATGGGAAGAGAAATAGAGACAAAAAGACCATGCATGCCAGGCTAACTATAAATAAATATAACACATGCAAATGTACATATAGGTGCGCAGATATATCTGTACGTGTGCACGTATGTATGCATTGCACTCATATGTATATAATATATATGTGTGCATGTGTGAGCATATATATGCACATACATGAGAATGATGACAAAATTTGTAGAAATATGTTTAGGATCTTCTATTCATATCTCCTATTTTTCTTTTGCTACATATTATGATTTTAATAGAAAGTTTCAAAGTCCACAGATAGTATAAATATGGAATTAGAAAAATATTGAAATTCCAAATATTTTAAGCAATCTCCGGACTTCCGCTTCTATTAGTTTACAAAAAGAGTTTATAGAATCAGGTAGGACCAGGATTAATGCCCACTGTCAATGCAAGATCTTTTTCTAGGAATGCCCTCTCTCTACTGTATCCCAGCGAAGGTTCATCAATTCACACAAAATGTTCCTTGGCAGAGACTCCCTTCCGTTCATCACACGCTGCCAAGAGCCAGCTCCCCAATGGTGGCCCTGCTGATTTTTCCTTCACCAGCAGAATCCAGATCAATAAGTGATCTTTAGCAAAAAATTTAATCAAATTGAAAAGATACGATGGCTACTTCTGAAGCTTGATTAAGGTGTGAATGGAAAGCGGCTATGTGCGCAAAACTCTGGCAGGTCTTTTTAAAAATGGCATGCATTATAATAATAAAGTAACTGAGGATACAGTGCAGGGGAGACTGTGGCTGCTTTTCAATGAGGCTGCAGTTAGCATCTCACTGCGGTGCTGCAAGGATCTCTTAATAAAGCCAGATTAGAATCTACCCAGTGAAAATATTTGTGTTATTTTGAGCACTGATTAAAACATTTTGTGCAGAAACAGCGCAGGAGTGCCATATACTATGCAAGGCCCACTGTGGCACTTGGCAGAAAATAAATCACCGAGCTCTAAAACCTGCTGTGGTTGCTGTCTTCATTACAGAGACCTTGCACTCAGCATACAAAAACATCCATAGTGTTTACGGCACCTGGATGCCTGCACTATTAAACATCAATACAATCTGTGTTCATATCATCTCCATGCTAATCAGATCGATTACTACTGATATAGTGTCTTGTCACAGTATCGTAATGCTAATCAAACAAATGGAACTATGGGGAAATGATTCAGATATATAGGTATTTAATAACACACTGTAGAAAACAAACACCCACCCACACAAAAGGAACCAACGGAAAACACACAAGGTGCCGCCGGTTCACGGACGGGCAGACTCCTCGTCGAGCACTGTGTGGTGCTCCTGTAATTTTGTCAGCAGCTATTAAAAGGGGAATATAATACAGTTTGATGCCGTAAAATGGACTTGAAAGGGAAATGAGATTACTGCTGCTGCTTAACATGGCAGAGGTAATTAGCGGCACAGGTAATTAGATACAGATTCCCAGCATAGCCTGGTGGAGGCAGTGGATGATGGCAGGAGATAATATCTCTTGCCCCTTGAAAAGGATCAGTGTCACAGTTGTTTTAGATCCAAAACAACATCCACATCAGACATTCTAATCCTCCAGACAGCAAAGAAGCTGTAGTAGCTGCAGTAAAACGTGCTATCACTTAATAAAAATGAACAAGGGAGGGTGGGAGGGGAGGTGGGGCGAGCGGGGACATCCGCGCCTGCAGTGGCTGGCAGGCCCTAGGCCATGCGCATATCTATCTCCGTTGTCACTCTGAGACACTCTCAGTTGAGAATGTCTCCTGGCCTCTCTTTGGCTAATTTCATTTATAGCAAAATCCTCAGACAAAGACAATGAGGGGGGAAAAAAATCAATGATAGTGCCCCAAACATGGAAAATCCATTAACATAGGGATCCTTTAAATAATTACCCACTGAATTTAATGTATGTCTAATGTACACACATTTTGGCCAAAAGCTTATATTTCATCAACTTATATCTATGCCTACTGTTGGGTGGGGAGGCAAGTAAACCTTCTAGACTAATGACTGAACGTTAATTTCTCCTACTACTAGAGAGCAGGAGAGATTCCAGTACCACCGGGCTGCTCTAACTCCGTCCGTCACGTTCTGCTGGAAAGGCTGATAAATAAAACACCGAATACAGCTTCTCCATTTATGCATTTAATAAAGATCTGTGAAATGACAACGGAAGCAGGGCTGGGCCGAAGCGTACCGTCCTGGTGTGCTCGGGCCACTCAACCATCCCAGTAGCACCAGGCTGCCAGCTGGGAGCCACACGGACTGGAGGTGTGGCCAGGGGGACCCAGCAGAGCACGTGGAAAAGGCAAAGGAAACATAGTAACTCCTGCACTCGGCGGCAATAAAACCGACAGCCTCGGAGAATACATACCACATGTAAATGTAAACTTCCAGAAAAACACCCCTTCATGTCTCTATCCATAAGAATGAAGAGATACCATAATGCAGATGGATTTAGAATTGGCAATTTGGGGTAACTCATTAGGAGAAGCATGGCTACTAAAAAAGCAGTCCCTCTGTTTACTGCAAAGAGACTTTCGGTTGGTTACTCTGAGAGTCCTAACACCTTCAATTTTCTCTCCACCTTCCCTGCCTGCTTTGTGGGATCAATGGTGGACTACATGGAACAAAATACGAGTATTTTGACATTGTCAATGACTATCAGAGGAATCCTGGTCAAGTCTGCTGGCTGTTGGACATCATTTGACATCATGAGTGAACTTTAATCAATAATATTCACTTTTTATTTAAATGTTCATAATACTTGGCATCGTGTTTTTTTCTTTTTCTTAAGGTGATGGAATGGTTACTGCCATCTTGTGGGCCTTGACCAGGCCATATATAGGGACAGCTTCCCGGGTGTGCAGCCCACGCAGTCAGAGGCACGTACTCTGCTTGGTTCGATGCTCTATTGTTACTCCTGAATTTCTAACGTCGTAGTAGGTTCTGAACGATGCGCTTGCATTTTCATTTCACACCATGTCCTGTAAATTATGTAGTTGGCATTGCCCACTGAGGAAGGTAGCAAACATCAGCATCCCTTTTATAGGTGGTAGAAAGACAGGGACCTGTTTGATTCACTGTAAAACCCTTTTGTGTCTTTAATTCTTAAGAATATAAGAGGAACTGAAATGATAAAAAAGGGAGCAGAGAAGGTTTCTAGGGAGATCCAAGCATTAGGGTGTAAAGCAGTCACTATGTTGTGCTCACCTCTGGACTGGAATGGCCTAAAGAATTAAAGAGCCTGGAAAAAAGTCAAGAGCAGCTGGGAGGCCAAATAAAGAAGTACCTATGGCTGACTCAGGGTTTCCTTAAAATGCAGGAATATCCTGATTTATGAAGCAGTGACCTCGGAGAGCCCAGTGACACCACATCCACTTATCTAGCCCTTCATTTGCACAAACTATTCCTCCTCTTCTGCCTCTGCTTATCTGGGGGATAAACAGCCTATTAAAAGCACCATTTATCATCCTTAATCCATTTATAATTTTAGACTCTACCCGTCTTAATGTTTCACAAACATTCTGCCATTCTCTCCTAAGCCAACTAAATTGTTTGTTTCTTACTGTTTTGCTGGATTCTGGAAGGTTTCCATTGTCACGATCAATGGGTTTTCTCAGACCTCATCATCTCGGCACCTCCATACCTTCTAATATATTTACGTCTCCTTTGACACCGACTTCAAGGCCTTATCCTTCCTTCTGCTGTGAGACACGATCCTTTCTCAATGCTTTGTCCACCCTTTGCCTGCTATCTTCTCTTCTCTCCTGGAAAGATACCTTGCTCCCCTGCCCCAGCAACCCCTCGGCCTGGAAGGCTTCAAGACCGGCACCCTCACCCTCAGGCTTCCTGTTGATGAATCTCATTACACATTGCCAATGTTCATGGATATGTCGACATGAATGCCTAGAAAAGCACAGATTTCCAACCCTTCTAAACTTCTCTCTTCTCTACAAAACCAGTGCTAGCTCCTGTCTAACATCCTGCTTCTGCCCTTTCGATTCAGCTCCCCCCCTGCTTCTCAGCTCTCCCTGGCGACCATGCTGAACAAGTCCCTGCCCTTCCCATACCATCCCCAGCAGGAACGCTGGGGCTTTAAGTTCCCACATATTCCTTGAGATCTGCTCACATTTCACCACCTCTCTGACAACTTTTTGGGCTGCTCAAAGCGTCAGCAAGCTCTTTGTCATATACTCAGGACACCCACATCCTGCCAACCTTTTACGACCGAAACATGCACTATCTTGTCTTATGCCTCTTGTAGAGTTGCCCTGTATTGCTACTGAGCTTTTCATGTGTGTTCATGTTATGTCCACAGTTACTCTGCTTCAGTTTGAGAGCAGAGATGGGATTTTAAATTTGCTGAAACTCCCAAAGGGAATGAAATGGAGCCAAGTATAGTGCTCAATCAATATTGCTAAATCAAAGAAAGCAGCATTCTCATCTATAGTAGTTTGGCCTTCTCTGGATTTATAGAGCAGTTTACCACCATTCTCAAATAAATTAATTTTATGTTTAAAGTGGTATAATTTCCTGAGTGTGCTGCTTTTAAAACTTGCTATAACCAGCCAACATGCAGAAGGAGCATCCCAAACTTGGTCAGGCCTTGTCTGGGTGAAAAGCTATTACCATTTTCCCCTCTAAATCCCAAACAAGTAATGGCTTCGGCTTCAGTAATATTCCACAAATGCTTTTTAAACAAAGATATATGCAGGCGGCGGGTGATTCAGCTTCCAAAATAGGCTTAAATAAAAATAATCACATTGTTTTAGAACAGAAGATTGTGTTTAATTGGTAATTTGTGGGTTCTAAGATGGAAACATACTACTGTGGATTCTATTGCTCTGTTAATAAATGAATTACAGTAATATAATCCAATTACTATTCATCTCAATTGAACAGATAACTTTCCCTAAACAAAAAACAAAGGAACTGAAGAGATCCAGTTTACCTATCTTTGAACAGATAAAACTGAAAACTGATTTTTAAAAACAATGCCCAAATGCCTCAATGTGCTGGTGGCATAAAATGCTCAGTGTAATGCTGCACACTCTGCAGGCCTCGGAAAATGCCTCAGCTGCCTGCCAGACACCAGTACTGACTGTTAGGCAGTCACAATCATTGGGCTAAAGTTGCATCTAAAAAAAACTGCGTTTGTATGACACCCTGATATTAAACAGACCAACTGTCTGACTACCCCTCAAAGGACAAGAATCCCCAGGAGTCCTCATCTCTATATTATTCTCAGTCCACAGAAGACATCTATTCTGCATTTCCAGCCAGCTCAGAATGAACCCTATAGTTGTCATGAGGCTTGCCTGGCATTGAAGAGATATCGTTGATTGTATTTGTTTATATGATACCCTATGTTGCCTAGACACCAATTTCAAATATTTTTAATTTCTTTTTCCTGCATCCCCAAAGCAAATCCAAGCAGGCCCTGCTTAATAATATCAAGTATTTCCCTTTGTTAAAAACTAGTATTAAGCCTAAGGACCATTAATCAGAACTGTCAAGTGTGATAGAAATATATAGGCTGAAGAAAAATTCATAAAACATCAAGACCCAAAGCACTGGCAGGCTACACCCAGGAACTCACCAAGTGAAATCTCAGAGCAATTTCCAATTTTTACCGGAGACACTGGCGCTAGAGCCATGGTGACAGCTCTCCTGATGTCTCATAATGAGGGTCAAATGCTCATGTTACGATGGCATGATTTATGACAGGAACTCATAAAACCAGGTTGAGAACACAGAATTTAATTTTTTACTTTGGTCTCTGGAAAAGCCCAAGGTTAAGACTTGTCTTCCATATCTCTATGTGAGGATGTAGCCAACCCGCCCAGGCAAGGCTTATTAGATGACTGAGTCTTACCTTCTTTGATAGTTGGCTCAGTTTGGCAAATGCTTTGTAGGTTCTGTAAACGAAATCAAAGGCTTTTGAATAGTTTGACGGAGTATATTATAAAGCCTCAAAATTGTGGACAGAAGAAAACTACAGAAAAGTGAGTTTGCAATTCAACTCTTCTTCGAAGATGTCCAAGGGCAACTTAGTATCACTTAGACAATGAAATGTGGGAGAAGGGGGTCTGTTCTGCTGATGCTGAGAAGCTGTCTCTACAGTTCAAAGACAGTTCCAAGGAGCCATGTGTGGCTCATGCAGCATCGAGCTACATTTTTAAAAAACATTTCCATTTATTTTTAGGGAGAGAGGAAGGGAGAGGAAGAGAGAGAGAAACGTCATCAATGTGAGAGTGAAACATCGACTGGCTGCCTCCTGCATGGCCCCTACAGGGATGGAGCCCACAACTTGAGCATGTGCCTGACCAGGAATTGAACCACCAACCTTTGGGTGCAGGGGATGACGCCCAACCAACTGAACCACACCAGCCAGGGTCAAACATTTCTTGCACAACTACAAAGTATGCCAGGTTCTACCTGAGATACAAAACTAGAGTCACTGAATCTTCAAGGTTTTCACAATTCAAATTTGAAATTAGACACATATGCAACCCACAATATGCCTGAAACACATTCTATTATGTTTTCCACAATTAATAATCAGGTTCAATAAGCTCTGTCTCCAATCTCAACGTTCTTTTTTTTTTTTTCTTCAACATTCTTCTTAACAGTCCATCTCTAAGTGGAAAAAGCATCAATCTTGAATGAAGTTCCAGTTTACTACTCTCTGAGACTATTTTCTTATCTCTGAAATATGAATAACACAATTTATCTCACAGGGCTTTCATAAAGATGAAACTAAACATGCACCATGGCTAGGATAAATGGTGTTCAATAAATATTAGTTCTCTCTGAAGAAAAATTTATGCACACACTTACAAATGCAATTGCTTTATGTTTGTAAAGAACATTTTGCTATTACCAGTAGGAAATTTTCTATTCTGTTTACAGTTTCATTATTTCTTTAGGGGAAAAAAATATAGGTTTTTAAAAAAATTCACTCTATTGCTTATTAAGCCACAATTCTATTTACAGAATATTCAAATTATAGAACTCTTCCTTTATGTATCCTTAGTAAGGTAGGCCTGTTTCATTTATTTCAACAATTGCATTTCAAATTTGTAGATATAACCATATTTCCACCCCATCGGCCCTTGACTATCAGCAACCACCTCATTGCAGTGATCCTCTAGGACCAAGTGGGCTCTTTGATACCTTCTATCTCCCACTACCGGAGGTTGAGGAGCCTAATTTTTAGCCCTAGAAGAAACTGAAGGTTTATTTATTCCCACAAAGAAAACTTGGTTCATGCACTGAATACAGAATATACATTAATTATCAAAAATAAAACACTGAACAACAATTTAGGTCTCAGCAGCATTTTGGAAAGTAAAACATTAACATAGTTACCACTGGAGACTCTACGTGTTGTGTTGTTGAGGATGGTGAGGGGACTGAGGAGAGGACGGTGATGGTGACGATCTCTACCATTGCTTGGATACACGCTATGTGTAAGGAATATAGCTAATTTCAAATCCTTCCTTGGTAAAGTATTTAACCAAAGTGAGGCAAAGAGATTGGAAACAGTTGGTCTCACATCCTCATTTTACAGTTGAGAATACTGAGGTTCAGAGAGATTCAATAATTTATTCAAGGCTGCATAGTAATAACAAGGGGTAAGTCCAGAACTGAAACTGAGCTTCCAGTCGGTCCAAAGCCCACACTCTCCCCACTACTTTACAACACCAACATAAGAAATAGTTACTGAGGACAACACAGGTAATTCAACAACCATTTGGAAACTTATTTTTACTAGTATTTTCAGAGATACTGAGTAGCAGGATCCCTTGTTTGGAGCCCAAAGGATCAACCCGTAGCCTTCAATGTGGCTGTTTTGTCAGGGAGTCTAACTGCCAATACATTCAGCCATCCTTTGTGAGGAATGAAAGGAGAAAGGTAAAGAAAACAGAAATCTACAAAGATTTTGTAATCAGCCATATGCCAGAAAACAAATCAATCCAGTGGTAGTCTATTGACGTTTTTAGATTACCCAATAGCATGCTAAATTGTAGAAGGCCTATACAAGGATTATCTGCTTCTTGTCCTCATGATAGATGTAATCTAGAAAAAAATATTTAGAGCAATTTAGCACCAAATTTAATGGTAACTGTACATGTAATGGGACTGAAGTATTGGCAGGTAACAAAGATTTCTCACTAGAGTCCTACTTCCAGGAAATAGGAATGGTACAGATTCTTAAACATGAGGAATTTACAAAATTGCTTTTTTGAATTTGCAAAGTTTTGAAACTAAACCAACCCTAGCCATTTTGTTCCGAAGGCAGAGAATGTTAGTTCACAGCTTCCACTTCAGTGCAGCTGTGACTTTGCTTCATCTAAAGTGGAAAGGAAGAGTGCGTACATGTCTAAGAAGGCCTTTGTGCTGCCTGATGCCAAAATGTGTCTCAGGGAGGCCTCATTCAAGGCTGTCCGCTATCCACTGCACCCTCAAAGAATGAAAACCACAGCATAACTCCAAATCTTGGGACCTGGGTCTGGCTGTGCTTCTCTCAACATGCTTAAGATTCAGGAACAGTGCAAAGCTCTGGAGTGGAAGACTATTGCTTAGACTATAGTGATGCCTGTCCACAACAGTGGTACTCTTTTTTAAAAAATCTTTATTGTTGGAAGCATTACAGATGTCTCCTTTTATGCCCCCATTGATCCCCTCCTGACTCCTGGTTACAATTTTGTTCTCTTTCTGAACAATCCTCCTTTGCTATTAGCCTGGCCTGGAATTCACCAGGAATTTGCCTTTCAGTTAGCATCAGCGTGCCACTGTTGGAGGCCAGCCACCAAATCCAGGAGTTCTTCTTTTTAGGTTGAGTTATACAAGTTAAAACAACTAAATTCCCCAGCCACTCAAAATGACAACAGTGAGCCATTCATGACTATAAGAAAAAAGAAAAAACTTAAATCTTCCTCGTTGTTTGCTAATTTAATTAAGCAAAATTCCAAAGATTAGGATCCATTGTCTAAGTATGATAACCAAAGTTATGCAGATAATACACAGCATCCTGCTGAAGAAACAGCTGCCCATTAAGGTTTACCAACTTGTAGATACTGAACCTGGTTAATCTGCTCTGTATTCAGCCAAAGATAGCAATTAATTAATTCATTAATTAATTATAGTTTTGAAAATGGCATGTTACACCGACACAGATGAAAAAAATTGTAAAAAGAAAAAATGAAGTAGCTAAAGATAACATGTAATACAGGCATGTTTTGCTAAAGCACGGACCTCCATAAAATTCTTGCTTCCACCTAACTCGGGTGCAAACATGAATTGCTTTCAGCAGTAAGAAATTCTTTCATCAAGATGGAAGAAGTTTCATAGGAATTTCCTAACCTTCCACAACAGGTAATTCCAATGATCCGAGGCTCCTCTGGCTTATTATTTTCTTAATGAAATATGATAAAATATTAATTCAAGATGCCAAGAGCCATACATAAACTGAAACACTGCAGCACGTTTGTTCTAATATAATCGCAGGATGTTGGCTCCACTCCTGGATAATCATTGCATTAGTTAGCTAAGGCTCCCCGTAGGATTATGCAATTTTTTTAAGTAGTTAGACCAGATATCCTGTCCATGGGAAAGTGGTTTGTGTGCAGCCCCACATCAGCTGCACGTTTCTGGGAGATAAACAGGCTTTTGCATACTCTGCTCTACTCCAAGCTGCTATATACTATATGGAACTTGCAGGCAACCAGCCAAAGCTAGAGATGGAGAACAGCTGATAACTCCAGCAAGTTAAATGATAGTAAAGAACAAACAACCCTTCCAAGCTTTCTCAAAGAGCATCGGCAGCAAACCTTTTCTTTTCTTGGGCTTCGACAGCCCCTTTGAAAACAGTGAGAAGAATCTTTCAGGGGAGGGGGTCATCTTATAGAGCAATACTGCACATATCCGAAGTTGGCAGTCTGGAAAAGAAAGTTGTGGGTCCAATCTATCCCTTTTGAGAAATACAATCCAGATAAATCAAAAAAATAAACCCTTTAGAACCGTCACATTATGTCTGATGAATATAAAAGGATGCTTAGCTATTTCACACTTAATAAAACAAAGTAAAAAGAGCCTTGCCTTCCTTTCCCACTGAAGCTCTAATAATCATCAGTTAGAGTCCATTTCAATCTGACTGGAGTCTGGCACCTGGCTTTTGTTGGCCAGTCAACACAGTATTGGCAGAAAAAATAAGCCCAGCGATCTCCAGGATCTGCAAACCTAATTTCAGGACCAAGCTATGAGCTGTAAGTACAAAAATTGATTAGGTACAAGAATACACATACAAGCCAAAGCACCTCCAACCCAATACTCAATTCCCCAATCTTTTAATGCTGATAAGAGACAATCTTGAATAGATTTACAGAGGACAGCTAATGTGAGCAATCAAAAGTCATTTTAGAGTCCTGCACTGCCCTTACAACCCATCAAGGCGTTTGGTTCCCAAGGTTATGCTCAGACCTAGATTTTTATAAATTATCCATTTTTACAGTGGTTTCCTCCATGAGTGGCGCCCTGCCTAAGCAAACTTAGAGCTGACCATCCTTACACGATACTCAGTGAGGGAAGTGACTTGAACATGAGTTAAGATGAGCGTAAACATGGCCTGATTAACTACTCACACATGAGCTCTGTGACCTGGCTTAGTTAATATCTTCGTCTCGCTTTATGATTTCAGAATCATAAATCCAAACAGATTAAGCATGACCTGAGAGTCCTCCCATGCCAAGCATTAGAGCAACCACTCCGCTGGTTGCCCTGGAACAGCCTTTGCTCGGACTACTGTCTGAGATACAGACACAGGAAGCTTCGGAAGCCGCTCCAGCTCCAATAACAAAAATGGGTTCACCTCTTTCACATTTGCAATTTTTAAAACCTGAATGGTCATCATCATAGAATGCTGCCAGAAATCATTTCTTCATGTCCCTTTCCTACAAAACAGCTATAATTGAACCATTCTGAAGTGATGACAATTACAGGAGTGAAATATTTATAGCGTTCATCTTTCCACATCACCAATAGCTAAGGGCATGTAAAGCAACCAACAATTACAGCTTTCTGCTTTAAGTACCGAACCTTCTGTACAGAAAAAAAACTCATTGTCAATCTTGTAAACCTAAATAACTACTGTATGCTTCATTTCTTTCTTTCTGTGCAGCATTCCTATAATTTACAATTTTAAAAAAAGACATCACTAATAATCACATACATTCTGTCAAAGCTAGCAATAAAAAGCTCTGCTCTTAATCCTTATGCACAGAACAGCAGGAGGCACGCCATGTTCACCCTTGATATGGCTCTTCATAAAAATTAAATTCATATGTATATGTTTTCCATATGTACACACATAAAAAAGTGTTAAGACACCTGTGCAATTTATTA
Source organism: Miniopterus natalensis (assembly GCF_054644295.1). Classification (NCBI taxonomy): domain Eukaryota; kingdom Metazoa; phylum Chordata; class Mammalia; order Chiroptera; family Miniopteridae; genus Miniopterus; species Miniopterus natalensis. The sequence continues at coordinate 20,599,045 of NC_142088.1, forward strand.
CCTTTAGCTAAGAATATTGTGTTCCCAAGGAGCATATATCACACACACACACACACACATATATATAAATTATATATATGTAATAGCTTATTCTTTTATTCTGGCTTTATTGGGATACAACTGACAAATGAAAATTGTATATATTTAAGGTATACAATGTAATGATTTGGTATATCTATACATCCTGAAAAAGCTAATTAACCCATCCATCATCTCACCTCACATAGTTACCTCTTTGGGGGGCAGTGATGGTGGGAATTTTTAAGTTCAACTCTCTTAGAAAATTTCCAGTATATAATACAGTATAATTAACTATAATAACCATGTCGTACATTAGATCCCCAGAACTTATGTACCTTATAACTGAAACTTTATATCCTTAGACCAACATCTTCCCATTTTCCTCACCCACCAGCCCCTGGTGACCACCATTCTACTCCCTGCTTCTGTGAGTTCGACTCTTTTAGATGCCACACCTGAGATCACACAGTATTTGTCTTTCTGTGTGTGGCTTATTTTACTTAACACAATGTCCTCCAGGTTCATCCATGTTGTTGCAAATGGCAAAATTTTCATCTTTTTTTACGGATGAGTAATATTGCTTTGTGTATAATACACACATATACACACATATATGTAAAGATAAATAAATATGTATACATATACATATGATGTACCTATATACATATACACACACCATGCTTTCTCTGTCCATTCATCCATCAGTGGATACTTAGGCTGGTTTCATGTCTTGGCTACTATGAGTGATGCTGCAAAGAACATAGGAGCACAGATATCTCTTCAAGATACTGGTTTCATTTCCTTTGCATATATGCATAGAAGTGAAATTGCTGGATCATATGATAGTCTTATTATTAATTCTTTGAGGAATCTCCATACAGTTCCCCATAATGGCTGTATCAATTTACATTCCCTCCAACAGTACACAAAGGTTCCCTTTTCAATACTTGTGATCTCTCGTATTTTTTATTATAGCCATTTTAACAGGTGGGAGGTGATATCTCGTTGTGATTTTGATTTTGATTTTCCTAATTAGTAAAGTTGAGCTTCTTTACATTTACCTGTTGGCCATTTGTATGTCTTCTTTGGAAAAATGTCTACTCAGGGCGTTTGCCAATTTTTAATCAGCTTGTTTTCGTTGTTTTTTAATTATTATTATTATTGAGTTGTATGAGTCCTTTATATATTTTGCTATCAAGTCCTTATCAGGTACATGGTTTGCATTTCGAGGTTATCTTTTTATTTTGTTCACTAACAGCTTATTCTTATAAAAATCTTTTATACTCTTATTTCAACATAAAACTTGCATGGCTATAAAAGAGTGTCAGGAAAAAATTGAGACTGTTCTTAGAAAAACAGAGACAGACTCAATTTTAGATCAGACTGATCCCTACAGTCTAAAACCATTGTTCTGCTTTTCATGTTCGACCATTTTTTCCCTACATTATTGGACAGTAACATGTCAATTAGCTAAGTCTAATAAGAATTTAAAGAATTTATATAATTATACACCTAGTTTTATTGCTTTGCCTAAGATCATTGTCACCTTCTATAAAATACTTTTCATTAAAAAAGGCAATTTCTTCAGTCCTTTGATGGGACATAATTAGCTTTCCTGACATATCAAAGTCACCTTGCAACACTAACTCTATTCTACAACACTAAAGCCAGGTGTGCTGTTACATGATTTTTTTCTTTACAGTGCCAACAGAACTGTTGATGGATGCCTCTGTAGTTTAATATCTGACAGTAGGTGCAAGTAAATAACATTTTTATTTAAAAAAACTATAATACATAGTGATAATGAAGAGCAGAGGCAGCTTTTTCATTTACAACCTGTCTATAAATTTTGGCAGGAAATTGAAACTAATTTAATGTGCTCAGTCTGAGGAAGTTAGTTCTAAGAACACACAATCATAGTTAAAATGCTGTAGCTGGAATTATTTTCTCTAGAATGAACAAAACAACAATGTAGGGCACCTCACTGATGTTTTAAATGAACACATGGTATTTGGCTAGACTTGAATAGAAACATGGAATTCTTCTGTCTACAAATCCACTGCAATTATTTTCATTACTAAATAAATCTTAATTGGCTACCCCTCACTATTGGAAGAAATTAGTGGTGCTTTTTAGAAAGTCATTGAATATTGAGCCCTCATAAAATACTGGCATCTTTGGTGATGTTCTTTGGTAGAATGGCAAAATTAAATACTTTACTTTAAATAAACTCCCTATACAAAGTGTCTATAGAGGAGAGCTTTCATTTACATCACCTTTATCTTCAAGTTAAGGGCTTTCCGTCAAGACTTCAGACAACGCATGGCAGTGGCCCCTACTGGTAATATTTAACACCTTAATGTGATTTAATATTTAATAAGAACTGGGCATGATGGAAACCACCTCAAGGAAGCAAGATTCTCAGTGGAGATCAGCAGGCCTGGAGAGAGGGGTCCTTGTGAATGTGACGGAAGGACTCACAGTGGAGGCAGAGCTGCAGCTTGCTGAAGGAACTAAAAACAAAAAATCAAGATCTAGAGTCTTCCTTGCATTTCATTTGTTAACTCTACATGTCTGCCAAGGCTAAAAGCAGCATGAGGAACTTGTCATTTCTATGTTTTTCGTAGAAAATTAAAATCCTTTAACTCAGTCCAACAGTCATTTGCCTATATAAACATCTCTCCAATTGTCTGATGAAAAATGATAGAAAAATTCTGTTTGCTCTACAAAAGTGTGCATTACAGCCAACTTTAAGGCCTGGGCAGGGGGTGGATGTGGAGTGCAGGGAATCAATGGGGGAAATACTTTCAACAATAAAGATAATTTAAAAATGTAAACATAAAATAATAAAACACATTTTAAAATATATAGATTGGGGATCAGGAATGAGTGCTCACGGGCGCAAGGTTTCCTACTGAGGTGACGAAAATATTCTAAAATTAGATTTTGGTGATAACTACACATCTCTGTAAATATACTAAAAACCACTGAATTACACACTTTAAATGGGTGAACTTTATGGGTTATAACAGTAAGACTGTTAAAAACTTAGATTAAATAAACTTTTAAAATCATAAAAAGATCCAATGCCATTGGTCATAAGGGAAATGTAAATTAAAAACACCTCCAGATATCACTTCATGATGACTAGAACTGCTAAGGAGAATGGGTGAACTGTAGTCTAGTCACACTGTGGAATATTACTCTGCAATAAAAAAGGAATTGCTCAAGCACACAACTATGTGGACGAATTTCACAATCATTGCGCGGAAAGATGGAAGCCCAGCCCCAAGGATTAGGAACTCCTCCTTCACTGGCGTGGAGCTCCAACCGACGGAGACAGAATCAGGGCAGCGGCTGCCCGGGGGCGGGGGGGACGACACATTGACTGGAAAGAGGCACAAAGTTACTGGAGTGACAAGAAAGTTCTCTGTTGTTCATGAGTGGCGGCTGTGCAAGTGATTGCATGGGGTAAAACCCATTGAACACTCTATTTAAAATCTGTGCCTTTGATCCTATGTCAATTATACTTCAGTTTGATAACAGTCACCACCACATGCCTCACTCTGCCCCATACACCACACGTCGGAAATGGCCTTTAAGGGCAGGGAGGTGTGTTGCAGGTGGGTCTCCCTCCTCTGTCGTCGCTGGGTGTGGTGGGGTCTCCCGAGGTGAACTTCCTAACGGTGCTTTATTCTCTTTAAGCACCAAAACGCACTTACTCGGCGTTTATCCCTGTTCGGTGAGGTTCTTCCCAAGCGCTTGCTCTCTGCAGCCGAGGTGGGATCTCAGGCCTGGTGCGGCCGTTTCATTCCTCATGGGCACCCTGAGAGTCCCCTCCCGAGCGCGGGCACCCCGGCCAGCGGCCTCTCCCCTCGCTGCCCGCTGCCCGCGACCCCTTCTCTCTGCTGGATTTGCACCCAGAACCCAACGTGGGCTCGGGGGCCGCTTTTGCAGGCCCGTCCCGCGATCAGCTGGCCCGGTACGTTTCTAGCCACCCTCTCCCACAACGTCCTGCTCTTGTCTTTGTCGCTGCACAGCGCTGCCTGGGTCCCCTCTGTCCCCCTGGGCAAGCAGACCTCGCCTACTGTGCAGTGCTTGGCGACCTGAAGCGTGTCTGGCACAAAATACATATTTAAGAAGCGCCGTGGGCGGTGGCGGGTGTCCGGCGGGAGAAATGGGTAAGGAGCGGCTGGGAGGAGCGCTGGCCTGAGTCAGACAACAGGCCAACCCCCAGGGCGCCAGCCTGAGTGCCCGGGGCGGGCCGGGGGCCGAGCCGCAGCTGGCAGCACGGGGAGGCCGGGGAGAGGCCGCCAGGGAGCTCGGCCGCCTGCAAGGGCCCGCCCGCAGCGGACACAGCTTCAGTGTGACCTTCGCACCGCCGCTCAGCCGCTTGGGCCCTTCCGAGGGAAGACCTGACCAACCTATTCATCAACTTGCATTATTTATTATTTTATAATGATTTATCGCTGTTACAACATCTATTTATTTATAATTTATCTAATAGCTAGGTAGATAATATACCCTTAGAGCGAAGTGCTTATTACAGCCAAACCAAGAGCCATCTGCTACCCCTGACGGCCTTTGGAGGCTGTTTGAAATACAGTTTACTCCTCCAAATTTGTAAAGCAAATACGGACAGGATACAGAGGGGGAATGAAGTTTTTAAGAGATGTGATTCCCAGTAAAAGGAACCAGGTTAAAGTCTACAGGCGACTTAAGTAAGACGAAGGAAGTGCAGAGCGCGGATAAGTGTTTGATTTCAGAAGTACTTGCCAGGTCAGGTAAATGAAAACCATCCGCACCGTTACTGAAATATCTGAATAGCACAGAGCGAAAGCCCATCCAATTAAAGATGCACACAGAAGAATTTCTTACAATTAGTTTCTCAAGGAAGCCGATGACCTCTAACAGCGTCTGTCCTAACAGATACTCAGCAGCAAGACAGCAGCCGGGCGCGCTTCTCAGGCCGTAAACACGCCGACTGACGGCGAGACGCCCGCACAGCTGGCCCAACAGGGAGCAGAGAGGAAAACAAGCGGCCACGCAGAAAATAGAAGCCTTCTTCCAGAGTGTTCTGTAGGCACGGGCAAGGTCTCCTGGCGAGACTTTCTGCACCCCCCCACGTACAGGGCAACTCTCAGTCACCCACCTCTGAATTCTAGCCAAAACCTTGGGGGGAAACTTTTAATCTTCCTTTGTGAAACATTGTCCACATTCTTCAATATTGATGTATATGTAACTATGTATGGGTATACATTAAAGTCACATATATTATGTATATAATTACATCTATCAAACCTGTGTATGTATAAAATTTAGCAGATGAGTTCTAAAACAACTGCCGTATGTTCCTTTCCCACTTTCTGCACTTTGCAGATTTTTCAGACAATTATATTCTTTTGGAAAAGAAAACAAATATATGTATTTTTAATGACCAAACATTTAATCTGGTGTGAGGGTTAAGGGCAGTTATACCTGTGCTTGTATGTGTGTTTTTCTTTTAGCTTTGTTTTTGGGAGTTTTTATATTTGTTTGTTTCACTGCTGTGTACAAAATGATGATTAGAGAACTTTGAGATTGTCTGTTCCTTTTAATGCCGATGTTTTCAAAGTCTAGACTTTCTTCTTAAGAATAAAGGGGTAAGGAGGTTTTAAAAGTGGGCGTTAGGCGCTGACTGTGACACAGACCTGAGAGCCACGGCCTGGTGTTCGTTTACAACAGAAGATCTCACAGCTCCACCTAGCTCCAGACTAGGGAATTCAGGGAATGATACAGAACTACACCCAACAGGACAACCAAAACCACCGCGACATCAGGAACAGTCCGAATGAGCCACCATGCAAGCACTGGGTTTGTAAGCGCAGGAAAGGTGTCCATTGACACGGATTAAAAGGACTATTCATTAATTAACTGACAGGTGATTTTTTCAATAAAGAAATCAATCATATCATTATATTTACCTTTTTTTGCACTTCATCTTTTAAAAATAGAACAGATATGTGAGAAGATTAGAACTGAACTGTTGTTTTTCCCCATTGAAATGTCCTTCTGTCCCACACATTGTTCTCAGTGTTCTGAATTCTACCCTGAGATCAGGAAACAAAGAGGAATCTACTTCTAAAATTAAAATTATAGGATAAAACAGGATATGATGCAGATATATGACCTGATTCGTACTTAAAAAAAACAAAACAAACCACAAACAAACAATAGAATCTGTTCTGAATTGTTTATAGTCTACAATAAATCAAAAGGAAATTTACACAAAGCCTCCAAAAGGGGTTTCACGAACAATTCACGCACTATCTACAAATATCTCTTTAATATTAAAACACTAAAATGCTAAACAATTAATGAAAATCCATTTTGGAAACAAACTTTGGTCTAAAAGTAAAGAAATATCAGGAAGAACATGCACTGGAAACAGAGAATTTATCCAAGTAAATGCTAATCAAATCATACTATGTGAACACATGAAATTGGAGTTTGCATTTGATAGGAAAAAATTAAACAACAGCACAATTCTGTAACTATAAAGTTTTTTAAAAATGTTTTCAAACATTTTGAAATGTTTTAATAATGGAGAGGCAACTTTACATTTCTCTAGATATCATGCATATCTAAGGAGCTCAAAACATAAAAATCCCTGAAATCAAAATAAATTTGACTAGTTAGATTTCAAATAAAAATATTCAAAATACAGAAATGAAACATTCTGTATACTTCTTTCTTCAGTTAAAAACTAACTCATTGCTGTGTATTGTTATTCAGTTGAAGTGCAAATTTTTCTAATTTTATAGAGCTTTGTATAAAAGGGTATATTTCATTATCTGTTATCCCTGCAAACTCCTCAACCTGAGCGTACATCTTCCCACTTTATTTAGCAGAGTGATCAAATGACCCTAGTCAGCTAGGACCTCTTAGGCCTCTAATGCTCATGCCAAGTGGGTCAGGGCTTCCAGGTGAGTTCCTACTGGAACTCCTAACGGGACCGGGTGAACCTCTATAGATACATCAAGGTGGGCATAACTATGACTTCAAGCCAAACCTTTTCCACTCTTCTCTACGCTGCAATTCCATTGAAATGTCTCTTACACTTGGCAAATAAAGAAGATAAGCATTCTGATAAAAACTAACTCTTTTGCATGTATTTAATTTCACTTCTGTGTGGTAGCATCTTTGTTTTACTTGACCAGTCTTTCTGGTTTTGCTCAGGCACTGTCATTTACCTTTCAGTTCTATCTTTTTTGTCTATTCTCTATGTTCTAACTGCAACCGTCTCCAAATTGGCCTCACCAAACCTCCAGCATTCCCACTTCAGTTCCAATTAGCATAGGTCCTCTTGGTTAATCGTGATATGCCTCATGACTGACACATTCAAGAACATAAAAATGTTCCATTTCCACCATGTAACGTCCCAACGCGGCTCAACTTGAATTGCCAAGACATGCACAGTTCTCCCAGCGTCTCCTCTGCTCTCCCAGTCATACACCCTGTCCTTCAGACTCACTTCAATTCTTACTTCTCCAGTGACATTTTTCAAGATGGCCCAGCCCAGTGGATCATCTGCTTCCTCAAAATCCCCACCGCATTTATCTATATTGCTCACTTGCCCCTTAATAAAAATGTACAAGCCCAGTGATTTGTGTGTGACTTTTCTCTCTTGCTGGAATACAAACCCTTCAACAAAGAAATCACAGCTCTATTATTAGTTATATCATCACCCTGGCTCACTCAGAGGTACTGTTCATTAAGCACTGAGAAAGCCATAGGTTTGGGATATAAACAGACTGCTGGTGTGACCTTCATTTTCCTCACCTCTGATGTGGAGACGTGACTGTCTGCACCGCCTTGCTTGTTGTGAGGATTACATCCCAGCACAAGCCAGAGGGCCACGGCTTATCCGCCCCTCCCCTTGCTTGCAAACAGTGCGGACATTTGGTGAGTACCCTTAGAAACATTCGAATTAATTAATACGATTTTTAACTTCAGCTAGGGATATTCTGAATTAGTTACAGTAAGAGGTGTTTTGGTAGTTATCCAATTAATTGTCATGCTTAGCACTTTATTTGGCTTGGAGCCTGACAGAATACTTAAGTTTACTTGCTTCTCAATCTAAGGGGACTTTCCCTGCATACCTCCTCCACTCCCCTGTTAAAGTGCTCATTTAGAGGGCCTTGGAAAAGAGAACCAGAGGAAGAGAGAGAAATGGGCTGGAAAACAAATACCTTCTTTTACCTGTGTACCTAGGTAGGTGTGGAAACTGCTGGAAAGAGGGAAGCCCTGGATTCTGCATCCCGCTCTCATCTAATTGCAGCCCTAACAGCAGACACCACACTAACCAATGGCTAAAATATCAGAAAACAAGAAACCAACTGGATATTATTTATCTATAGCTATTATGTAATTATGTAGAAAGGGGCATTTTGAAATTTAAGTATGAACTAAACATTCAACATTCCACGCATGTATCTTTAAAACATAATTCCAAACACTTGAGGAGCAAGGGAAGGGAGTGCAACAAAGGTAGAAATAAGACAAGATACCCACATAGTTTTGTTTTATCCTAACATTCTCAGGAGTCTTTGATTCTGGCAAAGAAAAATGTTAATCGCCTCCATGTCTCAGCCCAACGTTACAAGACTGAAGAATCACAGCCAGCAAAACTGCCCACATTAAAGAGAAAACCTCCTACTGCAACTAAGAAGGGGTCAGAATATTTTGTTTCTTAGGTTTCTAGGTATTGCTAAAAGAGCCTCTCTATAAAGACAAAGAGCCCTGGCCAGTGTGGCTCAGTTGGCCGGGTGTCACCCTGTGCACTGAGAGCCACTGGTTCGATCCCTGGTCAGGGCACATGCCCAGTTGCTGGCTTGGTCCCCAGCAGGGGGCATGCAGGAGGCAGCTTTACATGTTCTGTTCTCACATCTATGTTTCTCTCTCTCGCTCTCTCTTTATTTAGCAAAAAAAAAAAAAAAAAAAAAAATTACCTGTGACCCAGTAAACAAAATATTTCTATGTACATGAAGGGAGTTTAGAGGAACCTTCGATCAAAAGCAAAATCCTCTCTGTTATTCAGCATTTGTCACAGTTCGGTGATGAACCACTCATATCAAATGTCTCCTATGGTGGGCTAGGGGAGCAAAGGAAATCTCCTGGGTCCCAAACCAGAATTTTAAAATGAGAATCTTTTTAACACGTTCCCCAAGTTAATTTCCACTCACAAGTTTGAAAAACAATGAAATGGACAGAAAAGACCAAATGATTCATCTCTAACAGTGGCATAGAGTTCCACACGTATCAATCATATACAGGGGTGGGCAAAAGTCGGTGTACAGTTGTTCGTACGGAAAAAGTATACAATACAAGAATAAATAATAATAAAAGAATAAACTGCATTTCGTGTACTCACAACTGTACACCGACTTTTGCTCACCCTGCATAATGGCTCCTTACGTTCACCAATAACGCTTGATTAGTATAAAATGCAGACAACTGGTAGCAACAAAAGTCTTTAAGATAAAACAAATTATACCAACAGCCTAAAAGGTATGCATCACAGTGGTCAGATACAGATAATACCTCATTTTACCTTTTCAGTGGTGACTTTCATATTTCATAGATATGTGGGTAGATATATTCTGATTCTCTACTGTCGGCTTTTAAATAATAACTGGAAACCAGCAGTGACATCCTTTCTGTCTAACCGCCACTGCATGGGACCTGCACCATCAGTTCAGCGTCTAGACAGATCATCCCAACTCGACCGGCCCAACTCAACACCTGCCCCCTGCAACCCCTCCCAACTCAACAGACTCAAAGCTCCAAATTATCAGTTAGTACAATCCACCCACAACCTGTCCAAATCCAAAGTACTCATAATAAAGTAATACTAATATAAAATTCAATAAAAGCAAAAGCCTTCCTAAGGATTTGTTAAAGTAACAGAGCTTCATCGGGATATTTTTGAAGGAAACCTCAGAAACTCTCAGAGTTCAGGTCCTCCTCATCTGAAATATTGGTGGTGGGGGGGGGAGATTGAATGATTTCTAAGGTTTCTCTAGATTTAAAGCTCTATGACTGCAGCATGACCACAGATAATCGGAAGCCTTGCACGTTGCACCCCGCATCCTTTCACAGGCATCGGGCCCATGTGTGAGTTACTCAGTCACTGCGAGCCTCAGTCCTCCCACTGATAACAGTAAGAACGGCACTAAATACCATCCCAGTGGAATTATTGTGACGCTTAAATGAAATACAGCTCTTAAAGCACTGAACACTATCTTTGGCTCACTGTAAGTTCTCAATAAATAATATTATTTATATATAGTCTCATTTAAACTTTTCTCAACAAAATTATGTCACATTCACTGGCAGTTAAGCACAGTTCCTTTATATTTATAAAGCCCAATTGTGCCAAGGACATGGAAAAAGCTAATAACTCACCTGGGTAGAGACCCACGTGAAGTCGTTCACATAAGCCCATCAGCACCCCAGAAGTGAGTGATGTGTGGGGGTGTTTTCCACAATGTCCATGCTCTAACCAGAGGGCACCTAAAATGATTCCCTCCGGGAGCACTCGCCCCCTCAGGCCAACTCCATCTCTCTAATACCTATTCCATAGGCCGCCCTGCCACCCACATGCCCCTTCCTGTCATGTGCTTTTGATGGTGGAGTGTCTAGGTTAGTCTATTTCAAAATCTCAAGCTCCCAGTTTGCCTAATAGCACCAGTTAAAGACCAATAAAGCAGTGGTGGGATTTTACTTTCTTTCTCTTCCTTCCTCCCTTCCTTCCTTCCTTCCTTTCCTCTCTGTCTCTCTGTCTCTCTCTCTTTCTTTCTCTTTCTGATTTTTAAACAACCAAGTAAAACCCATTCAAAACAGACAAATGTGTGCTAGTTATGTTCCTGGAAACTGAAAGGAGCTCTGTGAAAGGAAGCAGCAAAACGTATAAAATGGTCAGGGACTTCCCTTTCATTACGGTTATCAAATTTCAAAATTAAAAAGTCAATAGGGGTATAATATTTATTCAGGGGACACTGAGCACATGGAACAATGCTCAAAGGTGCATTTTAAAGAGCTTCAAGCACGTTACAGGAGTCAAAAGTTATAAGACAATAAAAATACTATTACAGCCCATTAAGCATGTTGTAATGGAGCTGAGGGATGATGCAGTCATGTTTTGCAAAAAGTTATTTTCACCCATCTCCCTAAGAGGAAATTCAGTACAATGCAAATATTCTCAGACAGGAAGATACACAAGAATTTCCAAATAATACAAAAACATGCTTCGCCACCAAAGCACAAGTCAAACAGGAATCTGAGTTTTAAGGGCATTCAGGAGTAACATAAACCAGAAGACAGGACCAAACTGAAAAGGCATATTTTGTTTTGTTTTGTTTTTCTTAATGTGTAAATCACTCGGATTTGTCAGGGTCAATAGCTTAAAATTAATTAGGTCAAAGGTTCAGGCTTTCAATACTTTGCATTCATTGTTTCTGAAAAAGAAATATGTCCTTCCCCACACAGTGGGGGACAACTCTGTATTTTTATGATCCCATAGTTTACATGGTCATACTCCTGAGTTGACAGTTCATAGAATAATTTTCCAATTTTTTCCCTCTCTACACAACTCAGTGGAGAACACATCTAAGGTCTTCATCACGTTAATGATAGCTGTTGACTGTACCATTTTTTCATTGCTCTATTTCCAGCATCTGGAATAGTACCAGCTCCCGATAAATAGGTGTCCAATAAATGTTTTTGAATGAATATATTAATTATTCAATGATCACCCACATATATTTATGGATGGATGGAGGTAGAACTATATGAATATGTATACGCCCATACACACAGAAATGGCTCGGGAAATTTAAGAAAGGTGAGGGAAGAGAGCTCTCATGTTTTAAGCACCAACCGCGTGCCCAGCTCTGATTTAGTATTTCACTGATATAGTTGCAGTTGACCCCCACAACAACTCACAACCAAAGCTCACCGAGAAGAGGCAATAAGAACATACAGCAACCAGAGTCTTACAGTTAATGTGTTGCGGAAATAAACTTTGAACTCCCTGCATTTACTTGACTGTTAGCTCTCCAGCATGCTACATCATGGGATTCACTCCTCTCCCCACCCGTGGCTCTAAGTAATAGTCATTTAAGAGCAAAATATGGGGCATCTGGAAGAACCTCTGAGCTACACAGGACATCATGATGATCTGGTACAAGCCCTCAACAAAGACACATGATGAGGATGAGTGGGGAGATCTGGCAGGATCTGTCTTGAAAGTAAGGATTTCATGCTGGTCAAGATTTCTGGAGCCATTAATTCTTACGATAACCAAGATTCAAAGGTTAAGCAGCAAGAACACAGGGTTATAGGGTTCACAGTGGTGGAAGTGAATCCCATGTATCTTTTTGACTCTCACCATGCTAACGTACTAATATCGAGATTCATTCTTCTTCCAGCTAGATCAGTGGTTCTCCATCGGGGGCAATGTCTGGTAACATTTTTAACTGTCACATTGGAAGAGTGTTGCTGGCATCTAGTGGGTAGAGGCCAGGAATCCGCCAAGCATCGTACAGTGCACAGGACAGCCCCCCCCACCAGGAAGAATTACCTGGACCAAAGTGTAAACAGTGCCAAGACCGAGACATCTTGACCTATAATCAATATCCAAAGCACTCATTTGATTCACTGACTTAGGTACTTGAGTGTCTTCACTGTCCTATGCCTCAGCGACATGGTGGTAAGCAAACGGGACGATGTCCCCTGTCTGAGAGTTTGCATTCAAAAGTGGAAGGTGGACCCTGAGGATGCGCAATAACGGAAACACAGCAGTGACACGGAGTATGTGAGAGTAGTACAGGGAAAAGATGATGGTGACTTCAGGGTACAGAAGAGCAGGGGGACAAAACTGGAACAGGAAACGGCCGCTTTGCTATCAGAAGATTTCCCCAGTGAGTCATTACCAGGATGGAAGGAGCACCCATGGAAAATCAAATCACAGATGACAGCGCACAAGCAAATAATCCACTTAAAATCTCTTTTGAATTGTAAACAGTGGGGACTGGCAAAGTTTGTAATAATGAAGACTTTATTCAAATTGGGCTTTTACAATTTTCAACATTACTTCACGCTTGTAGATGTGTTCCGGAAAGGTTTCACTTAATATAGCAATCTGTACTTGTGGAAAAAGCCAGGGACTGATTTGGAAATGCTCTCTTCTTTTGTCACTATCTGAAAAGTTTTCTTCAAGGCACTACAAATGTCACGTGCATCAATGTGCTTATGCCAATGTACCTTTCTATACCCGAGCCCTAAGGCCATCCTCAATTCACAAATGGGTTACCTTACAAAAGTTTATTTGCAAATCAGTTACTTGGAAGTCAGAATATATATTCCCAGAGAAACAATACTGTGTTAGATTCCTTAGCCAGGAAACAAAACTCTGTCTAACTCACACTGTATCTATGTTAAACTACCAGAGCTAACAATTTTCAACATTTGCTTCTATGGAAGACACTGGGAATTCGCAGGCCTACTACCTTCCTGACAATGAGAATGAGGGAAACGAGGTCCTCCCACGCCCTGGTGGCTGTCTTGTGATAAAGGCAGGGCTAAGATGGTCTCTAGCATGGTGCTGGGGGGGGGGGGGGTAAGAATCTTTACCAGGGGAAGGAAGCGAAGGGATGGGAACTTGAGTGTTAAGTGAAGCACTGGGAGTCAAGCTATGGCTAAAAATGTTTGGAGTAACTCACTCAACACGTATCTGGCTAGAAGCTGGAGAAGCAGTGATGAATACGGCTGGCCCCATCTCTTCCCAGATGTAAAGACTAAGAATCTGTCACGTGGGAGAGGAGGCAAGTGGCAGAGGGGCAAACAGGATGATGGAGTGGGGCTGTGGCCCCAGGCAGGGTGAGTGGCCCAGCGAGAGGTTCATGGTGAGCGTCCTAAAGAGTTTCCTTTTGTAGAAGGAAAGGGAAAGAAATCATGAATTCAACTAAAAATCATTCAGTAAGGACCTTCCAGATTTCAGCCCACTGAATCAACTCCCTCATTTCACAGAAGAAGAAAACCCACATCGAAAGGAATCGAGCTATAAATCTGGAACAACATCTACAATTCCTGATAATCAAGCTTCTATGAATATGTGCTTTCTGGATATTAAGTTGCTCTTTCATGGCTACAGAATAACCAAGACCAAGTCTTCCTCTTGTTTATAAGTTGTACCCTAGAGTGGCAGGAAGAGCCTCAGTGATTAATAAAGAAAGGACATTAAAAGCCAACTCTTTTATTTTATAGGTGAGAAAACAGAGGCCCAGGGAGATAAAGTCATGTGGCCTGTCCAAGACGAAGGCAGAAGGAGGGCTGCTGGCTTGCGTGACCGAGCAGTTTCCATTATCCCACTACCAGCCTGCCACTGTCCAAACTGCACATGAGAGGGGAAAACACCACCTCTGGGGGTAGATATATATGTAGACTAAACAGGCACACTCCTCTAAGCAAAGATTTTAAATATGCTCCCCAACTTATGAAAACTAGAGTTTAAAAAATCATATATGATTTTAATCACTTTGTCTAAGCCAAGTATGAAATGAGTGTTTCTAAAACAGCAAATTTTCTAGAAAATTAATGTCTGCCCTTTAGATGCCCCAAATAATTGACCATATATTAGAGAAATTTATTATAAGTATCAGAATTACAGCCTATTGAAATACGTTTTCTTCCCCTGAATTCTTTAAGCCATCATTACACTCCTTAGTAATTGAGGAGTTTGTATGGATGTTAAGCTACTGCTGCGGCTTCATATCCCACGCTTCCTTCTCATAGCCCTTTAATTCCAATCAGATGCTCCCAGTCTTCTACAGACTAAGAAATCAGATCACAGAGACAGACAGAAAACTGTGTAAGGTAAGAGTCCAAAAGCTCTAAGAGAGGGCTTATCAAAGTAAAATAATCATTATGATGTCAATTTTGGTGGCTCAGAGCATCTCTCATGACATCATTCTGAATATATCTTACCTATCTCTTTTGATTTAAATTCAGTAACACTTTATATTAAGTCCAAAGCAGTTTTCTGAATAACTGAGATACTAAAAGTTTAAAACTTCAGTAAGCAAGGTTGAAATAATTATTAGGTATATATATATATATATATTTTTTTTTTTTTCTTTTTCTAGCAATGTGTTTCCATTTTACATCTAATTTTAAACACTCCTAAATATTCTTCTTAGTATTGTTCTTGACATATGAAAATAATGATTTTTAGAACAATCAAGTTACATATTTCAGTTGAAAGTGCTCCTTGTGGATAAAAATGAATAGGTAAAAGTCATCTAAAGCAATTAACTTTAGAAACATAATCTCTAACAAAAGGCATATGAGGGAGTGATATTAGGCAGCAATAGGTGCAAATGAAAAATTGTAGCAGCCTCAATGAAGTCATTAGGAACTAAATGTCTATTTGTTAAGGTGACCTCAAGGCCTCCAGAAAGCAAATGTGATGCATGTGGTAATGACCGTAACCCCCAAAGTAATTCAGTGACCCAACTGCATACACCCTTTGCTAAGCAAACTCTAAGTCCATAAGTCGCGGTAGCCGAACCCCACCTCCCCGCGCGTCACTCCAGCGTGCCGAGCGTGCTGAAGGGCACTTCACGTTGACAAACGAGAACCACACTCCTAATCCCGACAATGTAAAGCTACAACTTTATTATACCATATGAAGTCAGGGACACGGAGTCATCAATAAAGACTTTTTAAAGCCTTATAAAAAGGAAATGTGGGTGACGCTTTTTATAAATGCAGTTTGGAAGAGGGACCTTCTCAGTAATAAAAACAGAATGAGTGCATCCGAACACTCAGCCGGCGTAGCAGGTTTAGATGATCTCGAAAGGGCTCCTCCAGGAGAAGCTCGGTTCCCATCACGGCAGAGGAAGCACAACTTTGGGAAACTTACTAACAGTGGTGCTTCCCTTTCCCTGCAGCTCACAATCAAGTATCGTTGATCAGTCTCCCTTCTGCCAGTGTGCTTTCTGTATACAAGCTGGTAGCGCTGGAGAAGCTGTCTTCTTCTTTCTTTCCAACTCTTAGCCTTGGTGGCCAGAAGTGTCTTTGCAGCTCAAACAGTCCCGCCATCTGCCAGCAGTCTCCCGCCCTGCGGGACCGTCTGCCAGCCTCCTTGTCCGAGTCCAGCCATGCAGCCCGGGTGCTGTTTCAATGGCTGTCGCCAGCAGAGGGGGAGAAAAGAGCAAACCAGCACCTTTCCGCTGCCACAGCCCTTCCCGAGCACCCCGGACGCCGTTCCCTAGCCCACTGGCTCTCCAGAGGACAAGAGGCTCAACAATCTGAATGGTAACAATTTCCTTTAAATGTTGTCTTCCCTGTTGGAATGAAGAAGTAGACGAATATAGTACATTAATACAATCAGTCACGGACATACGTTTTTATGGCTATGTTCCCATTTTGTTTTTATAAGGCATTCTTAATTACAATAAATTATTTTTTTTTGGATAAAGAAGCAAACAGGAGGAAACAATCCTTATTCTTACAGTTAATCCTGATTATTTTAAAAGCAACTTCTGGTAGAAATTAATAATTCAGTTGAATGTTATTAACAGAATAATGGTAACTTGATGCTGCACTGCACTGTTCTTCATTCTAATCTACTTAAAATTCCTGACTTTAAAGGAGAAACAGGAGCTGCATAACAGTCTCTTAACGAGGTTAAGCCTGGAGAGTTCCATTAATACCCTCCCTAAGGCCAGCAGGAAATTCCTTAAAGCAAAAGGGTTTCGGGCTTTGCTGTGGATTATGCTCAAGAGGTTTTCTTTCTAGATTTGTTACTGCTGGGAATTTATCTAATGTCTCCATCACTGCCCGGGCTTCAGAGGGAGGCCCTTTTCATTTCCAATCACTCATCGGAATCCCCGAATAACTCGACTACCATGAAATTTGGAAGCCCTGGCTATCCCAGTACCGAAATTAAATTAGCATTTAAGTGAATGTCAGGAATCAAGCTCACTTATAAGAAATGGTATCATTCTACCCAAATGTCAGAAAATATTCATATTTGAAACCGCAACATCTGAGGCTCCCCAATCTCTAAAAACAGATGGGAGTGTCCTCTGCAGGCTCGTCTGACCTTTAGAAAAGGCGGCGGGTGCTCTTATTGTATTAACCTTCGCATTTCTTTCAGCTGCGGAAACCACAGAGCTTGAGGTCGGGATATGGCTATTCTCATCAATTTCTAAAAACACGCCATGTTTTCTCTCCCAAAAATGTGGATAGTAAACAGTCTCCAGTGTTAATTTACCAAGCTTCTATCTGCCACAGAAGAGCACATACTCCTTATAGTTGAGTACTTATGAATATCACTAAGTAAAGTTTCACAAGAACTATCGTAATTCATATTCTGCTCATTTCAAGTAAAAAAAATTAGCTTTTAAGTTTTGCTCTTAAGTGTCACAAATACGTTGTCCCTTGAAAAATATCATTTTTAACAAAAATTATGTAAAAATAATATTTAATTCACATTTAAGATTTTACATTCCCATTTCACTAAAATTGGGAAATGGAAAAGTTCTTAAAAACTTTCCGTTTTCCTTGAATACATAGACAAAGCTGTGTGGAATATCAGAAACATGGAAATAAGTTGGTGAAGGTTGAAAGACATAAATATTCTGAAGTATAAGATCATTTTTTAAAAATCCTCATTCAGATCATAAACAAAGGTGTTTTAAGTAAAGGTCCTTGAAATTGAGAGATTTTACCAAATGATAAAAACTAAGAAGTTAATACAATGGTCTTAATAAATTATCTAAAAAAATGATTAAGTAGTTTCCATAAGTTTAAAGTTATTAATATGCTACTGGATCAATGTATAAGTTAACATGAAGTCAGCAGTTATAAATACACATTAATCCCACTGAGAACTGGGTTGAATGGCAAACCCAGGATAGCAAGTGTTCAGAGCCAACCATCTCAAACGATTAAGATCTGCGGGGAGATGTGTTCGCCTCACCCCTTCTCTCGTGGGGTGAACTCTCTTCCAAATAGGGCCCCCCCCAGGGCCCCAGCAGAGTGAGACACTGGTCCAAACGGCTTTCACTCTCGGGAGTCACAGTTCCTTTCTGGCGAGGAGGCTCGCCTCTAAAATCCTGGTGCAACGTCACAAACTGACGAAGAAAGCTGAGCCTTCGTGAACTTTGTCACCGACATTAACCGAAGGAAGCTGAAAAAAGATGCTGAAAGTTCGCCAGGGGACTGGTAAGCAGCACTGGAGCAGTGCTGACCGCTCAGCAACCACTGATGAGTGGGGGATTCTTCCTAAATTTAAAAAGTGGGGGGAAGAGAGTCATCTAATTACACCACCACGGCATCACGCAGCTGTATATACGTCTGACCTGAAATCTTAGCGGTCCACAGCCTTTATGACAGAGACTGATATTTCTTTTTCTACTGTTCACCCTTTTGAACAGAATATCCTCTGTTGAGGGTGCATTCGGCCCTGTGTCCCGAGGACGCTGCCCTTTCTGAAAGCTCCTTGATGTCCGCCGTGTGTACAGCAGAATGCTCACTACGGCTCCTCCCCGAGGGGCACGTCCCGTCTGCTCTTGGTAGAAAACGGCAGCACCATCGCCAGATGCACCAGAACCTTCTGCAAAGCCGCGCTTCCTGCCCACACTGCCTCGCCTACCCTGCCCCCCCTCATTCCCGGCTAGTTCCCTCCACTTCCCCAGCCAAGCATTGGGAAGGCTCTTCCTCTAACCTGCACTCCTAGTATAGGGTACTCCCCTCGCTCCTTCACCTATCCTCGTCCTTGTCACATCACAGAAACTCCTCTGTGATCGAGTAATAGAAGAAAGGACCCCCAACCACCACACCGAGCTCTGACTGAACTGCGCCACCTACAAACAGACCTGGAAAGAGGTGGCGCCTTACTTTTTTTGTTCCAACTTGCTCTTTTTTTAAAATTATCTTTATTGTTGAAAGTATTACAGATGTCCTCCTTTTTTCCCCATTGGCCCCCTTCACCCTGCCCCTGCCCTGTCCCCAGGCCTTCACCACACTATTGTCTAATTAATCTTCAGTTTCTTCATTCCTCTGAGCTCTTTCCTACTAATCCCTCCCCAGGCTCATCTTACATCACTGTTTCCCCTCCCCCACCTAGAATGGGGGGCCTTGCTCTTCCATCCCTTCCTTCAGGTCTCATCATAACATCTCTTCCTACAAAATGCTTGTTTGACTCCCTACCTACATTTAGATAAGACTTCTCTATGCCCTGTCCCTCAAATCCTTTACTTTTCCTAACTACCATTTACCACAACTTGTAATTACACATTTACTTGTGCAATGATTTATTAAAATGTGTCTCTCCTGCAAGACGGAGGCCCAGGTGGATAAAGATCATATTGACTATGTGTTCACTGAGGTCTCCTCAGCTTCTAGAACCATGTTTTGTAGATTAAAAGTGCTCAGTTAATATTTGGGGGGGGAGGGTGACTGAGTATCTTCAAGCCATATTTATTTGTTTTTCTCCGCAGGTCATTCATCGCTCATTTAGTTATTTGTTATGGATGCCTGCATGTCCTTTAGTTGGCTGAGCTTGTGTATACGAGAAGTTCCAATACTGACTCTCATTTCCAGCATTCTTAAGTCTGATTTATTCTTTGTAACATGAGCACAGCTCTGAATGAAGACCGAATGATGACTACTGTTGGCTGAACCCTTGGCCCCAAACTCCCTGAGCCTGCCTATGGTTCTGCGCTAGTCCTTTCACACGCTCAGGCTTCATGGAGCCAGCGCTAGATTGTTACTCCCAACTCAGCCCAAACATGACATCCATCAAGGCTTCCCTGACTCCCCACACTGACTGAAATATTTTCCTTGTGATTCCAAATCTCCTTTCTATTTCGTTGTTATAGGGATTTCAAATAGTATTATAGTTCACAACTTACCCAACTGTCCCTCTCAAAGGCTTTTAATTATTCAACACATATTGTCCAAATTGAACACAGGACACAGTAATATGTAATGAAATTTGATAAATGATCAGATGCCATGATGATAATGGTAAGAAAAAGAAATGTGGCTATAAAGAAAATAGAACACCAAAAATAATGTCAAAGAGCAGAAAGTAGTGAACCCTTCTTAACAAATTCTTGTTTATTTTGATAATCAAGCAGTCCACAGAACTCCAAGACATTAATGTTTGATAACAATGAAGACAAACAATTGAGAAATACCATAGACTCACTTTGGGATTGAAATAACTTCAACATGTTAAGTTTTATTACTAAGACATCAAATCAGATCCTGGTGAGTTCCTTTTTATTATGTATTTTATTAGTGACAGAGAAATATTCAACAGTCCTCATTCCATCTCAGTTAAAGAAATGCTAGCTGAGTTACTGAGCCTTTAAAACTTAAGTTAGCACTTAAAATGGAATAATTAGAGCAGCATTTATAATTAAGAAATGAGACGCTCTGGAGCATTGCCTTCCTGCAGAATTACGCGCATCTCAAGCGCATTAAGCCTGCGACCGCAGGCACCATGCCTCGGCCTCTTGGGAAACACACTTACCCCTAGAAATCCACGGCTTAAAGCAGCTTTCTGTGTACGTGGATTTTTTTTCCCAGTATTTAAATATAAACTCTGATAAAATTTGTACTTAATGTTTATCACATTATTCCAATTTGTGACTATTCTTTTCCCACAGGACATTTAAAACATGGGGGGGGAGAGGCAAGACACAATCACCATACACTTTATTATAAAATCACATTGATGTGTTTTTGTGAGAAGCTGTAAGAAGCCTTACCTAGCCTTATCTATAAACATACATTACATATAATATTCTGCAGGATCGCAATTATGAGACTTAAAGAGCACTGCACTCCACTGGAATTTAAAAGCAGAGTATGCACCTAAAACACTATGGAAGAAAACAACTCCCAAAAGAGCGAACAGTTTTTACCAACAAAACTTGTTTAAGAATCTAAAAAAGAAAGTATCTCCTGAATGTGTTAAAGGGCAACCACTTGTAAAACACTATTGTCATTTCACTTTCTAATCTCTCCTTACATCAGGCTGTGGGTGTCGAAACAGTTTCATACTCAAATTGTTTCATCAGTGAAAACCACCTATTAAATCAGAGCTCAGGCGTGGTCCACGTGATTTTGTTCTTTTTGTTGAGATCATTATGTTGGCCAGTTGAGAATGAGCATTTCATTGCGATGTGCCCATTTGTCAATACTGACACAGAGCTAAGCTTGCTAATCTATTTTAATTGTGTAAAATACGTAAGGGCAGAATCAAATATAGTTTGACAGAGAAAATGATAATTACCAAGGAATCTTGTTCTAAAGTTAGTTTTAGAATAAAAACCTATAAAACAATTTTAAAATTCTGGATCTAGCGTGGTACAATGCTTATTTACCAGGCGTGTTGACAAGAAGATAAATTCTATTCTATTCTTATAATGTTCTAATATTCTCTGGATATTCTGTTATTCCCAAGGCCTCGGGGAAAGTCACTGGGATTAGCATGTGTTACAAACAGCAAAGTCACATCGCACGTCGACCGGCAAACACAGTATTTCCTGTTCTTGCCTACTAATCTTTATGGGCGACTGATGAGGAAAAGCAGAAAGGGAGCCGTGTGTCACCCACAGAGTGCACGGGAAACCAAGAACACTGGCACAGGCCAGGGAAGTCACCCTGCTACCTTTCCTAATGACCCGAATCAGCGACATTCCCCTTAGGACCTCTGCAGTACTCAAGGCTTTCTGACCTGTAGGAGCATTTTCCCAGCTCTAAGGAAAACTCCTATTAGAAAAATAAGCGCATTCTAGTAACCAGATTCAAGTCTAATTAAACTCTTTCGTGTGGAGGTGAGGAGACCGACAGTGCTTCCGTCCTAGTTTCTGTCCTTCCCCAGACGGTAGCGATAGGATCGTCTGACCAGCACTCGCTGCAGCTTGCCAGGCAGCCGTGATGGCGAGGCTGCCAGTGCCAAGCAGCACCAGCACGGGGGAGCCGTCAGGCATTCTACGGGCCACCAGAGCACACTGCGCGGCCCACGGGCAGGGTCCTGATCTCAGCACTTGGTCAGCGGCTGCTTCGATGGCCGGGCTGAAGAGCAGCGCCCCAAAGTGGGAGCCCCTGACTCTGGGAAAACCCCCCAGCACTGCCACCTAGAATTCTGCAGGTGCAATGAGCTTGTGACACAGCTTATATCAGCCACTTCCTGCTGAGCCAGGATCACCAGATGTAACAACTTCATCAGTCTTTTCCCTGCTCATCACATCCACCCCATGCATCACGCGAGCATGCACATACCTCCACTGATTAAGGCCGTTCCCCCAGGTTCACTTCTCAGAGCTTAGGAGTCCCAGACACAATAGATAGATTTACCTTCCACAAAATATCAAGGGGACAGAGTGTCCTAAATTACTTCTTTCTACTGGAAGGGTCAATTCAACAATGGGACGGTACCTTTCCCAGTTACATTTATTTAGTAGGAAAACCAGATGGGAAAAAGTAACAAAACAGGAATAACATAGCACCAATTATCACATCAACTAGTGTTTTCAGTGAAGCAATACAGAGATAAAAATGTAAACTGAGCTTTAAGTAGCAAATATGCAAGCACCAGATCCCGGGGCCTTGCCAAAGCAAACCAGCCAAGCCATTCCACATGCCTGGCGACCCTCTGGGACCTGACTAACACACGCACGCTCTGAGGGAGTTGTATATGTGTGGGTACATCCATAGGTACGTGTGCACATGTAATATATGCCAATCATTCAGTTATTAGAAAGATAAATACCAATTTTTCTCATTCTCGGTGCACTAATTCTCAATCTCTCCATTAGCAGGAACCACCACTATTTCCAGACACTCAATGACAATTTGCTTACCTTTCTGTGAAATGACAGACTCACTGAATTCCACTTTTTGAGGATTACTTAGGCTGGCTGAAAAAAACTTTAAAGCTAATTTAAGTATAGGTCCTAGCCTTAAGTAAGTATATACCACCAGGAATAGAAAAGAATGGTGTTTTGAAAAACCAGTTTTTTTCTTTTGAGGTTTGTTCCATTCTCACAAATGCTAAGTGAGGTGTCACAAATCAGTCATTAATCAGTTGCTCACGAAGCCCTAATGTGTAAAACTATAGTCTTTTAAAGATTATTTAAATTGGTGTTTGGGGACGATCCCATTGTACTAACATTTAAATGTAATCAAAAGGTTCAGAAGTTAGATTACAGAGATGTCAGCACTTCACTACTCCCTAAATGCCAACATGCTTCTCATATTAGTGAGCATCCAGCACCTCAAAGGCCCCTCGTTTAGAAGGTTGCCACAAGGTCAGTACACAGCCTGGTCATGTGCCGAAACAGCCAAGCCGAGTGGCTGAGCTCAGAAAGTCTTAATTACAAATACATGAACCAAAAGAGTTTCTATTTTTAAAGACCATATATACAGTAATTTATGAATTAGGAATAATAATAATTCTCAGGAGATGAGTGTCTTGTACATCTTACAAAGTATTCATTTTTCTATCTGCTTGAGAAATGACAGCATTCTAATTATTCTGTCAAGGTTAATATACCCCAAATTAGACTCTTAAATCTCAGTGGACGTCTCTTTCCAATAGCCACTACTTCTCATTTGTGACATTTTTCCTCCCTAAAATTATGTGTTGCAAGAATTTTCATAAAGTCAATTTATATACCCAAGCAACCTCTAAATCAAAGACATGGCATGCTACAATCATGAGATAAATTAGAAAACAACCCTAAAAAATCTTCACAAGTGCTCTAAAAAGAATCTTAAACATGGATTTTTAAAAATCATTAATAAGCTTGAAGTTTCAACTTCTAGTAAGATAAATAAAACTCTAAATGAGGAACATAACAAAGCGAGATAATGTATTTCAATGTAAAAAATGAAAGTTTTGAATCAAAGACAATAAAAAATCCATACTGGCAAAATCAAAGTGAAAGATGGACCCAGGAAATGAGTAAGCATTAAAGCCTAATTTTATTCTGAGAGTAGATGACAAAACTTAGTAATCTTGACATTATTCGTGCGCATAGGCTATAGGAGAAAGGAAACAACCACTAGAGAATGTTGACAATAAAGAGTTTACAGTAGGCCTTCATAATAGATATGCACAAAAAGCTAGGACATAAGAAATCTATAGCAGAAGTGCAATAATGTTGAAGAATAAATTCACTACATGGAGGAGATCGACAAGTAACTTGCCTATCTTGACACTGGCAATAGGTGCAAGAGAACTGGGGGGAATCACATCTGAATTCATCCTTCCTGGATTCCAAAACCAGAAGCTGGAACTTAATTTAAAGTGATTCTGGTAGTAGTGCTCCCAATTGGTGGGCAGGAAAAGAAAGGTACACGTGTATCCTAAAATAATCCCCTCAGCATTCTAAAGAACATAGATTAAAATAAACAAACAAACAAACAAAAAAAAACACCTTACAAGGCGCAACAAAAGAGAGTGTGATACGGCAGAAACAACAGGATCAAGTCTGGGAAGATATGACAAATCAATTAGAAGGTTAAAACTGAAAATGTAAAATAACTGTTTCATGTATCAAAGGAATGAAAGAAGCTTTAAAAACAAAGAATAAGAGGCCATAAACATGATGCAGCTGGTCTTACATAGATGAATATATAAAATAGCATGTTAGACATCATCAAAGAAAAACTTGATGAAATAGAAATAAGTTTGAAGAAATAATCCAGATGCAGCCCATACAAGTTAAGAGGAGCAAGATATAAAAATACATGTTTCAAGTGTAGTGAAGACAGAGCTAAATGCTCTAACATGTATCTAGTCAAAGTTTCAGAAAGGAAATAGTGAAGACGAAATCTTCAAAGTGCTAACTGCTATAGGTTTTCCAGAATTATCAAAAGTTATCAAACAATATCCAACAAATGTCAAACAGGATAAATTTGAAAAACCAAAACAAAAGCCCACAACTACATACATCATAGCGAAACTTCAGAAGAAGAAAAAAAAGAGAATTGAAAAACAGTGAGAGGAAAACAGATCAACTACAAAGGAATTGTAAGTACACTAACAGCTCACATCTTGGCAGCAACCACAAAAGCCAATAAGAGTGGACTTATTTTTTTCTATGTGCTGTAAGTCACTGTCAATTTACAATCCTATACCACCTGAAACTAATTTCTGAAACCAGAAAGAAAAGAAGCAGCAAAAATGAGTGCATTTACTATTTAAGAAATGGTTAATTATGAGTGTTAAATTATCTAGTTTTTTTTTTAATGAATCTGAACAAGCTAATTCTGAAATTTTTATGGAGAATCATATAGCTGAAAAATAAACAATATACCCTAAAGAAAAACAAGATGAGGGGACCTGCTCTACCAGTGAGTCTATCCCATTAAATATTGTGATCCTTCTTCCAGCCTTGTCTTCTAAATCCTTTAACTTTCCTTTAATTCTAAGAAGTGAGAATAGGATTTATCTTTATGTATTTATATAAATATATATAAATATATAAAAATATAAATAAATATATATATATTTCAGAGAGAGAGGAAGGGAGAGGGAGAAAGAGATAGAAACACCAATGATGAGAGTCATTGATCTGCTGCCTCCTGCATGACCCCTGCTGGGGATCGAGCCTGCAACCCAGGCAGATGCCCTGACCAAGAAACAAACCATGATCTCTTGGATCATAAGTCAATACTCAACCACTGAGCCATGCTAGCTGGGCAGGATTTATCATCTTTTAATATTTAATATTTTTTGTTTATAGATCCAACCCCCCATATAAGAAATACATGCTCAACACTGCAAGGATTTTTGTTTTGTTAACTGAGTTATCTCAAACATCTAGAACAGTGCCTGCTACATCATAAGTACTCAATAAATGTGTTGAATAATGAATGAAATGAGAATTTAAGAGCTATAGACAAAATGGCCAATGGACCAGAGACCTCAGAAAAAGACCCATGCCATTTATGACATATTTGATTACTGGAGAAAGGGTGAATTTTCAGTAAATGGTCCTGGGTTCAATAGTTATCCAAACGAGGAAAAAAAATGAAAGTAGACCATGCAGGAATTCACATAACATCCAATCAACTACAGGTGGATTATAGATTTTATGTAATACCTTTAAGACAATAACCAAACCATATTTTTAAGAAAACAATAAAAATGCCCATAAAAAATAAAACAGATGAAGAAATCAACTTGGATGTATTCTTCCAATTAAACATTATGTAACAGCTAAGACAAAATCAATTTACTGGGCTACAAAGTTATGAAAGTAAGCTGAACTAAAAAATACAAGAGTGCTTGATTCATAGTAAATCTAAATATTGTAAGAAATTTCACTTTCAGTTCTCTGTGTGTGTGTGTGTGTGTGTGTGTCCTAATTTGTCATCAAGACATACTTCTTGTGAGGGCTGCCAGTCAAAACTAATTAAAAAGAACTGCTCTATATTAGTGACAACAAATCAGCAGCAGCTACTCATCATCAACATGGGTGAATAAAAGCATAATGTAAGGAGGAAAGGAAAGTTACAGAAAAATGGGTAGCATAAAATTCCATCAAGACACAAACACGTCTATGTACACAATGTGTTGCTTAGAGATACAGAAATACATAGTAATCGTCTATTCCTTAATTTGTGTGTAACTACACGGGATTGTTTGTTTTACTATTGAAACTGTGTATACATTTTTACATGTAGCCTTTGGTATATGTGCTTTGCAATAACACTAACAAACTTAAAATATGAGTATTTTAAAATATGCAACACACTTTATAAGCCGAGCATGATCGGACTGTGCAGGGCTCCGTAATCCCCCTGGGTCTCCAGGCAGAGAAGGTGGGCAGGAGGAGAAGCACTGACATTGCCTGTGGCTCAGGAATTCGCACACATCTCAGGCAGGCAGAATCCCCTGACGTGAGAATTCTTTCTCCTCAACAAGGAGGTAACACATTCATCCAAAGACACACAGAAGGCAATGAGACAAGAAATATTCTCAGATATCTGAAGCCTGAATACTACTTTTAACTTCGGCCTAATACTCTACAATGTGACCACTGTAACAGGCTTAAACGTTTCTCACCGGTGACCATGAAGGGTCATGATCACTTGCGTTAGCCATCACAGATCCCAGTGCACATGCCGGCGTATTTCTCTAGGATAATGGCCTGCACTGGAAGGCCGGATCGAAAGTTAAGCGTATTTCTGGTTTTGGAGGCTACTCCCTGACTGCCTTGCCAAAAAGGCCTTACCATTTTTCATCCCCACCGCCGCCACGTGAAGCAACCGCTTCCCCGCATCGGGGTGTGAAAGTCAACACTGGGCATCATCCTTAGATATTTTGCCAGTCTTCAAAGTGCTTTGCTTTCATTTTCAATTCCCAGATAAATAGTGAAAATGGGCATTTCTGTATTCTTATCATTCCTTTCTTCTGTAAATTTACTGTTCAAAACCTTCCTATTTCTTTCCTATTCTTTTTTTCATTATTTCCCATTTTGATTCATAGGGACTTCTTTCCTATTCTAGATATTAATCCTTTGACTGTTAAATAGGCTGCAAATATTCTTTCTATTTGTCTCTGGCCTTTTAATTATGTATATCATTTTATCATATACATGTTTTCCACTTTTATGTAGTGTTATATGTAAAATGTTTCTAAGGCGAGCAAAGGTGAGGAGATTACATATCTCAAAAATACTTTTCAGATAAATTACTATCTATACAAATACACTGCAGAAAAAAATATGTGGTTGTTGTTTTTAAACAGGAAACCTCTCTAATGGGTTTGAGATTGAGGTGCACTTGTGAAGGTTACAGTTTTATATGAAATAAAATGAGCTGAAATCAGAATCTATTCACTCCTTTACCTATAGAAAGGCGAGAGTGTCTATGCAAGGTTCTCAGAAATGAAAGAAATCAGCCATACTCTTATATTCTACACAAGAGTAAATCAGACTAATGCGTGTGCACAATCCTTAGAACCTGTTTTTCATATAAAACACAAATAAGTACCATCAAGATTGCAAAAATATATTTTAATCCTATCTCTCACATACCTAACAATGTAATTTTTAGTCTTTGAGCAAAATCTGGACAATATTCAAATAGATTCCCAGTTGGCATTTTATGGTTTCTATAATAAAGCTTATAGAAAATTTTTGTAAGCGTTATGAAAAATAACAAATTATGCCCATCTAAGGTTAAGATTTTCCACATAAAAAAGTTGTTCAAGACAGAAAGTTAAATGTAGTTCTTTTCCTCGCCATACTTCCCTTTAAGTCAGCAGGAAGATCGCAGAACATAATGAGCGGCGGCTACGTCTACTTTTTATGGCTTCTAGTTTATTCCCTTTGAAGGTCATATTAACACCTGTCAGATTATACTCCATTACATTCTCCCAAATTGACTTCAATTCAACACATGCTTCTATTTGCAACTCTCATTTAGCTATAGTTCATCTTTAGCATGCACGATACATTTTCCTACTTTAAGATGTATACTCTGAGACTCTGTATCTCAAAAACAACCTTGCATCTTTCTCCCCCTCTCAAGAAAGTGACCTAGAAATGTGGTTCAGGGTGGAGAAGATGGATTAAGAGGGGCTGGAGTCAGATGTCAAATGGCAATAAACTCACATATAAAAATATAACCTTGTCATATTTAAAAGTATATGTAGATGGGTAAGTCAGTGATGCAGGTTATTAATAAAGTTTGGAATAAAATGGAACTTACACCATACTTGTTCAAGTTCTTACGTGAAATCGATATCTTATATATTTTTTATCGCACAGAACTTTAATAAGTTGATTTGAGATAAAACAAAATTTGTAACTCAGGAGAAGAAATGCTTTAGCATTAGCTTAACAAACACTTCCTGACTGCTCTCCAATCCGTGACACCATGCGGGGCTACATGTCTGACGTGAAATT
Organism: Miniopterus natalensis; assembly: GCF_054644295.1. Classification (NCBI taxonomy): domain Eukaryota; kingdom Metazoa; phylum Chordata; class Mammalia; order Chiroptera; family Miniopteridae; genus Miniopterus; species Miniopterus natalensis. The sequence continues at coordinate 20,628,054 of NC_142088.1, forward strand.
ACGACCTCCAGCCCCACCATCAAGGTGCTCACTAGGTAGTGCCGAAGTTTTAACTTGAACTTCATATTTTTAATAACACATGGCTAAAATAACATCTCAGTAAGAACATTTTTCATCTCTCAAAGGTGAACTTTGACATAAACTACTTTTATAGATTAAAGTATTAAACTAAAATTTTTTATTTTTTTAAAAATATCTTTATTGATTTCAGAGAGAGGAAAGGAGAGGGAGAGAGAGAGAGAGAGAGAGAGAGAGAGAGAAACATCAATGGGAGAGTCATTGATCGGCCGCAGCCTGCAGCCCGGGCATGTGCCCTGACTGGGAATCAAACCCCAATTGCCTGGATCCTAGGTCGATGCTCAACCGCTGAGCCACGCCCGGCCGGGCTAAACTAAAATTTTAAATTTAGCACTTCCAAACTAATATTGCTAATCAAGCAACTTTAATTTTTAAAATTTATCATTGCCTGGCCGGGCGTGGCTCAGCGGTTGAGAGTTGACCTAGGATCCAGGCGATCGGGGTTCGGTTCCCTGTCAGGGCACATGCCCGGGTTCCGGGCTCGATCAATGACTCTCATCATTGATGTTTCTCTCTCTCTCTCTCCCTCTCCTTTCCTCTCTCTGAAATCAATAAAGATATATTTTTTTAAAAAAAATGTTTAAAACGTGTTGCTTTTAAAAAAAAATAAAATTTATCATTATTGTTGAAAGTATTACAGATGTCACCTTTCCCTCCCCCCATTGACCGGCTCCACCCCGAATCCGCCGCACCCCAGGCCCTCCTTACACTCCTGTCTGTGTCCACGGGTTATGCTTTATGCATTTAAGTTTTTTGATTAATCTCTCCCCACCCACTCCGATGGCTGTAATTCATGACTCAGAATGAATCTCATGTTGTTTTTTTCCTATTTGTGACTTTTTGACATTACTGTGGTGTTACTAAAATTACTTCTGCCTTACACGTGGATGGATGAGCACAGTAACTTAGGAAGGATCAAGTGACTTTTGTATGGAAATATTACAATTCCCTGACATCGGTTTAGATGAAAACAAACATAGTGAGTCCCCACACTCCAAAGTAACACTGTGTTCTGGGACTGGCTCATTTGAGATTCGGTGAGATAATGTCAGAACCTTCTTAGCCTAAGTCATGGCCAACTAGTTGTTTCTCACTAAATAGTTCCTATACCCTCTCCACTAATTTGTTAGAATCATTTGACAGGGTTTCAGCTCTTTCATTTGTGCCTTACCACTACTCACACACAAAACTGCTACTAAATAAACTGGTGTTGCCTGACAGTGGGCACTGTGGTTAGACTATAATTGCAGAAATCAATGGTATAAAAATATAAGCAACCTTGGGAGCTTCTGAATAGCAAACGAGAACAAAAAAGAAAAGGAACTAATGATTCTTAGGGAACAAGCATGAAAGAGGTGACATTTCAGAGCCAAACGAAACAGAGCCTCAGGCGCAACTGCAACCCTGGCTTTAAACTTCGGCTGGGTGGCTAGAGAGTCAGCCCAGGGGCGGAAGGGCTCAGGTGTGATTCTGGCCAAGGGCACGTACCCAGGTCGGAGGCTCGATCCCATGTGCGGGAGGTAACCCACTGATGTGTCTCTCTCCCATCGATGTTTCTCTCTCTCCCTCCCTTCCACTCCCTCGGAAAAGCGATGGAAACAATATCCGCAGGTGAGGATTTAAAAAATAAACTTTGGGTAAGTTAATTGAGGAAGCTGAACTGAGCTCTGCACAGGAGATTTGTAACGTGGGTAGCGCACTGCTTACCTCACGGGGCTGGGTGGAGGAGCCAATGTGAAGGCCTAGCCCAGTATTTAGCAACTCATAGATGGGAGTTCCCTCATCCGTCCAACCCCAATGACTGCCAGACTCTTGGCCACAGCTTGCCTCCATTTTTTCTTTTTTCCTCCAAGCTTTCACTAATGCAGCGATTCCCAAAATGTGGGCCCAAGCCTAGCAGCTCCGAACTTGCTAGGAAAGCAAATTCTCAGGCCCCAGTTCAGACCCACTGAGTCAGAAACTGCAGATGGAACCCAGAAGCCTGCGTCACTAAAGAAGGCTCCCAGAGGGCTCTGGTGTGCCCAGTTGGAGAGCCGCTGTTCCTGTGGATCTGGAGCGCATGAAAGTGCTGCCAAGCCCAGGGAAAGGACCCCCTCCCCTAGTCTTGTCCAAGGCTTCCTGACTCACCCCCCGGGGATTCCAGTTCGGCGCAGAAACGCCGGAGAGGGCACCGTGAACTCGGTCCTGCAGAGCAATTGTCTTCCTCAGGGGCCAGGTTTAAACGAGGCTTTACATGTTTTAAAGTTTAAAAATACATTGTTGCGAAATCATTTTTTCCAGCACATTTGCTCGGAAATCCTAGCTGGCTGTAACAAAAACCATTCTCCTACTCTAGGGAGTTTGTAAAAGACAAATTTAAGTGGGAACATCCCTCTAATTTTTCAGGCACATTTTACAAAATTTAATTAGATTCTCACCCTCCATTCTTTAGGAACATATTTTATTCTTTTCTGACACTGATCCCTCATCATTTATAGTAACTCTTCATACCAAATATTGTCAGTGTATCGCTTCTCCTTTTGTCAAGGCTCTTATTTAATACTCTTCATCTGAGAAAACATTATTTAAAGCGAATGAAAGCATCCAAGGCCACCTAATCCTGCAGCATATAAATTCTGTATAATCACTTTTCTCCCTCACACTATCACCCATACACCCATGCTGGTGTCAACACATCTAATATTCAGGAGCCACCAGGGAGTTTTATATCGCCTCATGTCAGAAGTTAGAGGGCCCAGAGATGGGCTTGAAGGATTATCGCTTTGAAAAACAACTACTATTAAGTATACACATACATGGTATCCTGTCCTAAGGTCAATCCTTAAATAAGAAATAAATATAAATGTAAAATGTTTAAATTTTTCAATTAATTTTTAGTCTGACTAAAATTACTCAGTTATTCAATGTCTGTGAGGCAGCTGAACCTTCTGGAACATTACCAATCTGAATTGTGTTACTCACTTGAACTCATCTAAATTCAGTTTGCTATTTTTTTCTAACTTGCTACACTGTAAACATTTTTTCTCATTGTTTTAGCTTTAATTTATTAAGTTGTATTGACACAAAATAATTTTTTTTTTTTTTTTGCAAAAGTTCAGCTGATGACCACTGTGCTACAGTGATGACAATTTGCATTGTATACAATGGGCTACAGAAAGGGCCCACACATCCTAAGGATAACAGAGAAAAGTGCCCTATTTCCAATAGGAGAGGGGGAGAGAGCAGTGTCTTCACTTGAAGTAGGGAAAATAAACCACAAGAAAATCTGTCCATATTTGAAGATTTGCAACTTCTGAGACAAAATCATTTAAACAGGCACATATTCGAGTCATGGCATTGCCTGCGCGCACGCTGACACTAACTAAGACACCGCTCTAGAATGCTACTTGTGGCATTTGTAACTCAATAAGACACAAGGATGGACTTTTTCAGCTTTACAAATAAAATTTAAAAATCAGGTGCACGGTTAGAATGCCTGGAGTTTTTCGCTTTGCCCCCACGTACACTCTGTATTTCCTAACAGCAGTAATTCTGCGTTAGCATCAGTTTCTCAGAGCGGGCGGGCGCTGTCCCGGGGCTCCCCTTTCGGGGCTCCCCTGGAGGCTCTCATTCCCATTCGGCTGTTTGGGAGCTGCCCAGCACTAATTTCCTTCCCACCAGAGTCAACCTACCAGCTAACAGAAGAAAGCCCAACAGGTGCAGATCAACTTTATCCAAGGACATGGAGCCGCTGAGCTTCTTCGATTTTGCAGAAAGAGAGTGAAAGTTAGGTGTAGAGACATTTCCCACCCCACCTCACACTTTTTTTATTTTTTACAGAAAAAATGCCCTTTTATTAATTTACTTCCAATCACTGTAAGTCCTTGAGGGGTACAGGACTACACGGATTCTGTGTCCCACACATTAGCAAGAAGGCTGCTCCGGAATCTGGCAGGAACCCCCATGAGCAGCTAGCTGTCACCTCTCCCCAGGTCACTCGGCTGCGGTTCTGTTTGCCACCGGAGTGGCCGTGTGCTCTTTGCCCGAGCCGGTGAGCACCTCTCTTCCCTAGACGGAATCCCGTTCCCTGTCGAGCACGAACCCCTTCCATTTTAGGCAGAGCTGCGTGCTCCCTCTTGAGAGCCAGCAAAGTGGCCCTGGACGGCAGCCTCCGGACACTGCGGCTTTAGAAGCCCCATGGGTCGCAGCAGCGCCCGGGCGCCAGGCCACCGGAGGGAAGGGGCGGCCTGCGCGGCCCGTGGCCACGGCCAGGCGCCCTGCTTTCCAGCAGTTCCGTTCACGCCGCTTCTCATTTGTGAAGGACCTGCATTAGTGTCTTCGCTAACGAAAAACACTGAAAGAGGATTTTCACTTTGACAGAGACACACACGAAAAAGACAAAAAGCAAAAACAGGGTTCAGCTTTTCTCCCGCAGGCGGCCGGCACGGAGCAGCCTCGCCGGGAGCCAGGCCACCAAGCACACGCGCCACTTCTGCCACACGGGCTGCGTGTCCGCTGCGGCGTTCCTGCTTCCACCCGGCTTAGTGTCAGTTAGGCTCTACGGCTCCCTCGGCAGGATCCGGTGGGCTCCTTGGGGGTGGGGGAACACTCAAAAGTTTCCCATATAAATGAATGGCAACTGTTTCGCTTTATGCCATGTTGGCTAACAAAAGTGTTCATAGGAACACTCTATGCTTGGATAGCAGGAGAAGCCTGTATTTTATAAAACACACACACGGCTTTAGAGTGGAATTTTTCATTATGAAGAAGTTTTCCTATAAAACTGTGGAGGTCACTAAATGACTTCTCCGGAGCTATCACAGGTAACTTGAAATTGAAAATGCTTCTGCATCTTTAAAACTTCCTCAACCCTTTAATCTGTGACCCCTAAATTTTGTTCAACTATATTTTATGTGATTTAATGTACTACTACTAAGTTGAATATAAGCTGTTATTTTTATTATGTTCACAATACTAACCTGTAACAATTGTATAAATTGTGCTGTTCTGATAAACAAAGGGCAGCACATCTCTTATCCTTTCACTCGCTGAATGTGTGTGTTTGAGAGCAGAGGGGAAAGAACTAGTCACGGTGGAAAGGAATGCCTCTCTTAAGTAAAATATAGTAATATAATTTGGAAGTGGCACTGAAGTATTTATTGTTAAATGAGACAGGTCTCTTCACACATTGAAACCACCAGAAACCCAGCACTGCAGACAAGGAAAGCTTTTCATTCAAGCTTTCAATTTTTCCCAATCTCTTTTCAAAGTATCATCCTGAACAAAAGACTTGTTCCCTGCGAGGAATTCGGTTACCAGTTCTTAGGATGATCTCTCTTTCTGTCGATTATACTAACTTTACTTGCCTCCCTTTCTCTTTAATAAAAACATTAAAAAATAAAGAGGCACTAGAGAAATGGAGAGAGTGAAAGATATGAGGAATTGCCGAGGTGTGGGGGAAAGATGAAAACAAATTATCATCCTCTACAGAGAGAATTAAGGGTTTGGCTGGCCACTCCTACCAGATTAAATCAGGGAGCATGTGCACGAAGTCATCACAAAGCTGTGAAGAGGCTTAAGATAAGATGTTTCTAAAAGCAAATGGAAAATATGCGAGTTAATCAAAGGGCAGTTTGAGTTTATTGAGTTATAGCTCTAAAACCTAGGGGGTTCCTAGAACTAGCTTACTGAAAATAAGAGAACAATTTTACTACTTCAACAAAGTATCTACTTTCATAGGAAAATGTAATTGACACAATAATAGGTCATGTGCCTTGTCATCACCGGTGGCCTTGACCATGGAAAGTTACGCTGCTGTAAGAGGACAGACGTGGTGCTCTGCAGAGCAGGAATGAGATTAATGTCAGGCATCGTTATTATTATAATACCCCACAGGGCCAAACTCACCGAAGTATAGTAACTCAAAACAGGGCTGAACTTACAAAGTTTTTATTTTGACTTTATGATGGAAAATTCTTTCCTCAAATTACTATTGATACAAAGCTAACAGAGAAGGACACTGGAGAATCCTCTCACACAGATTTGCTCCGTAGGTCAGTCAGGTCATTTCATGTCTTGAAACTTAAGTCTTGGCAGTAATGTCTCTACATAGAGTGCCCTTCGCTCTACTTCTTGGGGACAAAGTCCCATTCGCCTCAGTATCTGATTTATCTATGACCTTCTATGAAAAGTCTCCTCTTGCTTGGCACTAAGTTAGTTCTTACGATCATATTGTTTTTATATCCCTTTGTTGACCACTTACTCTTTTTTATTTAACAGTATACATAACTATCTCTCCCCTATTATATTATGAGCTCCTGGGCGATGTTATCACTGTCATCTTTGTAGCCCCAGTGCCTCAAATACCATGCTCAAGATAGTTTTGTTGAATGAACCAAATTGGAAGGGGGGTGTTGGGAGTAAGCCTTAGAAAAAAGTGAGATAGGACAAATGACGTTTTTCTGATAGGTGATAATAGCTGATAAAACAAAAAAAAAACAGTCATCATAACTAGAATTCTAGAGTAAACATTAAAGGGAAGCAGAGACCAGGTGAAAATTTCTAAATGAGTATAGCAGCCTAATTCGGGGATGGCCTTTTTTTTTCCTTTTTTTTAAAAAATATATCTTTATTGATTTCAGAGAGAGGAAGGGAGAGGGAAAGAGAGAGAGAGAAACATCAATAATGAGAGTCATTGATTGGCTGCCTCCTGCAGGCCCCCAACTGGGGATTGAGCCCACCACCCGGGCATGTGCCCTGACTGGGAACTGAATCACGATCTCTTGGATCCTAGGTCAATGCTCAACCCCAGAGCCACACCCAGCTGGGTGGGGATGGCCTTTTCTACAGAGCAGTGAGCTTGTCGCTGGAGGGGAGCCAGCAGGGCCTGTTAACAAACTTATTGAGAACCGAATTCACCAACATACAAGGCTGCATGTTATATGAGCAGGTGAAGCTCCCTTTTGGACAGAGCACAATTTTAGTATTTTTATCAGAAGACAATCCAAACATTTAAAATTCCTAGACCCTTTAAGTCAATGAAACCAAATGCAGTTATTAAAAATGTTAAACCAAATGTATTAACCTCAAACATGTTTCTAGATTTTAAAAAGACATCTTGTAAAAGTATATATTGAACTATGTATTTACTATCTGGTGAATAATATAAATGGAAAAGCTTTGATTCTTATATAGTCTTACTTAATCATGAAAATGTACTGGATGACCTCATTGTTATTACTAGAAGGTATGTTATCTTATAATAATTCATGGGGAAGTTTGCCACATCAGGGGTCCAATCACACACCAGTGGGTATTAATTAAACGCCCCATGTCATTGAGGGTGAAACATCTAACTGGGCACTGAGAGTGTGATTTAAAGCAGGAGAGGAATGCTGTTGCTGTAGGGCCTTTAATTTCAAAGGGAATTTTTTTCTTCAAGCCCTTTAATTTTATATAGCATATAAAGTCCACATTTATAACATTTTTATGACCAACAAAGTATATGATCATTATAGAAATAAGTCATCTAAAAACCATAGAAAAAAATCATCCATAATCCCATCTCCCAGAAATAACCAGTGTTGATATTGTATTTTCTTCATATATGTCTTCATGCAAACACACATGCACTTGCTCACACGTATGTAACATACATACCATATTTTTGCTCTCTGGTAATTCAAAGGTGTTTTAGAAGTACATATGGCCACTATTTTATTTATCATATGTATACAATACAGTTCTTAAGTTATGCATAAAGTAAAATTTATATTCTCAATATTTATGATGAACTTGCTTCACAATTTCAAAGATACAGAATTCTAATTTTGAGATGCAAAATATTCTGCTCTCAAACATAGTAAAATAATACCACTCACTGCATCTCCCTGGATAAGCACAATGTATCTATATATTTAATTATCCCACACAAGCCTAAAGAGTACCTTAATAATTCAATGGGGTGAAAAAACATAAAAATTTAAATGAAGCTAAAAGCTTCATTTGTTTAAATGCTAATTTCAAAATACATTAGAAAATGAATGTGTTTATTTTTCCTCTTCTCAGACATGTTTTGATAATGATTAAAATATTTTTTAAACTAGTGGGTGGGTATGTTGAGCGCCTTATTCCAAAACTGAACTCGTTCATTCCTTAGGTCAACAAATCTCCCCTCCCAACTATCACTGCTTTTATAACACAGGAATGCGGGCAGGGAAGGAGAAGGGAGGGGCGAAAATATGCTGTCCCACACCTACATTCTGCTACTTTCTGCACCAAAGTGCCTGCCATCTACCAAGCGGGACGTAGGCTTGTCCGGAGCAGTGCACGGGGTGTGGCTCCCTCATCGCACAAAGTGCGTTACTTAGGGACAAACACATACCTACTCCAAAGAGCTCATTTTAGTTTTGCATACAGTTCTCCCTGGGCTTTCCGGTAATTATCTTATTTGATATATGCAAGGATCCTGCAGGGTTCCATTTCATAAATAAAATCACCCTGGGTGAGGTTAAGTGACTTGTCCCAGTTTAATGTATAAGGTAAGCGGTGACACCAGGACTTAAATGCAGGTGTTCTAGCTCAAACCTAGTGTTTTTTTCAGCCACATCAACTACTGCAATCAACAGGGTACTCAGAATCAGAACTAAAACAATTACTCATCACTTCATGAAATGCAGGTGTCTTTTTTAGCCCACACCGACACAGGAAAAGTGATTTGATCACTTCTGGTTTAATATACACTCCACTGCTGGGCCGTGGGAGGAGAATCGGGGTAGGAGAAATTCCCTCTCCCCTTGTGTTTTAAGCTTTTGTTCTATTTTCTGTTTCCAGCTCCAGTCTATTCATTGTCAAAATGCCTCTCCAGCACGGCCAGGCGAGGCTCAGCGGTTGAGCGTCGACCTAGGATCCCGGAGATTGCAGTTCAATACCAGTCAGGGCACATGCCCGGGTTGCGGGCTCGATCCCCAGTCGGGGGCGTGCAGGAGGCAGCCGATCAATGACTCTCTCATCATTGATGTCTCTCTCTCTCTCTCCTCCTCTCTCTGAAATCAATAAAGATATATTTAAAAAAAAAAAAAAAAAAGCCTCTCCATGGTGGAAATGTATTCCTGTTAATGAAATGTGCTGTTCTCCTAATGAGGATAATAATAAATATATACATGCTACTCAAAAAACTTTTAAGATTTTAAAAAATATCTCTATTAATGCTTTAGCAATGGCCAGATATATCTAATTTTACCTTCACTTAAAGATAGTCTGTCCAGTGCCATTGTAATGTAGCTCCATTACAGGATTCAAACTTGTCTCAGCAGACATTTGCTTGGTTATTTAATGTTAAAGAATTATTTCAATTTCCAATTATTATTTGAATCTTAGCCCTTTCCACCTCCTCTGTCTGCCCAAACACCAGTAAAATGTATGTGCTGAGCATCTAATCTGTGCTGGGCTCTGAGTGTAAGACACAAAATTGGAAATATTTCCTCATGAAGACAACAGACCAGAGGAGGAAACATGTAAAGTGAATACAAATAAACATATAAACAGTAAGAGCAACTACGAAAGAACAAGTTGATAATTTCTGAGTACTTGATGTAGTTTGAAAGATCCAGAAAAGCCTTCCTTGGAAGATGACACTTCCTGTGAGAGCAGAGTGCCATCGCCAGGTGACAGGTGGGCCGGGCTGAACCAGGTGGCACCGCTGATGTGGGCCTGCTGGCTGGAAGACGGGGAAGGCAGAGCCTGCGGCCAGGGCAGGGGAGTGGAGCAAAGCTGTGGTGATGAATTTGGAGAGGGGGAGTCGCCAGGACACTCAGGGCGGCGGGCCATGCTAAACCCCCTGGATTTTATTCCAGGTGAAACGAAGGCATTAAAAGAGTTTAAGCTCAGAGAGGATATGAACTGATATACGTCTTTGGTAAAATTAAACCAGTACCAATATTGGTGTGGAAAACAGGGTCTTTCTTTAGTGCTGTAGCTCTGTTAAAGCAGCCAAGTAACATGGGGCTACTCGAATGTCTTTCAGCCTTTCCCCCAACTGAGAAAAGGGAAATCTCAAACCTTCCTGAGCTGCATCATTCAAAAACACCAGTTAGTATCAAGTGCTTTTAATGCTGAATACTTGGACTCTTCAAGATTTATCTGTAACATGGTATCCATTTATGTGACTATGAAGTTCCTGATGATCAAACCATAATAGGGCATGCACTATACATTCACCGTTTTTCATGATAAATGAAAGCATTGTTAGATAACAAGCTGGAGTTGGAGGGTATTTCCAGTGCAATAAATCTTCTTCTGTAACTTTAATTGCCTGCTTAGAACAATGCTTTTTCTTTTACTACAGCAATAATGCTAAGTTACATCTGTATAGGGCTTCCGTTTCAAAGCCTATTAGTTCTCTAATGATAGGGACCAGGCGTTCAGTTTCCATTTTCTTTTTTTAAAATATATTTGTTATTGATTTCAGAGAGAGGAAGGGAGAGGGAGAGACAGAAACATCAATGATGAGAGAGAGTCATTGATGGGCTGCCTTCTACACGACCCCTGCTGGAGATCGAGCCCGCGGCCTGTGCATGTGCCCTGACTGGAAATCAAACTGAGATCTCCTGGATGGTAAGTCGATGCTCAACCGCTGAGCCACACCAGCTGGGCTTCATTTTCTCATAGCGCCCTGCATACTTTGCTATAGAAGTAAGAGTTGTTTCTGTTTTAAAGACCACTGGTAACTGTCCATTGGAAATGTCGCTGACAAGGAAATGCACTGCATTGGTGGGGGGAGACCCTTCTACAGTATGGCTGTGCTGTGTCATAGCCCCAGGGCACCCTCACAACCTAGAACCCCTTCCTCTGGCAGGTTACTCTCCCCTCAGCTCCCTCACCGGTCCTCTCTGATCCCCACTGCACCTCCACACACACCCCTAATGCTTTTGTTCTAGTTGTTCTTTTAACGTGACGTGCCCGTTCTCGCCTCCTATGAAATTCAACTCCTTCCAACACGAATACAGTATATCCACGGACAAGGTGTATGCTATGAGATGATTCAATATTCCCTCACCTTCTATATTCAAATGGTGGTTTAATTCTTGTCTATACAAGAAAAATCGGCTACCACTGAGCAGATTCTAAACATGAAAACAAGCACGGACATGGAAATCTTGTGGAAGCACAATTTTTAAAAATCCTTCAGAGAGTGCAGAATGTAATTTTTAAGACCATTAAAATGATAATGGGACACTCCACTCATGACTCTCCAAATTACAGTCTACACATACTCAGGAGTCCCTGGAACCAGTGTGACAAATCCTACTCAATACAATGTATTTATACTGTGGCACACAGAGATTCTGAAAGCTTCTTTCACAAAATCCATATACCCCTGTTGATTGCAATAGTCCCCTATCAGTTAGGAAGGTCCCATTACTATAGAGCAGGGACTATGAAATGAACCACTACAGTGAGAAGGCTTTTGTCTGAAAGACAATCCGTTCTTTCACTGCCAAGTATGTACAAAAATAAGCCAAGTCAATTCAGTATATTTGTGTCCCTCTGATTGTAATCAAACTCTGTTCTTATGTACCTTTGGCACAGCACCACTTTCCACTTTTCCTCTATTTTAGAGTTGATTTTCATATTTCTGCTATGTGATGCTTAAATAAGAGCAGTTTTATTTCTGAGCCTGTTATAAAAACAATGAAATGTCTTTATAGTAGCTTCCAATTAAGCATGTAAATTGAGTTTGCGCACGTTTTTATATAAACGTGATATTTAAAGAATGTTGTCCTCATTTTTAGATGCAGTGATAAGAAATTGTACTACTTTTCCAATTACCTGTAATGGCCACCCAGGTCACCTCGCAGATGCTTTTGATCTTAGCTCTGTGGCTTGAAGAGTAAAATTACATCTCTCTTTGAAGTACATTTCCTACTCCTAATTTTTCTATTCATAGCAAAGTTCAGGTAAAAATTTTAAATTACATAGCATCTAAGGAAACAAAGCTATTGGGCTAAATTTAGGAAATGAAGGAGAGTTCAGACAGCAGAATTTGGTTACCTTGATAGCGAAAGCCTTAATCTATTCCATTAATAATTTAAATGGTAAGCGTAAGAACTCAATTTGCTCAGTTACTTAGATAATAAAAGTAGTTAGTCATTTTTAAAGTATAATAGGTATACTCCAGCTACGATAGCTTGAATTCTTTATCCTAAACTCCATTTGCTCACCAAATCCTGATTAGGAAATACGTTTCCTACATATAATACAGACCTAATGGGACAGCAGATGTCCCAGGGAAGTGCCCTCCTCCCCTCTCTCCAGCTGCAGAGAATGGGAGGCACCCGCGGTCTCCTGTGCCCTGGCAATGGGGACAGCAAGCCACTGTCAGCTGGGCCGCAGCTATCATGGGAACACTGGCCTCATTTCTCATTTCAGAGACAGCGCTGGGAATAAACTTTTGAAGGAAATCAACTTTGTCACATGGATTTTAAGTGTTCCTTAATCTAAATCCTCAAAAAAAAGTCAGAGTTTGAATCCACGCTCATTAGTTTCTTAGAAAATTCATGTGCTGGATAGTTTTAGAGCATGTTCAGCATCCTCCCTATCAACAAGGCATTACTTAAACAACTTTAACAATCCAGTGTGCCAGCTGCTGCTCTGCCAGTGGCAGCCCTTCTGCCTGGGACTGCATTTAGAAGGGCTTTTGGAAGGTGATCTGGAAAATCCAGCTTATCCTATGATACTTCTCATATTTCATTTATTTAATAACTGCCCATCATATTATTCACTGAGTTTCAGGGAAGAAAAATGTTAATAAAATAAAAATATGTAATCCCCGCCCCCACCAAAGAACTTACTAACTGGATTAGGGAGACAAAGCACCGGACTGGTGGTGCTCTGAAGACCCAAATTGGAATCCAAGTCAAGTCTGTAATATGAAGAAAGTGAATTACTACTGTTGGGCCTGTTTCTCATCTTGAGATAATGCTACTTTATTTTACATAAGGATGAAATAAGACATCAGGAATAAATAAGTTCTTAGCACATAATAGCCATCCAGTAAACAATGGTGGACTATGAATCTGCAGAAAATATTTTATGATAGGCTTTTTCTGTTTCTAACATTTCCATTCCTTGCACGTTGCCCCTATAATACATAACTCATGTCTGATCGCCTTTTCTGATTCTTTAAGAAAGGTCTCTGATAAACAAAAGGAAGTACATATTCACCGTTAGGTTTTGGGACAAGATCAGTTAGGATTTTGTCTTCTAGGTGGTAGCCAAACTTAATAACAGGAGTTACGTGATTCAGTGCATTACACTATAAGACGACTTGGGAAGGAAAGGCAGCATTGTGTGGATAAGTCAAGGAAGGCTTAGTTCAGAAGGTGGGAATGCACAGGCCCTCTTACAAAGGCTAAAATAGATGTTCTATGAGGAATACAACCCATGGGTCTGGGTCTAGATTGTTAAAGCTTTATATTCCATGGTAAGTATTTTTTAATTTGACCCTCCAGTCATCAGAGAGTCAATGGCATTTGGGTAAATGAGTAGCTATTACTAGCCTAATCCATTCTTTTAATCGTGGTGTACTAAAGATGATAAATAGAAGAAGGAAGGGAAGTCAAAGATTAATATTTTTGAACTGGAATTTAAAATAAAGAGAAATCAGGAGGTAAAGATATTCTGGAGATAAGGCAGAGAAATGACATTTCTAAATGGAAATATCTTCTTGGCACAGAACAAGCACTTAAGTGAAAGCAGATACTGTACTGGTATGACACTAATCAGGAGAGACAAAAGTATAGTCTTGCTATACAAACAATTCCCTGGATTACAGGATAAAAAATAGATCTCAGCTCTAACCGTGCATCAGAATCACTTATAGAGCTTTTAAAATGTGTCCACGCCTGGGGCCTCACCCCAGAGGTTGTGATCATAGGACAGTGCTAGGAATCACCAGAGCAGAGAAAGAACAGAGGGCAAAGACTGAGCCTGAGGGAACTCCCAAGGCAAGGTTGGAAACGGAAATTAAAAATGAAGCAAATTTTACAGAAGTAGAAGGAAAGCCAGGAAAATAAAGCATGGCAGAATCCAAGGACAGAGGAAATTTCCAGAAAGAATGGGTGGCAAAAAACAATCACAAATGCCGTTTAGAGATCAATGGCAATGCATCTAATTTGGGAGACAAGAGGAGAGGAGCCCATCTAACACAATGCCTGGCCCCTAGTGGGTGCTCCATAGATATGCACTGAACTGATGACTACGAAGGACATGGCCTCCTCCCTCTGGGGCTCAGATGTCCTACAGCTTAGGAATTCTATGCTGCACCAGCATCACTGTGGGGAGGTCTTCACAGGGTTGAACAGGATTAATTAGGCTAAGCTTGGCACTGCAACTTCCCACTTCCTAGACTCTCCTTTGAATATGACCAAAAAATGACCATCTGGGAAAGAAGAAAATTTACTAGCTTTCAAAGTGGAAAAAGATTCATTCATTCTTTCATTCGGCCCACCAGCCAGCCAGCCAGCCAGCCAGCCAGCCAGCTAGTCAGTCAGATATTTATACATCCATTCTTCAACAGCCGTTTAGTCCAGAGAATGAAGCTAGCACTTCAAAACTTAATCTTCAAGCCACATGATTTGCATTAATTTGCATATAATTTTAATCTGTTTCAAAACTGTAGTAAATCAGTTAAACATGCATTTTTTAAAAATACTTGGAATTCCTTTTGACAGATTTTTAAGCAAAAGCATATTTTTATTGTGATCAGATTATTTTTTGCCTAATACCTACCAGTGTTCTTCCACACGTCTCAACTTCACTAGGATGTAGTTTTGTTATCCTAAAAATGTCAGGCTAATGGGTACTTCTAAAATTATCACATTAATGTTCTTAATGCAAATTTCGGCTTTGAAGTTATTCATTAACAAAAGAGAAGGCCAGATCTCTTTAACTAAGCATGAACTATCTTCCTACTTCTATTAACTATCACTGCCATTTTTACAAAAGTCTTAAAAGAAACCAATTAAATTAATATTTCCATGCAATACATGACTAGATCCTCACCTCTGTCACCAGCTTTTTTCTCTATATAAAAAGCTCCCTATGTATTCTAATTTCATACATTTCTACCACTACACTGATTTGCAGAAACCTGTAAATATATAAGGCATGATGCTGACAATGTGGAATTGCTAGCATTAGTTCAATACACAATATTTCAACAACTATGAATATGGGTCATTGCTTAAGTCAAATTTTATATAAATAACGATTCATATATTTGGGGTTTTTTTATTTCTCCATGAAATCAATCACTAGAAAACTCAATGAGTTTCACATTATAGGACAAGAGTCAAAAGGTATGGGAATAGAACTTTCAAGGAAACAAAGGCAAAATGAAATACATTGTCTTAATTTTCATAAACATATTTTTCTCACATATTATATGTGGACACAGGTTGAGAAATAAAAAATATATATTTCCAAGGGAATGATTATACTATCAATATTTTCAACAGTTTTTACATCACAGCTATAAAAGGTAACCCTTTAAAATAAATATCAGAATATATTCCATTGGTAAATTGCTGGGGTAATACTCCCTAGGTATGCAAAGATAACACTCAATTTTTGCTCTTGGGAGCTCAGAGGTCAATGAATGGAATCCACTGATGGAATGGAATGGAATGGAATGGAATGGAATGGAATGGAATGGAATGGAATGGAATGGAATGGAATGGAATGGAATGGAATGAAAACCCAGCTTACTCCAATTTGACTGCTTAGAATCGCTGCCTCTACCAACTGCGGAGTAGAACAGTGGCTGCAGTTGGACCTACACTAAATCAATAGTTCACATGGAGTACTAAGTGCCAAATAAGACCCACACTTCTGCTTCACTGCCAGGGCAAGTAACGCTAGTTATGGGGGCAGAGCAATTTCAGCCAGAGGGCCTAATAAGTGTCAGGAGAGCACAGATCCTTTGGCTCCCCACCTGTAATATCCTTCAAAGCTACAGTCAGATTATGAAATGTAACTTCACAGGCTCCTCTCCTCCTCTTCGTCCCATAATTAAATTTCTCATTTGACTTGAAATGTCTGGACTTTTCTTAAAAGTAGCAAATAAACTGGACATGGAGTCATTTGGTGAAGGACAGTGCAGTGGGAGTCAGTCTGTGAAGGAAATTCACACCATTGCTTGACTGTGCAGCCAATCTCATGCTAAGGTACACAAGATGTGAAAGAAGGAAATGGTTCAACATCAAAACCAGCTAGAAAACTGGGTAGAGACGAGCCAAGATGCATGAAAATGGTAGCCCCCGACAACCGCATCCCTGCGAGCTGCATCCTGTACCCTCCTCTGGACCGGGATGAGATGGAGCCAGCGCCTTTTCAAGTCTACGGCTGAAGTTCATACCAACTTCAGAACGTAATCGTCAGGAAATGATATGAGAGTATGGAGTTTATGATTTTGTCTACACTTGGTTCTTGATTCACACATGGTTGCCACTCCCCAACTCCAGGTTGTCAGAGGAGAATAAACTTTTCTCTGCTTGGCTCTCATGAGAAATGTTGCTGCCACCCACACAACGAAAGAGCCGGCAAAGTTGCGTCCTGGTCACATCAATGGTTGATAAAGTTCCCATGCAAAAAAATCAGCTATTCCAAAACCACATCCCTAAGGCATCAATATGTGTGACCCCAAATACTGCAAGTGCTGTTCCTATTTGCCTCAGTCTAGCAGACTGTCCACAGAGCCGCTCCGAGGTATACCGCATGTCTCTCTCTCTTCCACCACCCCCGGAAGGCCACAGATTCTCCAACTAGATTTGCTGACCTGTCCATGGAGCAATCTACAGTTAACTTCCTACTGTAGTTCATCGGCTACTCAGTGGCCCCAGTTCCTTCAGATAATAAATACAAAAGCCTAAGAGCAAATCCAATGCATTCATGCTCAAGAGGTTGGTTATACAAATAGATGATGTCTGGATCATATACGAAAATACAACCCTGACCCACAAACTCTGCAACTATTACACAGAATAGTCAGGAATTGGACAGTGAAGACCAGTTTCCCTATATTCTGGCCCCAGCTTCCGACTCAGGAACAACCAAAGAAACCCAAATATTTTTCCAAATCAATCAAAACAGATGTCTCACCCCTGCTGAGCCTGCCTCCAGCTTCACCTTGCCAACAACCTCCAATGAGAGCATATATAGAACTACTTTTCCACCAGAAAGCTTTCCCACTTCCCTGCCTGCCTCGGGGTCTCTGCCGGACAGAAGTCATGGTGGGGACTCACTCGCCATAGCAAGCTCTGAATTAGGCAGCCTCTGTCTGTTCCCATTTGGGTGGTCTTCCTTTACTCCCACATGCTCAGAAGCTGGATGCTGGAATGTTCATTGCCTCAGCTTCCAGAAGCCTCGGATTTGTCAATAAAAAAGAGTAATATATTTCCACAATTTCAGAGCAGATGGAAAACGAGAATTAGGAAGAGAGGCAACTGGCATGTCCAGATCCTAGACTGGTCATTACCGTTAACTTAAATACTAACAAAAAGCTGACCTTTCTCTGGCCTCATTTCTGTCACTTATGAAAGGAAATGCGAAGGAGGCTAAATGATGATGAGGGCCTTACAGTCTGATCTTCTGAATGTGCCGGTCAGGACGCCTACGACTCACTCCGACGAGGACAACTCAAGAAGGGCTCACGAGAAGGGCTCTGCACAAAGGGGTGGAGGTGCAGGGAGACCTCAAGGTAACCGGCCGCGCTCCAGGCCTGGACACTCCCGGGCTGTTAGCGCCTGAGCCTAAGGAAGCAAGAGGAAGGCGTTTCTAGAATTCGGAATGACAGTGCTGGGGAAAGAGCTACCTTAGCAAGCATAACCTGTGACGGAGCAACCCAGCGAGCCCAAGAAATCCCCCGAAGTCTCGTTCTTCATCAGCGGGACACGGACACGAGTGGAAGCAGGAAAGAAGGGGTGTAGGCAAGCGGGCCTCCCTGTGCTAAGGGGGGCACGCCCCGGAGGAAAAGCACAACTGCAGAGCTTTGAAACTGGAAGGGTTTGGCTCGCAGCGCTTCCGTTTGGAGCGCAGACTCGCGGAGTCATCCTTTTAGCATCGGAATCCCCACCCCTAACTTCTTCCCTCCTCTTCACCTTTTCCATTTTCATTATTTCTCCTTTTTAACTCCTGCTATCCACACTGCAGTTTTATATTGTTTTCTGATAATAATAAGGAAGTAACTGTCAGTGACGAGATGAATACAAGTGCGCAGTAAGCACCCAGAGCATCTCAACAGGCAGAATGTCCTGGCTCGTACTCCTGTTTCCCTGTATTAACTACAGCGACATAGTATCTACCAGACCGAAAGGCCTGGCCCGTGGAGGCGGGACTGCTCTCTCTGATCTCTGCATCTACCGTGTCCCACACTCCACAATCATTCCTAAGCACCTCGCCCAAACCGAAGTCCTTTCTTTGTTCTTACTGTTCACAGATGCCAGTAATCTTTATGCTGATAATTGATCAGGTAATAGAAGCGCACAAGGTAACCGAGAGTCCCATAACAAACCTGCGAAGGGCATATCATTCTGTAGCACAAGAACAGAGGTAAGGGTAACACTGCAGGAAAAGCTTGCCGTGGGAAGACAGAAACAACCTGCAGTGTGTCCGAAACTTTACAATCCGGTACCTTCCATTCCTTCAGGAGGTGGGATCCCAAGGCAATGCTGAGGAGAGTGGGCGAACTGGAGGGAGGTTTATCAATATGTGGCTAAGGAAGTCTTTTACCTTAAAGATGACGAATGCTGCTATTTGCAAAGGCTATTTCAAATGGCAGTTCCATCGTGGCAGAATCTTCTCTAAAAGGCAATCCAAGGGCTTAAATATTTTGTTCCCAATCAAGGAAGTTAGTAGGGAAAATATGTTCCACATGACACAGCATGAAACAACATTTAATGAGCTGAATCTGTCTTCCTCATTTCTTCTCTCTCAGTATTTACTCAGTACCATCAATAAAGAAAGGTGGGGGTGTTGCGTTCAACCCAAAATAACTGGGAACAAGTTGTGCAATGAATTAAAAAGATCTTTATTATATAGATAGATATAAAAATCCATTTGAAATAAATTTATTTGACTTGAATATTCAAGTCTATTTTAGACCTAGACCGCTTATATTTTGTTTCATTATAAACCCATTAACTGCTAAAATAAGGCTAAAAATAAGCTAAAAATTTTAAAATAGACTTAGATTTACAAAAACATTGTGAAGACAGAGAGTCCCCATATGCCCTACACACCTTTTTTCCTGTTAGTGACATCTTGCATTAGTATGGTACATTTGTCACCATTAATGGACCAATATTGATACATTATTATTAATAAAAGTGTACACTGTATTCTTATCTCCTTAGTTTTTACATCCCAATGTCTTATTTCTATTCCCAGGGTGGCCGTGATTACAGTTAGCATACATGTTTCCCTAAGCTCTTCTTGGCTATGACAAGTGCTCGGACTTTGTTTTTGATGCTCTTGACAGCTTTGAGGAGTGAGCACTGGTCAGGTGTTTTACAGAATGACCCTTATTTTGGATCCATCTGAAGTCTCACTTATGATAAGACTAGGTTTATGGGCTTTTGGAATGAAGATCACAGAGGTAAAGTGATATTCTCATGACGTCATATCAAGGGCATGTACTATCAACATGACTTAGCATTGCCAATCCTGACCACCTAACTAACGCAGTATTTATCAGCTTTCTCCACTATAAGCATACTCTTTTCCCCCCATTTCCATACTGTGCTCTTAGGAAGGAAGTCACTACATGCAGAGCCCACGTTAAGGAGTAAGGGCTTACTCTTCACCCTCTCAAGGACAGAGTAGCGACATAAACTATTTGGAATTCTGCACAGGAGATTGTACTTCCTCCTACTATTTATTTATTTACTAATTCATTTATATCAGTGTAGACTCTGGACATTTATTTTTTCACTGTGAGCTATATTCCACAACATATTTTTATACTGTGGTTCAAATTGTTCCACCCTTGGCCCTTGGCAGTCTCATTTGGCCCATGTGTCCATCTGACATGTTCCTATCATGGATTTTTGAGCACTAAAAAAAACTTTATTTTTCTTTCTAGAACTACAAGATGATTCCATTATTTTCTAAGAACCCTTGCTTACTTTTATTTAAATATGTTATTAAAAACCAAAATTTGGATGTTAGGATTGCTTGCTTGCTACTGGTGGCCTCTAGGTACTCTCAGCCTCCAAAGCAAGGAAACATATGTGTGCATTAATATATATGTGTATATATGTAAATATTTATATATTCATGTGTATCTATGTGTGTGTATGTATATATTTGTGTGTATAAATACTGTCTCCATCTGTATTAAGCTAAGCATGCATTCATACTGATGTCTCCAACTCTAATTCGTTACCACATGGATCACTCTAGGCTTTCTCTTTGCTTATTTATAACCTCTCATTCTAGCTTATTCAATTTTAACAAGTCTAAAATGTACTTCCAGTTATTTTCTTGCTATGAAAATAGCAAGATTTTTAAATAAAAGAGTGATCTCTCAACTGACAGTTCAATCCACATATATAAGACATAGATTCCAAGTTATATCAAGGTGCTAATAACAAGAGATGCCACCAAAGGTTTCCTTTGTCATCATGAATCCTACCGAGTCTAAGCTAGCACAAGCAAGGGTCTTTGCTGAGGCTGAAGTGTTCAACCTTCACTCGCTATATCTCTTGGGGCAAGTTATAATTGGATGTCACACCTATTAACTCAACTTCAGTCTGATAACTATTTAATAATTTTCCTCATATTTCTTCTTACAACTGCATTTAGAATATCATTAATATATGCAATGATAACATTCTGAGACATATGAACGACTTAAAATTGTAATTACTGTATGATCGTCCCACAGGAATCATTGAAACTACACGAGCACATTCAGATAAATATAAAAACAGTACTTAATTGTATTAAAATACCTAAAAAGCTCAATGTTTTTATAAACCTTTTTTTAAAGGAAACAAATAGTTTGCATTAACAAACATATCTTCAAAATGAGAAATCCATGTGAATAATTAATATCTACGTTCATTTGTACTCATAAGCTGATTAAACTAACATTTCCTCTTATTCCTGAGAGAGCTGATGATTATAGGTAAAAGATACATAATAGTTCCAAGGTCATGCATTTCTTGAATGTAAATAAGGCCATATATACAATTCCTTTTACCCTGTGCTCTCTCACTGAGGGAAGAACTACTAGTTTATTCTTGTTACTCTACTTCTTGGATTCATAATCTCATGAAAGCCTTTCCAGAATAAGTCATGGCTGGTGAATGTTAAAGCACATGTTTATGTGTCTGGTGAAATCATTCTCAGCAGAAAGCAGCTTATGCCATTGGCATATACCTGCATTGACCAATAAAGAGAGATACTTTTGGAGTACACCTTCATAAGTCAATTTCACCCTTAAAAAAATACTCCAAAAAGACTTGCTCCAGCCAAGATTAAGTAAAAGGAACTAGATATTTAATCTGCTTGCCTGAAACAATGAAAAAGACAAAGTATGTAAAACAACAATTTGCAATTTAATGATCAGGCAACACAGGAAACCTGATACACAAGAAACAGTCATGGCGAACCCAACAATGGCTTCAGTTTACTGTCCTTAAGGACAGATCAGGGAGATGCATCTATGCAAAACCCAGTAGACTTCCTGTTCTGGACATGGAGCTGAGAAACTGAGGAGTCCCAGGCAGGCAGAGTGCATAGGAAAGAGGAGGGAGCTGTGCAAAGAAATGACTCCAGAGATCTGCAGAGTCTCCCTCGAATATTCAGCTGAGTATTGATCAGCACGCATCTGTTAGGAACAACCTGAAAGGATTAGAAATAACAGTGCCAGGCCCCACGCAAGGCCAAGGATGGTGCTTTTTCCCAGCAGGCAGACAGAACGGGCAGAGTGCACAGAAGGTTCAAGGTTCAGTGGTGGGAACAGTTAGGCCTAGACTGAGCACCGATCTGGTCCTACCTAAAATGTTATGTTACCTGTAAGAAACCTATTTTATTTTTTTTCAGTATTATTGAGAAATAATTGGCATACATCACTGTGTAAGTTTAAGGTGTGCAGCGTAATGATTTGATTTACATATGTTGTGAAATAAAATTATTAACACAATAGGTTTAGTTAATATCCATCTTTTCATATAAATACAAAAAAGAAAATTCTCCTTGTGATGAGAACTCCTAGCATCTACTCCCTAAACAACTTCCTATATATCATACAGCTGTGTGACTGTGGTCACCACGTGTACACTACATTCCTCGTACTTACTTAACTCACAGCTGAAAGTCTGTGCCTTTTTATCATCTTTCTTCAATACTCCCTTCCCCCTGCCTCTGGCCACCACAAATCTGAACTCTTTTTCTATAAATTTGGTGTTTTGCATTGTTCTCTTATTAGATTTCACACAGAAGTGAGATTATACAGTATATGTCTTTCTTTAACTTATTTCACTTAGCATAATGCCTTCAAGGTCCATTTTTGGTATCCTAAATAGTAGGATTTCCTCATGTTTGGGCTAAATAATATTCGTGTGTGTGTGTGTGTGTGTGTGTGTGTGTTCAGCCATCACTGAGTACTTAGGCTGTTCCCACACACTGGTTATTATAAATAATGCTGCTGTGAACATGGGGATGCAGATATCTTTTTGAGTCAGTGTTTTTGTTACCTTTGAAGTAGACTTGTTCCCAGAAGTAGGGTTGCTGGATCAAATGGTAGTTCTATTTTTTTTTTAATTTGTTGAGAAACCTCCACACTGTTTTTCACAGTGGCTGCATCAATCTGCAATCCCAATGGCGCACAGCAGTTCCCTTTTCCCACTCCCCCACCGGCATTTGTTCACTCCTGTCTTTCTGATGATGGCCACTGTCACAGGTGTGAGGTGGCATCTCACTGTGATTTTAATGTGCATTTCCCTAGTAACTAGTGATGCTGAGCACCTGTCTGTGTATTTGTTGGTCATCTGTATATTTTCTTTGGGAAAATGTCTATTCAGATCCTTCGCCCATTTTTAATTGGGTTGTTTGTGAGTTTTGCTATTGAGTTGTATGTGTTCTTTATATAAATGTTTAGAAATATATGTATATTGATATATAATTATATATGATTAGAAAGTACTTTGAATTGAATAAAAATAAAGCACATTAAAATACGCAGAACACTGCTAAAGCAGTTCAGAGGGGGAAACTAAGAGCACTAAATAAATGCATATATTATAAAAAGAAAAGGTCTCAAAATCAGTGATCTCAGTGTCAAACTGAAAAAAAAGAAAAGGAAGAGGAAATTAATTTCAAACTAAGCAGCAAAAAAATAAAAAAATAAATGAGAGCAGAGAAAACTAAATGAAAAGCTGGTTCTTTGATATTTTTAAGAAGGACAAATGTCTTGGCAAAGTAATCATGATAAAAAAGAAAAACAAACTAAAACAGAAATTACAGAGAACAGGAATGACATAGGTAATATCATAATAACATCTACAGATAATACAAGGACAGCAAGAGAATATTATGAACACTTAATTCCAACAAATTCAACAACTTAAATGCAAAAATTTATTGAAAGATACAAACTATCAACTCTCACTAAAGAATATATGGATAATCTGAATAATTTGGTATCTAGTAAAATATTTGAATCTTTATTTTAAAATGTTCCCACAAAGAAAACTCCAGGCCCAAATAATTAAGGCAGAAATAATATTAATTCTACATGAAGTCATCAAAGAAACGGAATGAAGAGATTACTTCACAACTCATTTTATGAGGCCCATATTACCCTGACAACCATACAGGGACATTATAGAAACGGAAAACTATGGAAATAAATGCCAAAATTCTGAGCAAAATTTTAGCAAATCAAATTCAATAATATATTAAAAAATATAATATAGCATGACCAAGTGAAGCTTATTACATATCTACTTGTATTCAAGGATAGTTTAACATTTGAAAATTAATCAATATAATTCAACATATTAACAAAATTTAAAAGTAAAGAAACATGCAAGCATCTTAATAGGATCAAGAAAAGCATTTGTCACATCTGACATCCATTCCTGCTCTTGAAAATAACAAAACCAAACAAAACCACTACTCAGGAAACTAGAAAGAGAAAAAAAAAAGAAAAAAAAAGCCCTCAACCACAAAAGAGCATCTACGGAGAAAGCCTACAGCTAATATTTTACTTGATGAAAGACTGAACACTTTCCCTCAAAGATCAGAAAAGAGGCAAGGCTATTCGCTCTCCCCAAGTCTATTCAACACTGACCTGGAGGTTCTGGCCAGTGACAGCAAAAGGGATAGAAGTCACTCAAGTACAGAAAGGAAGAGATAAAATTCTTTATTCAGAGGACAAGGCAACCAATATAGAAAATCCAAAAGAAAATACATAAGTAATGAATGAGTTTAGCAAGGTTGCAGGATACAAGATCAGTACAAAAATCAACTGTATGTTTATGTTCTAACAACAAAAAATTAAAAATTGGAATTAAAAAGCATTATGATTTACAATAGAATTAAAAATTATAAAAAGTCTTTGATATAAATCAGTTAAGTGATATGAAATACCTATACACTAAAATGAAAAGAGATTTCTGAGAAAATTAAAGAAAAATTAAATAAATGGAGAGATAAACCTTTTATAAAAATTCAAGGGATCTAGAACAGGCAAAACAAATTTGAAAAGGGAACAAAGGTGGAGTATTAACACTAATTTCAAGACTAACAGCATTACAAAGTTGCAGTAATCGAGACAGTTATGAGTCCAGAAACAACCTACACATGTATGGACATCAGATTAAAAACAAAAAACAAAAGTATGAAGGCAATACAGTAGAAACCATAGTCTTTAGAAAGTGGTACTGAAAAAAACGATATTCATGAGCAAAAAAGTGAAGTTGGACCCATGTCTCACCCATTACACAAAAACTAACTCAGAATGGATCACAGACCTGAATGTAAAACATAAAACTATAAAACATCTAGAAAAAGAAGTTTTGCCACCTGGAATTAGGCAAGGATTCTTCACTGTGACACCAAAAGCATGACCCATAGAATAAATTGATCAACTGAATGTCATGAAAATCAAAACTTCTGTTCTTCCTGTATTTTTAAGAGAATGAAAACACAGCCACAGACTGAAGAAAGTATAATAAAGTCATATATCAAATAAAGGCCTGTACCCAGAATATATACAGAGCAAGCAAAACTCAATAAGAAGACAAGCAACCCAGTGAAATAAATGGGTAAGAGTTTTAAACAGACTTTTCATCAAATATGATACATAAATGACAAATACGCACATGAAAAAAAGCTTAACATTATCAGTTATAAAAGAAATACAAATTATAAAGTCTATGTATTAAAATAGCTAAAATTAAAAAGCTTAACCATACTAACTGTTGATGAAGATGTAGATCAACTGGAATTCTAATACAATACTGGTAGAAATAAAAAGTTGTACAACTACTTCTGGAAACAGTTTGTTAGTTTAAATATACACTTATCATATGATCCAGCCATTCTACCCATAGATTTTTATCCAAGAGAAATAAAAACATATGTTCATAAAAAGACTCATATATAACCATTTATAGCAGCCTTATACTGTAATAGTCAAAAACTGAAAAAAATGCCCCTCAACAGGTAAATAAACAAATTGTGGTACACCCATGTAAGGAAATAAACTACTTATACAGACTGCAATGTCAATACATCTCAAAATAATTATGTTGAGTGAAAGAAGCCAAACACAAAAGAATACCTGCTGCATGCTTCCATTTATATAAAAATCTACCCATTTATATAAAAATCTAGAACATGCAAAGAAATACAATAGAATGCAGTTCATGGGTGAGATAGAGGGTGCATGCGGGAGGGATTCTTTAACAGCTCATGGAAACGTTTGGGAAACTAGACAGGCCCACTACCTTGATTGCAGGATAGTTTCACGAATGTATACACATGTTAAAAAAATACTTCAACAAAGCATACATTGCCAGGCACAGTGTCCCCAAAAGAGCCAATAGGGGCCATAATAGAAGTAGCACAAAGCGGCTTACAGAAGTTAGTGTGTAGCGTAGGTGAAAGGAGTTGAGGCTGGAGAAACCCCCGCCCCCTCTAAGGGCTGGCGCTCTGCAAACCAAGGCGCGAGGCCGCGGGGGCCAGCAGGCCTGGGGTGACCATGCTCCACCGGGGTGTCCCGCCGCAGGCTCGCTGCGTGCTGTGTGGGCCTGAGAAGCCGCGCACATGGTTGCTGTGTTATCAGAAAGATACCACACTCCTCGGTGTTCTGGGGAAAGGCACGCCCACAGCGTCCTCCACTTTAACCGACCTTTGGTGTGAAGCTCTGTTGCATGAACTTCACACACCCAGCCAGGCACGTGCCAAAGATTAAGGGCAGGGCAGGGCAGGGCAGGGCAGGGCAGGGCAGAGCAGGGCAGGGCAGGGCAGGGCAGGGAAGGGAAGGGAAGGCAACGGCTCTAAGCAGTCACAGAACCACTATGTTCCACGTCCATGCCCACCTAGAACAAACGGGAAGGCAAGAGAAAAGAGGTAAAGGCAAAAATAAAAGGAATACACATATTTAAAACATCAACTTGGACAGGACAGAGTATAAAGAACCAGAGCTAAGATGTATATTCAAATAATTAAGACAATCATTTTAATATCGATATGAATTCCATCAACTGCTTGAGAGGGGAACGTATAAAGACTCAGCAGTAACAGAATACAAGGATCACCGACAGTAACCCGAGGTCTGTGGACAAAACTGACCTTTATTTGCTCAGATTCTACGCAGCCAATCGCCCGGAGAGCAGGCTCTTACCCGCCTCCCCTGCACGCCACCCGGCGGGCGCTGCCAGCCTCGCTCCAGCCAACAGGAGAGCAGGAAGGCCCGAGCCCCGCCGCCCGCCCGCCCCGCGGCGCCCCCGGGTCCAGCTGCCGGGAGCCCCGGAGCCGCCCCCCGCCCCTCCCGCTCTGCCTCCCGCCCCCCCCACCCCGCGCTGAGCCCTGAGACCTGCGGCTCCAGACACGCGGCCTCACCAGCCAGCAGGTGACGGACACGGGAAGAAAGGAAAGGACGCGCGAGCTGTGGGGAGCACTTCAGAACATTCCCTTACAACGGGCAGAAATCTTAATCCTGCGCCCAACCCCAGGAGAAAGAGGGGTCCGGGCGGCACCGGTGACTGCAGGGCACCCACAGGTTCAGGCCAGGGACAGCGGCTCCGCGAAGGGGCGCACCCCGCGGGTCCACGCACCGCGCTGGAGACGAGCCGCAAACCGCTCTCAGCGTGAACAAAACTGGGCAGCAGAGACAAAGGCAAACAGGGCTGCGGCCCCGAGCCTTGAGGAGCCAGAGCTCAATACATTTCTCGTAGAACGTGTCCGAGAGCCTTTCAGGGTCCAGGGATGCGATGCTGTCTCCCAAGGGCGTCACATTCATTGTAAAATGCCCCCCTTGGCCTTTTAAGTCACCTAAAGAAATGTGTTTTTAAATTATACGAAGCATTTCTCCTATCTCATTGGGCCAATGGCATTCTTCCAAAAAAACTCTTCTGTTGTAGAAACCCAATAAATTTCATTTCAAAAAGTTCAGAAATTTAAGATGTCTCATATGCTAATAGGACATATTTATTTCACAAATAAGGGAAGGGAAATAAACTACCAAGAGCAGTGAAATAGCGATGCTTATTTATAAGTGAACATATTTTAATGCATTTGTCCAAGCTCTCTTCTTTGTATCCACATTTAATGTACTTTTCCAGTAAGTCAGTATTATTTACAGGTGTACTTTCCTGGTACAGTGTTTTAATAACTTTCCTTTATGAGAGTAACATAATACAATAACACAACAACCATGCAAAATGAGATATATTTAGCTCCTCGTGTTGCAAAATGTTTTTTGAACTGATCAGATTTTATTTCAGGTAATAAAATTATTCATCAATAAAATGTGAGAATTTATTTCAGTAGTCTGTTTAAACAAAAAAATAGAATGTTATACCTTGACTCTTATAGACTAACCATATTTTAATTGAAAAACATTCTCATGCTATAACTCCTTATAAGTTGTTAAATTGTTAATGATATACAAACCAGCTTATTTTCCTGTGAAATATTGTAATTTTTAAAATCTAATGAATAGTTTAAAATGAGTATGGTCAAAAAACAACGCAAACTTATCTAAATACAGTCTAGCCAGAGGCACCTGTTTATCCAAAACATATACGGCCTGGATTTGAATACATGAGACCAGAAAGTAGAAATCACCACCCCCAACTACAGTAGCATGCTGACTCCAACCATCATCCAGGAATGGGATGGAAGTTACCACAACCGGCAGGCCTCGCAAGGATTTGTATGACATGTGATGCGATGAATATTAATTATGTTGGGCTACTGCTTCCCTGCTTAGGCTCACTCTACATTTCTGGAATCTGGCAATGAGAATAAAGGATCATAACACTTGGCTAGGTGCCAGGCACCCCAGTTTCAGATGAATGGTCTATGTTGAGAAATTCAGAGGAAGAAGTGGCCGTTAAGTTTAATCTTTGATCATAATATAAGAATATAAAATATAAAGTTAGAAAAATATTATTTAACTGCTGCTTATAATTGTTCTAAGAGCACAAATATTAAAATAGCATTCTGGAAATGCATTTCTGGGCAGACTTAGCTGATAAGTTCTCTAATGAGCTAACCGTATAAAAGGTTAGACTTTTCTGTAGAATGCCTCTCTTGGGAGAGAGCTTGGGTTGCAACCAAGTACTCTTTGATGGTAACAGAAGAGAAATTCATATGCTGTGGCATCAAGTGGCAAGACTGGCATCTCACTGTCAACTCTGAGCAGCCAGCTGAGCACTGTTCTCTAGTAAAAGGAAACCCCTGCTCCCTTTGCTATTTGCCAACATGCCACAAACATTCCTCATGTCTGCCCAGGGGTCTCAGAAGTGCATCCTGGGCAGACCGTGGGAGCTGCCCTTGCTCTCTGAAGCTAAGCCGGAGCACAGGAGCATGCTGACTAACACTGATTTCCTGTTTGGAATGCAAACGACGGCTCCAAAATACTACCTACCCGTTTGTACAAAAACTGAAGGAGAAAGGGGGTGGGGCTAAAAAAATATTATTTTAATCCACCAAAGGCATTACTGGATGAAACAGAATGGAATATCTTTTCCTTACCAAAGCTTGGGAAAATAGGGAAAAAAATTTTTTTTAATATATCTTTATTGATTTCAGAGAGAGGAAAGGAGAGGGAGAGCGAGAGATAGAAACATCAATGATGAGAGTCATTGATCGAGCCCGCAACCCGGGCATGTGCCCCAGCCAGGAATTGAACCCAGATCACCTGGATCCCAGGTCGACGCTCAACCACTGAGCTACACCCGGCTGGGCGGAAAATTTTTAAACGGTATATATCTCTATTGATTTCCGAGACAGGAAGGGAGAGGGAGAGAGAGATAGAAACATGGATGATGGGAGAGTCATTGATCGGCTGCCTTCTGCACACCCCAGACTGGGGATTGAGCCCGAAACCTGGGCATGTGCTCTGAGTGGGAATTGAACCGCAATCTCCTGGATCACAGGTCGATGCTCAACCGCTGAACCACACCGGCCAGTTATGAAAATTTAACAGTTATTGTTCAATGTTTGCATCTTGAATATTTCTATTCTTTCCATGACTACTTAAGTTTCTGAGGGACAATGACCATCTATATTTAACTTACTTTATGTGGAAACAAGCAGTTTATTACAATAGTTTATATTGATGATGATAAAATGATATAAATTACCTACAAAGAAGAAGTAGTGGCCTTTTCAAAGGCAAGGATGATAATTAAAGAAACAAACCTCACGTGTAACAGGGCTCATGCCACAGCATCTGACACCTGTGCCCTGAACTGGCTCCGACCAGCGCAGGAGCGGGCCGGGGGTTGCAGGCATTCTCCACGCCGGCTGTTAAACCATACCCAGTACTGACTATCTAATTCCATAAAATTACAGTTGCAAACAAATGGAATAAAATCTCAAAACTCATCACTTCCTAAATATTTGACACTTTTCTGTGAGCTGTGCTTCAAGGCTCTGCACACTGACTACTGTCAGTGGTGGGGAGGCTGCACCACGGGGCGCTACTCTGCGTTTCCTTCCGATCTTCGCTTAGTAACC
The DNA here is from genome assembly GCF_054644295.1 of Miniopterus natalensis. Lineage (NCBI taxonomy): Eukaryota > Metazoa > Chordata > Mammalia > Chiroptera > Miniopteridae > Miniopterus > Miniopterus natalensis. The sequence continues at coordinate 20,658,372 of NC_142088.1, forward strand.
GCATGTTAGCAGGCCGGATTGTTCATATGGCAGTGTTTTTATCGTGGTAATTGGAAAATCAGTCCCGCCCACTCTGATCTGGCCTGGAGCACCGGTTGATGAATGCACACCAACACCCCCCCGCAGGCGCGGAACAAAAACGGACGGAGGACCGAGTCAGCGCACCGTGGGATGAAGGGTGCCAGTGCCGCTGCGAGTACTGCTCCCGCCAAATTTAAGGAGACAACTTTGCAAGGCTGCCATGCATTTTTTCTTGAAGTAACAATACATCTCCTTGGTTACATGGAATTTACAGAGATTTGATTCTTAATATCAAAGACTAAAACTCTTGTACAAGAGAATTCTGACCTTCAGAAAAGAAGAGCAGTGCTGCTTTGAACATTGCCAGTAACATTTATGAAACCCCAAAATGCGTTCATTCCTTTATCCAAGCCTACTAACCACCTGTGACCGTAGTAGTTTTAGTTTCTTCGGATCACCTCTAGTTCTAAAACAAAACTCCATCACTTTTAAACAATCCATACTGAGATTATACAAATCCACGGTGGTCTCTCGAGTCATAAGTGCCAGAAAAATAGTTATAAATCATAACACTGCATGCAAACATGCCCTCATGAGTGTATTCAGTGACAGTAAAAAATTCAGTCTCAGAAAATTGTTTTGACATGTATGTAACAATAAAAGGAAAGAGGGAGAGATTTACACTGTGAGAGGTCAATGATATGTGAGAAAATAAAAAGACAACAGAACTGCTCTGGCCCGTGTTCTCAGTGGTTAGAGCATAGCCCCAAGCACCAAAGTGTCATGGGTTTGATTCTTGGTCAAAGGAGTGTACCTGGGTTGCAGGTTCTGCCTCCAGCCCTGGTTGGGGTGAGTGCAGGAAGCAACCAATTGATGTCTCTCTGTCTGTCTGTCTCTCTCCCCCTCCCTTCGCTTCCTCCCTCTTCCACTCTCTCTAAAAAATCAATGGAAGAAATATCCTCGGGTGAGAGTTAACCAAAAAAATAATAAAATAGCCCAGCCGGCTTGGATCAGCGGTTGAGCATCGACCTGCAATCCAGGAGATCACGGTTGGATTCCCGGTCAGGGCACATGCCCGGGTTGTGGGCTCGATCCCCAGCAGGAGGTGTGCAGGAGGCAGCCGATCAACGACTCTCTCATCACTGATGTTTCTATCTCTCTCTACCTCTCTGGAATCAATAAAAATACATTAAAATAAATAAATAAAATAAAATACAACAGAACTTATTGGAAATGCTTGAACTATACTCTCACTTAAAGGATGACGTTACAGATTTAAAATTATATATATTTTTAGTAGCACTGATACAAAAGCAAAATACAGTTTAAGTAAGGAGTCTGCTCACTTTCAGGAAAAGTTACGAATCTTTTACAAGTGAAATGAGATAGTGGAGAATTGATAGGCAGTCCCCACGATGGTGAAGGCAAAGGAACTAGAGAACAGTCCTCTAAAATATGAATGAAATATTCTGGCTAAAACTAAAACTGTTTTTTCCATCAAAGAGAAGAGGAAAGAAAAAGAAACAGAAAAACTGGGAGTAGGGTAAATCTCATATATTTTGCAAATACAAGTCACTGTCCACATGTCAGTACTATTATTGGTGACTTCTTTTGATTACCAGGGATTAAACAAAAGCTGGTCTTCTTCTATTTTCCTTCCATATTCAGGCTCATGACAATCAAGTGTGATTAAAAAAAAAAAAAAAAAGGAGCCAAAAGAACTCTAAAAGGATGTCAGTGATTCTGCTTGCCACCAGCTGTTTGTGAAGTGCTAAAAGATCCCTGTGATGAATCGGTCTATAAAAAAAAGCAAACCTTATTATTATGTTCAGTAACCCAGATTAAGAGAGATGTAGGAGGTAATCAAGTAATTTGTGTACAAGGCATCTGAAAGAATTAAAATTAGCTGAAACACACCAGGTTGTAAACTCTCAGCATTAGAAACCATAGGCCTTCCTAATTGACTACTTAAGAATATCTAGCACTTCATCGCAGGACTGAGTTTGCATTTTACATTATGTTATTTGAAGTACAAGGGGTGCTGGGTATAAGTGGCAACGTTGGGGGTAGAGGGACAGACAGTGGTGGGCAGAGAGTATGTGATTTTGGAAAATCCTAAATTCCAAGTTGCTTTTTTTGAAAATTCAGCTTCTCTAGGTGTTTGAAAAGCAATCAGCCTTATTTCAGAAGGAAATTCAGGACTTGCCTGGTTTCCTTTACAATAAAGCTCTGTGAAAATAAAGGGTTCATATTATTGTTCTTTGGTCAATATAAAACTTGGTAAAAAACACAAATGCTCTGGTCCCAATGATTTGTTTTAAGATTTCAAGTCTAAAGCCATTATTACAGCATTCTTTAATAAGCAAAAACAGTGAAGCAGGTTCACGGGTAATATTTTAAGTACTTTTGGAAAAATGTAAAATAGAAGAAATACAATATGTTCTGATATTTGTGCTTTTACCCATAAAGTTCAGCACATATCCATAACCAATCAAAAGTCTAATAAATGTATATTTGCTGCCAGATTCACTATTCAGAATTTTTCTATTTACCAAATTGGTGAAGTCTTTTTAAATTAGATTTTTAACACACTTCTGACTTTCATTATCAGGTGCCCCAAGGGCATCGGCTCCAAAGAACTTTTTGTTGAATGTAAAACTTACGGTCTAGCGTTCTTTCGGGAACCATGTCCTTTACACATTTTAGTAAATGTGATAAAAATAGGTTTCAGGCACTATAAGGCAAAGGATTATTTTTTATTTATTTTATTTTTTAATTTGAAAAAACTTTTGTTTTCCTCAGCCAAGGATATTCTTTCCATCACTCTTCAGAGAGAGAGGGAGGGAGGGAGGGAGGGAGGGAGGGAGGGAGGGAGGGAGGGAGGGAGGGAGGGAGGGAGAGAGAGAAACATCCCCGTGAGAGACACATGGGCTGGTCTGGTCGCCCCCACCCACCCCGGGGCAGGGATGGAGCCCGCAACCGAGGTCCGTGCCCTTGGCCAGAATGGAACCTGGGCCCCTTCAGTCTGGGGGCCGACACTCTAACCACTGAGCCAAGCCGGCCAGGGCCAGGGAAAGGATTATGAGCATGAAAGAACTTCTAAAAGCATCCAGTGCGCAGCTCCTGGTTCTCAGACCTGAGGGCAGACGTAGTGCGGGTTGTTAATGCGGCACAGGCACAGGCACAGTGAAGAGCAGTCAGAATGAGGCCTTTCCACTCTCTATACTCCAAGAATCTGGGCGTAACAATAACAAGCGGATAGACGAGGGCGATGATACAAGGGCCCTGACTCTTGCAAAATCTGATCACTGGTACAATCCTTGGTTTAAAAGAGTGAAGCAATCGGATATACGTGAAAAGAGGGATGCAATGAGAAGGATCCAGAAAACTGCGAGCTACAGTTATCACTGCCATGAACTTACTATCCTCAAGTGAGTCGCTGAAACCCAGTCTCACTCTCTGCAGCCGCAAATTGAGCCTCATTATCCAAATGGCTCCCGAGATAAATTCCACTCCTACAATCCTCTGAGTCTCCAAAATTCTTTTCAGAAAGCAAAATGGAAAGTGCGAATGATTTTAGGAATTCATTCGATAAACAGCCAATGTTTCCTTACTGCTATGATAGGATTATTAGGAATGATTATTATGAAATACTATGAATGAATTTTAAGATTATATGAATGGCAATTTTCTCATATGTATAAACAGGAAGGGATGATCTAATATGGGTAAGGCACTGTCAATGGGAAACAATGCTATAGGAAATATTATGAAATAATACTATAGAGAATGAGTCCTAAATTTAAATCTGGAGTGAATTGCTATCATTTTCATTCTGATAGGGAGCAAGTTAGAAGTTCGACTATTGTGCTCGAGTGTTCACAATTCCACACAGCTGTCAGATGACTAAAGAAAAGCCTTTGAGCTTGCTCCAATTCTAAGATAGAGAAGGTTTTACTTTCTATTTTCTTTTGGATGAGTACTTTCTCTTATACTATAAACTTAAGTCATAAAAGTTCAGGACAATCTTCCAATTTCTAGACCCTTCAGGACACTGACAAACACTAAATAAAAAGTAAGAAATAAAAACAACAGCCGAGAGGCCATCACTTGAGGAAACCTCATTCTCTCTTGTATCGACTGGTTATCTCAGAGATTGCTTCATCTACAGAGACTCTAAGTGGCAGATTCAGATGGTGCTTAGGTGATGTCGACTTCACAACTGAAAATTCATTCAAACAGTCACTGGTACTAGAATGTAAACATCAGGACCCAGAGGACTTCCTAGTACCTATCAGGTCCCTATGTCTTCTCTGAACCTTAACTGCAAATGAAATAATTCCCAAAGCTTGGATATACTTAACTCAAAGGCATGGTTGGTTTGTCAAAAACAGGAGAGTGACTTAAGTAACTTCCACTGAAGAGTCACTAAAATAAACCTTTGTGATGAAAGATATATCAGTAGAATTCGGGGCTCCCAAGACTACATGAGAAATTTTGGAACAGTGCCACCCCACCTTGCTAACTGCAAAGCAACCAACTTGAGACACAGAGCTAGTAGCAAGATGCAACTCAAGGGGTCTAAATTGTTCCATGAACTCTCTAGTTTTCAAAACTATTACAAGCTCAAAATGAACCCTCACCATGTTAGAGAATTTACCTACAGGATTGAAGAGGCCACAGGGTTCTTGGAAATGGAAAACTAAAACTACTATTGACAATAATGTGATCAACTCCAATTTCTGAGAATAAATAGTTTAGCTTCAGGAATTATCTAAAGTTTAAACACTTAACTTTCATTAACTGACGGGGAATACTGTTTGATAGCTCTTCTGGTAGTTCCTGTTTCATTATAGAATGAAAATCATGCCTTCATGATACCACTTTCATCAGGTATATAGTTGTTTTACATGTGTGACTCATAGTCTTACTTCTTCTAAGGGATTTAAAATAAATATCAAATATCTTCCAATTTTTACAGCATTGTGTTTGTCATAATTGTTATATTATAAAATTACAAAGAGTAATATTTTGTCACAAAATAAAAACCATTTCTCCTAATTAAAAAATAGACTCCATTTAATAACAGAACATGGCAACTGTTTAACAAAGGTAGGCAATGAAAATGTAAGTGGATGGGTGACAAATTTATCTAAAGTTCTAAAAATTGACATCTTAATTCATGAGGCATAAAAGGAAATGTTCTACATCATATACAATACAAAGTATATAATACCATCTAAACAAAACTATACAAAATGCTCTCAAATATACTATGATCTCTGTGTTTGAAAAATGTATCCACTAGCATCTTGCTATTACTTTACCTGCATCATAATTTATGTATCTTGTCCTCTCCTATCTATTTTTACGTGCATCTCATCTCAGTAGTTTTAGATGAGGAAGCCATTGCCCAGAGATTTTAAGTGTTTGTCCAGGATCTGAGATAATTAAGGGAAGAACTGGAACTAGAATACAGGATTCCCTCCTGGGAGTTCACACGTTTTGTTTTGTTTTTTTCTCTAAAACAAAACTTACTGTCAGAAATGATGGGGCCTCCAAAGGCTGTTCAATTTATTGGGCCTAAAATATTTTATATAATATGAGAGAAGGTCATCTGCACCTAGATGGCTTACTTTTCGAAAGAGTGAGTCAGATTAATAATTCCACCGTGTGCATCACAACGACCACAGAGGAGCGGTAGCTCACCATCATCTTCATACACTCTGGGTTCTGTTCTTCTGTCGATAGCAGGGGACTGACTTCCACAGTCCCTATGTTGTAATGAAGCAGGATGGTTTAGGAAGAATAGGTCCTATAGATCCTGCTCAAGTAGAATGTCAGATAAGGGGGTGGCTGATTTCTTAAGACATCGTCTCTGATTAGAGTGTTTGGCTTTCCTATGTAACAGGCTCTAGTAATGTATGTGCATTTTACTGCCTCATACACCTAGTAAAATGAAAGTGGATATTCAGATGGATACTTTAGATTCTAAGCATAACCATTAGGAAAGAAGATTGATCCCTGACTTGATACATAAATCATTCAGGAGTCATTATAAAAGCAAATTTATTCATAAAACATGTATTAAACATCTACTACAGACAAGAAACTGTATGGATGTACAGAAGGATAGTTACAATGCCACAAAGAGCTCAGTCCAGCTGGATCAAAGGACAGATCCAGTTCAATTGCCACACTCTGCTGACAGAGGACTTGAGAAGGAGACACCCACCCACAGTCAGCAGAAGAGAGAGAAAAGAGAATGCGGAATATCAAAGTCAGTGTTAAGGGTCTTCCCCACAGTTCTTTTCTTTCAAAGGCAATTGGTAATTTAAAAATACATTTTCTCCTTGAAAGTGATAGAAGAAAATTAATTCACACCAATTAAGAACACATTGAGGGTCCAAAATCCTGATATCTAAACATGAAATATCTACACTAACCTGAGAAAACAGCACAACTCCCTAACCCATGTGGTCAAGGGAAAATAAGGCCACTCTTGATAATATCGTATCTCCTCTCCAAAAACTCTTTACTAAGAGGGGGTCAAGTTTAACCAGATAAAACTCAGTACTGAGCGACAAGTGGCTTCCAGAATTGCCACCTTCAATGGCCATGGTGCTGAGACTATGTATTTCACATACAGAATTTCACAAGAGGGCTGGAGCTACACTTTCTGTGAATGTTCCTGCCTCAACACCTGAAGATACTTAGGGAGATTTTCCCTCTCACACAGGAAAGATCGACAAAAGTAAAGATGTTTCTAAGAGGAGAGAGGGTAAGATAAAAACTGAAATATAACATCAGGTGCTTTCACGGGTGCATCCCGGGGCAGCAGGTTAAACACGCCCAGAAGGGTCCCTTACCCTAGGCTGAGGAACAGCAGCACTCTGAATTGAGCTGTGTTCCTCCACAGTAGGGATTCAAACAGATGCTCAGTAACTCCTAGGCTGCCACGAAAAGAATGTATCCTTTCAAGTTTGAGAAATGATGCTAAAAGCTGTGCAAATAAACAAGAAACAAGTCTGTTTACTTGATCTAGACTTAAAAAAAAACCACACAAACAATTGATGGCCTATGTGCCCAGAGAACTAAGCAGTCCTCTAAGTCATAATCATTCCAGAGACCATGGCTGGAAAATAGTCTTTAGTCTTATTGATATTTTTGTCTTTATTACATTGAGAATGGGAGCAAAATGCTTGCAATTTTCACAGAATTTGATGCTCAGAGTATCTATATTATGATGAATATAGTTCTTCATTGCATTGGCGGGACTGTCATGTACCACCTCTAAAATAACTTGTTTTAGATGTGATGTTTTGTTATTTGCTCCTTAAAGAAAAATCAATGTAGATTTTTTTTTTTAAGTTAAAAAAGTGAGCCATGCTCTTTATAAATTCCTAAGGAGCTCAGAGCAACACTGACAAGGGAAAATAAATAGGACAGAAAAACTTATTAACCAGACTAAGTTCCAGTGACCTCCTTTGGTACCCGGAGATGCAGTAATTTTTCTAATGTTTAGCTTATTGCCATCCAAGGAAATGGCAGTAAATTCAGGCCACTGTGTGGAGTCTGAAGTGCAAGCAGGTCACTGGAGCTCTGAGCTCCAGTAATTCGCAGAAAGGAGCAAAATCACATAAGCAAACAAAGGGCAAACAGGAAGCACCTTGGCACAAGAGAAGCATTCTTTGTTTGACTGAGACTCATTTTTTAGAATCCAAAGCCAAGGAATTCAAGTAGTAAATTAAGTCTATGTAAAAATTCACCTTGAATTTCCTGTGATATCCTACAGGACCAGGCTATGCCTATCATCATAGACTAGTTTCTAACGTCACCTGAATAACCCATTCCACATACGATTTATGTGATGCTCAAAATTAAGTAGCAATTTTTTGGTTCCACACATCTATACATTTTGATGCATTAACGGTGCTCAAATGAAGACTCTGACTATCAGTTAAGTGAAAGAGTTTATAGAAAGACAAGGTAAAAATAAAAACCTACTAATTTATTCAACATACACTTATTTACTGAGTGCCTCCTACATGTTAGTCACTGGGCTAAAGTATTTGATTTGAAATAAAGGAAAAAATACCGTCTCATGGTCTAGATAAGGTGACTAACATGTACAGCTCTTGTGAAAAGGGCACAGTCAGGATTTCTGGTGTTTTGGTAGGGGATGGCAGGAACATCTAAGTAGCCTTTTTTTTTTTTTTTTTTTTTTAATATATCTTTATTGATTTCAGAGAGAGGAAAGGAGAGGGAGAGAGAGAGATAGAAACATCAGTGATGAGAGAGTCATGGATCGGCTGCCTCCTGCACGTCCCCGACTGGGGATCGAGCCTGCAACCCGGGCCTGTGCCCTGACCAGGAATCGAACCCCGATCACCTGGATCCTAGGTCGACGGTCAACCGCTGAGCCACGCCCAGCCGGGCTAAGTAGCCTTGAAGTGTAGTATCAAGGAAGGCTGGCCAAGGAGACCTGACTTCTAAGCCGGGTCCCAGAAGGGGAGGAGCTGCCAAGTGGGGCATGGGGATGGGGAGACAGGAGAGCGCAGAGAGCAGAGCCTGGCTCACCTCAGCAACTGCTGGCACTTAAATAGGATGGAAACCTGGGATTTATGGGAGAGGCTGGAGAAGGGATGTTGCAGGGATAAAGAGGGGCCAGATCACAGGACAGAGACAACTTACACAATTCCTAGGAAGAGGGGTAGATTACACAGTTCAAATGATGAGGAAAAGTGTTACAAGACTTAAGGGAACTATCATAGATTAATGAAAATTTGTTAATAAAAACTGACTAGGACTTTAGAAATACAATTTTCCTATGGTATGATCAGTAGGTAAAATACGATCATACTTTCAGAGCTTGGGTACTTATTTTTTCAGTATTTGTATTATGATTTATGTTCATATACTACCGACCACTACTGATTCGTACAGTTTGATGGTCACTGTATTTAACTACTTGTTTAATTTGTTACAGCAAGTTGACAGGTTTGATGTTCACGTGGGCTCCACCTCAGATATTTTCCCTGGCCACAGGCTGAATGCTTAACCCAAGTCCTACAAATTCTTATCACCAGTCCAAGTGGACCGTAAGAATGCTAAAGGAGCAGTATAACTCCATGACCAATGCTGAAAAACCTCAATGTAAACTTGACCGGAAATTTCACCTCTGTCAATGAAGTATTAGTAATATATGAGTAGTTATAAAAATAAACAATCATACTACATCAACTTATAAGTGGGTTGTATACTGAAGTTACATTTGTAAATCAAATGCTTAAAACAGAAATAATTTGCTCCAGAAGCAATGTTATCCTTGGTAGTTTGGTTCCATAACCCTCCCAGGAATGGCCATTTGCCACATAAGACAACTAAGGATGAGTTCAGTTGTACAAATCAACCACTGAACTCGGCAGTCAACCTTCAGGACCAAAAGAAATGATCTCTCTTCTTATTGATGGTTCCAACACCCCAAAGCAGAATAAGTTCCTTCATCCCTGGCATTCAGGACACTATGTATGAGTGTTGGCATGTTCCCCCCGCGGGGCTGTGAACCCACTAAGGCTGACTCCTGGCACTTAAATCATGAAGGCTTGTGGATTTACATTTCCACTGGGGGGGTGGCAGGGGACGCTAAGAAACATTCAGGAAGTGTCTCCTGTTTTCTTACCGCCCTCCAACCCAGGAGAACAGGCGGAAGGCAGGAGGGTCTGCCTTGGCTTTCCCCTCTCCTTTCATAGTTTCCCTTCCCCTACCTTGTCTCCACCCCATGGTTCAGGCCCTGCCCTCAGAAGCTAAACAGCAGCAGGGTAAAGTTGAAACAGAACTGGGAGTGAGCTGGGAAGGGACACAGTTGAAGGGCAGTGAGGGTTCTGGTGGCGCAGAAGTAGAATCTGTGGAAGCGAAAGGAAACAGAAGTGTCTGGGCATAGAAGGAGCACCCCGGATGGATAACCATGTCAGAGGCAAATGAAAGTTGAGAACATCTATATTTTAGATCTTTTGGGTACTATTCTTATACCAGAAAGGCATAGGATGTCCTTTAAGCATACAACTTATAAAGATCTTCCGGCTTAATAGGAATTCAATATCCTACAGCTCAAAGCAAACAAACCAAAGTACTCCCTAGATATCTTCAAAGTCATTTCAAGGAAAAAAAAAAAGTGAAAGCCATATTCAGGTTGTAAAGACTTGCCTAACTAGCAAGTTGGCCAGAGCAGATACATGCTGTGAAGAAAGCTGGTGCTGCCGTAAGTCAGCAGGCATGGGGGATTCCTACCAAGGCACTTTCCATAGGGAAGTCTTCCCTAACAGGGACGAAAAACAGCCCTTTGGTCTGAGATCACCCTTTACTTGCTACTGCCCTGTCTGAATGCTCACTCACACTCGAGTGCCTCCTGTGTGCCAGGCTGGCTTCCAAGCCCTTTACGTGTTGTCTCATTTAATTATTATAACTTCCCAATCAGGTCCTTGATTCGTACTCCCTATTTTCCAGAAGAAAACACCTTTGAACCCTGAAACTTCAGCTCTAGAGTCTGCCCTGTTAACTGTTACAACAGGTAAAACTTGAATTGAAAGAGAGAGAGAGAGCAGAAAACCAACTTTATAATCTATACAAAAAGAGCCAAAAGAAACCTCATCTAATATTAGATCTTAAGTAAATTTAACTAGGAAGAGTTATAAATATACTACTAGTATTTTAATGATAGACTAAGAAACAGGAAAGGACACAGGGGGTGCTGAAGCCAGACAGAACGGGTTTCAATCCTAACTCTTCCCCTTATTATCTGTGAATTTTGGTGAGATACTTGATCTCTAGGGAACCTCAGTTCCCACCTCTGTAAAATGGGTTGTCTGTAAATGAATGTCTGGCACATAGTCAGTGTTCCTTACGTACTATGAATGCATTATGAACTGACCTGTGTCCCCTTCCCCAAATTCATATGTTGAAACCCTACCCCCCAATGTGATTTTATTTGGAGGTGGGGCCTTTAGGGTGGTAATTAAAAGAGATTAAAAGGGTGGGGCTCCAATCCAAGAGGACTAGTGTCCTTTAAGAAGGAGAGACACCAGAGATCTCTCTCCCTGTGTGTACAGAGGCCATGTGAAAACACAAGAAGGTAGCTCTCTATAAGCCAGGAAGAGAGGCCTCACCCCCAACCAGCCCTGACTAATACCCATTGATTATGACTGTACCAGGTTTTCCCACTCAGGTCAGAGTTGATCATTCCATAATGTCACAAGCATGTTCCAAACTTAACCGTCTCCCTTGCCTGAGGAGCTGGTACATGAAGCCACTGTGAGACAAATCAGGTTGCCAACTCAGTCAAAATTCTTTCCCTGCCAGCCCAGCTGAGCAAGAAAACTAGCGCTTGTGGGATAGACATTTTATCATTGAATCCAAATAAAAGGAAAATGCCACAACAGGTACATGGAACAGAAATTTTCAAAGCACAACCACTCTTTTGAAAGTAAAAATGAATCACAACTCTGTAATACCACCCTTCCTCTTGTCAGATGTAATCTGAACTAAGCAGTATTTAATGTGGGTCCAATTATTATTAGTAACTGATAGTATAAAAATAAACAAATTAATACATGGTATTAAAATATTCATACTTTACCCAGGAGGACAAGAAAATTGTAAAAAAAGGGGGATAAATAATGCATTGCCTAATTTAAAAGACATGGTGGAGAACTTTTTTTTGGTAGAATTATTAAAAATAGCTTTAGTTGCACTGAATTTCCTTTTTATATGGCTGATTTAAAATGGCACAAATGGATGACTGGTGTGGGCTTTATTTAAGCAGATAAACAACCAGGAGTGTCTTAATATATATTTAGCAAACAGCATCATTTCAACAAGAAATGAAACTCCTAAGTGAATCGCTAATATGAAAAAACACTCGCTCATGCATATGCAGAGCGGCAGACAGTTGCTTGGGAGACAAAGGGGAGTCGCAGCTGTAGCGCGCCCCCCGAGAAGCAGACACTCAGATAATTGGGCTGATCAACACCCGGCACAGCGAAGCCGGTGACGTTACACTCTCCCCAGCAGTCTAACAGGCGCTCAGTTCACAAAGTTTGTGACTTCAGTTGTTTTAAATAAGAGATTTAATTTTTATTGTTTCTCATCAAGCAAACTTTTAACAGCATGATTAGCCTAGAAACTTGTAGACTAAGAAAACGGATACATATTAAGAGCCGAGTCTGATAAAGCTGAAAAAGCTATTAGCACATAGTAAGGGACTTGAAATGGTGCGATTCATGAAACCACAGTAACAACAAAAACAGGCTATGGAGCGATTCGGTTCACAGAAGCCGAATCATTCTAAAAAAAGATACATCAACGAAAAGAGCCAATACTAGGTTCAGGTTAGCTGTATCCGTTATACGTTCCTATTGAACGTGACACAAGGTTAGAAACCTTTCAAAAAGCATCTATTTTTCAAATTGATAAATCATTAATATCTGTAGTAACTCGCATTTCTGATAAAAATATACTTAATTTTTTTAATAGTAACTCAAGAATGGGGAGGAATTGTAATTGTTGCCATTGTTGTAAATCTACTATGTTGGCAATTAAATCCTATTGCCAAAATCTTTGTTTTGATATGAAAAGTAAACAATCAATTTTAAACCTAGCTTTGTTCTATAATACAAACAACCGTGGAAATAAACTAGCTTTAAGAATTAGACTGTGCAGTACAAATGAGTAGACAAATGATCCAAGTCTCAAGCACAGATGTTTATGTGTACACTTATTTTAAAAATTCTTAATAGAATTAAATTGGGACTTAACTTTTTATTTACCAGTATTGTGATATTTTCTTTATATTACTTGCAATTGTACCTAAAATGCAATAATCTGCTTTAATAAATTCCTAAGACTCTATAATTGAGCTAAAAAGGCAGAAAGTAAGCTTGTTTGCATTTTATAACATGATAATAAATCACTATTGTTACATTTCACTAAAATCCACTCTACCAATGAGAGAGGAGCACACTTTAAACACCGCCTCCTCCAAAGGGGAAGCTACCTGTTCTCTGAACAAGATGATCTCCTAAGGACAGTACAAATACGGCAGCTTTCCACTTTCCACATTAATGTTGACCCCCGTTCAGACGGAAATCCTTGTTAAGCTTCATATTAAGTAGTACAATGACATATTTTCTTCTTTGTGAATTAGATGAAATTTCTCAAATAGGGAAGAACAAAATCTTTTTGGCAGCTCTCATCTTTGAAGAGCTATGACTTCAAGAATGTAGCAATAACATTTTGCAATGTAAATATGGTCTTTTGATGTACACAGCTATATATACACACATATATAAAAGCCCCCAAATTCAGCTGTTTTCCACCCAGATTTTCAGCTTCTATGCACTGTGAATTCACTGTACTAAACGAAAGTCGGGAATGACCACAGACTTGGCTTAGGATGGTTCTAAACATTCTTCAGGGGCAGGGACAGGGACAGGGGGAGGATAGCTTGTGAAAAAGCTCTGTAAAAATATATAGAACTGGTATGAAAAAGCCTTTTAGTTACAGTCAGAAATATCCTATAGAACACATTTCTATCATTTATAAATTATTTCGAACACATTTCTATTATGTATAAATTATTTTAAAATTGTGGTGTCGTGCAAGCTTATCTTTCTTTCTAGAGTATAACCAATTATTTAATTATTTGCCCCTAACTATCAAAGGCTAAAATGCTTTAAAACCAAATTCTATAATTTTAGATAATAACTAGTACTGCTAAGGTTTCTATAGTTACCCTGGAAAGGGTCATGGCTGCCTGAAACACATACATTCTCTCTGATAATTAACCACATCATGATAGACTGACAACACTTAATGATTAATTAGGCTAAGAACTCAAACCCTTAGCAGGAGGTAAAAGCACAGAATTTCATAATGCACTGAATACCTCCCAGAGAGACACAGAATACAAACAGAGCTAAATTTTAAAATTCAGGTTTGCAAATTCGGCATTACTAATATAAATGCCTCCGTGGAAGTCTCACAGCAGAAGGAATTAGGAACTCTCTGCTTAGCAAGTACAGCCACACAGCCCCAAGGAGGCCTTTGCGAAATCGCTCAGCTTGACACCAAACTCGCCATTCTCCTCGCTACTGCTCAATGAAACACACGGTCTACAGTTACTCCAAAGAACAAGCTGGATATATCACCTGCATGCTAGGCCTTACTTTGTTCAGAGTTTTACAGCTTACAAAACATTTTTGCATCCGTTATGATACCTGACTTCAATAAGTGAGAGGCTGAGCCCAGGCTTGGGAGTTAGATGGAATACCAGCCACTCTGCCGCTTAGTAGCCACGGGACCCTGGGCTTGCTTAACAGGGTATTTCTATGGTAATATGGTTAATCAATACATTGGTAGGTAGAAAATAAGAAGGAGCAGAGTACCAGACAAATCAAGGCTTCAGTTCTCTAAGTTTCTGACCTATACTTTCCCATCAGATCACCAGGATATTCCATGTTTGACTAGTCTGATCTTCAAAAAACTGTCAACCCGAACATGACCTACACTATTATATCCTCTGTTTAATTGAGAGATATAAGAAATGGGTAATTACTAGGCAGTTTACTAAGTATTCCTAATGGCTCATATAACTAATTCATATCAGTTCTGTTACTTAGAATATATTTATTAAACAGCTACTATGGACCAAGCAATGCACTGGGGATTTAGTAATTTAAAACTGGAAATAGTCCCTGCTACTATGGAGCCTAATTCTCTAAACAAATTACAATATAAAGACAGTGAAGTTTGAAAGGAAACGGACAAGGGTATCAGGGTCTCAGGAATTTGGAGAGGAGGAAACTCAGAGACTACAGGGGAGAAGGAGTTGGCCCGTGAAAGGACAGGCTAAGGCACCTCAGGACAGGCAATGCAGGCACAGAAGCAGCAAGTCTGAAGGGAGCTTGATAGAGAGAAGAGCTGGAGATGCGTAAACACAGTAACATGGTTGGAGCTGAGGCTGATATGCAGGCAGGGCCCACAGTACAGAGCTTTGTGGGCCACGCTACAGAACGTTAGGTAGGAACATCACATGATTAGAGGAGCATGTTAATAGGATCACTGTTGCTTAATAGGAAAGTGGAAGCACAAGAGGAACTAGCAGATACTATGACGCCAACTGAGAGGATACTGCAGTGGTCCAGGTAGAAGATGGCAGCTTGGGTTACAGTGATGGAAATGAGGTCAGTGGGAAGGATTCGCTATATATTTTGGAACATTAACCAACAGGACTTGGCAAAGAGTGTCCTGTGGGTGATGGGAGAGGAGATGCTATGGCTAGTCCCAGTTCTGCAGTCACGATATCCTCAACCACACTAGAAGTTTCAGACTCCAATACTACCCTTCATTACTATCACCCAAGTTCAACACATTCTCCCCAAAATTATGTCTCAGGTTGCCCAGCCCTCTCCATTTTCATTGTCACTGCCTTAGTTCAATAAATTTGTCGTAAATGTTCTACATCTCTACACTCTCAATTCTAATACCATTTCTACCTTTCAGCCAATGCTACATTTTCCTAAAATGCAGAGTTGACTGTAAATTTCACTGCTTCAAAATAGTCAATGGGTCTCAATTATCAATAGAAAAAAATGACACACAATAACATCCAATACAGCAGAAAATATTCTGCAAAACTGTGTTTTAATAAAAAACCACAAAAAGCAGACTATATAGGATGATAATTTCATGGGTATAGATTAAGACATGGTTTTAGCCAGCTTATTTTATTTTTATTTATTTATTTAAAAAATATATATCTTTATTGATTTCAGAGAGAGGAAGAGAGAAGGAGAGAGAGAGATAGAAACATCAATGATGAGAGTCATTGATCGGCTGCCTCCTGCACTCCCACTGCTGGGGATCGAGCCCGAAACCTGGGCATCGGCCCAACTGGGAATCGAACCGCGATCTCCTAGATCATAGGTCGATGGTCAACCACTGAGCCACGCCACTGTCTTTTAAATTCATATAAACCTTCATGTTCCTTCCATTATTCTCCTTCCTTCCCTCCCCCCTACCCCCCACACATAACAAAGTAGTGTACTAGAAAGAGTATTGGTCTGAAATCAGGAGGCCTGGGCATTAACCAAATGGTACAATGCCTTTAAATGTTCCTATGAGTTTTGGCTCCAAAGAAGAAGCAATGAGTTGTTTATTTTCACTTCAAATGCTTTCCAACCACCAGAGTTATTTGATCACTACCGGAGAAACTGATAATCTTCTGTGCAACTTTACAGTTGTCTTTCTGAACTCTGATTCTTATTAATCTTCATCAATTTGAAAGCAGACTTTCTCTGCAACAGGAATGGAGAGAATATATCACGGAGTTTATTTATCATCTCCACTTGGCAAAGCTGCTGTCAGAGTACCTCGTGCAATGTTCAGATCTAAACCTTTGGCTTCCTCTTGTTCTCACGGGGCCAAGATCATCTACTTGCTTCCCTTTTCCTCATCACGTGCAAACTCCTACTTTACTCACCCCCATGTCAGTCATCTCCTTGAGATCTCTGGATCCCAGCCAAGCCATAACTAACGATTAGCATAATCCTCCTCACCTGGCCTTAGGGGAAGGAGAGGGAAGAGGCATCCCGTTTTTGGAAAGCACACCCCAAATTTGTCAAACCCTCTCTCTAGTGCCTTTGGTTCAACTTAGATTCCCACCATGGTGGCTCTGTGGTTTGTCTACTCGGGCCCAAGACAATGATTAGCAAACTCCCTACTTCCCTATGTCTTGCTATAGAATGGTTTTATTATACAAAAAGCCAAGTTTCACAAGTATGTTCTGTCTATGAAAAAAAAAAAAAGGAATAAGCTTAGAAAAGGGAGTCATAAATATTACATACTATTCTGCTTTTGAGAAATGGCCACTTACCTGCTTAAGACCCAACTAAAGCGATTAAATACTACCACTGAAAACCAGATACCACAAAGTGATAAAGATATTCCATCACTAATAACCTATTCTGTACTCAAACAGGTAACCTGAAGAGAAAACTATTCTATTACCTTACCTCTGAGGCTAAGGAGTTCATTGGGAATCTATTTTCAATAAATCACCTTCATATTAAAGGTCTTATCCAATTAATGCCTGCCATCCTATCAAACCGTTTGTGCAAGCTCTCAAAGCTTTAACTCCCCTCTGCTCACTTATGTCAGTCCCAAAGCTAGAAAATATATCAACAACTGTAATTGCTATCTGAAGAGTATTTTTCATCATTTCAGCAAAATTCCTCAAGAGATTGTGTCATTCAATAATATTCACACAGAAAAGGTCAAATAATAACAAAATTTTCTGTTAGAATACCAGACCGCATATTTGGTCACTGGCAGCTTTCTCTTGCTAGCAAAGCCACAGAAATTCCAGAGTTTCTGCGGACAGAACAAGGGAAAGGAAAGTAAATTTCTACTATAAGAGTTAAATATGCCAATGCTCCTTCTTACCCCAGCATTCAGGCTTATGGGAAAGTTGCTATTACAAAATCTCCCCGAGAGAAGTGGAGGTACTTGGGGGCCAAAAGGATTTTTAATAGCACAAGTGAGTCTTGCTTGCTTAACCATGTTATTTATTTGATTTATCTCCTCAGATGGCAGGGAGCTAACAAAGTCTACACACTGAGGGCACTTGCTAGAAACCAAAGCCCTAAGAAACAACCGAAAGAGACAGCTCAGTCAGCAGAATTACTCATATCTGGGGCTTTAAAATGGGGAGGTGAACAGAGGCCTACACACTCTGAGGAGGTCACTCTATTATGATGGAAAAAATAAGGGCTTAGTCATGAACCTTATCCAAGTCATGAGGTTTCCTTGGGTTGAGATCCTGGGTTTGAGAGTCAGTAGTTTCTGGATTCAAATCTTGACTCACCATCTCCCTCTGCATAACCAAGGACAAGTTAACTAACTCTTCCCTTCCTCAACTCAAGATCAAAATAATAACAGGCACTTTCTACATGTTTTGGGGATGAACAGAGACGACATATGTGAAATTCTAGGACAGTTTCTGCCACATAAGCATTCCATTACTATTACTATCATTATTAGCTGTATCTGTGATCAATATTTAATGTAACAGACTTCATTAGAAGGAAAATTTTATAAAACAGCCCAAGTTTAGAGCTTATGTTCTCTTAGCCAAAAAAATGCTTCCATGCAGTACATCTCATTTCTGATAGCTCATATATGAGGCTTCTCCTATGAGTGCTTACCAACTAAATTACTTTAACCACTGGCTTTTTCACTTATCTAACAATATCATCTTCATTAAGCATAATTGAAGCAGAATGGAAAACCTCAAGGTTATTGTAATCCAGAAATTCAGATAATAAGTATTTCTGTTGACAATAAGAAGGAAAATTACACATCCTGAGGATATGCACTGGTATTTTTAGTTCTTTAGAGAGCACTCAGTAAAATATTTCTTCCTCAAATATTATTGTAAATGAAGAGTTACTACTGTCTGCAAATATAGGGAAGTGCCATCGTTTCTTATTGGAAGGATTAGGCTCACTTTTTTCCCTTCCTCCCAAGTATAAATTATTGAAGAGTAATACTGAAGGAGACATAGATGATGAAAGAGGTATTGGGCAAATTCTGACTGTGGGTGAATTTTAGAAATATACAAAATGATAAAATGGTAAAATTTTCATAGTAGGGCTTATGCAAAGGTAAGATAACTGTTTTTCAGGCAATAAATCAAAAAGCATTATTCTAAAAACTGATTCTAAGAAATAAGCATTCAGAAAGTAAAAAGAACAAAGTTTAAGCACAAATGGGAGAGAAAACACTAGGGACAGGGGTTTGAGCTAGTGATGAATCTAAAGAGCTTTAAATGACCAGCATTTACTAAGCCCTACCTGCAACCCTACTTGTATTTCAAATATGCTGTTTATCATCTATTTGAAAATGTGATTTCCATACCTACTCAAGCTTAGTTTTTTTGAATATTCATTTTTTTAAAACTGTATCAGCTATTTCGATTGAATTTATTGGGGTGACATTGGTTAATAAAAGTATATAGGTTTCAGGTGTACAATTCTATAATGCATCATCTGTATATTGTGTTGTGTGTTCCCCACCCCAAGTCAAGTCTCCTCCCATCACCATTTACGGCCCCGGTGCCCTCTTCTACCTCCCCCAGGCCCCTTCTCTCTGACAGTCACCATACTGTCGTCTGTGTCCGCAAGTCTTTCTTTTCTTTACTTATCAGCTATTATATACCATGAACAGGTGCTGATCATTCAGAGGGGGACAAATAAAAACTCCCATCCTCACAGATCTTACATCCTAATGGAGGGAAGACGACAGAAATACAGTCAGGGAGTAGTAGATACGGTGAAGGAAAACAAAGCAAGGTAAAGAGGGACAGCGGGACTATTTGAGACATGGTAGTGAAGGAAGGCTTCTCGGAGGACATGGCATATGCTACACACTGAATGTCTGTGTGCTCCCCAGATTTCATGTGTTGGAACCTAATGCTCAGGATGGCATTAGGAGCCAGGGTCTTGGGGAACTGAATGGGACAGTGCCCTTATAAATGAGGCCCCACAGAGCTCCCTTGTCCTTTCCACCATGTGAGGTACAGAGCTAACCAGAAAGCAGGCTCTTACCACACACCAAATCTGACAACACCTTGATCTTGGTCTCCCAGCCTCCGACACTCTGAGAAATAAATTTCTCAGAGTTTATAAGCCACCCAGTCTATGGTATTTTTGCTATATATGCCCAAATAGACCGAGCATCTAAGCAGAAATCAGGAGCATGCGACCAGGCAGCTGTTAAAGATCTGAAAGAAGAGCCTTCCCGACCTAGGAAACAGAAGGTACAGTACCCCTTAGGTGGGAAGCTACGAGTTCAAAAACACAGCACTGAAGCTACTGTGGCTGGAGTTTAGTGCTGCAAAGGAGTGACACTGAGCCCAGGGTGACAGGCAGGATCCACACCATGATAAACACTTCAGGCTTCTCTAAGTGACATGGAAACCATTAAATGTTTCTGAGCAAGATGGAGCATAATCAGATTTTATAATTTTAAAAGGTCATTCTGGCAGCCATGTGGGGGCACGGAGGGAAAGGGGAAGTCAGGGGCAAAGGAGGAGCCGGGAGAGGGGTTAGGAGGCTACGCAGAGAGACAGGATGACAGCTTGTATTACCGTCCAAGGCAAGGGTGGAGGTTACCAGAAATATGTGGCTTCTGGATAGATTTCAAAGGTGAAGCCAACTTCATATTTCAGAGGTATAGCCAAATACTCAATATGACCTTTTAAAAAAGGTCATCTTTTACCAATTTGTTAAAGTTAAGACCTTCAGCATTATTTAAAAATATATCAGTAATACATCTATCCATATCACTTATACCCAATCCTCCCAGAGATAACAGGAAAATTATCTTAACATTGATGTAAAATACATATCAAAATAATAAAATCCCCCTTTCCATAAAGCATCCAAGGTGAGAAAGAAAGTTGAGAAGAAACAGGAGTTGGCTTTGAACATATTAAATTTGAAGGCGTATTTCTTTCCCGTAGCCTAACCTACCTTAGCTAACATATGTCCATTTATTTTCACAACAACCTTTAGAGATAACTACAAGGTATGCTGTTTTATGCAAATGACACAGAATACAACAATTTCCCATTTGTTGCATTTCCATGGGAATACTAGAAATTTACCATTCACATCTTTTAGAAAACTCAGTATTACTGTAATTTTATGGAGAAATTGAAGTTGCCATAATTTACATTTAATTTTTTTATTATTTACTGTCAATCCCACCTCTGTCTCTGCTTTCTTAAAAATGTGCTTGTCAACTGCTCCCTTATGAAAATGAAAACTATAAAATGTATAGGCTTCCTTTATATTAAACTCGAGTGGCTGCTGGGGAATCAACCCCCCTGAAAAAGAAATGCAGTGTAGTCCTATTAAAACAACAGTTCTTAAAACCACAAATAGTTAATTATGCCTCTGAATCTTCCCCCACTGGGATCAACCACCATTGTACTTATCTATGAATTAGACTTTTTCCACCACTGACTTTCCATCTAGGCTAGAAGTAAGCAAATAACAGTAAATTGGTTACTGTGGTTACAATGCTTGATCTACAAACTAGAAAAACCTTAACCCTTTCCATTTTGACTCTAATTGAGAAGATAAATAACATATGCTGTGTCTTCTTACATGTGAAATGTCATTATAAGGGTAAACATCTCATTTAGTGAAATTCAAAAAGTTATACATAAACAATACTAACCACTATGGTAAACAATAATGATGCCAAGGCTCACTGAGACACACTCTAATCTCCATGTTCAGTATAAACTTGTTAAAAAGAAAGTCGCTCTCACCAATGTGCTTTGTTCAGGCAAAGACAAAGTAAAATAAGCACAAATTGTTATAAGGAATTCTTAGGATTTAAAACGATTAAAGCTACTTCATAAAATAAGTTACAGAAAAAGGCTGCCACATGAGGTTCTTATCTATGGTACTGAAATGACAAGCCGTGCGCAATGGGCAGGTGCCGCATTCTGCGGTCAATAGATCGTAAAGCCTCCCTCTAGAAGTCATATGCAGAGCAGCGCTGCCATTCTCATACAGGGGACATAAAAATGCAGCAAAGTGTAATCAGAAAATCCATAGCTGTGAATGGATGTATTTTTAGACATTCAGGAAATATGTCTCTTTAAATCAAACAGCACTTTTCAATGGTTCCGTGGAAACTATAATTAACCACTAAGACAAGAATTGTACAGTAGGGCTCCCTTCTTGCTCTTAAAGGGCCAGCGCTGCCCGACTGCAGAGCAGGAAAGCCCCCTCGGGGTCTGTGAGCACCACCCGTGAGCATCAGCCGGGCGCAGATTAGTTCAGGGACCGCAGGCGCCACCCCACACGCGCTTACCCACGCGGCCACTCCAACTGAGGACTCAAGACAAAAGACTACAAAATGGAACCCATTTTGAAAGGGAAGGGGGGAAATTCTATAAATGACTGTAATTACTTTAATAGCCATTTCAGAAAGGATACTAACAAAGGCCTGGTTTCTTCATGCACACGCACGCCCGCTCCGGTCCTTAAGAGGGCCGCGCTATTCGCGTCCGCAATTCTTACCTAACGCCAGCGATTTGCTCAACAATGAGCCTCATTTATATCGTTTCAATTCTGTTCTGATTAGATGGTTTTCCTTCTCCAGACAGAAACATGACAATCTGCAAGTTATTTGTTAGGAGAAGCAGGGCTCGGACTTCTGTTTGCCAAAATCGCACAAGAGATTAAAATTTTTCTAGACGTGTTGGTCCATAACAAACAGCTACAGAGACCCCCTAAGTAAGTGCCTGTGGGAGGGGTGAGTAGAGGGTGGGCTGGGAGCTGGTTCTAGGTGGTGCCTCGGAGTGTGAGTAGGTGTGAATGACAGATCTGTTCCTTCAGGGGGTCGTGGAAACACAAATCTTGCCTAAACCTCTCAAAACATTTCATGCCCAGTGCATAGCAGATCTGAAAACATATTTACTGACTGACTTAATGAACGGTGATCAGTTCTGAAATTTAACCTGGTATGTTCTCAAAGGACATTGCCACATTAGTTTGGAAATACAAGCAAAAACAGAGCAAATTATTATAGCCCAGACTTTCCTGCAGGAATATTACCATAACGTTAATTTCTAAACCAGCTCTGCAAAATAATTTACTTCAATCAATCTCTTATTATAATCTCATAATACACCATTTTACATAAGGGCACCTTTCTACCTCATAAGTTTTAGAGGTACATTAGTTTGCTGGTTATTTCCTTTTTTTTTTTTTTTTTTAATTTTAGTTCCTCTTGGCTTTTATTTTCTATGGCATTCATATTGGCATTTTAGGAGGGTAGATATAAAGCTTTCACCAATATACTAGAATTCTGCCCTAAATTTGTCAAAGGAATTGAAACTTGGACTGTGCATATAACGTGAAATGAAGTGTAACAACAATAATGCATTAAGTGTGTAGTGCACTAATATTTTTAATAGTGCAATTTAGAAAAAAATCTGAAGGAATGTATAACAATGGTTACTTTGGATAGTGGCCAAATGTAGGGGAAGTAGATTCCAAGGGACTTTTATTTTTTATACTACATACTTCTATAATATTTAATTGTTCTATAAAGAGTATTTATGCTTTTATAATTAGAATATTAAGTATTTTTGAAACATATGTACTATTTAAAACACATAAAGCAGTCAGTGAGATTCAGAAGACAGTTTCTAAGAACTGTCAGGTACTGATTAGATAACGCAGAAGAACTTTTACATCTGTTTCACAGTTCTAATAAACCATTATTCGATAGGTTTTTCTGTTCATCATATAAAATGAACTACAGAAATATGTTAGAAGTTAGAGCACAATACAAATATCAAGTTTGTGAGGAAAGGAAACCACAACAAACTAGCATTGAGAGTAGAATTTTATTATTTATTCGTCTTTAAAACATGCCAAATAGTACAGGAAACCATCAATATTAACTGCTTCCTTCATAACCATTTGTTGGCTCTACCAATTGCACTAGCTAGACAAGTTCAATGGGCTCTGAATTGCTTAAATTACACTTGGTTTTATACTACAGCACATCAAGTACCACTAAATATTTCAACTGTCCTTGTCAAGTGTCTTCTAAAGCAAGGCCTACAGGTGTTTGGGAGACTCAGGGCCATTTCTTCCATTATTAGTTTGTAGCCTAAGGGCACCTGACAAATGCTCTCCTTCCATTTCCCACAGCATCTTTAACTCAGGAAGATTAAATGATGCTTCCTTTCAGGCTTTGTATTTTTAATTGCATAGCAATGGCAGAAGAAATAATACAGTTGAAAGACGTTTGAAATTATTAATGCCTTGGACTACTTGGAAGAAAGTCAGAGAACACGAACCCCTCATTCTATAATCCAGGAAAGGGATACAGAGAAGCCAGGGTCACACAACTGGCAAGAGGCTAAGACCAGAGCTCAGGTTTCTTCAGGTCAAGGAGCAACATCCCATTCCACTCCGCTACTGCAGTGATAAGGCTGAACGGCCGGCTGGCCTCCCACTTGAGCGAGCAGCGGAACGCGCTGCAAGGCCTGTGAAGGTTCAGATCGCAGTTTCCACCCAGTGGTTCTTGGATGGGACTGATTCCACGCCCCGCCCCAATTTTCAGTTGATGCTGATGCTGCTCTAGTGACTACACTTTGAGAATCCCCTGCACAAGCCCCATCAACCCGGGGGAACAGATTCACTCACCTCTGTTCTATCCCAGTGTCAAACCCGTTAAATTCTATGGAGTTGATATGTGGATCAAAAAATAATAATAATAAGCTGGTTGGTGGTAAATCTCCACTTCCCTTTCTCTCTATAACCCAGGAAAAGGTCCAGGAGACCTTTAAATTCATTCCTCTTCCCTTCCAAATTCCACTGGAATATTAACTGGAATTTCATAAAATGCATCAGTTCTTCCTAAATTGACTAAAACAAAAAACAAAAATTTGACAAAAATGCAAATGATTCTAGAAGCTAGGCAGGTAAAATAAATGAGTGAAGCAAGCCAGTGTTATGGGAGAGAGGGCTGAGTTAACTACGCAGCTGCAGATGCCTGCCTTATCCAAGCATATTTCAAATTTAAATAAAAATGAAACACACATCTGCATGCCAAAGTCAGCCTGCAGGCCAGGCAGCCACCTGTCCAGCCTGAAGTTGTTATATTAACATCCAGGTATGTAGTATGTTCCTCCATTCTTTCAAGGTTTAAAAAAATTCCCAGGGAAACCTATCAAAATTGTGAAGAAATATTCCAACAGAAAAGAAACCTGGTTTCTAGAAAATATAGACCAAAATATTCACTTCCTACATATTATGTAGATTGAGAAAACCATTCTATTCTATAATCATGGAAGAAAATTTGGTCTAATCAATGACCAATACACATTACCTTTTACATTGAAAGTATATATATTGAAGAATGAATGGTCTGGTATAACTTACTATGTAGTCTCTCCAAGTTCATGAGACCTAATATTCAAGCAGGGGTATTATTCTTGACAGTGCTTCAAATATTCTTCAGAGCTCACTGTCTGGCATTACGTGCACATAAAACAGCTTAAAAAAAACCCTCAGGTTATGCACTGGTAATTTCTACTATTGACAGTAAAAACGTATTATTTATCTTCTTAAAAACAAACTCATGAATTCTTATAATCCTTTTAAAGTCACTTTTACTTTCCGTAAGGTCCGTCCTCTTCAGTTCCATGGAAAGTACTCTAGCATCTGTCTGGGGGAAAAAATAACTCCTATAGATGGAAGAAATTTGAGTCTTTTGCTGATCTAACCAAGAAATCAATTAATCCATGCAAAGTTGCCAATGTGTCACACCTGAAAAATGCAGTTACACAAAATAGTCAAATAGAGTTAAAACTTTAATCTGTAACACTAAATTAAAAGCACAAACACAAAGCAAGCTTAATCAGTATATGGTAACTTCACAGAAGGGGTACTTTGGCTTTGTGTTAGCCAGATCAGATTTAACTGGATAGAATAGCAGAGGTGTTGCCAACAGTGAAAGATAGTTTACAATGCATTATACTCCTGGTAGGCAGGGCCAAGAGAGGCATATCTTGGGAGAAATCATACAGTTATGCTGTAGGGCTGCACAATACGAGAGCAAGGGGCAGTGCAGGGTCCCAATCATCAACTAAAGCAAGAGAAGCAGCTGGCAGCAAAGTTCCCTAGTCAGCAGCAGGCCTCCCTCCTTATATTCCAAGTCATTTCATTTTAACTTTGATGAGATGGCATGAGAACTCTTTTTTATTCAACTAGCCTATGGTAAGGTGGTTTTGTTGTGTCATTTAGCTTAAAGTCACAAAACCTATAGACAACGTTAAATGAGGACTTACTGTACTAAAGGAAGTATATAACATTAAAATAAGTAACAAATCGGAAAAGGTCATGGCCTGATCCTAGACACCAGCAATACAACTCCAATGTCCATATTGCTATAACTGACATCTTCAAAAAATCAATGTACAGCTTATTCCTTATTCAAGGCAAATCATATTTATCTACAGACGTATCAAGGCTCAACTCTAAGTTTACTATCTTAATATAAAGCCTGCCTCTTGAGTTTCTAGAAGTTTATTTGATTTAGCTTTAGAAAGTATTAATTATTAGACACTGTTTATTTATTAAAAGAAAAAAAGAAGATTGTGGTCTTAGTGACAGGATAAGACATTTTCCTAAAACGTAAAGGCAAAGACAACATCCATCCCAGAAGCGTGAGAGAGTATACAAGAGATTTTTCAGGTTGAAAACCTGAGTCATGTAGCCATCATGTCTCTAAGGCAACATGTGTAATAGATATTATAACTACACCATATGCTTTATTTATGTTCCAAAGCATCACAAAATTTAAAACAAGGCTTATAACTATTTATAAGTCAGATACATATTTGATATAGCAGTTCATTAAAACTGAAATAAGAAAAAATGCTTTGCCTTAAATATAAAAACTAGATAAGCACTTAGTCTTTGGCCTGATAAACTAAGCTTTAAAAATATTTTAATACATATAAACTGTAATAAAATAACCAAAGGCATCACGGTGTGAAATTACACTTTAAAGAAACTATATAAATCTTTTTTTTTATAGTTCTCACATAGAAATACATGCTCCCTTATCAATGAAAACCTATAGGAGAATTTAATAAATGGAACAAAAACTAGCCAGCTCAGAACTGACCACAGAATAGAATTCTTGCTCTTGAATCTAATCCCTTAAAAGTAAGACAACCCAAAGGGCTGATTCAGTGGCTTCACATAAATAGCTACTTCTGCTCTCAACTTAGTTGGCTTTAACTTAGTGGCTACTCTTTCAGCAAAAAGAATGGTGTGCCTTTGAGCAAGTCTGCATTAAAATACGAACCATAAAATGTGGTCATTCCAATGTTTAGCTTCTGGAATATCATGAATCTCAAGTGGCACACAAAGGTTACAGAACACAATGCAAAACTAAAATGAACTCTTTGGAATCTTGACTTGTTGGCTGAAACTTATTCTTGGATATACAGTGACTGTGGATTTGAGGTCAGGTTTGCACAAAGCTCTGCCCCCGACAAATTCTATCATCAATAGCCAAATTACTTAACCTACTGGAGGTTTACTCTTGTCAGTCATAAAATGCAATAACAACACTTCAAGGGGCCTTGTAAAGATTAAATAAAATAAAATCTGCAAAACATCTAGTACAAATACTGGAATGTAGAAGGTAGTCAATTATTTCTATAGATATTTAAAAGCTCTCCTATGACAGGCAGAAAGAAATTCCCCTAAAGAGAATCAACTACTTCTAAGTAAAAAGGTCATTCGGCCCTAGCTGGTGGGAATTGGTTGGAGTGCCATCCCTTATAGCAAAAGGTTGCATGTTCCATCCCATCAGGGCACATGCAGGAGGTGACCGATCGATGTTTCTCACTCACATCTCCCCCCCTTCCTCTCTCTAAAAACATAATGAGGATTTAAAAATTAAAAAAAGAAAGTGATTCAGACACCTTCAATTTCATGAATCCATATTAAACACGCAAGTCCACTCACATCAATGATGGATAACGCCGATTTTGAAAAGGAAAGACATTTTATAGCATGCTACTCTTTTTCTAATTAAAAGGAAATAACACCCTATAATATATCCAAACACAGGAAGTATTTCTAAAATCCTAAAAAACATACAGCTTTCCACATTTTCTATCACTCTAAAAAAAAAAAAAGGCAAGATATTTAAGACATAAGTTTAATTATGAACCAGAAAAATTATATTTGCCTAAAAGTAAAAGGTTAAAAAATTTTAAATTTCCTTATTAATAAAACAGTTTCAATATATTAAAAGAAAAACTACAGAGGCGAGATATGAAATGTAATTCATAAAGTCATGATTTTTTAATCACAATATAATAAAATACTGCTCAATGCCAGTTTTTCATTATATAAGGTATACTTTTTTATGACTTTCCTAAATATTCTACTACCTGTGTCAGATTGTATTTTCACTAGTCATTTGCTCTATTGTTTGTATACATGAAGAAATCCCCATAAAATCCGGAGAAGTAAAGATACTTTCCTCTCATAGTTCAGAAAGGAGATTTTAATTCATTCTTTACATTCAATAATGTTACAACCCACCAGGTGTGAAAGTATCATATCAGCATCATACCTGTCGGTAGGTTTTTAGTACTTTGTTCAGCTTTGTAAATATATATACCTGGTACAAACTACTTGGCTACTTTTATTTAGGTATAGGGTATGGTTTCAAATAGTGCCATGGAGTGTCTATATTACATCGGAGTTTTGAAACTGGTAGAAATTTCCTAATTTTCTCTTCAATCCAGTAAAGTCTATCACTCATATTTTTAGGGACTTTTCCATGTGTACCAGACTCTGTTCATGTTTTTGTAGAGGGTAAGAAGAGAAAACAGATTATTGCAGTAGTTCAGCTGAGATAATAAGGGTCTAAATTAAAGCAAAACATTAAAAAATTGGTTAAAATCCAATGTAGTTGAGGATGTGGGAAAGCAGGTATTCTTATAAATTTTTAAGGGAATATAAAATTAGTGGCATCTTTTTGGAAGGCACTTTGATAATACCTATCAAAATTTAAGTTTGCAAACTATTTGATCCAGCAATTCCCTGTCATTTAGATATATATCTTTATATAGATATATATTGGAAAGAACAGTTAATCAGAAAGAATGCAAATGTTACCAAGAGAAGATAATTTAAATGTATGCTATAGCCAGAAAATGAAATACAATGAAATAAAAAAGCCAAAAAGTGGCAAAATCTCTGATATGTTAAATGTTTTAAAGTTCATAAAAACATATTATGCTAATTTCATTACTATATATTTTATTTTTCCATCACCATTTATCCCTCCTATACCGTCTTCTACCTCCCCTGTCCCTCCCCCCTGTCCCCCACTCATTACTATATATTTTAAACTATATACTTTTTGGTATATGCCTAACACTTTTCTGGAAATACAATAAAGCACTAATAACTTCCTCTATAAACTTAAACTGTAGATTGGCATGTACAGAGATTTCCTTTTCATTTTATACTTTATCTGAAAAGTTTTGGTTGATCAGGTACGTATATTACAGTTTTAAATATATTAACATCATACAAAAATAAAGGTATATCCAACCACAGATATACAAACGTAGGCGTTCAAATTTTAAGGCCATGTAGAAAGAAAACCAAAAAAATGTGCTGGCTTACAGGCATCATTTAAGTAATTCCAGCCATGAAGAACCATCTGGGAAAATGGGAGAGAGGCGAAAGGAAAGGCTCCCGCTCAGCTCACCCTTAGAAGGCGTCTGCTCGGGGAAGGGGAAGGGTGACGAGTCCAAGGACCTGGAGGGACACAGGCAGACACGGAGGGGGAGGAGTCTACACGAGACATAAGCAGGGAATGAGAACAGCAGAGAAGGGAAACTGAGAAACTCCAATCGGACAGATCCACACGGAGAACACTGAGCCACTTTCGCATTCTGAGGACGCGCACAATCGAGATGGCATCCCAGGAAAAAGGTGTGTGTGGACGAAGCCACTGACTGGAAGCCCAACAAATCATAAAGAACGCCACGCTTTATCTTTTATTTATTGCACATTTGGCAAACACGTTACCTATCAGTGATGCCAAGAAGAGATGGTGATCCTCCAAGCGGATCTCAACAGAAACACATCCCTAAGGCAGTGATTCTCAGCCTCGAAAGCACGTTGGAATCCTGCCAGAGAGCTTGAAAATAAATATACTTGTCCTTGAGTCAACTCCCAGAAATTTTTATTTAATCGGCCTGGATGCAATCTAAGCATCTGAGAATTTCAAAGTTTCCCAAGTAATTCTAGTGTTCAGCCCACTCTGAGAACCACGGCCCTAAAACATCCTGCTCCTCACATTTATAGAGTAATTTAAACTTTCATGGGTTAAGCCCGTCCCATCTCTCAGGATACCAAATTCTTTAGGTTTGATCAGAAATGGGAAAATTTCAATCAGAAGCTTCTTTCTTTCCACACGTGCGGGCCTGCTTCATTGATGATCCCAGTGAAGCGCACCTGAAGGATTCACTCCTCTGTGTAGCCCTCTCTTATGCTGATCCTGAGCTTGGCCGTGTGACCGTTTCAGCCGAGGGACAGACAAGCACTTAGGCGCTGGGGCTTAATCTCTTGGAAGCGCCATCTTAGTACCTATCGGCCAGGCTTGAAATAAATCCAGCCGGAGGGACTGCATGCAGGGCAACCAACAGGGCCCAGGTAAGCCCAACTGGATACAGATGGAGTGAGCAACCCCGACTGAAACCCATGTGGAACGAAAAACAGCCAATCAACTCATAGATCTGTGAGCTAATACAAGTCACTGCTTTAAGCCACTAAGTTTTAAAGTGGTTTGTTACCCAATAGATGATTGGCTATCTGCAATCCTTCACTAAGATGTCTTTATCTGAACATGAGCTGAAAGTCAGATTCCTCATCCATTCAGTTTATTTTCTCACTCATTATTTCAGTGTTTCATGACTCATGTAGTTCGGGATATTCGGAGGAAATATAAATCTAGGAATTATGGAGAGATTTCTCACTTATATGTGCCTTCAGATAGTCAGCTGAAACACCTATCACATGCAAAGTGAGGCGGACCATTTCTTTCAACATAAAGAAATAAATCTTTATCTTCTGCCTCAACATTTCTATTAATCTTTATACTACTCAACTTCATCTAAATGATGAAAATCATCAGGTTATGGAGAAGATAAAATTCTTGGCGGGAACTATTTGGAGGCAGACTTCTTCAGAACCCCCAACAGCCTACCCTCCATGTTTAAGGCTGTGATAATGCAGCCATGCAAAGGTAGAGCCAGGCTATTCAGGAATCTGAATCACCATAGAGAAATACCAGCCAAGGAACCACTTAAAATAATATAAATAAATGAATCCACTGCCAAGAAGAGATGCTTTTATTCCATTTTTCAGGTAAACTTGTTTGAGCCCCTTTGCCACTGGGCAGCCAGCCAGGATGCTTCAGTCTTTGCCCAGCTTGCCAGGATATCATCTCAGTGACTGCAGTCCATACCTCTCACAATTTTCACTATTCCCCTCGCCCCTGAATCATAAGCAGGAGGCAGATTGTTGACCAGCAACTTCTTTTTTGGGGGGTGGACAGGTATCCAGGGAAAACCCTTTAATGTACAAAGCAAATGCCACCCGTGGACCACAAAAAGTGTTTTACCCTCTCAGTAGATCTCAGTAGATCCTAATCCACCTTGTTCAATCTATATCAGATCTCTCAAAACAGTCACTCCCTTTCCCTGTGGCACAGGGTCTAAGGTGATAAAAACGCTAGAAGTCATCAAACAATTCTCCCTCGTTAGAATATAAGTCCTATGAGGGCAAGGGCCTTGTCTCTTGTGTTCAATGCCACATTTCCGGTGTCTGAAATAATTCCCAACACACAGAAGGCTTTCTGTAAAAAACTTTGTTGAGTGAGTGAATATATGTATTTCATCCATTCCAAACTATGAGTCAGTCTCTCAACCTCAGTTCCTTTGCCTCACTGTGAGGAAAATGTTAACACACAAAATACTGAATGTTCCTATACACACTGCTACGTCATTTAACAAAGGGGTGTCACCAATAATTAACCTGCTTTACCCTACACACAGCTGTCATTAGTGTTTGAGCTAGTTGACAAGCTTCTAGGTAGTCATGTGACATGTCACACAAAGGATTGGCGTTCCAAATGATGTCTCTAGGATTTTAATCTCTATCTTGGCGGGGGGGAGATCATCAATTTTACATCAAAAGACTTATTTTGGCAGTTTTATAACAGGTGACATGGGGTCAATGAATCATCAGCTCAATAAAATCCGAACACTAGATATCTGTTGATATTCAGACGCGTCCTCATTCAGAAGCCTCTCGTACATTATGATACCAGGCGAGTTCCTTCTACCAGCTTACATAGGTGTAAATCCAGTATTTGAACTAGAGTTCTGGTACAAACATTTTACTTCTTTTTTTGTTTAATTATATTACTTTTGAAACATCAATGCATTTTTGTATACATGAGAATTAAAATAGCACAATAGTAATAACAGAAATTAAATATTTAAACATACAAATCACATGCAAATACTATAAAATATTTTAGCAAAGAACCTTTACCTTTACTTAGAAAACTGAGGAACCTAGTCTTCAAAATGTTATAAGACTGGTGGAGAGATGCCAGTTTCCCAATACACTGTTTCATTCTCAATAAAACCATCACTTTGGACTCATCACTTAGCCCCCCAGAGATTAAAAAGCACATTTTATATTCTCCTTTGAAGCTAAATTACAAGGCCAAACTAAGCTCTGGTCAACAAGATGTAAACCAAAAGGTCGCGTGTGACCTTTAAAACTTGTGCTTAAAGGGAAGGCACACCCCCTTCAATCCTTTTATGTCCTGGCTGGAATTTTAACAAGAGGGCCTGAGAAGTCATCTTGGACCACGAGTTGAAAACAACCCATGGAGACTGATCAAAACAAAATAAAACAAAGGAGCCTGGCCCTAGCCGGTTTGGCTCAGTGGTTACAGCATTGCCCCGAGGACTGGAGGGTCTCAGGTTCTATTCCAGCCAAGGGCACGTACCTCGGTTGCAGGCTCAATCCCTGGCCGCAATAGGGGCTCATGCAGGAGGCAGCCAATTGATGTGTCTCTCTCACATCAATGTTTCTCTCTCTCTCTCCCTCTCTCTCCCTTCCACTCTCTCTGAAAAGCAATGGAAAAAATATCCTTGGGTGAAGATTTAAAACAACAACAAAAAACACACACAAAGGAACCTGGTCCCTAACACCAAAGAACATTGGCTACCTATGGATTTTTTTCTTATATTTGAGAGAAATAAGCAGATAGCTTACATCATTGCTATTTTAGGATTTGCAGCTATTTGTGCCCAAATCTATTCATACCTAATACTATAAATTTTCTGTGAAAATAATATAATAATAATAATGTCAATAATATATTATGCATATGTAATATTTACTATGTATCAGACCTTATTCTAAATCTCTTACATTTAATAACACATTAACCCCTACAACAACCTTGTTAGGTAGGTACTACGATTATACTCATTTTATATTGAGGGGACAGAGGCACGAAAACATTTAGCAACTTGCTCAAAATCACACAGCGACTGAAAGGCAGCACTCACATTTGGAACCAGGAAGACTGGCTCCTGGGTTCTCTCTCTGAACCATTTGTGGGCTCTATTGCATCTAACATTTATTCATAATTAAATATGCTACACTGCTTATCATAGTTAATTATTAACATTTAAAATCAGTGGAACGTCTGTGAACAAAGCTGTCCCATTGTTTTTTCCTCCTTAATGCCAACCCACCTATGAAGTGCTTGCTGGGCCCCTAGTGGACCACAAAAGTCCATGGACCTCACTTGGAGGTTCTCAGATCATCTTTTACTCAATAGAACTGAAATTGTCTCACAGGGGCACTGTTTCCCAGAGGCTGTCACCACTGCTGGGATCCTATCAGGCAAGCGGAAAGCCACAGCCACTGTACAGATGCCCCATCATCGTGGCCCCAAGGGCATGCAGGCTGACGCTTGCTTTTAACACATATGTAGATCCAACTTGACCATCAATTACCTCTCATAGGGTTCAACGATAACGTGAATATTGGTCATTGCCTTCAAATGTCCAATAAATAATTCAGACCATATAGAACTGTGAACTTCATTCCTGACCACTGGATACATTCCAGGAACCAACGCTTAATACTGCTGCACCATCTGATTCTGAATAAAGCATTTCATATGCTGCTTTGTGACAATAGAATCAAAGGCTGTTAGAGCTGAAAGGGGAATTAGAGATCCATTTAACCCAACCTTCCTCATTTTATAAATGAGAAAACCAAGGCATACAGAGATTAACTCATTTTCTCAAAATCACTTATCAGTTGAGTGACACAGCTGGGACTGGGCCATGGGTATTCAAGTCAAGTATCAATAGAGATTTGGGGGTTTTTGTTTGTTTGTTTAAGTACATTACCCTTTCACAATTCTAAGTAAGTTATATTCAACATTTTTTTGAATAATAGGCAAACTAAAAATTTCCAAAATTAGTTGAAAATTAAAAAAAATAACTATAATTATTTTATGCTCAGCTGTAAATTCACAGAATTTTATGATTCCAAATTATTATTTCTACCTATGGTGGCTTGTTTCTGGCAGACAAATTTCCTTAATAATGTATCATACATAATGTCATTCAGTAGTAGAAATTTTTCAACACATTTGGGCACCAAGCTATAAATGTGAAAGAAAAGCTGAAATAGAAAATGCAGTATATCCAGCTTACAAAACTCTTAGGGAAATAAAAAATGACTAATTACATCTTTTTTTTTTTTTTTTAACCCTCACTCAAGGATATGTTTTTACTGATTTTTAGAGAGGGAGGATGGGAGAGAGACAGAAAGAGAAACATCAATGTGAGAAACATCGATTTTTGTCTCCCTTATGTGCCCCGATTGGGGATCAAACCGGCAACCTGGGTATGTGCCCTGACCGGAATCAAGCCCTGAAACCTTTGGTGCGTGGAACGATGCTCCAACCAACTGAGCCACCCGGCCAGGGCGACCTATTACATCTTGCAATGGAAATTTCTCACTTTCAGAAGGACACAATCTCATTTAGTGGTGATCCATTCTTGAAGATAAACTAAGTAAACAAGCCAAAGGTCAAGTGTTCCAACAAAACTTTATTTTACACCTCCTATATAGGTTTTGGCTCTAAAATACTGAATAGAACTTTTTGTTTTGCCTAAAAGTTTCCCAAAAATTTAATGGAGTTTTAAAAACACATTGTTTTCAGTTCTATACATTTAGCAACCAGATGATCACTTCCATTTTGCTCTTCAAACCTGTGTCAGAAAATATGATATTCATATAAAATTAGCCTGTTTGGTGCACTATTGAAGGCCCTAGATGGTGAGCAGGATTGGCCAGTGTCCCAGCTAAGTCCAGTAACAATCTATGGAACAACTAAAACCTCACAGATGAGAATCTGCAGGCAACTGAACATGGTAAAGACACTGATGGGGAATGGGGGACAGACCACTTCATACAAATCACTCCTCTTCCAGAATGCTTGGCAGTGGCTTATGGATTAAGATGGTATAAAATTAGAAATTAAAGGATCAAAGAGAATGGGAATCAACTGAAGAAAGCAAAGTAGTTGTTCTCAGACTGGAACTAATTATGCCATTGGAATAAGGAATTTAGCTCTAAGCTCACTGATATCTAAGGCAAAAATGAAAATAGGTTGGGCTACACAGTTCTAACTTTCTGAAAATGGAAAACAGTCACATTCATAAAGACACCGATTTTCATTAACTTACTAAAAGTAGGAATGTATCAGCTGTGTATCTGTGATGCTGAATCAATGGCAAACAGCAGCTACAGCCTTAGGTAAATACTTAGAAGTGCTCTCTGTCTTCCAGACACTTCCCCAAACACCCCACACTTATCATACCATTTCATCATTACCAGAACCTAAGAAGGTGTCCACTTAAAGATGAGAAAATGGGAGGAGCACAAGGACATAAAGACTGCCCAATGGCACAGAGTTAGTAAGTGATACACGCACGACATTGGGCCTAGCCCCCAAATCCACACTTCTAAAGGTAATCCTTCTTTCTGAACATATTTTAGCATTTAGAAATTAGCATATTTTCTAAATGTTTTGCAGTGGATATAAGAAAGTGCCCCTGAGGTATGGTGATTATACTTAAATATTTTAAGTTCTAAAGCCTGTATTTTTTAACACATTTCTCTGTCTCGCTGAGCAAATATCTTGTAAGACACACTAGCCACTGGGATCAGCAAGATGGATACATAATCCCCGACATCTGACAGACAGTATGTATTGTGTAATAATGTATGATTCAGAAATACAGTTCCAACAGATGGTTCTCTTCATGAGCCGCTATAACACATAACATTAAATTGTAAGTCTGATTACATTCTCTAGGGATAATGTGATTCAGATACTTTGCTTGCTGGTGTGCTAACCTAATACATTAAAACATGCAAAATAAAAAGTTGCCAACCACATCCATGAGAGTTTCTATCAATTTTCAACAACTTTGGCCAAGTGCTCTAAATCTTGGTCAACTCCTAATCCACCGATTAAAAAGCATCTAGTTAGCAAGTTTCATCGAACGATATCAGCTAATAGGTAGATGCTTTGTGAACTCAAGCAGATGAAATGGAAATTCTCTGGCATAAGAAAACCTTTTCAGTTGGGAGTGGGGGTTTGAAAAATATGGCCAGATCTGGAAGGAACTTTGGAGGACACCCCATGCCCACAGGCAGATCCTACAGTCCTCCTTTTTCCCCTAAAGGTAGTATTTACCTTGAAGCTTTGAAGCTTAAACTTAAGGGCCATGGGAGGAAATCCAATGCTTTTACTTAGAGGCTTTTGGAAAATTTCAAAGGAAAATATTTTTCCGGGCTTTTTTTTTCCTTAAAGAAAACCCCCATTTTGCCCTGGCCGGTGTGGCTCAGTTGGTTGGAGCGTCATCCCGTACACCAAAGGGTTGCAGGTTCGATGCCCGGTCAGGGCCCGTGCTTAGGCTGTGGTTTTGAACCCCAGGAGGGGCGAGTATGGGAGGCAACAGATCTTTTCTCCTCCCCATTTCCCTCCCACCCTCTCCTTTTCTCTCTCCTCCCCTCTCTCTAAAATATCAATAAAAAACACCCTCACATGAGGATAGAAAAAGAAAAGACAAGAAAATTCCCAAATTATACTACATGCTTCAGAGCCCACCACGCCTGGTTATGGCCCTTGCTGACTCCCTTAAGGCTCTGACTCCTCAGCTTTGCGGTACTGATTGGCCCAGACCCCAGTGGCACATATCACAGTTCAGGAAAAGCAGCCCCTTCTGTTTTCCTTCAGACGGTTACTCAGTATCGCTCCTTTCATTGTGATTCTCTTCTGCCTCTTGCTGACAGGTGGTAGCAGTTTTCATAAAACTCACAGAATGACAGGGAAAAAATGAGTGTTAGCTTTTCCGCAGGCATACAATATAACCTTGTTTTTATGTAAAATTCAACCTTCATAGAATGCTAAGAACTGTCTTAATATACTGGCTGTTTGCCTATGGTGAAACTATAGCATAATTATGGTCTATAAGATGTTTTTAATGTAAAGCCTCTGTAAAAGTTATTCAAATTACATTAATCTGCTTCATATATTAAAATTTTTCTCAATTATTTTTAACAATTATAAAGAAAGTCAAGCAAAACAATCCAGCTGTAGAATACTTGAAATACGAAAATAATAGTATTTATCCGCATTTAGAAAAGCAAATTACTAAATATAGGTCCCCCCTCTTGATTAAAAGTTAGATGATATTGTGAATATTGTAAAGAAATAGGATAAACTATTTCTTCAGAATCAGATCTCAGAGCACCATCTTTCAACTCCAAGCTCTGAAGAGATAATGCTTAGATTTCCAAATGATACATGAAAAACTTCAGTTATTGAGATACAGCAAATTCTTATTTAATTCTTTTGCCACCTAAGTAAAAATGCTGACATGAGAGGCTTTCTCAAAGCCACATCTATTTGCTCCTCTGTGTGTATCACAGTGGAGTCATCCTTGGAAAAACAGTTCCACATCAAAGCTCTTTTTCCTTCACACATTTCAACCCAATTAGAGACAAGAGAGATGAGTGTTAACAAGTCGGTTAATTTTAGAAAATACATGCAAAAAAGCCAAATGTTTTTAATTACTTTAATATTTTCCACATGTAGAACTGTATCTTATTAGGCATTAAAACAATATCTAAACAGGAAAAATCAAAGTCATCTGTACTCTGTATGAGGTTATCAGCTGGACGCAATTTATTTATGTTCGGAAACTTTCCCTATCAACGATCAGGTATGTGTGTACAGCGTATTAAAACCTTCTCAAGCATAGTTAACCCACACGCTCTTATCAGGTAAGTACATGAACTTCTTATACATATTCTGGTTATCTTCTAAACCTTAGCAAGAACCAAGGAAAAATATAAGTCAGATCCTGTTGCTCTTTTTTTATTTATTTATGATTTCCAAGGTAGCTTTATTTTTGGAATAAAAAAGAGATAAAGTCTCTCAGTAGATCAAACTTGAATTGGTAAAATCCCAAAATGAAGGAAACTAGGAAATCACAACTCTGAGCCCCCGATTTTACCATTCATATTCTCTATGAACTTAGAATATTTCCCTAACTGCAATTTACTCCAAATAATTAATAGATATATCTTTTATTAATATTGAGATATTCTAAAAATGAAAAAGATCTGTAGAGCTCAATGCCATCTAAGAGTGTTGTTATACCAAAATTAACCTCCTAAACCAAAAATTGATATGGAAGGCCCATGGATATTTGGGAGAAAAAGTCATTAAAATGAGCTCTCTGTTTCAATACCCATAGAAACCATGCCTTTTAAACACTGAACAAATTGAGAAATTATTCATTTTATATCCAAATGACTCTTAGTGGTATTACCATTCTAAATACAGAGGCTAGAATGGTTGAACTTTTGTACTTTAACAGATAAGTTTGGGGGAAAATACAAATTTCCTGTGAAATCATAGAATTTCAATTAATTGTGAATTTGACACAGGCTATAAAAACTTATCAGTGATATTATCAGTGAAAAGGGGTTGGCTCAAGTGCCCAAAAGCATGCAAATGGTCAAGCCTGCAAGGAACAAATGATCCTTCCGAACAAATTACAAGAAGTCCTATCAAAATAACCTTCGAACCCACTCTCACTCACTAGTTTGCTCATATGGACATGAGTGCATGAAAAACAAGAACATTTCTGATAAAACAATCTAAGACATTCCCCTAACTTAGACTGTTGGTATTAATACTTTTAATTACCATCCAATATCATTTTATTTCCTCTGTAGAGCAGTGATTCTCAAAGTGTGGGCTCTGCCCAGCGGCATCAGCATTACTTCCAACCTTGTTAGGAATGCAGTTCTCAGGCCTTCCTGAAGACCTGCTAATCTCACACTCGGAGGTGGGGCCCAGCAATCCGTGTTTTAACAAGCCTGCAAGTGAGCACCCACTTTGGAGAACCACTGCCCTAAAGATTGTAAGATGAAACAATATCCTTATGCCTCATTTTAAAAGTGCTCATAGAGAAAGAAAACAAGACAAACAAACAAAAAACCCCAAATCCATTCTCATCCTCACATGGTTCATATCCTACTTCCTTATGCACTGGGTGTCCTAGTATATACTGGATGTACTCAGCCCTAATCCAGGCTCAGGGAATAGCTGAACTCTTAGTTCAAGAAACAGCAGCAGTTGATTTTAAAGCTCAGATCTTTCCACCTGAAGCCACCTTACTGCTATTTCCAGGCTGAAGTTTTTGCTATTCTGCTGAGACATTTTCTACTTATATTCAGCTGTCTTCCAGTCCTCTAACAATCTTTAAAAAGTCTGGCATCTGGCTAGGCGTATCTATACTTCTGACCCTTCTGTAATCAAAGACCGTAGTCAAGCACATTCTTTTAAGCTGCATAGAATTTTACTTTGCTTATATCGACAGGTATTATCACAACGAACTCAATAAAATGCAGTGATATTTTTTTCTAAAGAGTATTTTTGAGGATGTTGTTTATGACATTACACAGGGTCTGTCATTCTCACATCTCAGTACTGGAAGTAATCTTTTGAGGGACTAGGTTATTTTTATCTTATCAATATTGAGTGTTGGATAATTTGTGTTTTTTCCTTCATGTTTGATCTTAAAACGATAAGAGCAATTTTATAGCCTAAGCCTAGTAAATGTGCTAAAATTAATGCCACGAGTTTGTATACTAACCTGCGTTTGATTACATGTTTATTTTTTTACTTATCAAATATATTTTTATTTTTTATTGAATTTATTGGGGTGACATTTTTAATAAAATTATTTGGATTTCAGGTGTAGAATTCCATAATACATCACCCGTATATATTGTATTGTGTGTTCAACACCCCAGGTCAAGTTTCCTTCCATCATAATTTCTCCCCACTTTACCATCTTCTATCTTCCCCAACCCTCCTTCCCCTCTGGTAATCACCTTGCTGTTGTCTGTGTCTATGAGTTTTGCTTTGTTGTGCGTTTCTTTTTTTTCTCCTTATTTCTTTTTTCTAATTTTTTTTTTACCTTTTACTCTTATTTCTCACTTA
The DNA here is from genome assembly GCF_054644295.1 of Miniopterus natalensis. Lineage (NCBI taxonomy): Eukaryota > Metazoa > Chordata > Mammalia > Chiroptera > Miniopteridae > Miniopterus > Miniopterus natalensis. Next base: position 20,698,725 of record NC_142088.1, read on the forward strand.
TTTTTTTCTTCCTTATAAATCATGTTATGGAATAAAGAAAAGCATAGATAAAGGAATGAAGTTGGAAACCAGGAATGGGGGGTAGCAGTCTACTGGGCAGATTCAGCGCGCAAACAGTACATGGCTTAACAGGCAGACATATCTGAGTTTAAAATCCATCTTCAGGATTTACCAACTGTACAGTCTTGGACATATTACTTATATTGGCTCAACTTTCTTCATGGGTAAAATAAAAACGACAGCATCTATCATGCAGAATTATTACAATCATTAGAAATAACGTGTGAAACTGGTAATAGTGCCCAGCACGGAGAAGGCTGTCATGAAATGTTACCTATCGTTATTAATTTCCAGGTGAACAGCCCATTTAAGAGCCCAACATCCAAGTTCCTTGACCTTTCCCAAGGGTGTGGCCATCAGTACATACCTCCCTAGCTACAGCCTGGACCCCGGCACCCCCCAGGACGGGTTCCCTCCAGCATCGCCAATCTGGAATCCCACCTTCTACTTCCATCCCTCTATCCCTAAGTGGGAGGTTGGGCCACTGAAACCCTCAGCTTCTTTAATGCTGTCCTGTTCCTCAAAGTTTCTGTCCCGTCCCGTTTTTACTCCCTTCCCTGCCCAGACTAAGAACTTCTACTTCTCACTTTCCAACTTGTCTCTCCTGCAACCTCTCCCAATCCCCTTGCATCAGACTGAGCAGCCCCACCCTGGATGCCCACGCACCCGCCACACGGCCCCCCACCTCCGAAGGGAGAGCGCTGGGCTCCGGGGAGGGTGTGGAACGGGGTGCCTGCGGTCCAGATGCTGGATTCCGGCCTCCACCGCACCCTCGGAAGCCCTCCCATCGCCTCGTGCTTCTGGTCCACGTCTGAGGCACCGCAAGCTCAGTGTTTCCTCCCAGGCCCTCCCCATCCTATCGCCCTGTCCTGGCGTCCCTGCCTCCGCCCAGGAATTATGTTTAACTCCCAGGCTGACAGACGCACAGTCACGCGCTGATACTCCCTGGTGTCGGGACAGTGCATCTCCTCTGCCCGAGGCCAGCGACCCCTGCGCTGGCCCGGCTGGGCTGACCGTCCCCCTGACTCCGCGCACCCGGCCTTGCCGCTAAGCCCTGGGTCGTTCACGTTCTTTCAGCCTCTCCCCTCCCAGCTTGTCATTCCTCGCTGATTCAAAACATGCCCTCCTCTCTCCCATCTGAAAAACATGAATCACAGTGTGAAACTGGCAATTAACAATTAGGAAAATGTTCAAAAGGTTCGCATCAATTAAAACCACAAACCTCAGGTTCCCGTCTGTGCTGTCCCCTGTCCTGGCGCAGCTGGAGTGGAGCCAGGCCGAACCCCTCCCGGACCCTTCCCACGCGCCTCGCCTGCCCACTGCCCGGACGTGAGGGAAGCTACGGCCCGAGTGGGGCCACCTCAGTGACTGTTCTGGTACAAAGACCTTACAGCTGCACCAGGCCTGGTTTTATGAGAGAAGGGAACAGTACATTCAGTGGCTCTGGCTTAACCATCTTTACTGAATCGGCCGCAGCTTGGAGGAAAGAATGGAGCAGGTGTACGGATGGAGGCAGGAAACAAATCTGGCTTCGGGACAGCTCTGCGTGTCCCTTCGTGAGGTTCATGTTTTTAATTCCTTGCCCTTGGGTTTTGTTAGACATTCTTAAACCAGGTTTTGCTTAAGATAGCCCTGGGTAATTGTTATCACTGCCAACCAAAGAGTCAAAACCCTTCTCAGTGAAAGAAACTAGGACTTTCTCCCTCTATTGGCCTGTCGCACTGTCCCTTCTGGACTGTCACAGTGACCACAGACAGAGCAGAGTTAAAGGGAGGGAAGAACCTGGAAATGGCCTGAGATTACCTTACAGGTGATAACGGAGTAGTGACAGGCCCAGGAGAGTAATTTAGGAGTGAGGGTCCTGTTGAAAGTGAAAAGCTCCTCACCTTTTCAGGGGGGAAACAACTTGAAAAGAAACTTAGAAGCTATATGGGGAGATAGATACAATAAGAAGTCAGAAACCCAAGTGAGTTTGCTAGTAAAAACGTCTGGTGACGTTCTTGCCATTTCTTACACCATTAAAGCAACATAACAGGTGGTGTTTTTTTCATTTTCACATGATGAGAAACCTTACCAGTAAATGCCATAGCATACAGCTTTGTAACAGCACATTTTCAAGACATGTCCATAAAATCTATCCTGGTTTGGAGCTTGTTTTAAATTCTTCCCATTTGAAATTAAGTGGAACATTTAAAACAAAGAACCATAAAATTAAGATCAACTTTAGAAATCCATAAGCAATTAAGAATTTCAAAAAGAGGTCAATATTTAACTACAGAAATATGATACAAATATCAACTCAGAGAAGTAGCAAAAATAATCTTTCCAAGCCCCTTTCTAACATAGAAGAAGCTTTCTCAAAAAATTGTAAACTATATTCACAAAGCCAACATTCATTCATTCAACCAGTATTTATTTAGTGGGAACCTACTATGGGTACATATACCAAAACTAAAGTTTACATTTTTAGGCTATATTGAAATTAAGACTAATAACTATCATTCCAAAAAAATCAATAAACAAGTAAATAAAAAAACAGGGTTAACTTATTCAAAGCCATACTTCCCAAGCTACTGCAAAATGGGAAGTGTGGACTTCCAACAAGATAAAATCTGAGAAAAAGCCTTGTGAAAGGAAACGAGAAGTGAAATCTTTTATTTGTTGAAGCGATGATATTATGTTCTTGAAGAAATCAATTGATACCTCTTTTCAGAGAGACACCACCTCTGTAGTTAATCTAACAGCGGTAACACAACCATAATCTAGATATTACAGCACTACAACCTATTCTATATGCTAACACTATAATACATTTCAGGGCTATGATATGCAGAATACAGCTTTACAATCAAGTTAGTGACAACTGTGCAATCATTAAAGTCTTATTTTACTGTTGGAAGACTTCACACAGGGCGAAAGGCAAAGGTAGTTCCTGACTATCAGGAAACAAACGACCCAGGAAAGGAAGTTGGCTCAAACCTCCCCTTATGGCTGGGAGGGAAGAGTCCTGACTAGAACCAAGACAGAGCATCAGTTTCCCTTGTATCCCCATGTGGCTTCCCTGGTGATGTCTCAGCTGAGCTCCCAACACAGGTCATACCCAGTCATGCCCTCTTCTTCCCCGTTCTCAGCACCTTGTTCCCACCCTTTATCTGTCAATCTCCAGCTCCACAGAATCCCACCCGGGTCTGGTTCTGTGTACATTATGTGATCTTTGTTTCAATCTCAAAACCTTCAGAGGACAATGGCAGAGAGAGAACTCTTTTGTGTGTGTGTTTTTAATTAATATACAAAATCAAGAAAAAATATATATGCATATACCTATCATACATAATAATGGATAACTAAAATACACCTAAAATGTCTTATACAGATAATACTTATGCAAAAAGACAAGAAGGTAAGTTTTATGTAAAATACTAACACCAATAGCAAAAGTCTTAGACAGTGGTTCTTAAACTTAGCAAGCATCTCCGTGCAATGGCTTGTTAAAACTCAAACAGCTAGAGCCCAAGCCCAGAGTTTTTGAGCAAATAGGTCTAGGGTGAGTCCTAAGAACATGCATGTGCCACAACTTCCCAGGTAATATTGATGCTTTGGAGCCCAGGGACCACACTGAGAACCTCTGGGCTCTGAGTGTCAGCATCACTTAATCCTAATGTTCTAACTCAGGGGTTTGCTGAATCCTTTAATAAAAATGATTTTCAGAGAAGCCCAACATGTATAGAAAAACAATAACGGTTGGAAAGAGTCCTTTGGAGCCACTGGGACGACCACTAAATTGACTTTGCGTTATATCTGCTAAATGTCAGAAAGCTGCATGTAAAACTGATGGTGTTCAACATGAGCAGAATCAAAACCAAAAGACAAAACACAATATTTTTTATAAGGCAACAGAAATGGAAGGTCACCAGGAGATTCTTCAAGGCTTTTCCTCTCAAGTTAGTAAGAATAAACAGGGTCTTGATAACCTAAAGCCTGATGAGAGAAGAAATAGGAGGCTCTAAGTTTAAACGGAACACTAGAAATGCTAAAAATACTGAGTAATGAATTAAAGGTGTGTCCCCAGGAGTTTTGGAGGCAAGCTGGTATTTCAGGTGGCTGCTACAACACATTTCTGTTCAAGACCCAGGATGATTTGGGTGGGTGCAGTCCTAATGTCCTGGGGTCACAGGAGCCTGTTATAGATCTCAGCCTCGTCAGGTCTCACTGTAGGTAACTCAAGCAAAATTTCCACTCTCTTTTGTGTGAGAAACCCAAGAACAAGACAAATATAATTTGATTTTACAAAAACTGTTTGAGAATTTCTCCTTCCTTTTCTAGCACTATCTTATAATGTTTTCCACCCTCTTATTTCCCAAAGTTGATAGCTAGCTTCTCTACAAAATTCTAACGGTCCATTAGTGATGCCACAGAAACACAGCAAAACCCGCCATATTTAATTCTGCTGCAATCTCCTTAAAGTAAAAAGTCTATGCCTTATGCAAATTGATGCCAATTATTTTGAAATGAAATGCTACTTAGCTATGAATAACATATATGGGTAATATATACTTTACCATCCATCCAAGAGTCTGAATTTTATGATTTAGAAGTCATAGTTACTTTTTCTCCGGAGACAAAAACCATTACTTAGAATATCTGAAAACACTTTAAGAAAGTTATACAAAATACCAACTCTCAAACATGGCAAATAATGTTGGGATGTGTCTCATTTAAAATGTGAAATAAGATTTTTAGATGAACACTCAGTTGTGCTGCGAGCCTTGTATGAAGCTTGACTACCCTGAGGTCTCCCTACTATGAGGAAGCTCAGGACACATGGGCCAGGGTGTCAGGCAGCTGGTGGACAGGCCCCGCTGAGCCAGCTTCAGAGGCATCCCAGGCCTAATGCAGGCATGAGAGTAACCTCCAGGTGATTTTAGGACTCAGGGTTCTGAGCCACCCCTGGCAGAAGCCTTCCCAGCTGAGGCCCCAGACAAGCAGCAGCAGAGACGAGGCCTCCCTGCTGGGCCCTGCCTGGATTCCTGGGCCGCCCAATCCATGAGCATTACACTTGCTCATTACAGGCTCTTGTTTTACACTATTATGGTTGGGCTGGCTTATTAGCTAGAACAGATATCTGGAGCATGCTAGCAGTAAAGTTATGGCTGGATTTCATTTGATATAGAGCAATTTAAAAAGAAATGTGGGAAGAATATAAAGAGAATTCAGGGAATAAGGGAATAGGTTTGAAATTACAATACAAACAACTACAGAAAGTGCATTACATATTTCCTTCAAAAACATTCATATTTTGTTATGATTACAAAATAAAGCTGAGTTTTTTTCATACAAAGCAAATGCCTGACTTTTTACAAGGTATTAAAACCAAAAGTTTTTTCCTAATTAAAGTATGTCTCTACTTTAAAAAATAGATTAAATACATTAATCCATTCATCATCATGAAAAATATTTTGTCTCCTCGAAATCAAAGCAGAAATCCTTAAACCAAATTTTAATAATAATCCCAATGGCTCTCACTCTTGCATAACGTTCTTTGAGTACAGACAGAACTTGTTCATGTGATGACATATCATTGCCATAGTTATTTTATGTTATATAGCAGTTGACCTTCATACAGAGATTTTCTGATGGACTTAATGCAATCACGCTGGCCCTTTAAGAAGCAGAGAGTTGCCCGGCCGGGCATGGCTCAGTGGTTGAGCATCTACCTAGGATCCAGGAGATTGTGGTTCGATTCCAGATCAGGGCACATGCCCGGGTTGCGGGCTTGATCCCCAGTCGGGGGCCTGCAGGAGGCAGCCCATCAATGACTCTCTCATCACTGATGTTTCAATCTCTCTCTCCCTCTCCCTTCCTCTCTCTGAAGTCAATAAAGACATATTTAAAAAAAAAAAAAAAAGAGAGTTTTTCCCGATGGTTGAAGATGGAGAGATAATGGAACAAAAAGGATGTTGGTCTGCAGATGGAGGGAATATGTGAGAGAAAATGCAGGTGGCCTCCAGAAACAGAAAGTTACCCTGGTGGACAGCCGGCAAGGACATGAGGCTCAGAACCACAACTCCAGTGAACTGAATTCTGCCAAGAGCCTCCCAGAGCCCCTGGGTAAGAGCTCAGCCTGCCTGACACCAGGACTGTGGCTTTGTGAGCCCCTAACCGGAGAAGCCAGCTGAGTCTGCCCCAACTGCTAAGTTACAGAACTGTGAGCTAATAAACTAGTCCGGTTTTAAGCAGGGCAGTTTGTGGTAGGTAATTTGTTGTATGGAAATATACCCTTAAACTCAAATCTCACCAGCTCCATATACAAAAGTAAAGTTTTAAGTCTTTAACTAGTTGCATTTTCTTTAATTAACCTAACTTAAAAATCAGTTAATCTTTAGTTTTTCCAACAGACAAATTTTTTTTTTTAGTTATAATACTCAAAGGTTTCCCTCCTCTATGTAGAAACATATATTTGTAGTAAAACTATAGATTTAGTAAAACTGTGATGTTCAGAACAGTGAGGAAAAGAGGGATGTACCTTCTTAAGTGGCCAGATCTTTTAAGAACTAAAAGTTCCCTGAAATATACTATATTTCAGAAGTATCTTTCCAAAACGGAGAGTATAGATTTTTTCACCATTTTATCATAGAAAATTTTAAGCACATAGAAAAATGACAATGAATAAAATGAATGCTCATATATCATCCCCCTGGATTTAACAGTCAATGTTCTGCCACGGTGGCTTTATTTATGTGTTGTATGTATCATTCCTTTTATTTTGAACCAAAGTAATCTGTAAACAGCATGATACTACACCATGCTCCTAAGATTAAGAACACTCTCATCATAGCCATGATAAAACTGTCATGTCAAAAAAAATCAACAAAATTCCATGTTGTTCAATGGCTCATCTATATTTTCAAATTTTCCCACTTGCCCTAAAATGTCTTTTGTAATTTTTTTTTTCTAGTCAGAATTCAATCAAGTTTCACACATTGCATTTGGTTGTCTTTTTGACTATTTAGAATAGTTCCCCTACCTCTCCTGGGCTTTTTTGTTTTTGGTTTGTTTTTGTTTTTCATATAACTTTTGCATAGTCTAGTCCAATTGTCTTGTAGAATAATCTACATTTAGAATTTTGCCAATTATTTACCTATGGTGTCATTAAGCTTGTTCCTCTATAGTCAATACTTCTTAATTAAAAATTAGATATAAGTTTGTTTCAGATTCCTGTTAAGCAATTTGGGCAAGACCTTTTTTATTGGCGTGCGCATCAGGAAGCTCATGGTGTCAGGCTGTGCACTGCTGGTGATGCAAATTTTGATGACAAGCATGGGTAACCAGAGAAAAGGGACATTTTACCCTTTAAAAGTAGTCAACAGTGTGTAGGGTAATCTGTAAATGTATTGTTTCCCAACAGCCTCCCCAAATGGGTTCAGCCGTCACAGATGAGTCTTGATTGAATCAATTGCTACTTTAGGATTTTCAAACTGGTGACCTTATAAATCCTATAATTCCTCCTAAATTTATTAATGGGCGGGCTGCTTAAAGGGAATTTTTTTCAAACACTACTATGGCCTTACTTTTAAACAACTTTATTGAGAAATAATTTACATACAGTAAAATTCAGCCACTTCAATGGTAAACCTTGAGTTTTGACTAATGTATATCACTGTGCAACCATCTCGAGTCAAGATACAGAACATTTCTACCACTCAAATCCCCTCCTGTTTCTTTGCAGTTAATTCACTCACTTCACCCCCAAGAAACCACTGATCTAATTTACATGATTATAGTCTTGCCCTTTTAGAATTTCATTTAATGGAATCATATTATAGTGTGCAGTCTTTGGTGTCTGGCTTCTTTCACTTTGCAAAATGCTTCCGAGATACATCTATGCCTCTGCATGTAAAAATAGTTGTTCCATTTTGTTGAATAGGATTTCATTGTGTAGACATTAACAACACAATGTGTTCATCTCTTCACCAGTTGATGGACATTTGGGTTGTTTCCAGTCTGGGGCTATTACAAGTAAAGTTGCTCTGAACATTCACGTACAAGTATTTGTGTGAACATGTGCTTCACTTCTTTCGGGCAGTACTTAAAGATGCGATGGCTAAGTAAGCATAGGTTTAGCTTAAGAAAATGTCAGAATGTTTCCTAAAATGATTGGAGCCTTCTGAATTAGCACCGGCTATGTCTGAGCTTCAGTTGTTCTGTACTCTTGCCAATACTTGCTCGTTTCATTTTTTTCATTTTAGCTATTTCTTTGGGTATAGTGGTACCATTGTAATTTTAATTTGCACTTTTCTGATGGCTAGAGATACTGTGTGCCTTTTCATATGCTTATTGGGTATCTCTATATCTTCTTTGGTGATGTTTGTTCAAAATCGTTGCCCATTTTTTAATCAGGATGGTTTCTTGTATTAAATTGTAAGAGTTATTTGTAAATGCCAGATACTAGTCCTTTATCTAATACATGTTTTGCAGATAGTTTCTACCAGTTTGTGCTTGTCTTTCCATTTAATGTCTTTTAAAGAACAAAAGTTTTCAATTTTAATAAAGTCAATTTATAAATTTTTTCTTTTATGGTTCAGATATACTTGCCAGACCTAAAATTGAACATTTTTTTCTATAATGATTTCTTATAGAAATTTTATAAATATACAAATATGTGATATATTTAAAATAATTTTTGTATATGGATGAAGAACTTTTTGCATATAAATATCCAATTTTACTAGCCCCATTCGATGAACAGATGTATTGCAGTGTTAGAATAAAGAGCAAAGTAATAAATGTAATTACTTGCATGGATATCTCTTCCAAAAATTAATAGAGATATAAATATGATCTATTTCTGAATGTTATTCAGGTCATTGATCTATTTTTCTATCCTAATGTCGATACCATGCTGTTTTTACTTAGGTACCTTTATGGATCTTAAAATCAGGTACTGTAAGTTCTCTTGACTTTTTTTCCCCCAAAACTGTTTTTGCTATTTTAGGTTCTTTATATTTACATATAAATTTTAGAAACAGCTTACCAATTCATATGAAAAAAAAAAAAAAGCCTGCTGTGTTTTGTTGGGATAACATTGAATCTATATATAATCAATTTGAGAAAGATTAGCATTTTAATAACAGAATTATCTGATCCTTAAAAACTTTCTCTTCATTTATTTAGGTCAGTCTCTCTTCGTTTCTCTCAGCAATACTGTGTAGATTGAAATGTACAGCTCTTGCACATACTGTGTTACATTTATCCCTAAGTATTTTATGTTTTATGATGCTATTATAAATGGCATTTTTGTATATCACTATGTACATTGCTACTTTCTCAATTTTTTAAAATATGTCACAATCTAAAGTCTTGATTCCTTTTTTTTTTAATGTCTTTATTGATTTCAGAGAGAGAAAGGGAGAGGGAGAGAGAGAGATAGAAACATCAATAATGAGAGTCACTGACTGGCTGCCTCCTGCACGCCCTCCACGGGGGATCAAGCCCGCAACCCAGGCATGTGCCCTGACTGGGAATCGAACCTCGATCTCCTGGATCCTAGGTCGATGCTCAACCGCTGAGCCACACCGGCCAGGCAAGTCTTGATTCCTTTTGAGATGATCTCATTGGCTGTCTTCTAGGTTAGGGAAACAACTTTCCCCAAGCTTGCCTTCTACCTCCCCTGTGTTAATCCCTTTAACACCTTAAACAAATGTTTAACACTCGTTTAAAAAAATCACTGTGAAAGTCACCATAATGGCAGTGCCCACTGGGAGAGGGATGGAAACTTGAGTGAGGCACACAGATAGGATGCCATTTGTTTCTCACTGTAAAGTTGAGCCAGAAAGGCAGAAATTGGGCTTTTCTCTACAGTAAAATCTTTGTATTAAATCAGGTACTTTTTTCCAATATTCTGCCCTTACAATAAACCTCACTAAGGTTTGTAGAGAGGAGCATCCAAATACTAGTAATTAACTATTCCAAATATCCATAATTAAGGTAGATATGTCACTAGAATTAAACAAAAAAATATATATATAAGGTTTTACCTAGACCAAATGTGTTCTCAAGATTCTACTAATTGCTTAAATTTAGAAGTCTCCAAAAAGGGAGAGAAGGGACAAGAAATCCGTATTTCTTCCTTTGTAAACAGATGTATTACAACGTTAGACTAAAGTACAAAGTGAATAAATCTATGATCTCCTATCAATGGTTTCCTACCCAGCACCAGAGTACCAGGGCACTGGCAATATCCATGGAAAACCAGGACCAGAGTAAAACTGCCGTTTCCCTTCCCCCCAGCCCCCCACATCCAATCCTCTGCAGGCTCTTAACCAAGTAGATCCTAGAAGTTACCATGCCTAAGAATCACGACAGGTTGCAGAACCCCAGCCCTTCTCCATTGCGCAGCTGCCTGAGGGTGGCAGTGGCTGATGTGCACGCAATAATAAAGGTGGTGTCGCCCGGCTTTTTACCAAGTTATACACTGGTAAACAACTTCACTTTTTATTCTGAAAACCATACAAAAAACCCATAATATACAATTATTTTTTGTGTCAAAAGAGGATAGTGAGTTCAGAGTAAATTAGTAGGCTTATAGGAAATAACCAACCTCACTGCAAGTGAAGCCAGGCAGAGAAAGCCAAACATCACATGATCTCACTTATACGTGGAATCTAAAGAACTCAATAAACTGATGAGCAGAATAGATTCAATGACATGGAAGCATAGATGAGACTGATGAATGTCAGAGGGATGGAGGAGGGCGGGTGGGTGGAGGGGGAGAGAGTAACCAAAGAATTTATATGCACAACCCAAGGACAGGGACAATGGTGGGGAGAGGGACTGGGGAGGGGGGTGGGACAGGGTGGAACGGGTCATTGGGGAGAAAAAGGGACATCTGTAATATTTTGAACAAAAATAAAAACAAAACAAAGCAAAAAGACTGGAAGGGAGAGCGTGCTGGCTCAACCCCTTTCTCACCTATGAGAAGGGGAAGGTAAGTGACCGGGGAACTGAGAGGGTGTCAGAGAGGTCAGGTAACCCCCTGTGTGCTCAGAGCCCAGACAGCGGCGGATCAGAATTGCAGCTCATCCTGTCAGAAGAGGCTCCAACCAGACTGTGCACTAAGAACTCAGAGACACACGTAACTGTCAACAGACCACACCTAACTGTATATTGAACTTAAACGTAAATCATGTAATTTTATTCAACTGTAACTCAAAGCGCTCCAATTTGTATTTGGTGCAACTTTTTTGTTCACGTTTCTCATGACTATGTCCCAGGCAGCTGATTCAAAGGTGACTGTATTAATGAGCCCCACAGAGCTCGGCCTTGCACAGTTCTCTAGAACCAATCCAGAGACACGTCATCTCTTGCGCTGGTATTTTGTGAAAACAGATAAACTCCTAAGTGGGTCTAGATTGCTTTTACGTAACCTAAGCCCAATTCTGGGGAAAATATTAAAACTTAATCATTTATAAACCTTCTGTTACTAATTCATAATTCATACAAGAAATGTTCTTTTGTTAGTAAAATGTAATTTAACTTTTGATTTTAATCACAGACAATGGTAGACAATAAAGGAATACAAGTTACTGCAAGACTCAACAACCAATAAATCTTTTGATTGGTTTTAAAATAGATAAATTGACTAAGTGGTGATAAAGCATTGCAAACCAATTTTTTTTTTTATTTTTAAATATATCTTTATTGATTTCAGAGAGAGGCAGGGAGAGGGAGAAAAACAGAAACATCAATGATGAGAGAGTCATCGATCGGCTGCCTCCTACATGCTCCCACTGGGGATCGAGCCCGCAATCGGGGCACATGCACTGACCGGGAATCGAGCTGCGATCTCCTGCATCACAGACTGATGCTTAACCGCTGAGCCACGCCGGCTGGGCTGTAAACCAATTTTTAGAATCCACAATAAAGTAACAGCCCTAAGGCAGAATGACCACCATTCACTGCTGCCGTGGGTGACAACCAGAGCCCCTGTTGTGCATTATTATTATACTACAAGCAATAGTGGAAAAATAAAAATGGCAAGAACAAAACCAGGAACAGCTTTATCCCACTAGGGACAGAAATACGGTCTGGGCTCACAAAGCACCCCATTTGCAAATAACCACTACCCTCCAAAATATCCCAAAGCGTGTCAACTAACTTCTCTGCCTCCTCCATCTCCAATCTCTTAGAATTCCTTTTCTTTTTTAAAGCTGTCACCACTGAAACCTGGCCAGTGAAAGACGGATTTTGGTCAAACGCATTCTATGCTAAAGAAGTCTACAAATCCCAAAGAAAGACAATTCCCGGCAGAGAGAGTTTGCCATCCTCTGTGGCACCAGATGGCACAGATAGAGGGATGCTGTGCACTCCAGCTCGGCAAAAAGGTAGTTTTATTACTGTCATTTATACATGCCCCAAAGATGCACAATCCAGACTGACGTGGAGACTCTTCAGTGACAGCTGAGACTGAAACAGCCCATCTGTGTTTAACACGGAGACGGCGACCCTTATCCCTCAGCGAGAGCCTTTCGGAACATCACTGTGCGACTTTTTCTTCTGAAAGGCTCAGCCTTCGCGCTGCCTTTCCCCGCACCTATCTGCAAGATTGCTTTAAGGAGAATGGCTTAAGTTTAAGAAAGAATTCTAAGCACTCTTCTGTCTTTACTTTAAATATCAATTTGAGGCCTTGCAAAGCTACATGTTAGTTTTGCTATATACGACAAAATGCTACGGTACAGGAAACCTGCTTACAAAGCAGAATGACTATGCTATAGAAATTAACCATCTAAAACCAAAGGCATAGTGCCACTTAGATAGACAGATACAGATATTTATATACACATATCTTAGTACATACGCATAAGTATCTATATATATCTTAGTATATATAAATAGGTAAGTATCTATATATAGATATAGATATCCTAAACTGTAACTGGAGAGGGAAATGAAAAGAATAATGATTTCTATAAAAAGGAAAAAACAAAAGATAGGCTCAATCAATGATCCCAGTAGTCAGAGCTATATAAATACTAATTTGGTTTTTCAATTTATTTACCCTTTCAGGGGGGAAGTAATAGAACACGCACACACAAACAATCAATACTTAACCAAAGAAAATGTATAATGAAGAATGTAGGTCATTGCTAGATTATAAAAATAGTAAATAATTTAACAGAGTATTCTAGTGACTTTTAAAAATAAAACCAAAGCATTTACCAAATACTTAAATGGTGCTCTGCTACATGATACAATGACGCACCTTTCATCCTCTGAGGGTTCGTCAGGTAATAGAACCTGAACAGGATAATTTAAGAAACAAAGTTGTAATATAGATATTATTGATATGTTAATATCTTAAAAATGTTTTTGTTGACTTTTATATATTTTAATATATATATTTAAAGAAGTCTATTAATTTTTAGAGAGAGAGGAAGGGAGGGGAGAAGGGGAGAGGGAGAGAGAGACCCATGTGAGAGCCCATAGATGGGCTGCCTCCTGCAGACACCGGGGATGGGGATGGGGAGGAGCCCACAACCAGGGCATGTGCCCTGACCAGGAGGTAAACCAGCAACTTCTTGGTGCACAGGATGATGCCCAACCACTGAGCCACACTGGCCAGGGCTATATTAATATTTTTGACATAGGAAATGTCTACTTGGTGTCACATTTCAAGTTTGTATCACAGAAATCAAACCTTAAGCATCTGTGAGATGGACAATCATTGGTAGGTTTATCAGCATGAGAGTTTTAGCATTATGAAAACAAAAGCCTGGGGAATGAGCCAGTGAATGCCTCCAGAAACACAATTGGCCTCTTCTCATTGAGGCCGCAGGCAAGAATCCAAGACACATGGGGAGATTTTTACAAATCTCTAAGTTCTTTATCCTGCAAGAGCTGGTTCTCAAAGAAACACTGGGATCAATGTAGGGAGAAACCTGGCAACCACAGGAACCAAGTGCTTGGTTTTTATATTTTAATTATCTAGGAAGTTTGGCAGACAGTAGCCACAAATACACAGTGCATGACTATACAAGACCCAATTAAAACTTTCATCCAAATATTATTTTGTATCATCAACAGAGAATGCTCACCAAAGGCTTCACGTCAGGCTTTACCCAGGGAATGTATGAAATGGGGCCTCACCCCACACCCACCAAAGCTCTTTACTTAACATATCCCAAACTCCAGACTCTATATTCAACCTATCAACCTGTCCTGAAACAACAGAGAACAAATATCTTTCTTCCTCTTTAACGGTAATGGCAGCTCCCACTCACTTGTCTAAGAAAGGCAAAGGGGAGGTTAGGGACTTGCAGAGAAATGAAAGAAAGGAGGAAATGCTTATTTGTTTTCCCGGCTTGGTTTTAAGAAGACAGAGCTGAGATGAGTCAGTACAGTACAGAGGCTCAAGACAGGGGAGAGAAGAGGCAAAGTTTAAAGGTCTGGGGTTAGAAAAAAGGAAATGAGATTGAAAGGGCAAGTGGGAGAATTAATTGTGGGTAGAAGTAATTTCAAGTCTCAAGGGCAGAAATTAAATATTATTTGAGACAATAAGGTGAGGAAATGAGAAAGCTTATTCAAGCCTCAAGGTCTTTGTTTTCTTCTGTGAGGCAGGAAGATCCCCAACTAAGAGTTAAGAGGCCAGGGCCAGAGATGGGCTGGGGCTGGGGTCAGGGCTTAATGAGGACAGTGAGGTGTTAGAATCACCACTGAAGGAATAGAGAGAGGGATCGAGCTAAGTAAAGACATGCAGCTTGTGGGATATAAAACTGAAAGCAACAAATAACAAACAAACAAAGACTCACAGGCCCAGACAACAGCATGGTGGTTACAAGGGGAAATGAGGTGGGGTTAGTGAAGGGTAGAGGGGGCCCATACATGGTGATGGAAGCTTTGATTTTGGGTGGCGGGCCCACAATGCAATATACAGACGATGTGTCATAGGATTGTATGCTTGAAACCTATATACTTGTATTAACCAATATCACCCCAATAAATTTAATTTGTAAAGTCCCAGTTTGATGATCTTCTCCAGGAGTGCTGGCAGCCAAGGTGTAGATGATGAAATACCAAAATCATATGATATCTCCATGATTTTAATCTCAGAGTCCATAGGCCTTTGACTCCAAAGCCCAAAAACACACTCCAGCTCCTGGGCTACCATCTTGAAAAAGTGTGAGATCAGATGTGAATATGGATGAGTGGGGATGAGTGGAGATGAACGAACAGGTGAATTGGGAACCAATTTTAAGTGATGCTATGAGTGATGGCTCAGCAATTCACCTTCAAGGTCAAGTTCACATTAAAATTGCATTACCCTTCATAACAGAAGGTGCATTTCTTACCTGTCGCTGTCCAGCGTGGGAATAAACATGAACATCTCTTTCCTTTGCTGAGAGAAGCTCCTGCTGACAGTAAAGAACTTCCTATGTGTACAAGAATGGCAGAGCCACTGATGGGTGGCCTGCAGCCCTCACTGTACTCAATCTGTCCCTTAGTTAATGTTAATAGCCACTGCTTGCACAGGCTGTCACTGCTGTGTTCTGCTTCTTAGCCCCCTAGTCAGCATGACATTTTTCATCCAACTGAGCTAGTCCATTTCTGATTTCTGCTGTGCCAACATGGTCTGTCAGCTACTGTCACTTCCCAGATGCCATTGGCTATGTGACACTGGTGGGGATCATGTCAGAATTGTCCTTGAAACACTTACTGTCACCTCCCACAAGTTTACAGAGTTGGCCACAGGAGCATTTTTTTGGTTTTCTGTCATTTTCTTTGATATTCTCACTGAGACACCCCTAATAAAGGAAAGCAAGAGTTTACTAAATACTGGAGGAATACATTCCAGAGCCTCAAACTCATTAATGCTTCAGACCTAATTGCTTGAATATATAAAATATGCAAAGTAGATTTCACAGACCCTAAACTTACATACTGAAAATGTCCAGTGGATGTGAAACCAAATGGCACCATTAAGGAAAAGAGGCTCTTCTGACTTGATCAGAGTTCCAAAGTATTTTTTAAATTTTAAGATGTTGCAAAATATGAACTCAAGTGATTAGAAAGGAAATAAAATGCAGCAAATTAAACAGATTATAGCACATGAAATAGGTAAAATTACTATGTTCACTTTAGTTCTTACTTTATATTTACCGTATTTTCTATCATGTTTATTAAATTGAAAACATTAAAATATACTTCCATGTTCATGTACTTTCTCTCTTGTTTTTCCCAGATTAGAAAAGATCACACCTTTTCCACGATTCCTTCTTCTTTAAGTAATATCCTTAATTGTGTCTGCCAAACTACTATCCTGCAAAAAGTTCCTTCTCCTGTTTGGTTAAATGGCATTTTGAAATGGATTATTCAAATAGCCATTGTTTAAACAAAAGAGGGAATCTTCCAGGAAGAAAACCTCAATTTGTTTGTCTTTCTTCATGTTCAGTTTCCTCACAGTGAATCTCCTGTGTTTTTAAATGTGTTCACCACTGTAACTCAGTGTAGAGATTTCTATCACACTCTACGATTCATGACAAGATGCCCCTTTCCCAATCCTCACCCACCTTGCCCACCAGCTGGACCAAATTCTAACAATTCTAAGTAGAATGGATGAGTCTTAGCTCTCTGTGGCTTCTCTCCTGCTCGCCCACAACCTTCCTATAGAGTATATAACCTATATTGCTTCTTTAGGCACATAACCAGACTTCCAAGTACACCTTGTCTCCCCAATAAGATCATGAGCTCCTTGAAAGCAAGGACAGTATTTTCTACGAATTTGTATCTTCTATTACTCCCCTTTCCACATAGCCACTCCATAAATAATTAATAAACTGAATAGCAAAGGGCTCTCTCTCCACGTTATGCAGCACGCCTATTATCCAAACCACAATGTTGTAAATAATCAGAGGGAATTCCTGGAAGGGAATTTTTAACTATCCACTGATGACAGAGGTCACACCTAACACAATGAAAAGCAAATTTATGCTGAATAAGAAAGCAATAATTTAATAGTAAGGGAATACCTGGATGAATGACACGAATAATTAAGCCTAAAGTGCATCCTTGCTGTGAATTCATTACTGAGTATTGTTCCATGCGGGGCATGAAATCCATAAAAGATTTCACTCTATACCAACCATAAGATTGGGGGACACTATACTTTTTACACTTTATATTAGTTATTTACCAGTACCTTCGAAGGAAAAGAAAAGCTGAAATGCAAAAGAGAAAAGAAGCTAAAAATTGAGACTTTGATTAGCAATGACACATGAGAAAAATAAATGATTGTCTGCCAAACTTTCCTTAATGAAAGTAGCTCTGTCTACTGCTCTTTTATAAGGTGCATGGAGACAGAAGGGAATGAACAGTGCTTTGGAATGTCTAAGGCTCCCAGTCCAGTAGAACATAAGGGGGTTCCTACCAAGAGACAGTATCAGACAAAGGGGTGGTGAAGGCCAGGGGCAGGGTGGGAACTGGGTGGTGGGGGGTGAGGGGGAAAAAAGGGAGGACATACATGTGTAATACTCTCAACAATCAAGATAAAAAAGAATAGAATAGAATGTGACTAGTATAAGGAAGCAAAGGCATTGGCCATAAGGTCAGTAATTGTAGGAATAATAATTTTCATGTTGTTTTGTGCCTGGAAGGCATCTATAAGAACTCAAAATCAGTAAATTTAATACTAGCATAGGGGGAAAAAATATTTCTTGCCAGAAGAAATTTGGAATTTACTCTCAGGTCATAAAATAGGTTAGGGGCCAATATGCCAATCCTAATATGCTGGCCTCCCTCGAAACTCTTACCTGGTCAGCCTTCATGCCCACTTTCTCCCACAAATTATCATTACCCTTCTAGCTCCAAGCATCCTGCCCTCACCTTGGATTCTCAGCTCCCTTCTAGTAAATGACTTCTCCCTCTGCCCTCCTTGTTCCTGAGTTCCTGATTTCCAGCCCATTTGCAATTATAAGTGACAAGACTACTTGTGATTTCCCTTAAAAGAGGAAGGTGGCTTTAGGCCCGAGGTTTTGTAAGCTGAGTAAGGAACAGAGGAGCTCCCTTCAGGACACGTAGTAAAATGTTAAAAAATGGTTCTTTTCTGACTGGGGTTGTGGAGAACAGTGAAAAATCCAATAAACCAAAAGACAAAACCTTTTTGTTCTCTCACAAATCTGAAAGAATACAGATGAATGTCTTTGGTTTCCTGAGAAACATAGCTAAACTTTTTTCACAAATTACAAAACATATGTATTCTGCCTAAAAGAAATGTCAGCTAATTCAAAGCAATTTATGAATTCTCCATAAATGTACTGTTCTTATTTTTAATGTTTCTTAAATGAACATGAAAGAAACTGAATCATTGTCAAGTGGCTAAGTTATCACCTTAAAACCAGTGTACTTTACTTAATTAAAAATTTATGCAACAACATCTATAAGTTTGTGTTGGGGTGAAAAGATGAATTTCTAATAACTTTAGCTAATTTTTTCTTTAAAAATAAAGATAGCCAATTCAGGAAATACTTCATTCCATATTCAGAAGTGCCAAATGATTATATGTAGGATATCAACTGCTCATTTCCCAGAAATAGGTGAAGTGTCAGAATGGTGACATTTCTAAAGATTATTCAATTACTCAATGTTGATGAAACAATCACCCTTTGTATGCTAATTCTCAGCCACCATCCTTGACATACCATTTTCAGCCAAGCAAAACAGCAGGAGGCAGAGGGTGAGACTGGGCTGCAGATGCCACAGCTTCTGTCCCTTAAATGACCCGAGGCAGCAGGACAGCATCTCACCCATATTCAGGGGATGCCTCTACAGAGCTCCACACAGTGAATGCATTACAGACCAGGTAATGTGAGAAATGTAAGCACTCGTGAAAGTCTTGTATTTCCACATCCATATTAACAAGGACAACACTATCTAGAGTCAATAAAAGTAAAAATTTACAATACCTGTCCAAACTCTGAGAACATGTATCAGCCTCCAAGCTTCATCTCTTGTCTCACTAATCAAGCATTTTAGTGACAAAAGCTGTCTTAGACAAAAGAAACACACTGCATACTGTGCAATGGGCACAGTAACCAAGCAAGTAAGCTCAGCAAGTAAGCCCATCTAATCCGATAGCACTGTCCTCCAGGAAGCTGCCACCGCCAAGGCATTGACAACCAGACATTGCCAGATAAACAAATGGGTCTCAAGATACAAGTCAGACATATATATGTCAGAAATATATATGTAACTATAAAGTCATAACAAATTCACTGAATTACATCTTAACCAACTAAGCAAAAGAGTTAACTTTCTACCAAGTAATTAACTCAATCTCTGAGATTCAATATTTGTCAATGGATAAAAAGCTTATTTAAATATACCTGGTTTGTAAAAATGGAGAAAAGAATATGTCAGAAATATTTCCTGTTAGTTTCATTAAAATCAGTAAAGGTTTATATTAGGGATGCAAACACTAATGATTATTTAACAAAGGTATCATTTATTCAGCATTTATTCATTGAGTGCTTTTGTGCAAATACAGTGCAAAGCACTAAAAATATCAGAAGTGTCATACAGTTTACATAGTGCCTATGCAGACAAAGTGGACAGTCACAAATATCACAAAATCACTGCCAAAATAAAAGCAGTAAAAATCCATTAGCTTATTCACTAGAAGTTTACCCACAATTAAAGTCCTAGAAGCATCAATGAAAACTGTAAAATTAGTTTAAGTATAACAACTTAGGAATACCAAGGCATCACATAAAGTTTTACTAAAATAGCCAAAAGGCTGCTGTCCATTACTATAACTTTTATTGTCACCATTTTTAGCAAAATTCTTTTTATAATTTTAAATATAAGAATGAATTTTGAGGAACATAATTTTGTGGAACATAATTTTGTCAATGAGAAAAATACTCTTTTTCTTCTAAATACTGTACTATAAAAATGAGGTCAGAGTGTGTAAGTAAGTGGCTGATAAACCATATCCAACTTAAAGACATGTTAAATTTGGCTGCTATTTCAAAAAAATCTAGTTTTTCTATCTGGATCTGTAAAGAACCAGTCCACTTTTCTAAATGGCAACATCTGGAAAAGCTGCCCCTTTAAAGGAGACCTTCCAATTTCAGGAAGACCTAGCCCTTTTCTCGTGCTTGAGTCTACCAGGCTGGAGTCTGTGCCTTCTGTAGGTACTCAGCAAAGCACCATCCCAATTTTACTTATTCCAACTAGCCTCACACTTCATCAGTGTCCTTTCTTCTTTACCAATTGACCTTAAATCATTATCTTTGTTGAGTGTCTCAACCTCTAACTGGCAGGTAAAAAGCAACTAATCATCCCCTAGTATCTACCTTCTTTTTCAATCATAAAACCAACCAAGTTTTGCCTGCATACTTGCTTGCAGCTAGAGACTATC
The DNA here is from genome assembly GCF_054644295.1 of Miniopterus natalensis. NCBI lineage: Eukaryota > Metazoa > Chordata > Mammalia > Chiroptera > Miniopteridae > Miniopterus > Miniopterus natalensis. Next base: position 20,719,195 of record NC_142088.1, read on the forward strand.
TTCCTAGCCTCCCTTGCAGCTAGGTGGAGGTCTAATGACTACATTCTGACCACGGACTGTGATTCAGTAGGTCTAGGGTGGCATCAATTCTCAGAGATTAAATTATAATCTGATATAAAGCCCAGGAGTCTTTTTCATTGTTAGCTCCCAGACAGGTTTAAGAACCACTGCTAAAGCATGAAGAGTGATAAGACAGACCTCTGAAAGCAGAGATGCTTGGCTTCCACACCCAAAATCACCTTCAGCTCAGGCTTCTCCATGACAGAGAAATAAATTTATTTAAGCCATTGTCATCTGATCTCTGTTAAGGTACTGGAACTCATAAGCTAATACAACCAGCATCACTGATGTCCCTCCTGGTCAGCTCTGAGTCATCGGGATGCTGGCTAAAGTTCCTGCACCTACTGCTTGCTGACAGAACCAGACCTGCATTGTCTGATCAAGATCCTTGGACAAATGATTTCTTTTTCAGTTTAATGTTTCCTTTTTGCCTCAAGAACTCACTAAAAATACAAAAGAAATCAATTAATTCTTTTTCTTTTTCTAATCATGAACCACCTGATTCCTTTCCCATATTATATAGCGAGTTGTTCAGTGGTATCTTTTTTCCAACTGGTTGAAATTCTAAATGTTGTTTGAATGTTAAGCAATATGCACTTTTTACCTTGATTCCAATATTTTAGTTTGAGTTATTTTATCACATTTAATTTTTAAACGGCTCACTATCACCCTCCCATTCAAATTTGGGCAGACCGAAGACAAAAGCACAGTGACGGCCGCAACTGACACCTGCGCCGTGGACAGCAAGAGCAGCAGGAATCCCAATGCAGCGACAAACCTAACGCGGCTTCTGTTTCTTACATACAACTACAAATAAGAGATGCTATCTCATATGCAGATGATTTTGTTGGATCACAGTAATTTAAAATTTTGAGAATGAAATTTCTATTATCACTTTAGCACAATTAATCCAAAAACCAATTAATGTACTGCTGACAGTTTACTGTACTTTCATTTGACCTTTATAAAAGTCCTGTAAGGCAGCATTGTTACAGGCCGCTTGCAGATACTCACAAAGAAACCTTAAAAAAGGAAGTAACTCCAAGAGACAAATACTTAAAATTTTTACTTTATCGGAAAAAAGAGAAGTAAGGATATGAATGGACACCTTTTTTCCTGGGATTTACTCACAACTACAGAATAGGATTTAAATCGTTTGGGTTCCATGTTGTTCTTATATTGTCACAACAAAGTTTCAGGTGGTTACTAACTTCCTATCAATTAACTTCTATGAAGAGGTGAAATACTAACATGATTGAGAAGTACATTAAAAATGACTGTACAGATCATTCTGAAATTCATGGTTATAGTAAAACCAACTATGTGAGTAATAATGCTTCTTAGTTTATCTTTTATCATTTTAATGTAATTTAAAACAATGAATTAAAATGCTATAATTCTTTTAAAAGTTTGGATTATGAAAGAACTGTGTGAAAAGACAAAATGAAATAACCAGAAGGATACATGTGGTTAAAAATTTGCATATTTTAATCAAAATTACAAGTTTTTAAGTAAAAACACATCAATTCACATAGCATTACAGTGAATTGAATTAGCAGTTAATTTACACTTTAAAGATATCTATTACTAAGATGATCAAAGATGTTCACTCAGATTTTCTATCTATTCAAATACCAGCTTTAATTTCAAAACTAAAGAGACAAGCATTTGAAGGCACTTGGCCCTAATTCCTCAACTCTTTGCTAATCCACTAGGCTTTGAAAACATACCTCAGTCTACAAACATTCCACATTAGCCTTGTTTGGCATGAAGTAATTACTTCATTATAGCTATTATATGAAAATGCTTTCAATAGAAGTAATCCACACGATGTGCTTTTGAAAAGTTTCATTAGATGCACGTCTTTACCAAATGAGGTCAGATAATACATAGGAAGTTCCACCGTACCCTAAAATAAAACTGTAAATACACTATTTTCAAAGCTGCTAGAGAATAAACTTTTCAGAATATTCAGCTGTTGTCTCTCCACCAGGTAATAAATTCTCTCAAGGTGTATTTTATTCATGCTTGTAAATTCTACCAAATTGTCTTGAAAAGAGTTAAAGCTGTACAACTGTTGGGTAACTAAACATGTTGTGGGCAATCATGATTAAAATGCAATGATACACATGTATTTCATTACCGATGCCTCTGCCGCCTCTGAGGGAAGCCGGTTTACATGTCATATGGCCTACCCCAAACTCAACCAAGCTCACTGACTAGGGATGCACATCTCTCAGAAGCAGCCTAGCACTTGTTTGGTTTGGCTTATAGAGATAAAATGAAGAAATCTGGCACTCTCACTCTTTTGAATTTGATCCAAGACTCGAGAGACTAGTGCCAGTCAACAGTGGATATTGAACCTAACAAGTCATGACAATGCTGGGGATGGAGGCCATGTGCAAGGTCAGTGAGCAGTAAGAACTAATCAAGGGGAAAAGGGAAGAGAAACAGGAGGCAGACACTGGATTCCCAAGAGAAATCTACAGATGAGTAAAACCATGTAAGTCCTGAGGGAGTAACTGCTTCGGGTCCTGAAAACACTCCCATTCCTACTTTCATTTCTCATGAGGCCTGCCTCCCTGCCCTAGGGTTCCCTGAAACATCCATGTTTCATTACAATCACATGCTTTAAACTAGTCCGGGATAGATTCTGCCCCCTGAATCCAAAAGTACCATAATTAGAACATTCACATAACATTGAAAAACACGCAATACATGCAAATTTGGTCTGAAGTGGTTCAGCAGAGCTGACATCACAAGTGTCAATCACCGTGGCCATGGAGCGCAGAAACAGAGTTTACGAAGGTGAAGCTGTGCCTTCCTGGTTGCCAGTGGCGGGCAGACACATAGCAGCCACTCTTTGGCTTCTGCTGCTCCACCTACCTGCAGGAAACCTGCCATCCCTGGCCCGTCACCACCACAGCCATCTCGCCCCATACTTCTGCTACCCTCAGGTTCTTTGTTTCTTAGTCTGTCTCTCCGGCTACCTGCCCACCTCCGGCTGACATACTGCAGCTCTTACTGCTCACTATATAATAGCGTATTTATTTAAATTCTGCAGCATTACTCTGGGTGTCTGTTGGGCTGCTCATTCCCTAACCTCTTTGCCATTCCTCCCTTCAATCCACGCCACCACTGAACTCACCAGACCTCCAAACTGGCTGAAATGAATCAAAGAGAGGAAAGAGACTTTCACCTGTTTGCGAAGATGGGGAAAAAATGGGAGGAGCACTTTAAAGAGGAGAGAAGCCTGGCTGGGCGTGGCTCAGCGGTTGAGCGTCGACCTGGGATCCAGGCGATCAGGGTTCGATTCCCGGTCAGGGCACATGCCCGGGTTGTGGGCTGCAGCCGATCAATGACTCTCTCATCATTGATGTTTCTATCTCTCTCCCTTTCCTCTCCCTGAAATCAATAAAGATATATTTAAATAAATAAATAAATAAAGAGGAGAGAAAATGGAAAGACTTAAGTAACAGTTTCTTATTTAGCATTTACGAGCATGTAAATTCAATTGAGAGGAAAACCCTATGGAAGTAATTAACAAATTTTAATTATTTACTCACGTAGGCATATTGATTGGACTTAAAGAAGTTAGAAATATTTTAATATTAAACCAAAATATCTTAGACCTATGCACCCAACTCTCAAGTTTCCACTGAATCTATTCCTTATAGTTAAAAAATGTTTGGGTTTCCCACAAAGGTACTTACTTTATGCTTCTAAATCTTAGATAACCTTATTAAACCTGCAATCACTATTAACTACACGCTCTGCAATTATTAAGGGAATCAGGTGTGCACTCCATTGCGGAAAATCCTGGTGGAAAAAATGGAAAAATGAAATTGCTCCCTAGTGCCCCAACCCAACCTATATCGATATAAAAAAAATCCATACATGGCCCTTCCACAGCATGTCATAATTTATATAATAGTCCATTCCCACTACCTTTTCCTTGAAGCATCCAATCTTCCCATACACATCTTTTAATGATTCAAGTTCCACGGTCTCATTAAATAGTCACTCCTTGTCTAATGGGTTAAAGTTCTTCCCACTCTATTCCAACAATGTACTGTAACTGGCCCTTTAAGAGAGTGCTTCTCAAACTTCCACGTACATACAAATCACTCTGGGCTTTTGCTTTAGTGCAAGTTTTGACTTAGTAAGGGTGGGGCCCAAGACTCTGCATTTCTGGGTGATGCATATGCTGCTGGTCAGTGGACCACACTCTGAGTAGCAAAGCACTATATCCTAAACTCAATATCATATATAAGTGTGCCAAGAGCAAGCAGACTGGAGATAATGATTACCTCTTAGGGATAGTAGCCGCATCTTAGTATTTATCTGCCAAGCACTTATGGATCATCTAATGAATGTGCAGCACTGATCCAAATACAAGTAAGAACCGGTCCCTACCTTTAAAGTATGCACTTTGATGCAGTAATGTTCCAATGTTAGTATACATAAGAATTCTCTGTAGTGCTTGTTAAAAATATAAAGTCATGGTTCACTCCCTGAGACAGAGCTTCCGTATGTCAGGGTCAAGTCCCATGAGTGTGCTGGTCAGGGAAGGCTGATGGTCCACACTGAGAAATACTGCATAGTGGGGCAGGCAGATACTACAAAATTCCATGGCAGGTTGAATTAGATTCAATGCAATGTGGAAATGGAGCTCAGAGAATGGGAGATACAGGAATGGAGATACGTATGAAGGTGCCTGGCAGTGAAGGGACAGAGGCGCACAAGTAAAGGTCAAAGGTGAGGATCACGGCTCACTCTCAAGTCCAAGAAAAAGTGAAAGCCACATCTGGAGAGAGTTGTGGGGTAGGGGAGCGGGGCGTGTGTGTGGAAAATAAGTTGGAAAGACTTTTTCAGGCCATTTCACAAAAGAGCCATGACTCTGGACTTGATCCTTTAAATCTTGGGACACTAATTCAAAGGGACAAAGGGAGTTGTTTAAAATGCCTTAATTCAGTTACAAAGAACTGAGCATTCCAAAGTCTTTTCTCTTTCATAGAAGACCATCATCTTCTCTAACATGTCTTGCAAATTTCAAACTGGGTCTTCCCATATGCTCTGCACAGAAATCTGGTTACAAAACAAAGTAGTCTGGGTTACAATTTATGTTTTAATTGATTAAATGCCAGGAATAATCAGTTTCATAGTCAACAGCAGTAGGAATGGAAAGAAAAACAGCATCTGCTTTTAAAAATGTTGAATAAACTGAAATAGCTTAAAAAGCATATTTTTAAAATGACAACCAAAATTCTTGTCTAGCAAAATCTACAGGAAAAAGAATCCACCCACTAGAAAACTGACTGGTTTTCAAAAAGCATATTTAAAAAAATTGTTCTTAAAATGTGTCAGTGTCACAGGGAATTAAAGTTTACTAGGATTAAATACAAAGTCATCAGTAAAGACAGGAATCCCATGTTGAATTAATATTTTAAAAATTACTGGTTCATAACTACTAATCTATTTTAATTATTTTATTATCTCTAATAGTTCTACACACTTGATTTCTGAAAACTAAGACTTCTATGGAGCATCCCTTTCCAAAGCAACTATAACCTCAATTGAATCAGTTTAGTAGAGATTAGGAAGGCATCCTCCACATTTTTTAAATGCTTTGTTGGTAAGCCTTTTAAAAGCTAGTTCTTTGTGTGTTCTGTGATTTTGTTTCTAAAGGATGATTTGCCACCTCTCATTGCTTAGGATACCTCTAATTGTAACACGTAAGCTATTCAGCCATTAAATGTAATATCATTTCTGTTGTATAGCTTAAAATGAAAATTACAGCACATCCCTATAACATATTGTCAAATTAGAAAGTGAATGGTAAATCCACAAGCAAAGTGATTAGGTATTAGATACTGATGACTTGCCATGATTTTTGTTTTGTTGGCTGGGATTTTTTCTTCTTCTAAATTACAGTGAAGAAGTTACCAGAACTTTTACTTCATATAATTTGGTATCATAGAAATAACTAGACAGTAGATGGGGTGTTCTCATATAATTTGGAGTGCTTATGTGCATATTCTCATGTCTGATTTCTTCTCTTGAAATAATGTCCCTAAGTCAGAGGAGTTTTCTCCTCTTGCTCTTTGTGGGATGACAGAGCTGACTGACCAATCACCCTGCTTTTGTCTGGGCAGTTTGGTGACACGTGACAGACACCCAAACTAATGCAGGCAAAGTGACGCATTGGCTCATAGAACTTAATCACAGAAAGGTCACAAACCTTACTCAGATTTTGACATAAACTGAAAAATTGTAAGAAAAATTTTATGAGACAAACGAAATTATGAACACTTACTGTATATTGCTTTTTAGAGGGCTCTTTTTTTTCTGGTCAAATAAATGTATTATGGTGAAGCTTGAAAAGAATATATAAGTATACAAATACTCTAGCCAGTAAATTTCCTTTATGCAGGGGTATGGAATAGCAAATCTGAAACTATGCTGTGTATATAAAAAGATGAGTAAATATGTGTATATTATAAATAAGGATAGCCAGATTTCTCATTCTCAGGGAAAGGAGCTATAAGTAAGGAGAGAGGGAAGGTTAGAATTAAGCCTGCAGTCGTGGGTTGGAATCAGAGAAGTGTCTGTTCAGGTCCTCTGCCCGTTTTTTTAAATTAGATTGTTTGCATTTTGTTGTTGTTGTTGTTGAGTTGTATGAGTTCTTTATATATTTTGGATATTAACCCCTTATCCGAGGTATTATTTGCAAATAATTTCTCCCACTCAGTTGGTTTCCCTTCTGTCTTGTTGACAATTTCTTTTTCTGGGCAGAGCTTTTTAGTTCCATTGGTCTGTGTGGCTGCTTTTCTGCCAAATTCCATGATGTTTTGATTATTTTTGCTTTGTAGGACCATAATTTCACTCATATGTGGGATATAAAACTGAAAGCAACAAATGAACAAACAAGACAGACAAAAACTCATAGACACAGATAGAGGTATGATGGGTACCAGAGGGAAGGGCGAGGGGGGAGGTAGCAAAGGGTAAGGGGGTCAACTATACGGTGATGGAAAAAGATCTGACTTTGGGTGGTGAAGGGATGAAGTATTATAAAAGTGTACACTTGAAACTCAGTCTAGACTTTTGACCAGGCAAATAAGTTTCCAAAGAGATCTCTCAGACTGTGCCCTAACCCCCTCCTGGACTCCCACTCAGGGTCTCTCCAGTGATCCCCTTCAGCGTGGAGCTTCACAGTCACCAAAATGGAATACTTTCAGAGTGAAACGAAAAGCCCAAAATATTACACCCATAAAACTTTTTTTCCTATTAACATTTTTAAAGCTTTTAATAATTAGGGTTCATTTCTTAGTATTTAGATTATGATCACTTGAGATTATAAAATCAACTAGCACAAATCTCCACTGATATGGAAATTATGTGATAAACTACATCAATATTGACACATGGGTTATGATCCTGTTTGGAAAATATACAGTCCAGCCCAGCCGGGCGTGGCTCAGCAGTTGAGCATCAACCTAGGATCTAGGCAATAGGGGTTCGATTCCTGGTCAGGGCACGTGCCCAGGTTGCGGGCTTGATCAATGACTCTCTCATCATTGATATTTCTATCTCTCTCTCCTTTCCTCTCTCTGAAATCAATAAAGATATATTAAAAAGAAAAAAAGAAAATATACAGTCCAAAAGTTTGTGCTCAAGCACACACACGTTAAAACACAAAAAAGTAATTTATTTAGTCATAATTCATTATAATGAATTATAATACATAATTTTACTAATTATAGTAATTCACTTCTTTAGTAACCAGCAACCTACTAAGTATATCCAGGCACAAAGGTCTACATAGGTTTCCTCAAAAAGCCTCCTAAAAACCTCAATAATTTCATTATTTCCTTAACAATCAGACTGTAAACCGTGTGCTAGTCTCACAATTTAAGCTGCTCAATGCCAAAGGAACACATGCCATTCTGTAATGACAAAAAGCAAACTTGCAGTCCTACTCTGGTTTACTTCGCTCTGCACCACCCCCAGGCGGGGGAGCACGGCCCCGGGCCTGCGTCGGGCAGGTGCAGAGAAAGGCTGAGGGAGGTGGTGCCGAGGCTCGGTAAGCACCCACTCTGCCATCCCAGACATCGCAGCAGCCCCCCTAAATGCTCCCTCGCCCGAAGTGCCTGCTGCTTTTCCAATCTCAACTACCTCGATCCTCTCAGTCATCCCGCGAACGCACGCAGACAACGCTAGCTGCACAGCTCCGAATGCCTGACCCATTACTCCAGCCCCCAAGTGCTCTGAAAACGCAGTTGGACTTTTCTTTGTTGTTTTTAACAATCTGGTACAAACTACGCCAACTGGAGGCCACTTATCACTTTATCCCACTAAGTGTAAATATTAATATGTTTTGCTAGAGAAATATTAATGTGCATCATTATGGGGGAGAGGTGGTACTAAGTATGTGGCACATGCACCTATTACCTTCTCAGAATCTGAAAAATTTTGAATTCTAAAACCCATCTGTCTTTCTGAGCGTCTAATCCTATTTCAGACGGTGTCCCTTTCTCTTTCACTAAACCCGACCCTAGCCCACTTCCTCTGCACCTCAAAGCTGTTCCCCACCTACCAACCTGTCTTATTTCTCTCCCATCTTTGAAAGAAAAATGTCACTCCAAACTTTTCAAGGTCAGTCCCTCCCTGGGCTACTTGCTATATAATTGCTGCCGATTTGCTTGTTGTCTCGTGGTGACCACACTCCATCCAGTTTCCTCTCACTCCTCTCCTGTTCCTCATTTCCTTCTCAAACTTTGATAATTTTTTTTCCCTACTCTTCAATAAACTCCACCCTTACAAATACACAAAAGGCATGTTCTCTCTCACTCTTCTTCAAAACCTTATTTTTAAAGGGCTTATGCCTTCTATCTTCATTCACTCAAACTGTTCATCTAACCAAATAGTCTTTACTGAGCACCTATTACGTACCAGTACTGAGCACTTGCAATGAATATATGATCATCACCAAAGGACCTGAGGCTGTTGGCTGGGGACGGGAGAGTGGCAGAGAGGAAGAGACAAAATGTGAGCAGTTACCATATAATACACTTTGTTAGTGGGGCCAGACAGGAAACACGCTGTATGCCACGTGCTTTGCTGTGGAAGGCTTGCCCCACTTCTCTTAGGAAACAGCAGTGACTAACACTGAACTGTAACTGTCCTGAATGTAGAGACACACCCTTCCTCCTTCCTCCTCCCCAGACTAGTGTCTAGTCAGTGCCTTGTACATGCTAGAAATTTAATAAACATCTATTAACTACAATATTACCATATATGCTTACTTAAGAACTTAGTTATTTTTATTTGGTTTATTATATTTTATAGTAACTTTATTCTTACTATGTATAGTGTAGGAGAGGTGTCTGTGCTATTAAAATTTTATATGACTAATATTTCAAAATGACTTTCATTCATGACCATTCTCAAATGCCACGTGCTCAGAAGAGCCTCCTTTAACTGTTTGTTTAAGGTGCCCTTTCCTCCACCCCACCCCTCTATTCCTTTCCTTCCTCCGCTACATTGGTCTTTATAGAGCTTGCTGTGCATTACTTGCTATGTAACTGCTGCTGATGTGCTTGTAAAGAATAGAGGCTCCATGAAGAATAGGGGCTCCATGAAGGGAGACACTCGTCCTTTACACGTCCCTCATATCACCTGTGCCTAGCACATGGCAGGTGCCCAACGCTAAACAAAATGGAAGTAAGTCAAGAATAAGATCTGCCCTGCTCAGAGCATCCCAGAAAATAAGCTGAGTCTCAGAGCAAGCCAGTGACTAATTTTTAGTGAATTCCACCCTTCTTGCATTATATATGATGGTGCTGCATGCATGATGCAGTTATTCTTTCCACTTCTGTGCCAAAACAGCTTAACCTTTTATTTAAGTGTCTCTGGTCCAAAAACACATTAAAATTGGGCAGCTCTAATAAATACTACTACATAATGACTCGCTCCAGTTCTCTGCCATAATTAGTACTCTGGTGATGAAATGTGCCTCTAGGTTCAAAATTTTATAATGTTTTGACAGTTGGAATCTTACCAAGCATGAAATGAAGCAATAAAAAATTCTTTTTTGTTATCTTCTCCAAGCGTTAAAAATATATATATTCTTAACATATAACAGTTATACTCTAAGAATAAAAAAATAGTGACCCCCTCAGATCCAAAGGGAAGGGTTTATGTAACATTCAAATGAAGGGACAATAAATGTAAAATCCCTGATAACTATAAGCCAAAAGCAACTTCCATTTAACAGGCAAGTGCATTTCAATCACCTTGATTAGCAAAGCAAGATAATATGCATTAAAATCTTCATGCCAGTCAAAAATCTCATAAATACCATATTTTACTTTCTATCTTTAACTGCTTGATGATCACAGTATCTTTAATCACCTCAGAGAGTTCTACGTAAGATTGTTTTTACTTGAATGTAGTTTCCCCTCAATATCCTTGCATCCCAAAGAAAGCGAGCATGACCCTGACGGTATTTCCAAAGTGGAACAGATTTCATTTGTATCATTGGTTATCATGTTTCTTACCTGAAGGAACAAAAACTACAACTTCAAGGTTAATTTTTACATGAATTGAAAAGTCAAAAGCTTTAAATTGCCTAAGCACCTCCACGAATCCAGATATCTTTTCAGTGATGTCTGCATTACTTTATTCAAAACAAAAAATACTCGTAAGATGAAAAGTTTCAAAGATGAACAGTCAGTGTACTTAATGCCAGTGAACTGTGCAAGTAGAAATCGTTAACGTAGGAAATTTTGTTACATATATTTTACCACAATAAAAAAATACTCCTTATAAACTTCCTCTTTTACTTGAACATTAATTTCCTTATATTTTATTCTGAAACACATATGCTTTTCTGAAGGAATTTTACATTCATTTCCTAAGTGTATGCTCTGACACGTAACAGGTTCCAATGAACCTTTCTGATATCTGGCACTCATTCATTAACTTCCTTGAATTTTTAAGGAGCCAACAAAAGTGTGAAAGAAATCACTAGAAATGTGTCTTACTTTGTAGCATCAAATTCACCACCATAAAATATGAATTTCCTTTATAAATTATGTAGTAATAAAGGATGAGCTATGTGGTAGGTGGCTATGGACACTCCAGTAGGTGGTGGGACACAAGGCAGAATACAGGAGTCCTCAGTAAGTGACACTGTAACCGTATCCCTCCAAAATGAAATGCCAGGCTTAGAAATTGGTTATTTTTTAATGATTAAGCTAACGAGTTCTGAACTTTTAACCTATATGGGTTTCATAATTACACAGCTTGAAATCCTCATCAGAAAATCTGTCTGCTCCTGAAATTCAAATCATCTTATAATCTTGAATAATGCATGGCAACTCTAAAGAAATTAAAACATTTCATAAAAGAAATTCACAACCTAGCTTTTTTATATTTTTACAAGAACATAAAGCAACAGAAGTAAATTAGTTATCACTTCCTCTGACTCTCTAGCCCAGCCCTTCTCTCTCCACACACTGTCTCTGTATCAAGGGATATCTTACTGCTTTTTTCATAAACACCATCATGGGTATGGATTCATAGCACAAAGACTTTATACCTGAGCCAGTGCAGAGACAATTCAATGGAGTTCCAAATACCACAAACGTGAAAAAGCAAACTCTGTGTTTTTCAAAATTTACTGGGGTGACACTGATTCACAAAACCAATAGTTTTCAAGTGTACAGCTCAATAAAACATCATCTGCACACTATATCAGGTGCCCATCACCCCAAGCAAAGTCTCTTTCCATCCCCATTCCCCCCCCTTTACCTACCTCCACCTATCCCAGACCCCCATTTCCCTCTGGCTATCACCACACTGTTGTCTATGTCTATGCGTTTATATAGATAGATGATTGATAGATAGATGATAGACAGATGATAGATAGATGATAGATGATAGATAGATAGATAGATGATAGATAGATAGATAGATAGATAGATAGATAGATAGATAGATAGATAGATAGATGATAGATAGATGATAGATAGATGATGATAGATAGATAGATAGATAGATAGATAGATAGATAGATAGATAGATGATAGATAGATAGATAGATAGATGATAGATAGATAGATAGATAGATGATAGATAGATAGATGATAGATAGATAGATAGATAGATAGATAGATAGATAGATAGATAGATAGATAGATAGATGATAGATAGATAGATAGATAGATAGATAGATAGATGATAGATAGATAGATAGATAGATGATTGATAGATAGATAGATAGATAGATAGATAGATAGATAGATAGATAGATAGATGATAGATAGATAGATAGATGATAGATAGATGATAGATAGATGATGATAGATAGATATAGATAGATAGATAGATAGATAGATAGATAGATAGATAGATAGATAGATAGATAGAGATAGAGATAGATAATGTTTTTTGGTTAATCCCTTCACCTTCTTTCATCCAGTCCTCCAATCCCCCTCTGCTCTGACAGCTGTCAGTCTGTTCCACGCATCCATGCCTCTGGTTCTTTTGTTCATCAGTTTATTTTGTTCATTAGATTCCACATATAAGTGAGGCCATGTGATACTTTCTTTCTCTGCCTGGCTTATTTCACTTAGCATAATACTCTCCAGGTCCCTTCATGCTGTTGCAAAAGGTTATGATCTCCTTTTTTATGGCTGCCTAGTATTTGTAAATGAAAAGCAAACTCTGTGCCTAAGCATGGTGGTTAAGAACTCTGTCTTTAGAGATCTGAGTTTCATTCTGACTCAGCCATAGACTGGCTCTATGACAGTGTGTAAACCACTTAATTCTGCTCTATGAGCTGCAGATTCTTCATCTGTAGAATGGGGATAACAGGTCTACCTCACTGGGTAATCCTAAAGATTCAATGAGATAATGTAAGGATTTTAGCAGTGTGGCTCATCCTTGGTAAACTCCCAATAAAGTAAATTCTAATTAGAATCATAGACAGTAATCTAATTATAATCTTGCTACTCTATAACAAATATTTTCTTGTTTAGAATACCTTCCTCAGTATAAGGCATCTACAAGACTGTTTCCTTTTAGTTGGTGAAAAAAGGTATTCTATGGATTATTACAATGCTAAACAATGGTTGCGTCCATAACAAAATAACACTCAACAGAAAATAGATGTTTTAAACATAAAACAGATTTAAGATTTTTTAAAATTTAGACTTACTTTAAACTTTTCATATATGTATTTCAAGCGAAAAATGTTTTTAAAGCAAATTACAGCTAATAATTTACCACTACTTTCTTGTAGGACAAACAGGAATTTTCTTCCAAACACCATAACAGGGATCAGAACCAATACACAGCTGCCCAGGTAAGCAACCAGCTCAGTAAGCCCATTAACATGCCCATTTACTTACAGTTTGCTAAACAGGAATTCTATGCTGTACTTAAAGTGCTTGAAGTTTTCCTAAAATTTCCCAAGATTTTTATACTGAAAATACACCTTGCTTTCAAAATTTACCTACAGTAACTAGAGTTATTATTTACCAGAATTACAGCAAAAACTTCAAACAGAAAGCAAGATGCTAAAAACCCCCATTCAAACAAAGATGCAACACTACACTAACATTACAAATTATCTTTCAAAGAATAAATACACAGCAAAATGATGTGTTAAGTTAAAAAAAAGCACGTAACTGTATCAATCTTGTATATAAAGCATACATGTAATACTGATGTCTCAATGTTTCTGTGAAAGAAAGTTACATGCCCAATTTTTAGTAAAGATCACTTCTGTTTGATGTGATTACAGATGATTTGGGCATTCTTTTTACTGTATTTTAAATGTTAAGATTTAACATGTATTCACATTTTTAGTAGTGAAATAGTTTATATAATTTCAAACCAAAGGAAAAATCCTACTAAGGTGCCTTTTGCTCAAAACTCCCATCCTACCACCTTTTATTCGTAAAATTTTGTTTACTATCTGTGTGTCACTCAAAGGCAACAAGAAAGTCACATAGAAAAACTGCCTGGCTTTACATGAATTCTTATAACAAAGCATCCAGACTAGACTTTAAACACTATACCCAGGGCACTGGCATTGTCTCAAAGCGGGTGACGAAGAATACAAAGTGGATGCCAGGTTTGACGTATGTTGCAGCTCCAGATCTAATGGACAGTGAAAGGAGATACTTTAAGGTAATGATTTGAAGTATTAATCAACTAGATGTCATAATAAAAGATTGTCAAAAACTTAATCCAGAGCTGCATTCCTCTCCTAACATGGAGACACTATCAATGTTTTAAATCTACATTATTTTATATAAAGTGTATTACTGTCAAAATAGTGCTCTGAATATTCCAGCCATAATTATTTTCACTGTCTAAAAATTAAATTTTCAAATAAAGTTATAACTGAAATAAAAAAATTCTAAATTCCAAATTACCATGTTTACTTTTGGTGACATTAAACCATCAGATACTATAGTTGAATAAAAGAAAATATTTTCCATTTAAGAGGACAATATTTAATTTTGGAAAAATCTAAGTAGTATGCTAAATTAAATTACCAGGAAACAGACTTCCATAGCATTCAGTTCAATAAACCTGATATTTATTTTCAGCCTCTGACTTCCTCCACTGAACAGTAAAGATCTAAAGAACAGTACCTCAGGATGTTTAATATTCTACTTTGATTTGAGAACTCATTTCAAATATCAATGTAGCAAGAAGTATACATGTTCTCAATCTAAGTTTTCTTGGAACAGGGTGACTTGATAAATTTTCTGTTTGTGTTTATATACACAAAAGAGACTAAAATTTAAATTAAAACTTGGCCAACCAGAAGTTGCATTCCATATTTTAATGCATTATATATGAGCACAAGCTTCAGTTCAGACTGAAGTCTCTGTCAAGTACAAAATATTTCATCCATTATGTTCAATCACTGCAGTTAAATACTTCCTTCCTTAAATAGAAGTTTCCATTTGGAAGAGAGACATTGGAATAGCTCGAGTGTTTATGCCTTTGACATTAGGTCTCCCTAAGGAAATGTCAACATTATTTTATCATTTTTCTCTCACTTTCTTATTATTCTTTGTTGCTTGGTTTTATTTTTATGTTTATCACAGCACTTCTTTTTTCCAAGCCATCAGCACACTGAATCTGCGAATTATTTTCCAACCAGTCACATTCATGCCCCCAACCCCAACACTTCTCACTTACCCTCCAATTTTCCTCAATACACCAAAATATCCCCTGTAGTTTGAGGAGAGGGGCAAGTTCTGCAGCTAGCTCATAGAACTCTGATTTTAACTACCATGGAGCTATTTCCGAAAAAGAATGATCGTGGTTTAAATGTCACAATGTAAAGAAGCATTGTCTTTATGTTGCTTGGATATAAAATGCATTGACTATCACACAAATATTCCCAATGTCCACACTCTGAGCACTCCCACTGCCATGGTGACAGGAGAAATCTCCATTCTGCCCCATCTAGGGGCCCAGGGTTTGCTGGGCTGCCCTTGCTACATCAGGGACACTAGACACCTCTTCATAACTTAGGTAAGATTAGCAGGAAAAGAACCACATGTCAGGTCAAGGGCTCCATTTCTTTCTCAGTGATTTCAGAAAACTCTGACAATTACAAAACTCCTTTCACTGCTTAGAGGAATCTGGAGTATTAACCACATTATCTCAGGCCACTGCAGAATTATTTAAAGGATTACTATGCTTCATTCCAAATTCAGCCAAACATCCTAAACTGCCTCAGTGTTGTTGTTGTTTTATAATTTGTTTGCTTTAAACATAGTTTCCAGTTTCTTGACTTAAATAAGAGTAAATCTAGTTAAGGAGAAATCCCAACATTTCAAGATTAGCTGCAAATGTTTCTTCATGATGTTAACACAAAAAATTAGGAAGACTGGTCGAGAAAATATCCCTGGGAAAAATGGCCTCTGTGTTCCGCTGTAAGACACACAGGACTTAGCTATTTATGTTTTAACTACCTAAAAATGATAAAAACAGTGCTTTTTGATTCTCATCCTTAGAATATTGGCTGTCAAGATATAATTTATAAAAGAATGAGTGAAATAATGCGAGTTTCTGACAAACAAATATTATAGTTTAATATCACGAACTGTTTCCTTCTACAAAATCAACAATCACAGATAATAAAGAACTTAAAAAGATATAATTCATCAAATGGAAAAATTCCAAATGGACTGACTTCAGAGTTGACTCAGTCCACTGGCTCAGAGGCCCAGTCCCTGAGATCCCTGGGTTGTGGGTCTCCTCGCTTGACAGTTTCCACCTCATGCTGGAAGCTAGATGGCTGCCACAGCTCTAGGCCTCTAACCCTGTTATCAGGAACTATGAGATTCTTCAACTTTTTGTTCATGTATATAACAACTGCACTTTTCAGATTGTTGGGCTATTGGAATCATCTCAAATCATATTAGTTTGCAGACTTTCTGGTCTGTTACTGGTTAAGTATTGTGTAAATATTTATGTTTCCCTTGAAACATATTTTGAATTAAGATTAATAAAGATATTATATAGGAACAATCTTGTATGCTCTTTTACTCCTGTGATTAAAGTCTGCACTAGGAGGCTTTCTTCTTTATTGCTAAGGAAATGTCACTTGATCCTTCAAAATTGATTCATAACATGAAAAGAAGGGAAGCTAAAAAGAAAACTTAAGTTAAAGCAGTAAATATAAAGTTTGGTAATCCTGCCAAAAGTCTCTAAATGAAGTTCTATATTCATGGTGGGGAAATCCTCTTTATTTTTAAATGGAAAATTGTGTACTCTTAGGACTTTTAAAAGCTACAGTTTAAGCCCGGTCAGCATGGCTCAGCAGTTGAGCATCAATCTATGGTCCGGGAGTTTGAGGTTCCATTCCCGTTCAGGGCACATGCCCAGGATGTGGGCTTGATCCCCAGTAGGGGGCGTGTAGGAGGCAGCCAATCAATGACTCATCATTGATGTTTCTCTCACTCCCTCTCCCTTCCTCTCTCTGAAATCAATAAAGACATATAAAAAAAATTTTAAGCTACAATTTAAGAAGTCAAATTTATGGGAATTAAATATTCTTATTTACTAAAAATGTATTAAATGCACAGCCTGTGTTCATGTCAATAGAATTTAGAATGAGTACCTCAATAAAAGTGTTTTCAATTTGATTCCAAGAGCAGCCCCCCAAATTCCAATTGATTCACAGCGTAGATAATTAATAATATAAAGTGAGTTTGAGCTCATAGAAATAGAAGAACTAGCAAAGTAAAAGATCAAGTAGAAGAGACTAGTCATGGCTAGTCTCATGAAATGGTTGAATAGCTCATATCTCTTGGTGAAAATATCAAGGATCTAAATAGTCGCTTGTTTAAGTTTCACAGGTCACTTGTCAGTACTGAGCAATATCCCTGCTGTTGGCTTTTTTTTCCTTCCCTTAAATCATGGGATCTTAGGTATTTGGGTGTTTTTCTTTCCATAATATTTTATCTTATTTCTTGAGATCTCTCTTATCCTAAGATAGGCACACACACACACACACACCTTATTTCAAAAAAGTACCTAGTTGCTTTCCATTTTAAGAAACCTACTGTGATTCATTAAGGAGAATAGCCAGGTAGGGAAAAGGAATACACAAGGCGTTTCGTGTTGCAGAGCCTTGGGGAGCTCTGGGACAGGCCTCGCACTGTAGTTCATTCCCTCCTTGCAGTCTGTGTGTGGAAGCTCTGATATCTTTTCCTCCTGCCTATTCAATTCCTAAGGGTGATTTCAATCTTCTGCTCAGTACCCTGCGCCTTCTTACAATCCCACCGCTGCCCCCCTCCTGGTTAGAAGAGGTCCCTTCTTTCCTGACCACCTCGTTAGATGAGGAGAGACTGTTCTTTTTGCATAACCACCTCCTTCCCTCCAAACCTCTCTCAGATCCTCTCCGCTGGCTCAGCTCTTACACCAAAGCAAGTCCCTCCTGGACACCAAGTAAATGTTTGCTTAAAGCCCTCAGGACCCCCGCTGCACGGCTAAGAACAAAGAGCTCTACTTGTCTGGTACATCATAGTTCAAAGTGTCACCGTACCCTTAACTTCACTCCATCCCCTCCACACCCAGTGTGGCCAGTGGGACAGGGGTAGCTGACTGTGTAAACGAGAAAACTGAGGTTGAGAGAGGTTAGAAAAATAATCACAAAAAACTAGATCCAAACTGCCAAAGCCCAGTGCACTGCCATACAGCACTCTGCCACGTTCCTTTAGTGAAGGTGACTTTAGCTAGATACTAGGGGGGTGCGACTTGATTTAAGTGATATACACCTATGTATTGATGATGCAATGCCCAGCTAGCACCCAGAGGCTGTTGCCTTTTCCAAAGAGGATGGTTTATAATTTATATAACTTTCTATTTGGTGTAATTTGAGGTATTTTAATGAAATTGCCATTTGTAAGTTATATAATCAAAAATAGATGTATTTTAAAAATAATGGTCCCATACCTCTTGGGCACAGATATGCCGACACAAACAGCTTCAAAAGAAGTTAATGTGAGTGAGAACTTGGAAATAAAGGGGTCCAATAATACAACATATTGCTATAGGCATGCTGTAATGGTGAAAACATTCACTGATATTTCTTTTAGCATTACATTTTTAGCTCTAAGTAAAGTATTATTGTAATCTCAAGTTTTATTGTCTTTTCCCCTCCAACCAAAAGTTGAAGTTTTACACATATATCAAACACTTTCTTATATTTTCACCTTCACTGTACTCAATGCCTAGCTAAATTACCAGCACCATCAAGCTTGATATTTCCTTCCAACCTCTGGTGAAAACTCCACATGGCAGGTGGGCATAACAAGTGTATACACACTTCCTACACACATACATCTGTGCACAGATTCTCTCTCTCATTCTCTCTCTCTTACACACACACACACACACAATAGTTGCCAACCTCCTAAATTGTAGAAGGCACCAGGGAGAACATACTTGACATGGCCATTGTCTGGGTTACTGTGGTGTTACTATCTCCCAGCACCATTTGTCTTTGCCACAGAGGCATTGATTCCAAAGTGCCCCCCTGGGGTGAAAACGTGCCACAAACCACCTCCTACTGAAATATTTAAGAGACAACACAGTTTGGTAAAAGAAAAAGAAGAACCAGTAGAAATCTTTAATTCTAGTTCTAACTCTGTCACTATCTAAAATCAAACATGTCTATTAAACACTAAAGCACAGGTAAGTTTTCCAGATATTAAAAAGATTTCAACAGACCATTTCAGCTGGAGAGACACATATAAATCATTTGGGGATACAAAACTAAGTCTTAAGTTAAACCATAATAAACTTCTTAAGATTTTCAAGGTGGCAATTGATAAATGTTACTAGGCAATAGTATTTATTTTATAAAGACTACTTAATGATTTCTATAAAATTACAGAGCACAGAGAATTCACTTAGAATTGGGATGCTAGGCAAACACTGACTGGAAAAAAATACAATGTGACCTGGATCTTGAAAGATCAATAAAAATTGAGCAGCAGGAATAAATACATTTTACATGTACATAGTACTTTATAATTCCATTATATTTTCACATACGAATTCTCAACCTTCCCAATGACACTGTGGAAAAAAAATCACTTACCACTCTCATTTATCAAAAAGAAAAACTGGAGTTTAGCATGGTTAAATGGCTTACCCAAGACCTGAAAACATACACATATATTCATTCATTCATTCATTCATTCATTCATTCATTCATTCATTAACTCTACTCTACAACCATCTGGACAGCTATAAAGTGCCAGGCACCGCCGCAGACACTAAGAATACAGCAGGGAAGAAATCAAAGGCTCTCTCCTCACAAAGCTTACGTTCCATAATAAATAGAACGGATCTTGGATAGGCAGGGAGTAGGGATAGGACACGCTAGACAAGTGCAACATGAAGAAAGCTATGGAGCAAAGTACATAAGAGAAGAGTCGGTACAGTAGCTTTATTACTGCAGAGTTAGCACAGGTTGAGTTTGAGAAAGGTAGTCTGAGGACATTCTGAGGCCTCTGAATATAATGTATAGATATGGGGTTTAGGCCTGATTCAGGATACAATGGAAAAAAATGGTCAGACTTAAGAATTAGGAATAAAGTGATCTACATTAACAGCAGTAGTATGTTCATTATAATCACACCTAACACTTCCTGCTGACTTACCTCAGGCCAGGTACCCTCCTAAACCCTTTACATGTATTAATTTATAAAATTGGTACTGTTTTTAGCTCCAATTGCCCAAGAAGAAACTAAGGACAAAGAGGTTGAGTAACCTGCCCGAAGCCACACCCACAGCAGGGCCAAGAAGTGAACTGCCTTTGCTGTGGAGAATCCAACCTCTTGGCCACTCCATTTGCACTCATGCCATAGAAGAGGTGAGGGAGAGAAGTCAGCTAAAGGCAGGGCTACCAGTTCCTCACCAATTAAGTCCCCCTGCCTGAGATTTTATGGATTTAAATTCAGCAGCTGTGGAAATACAAAGAGGGAAAGAGACACGAGACAGGTTAAAGGAAAGAATGAACTCGATGTATTAAATAACTAAATTTTACAAACAACTGCATGTTTAACCCTGGAAGACTGGGAGAAGGCGTTCTTATCTACAGAAATGAGCAAGTTGAATGGAGGAAGCCAACTTGAAGGAAGGAAACTGAGTAGTTTTGCTCTGCACCAGATGTTAGCAGGATTCCACGGAGGAAATGCAGAAACAGGCTCAGGAAAGACATCAGCTGGAAATCTGGGGCCTTTGAAGCTCTTCCTGGTCCAGATATTTCTCTTGCAAGATGATGGGTTAGGCCACATGACTGCTGAGGTCTCTTCTGGTCTTATAATTCTATAACTTTGTAACTGTAAAGGCAGAGACTATTTTTTAAAAGTTTGAGATAAAATTTATTGGCCAAGGTAATACTTTTGCTCTTTACTGGCTTCTGCATTTATTTCTGAAACATTCTTTGTTTCAAATACAGTTTCAAAACTTCAACACCCATGAACCAAAGAAAAACTGTATAAGAAAAAAACCCAAAAACCCACATTCTGATTTGTTAAAATCAAGGATTCAAAATAGGTGTTTCCCCTTGAAATGGGAGTCTTACTGACAAAATGAGGACTCAGAAATGATGTAATTAACTCAGAGCCCTTTTTAAAAAGAATTAGATTTAATTTAGATTCCCCTCTCCTCAGGAAAACACAGTATATCCCATAAATTTTTTAACTACACACTGAAAAAGTTACATACTTTATCATAGCCAGCCATTAGCTTTTCAACTAGGGAATAAGAAATGAGAAGTCTAAACCAAAACAAGGGGTTTTATAAATGCATCGATTTTGCTTTAGCCCTTCTAAGAAAATTCACAAAAGCACAGGTAAGTATCAGTGTGGCTGTGACCCTGAAGAAATGACAACTACTGGTGGAAATATAAAGTCTGGTTTTATTATCCACAACTGAGTCTGTGAGTTGTACTAAAAATATGGTAAAAATTAATTTAGAAAGAAATAGAACCAAATACATCATCACAATCAGGGAGTATCTTCTGTAAACCGGCTCCTACGTCGCTGTGGGCTCCACTAGAGGGCAACAGAGCGTGCTCAGAAAGCAACTGGGGCTTACGGACAGTGTCTGGTTTTAGGTCACAGTTCATTTGATGTGCAAACCAGTTTCCATTTCGAATTTCCATTTCGAAACCACATTCGATCCCTGAATGCTTCTTATATTACCAAACACTATATTCTGATAAAAGCAGTCCTATTCTCATGTTAAATTTAGTCATATTGGCATTTTGACTTCTCAATAATGTATAAATCCAAATGCTTTATCCTAATAATCATCTTCCCATAAAAATATTCATTTAAACAATTTAATAACTTTTAAAGAAATTCAATAAGCAGACTATTTTAAAACGCAGACTATTGTAAAATAGTTTGATGTTTTAATATTTAAATTTAAAATATTTTATGGTTAAATCAAAACATGGTTTACACTAGTAACACTAGTAACTACCATAATGATACTATTAATAAACAGCTAACATTTGAGCACTTACTATATATCATACTGTATTTAAAACTTCACATAGTTTTCCTACACTAACCATAGAAGATTAAAAACTAGCATTCTATCCATTTTACAAATATAAAAATCAAGACTAATAGGAATAAAGAAACTTGACCAAGGACACATCACTAATAAAGAATGGGGCTGAACTAAAACTGTAATATTTGAGTATCACATGTCACATGTGATCCAGGAAGCCAACTCTCCCTTGCTGGATGTTGGGAGGTGCTGGCACCTCTCCAAAACAAACTCTGATGACAGTCAAAGTTTTGTCAAAAATAGTGACATTCTCCCATTGTACTTTACCACATAATATAGTTTTACTTTGGTGTATTTAGTAAAACTATGGCAGTAATGCAATTTACATAATATAAGCTTTATATTGCTGTATTTCATTCAGTATTATATTGCAATAGTCTTCCACAACCAAGTGAAGATATAATGATGACAATTAACAAGGAAAATAAATCATTAAAAGTTCAATACTCAAGTTCTCACACTCAAAAAATAGCAATTAGAGAGCAAAATGCTTTGCAGTGGCTTATTACCCAGCAATCTTTAGACTTCTTAGGGCCTTTACATATTACAGTGAGAAGCTGATAAAGGAATATTACACAGCTCTTAAGTGTGGGACTGAAATGACTTCTACACATCACAAGACAATAGCATAACACTCAAGTCCCAAAGAGTGAAGGCTCACCCAATGAACTGTGAATCAATTTGTGAAAGACTTTGGAAGGAGTGTGCATAGCAATGAACTCATCTGAAGTATAAGATACTTTCCCTGTCCTACAAGATCTAAAAACCCCAGTTAGTATGAAACCTGAGGAAGACATCATCACTTTAAAAGTTTAAAATGGGATAAGAGAGTGTATGAGTGTCCTATTAATGCTATAACAAATTACCACAAATAGAGTGCCTTCAAGCAACACAAATTTAACTTACAATGCTAGAAGTGAGAAGTCTGAAACCAGTCTCACTGGGCTAAAATCAAGGGGTCAGCAGCGCCGTGCTCCTTCTAGAGGCTCAATGGGAGAATTCATTCCTTTGCCTTTTCCAGCTTCTAGAAGCTGACTACATTCTTTGTCTCCATTTTCAAGGCCAGCACTGGACAGTCAACTTTTTCTTATATTGTATCTCTCTAATACTGACGCTCCTGACTTCCTCTTTCATTTATAAGGACTCTTGTGACTATACTGGGACAATCCAAACAATCTAGAATAACTTCCCCATTGCAAGGTCCATAATCACTTTTGCAAAGACTTTTGCCATGTAACACACATAATCGCAAGTTCTGGAGATTAGGATGTAGATGTCTTTGGGGGTCATTATTCTGTCTCCTGCAGTACATAATTTGTGCCCATTTGACAAGCCATCTGAAAAGTA
The DNA here is from genome assembly GCF_054644295.1 of Miniopterus natalensis. Classification (NCBI taxonomy): domain Eukaryota; kingdom Metazoa; phylum Chordata; class Mammalia; order Chiroptera; family Miniopteridae; genus Miniopterus; species Miniopterus natalensis. Next base: position 20,742,739 of record NC_142088.1, read on the forward strand.
GTTACTGGAACACAGCATTTATTTCTCTACGAAACTGCATTTAGTGTAGTTTCTGCAACAAATGTAGTCTATAAAATCCACTTGGAATTAAACTGTACCTGAAGTGAGTAATCTGGGACCTAGAAAGGGGATGCAAGAGCAAGCAAGAGCGATAAAACTGGCAGGCATTCACAGGAAATTAGATGCAGGCAGCAGGCAGAGACAGTTGAAACTAACTATATATGCATGACGTACTAATTTTGAATTAATTTTGTCACACTCCATAGTTCTATTATCTTTTCTTAATAATGACGTAACTGTGTAAAAACAAATTTTTTAGTATTTATGATTGATGAATTATCATAATTAGAAATTATAGATACATCATTCAACACACTGCTTGGCACATTGAAGAAGAGCAAAATAGTGTTGAAATTTAAATTCTAGGTTCCAGAGTCTGATTCTGCCATTTACTATACCTGTGTGGTCTTCAGCAAGTCACTTATAATTTCGGTAGCTGTTCTCAGAAATTAAAAATAGGGATACTCTAAAACAGGGTTGCTCTAAAACAGAGTATGTAAGTGCAAAGACATGCTGGGCCACTGTTAGTGCTCAATAAAATATTAAGTGTTGTTATTAGGTGAACTCAGTCAGTAGTCTTGGGCAACCAGAGAAGAGACTTTAGTGTAAAGCTGTAAATTCTTATATATTTATCCCAAAGAACTGGAATCATCAGACTGATACATAAAACTGAAGAATTTTGAAGATGACTGTCACAACTGGCTAATTATTACGTTTCAGCACAAATCTTATACAATTATTATTTATCATAAGATGCAAAATTCCAAAGCTGCTCCAATAATATTTTGACAAAATATAAGATGAAATAGTGCTTCATCATAAAAACTTGATTCCCCTGTGAAATAGTGTCGAAATTTAAATTCTACGTTCCAGAGTCTGATTCTGCCACTTACTATACCTGTGTGGTCTTCGGCAAGTCACTTATAATTTCGTAGTGCTAGTGAGGTGTAATGGGAAAGCAAAAAAACAACAACAGAAAACCTCCCAAAGGGACACCATGTATGGTGTGCGCCATGCACTGTGTGGGCCAAAGGAGTAAGAGAGGTGAGAGGTAAGACCAAAGACAAACCACTTCTGGTGCCGGAAGTTTAGAAAGTAATTTCTTTTCTTTAGAAAACTGACTAAACTACTTTAGTTCCTTGTCGGATTTTAAGTAGAATGCCATTTCACTCCTAATTTGTCTTTGTAGAAGCATACTGTATGGCTTTTGCATATACTAACTAAATGGCCTCATCCTAATCTGCTCTCTAATTCTAAGTTTCTGTTTTCCCTGTTTCATCCTTTCCAGCTAAGCTATCCAAGTTTCCTAATTAAAACTTCTCACCTGTAGTGAGTCTTTCCTAGGAGCTGAGGTGTGTGGGCTCTGGCACGAGGATTATGCACATCCGTCCATGGCTCTTCGGGCTTGCTTTCTACCTATATTCTCAGTGCAAGAGATTATCAGGCAGCCACTCTGAAAACAGGTGACCTGCAATTTTATCTAAGCTCAGCCTGTCTCAAAGGATCTTGAGTGAATTGTACATTTCACTAAACATCCAGAAGCATCATTTATAATTACTTCTTAATCTAAAATGACAAAAATGTAAAGTAAGGTGAAGTCTGGCAGAAACTTCTTTCCACGCTAGATACATAGGCTATGAGAAAACCTTAAGACTGTAGAGAAGATGTCAGGAAAAAAAATCAGGGAGACTCTCTTTTTCACCTACATCGTAAAATAAAAAGAAAGAAATAGGAGTACAGTATTTTCTGGCAATATCAAAAGTATAAATTCCCATCAATTCTGCAGAACAATCCAAGTTAGGCTTCCTGTAGAAAAGTATATCTATCACCGGATTTGCTAAATCTGAACCCAAAGAGCACTAATCCTTTGCTAGGATTTTAAATGATTATCTCATTTTTCACCTTATTTAGTAGTGCTGGTGAAGTTCCTTAAAACAGAGATTAATATAATAATCCTGTTTCTGGGTCTAGTGAATGGGCTAAGGTTGAAAAGAACACTGCCAAGATAGTTAAAAAGAATTCTCTAAAAGGCAGAGCTCTCTAGGGCAAATTATTTCCCTGAGCACTGTTCAGGGACACATCCTCCTGTAATGAGGTCCTGGATGAGGCCGGGGTGAGACGTCTTCTTCCAGCTCCTCTTAAACTTGTCACTTCTCAGCTTTTCCTTTTAATCCACTAGCCATCAGTGCAATTTGAGACAGGAAGCCCTTCCTCATTAGCAACCCAAAAGCCTAGAACATTTCAGAGGAAGGAGATGGCCATAGAGAAGCAGCAGAAAGTGGAACAGTGAGACACAGGAGCGGAGGTCCTTTAACGTCGTGAGCATAAATATCACGGCATTACTCACTGTGAGACCCAACAACACTCTAGAACTATGCACAAAACCATGTACAGCAGGGTCAACTGCAGAGAACAAAGCTTTCTTTTTCATTCATTAAGTCAGTAAGTGTTCTGTGAGAATCAAGTTTGAGGAAGATTTTGTACCAGACATTATTAATACAAGGAACACGGAAGAAATAAAAGCCTCCCAGTTCGTGTCCTCTAGGAGCTGACAATCCATTTAGGGAGATAGGTCCCTTATGAAGTGGCTACTTACAATGCAAGGCGAACCAGGATTGAATCCCAACAGAAAATGGGAAAAATACGTGGGCAGAATGTCTGCAAAAACTAATTAAATTTGAAAAGCCCAAAAAGATCTTTTCGGGGGGAAAGTAAATTTTGCCTAAGTTGAATAAATCATTTATTTACATTCCAGGCCAGTTGGTGTGTGTACACACACACACACACACACACACACACACACACACACACACACACACACACACCCCCACCCCCCCCCCCCCCCGAGACTGCAATAAACAATGCAGAGAAACATGTTCACAGACACAAATTGGCCTCGTACACACAAGATGCACAGCAGAAGAAACTGAGGCAAGGATCTCACAGGGAGAACTACAGTTCAATTCTGAAGGACACATTACCCGTTGATAAGAGGAGTCCAGCAAGGAAGTTGTAATAAATAATGACTCATCAATAATCCAGTTTATTGCAACTGAATAGTCTAATTTATACCTTTTTCTGTTTGGTGTCAGAAGAAAAATCCCATTAAAACAGGACACTCGCAAAGGGATTATCCCCAAGTAGATGGCAGGGCAGGTTCAAACATTTTTGTACTATTCAATTTAGTGTTTTACTTCAGCAATAAAAACAAAGCTACTATCACAAAAGATAGCTGTGTGCAACTACTTTACGAAAACTCTTAACCATAGTTCTTTATAAGACTTTCCTCCCCATTGTGTTCTGTACTTTGAAACATGTTCAGATCTCAGGCATTAAGTTGAATATTTAGCAAAGGCCAAGAATAAGCTCTGGAGACAATGACAGTGAGAACTCCAACAGCCTCAGAGCCTGACGCTAATTTATTGAGACGAACCAGGATCTCTTGGGAATGTAGTGCCTGCTGATGAGGCTACCATATACAGATTCCCAAACCTCGACAAAGTTTTCCCAAACATCTGATGGAGAACTTTGATTTATGGGCTGTCCAGGTGAAATGTGAACAGATGGTATCTTTTAATAATAACTGGCACATGAGTTTGTTAAGGAACTCAGTCTCCAGAAAGCACACAGCTCTCTAGAAGAAAGCACAGAGGAGTGTTTTTAGAGTCACGTACCTTGTCTTTGTCTTCCACGACATCTGCCAGGATATCATCTGGATCCAGGATTCCCCCATCTGTGTATTCTAAGTGATGAATCTTCACCCAGTAGCCAGGATCCTGCAGTAGAACCAGGAACAAGCTTCATGACTCAGAATTTTCCAAAACATAAACTACATTTTAATTTTAAAAGAAATAAACTGGCTCATTACAAATATGCTCTAGTAATAATAAAATTTTTAAACACCAAAATCAAAAGTTATCTATTTACTTGGATAAATATTTGGCATTTTTATCCTGTTTAACATAAATCAGTAAATCAAAGTATACATATTTCATCAATTATTCTGGAAAGCAAATTGCAATGCAAAAAAAATTGCTCAGCTATTTGTAAAGCATATTTAAGAAATTTTTTATAACCTACAATTTAGGTAATCCCAAGAATATTCTGGAAAGGAAAGATCTTCTTGAGGGTACTTTCTGAAATTGAGGATTGGAAGTTCACACTGAGATCCCAAAGCTGCAGGGGGCAGGGGTCAAAAGGCAAAAGCTATGACTTTGGAATAAATGAATGAAGTGAGGTGACCACAGATCTCTTAGCCCATTTGGATCACCATGCTCTCTGCGTGTCCTCAGTGCTAAAATTGGCACTGATTTTGGGAGCAAGAGCTCTAGCATTAGTTTCCATGACAGCAACTCAAACAGTGTTAGAGTTGAATGGGGGTTCACTCAATTGGAGTACTGACTTAGGAGCTTTACAAGTATTGTTTTTTTAAAACTGCTTAGGAACATAAAGTTTAAGGACAAGAACTGTTTTATCAGTTTGATGAATGACTAGATACACTGATACTACAGCTTAGAATTAAATAATGTAGCTCATTTGTTTACTTCTGTACTGCCCATTTCCAGAAAAGATATGTAAGCGAAACATTATAGTGATGAGACAAGAACATAAACCAATGAATGAAAAAAAAAAACAAAAAACAATAGTAAGGTTTTTTACCAGAACTGCCAAGCTATAATCAATTTGGTTCTGTGATTCTTAGAAAGCCCCTCAAACTGGGAAACTTTTGAGCTATAAAGCACTCAGTTTCCAATAAAGGGACACCAGTTTGTGAGAAGTGGAAATTCTTTTAGGATAAAGGTCTAAACCTTTACTACATGATCTTTATAAACTATTAAGAACTAACATAACCCACAGAATTCAAGTACAATTCTACAACGCCTAATTGAAACAGCTGTCATACAGCCTCCTCTTAAATGTCCCACACTATTAAATAATAAGTCAAGGGCATACCATTAAATAATAATTCCTTTAAAGCATCTATTCAATAGGTTTCTGAAATGTGGCCCAAGTACACAGCTTTTCCATATCTGACTTGACAAAGTAATAGGCTTTAAAAATCCAAAGGAATTCTCCTTAGCTAGGCTTTCGACATTTCAAAATTAAGTTTTCCACAGAGTATCTGAAGAGCTATTCCAAGCAAAAGGAATGGAATTCCTTTTGCTTCTAATACTAGGCTTATAAGTGGAAACACTAATGATTTATTAGAAAACCTTGCCTGATTTTATTGCCCAGATAGAGATCACAAAGACATGAGCAGTGATTATACAACCATGTAAGAAAAGGATGACACTCATCAATTGGAGTCTTTAATCAGAGATCTTTGCCAACTCAAGGTGATTGTGCTCTAAAAGGCAGCTAAGAACAACAAACTAGATTCTAATTAGGTAGAATGCTGGGGAGACGGAACACTATGCAGTGGACACTAGAACAGACAGCACGAAAGAACGTCCCCAGTAATCTTTGGGAATTAAATCTTTTTGCTACAGCCATGCCACAAGCAACATACTTCTCCAAACCTACCCAAAACTTCTGGCTGAAATCTATGGAGTATTACATTTTCCTTGTAAAAATAGCCTTCTTACAAAAGAAGTTCAATTTAATTAATTTCTATTAACTTCCACTGAGTTAGTTTTTGATATATTACACAGTGCTGTAGATAAAATCTGTTGATCTTAACCATGTTTATAAAAGATGATGTATCCTAAAGAGCTTGCTTTTTTATATTCAATTACTTAAAAGCTGACATCTATTAAGTTGTCTACTTTTTTCTCATGTTGAGTTTGTAGAAGCAGATTTTATCAACTAAGATGGAAGTAAACAACTACCCCCAACAACTGCAGTTCAAGTTAAAGTCTACCTCTCTTCCTGCCTTGTAGGAACAGAGAGAAGAAAACCAAAGACTCAGATTCAAAATAGGGAAACCCAAGAAATAGCAAGGGACTGGATCTGATCAGTGGCAAAGGGAGCAGCAGACAAGTGGCAGCAAGATGGGGTTGCTAAGTCACATACCGCTCCTCCCTCAGACATACTTGTGGGATCGAAGAGGTTCAGAAAATGAGGCGCAGGAGTTGAGACTAAGACATGTTTTCTCTAATTTTGATTCAAAAGAGTAGAGAAAAAAGTTTTACAGAACTAAATCAAAGGAAAAACGTAATTTGATATATTTTGGATTCATATATTCAGTTCCCCACCCCCACAATTTTTTAAATGAAATATATGGTGTCAGAATATAAACAGGCTATTTGCAATTTTAACTCTCCCCATTGCACATTGATACTGCATTTAATATACTCGAAAGAAGGGAAGACTAGGTTAACAGTGAGCACACACGTAATCCTAAACAAAAACAGATAAGCTATATAAAAGTAATCTCAGTTAATGGATTACACATCCAAGAGGTAAATCAACAAACACAGCACACACCAGCTGTGATTTTTGTCCCCATGGTATTTGGGCCATGGTGCTATAGATCACTATAAGAATATACATACAGTATTAGCAGCTGACAGCCATCAAAGACCATAAATTCACCCTGACTCATTTATGCATGTAAAAATTTCAACCATTACCCTGCAGTCAACATTTTGAATTTCATTCACTTGCTTTTATTACCATCAGGAACAAAACTGATCAAACATGAAAAGATGTTCATGTGCCTGTCATGATTCACACAATCACTTAGAAAAATTTACTGTATTTTTCATGATCGTGACATTTAATCTTCCTTTACATTGCAAAAATATCTCTAATACATATAACTTTAAAATTATTTTCAAAACGTCTCTAGTATATGTGCTATGCAATAAATCTTATTACTTACACTCTTAGGATCATTAAAGTATTTAAAAAGTCACATAATATACATTATGTTTCCTCCACTTCTAATAGTAACTTATCTGTTTTTTAAATAATGCACAGTTAACTTAAACCCAACTGGAATTTTAAAACAGTTTACAAGGGTGAACTGGAATAGGAAACACACGTATTACAGGAATAAGACAATTATAGGGTACTTTTAAGAATCAATGTAAAAATTGTTCCAAACAGGCATTGATATTAGTAGCAACAAATATTCTGCACTGTGGATAGATGACATGAAATCTGTCCCTATACCTTAGAAAATTTATAATAGCAAAGTTTTGAAGAACAAGAATTTTCCATCTGCAATACCTAGAGGAAGAGACTGGCAAGGCAGATACTACAATGCTGTGACTACTCAGCACTGAGATTATGTCAATAATCAAGAGGGGAAACGTGGAGGTTTCTAAACAAAATGCCTCCAGTCCAAGAAGAGACAAAAGTACCCTGCAGTGGTAGTAAGGTCCAAAAGGGAGCGAATCTCTGCATAGAAAATGCCAATTCTAGAGAAGGGCTGTGTTTATCAGTAGTGGCAATAACAGAGCTCAATAATGCAACTGGTCTTTGTAGCTTCATGTTTTTACAAGAATAATCTTACCCAGTAGAAAACAAGAACAATTGTAAAATGGAAGTTAATAGAAAATTAGAATTTTCCTTATAGAATTTAACTCCGTGAATTTGGTACAATATATCCATAAATAATTTTTCTCCATTTTCATCATTATTTTCATCATCATAATAGCAGATAATTTTTTTCAGTACTTACTATAAGCCAGAGACTGTAACAGGTACTCCATGTTTTATGTTATTAACTCATTTATCCTCAAACAGGCTCATGAAGTAGTTATCACTCCATCGAACAGACGAGGAAAGCGAGGCATAGGTAGGTAAATTAACTTACCCAAGGTCAGATGCTTAACAAACAGTAAAGACTAGGTGCATTTTTTTTAACATAGAAAAAAAAATTAGATTAAAGAACTTAACAAAAAGGACAATTATCTAAGAATAAAGCAGGGGATCATATCCATTTCTATCGCTACTTAAGTATATGGATCCAGGCAAATCATCATTACTCTGGGCCTGAGCTGCTTCGTCATTTGTGAACCTAAAGGCTCTATGGCCTTCTGCACAATGTACCGCACAGAGGCCCAACTGTAGAGGACACAAGAGGACAATAAGGAAAAACTGTGAAGTCTTTGCATAAGTGTGTCCAGTGTTTCACAAGTGAGGGAAAGTCCCCAAACATAATTCCTTGTAATCATAAAATTGAAGATTTGGTAAGCAATGCAAATAGATTTTCCAGCTAAGGGCAGAGGGGGAGCTTGGGGTACTAGAAGTTGGGTAGAGAATGACGACGGTTTATATGCATGCACATCTTAGCTAGGGACTGCTATCATAATCCTCTGAAGTTCTCCCCTCCCTCCAAGACCGGAGGAAAATCAGATGCCCCAGAATGCGCCAGGAAAGACACAGTGGCCACAGCGGGTCTGGAGGCTGTCTGAGGCAGGCGGAGAGCAGGAATAACCAAGAACAGAGAGCGGAGGAAAACAGGAGTTCCAGAAAACGACGCCTGAGCAAACACAGCAGAGCAGCGCTGACACATGAAAGGAAAGAATTAGGCCAAAAAAGGCACCAGTGAATGTAGAGCTTATTACGAGCTGGCCCTAACTGACTTCAGAATATGCCTCTGACTTCCTGAATCAGATCAACCAAGTCAAAGCTGAGAAAAGACTAGGGGAGGAAGATGAGCTGATGCCACTTTAAATAAGTATGTTTCCAAGGAATGCCGGGCAACTAGAAGAGACCAAAGGTTTCTATACTAGGTTGAAAGTAATACCTGGGAAGTTCAAAACAGAATTATAAATCTCAATTTATACATAATATGAAGGTGCATCAGTACATCTGTAAATTCACTTCCAGCTTTAAAAATCTATAATCTGACTAAAAGAAACCCAATATAGCCATACTAATATCAGGTAAAGGACACTTTAAGAAATATTACTAAAAGGGGGACATTCCATGATGACAAAAGGATCTAATGAAAAAAATTAATTCTAATTATATATGTACCTGATAGTATAATTTCAATACATATACACTGCTAAAATGAATAGTTTTTAAAAATCCACAATCACAGTGTGAGACTTTTGATAGAAAAAAACTGAAAACAAAAATGTAAGATAGAAGTTGTCTGAACAACACAATTAACAGTGATCTAAGTTACCTGTATTACATACATACACCCAAAACACTGCACCCTCTTAAATTAGAAAATGCACTTTACAAGTGCATATGGAATATATCCCAAATTTCAGAAGTCTGAATTCATTCAGAATATGTTCTCTGATCACAGTGGAATCAACTGCAGAAAGGTATCTAGAAAATGTTCACTGTTCGAAAGTTAAGAAATACAGTTCTGAATAATCCATAGATAAAAAAAGGAAATCAGAAAGTAGCTTTTAACTTAAAAAGAATTACAATAATAAAAACTGTGGGATGCAGCTAAAGCAGGGCTTAATGGGCATGTATGGCCTTCAGTGCAGGTATTAGCAAAACAGAAGAGCTAAAATCAAGAAGCTAAAAGAAGACTAGCTAGTCAAATGCAGACAGAAGGAAGAAAATATAGAGCAAAAGTCAATAAAATAAACAAATAAATAAATAAAAGTTGGTTCTATGAAATGCTTGATAAAATTGATAAATACTAGTAGGAACTGTAGAGAAAAAAATAAATAAATTTCCAGCATCAAGAAGGAAAACAAGAAATATCACAGATCTTACAAATATTGAAACAAGAATATTGTAAAACTTCAGAATTATGAAATTGACAATTTATATAAAATGAACAAACTTTTGAAGAATAAAACTTATCAAAACTGATAGTAAAAATAGAAACTATAAAAGTACAAAAACAACAATTAAAGGAATTGAATTTTTATTTAAAAACTTTCCCAATGGAATACTACTCGGCCATAAAAAAGAAGGAAATTTAACCTTTTGCAACAGCATGGATGGACCCAGAGAGCATTATGCTAAGTGAAATCAGTCGGTAAGAGGAAGACAAATACCATATGTTTTCGCTCACATGTGGAATCTAACGAACAAAGTAAACTAACAAACAAAATAGAAACAGACTCATAGATAAAGAACAGACTGACAGCCGTTGGCCGGGCTGGTGAAAAAGGTGAATGGGATTAAGCAAAAAAGATCATAGACACAGACAACAGTCTGGGTAATTATCAGAGGAAAGGAAGGTCGGGGGAGGTAGAAGAGGGTACAGGGGATAAATTTGATGGAAGGAGACTTGACTTGCAGTGGTGAACACAAAATACAATATAAAAATGATGTATTATATAACTGTACACCTGAAACCTATGTAATTTTACTAACCATTGTTACCCAATAAATTCGATAAAAAAGTAAAAATATAATAATAAAAAAGAAAATACTAGGTCAGATTACTTCATAGATAATACCGTCCTAATGTTTAAGGAAGAAATAGTGTTGATCTTATATAAATGCTTCCAGAAACTAAAAAAAGAGAAAAATTTTCCCATCCCTTCTTATGAAAACAGCATAACATTGATATCAAACACTTTGTAAGGACATTACAAGAAAAATTATAAAAATTATAAAAATTTGCATATGATACATAATATGCAAAATCTTAAAACATTTGTACATCTAATTCAATGATATATATATATAAAGGATGCTACATCATGACCAAGTGGAATTTATTCCAGTAATGCAGGAGTGGTTTAAAATTCAAAAGTCAACCAAGGTTATTCAACAAATTAATGGGAAAAACAAGCACAAAAATGAAATGATCATGTAATAGATGAAATGCAAACACTTGAGAATCGTCACCACCATTTCGCAATAGAGAGTACCTTAGTAAACAAGGCAAGCCAGTAACAAATATAAAAATAATTTTTAAATGATGTTTATGAAAGCATCAAAAAATCAAATATTTAGGAATAAGTCTAACAAAATGTATACAACCTTTATATTAAAACTTACAAAACACTGGAAAAAATTCAAGGAGAGTTTCATAGAGTGAAATTTGTAAGATGAAAAAAGGTGAAGCTCAATATTGTGAAAATGTTGATCTTGCCCAAATTAAGGCTAGTGTTAGGATTGTGAAGATGTGGAGCAACCAGAATTCTCAGACACTGATGGTGAGAGTGTGAATTTGTACAATAATTTTGGAAACCTGGCAGTATCTGAATGGATATATCCCACATAGTTCAGCAGTTCCACTCCCAGGTATATATGCAACAGAAACAAGTATATACAATTACAAAAGACATATACTAAAATATTCATAGCAGTATTATTCCTTATACCTAAATATCTGCAAGTAGCCCAAATATTACCAGCAGTAGAATGGATCAATACCATGTCGCTGCAGTGGACTAATAAACATCAACAAGGATGAACAAACTACAGCTTTATGCAATGATATGGGTGAGTATCACAGCATAATATTAATCAAAAAGAGCCACATTTTTTAAAAGTACATAGTGTGTGTGATTCCATGCAAATAATCTCAAAAACAAGCAGAAATAACTCTCAGTGTTATAAGCCAGGAGACTGGTTATCCTTTGGGAGGGAAGGGCCGTAAGTCAAAAAGGGCACAAAAGCTTCTGGAGCCCTGGCTCTATTCCTGATGTGTGCTGGCTCCATTCCTTTGAGTACTTGGGTGTGTATGTGTTATACTTTTTAAGTGTATACATAAAAATGAGAACTTTTGCTTCAAAAATGTGATTTCCTTTTTCAATCTGTAATATCTAATAATTCCCTTTACACATGACATCTCTACAGATAAAGACAGTATAAAGCTGTTTAGAACAAATTTCTTTAAAAGTGTAAGAACGAATCTTAATGCAAATAAAAGAAAGGGAATGTAGAAGCTCAAAACTGGGGAGGACAGATTATGTTCCTACTAACAGAACATGTAGCTCACTGACCACCAGCGACTGAAAGCCTCTAAAACCCAGGGTGGAGATTTACAGGCTTAAATGAGTCAACAGTGTGACAAGTCTGCTAAAAATGTTACCACCACCTTAGGCTATGAGAATAGAAGTACTGTGTCCAGAACAGAGCAAGTAATAATCTTGTTCTATGCTACAGTGGTCACACTACATTTAGAGTATTTTTTCAAAATTTAAGAGATGATTATTAATAAACTGGAGAGCACCCATTATGAGAAATAGAAATAGGTCAGCTCACTCATCAAAAGACATTCTTTGGGTCTGTTTAAATTGGAGAATGCAAAGGGAAAAAATGTTGCTATTTCAAACACAGAAGAACCACAGTTTATAGAGCAATGAGCTCTTCATGTTATCTGGAAAGACTAAAATTTCTCATTGTTAAAATTATCCCTGGAAATCTTTCAGGGAGACACCATACTGGAAACATATCCCCTTTCAATAAGTCCAACACTCTTTGTTTTTTGTCCAGGAAATAAGTATATTATTGTCTTTTCATTTAAGTACCAGATACAGCATCTGGATGATGTTGGAGGCTATGTTCTGTAAAAATTGATTATCTTAGACCCTTGGAACCACACTCTGGCGACGGACAGACTCACACTGCCATCAGCATGTGGGAACTGAGACAACAAAGGCATAGCAGAGTCTCCCATTCGGTGCTTTGGGTGGGATACACACTCATTGCTCATACAAGTTAAATTAGCTAAAAATTAGCTACAACATTAAAATTCTCATCCTCAGAGGCTCTTTTTCTTTGGTTGAGCATTTAGAGATGAATTTGTAAAAGTTTTAAATGACCACATGTGATCAGTTGAGACCCTCCCACTCATCCTGCTTCTGAGAAGCAGCAACTCTAAACCCTTTAGCTGTTGTGTTTTATTTCTTTCTTTTTGGTATTTATCTCCAAAATTCTAAATAATTTATGAGTCAAGGGATAGCAGTGTGCTTTTATTTCCAAATATGAATTTACTGAACTCTTGATTCATCAATCTGAGACGCTGTCTGTTTATACCCTATTAGGGTAGCTGAAAAATACAACTTTCTCACAGCTTCTTCTCCTTTTCACCCCCGTCTGCCCAAAATTATTAGGAAATTTGGTTAAATCTACATTCAGTGTTTTCACTACTGTGACAATGCAGATATTGCTCACTCTTGGTCAGAAACTGCTTGCTTCCTGTCTTGGGCAAATTTTTGGTTTTCTTACAGTTAATCTATTTTATTTGCTTAGTTTTCTTTGAATCTCATGCTCTCTCTTTTCTTGTAACAGTTGTATGAAATGACTCTCTACCATTTTCCATAGAGTTAAAACTGTCATAGACTCTATCAAATGTACTTGGAGTCAAGGAAATCATAAAATACCTGGAGAGTTAGAGAAAAATTGTATAGAGTATATCAAAAGCAGTGCTAAGAGGGAAGCTTATAGTATTCAATGCATATATTAGAAAAGAAGAAAGATCTAAAATCAATAATCTAAGTTTTCACTTTAGGAAACTAGAAAAGAGAACAAATTCAATCCAAAGCAAGCAGAAAAAATAAAAATAAAAATTAGAGCAGAAATCAATGAAATTGACAATGAGAAATCAATAGAGAAAAATCAATGAAACCAAGCTGGATCTTTTAAAGGATCAATAAAATTGATGTCTTTAGAACATGTTAACTAAGAAAAAAGAGAAAACTCAAATTACTAATATCAGAAATGAAAGAAGGGACATCACTACAGCTCCAATGGACATTAAAAATATAATAAAGGAATATAAACAACTCTATGCCCACAAATATGTAACCTAGATGAAATGGACCAGTTCCTTAAAAGACAATCTGTCAAAACACACAAGAAGAAATAGATCATCTGAAGACGACGTGTCTATTAAATAAGTTGATTTAATAATTAATTAATAACCTTCCAAAACAGAAAGCACCTATGTCAGATGGTTTCATTAATGAATAGACAAACACTTAAGGAAAAAATTATACAAATTCTCTATAATTTCTGTCAGAGGACGTAGAAGGAATGCTTCATAACTCATTCTATGAGGCCAGGAGAACCCTAATACTAAACAGAAGAAAACATTGAAACTACAAACCAATCTCTCTCATGAACATATATATAAAAACCCACAGCGAAATATTAGCAAATTGAATCCAACAATATATAAAAAGAATTGTACACCATGAACCCCTCCCCCCAAGTAAGATTTATCCTAGGTATGCAAGGCTTGGTTAACATCAATAATCAATTAATGTAATCCATCCTATCATTAGACTAAAAACAAATAAAACACCACATGATCATATCAATAAATGCAGAAAAAACTTCCACAAAATGCAATACTCAGTCATAAAAACAAACAAACAAAACCTCTTAGTATATTAGGATGAGAGGGAAACTTTCTCAACTTCATAAAGAATACCTACAAAAAATCTACAGCTAACATCATACTTAATGGTAAGAAACTCAAAGCTTTTTCATTAAAATCAAGTATAAGGCTAGGATGTCCCCTTTTATCACTCCTTTCAACACTGTACTGGTAGTTTTAGCTAATACAATAAAGAATAAAAGTAAAATGTATACAGATGGGAAGGAATGAAAAAAACTAACCATGTTCGCAGATGATGTAATTATTGATTCTTTCAGATTTTCTACATAGACCAAAAACACTTGAAACTAATAAGAGATTACAGCAGAATACAAAGTTAATATGCAAAAGTCAGTCACTTTCCTGTATACCAGCAATGAGTGGAATTTGAAGGAAATGCACTACACTATTTACATTAGCATCCCCGAAATTGAAATATTTAGGCAGAAATCAAACCAAGTATGTTTAAGATCTGTATGAGGGGGTAGAGGTGGGCCAAATAAAGCACAGAGGATTTTCCGGAGCAGTGAAAATATTCTGTATGAGACCATAATTATGGATACTTGTCATACTTTTGTCCAAATTTACAGAATGTACAACACAAAGAATGAATCATAATGTAAACTATGGACTATGGGAGATTATAATGCGTCAATGTAGGTTCATCAGTTTTAACAAATGTACCACTCTGGTGGGGGACATTAACAAGGGCAGAGGTTATACATGTGTGGGGGCAGGGGTACATGGGAAATCTCTTTACCTTCTCTCAATTTTGCTGTGAACCTTAAACTGCTGTAAAATAAATAGTCTTAAAATAATTTTTAAAAAGTAGATGGCTCCCAAACACACCTCTAACAAGATTCATTACTGGGCTCCAGCCCTACAGATGCCCAAAACTGAGTGTGCGGCTTTCAAAACCCTAGGTTATTTCTTTTCTCAGTGAATAGCAGTATTTTTCCAGTTTTGTGAGCCAAAAATCTAGGATTCACATATACCCATCTCCCTCACCCGTACATGAAATCCATCCACAAATTCTGTAGATTCTAGCTTCTAAATCAACTTCAAATCTGTCTCCTTTTCTTCACTTTCACAACTACATCCCTAGTAAAGTTAACCATCGCCTCTTGCCTACACTACAGAAATATTCACCAAATGGTCATCTATCCCCTTTCCTTCGAATAATCCATGCCCTTCCTAGAGTCATGTGCTTGGAGTTCTAATACTGCTTTAATCCCCAAAGCCCTTCTTCCTTGCCTGAAATGACCTTTATGTTTCCCTGTTTTAATCTTTGCTCTCATCTCTCTAGGCTCAACTCGGATACCTCCACATCTCACACATGACTCCTCCAAATCTCCAATTAGAATGAGTCCCCTCTTCTACCATGCTCCCACATTACCCTGTTCACACTGTGCTTCTATATCTATTTCATTTTGCCTCTATGATGAGTGGTTTGTATGTTTCATTCTCAAGTGTATGTGCAATGTCTTCATCTTCTTAATATGCTCCCTTTACTTCTGCTCCCAAGAGCCCAGCCCAGAATTATAAAAGAGGCATGAGTTCAATGAGCAGCAAAGTCAATTACTGGTGATTGCCATACAGATAATATCCTATTTAGACATAAGAATGGTTAGGACCAGAGTATGAAAGTGCACTGCCCTATTAGGCAACAGGAAACAGCCAATCATCATTCACTAAATAGTTACTGAACAGCTTTTGGCTCTATGAAGGACCAAGTCACAGTCACAGAGTTCTTGAAGAGTTTGCCACCTCTCACATACTGCCCAAATGTCCCCACATGCCCTCTAAGCACTCTAAAACTCAGTAAGGGATACACCAATCACTGTCATAGCTAAACTTGCTTCCCCAGTAATTCTACTTCTTTGCAATACAGTTTTATTATGAAAAATATAGGAAAATTAAATTAGATGTCACAGACTGATTCGTCAAACTTGGACTTTAATCAAATAACTTCATTTTGCAGATGAAGAAACTGAGGCCCAGATTAGTTGAACATATTCCCTGAGGTCACAAAATTGGCCTCTGGCACAGCCAAGACCATAGCACAATTTTCCTGAGGCTTGGCCTAGTGAGTTGGCACTTGCTCTGTATAAATTAGAAGAGGTCATAGCCATGGATGGTTGGAATGGTTGGAATTTTATACCCACTGATTGAGGAATGTGTCATGAGGAATTTTATACCCACTTCCTCCAAAATAAGGAAATTTGCCACTGGGTGTGGGGCCACAACCCTGAACCAGATGGCACAGGAAAGCCATGCCAGAAAGAATATACTTGCTCTGTAGGGAGAGCCCTTGCAGCCCTTTTAACAGAAGCCAAACAGCTGTAGGGCAGGGCATTCTTGGGCAGGTCCAACTTTCACATGGTCAATAGCCATAGTCTATTCTTCAAGACTACACCAACACCATTCACAAATTATATATATATATATATTTGAATCATCTTTTCAAATCCTAAAGTGGGGACATTTTGTACTTTTTAAAGAATTATAAAAGTCTGGATTAAAGAACGCAGTCAAAACTATCAAGAAAATCACAGCCATAAACACAATTAATACACAATAGGGTTTTAAGAAGCCATTCTCCCCAAATTCTTAACATTTGTAAATCAGTACAAACATTGTCACTTGGATCTTCTTCATGAGAGCAATGCTAAAACTTGCTAAAATTGAACCCAGCAAATATTTACATAAAATATTTACATATGCCAAAGTCCCTATTAGATACAAGCTTTAAAACTAATGCCCAATAAACATGATAAAGAGTGACGTAAAGAAGGGAGCTAGAAGATACTGACTTGTCCTTCAACTGCCTCATTCTACCCATCTTGTATGTATTCACTAATGAGCACAGGAGAAAAAGTCGTACTGCTGCTGCTATCTGAAATTCACATATCTAAAAGAAAACTATTATCAGGAAATATAGCCAGGCAATATAGCCAAAGGAATAAGCCCTGCTAATAAGTTCATATTCTCAGAAGCTATTTGCCTTAGGTTCTTCAGAATGGATTTTACCGGAGCCTATATAGGCTTATAAGGAAAGTTCCTTAAAAACCAGAATCAGTTTTTTAAATGTGAAAATAAAAATATCCTCTCATAAGTGCTTTTATACAATGCATTACCATTCATTACCATGTCAAACAGGAAAATCAGCATTCTTCAATACGTTAGACCAATGTTCAAAAGTTTGTTTTTAATGACTAACTTACAGGGAGAGTGGTGAACATTTAGCTACGCCCCAGCTGGCAAGAATTTTATTTGCTTTATGTATTTGCAGGCCACAATTTCCACAGTTCATTTAGTATACACAAACATAATAGACACTCCCAGATGAAAATAAAGGTATTTTTCCATTATTTGGAAAAAGTCTAGTGTCTGAGAACAAGCAATTGATGCTTTAATTCCATATTCAGTTTTATCACCCCAGACATCTTCTGCCTTGTCATCTACTTTTGAGATTTGAAAAAGGAATGGAGATTTAGGGTTGTCATGTATAGCATAGTGACTATAGGTAATAATACTGTATTGCACACTTGAAAGTTGCTAAGAAACTAGATCTTAAGATCTTATCACAAGAAAAAAACCTGTTAACTATGATGATGAATTTTAACCAGACTTATTGTGGTGGTTATTTTACAATATATACAAATATTGAATCATTATGTTGTACACCTAAAACATTTATTAATTATAACTCAAAAATTAACACTTGGAGATTTTCAGAATAAAACCTACCCATTGGTATGACTAACCAGTGAGCAAGTAAGTAATGAAGTTAGAATATATCAAGTTAACAATATTAGCTTCAGACTGTGTATGAATTACATAAAAATCCCATCCAATTAAGGGTCCTATTCTTTGAAAAACATGAGTTTATTTGCTGTCATGTTTGAATATTGAAAAAAATATTTATTGCATTTTGTTTTTCATCTGTTGTTCATTACATGAACATGTAAAAATCTGTTTTACAACTTTAGCTAATGCAAACATGCCAAACCACCACTGTTCTAAGGGCACCGTTTCATTCTAGAATGATACAACTACATGTGACTGCAAAAACTAGGCCTGACAAATGTCTAAGACCAAAATTAATAAATTATTATAATTTTAAAAGTAGTTGCTATCTACTGTTGGTGGCACATTGTGGTTGCTACTTTATTATACACAATGAGATTAATCTCGACTACAATCTTTACAGGTAAACATCACTAACACATTTATACAGACAAAGAGAAGAAGTCTCCAAGAGGCAGCACACCTCACGGAAGGTCCAGGAGCTGATAAGTGGAAAAACCATACCTGTAGTTTGCAAGCCCAGGTCCAACACCACTTTTTAAGTACTTCCCAGTCTACCCATCTGCCTTCAATCTCATGTGCATATTTTAAAATCAAAACAAACTAGTGAAATAATTTTCTTCACTTGCTAAGATCAATAGGCCTATTAGAAAAATACAGATGACATTATCTTCCAGAAGTATGCCTTACCTTGACACTTACATTTCATAGTATGGGTATACGTTCAACAAATACCTTCAGGCACTGACACTATAACCAAGGACAGGGTGATATTTCACCAAAACAGTATTAAAATTTGGTAGAAGGATGTCTGGATGCAGAGCTCAGGATAAGCTATGGGGAACCTCAAGAAGTTGAGTGAAACTCTCAGCAGGATGGCAGGACAGACAAAAGTGGGCAAGAGGGGACATGTGAGCCAACAAGACCTGACTGGGGATAAAGGGTCTGAGGTTACAGCTCAGAAAAACTCATACCACCTATTTATAATGGCAAAAAGAGAGGAAGAATAATTAAACCGTGGCAGATGTAAAGGGAATTATTTGCTTATCCTTGGTCCTTGGATAAAAGGGGAAAAGTAGCACATTCCACTTCTTCATGATATATAATGGAGTTACAGTTTGGTAACTGACATTTTCTTGAAAATAATAAAGTCAGCCTGTCACTTGAAGGAAAACTGATAGCATTTATTGTCAATAATAAAATTCCAGCTTTTAAATGAAAATTAGAATTTTGGATAACTTGTATCCACCACCGTGAGCATCACAGCTTCCCAGAACTTAAAGACCTTTATGATAAGATTGGTGGTGATATTAATTAACATAATTATAATATCATACAAGAAAGTGTGTTAATATTTGGAAGATCCGCATAACCTATACCAATATTTTCCAAGGGACAATTGTATGATATTACAAAATCATGTCTAAGTAAAAACATCCATTCAAAATTCAGGATTGACCAATGGATTTTAAGTTAACAGAAGACTAAAAGTTCATTGACATGGTCTCAGTTTGTTCCTTGCAAAAAAAAAAAAAAAAATCCTTAAACTACCACTTGTCGAGTTTTGGTGTAATTATCAAAAAGAATATACACAATTCTCCAACTATATATCTGTGTGAGGTCCAATTGTCTTCATAAACAAACCTTAATTAAAGGAGCATATCAAAACAGACTGAATGCAAAAAGAAATCTGAGAGTCTAGCTATCTCCCATTAAGTAAGACATTAAAAAGATATGTGAAAGCCTGACCAGGAGTGGCTCAGCAGCTGAGCATCGACCTAGGATCCAGGAGATCGCAGTTAGGTTCCCAGTCAGGGCACATACCCGGGTTGCAGGCTCGATCCCCAGTTGGATGCGTGCAGGAGGCAGCCAATCAAAGACTCTCTCATCATTGATATTTCTATCTCTCTCTCTCCCTCTCCCTTCCTCTGTCTGAAATCGATGAAGATATATTTTTTAAAAAATATATAAAAATACTTTTCTTAATAATTTTTCTTGTTTTGAAAAGGTTATTTCTCAAAAAAATATTTTTGTTACCACATAATGGGCTTTTTTATGAACAAAATTTTAAAATAATTTAGATGTCTCAGTTCCAATGTCTAATCTAAAATATTGATAAGTATAAGCCATATAAAATTAAGCTCACCGAGGTCCTCAAAGATTTAAGAGAGCAAAGAGGTCCTGAGACCAAATGTTTGAATACCCCTGTAGCAGAATATATTCCAAACTGACATGAACAAAGGGTGTCTGATTATCATGGCTTATTCTGCCTCTAGTCATGCAGTACTTGGTTTTATTATTAAATGTCTTGTTTAGAGATTTTTTTTTTCCCCAAGGAAAAGCAAATTGCAGCTGGGTTTACTCCTATGGACGACAGAGACTCTAAGGCTTTCTATCGCAACATCTTTTTCCTTCGAATATTATTTTGTATTAGATTCAGGTGTACAGCTCAGGGGTTAGATAATCATATACTTCACAAAGTGATCCCCCTGATATTTCCAGTACCCACCTGGCACCATACATAGTTACTACAATATGACTGACTACATCCCCTATGCTGTACTTTGCATCCCCATGACTATTTTGTAACTACCAATTTGTACTTCTTGACACTCCTTCCAGGTATTCTTGTTTAGTGGGAGGGAAACACAGCAAGTAGGAATGGAAAAGTCCTCAGCCCAAGGGTAAGGGCTGGTGGAAAGCTAAGCACTCCCATCTAGGATGAATTACATCACTGGATAATCTTTCCCAAGAGATTTTCTTGGGGATGAGACGGGGAAAAGGAAGGGATACTACCTGTTCCTAAGAAACAACCACAAGGTATGACTGAGAAGGAACTGATTACCCAGCAAGCTCCTAGGAACTACCAGTTCTTATTAGGAAGAGTAATTATGGTCAGCTACTAGCCCGACTTGTGGAAACTGTAGAGGAATTAATGGCGGAACTCTGTGGGCAAAGCATCAACACTCAACCACTCAGTCAGAGGAAGTATTCAGGCTCTGGCAAGGAAGGAACTTAGGGTTTAAACTCCCACTGCACTGCTCCCAAAGTTCTATGACAATTTGAGAATTAAAGGCTTCATTTTTGACATATCTCACAAAGCAACATTGCACGTTCTGTAAATTCACTCATTAATACTTTAAAATTAAAGTTATATTACGATCAAGCTAGATTTTGGTAGCACTTTTCTCTAGGGATTATGAAACATCACACACTTGCTATTATGAACAGAAATTAATGAGTTATGTTCCTAAAAGAAAATAAAGGGCAAAAAAAATTTCATAGGTGCAGAACAGGGGTGGGTTACTGAACAGGAAATGTAGTAACTTGTTTAAGGGAACATAACTTAGTACAGGAACAGTCACTTTATGGAGCCCAGATCAGCACTTAACTAGATGTTGGCTTGATCCACTAATGATTTATTATACACCATCTGAACTCCTGCCAGCAACAGTATTGACATAACAGTACGTTAGCATCTTTTTTAGAGGCATACATTTCTATGTCTTATTTATTTTCATACTCTCCTCCAACTTTGCATATTACCTGGCAAACTATAGGTATTCAATAAAATAACTTTCTTTGTTTTAAATGTTTAATGGCTGGGGATGGGAGGGGAAGATATTTCTTTTTAGGAGACTTGGAAATAACTGGTTGTTGCTTTAAAAAAAAAAAAAATTGCAAAGACCAACTGGAAGGAGATGGTTAACTGCAATGATAAACATGGTTGAAATGGAAACTATTGATTGAAGGAGAAAACCTTGAGACCAGGGGATGGGAATTTATAATTTAGAAGGTCCAATACTCAATAAGCATTTGTTGAATGGCACCTTCCCTAAGGGGAACAGATGAAAAGCAAGTACATTATGTAGCGACTTCACTGAGAGCAATCAACTAGCACATCACACCTCTTTCTTGTGCAGAGACCTTTAAGGTTGGAGGTGAGTTATCCGTAGGGGCTTTTTCAAGCAGAACCACATTGCTCTGAGGCTCCCACACAGACAGAAAATAGGTTTAGCTCAGACTCTTCCAATCTGAGAAAAAGAATGACATTATTGTTAGAATATATTAAACAGTAACAGTACACAGTTTATGCTTAGTGTGACAAGAAACTTTGGCTTGGACCTAGGTGTCGTGTTGTAATCTTTTTCCTAAATAGTTCCTACTGTTTATAAAGAGAGACTCATGCGGCTATTAAATAATGTATGAAAGTACGGAAGATGATGATAAAATGGTCTCGATGCTACCATCCACACGTAGGGAAGTCTAGATCACAGTGCAAACCACAGCCTGACCCGTAGAAGTGTCCTGTTTGATTTGCACAGTATTTTAAGAATAGGAAATTTTGCATAGAAATCTGGTTTTCCAGCAGCTCTTGAAAAAAACAATCATGCAATCGATGAAAAGTGGGCCTGCATTCCATCGTGAAGTAGCAGATGGATCTGACGCAATGCGCTACACAGGCACGCTCATTCGTGTACCCTCCACTTGGCCACTCTCCACCACGCCTTAGCGCCTCCACATAGCCCACCTCGTTCATCTGACTGCCCTGTCCAGCTCCACCTGGGATGAGTTCAAAACCCCTGGCCTGGCCAGCTATTTCATACAGAATATGAGAGGATCCCTGTTCCCAGTGCCAGTCACCGAAAAGGTGCAGGGTGAGAATATAGGGGGAAAAAAGAAAAAAGACTTCTTTGAGGCTACCTTTGTGAGCCAAATATTAGTGTAATGGAATGCAACACTACTGTCCCATTTTGTCAAAATGACTAGGATTCTTCCAACTAAGTAACAGAAAAGCTAAAATCTCTGCTACTGGTTACTCTTTAGGTCAAGAGCATTTCATAACATTCAAAGCAGTAACATATCTAAGAATGCAAATTGAGGACTTAGCATTGTCTGACATCAGCACATCTACACAGCTCTGACAGCCAGAGAACGCTAAAACACCTTACCACGATGCGCAAGCTGGCCTGGCTACTTAAACTTTCAAGGACTAAGCCATTTGCTATACATACCTTCAAAGAAATGGAGCCTAGGTGGTGCATTTTAATATCTATAAGCTTTTAAATGTCTGCAAAGATCATGAGGATTGACTGGGCAATTGACTATTTCTTTGCATAAGTTATTAGGTAGGAATAAAATACTCATAGACACTTTGATAACAGCAGACTATACCATGGAAATAAAAAATATGATGGCTTTTGTTGGAACCTGGAGCCAATGTATTTTTAGAAGTAGAAACTCACATAATGGAAATGAATAATAATTTCAAAACTAATGTGAGCATTACCCATAATTTGTAGAAATCTATCTGATGATTAAAATGGTACCTATCTGTTAAATAACTTGTACTATGTTCTCCAAGGTTTGAAAGGGAAAGAAAAATAATTGTGAGATGGAACCTCTCAAGGTTCTGCAACATCCATCCTTTTACCAGTCTTCAATCTTGAGTAACTGACAAAAATAATAGTCTCTAATATTCCAAGAGGCTATGGCTTACATAGTGGCTACAAACGATGAAGAAATTCCTTCCTAGAATTTTTAATTCAGACTGTTTATTTACTAAGACCAAGAGATGTTTTAAAAACTTAGGGGCAATAGTTAATAATCCTTTTTATGTTCCTTAAGCTACAGAATTCAGGGAAGGAGGAAATTTGTGTCTACGGGAATGTGGAAGAAAATGTATAAACCAACTCCATCCCTAGCACTCAATCCTACACTTATTATTTAAAGCAACTCTAGCTTCCCTGTTGTCTTCTGCAATACTGCAATATTTTGACATGAAGAGTTTTAATAGGGTAGTCGGTTTTAACTTTCTGTCTTCAAAGCGTCTTTGAATAAAGGTCAAAATATAAAATTTCAGCATGTCCCAAAGGGAAAATGGAAAATTAATGTCATCTAGCAATCAGAAAAATGATCTGCCATAGTAGAATATTTTATAATAGTTACACATTTGTCTTTTTTTCCCAATAGGTGTGGATCATGTCTAAGTCATCACTGAGTCATTCACAGCTTCTAACACAGGGCTTTGCACCTAGAGGTGTCAATTAAATACTTACACACCCCAAGAGTATAGAAAATAGGAAAATCGAATGTGTACATATTTTGTCAAAAAGCTCTCATATTTTGCCCAGCCGAGTATGGCTCAGCAGTTGAGCATCGACCTAGGATCCAGGAGATCGGGGTTTGATTTCCGGTCAGGGAACATGCCCGGGTTGTGGGCTGCAGCAGATCAATGACTCTCTTATCATTGATATTTCTAGCTCTCTCTCTCCCTCTCCCTTCCTCTCTCTGAAATCAATAAAGATATATTTAAAAAAAAAAACAATTCTCATATTTTAACTTTTTAAATAAGTATTTTGTAAAGCTCCTTGAGTTTTAATAGCATGCACCATACCTTAGCAAAATACATCATCGAAATACAGTAATGGATACAAATTATGACCTTACCCATTACTTAAAATTAAGTACAGTGAAGAGTTTCAATTAATTTGCTATGTGTTCCAAGTATAATCTTCAGACAAATATTCACATGGAAGTGAGTGATCATGCCTTCATTTGTTCGTTTCATGTAATTAGTTGGGAAAATATGGCCTGTAAAAACCAGGGTTTAGAAAGATTTAAGCACACAGCCTTCATTAAGCTCTCACCCCAGTTCCAATTCTCTTCCATGTCTCTTGGTTTCTCCAGCAGGAATTAAGTTATGAATCATCATTCTTAATAAGTGAGAAACAAAGACTAAGTACAAACAAGTGTGAAATGAAAGGAACACATCAGGAGTAGTTCCCTCTCTTTCTCCTCCAGATCTCTATACTCTCGGCAAGAAAAGCAAATGGCAGAGCAGTGAAATGTAATATGTGTGTCACAGTACAGTCTAGAACTCACAAAAAGTCTATGATGATCACTTGACCCTGATCCCCAAGAAGGCCTGAGGCTTTCCCAATGTTTATGTAATATAGTTAAGCAGATACTTGCAGGGCCAATGACGTAACAGTTTGCTTCTAAAGCCTCAGTGACTGAGTATGGATGGTTGGCAAATATACACAAAGTGACTTTTCTTCATCTACATTCTCATGGTTTCAACATCAAGTTAAAATTCTCCATAATCCTGTAAAGAATCTAAAGGCTCTGGCACCTCTGGGTAACTCCTGCCTAAACCACCCAAGATTCAAAAATGTGGTCAAACACTTTCACTGATTATATCTCAGGGAAGTGGAAACAAAGAGCAGAAACATAATTTTACTGGTTCCCAATCTTTAATAGGGAGCTCATATCTGCCATTTTATGTTTATACCAATATTCCTTGGGGAGGAATATTTTGTTTTATGAGTATCATAAGAATATATGGCAAATACATGCAGGTTCAACTCTTAACCTGAGTTATGATTTCATATACACTAAACCTCACTGAGGGTTCAATGTATTCTAATATTTTTAAATTGTGTATTCTTAAAGAAAAAGACTTTATCCTAGGAATAATCCTATGAAAAACCCTCTGCTTTTTCTTTTATCAATAAGTTTGTGTCCAATGTAAAAACACTTTTAAATTTAATATTGTTCAAACCACCTAGCTAGGGAGATATTTCTAATTTTGAACAGTAAAACAATAAATATTTGCATTTATTTTTAAAAGAGTCACTGGAATTATTTTTCACTTTGAGTTAACATAGCAGTAATAAACATTAATAAGTCTATTTTGGTATGTAAAGGTTTTCAAGACCGCACATGAAGGCAAAGTGATCAGCAGGGCTGAACTGTCTCCCCTCCTCCCCCCCAAAAAAAGAAAGAAAAGGTCAACTGAAAGTATTCAATAGATATGTGTACAGGGCCATCTGGATAGTTAAATGAAGAAATGTCTGTCCCTGTCTTCAAGGAACTTTCAGTCCCTAAGTAGAGAGATGTGTCCCCATGAAAACATAACACTAACACAACATTTGAAAAATGGGCACCCTAGACAGAATTCAAGGGAGGAATGACTCAGCTGGTTTTTGAAGGGCAGACAAAGGTCACTGGGCAAAGAGAACTCTCAAAGCAACCTAAATGGAATGGGCTGTGTAAAGAAAGGAGTAGAGAAAGGGACAAACCCTCCTCAGAGGAGAAACAAGTAAATTGGTGTTACTCAAGAGTCCATATAAGGGGCATGCAATGAGGAAGGCTCCTGAAGGGTAGTATTCTACCAGCACCAACACATGGAACACCAGGCAATGGGCCTTGGACTCCATCCTCCCTGTAAAGAGTGCTCTAGTCTTGTTCTGGACATTAGCTCTCATCTCAAACATGTACTGGACATCATTGCTTGACTGTCTCAATTGCTGGACTCCACCCCCTCAATCTGGGCCCTTTTTGTTTTTAATACTGTATCCTTGAGTTAGCTCCAGAAGCAACTAGACATCAACCTTGAATTTCTTGCAAAGCATTGTATAAATGAACTTCTCTTGGGAAAGATGTCTGTAAGAATTTGCAGTTCCTAATCCGAACCAGTAGGCGATGGGTATTTTCTTTACAACTTCTCTTAAGTGATAAAAGGAGTCGAATTTGCGGGAAGATGCTCAGTTCTATTTTAGACATTCAGATATCTGAAGTGGCAGTGAGACAGTCAAGCAATGATGTCTAGTACGTGTTTGAGATGAGAGCTAATGTCCAGAACAAGACTACAGCATTCTTTACAGGGAGGGAAAGAGCTGAATCTCCTGCAAGAGGATAAGCAGATAAGATGAAATCACGTCTTTCTCTAGAAAAATACTGGAGGGTCTTGGTTGGGATTATACTTCTCAATCTCCTGATAAAAAGATGTGTGTATTGCCTCCGATAGATGTCCTTATGCTACTATCACCATTGACAGCAACCAGTCATTTCCCTAGTATCATGACATAACCAACTCTAAAGAGTTTTCCGTGCAATTTTGGTGAGAATTGTCAAGCTTCCCTGTGACGACATCCATTTAACCACTAGGAAAAACATACACCATTAAATTTCTATGGATAGTTAGTTCGTAAGAAGCAACACTATAACGATGTTTCGGCTCGTACACTGGCACAGTAACCGGCCACCCCAGCACTGCGCTGTCGCACTGCTTACTCCGTCCCAGCGCCCCTCCTCCTTCGGTCCCACGGCTCAGTCAGAGCAGTCAGCCGGCGCCTAAGTGGAGCAGAGACCAGCGCCCCAACCGACACTTCCAGGGAGACAGGCTGGGGCAGGATTCCAGGCAGGCCCCCAAGGAGTGCCAGACATAAGAGGAACCAGCGGGTGAGGCGGCCCGCCGGCTGCACGCATCCAAGTTCTCAGGCGGCACCCCACCCTCAGCCTCAGGTCTGAGCCAACCTCACTTCTCCGTAAGGTGAAGCCTTGTTTAGTACGTCAAGGTCATTTAAGCCTCCAGATGGTTTTCCCTGAGATAGTTTGATGATTTCTTCTTCCCTCTCACCGTTTCTAAATAGAAGAACAGAAGTCATATTGTGAATATTCTTTTTGATTTAAAGTCTTCCTTTTCAGGTCCTACGAAGAGCTGCCATCTCTAAAAGGGGAATTTTATTGGACATCAGTTTTGTTTTTAAGTACAATGAAAGCTGATTTCTTAGAAATTCAAGTGTTGGAAAAATCATTGTGACAACTGGTACTAAGCATACTATTTTCAGTGTTCTAAATACTGGAATAGTTCCCATAGAATGGATTTTATTGCTGTAATTACAAAGTAATGATAATTATATATGAAAGTGTTGTTAAACTGAGAGTATGAATTACAACCGTCGTGTGTCCAAACACAACGGCAGGCCTGACATACAGTCAATAGGTACTCAAAGGAACTCGGTTTCCTCTCCAAAAATGGGAGGGGCCAATCTAGGCATCATTGCTTATATCAAACCAGGTTTAATTTACCACAGAAATGAACAACCTAATGTATAACACTAATTTGGGTACAAATAGTTCTTTCAAAAGATCAAGATTAAAAACAAAAAACAAACTAACTAAAAGAGCTTTCCAGAATATAAGTGCACACCTCACCTATCCCCCACTACTACTTCTCAGGAGCCCCTAGCTCCACCTGGACTTACCTCCTCATTATCCAAAAACACATTTTTCAAATTCCTTCTTTCCTTTTGACTAAACGTGACCAGTCCTTCAAAGCTCCAACTTAGGACCTGCTCATCCCTTCCACCTCCAGCTAAGGAGCTATGTCTAAATTCACGGTGCATTTAGCCCATGCTGTCTGTATTACATTTAAATACACCGTCTTCCTAGATAACCTTTTGTTTTTTAAAAGGGCAGAGCCCATTCCTCCTGCTTTTGAGTCACCCAGCTACACCTAGCACAGAGCCTCAAGCTTTGTAGATACTTAATGAATGTTTGCTGACTGGCTACAGTGCAAACATTCATCTCAGTGTGGTTCACTTGCTTGAAATGGGGAGCTGGTGTATCCTTCAGGGTTCTGGCAAGTAGAGATAGCACGCTCCAACTGAATAATCGAAGAGAATTTAATGAGGGCCTATTTACAGGGCGTATGGGCAGGGTTTATGGTAACTGAAAAGGGGCAGTGCAGTATGTCAGGTCGAGTGACAAGAACTGACCACACCCTGGAAGGAAATGGAGAGAGAACAATTACCAGGATCCTGGAGAGGGTTCCCTGACAAGAGATGGAGCTGTGGGTACACAGATACACAGCTGACATGGCAGGGAGGGAACCGGGACATGGATTACTCTAGCCATTCCCTCCTTTAGCCTTATGTTCTCCCTTCAGTACACCTCCCACTGGCTGAACAGTTTGGAAGCCAGGCACAAGGGTACCTGTTAATGCCTTCTAGAATCACCACCTTTCTAGACATAGGTGGTGAAGAGAAGGGTATGTTTGGAAAGACAGGTACAGGATACACAGCTCCGACAGTGTGGAACAGCAGTGAAACTGCAGGTATTGGATCAGGACAGCTTGCAGTCCATCTCAGATCCCCACCACCTGGACAGTACATGACTGAAGCTTTCTGGTATTGGTTTCCTCATCTGATAAAGAAAATAAAAATGTCTATCTTTAAAAAGCACCCTTGAAATAATTAATTTGATTATATATATAAAATACTTATCACAGTGCCTAGTACACAGTAAGCACTAAACAAAAGTTATTAATAACAGTAATAGTTATTGGCATCCTTATTAAAATCACACTTTGCTAGAAATTCTTTCCTGGAAATCCTGGTCTTCAACCAATCAGAACACCTAGAATGTCTGATTTTTATGCTCTTCCCTACCTTCCACTAGAAATGCTTATCTGAATCAGACTTGAATTTTAAGACTATATTTGGAATGTTTTCCTCCAAACTCTACCCCAAGTAAAAAAGATTTTTACTGTTCAGTTTCCCCAATCTCTGGACCCTGAGGCTTGCCCTTTGACTGGCCTCTTCCAACTCTAGCTGGAGCTCCCAGAGTACTGGTGGTATCAATTTGTCAGAGACAGTAAGCTGGGATTTAGTGGGATTTATGATTTATGGATCATAAAGCCAGCCTCAGAGGAGTTAAAAAAACACTTGCCCAAGGACACATGGTTGATAAGCACCCAAGTCAGTTGTCCATGGAGGGACCTAAAGGCCTAATAAATAAAGAGGGGCAGCCTGGGTCCTAGAATTAAAAAATGACACTGTCAGCTTCAAGGGAGTATAAAATTCTGTAGAACGGCCTGCTATGAATTATATTCTATCATAGCCATCAGGCTACAGTCTGAGTATTGTATAATAAAGCACGTACATAGAACGCGTACTATGCACAAGGTACAATTAATGCATAGTCATCTGAAGGCAAAAAAAAAAAATCTTAGCATAGCTTCTGATGGCATAACCAATAGAACCATGGAATGGCTTAATGTTACATTCAACGTGTCTATTTTCACTAGTACTGTGTAACATCTTGTTACTACAGTCTTGAAAGGGTCACAAAAATACCAAGTCAAAAGTCCAGTTTGCTCTAGATAACAAAATTACATGTAGCTAAAGCCAGTATATATAAAAAACAGTAATACTCAGTATGTGAAAATCAATTCACTACATCGTGGTGCTAGATCACAGCTCTCCGGTTCTTCATCTGCACAAAACCAAGTTCGTTCACACACACTTGGCATGCTTAATCACCATCACATAAAGCAGTAGGTGACATCTATGACATCATTTTAATAAACTGACAGGGTTGCTAAGCAATCTTTCATGATTTGCTGGGGAAGGCAAACTTCTACCTCTGTACGTGTCTGACATGCAATAGGTTCCTAAATCTGAAACCTGGCTACCATATCTTCAGTAGAGTATGGATGTCACAATCTGTTTTTTATAAACTGAGAGATCATTGCCTGTAGCTTTCCAATTTTTTCTATAAGCAAATGCATGCTTGATTGCTAAGGATCTAATGTTGTCATTTTAAAAATCCAGTCACAGGTTTATTCTTTAACATAGCATACAGACACTTCTACAGCTTAGAGATAGGTTCTTTTTCAGGAATAATGCCAAAAAAGCAGTTTTACTTGGCCAGTCTGACACCCACCACCTCTACTGCCAGGGTCTTCCATGACCTCACATATCTTCTGCATCTCTCTCCTGTGCCCCACTGCAGTAAAATGTTCATTCCCTGTTCCAAAAACTAAGGGGCCTTCCAAAGCAGACACCTGACCTGTGTTGAAGCTCAAAGGAAATATTAAAACTCCAACAAATGAG
Organism: Miniopterus natalensis; assembly: GCF_054644295.1. NCBI lineage: Eukaryota > Metazoa > Chordata > Mammalia > Chiroptera > Miniopteridae > Miniopterus > Miniopterus natalensis. The sequence goes on from NC_142088.1 coordinate 20,773,504, forward strand.
CAATGCACGTGGTGGTGGGGGCGGATGGCAGAGGAGAAACTGAGACCAATTCGCTAAAACTTTCATAAACTGTTACACCCTCATACAAGGCTATTCAGGAATGTAAATTAAAAGTAATAAAATATTAATACTTTAACCTAGTTGTTATACTTCTGGGATTTTAATCTTAAAAAAAAATCCAAAATAAGAAAATATGTGCACAAAAATGTTCACCCTAAGTGTTTACAATAGTAATATATAAGAAATTAGCAAACGTCTAATAATAGGGGAACAGTTAAATAGGTTGTACATATATCTCAGATCTTATACATTTTTTAAACTGATGGTTATATCACATCTAGAGGTATATTCAATTTGGAAGGAAATATAATGAACTGTTAACAGTGGGACAGGAGTACAATACTTGGAGACTCTGTAAAAATTCAAATACTGTATCTACCTTTAAAATTTATTACATTTTTACCATAAGAACTTATAAAAGTTGTCTTTCAGTGTTCATTATAAATCCTATAAAAGGACATACAAATCTTTTTGTTTATATCTTGAGTTTATTGGGCATGTGGATTAAAAAAAGCAAAACTAAAATGTACTCTATAACAACTATATACAAGAATAAATAGTGATGGGACCACAAGGAAAAAAACACATTAATAGCAGTGAGTATGGAAGAGTAATACAATTATCTATTTCCTTTATTTTCCAAAGTTTTATAATATGGTTCTTTTATTTCACACGAGAAATATTTAAGAACAGAAACAATTTTTAACCCGTTATAGAGATATTTAACTTTTGGTAAATTCAAATGAACGTTACAATGGAAATATTGTAATGGTGATTTAGAAGCCCAGGCTATAAGGAAAAGGCCACTGCCAATTGCATAGGTTGGCTAAAAATGCTGGCAGGGCTAGAATGTAGCTGTAAAACAATAAAGTGTAAGTTTTAGAAAATTATCATGGACTCATGGTAAGAAAAGTTGGAAGGAAAGCTAAGCACAAAGAATCTAGGCTAGAATGAAGTAAGGCTATAAAACCAGGGGAAAGGACAAATCCAGGGCCTTAAGAGCACAGGATGGCAGCAAGGAACAGAACAGGCTCCTGAAGGCAGGGCCTGGGAAGCACCTGTGCAGTTAGGAAGGCATGCTGGCCACTCTTCGTCAGATCTCAAGTGGATAAACAGCACCAAGATAGAAAGGGAAAAAAAAATGGTTTGAGAATATTAAAAGAATTAAAAAACAACCACAACAACTGGATCTTTAGAGTCTTGGCTGAGAAAACCTACGAGCCAAATAATGATAGCGCACCTACCAATGTCAAACAGATGATAGTGTGTCCAGTTGATTTACTTAACCTGTACTTGCCACTTGTTTCCATGTTATGAAGTCAGAACTGTGAAGTATGAGTTAGATATACCCTCAGAGATACATCTCTGGTGTCTACAGTATCCATGACGCTGAATGAAAGAAATGTGGCATTACCAAAAACAAGGAACAGGCTGTGATGGAAAAGTCCCTTCTATTTTGACCCTCCTTTCTACACTCCTTTGAATTTATAAGTTAATTAAAACAAAACCATGTAATATTTAAGCCAAACAAATATTTAAGCCATTGAGTATTCACGTCAAGAGAAGCCTGTGAACATAAATTGAGCCATAAAGAAGTTCAGTTAAAGAAGATAATTATGAAGGCTGTCCCAGCTACCTAACAAACAAGCAAAACACACCCTGCAAGAGTAAACAAAACTTGAAAAAAAGCTAATCAAAAGTCCAGCGGTTCGAAGGCTCGTTATTTTTTAATAAGATGGGGAAATGATTTCTATTATGATACATTAATAATTTACAAGGCATTTTCACATGTATTATCTTCATAAAAGACTTGGGGTGTAGATTACTACTACCCTAATTTTATAAGACTGTAAACAAGAGACCGGTAAATTGGCAGAGCCAGACCTCAACCCAAGTACCCCTCTATCACTCTCTTAAGTAACCTCTTTCACATCTCCCTGCAGGGATGTGGCACATGGAACATGGCCCAGGGTTCTGCCCCTCGCTGAGACTGAACTTGAAATTCCTTCTCAACCTATGTAGCCTCATGACCTGTGAGTTAGTGCTCTATCTCTTTTAAGGACAGACAGATAGCATTTCTAAACAAATCATGTTCATTCTTTGGGAAGCGAGATATGTTAGAGAAAAGAGATACAAAAATAAAATCAGGTTAAGAAAAATCATATAATTCTACATTTTGGTTGAAAATATCAGCACAAACTCAAGAGGTACTTGAGTTTTGAAAAAGTTCTGCCCAATGAGAAAAACCTAGGCACAGTGGCCAACCCTGTAACAATGATTGCTCCTAGCACCTACATCATGGTTCTCAAAGCACCATCTCACATGGAAAGAAACCAGGGCTCCATGGAGAACAGCTGACCCTGGCCTGGGGTAGGAAAAGTACAACATGAGCCTGGAAGATATTGTCATAGCAGAAAGCAAGGAAGCCTTCGAAGACTATCAACCTGCAGAGGCTCCCATTGGCAAAAAGATGCGGAAACTTAAGCAAAGGGAATAGTGATAAGTTTATTACCCATATGTTCATAATAATATATATATGTATTTTTTTTATTTTTTATATAATTCTTTTTTATTGATTTTTTTTTTTTTGAGAGAAAGGGAGAGACAGAGAGAGAAAGAGAGAGAGAGAGAAACATCAATGTGAGAGAGAAACATCAATTGGTTGCCTCCTGCACGTGCCCCAAGAAGGGGTCGAACCCTCACCCTAGGTATGTGCCCTGACCGGGAATCGAACTTGCCACCTTTTGGTGTATGGGATGATGCTCCACCCAAGTGAGCCGCACTGACCAGGGCATAATATGTAAGTCACCTAGCCACCTTGAGGATTCTAGGGAACCAACCCATTTTCTGAAACCGAGCAGAAAAGCAAAAGTATGAGTCTTCTTTCTGTTCCTCAGAGTAGGCAAATAGTTGATGAAAATATCTCGCTATAGTATTATTCCAACTAGAAAATGAAGAAAGAATAATGAAATATTACCTTTTTGCAAACAAGTAATGAAACAATGGCTCTAGGCAATGATTATCCATAGCCACTAACATCAAAGAGAGAAATAACTATATTATGTGGTACCTTATGTACCTGAAACAGCTATGAAATATTCCTACCCCCAAAAAAAATATTTGATTGAGCTTCCAGGACAAATCAATTTAAAGAAATAGAGACAGCAGAAAAATATGATAAACAGCGACAGAATGCAATCAGCAAAAGACAGACTACAGAGGACAGATGATTCTGTTTCCTCAACAAATAAATTGCAATAACGAATAGGAGGGGAAAGGAGGACCCATATATAAAAGAGACTTAAGAGATATGAATCAAATGCAGTGGGTGGGCCTTGTGTGAATCCTGATTCGAGAAAACTAACTATACAAACATACGAGGCAGTGAAATTTAAACCTTGATCTATCAACTGATGAGACCAAATTGTTGATTGTTTTTAAGTTCGAAATGATATGGTGATACTTTAAAAGAATCCTCGTCTTTTAGAGAGACATACAGAAACATTTATGAATGAAATACGATGTCTGAGATTTGCTTCAAATTGGGCCGAGGATGTTGGGGCAGAGGTTTTAGATTCAAACAAGCAAAGTCAGGAAGTGGCTAAGGCTGTATAGTAAGGCAGTGTAGCAGGGATATGTTCTTCACTTTTCTACTTATTTGTAAGTTTAAAATGTACCATAATTTTAAAATATACTTTATTAAAAATGGCTCCAACTACTATGAATACCCATTTAGCCTTTGTTTTAAATTCAGTGGGAATAAATAAACCCTTTTGTACTGAGCGCTTTTATTTTTAATGTGGTCATCAATTTTTATCTCCAAAATGAAAAACTGAATACATTTTCCTGAACAAAAACTAACATTAAAATATTAATGTAAGCATGAACAATAAATTTTAAAATATCCTATCATATAACTCTTTTTATTATGCTCAAAAAATTAATATGATGAAATATAACTCCATGGTGAAAATATAGATGTGCAATTACATAAAATTTTTTATGAAATATACAGTATATCAGGAACAAATCATTATAAAGCAATGTATTTAATTTCTTACCAAAACCAAGATATCTATATGTAAGATAGGATTGATGTTAGAAAACACGAATCACAAGTATTTGTCTATTCCCTTCTTTTCTATGAAAATTTGCCATCCCAAATCATTTATGTTTCCAAAATTTTTCAAAGTTCCCTGAGCATATAGTTGACACATTTTTTTTTATTGATCTTAGAGGGAGGAAGGAGAAGGAGAAAAAGAGGGAGGGAGGGAGGGAGGGAGGGAGGGAGGGAGGGAGGGAGGAAGGGAGGGAGGGAGGGAGGGAGGGAGGGAGGGAGGGAGGGAGGGAGGGAGGGAGAGAGTAGCATCAATGTAAGAGAGAAACATTAATTGGTTGCCTCCCTCATGCACCCTGACTAGGGATCGAACCCCACAAAATGGGTATGTGCGCTGACCAGGAATTGAACCCGCTACCTTCTGTTGTACAGGATGACGCTCCAGCCAACTGAGCCACACTGGCTAGGGCTTGTAAACACATTTTTAAACATCAATCCTTCACATCTCCTACAACCTTCTTATACTCTGGTTGCCCCACACACCAGCCCCAATACCCTTGCCCTGTTATTGCTTTTCTTCACAAGCACAGCTGCTAATATTGCCTAATAAAAACCATTTGGGATCAGACTGACTACAACACTATGAACATAAAGGCCAGAGAATACTAGATGGAGTCTAGTTTATATCACCTTTACTAATCATGAGCTCAAGAATTTGAGCTCTCATTTCTAAGCACTAAAAGGTCAACAGAGTGGCAGAATTCCTACTGCAGGTACTCAGAGACCAGGAACATATGTACTGTAGACCTAACTTCATTCTCAACTTTGGAGACACCTTACTATATGTAATGCTATATAAACATCAAGAATTTGGGCGGGGAGGGAGTATATTTGTTAAATATTTCTAGACCTGACCAGGAAAAGGTCTATAGCATTTGGTATATAATTTTATAAAAAATATTGGACAAATCAATACGTTCTTTTTTAAAGAGAAATTTTAACAAGATATTAGCTTTACCTAAAATGGGATATAATTCAAAATACAACTGTTTAAGCAATGAAACATTATTAGACATTATGGTAGTATTTACATTATAGAGATGTAGTAAGACTTAATGAAACAGTTACTGCAAAATGCTCAGAACCACGCCTGTCCCTAAGTAACACTGTACAGGTGTCAGTGCTGCTGCTGCTGCTAGTTACTGTAGCTGCAATAAACTCCAGGACGGCAGCGATTAACAAGAATAAGCGTATGAAAAGGATACTAAAATAATACAGAAGAAGTAGAAAAATTAATACATCGTTAGTTCTGATGGAATGAAAGGAAAAATTGTGGGGCTTGATTGTAGGTAGGATGCCGGCACGAGGTCTGGAAAGATGACGGAATTCATCATGGGGCTTCCAATCAGAGAAAAGAGCACAAGTGAAATGCGGAGGGAGTAAAACAGTTCACACAAGCAGGACAGCAAGGCCCTTGGCAGGAACATGAGATGCAAACATGCAAATCGGGGCGTAGGCGGGGGCAAGTTTCTAATTCTTAGAAGCTAATTCTGCTGTTGCCTTACTCATAGGTTTTCAGGGACATCATCTCTCCACTTGAAGTTCTCCATAAGATTTCAAAGTCACTATTCTTTTCTTCCTGCTTCTCTCTGAGCAGCTACAAGTCTGATCATCTCTTTCGTTGTTCGGGAAAAGCTCTGGAAGGTGTCCAGCTTCATGAGGTCTTTTTGAAGCAAGTTTAGGCAATGAGATACACATCCTTTTGGAAGCGCATATGGATATTTACCCATTATTATCTCCCCCAAGTTCTTCCAAGTAAATGTAGTGCTAGCGAGGCAAAGGCCTACGCAGCCTTACCATATATATTTTTCAACCGCTGTACTCTACAGGATGTCTACTTCCCCCTGCCCTGTTATACCAAAGAAACATGGTTTTAAAGCAATCACAAAATTTCCTTTCTCCACAGAAATTTCCCCAATCAGGATGGCGAGATAGTGAGCTTCATTCATTTCTTACCCACAGATAGCATTACCGATGCACATTCAAACTTCTAAAGATCAGTGTTGAAAGGCAATCTCTGAGTAAGCAGGTAATCCTAGATGCAAACTAGAACGAAGGTTCTACTTATATAAAAATGTGTTAAAAATATGCTGCTGGCAGGTCTGTGCCTCCGTGAGCTGTGTCTTCCACAGGAAAGTCAACGAAGAGCTTTAAGCCGTGGGTGCCAGCTCTGCCACAGATGACCAGCTGCCGCCCCTCCTGCCTCATTGCTCCTGCAAATAGTGCAGGCTGGCCCGTGTCCCTCGGGCTGGGGCAGCCACCTGCAGAGGACCCAGCGGGCGTGGCCAGCCTGGGGCTGGGTCCTACAGCAGCCTGAGTAGGTTAGAGGTCACGTCCAGTTTTCTTTGCCCTTCTTGTCCAGAGAACATACAACCTCCATACCCTTTTCTGACTAAGCTGAGTCGCAGTGAAAAACAGTGCCACTAACAACTGGATTTTGGTTGCTTGGAACAATAATGCTTTCCGCCAGACCTCTCCTTGCCTCAAAAAAAAGCAATTTTGTGAGCTTGAAAAAAACAAAATGATGACATTATGAGTAAGTTCACCTTTCCCTAACTCTAAGTGTCATGATCAAAAATGAAGTCATTGATCAGTTCTGAATATATACTCAGACTCCACTTAATAATGAGGATGGGTGGGGGTGTTCTAAGAGATGCATCATTAGGCAATTTTGTCATTGTGTGAACATCAGAGTGCACTTACACAAGCCTAGGTGGAACTGCCAGCTACACACCTGGCTATATGGTTAGCCTACAGCTCCTAGGCTACAGGCCTATAGAGCATGTTACTATCCAAACAACATCAGATCAATCAAGGAGAAGATAAAATGATGCAATCAAGTGACAAGGTAAACAGGAGATGCATGATGCTGGTACAAGTAACATGGCATATCATTTTACAGCAAAATTTTTTATAAGCAGAAAGAGTATACTCTAAAATAATAATAATAAAAAGTATAATAAATACATAGACCAGTAACAGCCATTTATTGTTATCAAATATTATGCATTTTACATAATTGAACTGCTATACATTTATACAATTGGCAGCACAGTAGGTTTGTTTCCACCACATCATCACCATGAACAAGTGGGTATTGTGTTTTGCTACAACGTTATGATAGCTACAAGGTCACCAGGTGATAGGAATTTGTCAGCTCTGTTATAGTCTTACAGAACCATGGTAGTATGTGGGGTCCATGTTGACTGAAACATCACTATGCAATGCATAACTAGTTGCTTATGTGCTTATGTGCAGTTATCTGACTCTTCATGATGTTGCAGGACAAGAATCAGTAGAAAAACTTCAAAACCATTTTTTAAAAAGCTAGTTTCCTGTTCTCTCTATTTTTAAGTTTATGCATTTATATGTCATCCTTATGGCATATATAAAATTTTTTGCAAAAATATTTGCTAATTCTATTTGTTCACCAGCATTAGCACCAACAATCCCAACAGGACCTGTTCCACAGACTGAATACTAACTTTGCACTTTTTCTGTAAAGAAAAAGAATGACCAGAACCTAAGTTCAAGTCTATGGACACTATACACACACTTTGCTGTGGCATTTCCTAAGAAGAGTCTAACAAGGTGGGGAAAAGGGAAGCAGGTAGCAACGTCCTTTGGTCTTCAGAGGGGGAGTTAATAATTAAAGTCCAAAAATTTTGCTGAAGTCGGCAAGTTAGGCAGAGATGCAAACATCTAGATTATAAAATTTATGTGTAAATATTAAAGAGTTTTCAAAATTGCAGCTGTTAAGAGATAACAGTATAAGAGACAGTATAGTTTTAAATGAAATGCTACTGTACAATCTTCATAATTCATTTCCTGGAATCAAAAGCCTGGAATCTCAGGGACCCACCAATAAAAGGTATATTAAACCTGTAATATTAAACAACCTATAATATATTCAAACAAGAAAAAATAATATAAAGGAACAAACTACTGGCACATGTGACATCATAGATGAATTTCAAAAACATTATGTTGAGTAAACGACAGACACAGAAGGGTATATATTGTATGATTCCTTTTATATCAAAATTTAGAACTGGCAAACTAATTCAGGGAGATGGGCACCAATTGTCAAGGGGTGTGAGGGAACTTTCAGGAGTGACAGTGATGTTCTATATCTTCATAGCAGTTTGAGTTACAAAAATAAACACAATTGTCAAGTCTCACCCAATGTACACTTACGATGTGTGAATTCTATTATGTAAATTTTAAATAAAAATGTAAATAAATGTTGAAGTCAATGATTTCCATACTAAATACAATTTACTTTGAAATACATCATTATATGGTGGATTAACAGACACAATGTAGATGTTAAGTATATAGGTGTCCCTGTAAACTCCTTTTATCGTTGCTCTACCTTTGAGAAATTTCAATCAGAAAATATTATGGGGGGCGGGGGGCGAGTTCTGATTTTCTTAAAATGGGAGTGGGGGAAAGCTAGGTAGCAAAATGTGGACAAAAACTTTTACTACATTATTACAGAAAAGTTCAGTTGTATTTATCGAAAGTTTGAGAGCATAATTTTTTAAATAAGAATCCAAAATTACAAGGAAGGAAAAAAAGAAATTTACTCTAAATTTTTACATTTTCTTTTGGTGCTTCATATTTCTAATAGGTTTGTTTTACAACTGGGTTTGTTTTTCTAATATGTAAAAAGGTATTTGTAAATCGTATTTTCTACATTTATCCAAATAACATAATTATGTCCACTTCATGAATATTTCTAATAACAGTACCAAACATGTTTCTTGTTTTGTTTTTTTTTTTTCTGGAAATACTTGTCACAGTAGTAGCACTTGAATATGATATGAAAGCCAACTATCTTAACATTGCTTCTCAATAAATAGACTCATGAGAAAAATAAGAGTAAAGAGAATGGCAAGGAATTCATGCCTAAATATACTTAGCTGATTTGCCAAACACATAACATGGTGTCAGACTGCCCTCTGGTTATATGGGGGCATTTGTCCATTTATCAAAACTCACCCATATCAGCCCTCGCTGGGTGGTTCAGTTGGTTGGAGTATCGTCCTGTGCACCAAAAGGTTACGGGTTCAATTCCCGGTCAGGGCACATACCTAGGTTGTGGGTTCGATCCCTGATCAGGACACGTACAGGAGGCAACCAATTGATGTTTTTCTCCCACACTGATATTCTTCTCTATCCCCCTCTCTCTCTAAAATCAATAAACATATCCTCAGGTGAAGATTTTAAAAAAATGAAAAAAAAATCCTCACCCAAAATAAAAAGTTCTGTAAAACAAAAACCAAAATTTTTTCAAACTTTAATTTTTCCAGAAATCAAATGTCAACTCTTTATTCCAGAAATATTAAAGCTGCTATTTATCTGACATACAGAAAACTGGAATTTTCCATTCCACGATAATTCAAAATATCTAACTCAATACATTTCAACCTAAATTTTATCATTTTAGGCATACTTATGGTCTCTGTGAAATTTAAAATGTATGGAGAGTAAGATACTACACCTGTAAATGATGTGTCAGTAAATCCTACATCCTTGCTCTATAAAAGGAATCATCTTTATATTACAGCATATGCAGAAAAACACCTATATTAAATGAGTGCTCAAATTTTATAAAGGCTAACTCTATAAATAACCTATTCCATAACAAAGGTTAGATCAGTCTTCATTGCAAATTTCATTTCAATGCATGTGTTATAAATACATCTAGAGCTAATAAGGATGCATTGCTTTAATTAGACAGAGGGATTCAATTACTGGGAATGAACAAAGCTGAGGCAGGGGAGAGATGTCTAAAATCAGCTGGCACCAATTGTTATCTCATTTATTACTGAGATATTTGTTGCTGGTTCTTTGTTAAGAGACTTAATAAACTAAGTCAACAAGAATCTCCATCCTGTCAAGGATCAGTGGCGGTTTTCCACTAAACAACAACAGCAATGTTCTCTATATGAACTATGAACAGCCGACGGCCCTCTCCAGCCACAGCCTAAAGGAGCATGTTCTTGTGCCTCCTGGTTTTAGTTAATGTGCTGGAGAAGTGATGCCCCTGCTTCAGCAGATGGCACTCTTTCCTCTGATCCAGCTGTCCATGAATTTCTGACAGAGCAGAGGGCATGCATATCTGGCATCGTTTCATATTTTTATTTTTGTGAAACCACGACTATAGTCCTGGCAAAGTATTCATCTTAATCTTCAATAAACAAAAGTGAAGACAGAAAAGACAAGTTACAGTCAAGGAGAAAATATTATCTAGAATATATAAAGAACATTCAAACCTCAGTGGTAAAAAACAAACAGTCCAATTAGAAAATGGAAGAAAGACATGAAGGGACATTTCACTGAAGGCAAATGAGCACAGGAAAAGATAGTCAACATCACTAGTCATCCAGGAAATGTAAATTAAGACCACAATGAGACATCACTACACACTTACCAGAATTGCTAAGAGAAAAAACAACAGTGACAACACCAAATGCTGGATGTAGATAAACAGGATCTCTTACACATTTCCAGTAGAGAGTAAAATTGTACAGCTGTTCAAGAAAACAGTTTGATGGTCTGAAAACTAAATATACACTTAACACCTAGCCCAGCGACGACACTCCTGGACAGTGTGCCATAGAAATAAAAACTTTGTCATCTGTCCACACAAAATCTGTACATGATTGTTCATATGGGCTTTGTTTGTAAAAACTAACAACTGGAAACAACCAAAATATCCTATAATAGGTGAATGGTTACATAAACTGTCATGTATCCATTTCATGGAATACTACACAGCAATAAAAAGAAATGAACTACTGATACATGCAGCAACTTGAATAGACCTCAAAGGCATCGTGCTAGGTGAGGAGAGCCAATTTCAGAGGTCACCTATGAACCCATTTACACAACACTCTTGAAATGACTAAATTGCAGAAATGGAGAAAAGATTACTGGCTGCAAGGGGAAAAGGGGAGGTGACATAGGGTATGGGTAATAAAAGGGGTAGCATGAGAGATTTTTGTGGTGATGGAATAGGTCTGTATCTTAATTGTAGTGGTGACTACATGAATATGCATGTGATAAATGGCATAGACGTAAATACATACTTCATTCCAATGGGAACTTTCTGGTTTGGACATTGTACTGTAGATACCTATTTAAGATTCAACCAATGGGAGAAACTAGGTGAGTGGTATTCAGGACCTTATGATTATATAAATAGACACACTCAAACACCAAAGTGTTTGATAGCTGCCTAAGCAACGTAAGACACGCCTTACCAACACGAGATCTCACTGATCGTTGTTTATAAATAAAAGCTGTATCCAGCCCAGCCACTGTGGCTCAGCTGGCTGAGCAGCCTCCCATGCACCAGGAGGTAGCAGTTTGATTCTGGTCAGGGCACATGCCCAGGTTTCGGGCTGGACTCTCAGCAGGGGGCACGCAGGAGGCAGGTGAATGATGTTTCTCTCTCTCTCCCCCTGTCCTCTTCCTTCTAAAAAAAAAAATCAATAAAAACATTTTTTAAAAAAGTAAAGTCAACTACTGAATTTGGCTTTAAAAAAAAGCTGTCTCTACCCAAATATATTAATAATAGCTAGTTTAGAACAAATGCTGAATGGTAGTCTACCTTCCTTCCCTGACTCAAAGGAAGCCTTCAAGAGAGAGAGATCAGACCACATAAAGCTATTTAAGAAAAACTAGATAAAAAGTTTCTAGGACTGTTTTACCATGTTTCAGAATAAAACTAGGAAGTAAAATAGATGGCTCTGTTTATAAAAAATTTCCAAAAGTCAATATTATAGATTAAAAATGGAGAAAAGTCAGGTTGATAACTTGGAGATAATATTTTATTCTACTTCTTCATTCCCAAGATAGGTTAAACAGAGTCAAAGTTAATTCAGGGATATTATAAGTTGGGTATTTGGGGTGAGATTGCATTATTTAGTAAAAAATATCATTAAGCAAGAGATCAGTTTCTAGAATTTATTAAAGTATAGTGCTTGAGAGGTTTTAAAGGACGGGTGGGAACAAATACATATATGAAACTGAGTAAATTATTCAGTGCCCAGCTTAGTGCAAAGAAAAAAAATATATATACACATATAGTATATACACACACACACATATTTGTGTATATCTGCAGATATCCTTCATTATTTTAGTACAAATTTTGTTCTCCTAATTCAAACCTTCTTATATTAGTTCCCTTTCTAGCTTTGAGTATTTTTAGCTACTTTTTGAGTTATCCGTGACATGCCAAATTGTTTTATGTGAGAACATTTAATAGCCTTCTGTAATCCGCTCACTAAGTACTTACTGAATATGTACCGTGGGCTATTGGAGATGGAATTCTTTTGAAATCCTCAAAGAAGAGGCATATGTAAGCTTGGCACTCCTCTTATTCTGAGGTACAGATACAACAGATCAAAGGTTGGGGATGGCACTTAAACTCCGATCAGTATCCTTGGGGCTGAAACACCAGAAGTTACTTCATCCAGATGGGGCTCTAAAGAGTTGGTTGGCTGGTTGGTTGGGGCTAAACATCCTGGTTTGTTGGGGCTCGAGAAAGAAAAGTATGACTTTTCTGGAAGAAATCTCCAAGGACAGGCACCAAAGCTAAAAGCATTCTCTCTCTTTCTCTCTCTGAACCTCCCACCCTGCCCTTCCTCAGCTCTCTCTCAAATACTAAAGGCCACTACAAAGTGCCCCTTGATTTTCAGTGTTAGATGTATCCAAAGGCCCTCGGACATACGCAAAATCTGAATGGGGATGGAGAGCAGTTGGCGGGTGGGAGGGATAAAGAAAGTACACTTGTTGAAGGGCTCACAGAGATTCAAGACACTAACGGGGTTTTGCACAGTAAATAAGCATTCTTCCACGGTAAGATAATAAATATTAGAGGCCTTTAATAGTGAAAATAAAGTTTAATCAGCCATGAAGACAGACTCCAGCAGGTGTGCCCAGGGGCTTAAAGCAAATACGGCATTCAGCTCAAATAAAATCAAGGGATCACTGATTTTTCCCCCTCATAATCTCTTTTCACTCATGGGAGTCTATTTTTGTAAGGAATTACCAAATGTGTCTGCTTCCAGAAATGTTTAGTCTTTTAGCTAATGGGGGGGGGGGGGGAGAGGGAGCAGGGAAATGGAAACTAAATGGAGATGGGCATAAAAGGGCAGAGATAATACTGACAAGGGTGGGGCTTGTAAAGAATTCATTGGTCGTATTAAACATGGAGACTCTACTTAGAATTCAGAATTAAACAAGCAAGCAAAAAAGCCATCTTTACCAAGAATGAGGTCTGAAAAGTTGGAAAATGTTCTATTATGTGCCAAATGAAAAGATCTAGAGTATGACATGTAGACTCTTTAAAAAAATATCATTTCTTGGGAATAGAGTATGAACAAATTGACAAAATTTTAAACATGACGAATGACTGAAATAAAAAAATTAGAGGGCAAACAGCCTCCAGAGGCTTCAGTCCCAAAGATCTTGTTATATTCCACGTGCCCTTCCCAGCACCCAGGGGTGCAAAACAGCAGATGTTTGATAAATGCTTAATTAATCTAACAATTTAAGAATTTTGCTTCAGAAACATTGCGACCTAATCAAATGCCTTAGATTACTCCTTGATTTTCAGATTTAGATTTTCCCCAAGGCCCTTTGACATATGTAAAATCTCTGTTAAGCCTGAGAGAATAAATTACTACTATACCATGATACGACTTTTGGGTTGGTGGCTTCAGTGAGGTAAAGCTTAGGTTTGTTTTTCAAGCCTCACTTTCTCCACCGACAGTGTCAAAAAATATCTTCTCTAAGGAAAGACAAAAGTGGGTCTAAAATATAAATTCACCCCTAAATTCTCCTAATATATCTCAGGAATAATCATCAATTGATAAATATAATAGTACACTAAGCAAATTCTCACATAAAGCACCCGTATTGAATTAATCTAATGGCAAAATCATGCCTTTAAGGATGTTTTCCCCTGCTGGGTGGTAGTTAAGGTCTCAGGCTTAGTGACCTACACATAGTTTTGCTCATCTTAAGGCCACAAAATTGTCCATTTCTATAAGATAGTGCATCATATGTGATTGGTTGGTTTTTATTAGTGTTATAATCAATGTAGGGTCTTCAAAAGGTATATAAATTTTTGGAGGAAACCAGATGGCTTTTGTAGGGTGCTTGCCATAATAAGATTGGTTCATGTGGCTTTAGATCTGCACACCCACAAGTCATTCTGATGGTAGCTGACATTTAACTTTGAAATAAAGCAGCACTACTACAATCAGGAATTTGGGCTTATTCCTCCCTACCATTGTGTCAACTTAGAGTGCACTGGTTCCCTCATAAAATAACCTTTGGCTCTTACTTTTGTCATGTCACTCACCCTGTGGCAAAGGACACTGTAAACATAACTTTGATAACAGTGACAACTGCCACACTCGATATAGGCTCAAGGCATTTGGTACTTTTGTAGAAGAAATGAGTGAACCAGAAAAGGGCAGCTCTGTATTCAGGGACCAAGAGCAATGATGAAATGCCTGTCAATTAATTCTGCGACCATCCCTCAGCTTACACTGAGAACTGAAGACATGAGCTCAGCAGTGGTCATGAGGTGAAGCTACTGGACGGCACACATTTAGAATGCAGAGTGATGTCCAAAGGGTGACCTTCTTCAGTCTCGGCACTGCAACCTGCTAGACAGACACAAACCAACAGTCGGCCCTTGGCTGAAAGGGAATAGGAGGAGGTAAGAGAGCCAGTTTCTCTAAGAACAAAGAAGGCACAGCCCAATGTGAAATCCAGATGATTTAAGGCAGGAAACATCTGAGCAAGAAAGTACTGAGCAAGAAAAACCAACACGCTAATGTAGAGGCAATTAGGAAAAGGGAAGACACACAGAATCATTTGTTCAGGAAAATACTTATTGCATAACTACCGAATGAACATAAAATGAAAGAAATAAAATCAGAAGTACAATAAAGAAGGAAAAATATATTCCCAAGAGTATTAAGCAGTATGTGTAGGTGTTAAACACATACAAATCTAAAGACTGCAACACAGGATATGCCTGGATAAAACTAAAGGGTTCAGTCTCACCTTCTCTTGCCTTTCTGTTGTTACCCATTTCATAAGACCTCTTTCATGTCTCAAGAGTCTAGAAACTCTGGCTGCCTTAAATGCATGAGATGCTCTAAGAAGTCACACTAGGAAATTAGTAGTTTGATCTCTTACTCCTAAGCATCAGTATTGTAAAGGATATTAATTAGAAAGGACTCCTTAACCCAAAGGAATTTCCGCAGCAGATGGGTTCCCTGACCCAGACATTCAGGTAGCATCATCATTTTCCCAGTTGTAGTCATGTCCACTGAACGTACGATCACAGTGTTCCAAGCACTCTAAATAGCATTTGATTCATATTAATTTATTTACTTTAATCTTCCCTACAACCCAACAAAATACTATTTTACAGATGTGGAAACCGAGGCGAACAAATTACTTGTCAGGGTTCCCTCCAGTAGTAAGTGGCAGATCAGGGTTTCCCCTCCAAGATGCTGTGATCCCCAAGTCCACTCCACACATTTCATGCCTCAGCATTCATCAAGACACACCAATTCCTCGAAATGCTGGTGTGTGGTCCCAGGTGAAATGTTAGAGACAAGAATATAGCCCAGTAAGAAGCACTGTAGTTCAGACAAGAAATACTTTAACAAAAAGAGATAATGGCCACTGGAAGACATAACTGGGAAAAGTGAGGTTATATGGCTTAAATGTTGGAGCACATCCCCAAAGTATATTCATTTATGCTTGCTACCTTCTTGGTTCATGTTGGTATGCAGACTGGGTCTTGTCCATCTCCCCCAAAGAACCCAGTCTATGCCCTCCAGGGGAGTGAAGGAATTTTGCCTGGGAAGTTGACATCAGAAAATAGAAGGCATTTGAACTGTGCCTTGAAAGAAGGAGTGCTGGCAGAGAGAGGATCACTGTAGCTTCTGTGACTTGAGTCCATCTACAATTACAGGCTGAAGAAGACTTGAGAGAATCAGGCTGAGGTCCAAGTATTAGCAAGAGAGGACAGCTGGTTTCTACAGGAGGCTCCAAGTGGCACCATTTATCTATATGAATTTACCCCAACCTTACAGGAACCTCTAACCTTGTAAGCTTTCCAGAAGGAAGTTAAGACAGCACTGCAACTTTCCAAATGAGGAATCTTGGAAAAGAGGAGGGAACGTTTCAGAAATCTGAACAATTACAGAGAGGAAACTATGTCATATTTTTTAAAGGGAGAAATATAAACTATAAAAGGTTTAGAAACAAAGATGTGAGATAAAACAAAAATACTTTGCAAATGACAAAGTTTCAGGCAAGAAAGAACTTAGCACATATTACACGTACATATTGGCTGAATCTAATGCGGAAATGGTATGTTCCAGTCGGTTTCAGTGGAGGCCCTACAACTCCAGATGACACAATCCAAAGACCACAGCATGCAGGGCTCACCACATGAGTTGATGGAAAACCAAGTTTTATGGCCCTTAAGTACTCCTTTAGCCACACCAAGAAAAAAGGGGGGGAGGGGATGGAATCTAGTGGTTGGAGATCTTTGCAGAACAGTCTTAGTATACTGAGAAGGAAGCCCTGGAAGGAGTGAGAATGAGCTGCTGGATTCTCAGCAGCTGAGGAAGGAGCTATGTTTGATGAACAACAGAGCTGCAGTGAGATTCTCAGCAGTGGCAGCTGGAGGTGGGTGCTCCACAGGGAACTCAAGAAGCCTACAAGAGTCAGATTAAACATCAGCGAGTCCGAGAAAGCCCATATGCACGAGTATTCAATATTATTAGTCAACAATTTTTCGCCTGTGGTAACAGACTAATGACCTGCCCTCCCTCAGCCAAAATTTTCTAACCATCGAACCTGTAAATGTTGTATGTCAAAGGTAAATTTAGGTTGCAGGTAGAATTAAGATCACTTAATCAGCTGCTTTTAAAACAAGAGATTATTCTGTTTTACCCTGGTGGACCCAACTTAACCACAAAAATTCTTAAAAGTAAAACGGAATATCGGATGACAGAGAGATGGGGACACACCATGAGAAGGACTTTGAAAGTGGAGGATGGGGCCTCGAGCCAGGGAACGCAGGTCATCTAAAAGCTGGAAAAGACAGGAAAACTGATTCTACTCTAGGACCTCCAGAAAGGAAAGCAGCCCTGGTGACACCTTGATTTTAGCCAGTGAGACTGTTTGTCTGCTGAGCTCAGCCCTGTCAAGTAACAAGTCTGTGTTAATTTGTTAGAGCAGCAGTAGGAAACAATTCACCGCCCTACCCACTAGCCCTCCCCCTCTGTACTCCAGCAATGAGTGTGTGTGACCCTGAGGTTAAGAAGCTGGGGAACGTGTAACAGAATGTGAGGGAGGAGGCCACCTATACCCCTGTTCCTCTTGCTAGTGACATCCTCAGAGCAGGCCTGAGCTAGGTTAAGCATGTAACCATTAACTCTGAATGAAGTTTGAAGTTTTGCCTATTACACTAGACTATATTAATTACCAACAGGAGGGCATTTTATTACTTCAAGTTGACCAGAAGGCTCTTGGGATTTGCTCTACATTTCATCCAAGGACAAGGGAAGAACTATCCACATGGAATAAATTTAAAGAGACAGTGGGAAACAAAAGTAAAGGTTGTTGTCTGATTATCCCCCTTGAATCTTGCTTATTTAACATGACAGCTACATGCAATTGAAAAAGAATGGGAAACCATGGGCTCAGGGAAGGGTACAGCATGACAAATCAGAAACTTGACCTCCTACTGTACTACTGAGAGATTTTTACATTTGAGAAACATGGAACATTATGAATACACTGTAAAGCTACATTAAATAGCCTGGCCGACGTGGTGAGTTGACGTGGTTCAGTGGATGAGCAATGACCTAGGATCCAGGAGGTCCCAGTTCAATTCCCAGTCACGGCACATGCCCGGTTTGTGGGTTCGATCCCCGGTAGGGGCCATGCAGGAGGCAGCTGATCAATGACTCTCTCATCATTGGTGTTTCTATTTCTCTCTCCCTCTCCCTTCCTCTCTCTAAAATCAATAAGGATATATATTTTTTAATTGAAAAATATAAAGGAAATGTTGAAAATAACAAAATGGAGTACTACAGGTTGTATTAGAAATATACCTGCAAAGAAGAGTAGGGATTTCAAATTGTATAAAATCAAAGATGAGTCAACAAAATTTTCTTCAGTTGAATTCTACTATTGACTGAATGTTTGTGTGTGCTCTCTCCAAAAATGTTTATGTTGAAACCTAATGCCCAATGTGATGGTATTAGAAAGTCAAGCCTTTGGAAGTGCTTGGGTCATGAGGGTAGAGGCCTCATGAATGGATGAGTGCTCTGATAAGAGACCCACAGAGCTCCCTCACCCCTCCCACCATGTAAGGACATAGCAAGAAGAAGGCCATAAGTGAGAAGGGAGACACTGAATCCACCAGCGCCATGACCTTGGATTTCCCAGCCTACCAAACTGTGAAAAATGTTTTTTGTTTATAAGTCATCCAGTTTATGGTATCATTATAACAGCCTGAACAGACTAAGACATCTCCAAAGGAGGTGATTCCTAGATAATTCTGGTGAGTTGAACAAAGGCATTTCTCTTGGCAACTTCCCTCTGCACCCCTCCTCCAAATCTCATGAAGATAAAGAAATTTAAAATATTTCAAATTATGCAAAGAGAACAGAAGTGGTGATCACCACAGATGTGAGATGGCAATACAATTTGGAAGGCTAAAAGCAGGTACATGGGTACTTTGTGAGTTAATGCAGAGGAGTCAGATAGCTGAGCCAATATAGAAAGAAGCCAATAAGGAGCCAATCAAAGATTTAGGACCTAGAGGCACCAGATGTCCTGAAGGTGGAGACAACAACTGAAAACAGAGAACTCAGCACAGGCACTCATCTCTCCCAATCTAAATGAAAAATACAGAAATAAAAAGAGAATATTAACTTAGGATATAAACTTTGCAGACACGGAGCACAGTTCAGCAAGAGTTACCACTAAGAAATTAAGTGAAAGTCTGCATTAAAAATGTACAAAAGTATGGTCCACAGATTGGGAGGCACAGAAAGGATTATGAAACTAAAACTATTTTTATAATAATGCTCTGACATTATTTGCCTTTTTCCTGTTGAAATCTGCATTTAAATGGTACAGATGCAACGGTGGGAAAAGCTGCCAGTTTCTTAGCAAGAATCAAGACAATGGTGCAAAACCACATTCCCTATATTCTTCAGTACATACTTGCAGACTTTTAAAAATCTAAGTTCGCTTCAAGATCTTGAAGACACAGTAAAAATTATTTTATTAATCTCAACCTTTGATTACACATCTGTTCAATGTTCTATGTGATAAAATGAGAGGCACAG
Organism: Miniopterus natalensis; assembly: GCF_054644295.1. Lineage (NCBI taxonomy): Eukaryota > Metazoa > Chordata > Mammalia > Chiroptera > Miniopteridae > Miniopterus > Miniopterus natalensis. The sequence goes on from NC_142088.1 coordinate 20,793,100, forward strand.
AGCCCTGGCTGGGTAGCTCAGTTGGTTAGAGTGTCGTATTGATACGCCAAGGTCAAGGGTTTGATCCCTGGTCAGGGCACATACAAGAGTCAACCAATGAGTGCATAAATAAGTGGGACAACAAATCGATGCTTTTCTTCTTTCTCTCTCCCCCTCCCCCTCTCTGTCTAAAATCTATTTAAAAAATTTAAAAGTGAGCCTGGCCGGGCATGGCTCAGCGGTTGAGTGTCGACCTAGGATCCAGGCCATCGGGGTTCGATTCCCGGTCAGGGCACATGCCCCGGTTGCGGGCTTGATCAATGACTCTCTCATCATTGATGTTTCTATCTCTCTCTCCCTCTCCTTTCCTCTCTCTGAAATCAATAAAGATATATTTTTTAAAAAAATTTAAAGTGAGAGGCATATATAAAGCACTTTTCCTGTATGCTGAAGGATTAGCATCATCTCCAGGAAGAGGTTGGATGCTAATGTCTGACTTGCAAGCTGAACCAGTGGCTTATTTTCATGAAATACCATTTTTACTTCGGAAAATGACTGACAGACAGGGAAACCACAGTTATTCAGACTCGGGTATCTGGCAGACATTTCCTAAAGAAATGAACACCATGAGCCTGCCACTTCAGGATAAAGACTGACAGTGCTTATTGCCAATGATGAAATTTGAACTTTCAAGCAAAAATTAGGGTTTTGGATAGGTTACATCCACCATCACGACCTTGACAGTTTCCCATTCTTAAAGATTATTCTGATGAGACAGATGGTGATATGAGCAAATGTGATATTTTGATATTGTATAATGAGATGTGTCAATATTTGGAAGACTGGCACAACTCAACCAGTATTTTCCAAACGACCAATGCATGTTACAAAAGAACTCAACTACTTGTTGAGTTTTGCTGTAGTATCAAAGAAGAATATCCACAATTATCTAAAAAGGCTACTTAAATGTCCCACCCTTTTCCAATTACATATCTGTGTGGGGCAGAGAATTCCTTCCTATACTTAAAACAACACATTGTAACAGCCTGAAAGGAAAGGCAGATATGAGGATCCTGTTGTCTTTTATTAAGCCATACATTACAAAGATATACAAACATGCAAAACAACTTCACTCTTCTTAATATATTTTGTCTTGAAAACAGTTATTTTACATAAAAGTAAGTTATTTGTGTTAACATGTAAAGGGTTTACTGTTGTTATTTTTAAATGAATGAAGTGACTATTTTTCATAATTTTTGGGTTTTCAGTGAAACCCACATAAGCAAAAGCTCTACAGCTGTACTGTCCAATATGGTAACAAGAGGCATGTTGGCTACTGATCAAGTTTTTGAAATATGACCAGACTGAATTGAGATATGTTGTAAGTGTAAAATATACACTTTCAAAGACTTCACTTTAAAAAGAATATAAAATCTCTCAAATTTTTACGTTGATTACATGTTGAAGTAGTATTTTGGATGTATTGGTTAAATAAAAGATACTAATTTCAATGGTTTACTCTTAATGTGGACATGTAAAAATTTATTTATTTATTTTTAAATATATCTTTACTGATAGAGAGAGGAAAGGAGAGGGGGAGATAGAAACATCAATGATGTGAGAGTCATTGATCAGCTGCCTCGAGCCCACAACCTGGGCATGTGCCCTGACCTGGAATCAAACCCCGATCACCTGGATCCTAGGTCGACGCTCAACCGCTGAACCACGCGTGGCCGGGCGACATGTAAAAATTTAAAGTTACATACAGAGCTTGTATTTTTGATTTGCAATATAGTTCTATTGCATAGCACTGGTCTATAAGGTCCTTAATTTTTAAGCATGTAAAAGTGTTAGCATAGGTAGCTAGTTAATATTAATAAAGAAAGGGAGTAAAGGGAATCAGACATTAAGCATAATGAACTAGGGAGCTGAATTAGACAATAAACCTGCTTCACTAGGAGGTTGCAGCATTCAGAGGCTCCCCAGGGGACCACTGCATCCTCAGACCTTGGGACCTAATCCCCGAAGTGGGCAGGAATGATCGTTATTGGTCATTAGCTGGGATTACCAAGAGAGTAATAAAGACAGCAGGAGAAATATCTCTGCCGAGCACATGCCCCGTAGGAGCCAAGAAGGTAAAAATAGAGGAGTCTAATCTGGGAAAAAGACTGGATTGGTTAGGGCGAGGACCCAGCACAAGTCTGTGAAAGAATGGGAAATGGATTGGTTAGTTTGAAAGAGCCAAGATAATATAATCAGGGCCTCGCAAAGGCCTCTGGCTCCCTATCACACAGTTCATTCACGTTCATGTGCTCGCGTATTATCTCTCCATAGCAGCCATGTGGGTCTAGCAGCCGGCAGGCCCACACGTGGGCTCCAAGTGCAGGCCCCCAGCTGCGCCAGCTCCAAGCAAGCTCCCAGCATCAGCCTGGGTACTGGATATGGCAACAGAGCACCAGCCAGAGCATAGCTAGGAACAGAGGCTAAGCCAGCCAGATGGGGACAGGGACTGGACCAATGGCACAGAATCTCTGGACCCTGGCCTTTCTTCTGGGCTTAACGAAGACAAGGATGGGCAAAAATGAGACACCAGGAACCTGGGGGCAGCCTTCTATTTCTATTCCAATACATCTTCCTGCTACACCTCAACCTCCCAAGCATGAGTTCTCAGAAATGCTTTCCTTGGGACTCTGTGAAAGGACCCCCTTTCCACAGGCAACAAAAGGATGGTGAGATCTAAGTTTTGAGAACAGCTTCTCTACAGGGAAATGGACTAGCTGAAATAAAAAACAAATCTCTAGGCTCTGACATGTAGGGGGCCCATCGGGACACGGACTGACCCTACAGGGAAAACCTCCACCAGTCAATAGGCCAAAATACAGCTTCACTCAAATACAAACCAGTGGTAATGCTAGCTAGACATCTGTGGAATCCTCTAACATGAAAGTCAGAGACCAACACAAATAAAAATGAAAAAGAAATAGCCCTGAGCAAAGACAGTGTAAATAACAGAAGAAAACTTCAAAGGAGACTTTAATAAATATCCTCAGAAAAATGGGAAAATATTGCATCCGTGAAACAATATCTATGCTTAAAAGTGGACAAACATTCATAAACAAGCAAGAAATTTTTTTAAAAATCTAATGGCATAAATTTTAAAATCAATAGAAAGATAAACCTCAGAAAATCTCCAAAGCAGAACAAAAGGACAAAGAGGACAAATAGGTGAAAAATAGATAGGAAACTTAGAAGAGCACTTCAGAAACTCCAAAATGCAAAATAAGAAGAATCAGAGAAAACTGAAAAATTGGGGGGTTAAAAAAATAACGTTTCCCCAAAATAGAAGATAAGCCTACAAATTTAAAAGCTGTATTTAGCAAATGTCCAAAACTTCAGAGAATTGGAGGGGAAATAAATGGAAAGGTTGTGGAGATGCAAAGCAGTAAGAAAAGGCATTCTCGAAAATAACATGGGAAACTAAAAACAACAAAACACTATCTTCAAAATTCTGAAGGAAAATGACTTCAACCTAAAATTTCTGACCTTGCTAATCAAGTAAGAGTAAAAATTAAAGATATTTACAGACATGGATGTTCCAAAAAAATGAAAGGAAACACCTCCCGAGAATCCTTTTCCACAAATTTACCGTATGAGTTTGAAATGTATTTACAGGAGTATCACTAAACCATATGAAACCATTATTAAAAGCAAAATATAAGTAAATATATTTTGTATATGAAAACAAATTTTATTTATAGTATACTATGTGGCTCAGCTTTGGCCTATGCTTTACAGTCATGCTCATGTAAAATCTGAATATTGATGTGTAAAAAAGTTGAATAAAGTAAAAACTGAACCCTGATCTTAACTAATGAAGCAGGGAGAGCCCGAAACAGGAGGCTGGAATGAAAGAGAGATAAACCAAAATCTCCATGGGATCAACTGAAAACACCTCACCTTTTAAAATCAAGTGATATTAGCTTAAGAATATTGCTAAGAAATGAGAAGCAGCACTTCAGGAAGCTGCAAGTGGTTTCCACGAACTGGCAGGAGGGGGTGGGGCATGAAATTGCTGATATATGTTTAAATCCTTGTAAGACATATATAGTTTTAAATGCCTTACTTCAATTAGTTTAAAATATAAAATATTTAAATTGATATCAAATAACATAAAGATAATATGCATTTAACTTTATAAACACATTTACCAAGAAAATAGGCATTTGCAAAGAAATTTGGAGTTTATTAACTTTTGTTGACAAGGCAATGTAACCTATGGAAAGCTAACAAGATCAAAAAAATATATTTGTAAATTCTGTAAATAAGTTTTCTGTCCAATTTCTGTTTTAAATGAGACATAATTAGAAATAAAAGACAATTACCTGTCTAATGATTCACCAGGGGTCATAAGGTGGGGACCCCTCAGCTGACAATCTGCAGATCTGTGTGATTTGGGCTACAGTTTGTTGTTCTTGTTGAAAAGCAGGGGAGAGCGCAAAGGAACCCAGATTGCTATCTTTTCTTGTAAAAGCAAGAATCTGGCCATGGTTAGCCTGCATTCCACCTAGGCACCAACCAATCAAAGCTGGACAAAGGGTAGCAGGTGTCCCCCCAACATTCAGCATCACACATTCCACTACCAAGTAGTGTATATTTCTCTGTACACACCTCTACAAGGAAGAAAACAGAAGATAGAACAAAAAGAACCTATCATCCAAGAATAATCAGAAATATCACATATATCTATAGAAATGAAGAAAATTCTCATTGTCTAAGATGAAACAGATGTTTATTTCCCAGTGACTTGTCCAAACCCTGCAGTAATCTGACTCAGACTCCTGATTTAAAAGTTTATAGGCTTGAAAGAAACAAACTCATTCAATTTAATTTTGCTATGTCCTGCAAGCTTGCATTTATATATTTATTTTCCTATGTATTGCAAAGCTTTATATATATGACACATGCAGATGAAATTAAAATAAGCAGATCAGCATAATTTTAAATAACTGCAGACTTCTTCCAATTTAACCTGTGACTCTATATATTAAAGCATTGAAAATGAGACTGTTTCATTGTTTTCTGATTTATATTATACATATTATAGTCCTATTCTTGCAAAAAAATCTGCAAGATCTCAACCTTAGAATTGGAGTGAGGAAGAAAGGGAGAAGCAGTGTGACTTTAAAACAAAGACTTAATATTAGTTTTATTTACTTCCCACAACACAATCTCCAAATGACCTCTGCCTTCCCAAGTAACATTTTAACTAAAGTGACAAAGAATGGAATGAATGCCACATTAGAACTGAAAGCAAGATAAAAGGTAGAAGTCCTATTCCAGAGGGAAGGGAGGTAGGTGGAGGGAGAAGAGAGTATAGGGGAGATAAATGATGATGGAAGGAGATGTGACTTGGGGTGGTAAACACGCAATGCAATATACAGATGATGTATTATAGAACTGTACACCTGAAACCTATGTAGTTTTATTAACCAATGCCATCCCAATAAATTTAGTAAAAATAGAGGTAGAAGTCCTAATCTTCTGCTCTAGATAGCATTATTCATGGCAAGGTTTCCCACTTTCTCAGACAGGGTTCAAAAAGTCAGCTTTAACTATGTGGCAAATCTTAATAGGATGTATCTAATGGGTGCCCTAAGAGGGCTACAAGGATTTCTTCTGTAGCACTTTCAAAATGACACTAGCTACTCCTCACCTAGCCTCCAAGCCATTTCCTTTCATCTCTGATGCATTTGGGCTCCTGCTGAGCTAACCACTCCCCTAACAGGACAGAAGCCAGAATAAGAATTTTGTTTTGTGTTTACAAAACATCAAAGTATGGACAAGAAAGCCCTTACTGAAGGCTTCCCTGCCCTGTTTACAGAATTACTCTGCCAGGAAGGTGCTCTCTACCCCTCAGACCAGCTGGAGGGAAGGCATCAGGACATGGTTTGGAAAAGAAGGAAATGCAATGTTGGAACAACCATTTTCAGTGAAAACTGTGAAATATCATTGAGGTCTTCAAAAATCTTACAGCAATTTTTCAGGTATGCATCAACTGATTCATATATGATAGAAATACTGCTATGCAAATAGCATACTGAGAATTGTTTGAAAGCAGTAACAGTGACTGGACCAACTGGCCATGTATTATTCTCAGGATGATCAGAATTAGAGGAGGAGTGTTTCCTCAATACAGCAAGGTATTAGTCAACAACCATAACTTCATCATAATGGAAATTATTTACAATGCAGGAAGACAAAGTCAGATTATTGAAGTATACCATTATCTCTTCCCTTATTTTAAATCAGAGTTTCAAACTTCTCTCACCCACAGACATTATAAGCATTCTCCTATTAATCTAAGAAATGTACATTAAAGATTGAAATATTTTCACCTTCCCCAATATCATCACCACGACATAAACATACATGTTGTATATGGGGGGGGGAGGCACAATGAGTATTGAGCAGATGAGGTAAAACTCAGGATATCATAATCTGCTCTCTGAGTATTTCCCAAATAACTGATGATTGGCATGCCTATGCAATGATTTAGGAATGTTAACGGCAGTCCCAAAATCTACTGGGCCAACCAATTGATTTGTTTGTGCTAATAAAGAGTTTATGCTTTCAGAACACATTACACCCTAATCCCATCTCCTTCCAGGCAAGACCCTGAGAAAATGAGACCCAGCCAATTCAGAACAATTCCACTTGGCTTGAGATTCTGGGAGCGGAGGAGCATTCTTCACAGCTTTACTCCCAGTGCCCTCCCCTGGAGATGCACAGCCGCCCACACACACTAAGGGTAGAGGAATGGGAAAGGGCAGATATTTCTTTCCTGGGAAATAAGCCAGAGTGAAAGTTTGGGAGGGTATAAACATAGAACGGCTAGTGGGGAGCCATGGAAACCTTCTCCCCAAGCAAATGTGCTTTCTGTAAACTGTCCTTGCCCCTTACAGTATTTAGCATTGTGTTAAAGCAAATATTTTTAAAATCCACAAGCATGTGCTATTTAAAATGCCTAAAATTAAAAACAAACAAATTCCCCCTCATTGCCTGCCTAAAATCAACAACACATCAGTCTTTATCACCATAGATATTTATGAAGTAGCTGACTGCTGGGGATATAAACTATTTTACAAACTTCCCTCGCATGTTCTGCCAGGATTCTAAACGGAAGGTCCCATTAAACCCTGAAACTGAACACAATATGGGACACACAGTGCATCCTTCTGGACAGAGGTTTACTACATGCCCCAACTGTCAAAGGGATCCAAGTCTTTAAAAAATATCATGGCTTTAAGGGGATTATAATTTATATTAATAGGTCACAATGTACATTAGAAGATTCTTCCAGTCTTTCTAGTTCAGCCGCCCTAAAACCCCTACGCAATAGCACTCTGAGCAACCTTGCAGAGTAATCCCCCTCTCAGGAAGCCCTTCAATGCAGCTCTCCTATGGGAATGTAAGACTACACCCTTTGCTTCTCTGGGAATTAAGACCAGCCAACAGCCTCACCGGTGCAACCATTCCCACACCCTCCATTCCCCTGGTTTTTGAATCCTTTACTTCCACTGTACTATATACTTTATAATTTTATGCCTTTTCTCAACCTCTATATATTTTTAATACCATTCACAAAATGACAGGTACATACACAAGCACTACTTTCTGGTCCTTCCAAGACCCAATTAAGCATAATGTTGCCAACTTAACATGTTCGACCGAAGCCCTGCTCTGCTGACATATATTCAACCAGTCAATTATGACCCTCGTTCCTTTATTTCCCATTCTTACCTCAAACAAGTTATTCCCTAAGACATGTAGGCTTCCCTAGAGTCTGCATTCCTTAGAACTCCTGAGAGCAAAGTTCGAGGGAGAGCCTTCATAAGGATCACGCTATAAAACCAAAAACTTTCAAATTATTGTTATTTCATACATTTGATCTTTCCTATGTATGGTAATCTATCATTTCCTTTTGGTTACTATCTAAAACTCTGTCCTACTGAATATTCTCCTGTGTTTATGGACTATCTTTCCAATTGGCTAAGATCATTATCACTTTACATTATTAAACATGCTCAACTTGGTAATTCTCAGAAACCTAGTGACTATGCCCAGGATTCTGTTTTGCAGTCACCTCATGGTAGTTCTATGATGCTGGAGTATTATGTCTTGTGTCTTGCTATTTATTTTACTTTAAAGTAAGAATCAAAGTGAAGGGTAGGAGGAAGAAATGTATTTCTTTAAAGAGAAATATATGAAAAAATTAGAGAATTTTTGAGGCTTTAATATTACTAAGATAAACCACACACACAATATAACTGCTACTGTATGATTTTATTTGGTTTTCCTTAGGTAGAAGAGCATCCAAATATGTCTAAAGAGGTGTCTCTATAGACTCACCTGAATTGAACGCTCTAACCTAATGAGGTGCACACAGGTTAAGTTTTTATAGCAGGTTGGTCCTATTAATTTAGCAGCATCTCATGGGAATAGGTAATGAGACCAGAGAGTCATCTGTGGTAGCCACTGGAGCTTGTTCATAAATTGTTGATTCTCATGGTCTGAGACCACGATAAAAATCACACTTTATCCCCAACTTGAGTTTGGGTTTCACCATGTACTGCCCAAAGAAATGGGAGCCTAAGTAACATGGGCCTGTCTGTGCAGAAATTTAAGAGCCATGGATCTGCTCTTAACCCTTATTTTCTGTAATCATTGAAGCATGTTTTAAGATGGAGCCTCCATCATCTGAGGCCTCAATGAGATAATGAACAGATCTCCTTATGACCCCCCAGGGGCTCACAGCATGACCAAACAATAAACTAGTTACTTGAAGCCACTGCAATTTTCAGATTTTGTTGCTGAGGCATAACTTAGCCTTTCCTGATACTAATTTTCAACACCAGTATGTAAGGCACAGTACTTTGCTACACTGTGGGAAACTCACAGACAAAAAGCAAGCAAGTAGGTAGTACTGCTCTCAAGAAGCATATACTAAAAACAGAGGGACCAAACATAAACATGTTTTGGTCATGAAATTAGGTTTCAGCTTCCATCTATTGAAAGCCATCTAAAGCCTTGTGGTACAATCACTTTCTAAAGGAGAGGGGGAGAGAGTCAGCTGTCCATTGACAGGCAATAGTAAGGGTAAAGATGAAGAGAGAAAGCATGGAAAAACACGATAATATGGGAGATAGCTGAGTGAGAATGAAACCTGGATTGCAAGGATAGTCACAGGAAATAAAATTGGAACTATAAGGTGCAAAGAGCATGACAAGCATTGCATGTCTCACCATAAAAATGTTAAGAGCAGCAATAATAAAAACCACTATGTCCCAACACATTCTAGGGCATTACAGAAATCACGTATTGAACTGTCACAACAACCCACTAAAGTAGACATTTTCTTTATCTGTGAAACAGAAATTATAATAGTAAGGTGCAGGTAGAGTACACTGCCCAAGATCACAAAGGGCGTAAGTGCAGGCACAACTCGTTTCATTCAGCTTCGCTTATTGCACTTCACAGATGCTGCCTTTTACACCAGCAAAAAAATATGACTCACTTTATTGGGGTGGTTTAGAACTGAACCCAAAATATCTACAAGGGCCCTGGCCAGTGCGGCTCAGTTGGCTGAGCATCATTCCAAGAACCAAAAGGTCCCCGGTTCAATTCCCAGTCAGGGCACATGCCTGGATTGCAGGCTTGATCCCCAGTAGGGGGCATGCAGGAGGCAGACAGTTGATGTTTCTCACATCAATGTTTCTCTCTTCCTCTCCCTTCTCTCTCTAAAAATCAATAAAAACATATTAAAAAATATATCTACAAGGTATGCCTGTAGCAGAACCAGGACTTGAACACAGATAGTCTCATCCCAGGTTCTGCGATAATAACCACTGTACACTATACTTTCACCCACAGAATTTAGACTATCTTCTACGTAGGCAATGAGACTCATTTATGCTTTCGGGAAAAAGAGCTCCATGATTAGTATCATGCTTCAAAAGCATTATTTCTGTCATGTATAATAAGAAATAAAGAAAGAAAAGTGGTGTGTAGACAGAGATACCTTTTAGAAATCAACTGAAACCAACCAGGTTAAAGGTAACAAGCCCCTATATTAAGAAAGTCACTAGTAACTATAAATCAATAATTCGGAAACTTGTGACCGGGTCATAGTGACATGCCCTCTGCCTATTACTGTGTGGGTGTTTAAAGCTGGCTACAATTCTTTGCTACTCCTCTCATTGAGAGGGAGAGTCTAATTCCCCTCTCCTTAAATCTAGGCTTCCTCACAGACTTGTTTCACCAATAGACTGCAGCAGAAATGATACGCTGGGACCTCTGACACTAGGTCATAAGAAGCCATGCAGCTTCTGCTTGGCAAATACTAGGAACTCTGAGTAACCTTGTAAGAAACACAAATACTTTGCTAAAAGGCTTTGTCAAATGCCCCAAGAGTACAAGGAGAGGGCCCAGCTGTGCCCCGCTGCCCAGATATCCATGCCTAGGTGCCAGACACATGAATTAAGCTGTCTTGGACCTTCCAGACCAGCCACCAGCTGAATATCACCAAGTGATGCCAACTGACTGTGTGAAACAAAGGCATCCCCCAGCCAAACTGAACCAAATTCCCAACCCACAAGCCCGTGAGCTATAATAAAGTATGTTAAGACAATATGTTTGGGATGGCTTGTTATGTTGGAATGGGTAAGTGGAACACAGCATTTTTTAAAGGAACCCTGAAGTTCGACCAAGTCACTCAGAGTGCTCTGCCCCTCACGTCGCTCTGAGTGAGTGAGAATGTGTACACATGGCTCCCAGGAAAGCATTTGTCGAATCTCACGAGTGCTTACCTTAAAGTTTGAGACGATTAGAATCAAAACCACCCACACAATAAAAATAGAACCAAAAGGACTGGTTCACCACAAAATGAGTGACAGAGGGAAACTTACATTTGTTACTCACCTCCTGCTCCCTCCACAAACATTCTCCACCCTGGTTTCCCTAAGAACCACCAGGGAGCCCTACAGGGTGGTTCAGTTGTTTGGGGTGTCAGGAGTACACCAAAAGGTTGTGGGTTCGGTTCCAGGTCAGGGCACATACGTAGGTTTCAGGTATGATCCCCAGTCAGGGTGCTTAGGGGAGACAACCAATGGGTGTTTCTCACATCAATGTTTCTCTCTCTCTCTCTCTCTCTCTAAACATAGCTTCAGGTGAGGACTGGGGAAGGAAAGAAAAAAGAAGAATCACTTGGGGAACTTTTGAATGTTGCCAAAGTTTTAAGCCCTACCCTAAACCAATCACTGGGAAGAATATCTAGGTAATGAAACTTACAGCCAGGATTGAGAGCCGTTAGTTCAGTTAACCATTAATATTTTATTGCTTTATGAGCAACAAAGGTATTAAAAAGCCTTCCTACAAAAAGAATTACTCAGAAGAGAAAGTAAGGTTTGGCTCAATTTCTCCAACTGCAGGGGTGATCTCCAGGCACCACATAAGTGAAAGAGATCAGAAAGAATTACAATGTCTCCCCTCCCCCCAAATCTGAAATTACTTGCATATGCACATTGTGTTGGTCAAATATTATTTTAAATACATATTATTTTAAATAAATATTTTTTTAAGTCTCTGAGCATGTTTCAGGAAGCAGTTTAAAGCACATGACTTTCAGGAATAGATTTATATTTCTGCTTTAAAAACATCTATTGGAAAGACTAGATGTTAGGCAACTTTTAGAGGGAAAATTTAATTTTAAAACAGCTTAGCTTATATGCACCAAATCACTCCCCACCATATAGATTGTATTCTCTTAGTGAGCTAATACACGCAAACTTTATTTCAATATAAAGAATTCCAGAATGAAACCTAAAGAATATTAATACTCAGTGTTCATACCAAAAAAAAAAAATCAAAATAACCTCCATCATTTTTGTAACAAAGCATTGCCCTTGTCTAATCCTTGGGAGTGAGGAAAAGCATTCAGGATGTCAAAGGCACAAGACAGTAGGCCATTTCCTCTAAAACAAATATTCTCTCTGAATGCTTAATACTCAGGGATTAGAAAATGAGGTCATTAATGATAAATGCAATCATTTCAGCAGCTGTCTTCTCAGCCTCATCATCAAGTGCTATTTGAATATGAATGGAAATGACCAAATCCTCTTTGGTAAATATTTATTACTAACCCAGCAAATTCTACCTACTATGTGCCAGGTAGTAGAGAGTCAGGTGAAAGGAAATCCCCCAAGGATTTCCCAAGAGCAGGTTGAATGAACTAGATGAACACTACAGTTTGTGTCCAGGTGGTATTATCCTAGAAAGGCAAGAAGTGGTCTCCTAAAGTGGAAACCAAGCCAGTAAGAGCACGAAGACCTTCCACAGCGATGGGAAGTGCTCCTGGAACTCTGGGGTGCTTTTGCAGTGCTTCTGTTGGGCCTGCTCCACGCGCTTCTCACTCTCTCTGGGCACAGTCCCTTCTGGAAACAGCCACACGCACCTGTGGCTGGGGTGAGTCAAGTCTAGTCTACAAGGATGTAGTCAACAGTTAACAGGCATTAAGGTTCTACATTTTTGTAACACATGGTTATCAGGGCAGTGAAAACATACTATGGTCTGATCTAAAGAAAAATAATAATGAAGTTGGGGGTGGGGGTAAATGTTCAACGTTTTCATTGTCTGTCCCTGATGGTATTCAGGCATCCAAAACAGTTCATGTGGACTTCGTGGGTTACTTTATTTCTCAACACTTTATTTGCCCCAGTGGAGAAATTAACAAACAATAACCACTGAAACTGTTTTTGTGACGATTCCTGAAGTAATACTAGTGAATTAATCAAGACCTACAAATTATTTCAACCACAGCTAAAATACTCTCTTTCTGGTACAAAATGTGCTATTAGAAAGTGAGATCCAGGCAAATAAAGAACATTCTCAAAGAGGCTGACAGACAGCAGATTTAATAAAATAAGAGTTATAGAGGCATAAAAGAAAATTAACTTAGATGCCTCAGGTAATGTGATAAGGAGTCAGTATTTTCAGCTTTTCTGACTTGAAAGACTATTCCATCTATACTTCCTCATGCCTCAGGTAATGTGATAAGGAGTCAGTATTTTCAGTTGTTCTGATTTAGAAACTATTCCGTCTACGCTTCCCCATTCCTGTACTGAGCTAGAAGGCTCTTCTACTGACCACTTTCAAAGACAAGCAAGCACACGGCTGTGTAATTTAGAGAAGTAAACCTGCTCTCCTTAGTTTCAGAGGGTGCTATTAACCTAGCTTCAGTAATACCTGTCCTGTGCAATGTTTTTCTGAAAGTAAAGGGATTTATAATTATTCTGGTTCTATAGCTTGTTTCAAAATATTTACTGAGCATCTGCTAAGAAGAAACAACTGTGTTAGTTAATACGGCAGTACAGAGAGGTATAAAGATAGCTCCTTGTCCATCCCCTGGGAAATAGTATATATTTTATAAAACCAAATGACCAAATGGGCGATTGAGAGACATTTTGTATCAACCTCTGACTAGTATATAATACATCATCTTCTAACCTAAGAAGTTTAAGGGTTTCTGTGCGTTTTATCTTTTTATCTCATTCACCCATTCCCACAACCAGCACAGAGCTATTCACACAATAAGACTTGGTTTCCCTTTTAAATAGGGACTCTTACTAAAGAGATGTTTGGTGAGAGGTGGCCTTACAGTCTGTGGCAATGGAAAACATAAACAAGCCAAAATGCAGGTTAAAAACCAACATTCTGTCTTAATATGCCAAGTTTGCAGGTTCAATCCCCAGTCAGGACACACACAAAAAATCAATCAATATATGTATAAATAAATGGAAACAACAAATCGATCTCTCTCTCTCTCTCATTCTCTCTCAAATCAATAAATTTAAAAAAAAAATTTTAAACACACACAAAAACATTCTGACCTAAAAGGACATCTTACTAATCACAGATTAGGAATAGTTGTATAGATCTAATTAGAACATTCTACCTTCTCTTGAACTCAATACCAGTCAGATGTTCACTGTTTCTTTGTGTTATTATTTAAGAAAATTCTTAGGCAGAGTTTGTAGAAAGAGAGAATAAAAAACTAAGACAGTTGAATGAAAGAAGAATATTTAGCTTGGAGGAGATATACCTAAGAGTGACAGGTAAAGTTTCACCTAGAATGCAAACAATGATACATCTGATATTTGTATTACTTAGCACACTTGCAAAGTATTTTCACAGGCAAGTTCTCATTTATTCTGTGCGTGTGATGAAGTTTGTGTACCCATTGTACAACAAATAATACTGAGGCCAAAGGACTGAATGGGAAGTACAGAGCTGAGGTACTAACCAGACATTCTCTCCTTCTCCAAGATATGGCTATCTACCCTCAACTGGGAATACCTCTCCTCAACAAGGGGATCACAGCCAGTAAATTCTGGTGTTAGTTTCTTTTCGGTCAAAGATTACCATGATTATAAGAGGATAGCACACCACTTCCAGTAGGGACAGAAAAGCAAATTGCTTATATCAACGTCATTGTAATTAGCTAAACAAAAAAGATATTTCTATCAATTTCTAGAATTCCTCAGGAAGAAGATGGATGTCATCTGTTTGAATGACTTAGAAGATGAAGTTTGCCTCTGAACCACTTAGGATTACTTCCAGAGCCTGTCTTTTAATCAGACAGTGACCATGGGAATAGATAAATTTTCACGTAAATCTGAACAATAGCATTCATAGGATAATAGTGACAATGACTTTCACCAAGTATCTTAGACCCTTAAATTAAGCAGTTCATGAACTACTTAAGTTTTACATTATGATTTTTTTCTCATAACAGGAAATTTAAAGCACTGGTTCCTGATTCATGAAGAAATACATTTGGAGGAGTTCGTTTATTTAAAAAAATATTATCATTTACATATAAGAATTCAAAATTCATATCACATATCATACTCATCTTCAATTAATCAAATTTGATGAGGAATTCTAATAAGGTTTCACAATTAAGTTTTTTTAAATATTAAAAAACAATATAGCAATCACCACATCTAATGTGTAAGATCTAACCACAGCACAGATGATGTTCTAAATCTGAACTTGAAAGCAAAACCCATCAGTGAGCCTGCTTGATTTCTTTAATCTATTCATGTAGGTTAATTACCTGACACTCATTAAGATGACTCTGGGCTTCTTTAAATTTCTGACCATATTAACCTTTCCAACTAATCCTTATTAGAAAAATATTAAAGAGTGTTCATTGCTATTACAAATTGAATTTGAAATGATGAAACAATTATCAAATAAATGGAGTAGAAAACGAGGTTATATGCATGAGGAGATTCAATGCATCAAATATTTTACTTCCATTATCATAGAATAAAGGTCTTAAGGTCTAAACCCAAAAACTGTGCTTAAAGATCTGTCCTTGAAGGAAATATCTTCACTCTATTCTTATTCAATGAGGTGACAAACAAAAACCTCAAGTTCATCATTAACAGACTGATTCAGGAAAAAAATATATCATTTTAAACTAAGCAACTGGACAAAAAGATTTAACTGACTCGGGAAGTCTACATAAAACATTTAATATGAATCGCACAGCCCATATAATGCACTTTGCAAGTAAAAGGTAGAGAGATGCTTATACAGTACTGGTCAGCATCGCAAAAAGCACAAAACAGGAATGAGGCCTTACTTTTAAAAGCTAAAACCTTACCACTTCAGTTCTAGAACAAAAATAAAAGTCAAAGATATTTCTTCTCTAGACAAATTTCATTTACAATCTGTCCTGTGTCCTTCAACAACAGATATAGATCATGTCTGCAGACTCTTTTTCTAAAGATATTATAAATAGCGTGTTAGTGATGGTGTTTTATAAATGTTCGCTTAAGTTGTACTAGAGGCTAGACTGAAAAAACACCAAAAAAGGTAGAAAAGTTTAGGTTGAGGTAATGAAGGGAAGCAACTGGGAGAACTGGGAGAAAGAATAAGAAAAAGGGGAGAAAGGGTGCAAAGGAATTTGCAACAAATGACCAGGGATTAAAATTCTTAATATAGAAAAGAAAAAGAAAAAATATTGGTCCTTCAGCCATTTTCTCTTTGAAATTGTAAACACAGTGGCCCTCAATCCATACAACAGAGAGTAACTTCATTAGTAATTCTTTTTTAATGGGAAAATATTTCCACCCACACCCACCCACCCATATTGATAAAATTTTTCAAGAGTCTCAAACAGCACTGATCAGATTGCTTACCAAGTTCTGCAGACAACTGTACCAAAGTTTTAAAAACATGCACATCCGTTGATCCAGTAGCTCTAATTTAAGAAATTAACCTAAGAAAATAATTAAGGGTACTCAAAAAACTTGAGGAACAGTTGGCCATGACAGAACTTTTCATCATTTTGAAAAATCTGTAACAACCTAAATATCTAACAATGGTGTACTGCTTAAATAACTGTGGTGTATGCATACAATGTAATGCTGCACACACACATATGTACATTTTTGTGTACACGCTCATACTTCTTTAATTTAGTTGTTATATATAGTCTATGTGCCAGGTACTATTCTAAGCACACTTTCCAAATACTAATTCCTTTATTCCTCATAACACCACCATTATACAGGCACTACCATTATCCCCATATTAGAGATGAGGGACTGAGGCAGAAGGCTAAGTAACCTGCCTAAAGCCACACAGCCGCAAGTGGAAGAGCTAGGATTTAAACCCAGGCGATCTAGCTCCACAGTCGGAGCTCTAAAGGATATACACAACGACATATAAACAAATAACAACTGTCTCTAATAGTGGAATTAACAATAGGGTTAAATAATGTTTACCTACCTATGTTTTCTAATATTCCAACTTGAACATGCATTATTTTTATAAGAGAAAGTTTGTTTTAATGCACAAATTAAAGAATAACCCAAAAAACAGGTAGGGATCTGAAATGTAAAATCCAAATGATCAAGACAGAGACGATAGCTTAGGCTTCAAAATGGGAACTAAAGGAATGCATGAAAGACAAAAGCAGAAGGTCAAGATCTGAGCTTAATTTTTAGTTTGATGGTCCTAATTGCTAAATGTCAAATGCTCTAGCAAGCCATTCATTTGGAGCTGTGTGCAAAGCTTGTTATACATAACAGTAATTCCGTGGGATGCTAAAAGATGTGCTATGATAGGAAGGGAACACAATCATATGGTTTTACACACTGGATTAAACAGAAGTAAAATGGTTTCTTTGTTGCAAGACTCTATCAGAGGCTCCTGTTTCCCAGCTTATTTGTCCATGAACTCTTCCAAAGATTTCCTCGTAATACCAAGGCTCTATAAAGCACACTCTGAAAAAACCTGACTTGTAACGTTCCCACTCATTCATTCTTTCAATTACCAAGTGCCTACGATACGCCAGGCTCTCCTTGGGACAGCAATGCATGCCAACAGTGCAGAAAAGACTTGAGTTCTGGTCCCAGCTCACCACTCGCTGGCCCACCTAAGACTGTTAACTCAAGACTAGAAAAGGCTCAATGCTACCTGTTCCCCTGCTTCTCTAACCGACATGTTTAAGAACTGAAATGAGTCTGCAAAGCACATTCCCACATGTCTGCAGATAATCGTATGCAAACAACTGCCTTCTCCACATTCGAGGGCTAAGCTGACATTACTTGTACTGGATTCTCACAGTTCCCACACTTCCTATTACTTGGCCTGGAGAGTTGAGCTTTAAAAAAGGAGTGTTTTCAGGGGGGCTCTCCAGAGCAAATACAAAGCATCCGCATCTGAAGACTTTTAAGGGACAGTATTTATTAGTGAGAATTTACTCATGGGAACCCCTTACGCACCCCATAGGCATCAATGGTTCAGATCTTTACCAGAGAAAAGCCTGCCTCAGCCCCTGCCTCGTGAGAAGTGAGCCCATTCTCAGAAGTGAGCTATGGAAGCAACACGCAGCACTGCGAAAGGGCGTCCTCGCCAGAGCATGAGCACCACGGAATCCAGCCAGTGAATCAGTCAGGATAATTTCCCACACCCAGTTCCCCAGCCAACTTCATTCCTTAAAAGCCTGAGATTTCTGCCTCTATACAATATAAGTATAGATCACAAATACCAATGTTCTCTGCAATTATTTTCCTGGCTAAGCTTAGCTCACTTGAAAGATTATTTGGAGGGCGTTCTATGTTTTTTCTACCTGGTAGGGGTTTTTTGCAACCAACACTCCATGTACTTTACCACAAGGCAAACAAACCTCTAAACCTCTAAAGGCAAAAGGCAGCCAGCCTCTCTTATGAGCAGCAGGACTGACTCATCCTTGAACCTGGAAGTCATCTGACCATTTTATTATCTTTTTACTAAACAACTAAAAAAAAAAAAATAGCCACGTGGCTGGCCTGCATTCTTTGTTTCCAGCCTGGCAAAATTAGAATACAAGAAGTTGCTTGGAAAATAATGTTCCACAAGGCTCCGTTATCACACAGAAAGTCCTGCTCCATGAGTCAGCATCTGTAAAAAGTGAAAGCAAGTAGGAACAAGATAGATAGAAAAGGAACAGAAGATGGGGCCTGATGGGCCAGTGGGTGAGGATCTGGGGAGTGAAGTGATAGATACATGGGGGTGAGAGGCTCACAATATATTCTATGGATAAGTTCAAAATTTTTCACAATAAAGTTTTTAAAATGAAAAAAGGAGGAAAAAATGATTATTAGACAATAATCAAGGACTTTATATTCCTTTATCTCATGATTTTATAATTCTAAATGTAATTATTTATGAAATTCATTCTCTATCCAAAAAAAATCACAAGACTCATTACAGTGCTGCATTGTTTTTACTTAATTGCCTTTATACCAAGCAGAGAGTTCCATGAGAGCGGAGCACATGTCTTGCTCACAGCATTTAGCATAGCACCTGCAAATGATCAGTTACTCAAAAGAAAAGAAAGTTTGCTGAATGAATAAATAAAATCCTATTTCTTTGTTTCCCTGGAGAATTCAAATAGAGCCCAATAGCATAGCATTCTCTCATTTCCTTTAAAAATAAAATTCTATATCTCAATTCTAACCAGGGCTCTAATTACTACAAAACATTAGACAAAGCAAGAACAAACAAAAGGTTTGAAATATACCCTTATTGTATTTGTGTGGCTTAACACAAAGATACTTGACTCTCTGAAACAGTCTGCTCGGTCTCAAAATGATGAAAAGATCTTACAAAATGACTGTTTCAAATGTATAAAATATATGTGTCCTACCTCTTAATAAACACCAATAACGCTTGACATTCCTCTGTAAACTGTTTCCTCCCACCTAACTTCTTCCTTCCACATCCCGCTCATTCTCCAGTGCCAACACTGTACCAACGCAGGCAGGAATCTCACCAGCACTGGGAGGGGCGTGACAAGAGTCAAACCACTGTCTTGCACATACTATCCCGAGGGGTACCCATCCTTGCCAAAACCCTCAGACTTCATCTGTTCCATACTTAGCCTCATCATGGGATCCACCATCAGTGATTTAGAAAGAGGAGAATTCCCACTGTGCATAGGGGAGGGGAGGCGGGGAGGCGGAAGACGAGACTTTGCTATCCTTTGGAGAACCTTCCATGACACTAAGGCATAATGCAGGTACCCCAAAAGTCAAACAGGACTTTCTGACGTGATGCAACATATGAGCATTCTCTAAAACAAAGGGCAAACTTACACACAACTCCAGGAATTCTTAGAGCAAGCCCTTTCTATGCAGTAGACTCATGACCCTAAGTAACAGGCATTTCTCTAGGCAGCTCACTGCAGGCAGCACTTGGATTCCTGAGGATCCTTAAAGACAGTGATCGTGGAAAAATTTCACGAAAGGACCTGATCAAACTACCTTACAGACACCATCACAACTGAGGCCTCCATCTGTCTTTAATTCTGTGTCATTTACATTGCAGTATTTCAAGTATTTCTTATTTTGTTCTTTGCACTGTATTTTCTGACATTTTCCTCCAGTAAGTATGCATTACTTTTATAGATCAGGAAATAAAAGAAACACCGATAGAGCTATCTAAAAAAAAGGAAGGAAAATATTACTTTTACTTTGAAAGCACATGCACAGAACTCAGTGGTGACGGGAAAGGGTGAACAGAAATTCAAGTGCTGCGTGTCACAGTTCAGCTCTGGAATCCAAAGCATGTGCACTGGAGTGGCATGGCCTGGACACAGCCGGGCCCCACCACTGCCCAGATGTCTGATGTTGGGTAAAATAACTTACCCCTTGCTTGTACATCTGCAAGATGGAGATAAGAGCTCCTACTCAGAGGATGGTTCTAAGGATTAAATCTGTGTAAGGCCTCTGCACATTCCTGAACACAGCCACTTTTGACCTCATGGTCATATTGTTACCTCTGAATTCCTTTCACATCCACCTCAATGCTTTGCTATTATTTTGAGAATTTATGTTGGTAAACTCTATAGAAAAGGACTATGCATTGTCTATTTCTCATCATGCTAGACTGATGCTGCTATAATTAAATGTTATGTTTACCTAAATGCACAAGAAGACTTGGTAATGAGTGACAGAGCCAAATGATGACTTGGTGAGTAAGGTGTGCAGATCTAAACAGAGTCCTGAATCTTCTGAAACCAGCATTAACCTCATCCTGTAATAATGAGGATAACCTCACAAAGCCCTTTTTACCAATATCTGCTTTAGTTCAATTAATTAATCTTAGGCTCCTTTTCATTTATTCAGTTCTGGACGTTTGTTTGGGGGGCAAGTGTGATGGGACCACTTTGTGACGTCTCAGAGTGCCACAATCACTATTAATATCAGTACTTATGACAGTTTTGAATTCAAAGAGCAGTCAGGACACTATTGTTAGATTCCTTAGTGAGAGTTTTCAGTGAAGTCATTTTCACACTAAAACATGTGGATGCCACTACTACAGTTTTAGAGTGTGCTGGGCATGGTTAGGAAAAGGGAGGTAAGGGAGATAAAGGCAGAAGGTGGAGAGGTGTTTACCCAGAAGGATATCTGAGAACAAGCACAGGTTCTGCATTTTTTAAGACCTGGAATCAAGTTTGACCCTGCTGGCTAGAAGT
The DNA here is from genome assembly GCF_054644295.1 of Miniopterus natalensis. Taxonomy (NCBI): domain Eukaryota; kingdom Metazoa; phylum Chordata; class Mammalia; order Chiroptera; family Miniopteridae; genus Miniopterus; species Miniopterus natalensis. Next base: position 20,814,170 of record NC_142088.1, read on the forward strand.
GAGTCCAAGTCATTTTTGATTCCTGAGCTTCTGGAAAATAAGATGACTCCCTGCTCTACTCAGTATTTACCTAGAAAAACTAAATGAAACCAAATAATGTCCCTCAGTAGATGAATGGATAAACAAAGTGTAGAATATCTAAACAACACAATATTATTCAGCCACAAAAGGAATGAGTACTGAAAACATGCCAACTGAAATAAGCCAATCACAAAGAACCACATATTGGTTCTATGATTCCATTCATGTGTAATGTCCAGAGAATCGGCAACTCTAGAGAAACATAAATGAACTAGGGGTTGCCAATGGCTGAAGGAATTAGGGGATGCCAGCTAAGAAGAGTAGAGTTTCTTGGGGGGGGGGGGGGGCGGGGGGAAGAAAATATTCTAAAATTGATTATGGCAACAGATGCACAACTCTGAGAATATATTAAAAAATCATTGAATTGATCATTTTAAATGGGTGAGTTGTATGATATGTGAACTGTGTATATATCAATATAGCTATTATAAAAATAAACTGGGTGCCTGGCCGGTGTAGCTCAGCAGTTAAGCATTGACCTATGATCCAGGAGATCGAGGTTCTATCCCCAGTCAGGGCACATGCCCAGTTGTGGGCTCAATCCCCAGTGGGGGGTGTGCAGGAGGTAGCCTATCAATGACTTTCTCATCATTGGTGTTTCTATCTCTCTCTCTCCCTCTCCCTTCCTCTCTCTGAAATCAACAGACACATTTATAAATTAATTAATTAACAAATAAACAAACAAACTGGGCATATATCATTAGAAGTATACATAAAACAAAATTTTAAAATATTTTATAAAGAAAAGTTAACGAAAGTGGAATAGCTGATTATTTTACTTAAGCTTACTTTCATCTTTGGGTTTTTTTAGCAAACACAATTGTTATTAAAACAACATATTTTCATGGCAGACTTTCATGTGAGCTTTTCCATCAACCCAAAGACACACACACGCACACACACACACACCTTTTATTACAAAAGTAATCATTTTAAATAAGAGTGAAATAAATGGATCTGACATGCTCTTTTTCTTCCACTGGGTCATAAAAACATTGTACTTAACTCATTTTATGGATTTCCAGGGGAAAATGAGAGCCACCATTCTACTCACTGCTGAGAATGTGAGTCAGCTCGGCATTTTAGCTTCCTACAATAGTTGTGGTTAGTCCCCTTGAGCCCTTGGCCTCCAGCCATCTCCACATTGCCTCAAAGGCAGAGGTCACTAAGAGGTCACCATTTCTCCCTTGCCCTCCAGGCAGGTCTGTATTTCAACCATACCTGGATGGTAACTGTCCATCTTTAATTGCTTTCAGATCACAAAACTGCCAGTAACAATAGGAAAAACCTGATATACACATTATCCATTATGGGTATCTTATCAAATACATATATATATATATTTTAAAAGACAACATCAGCACACTAAAAGGTAGGAAATCATTATATAGTAACTTTGCATTAAGCCTTCATGAAGAAACACATGCTATTACATATAAACACAGCATTTTTAATTCATCTTGCACAGTAGTACTCCAAAAAAATAATAACGGGCCAAATAAAAAGGCTGTAAAAATTTGGGAAATTTTATACAAATCCTGCATGCTTCTAAAAGATACTACTACTCTTATCTAAATACAGTTATAAAATTAAAATACAGAATTATTTTTATTACTCACTCATCTTTCCCAAGCCTGATACTTGGCACACCATTTGCTTATGAACCTTAGCCCCCAAGCCCCAAGGGACATTCTTTTACTGTACCATTGAGTTGGCAGCTATTGTTCTAATTTCCCTACTGATGAGCCAAACAGTTAATCTGTTTTAGCACACAATGCATAAAAGGTTTCATTTCACTCCAGAAGAGAGAAAGAGACACTTATAATCACTGGGCATTCATATTTGAATGACAGCTAAACATAAAGGAACATCAGGCATGCAGCCATCTGGAAAAAAGCTGGTATTCTTTCACATTATCTGTTCTCAAACCTTTAAGACAAAAGGGTCAGAGGTTGGCCCAAGACTTCCATTTAGTAAGATGCTCATTTCAAATCCATGGCCATTAATAAACATTCTGTCAGCTCCACAATAAAAGACAATCAGCTTCCCTCTCTTCCCATTTGATGCTTCTGAAAGATGGCTTCATAATAAACATATACATGCACACTTAGAATTATTTTATTTACCAGAATAAATTGTGTGTGCCTGCTTAGAAGTAACACATTTTTAGCTCCAAATGAAAAAAGGAACATAGTTTACTGGGCTTTAATGCATAGTAATTGAAACATCCATTTTAATACAAAAGACAAAGTAGGCAGTCAACCTGTGCTTATTATTAAAATTACAATTTTTCCCCATTTAAGTTATATGAACCCCAACTGGAGATATTAAATTTCTTACAAAATGCTGGGGAAATCCCATAATATAGAACAAAATCTAACTGCCTAGCTTTAAAACAAAACCCTATTTTATGTTGTATATATAATTTGAAAATGCCTTTTAATCCTTCTATTGTCACTCAATAGTCAGTTTTAGGGGAAAAAGAATGGCGATTCAGTCATCCCTAAAAACTAAATTCTACCTTAAGAGAGCTATTTCAACACACAGAGACAATCATAGACTTGGACAGTTTATAAAAATGGCTGAGTCGCAGCCCCTCTATAAAGAAGTTCTAGTAACTACAGGCTACATTTCCCTGGAAACAGTCTGTAGTTGCCTCTGGCCAAGAACGTATCCTCTCTTGCTGCTGGAACAGCCAGGAGAGAGAAGTCCCTCATGGCGTGTTCCCAGCTCCTTTCTCCCTACCCCAGGCATGGAAGTCTGAATCTCACCGTCTGTACACCCAGGAGAAAAGGGCTCTTAATGAAACTACTGATCATTGGCATCAGCACCTGCGTCAACAAGGATCCACTAAAGCATCCACTCTCACCATTTCCTCATGCATTCTTCATAGTCACAATGAGACAGGGAAGAGACCACTCAGGATAGCAGTGGATCAGTGGCAGGCTAGAAACCAGAGCTCAGATTCTCAAGAAGCAAGTCCCCACTTCCCACTCCCCAATCAGCCCACAGGACCCAATCTTTCCTGCTGAACCTAGGGACCCTGGTGGGTTTGTTGCCCATATTAGCATCCCGCCCACCCCCCCGCCAGAATGTTGCTGCCATTCCTGGTGGGAGTTAGGGAGAGGGTATTTAGCTCCACACACCTCCCATTCTTCTCACTAAGGAAGCTGTTCTGCAGAGCTGGGTCCAGGCCCATCCCAAAGGGCAGCCCTACGGGGAAAGGGTGCAGAGAGAGCTCACAGACAACTTAGAGTGTTGCTATAATGGTATGTTCACAGTAGAAGGAATTTCTCTGCCTAGGGCAACCAAGAATTCTAATATACCTAGGACACTCCCAGTGTGCACCTGTGGTCCATACATAATCATTAACAGCACTCCCATTTACTCCCCAGTCTGAATGAAGACTTCAGTGCAAAAGTCTTTATGCTCTGGTTTCCAGAGGCCACAGAAAGGGCTGGGCCATCTCTACTTCACTGGCTCTGGCCTTGGTTTCTCGTTCTCTCTCTCTCTCTCTCTCTCTCTCAAGCTCTTTTGGATGCCACATTAAAAACAAAGACAACTTATAAGATGTGATTAAAATTTTAGTGTAAGACCAGGTAGTATCTATGAAGCCTCACTACAGGGCTCAGGGAAGATGGATGCAAGTGAGACCAGCAGAGGCTTTGAACAGGACTCTGTCTTCAAGGAGTTGCATGTAGTTGGGATGACAGACAGCACATGTTCATGTGGTATAATTAGGGGAGAATATAAGAAATTCTGTCATTATGTAGCAAAACATATATTAAAATGTAAGTGCTAAAAGCAGAGTGGTTGGGAAATGCTTATAGGAAAGGAGGGGACAGAGCTGAACCTGGACAGATAGATGGGGAGCAGAGGCATCGATGTGCGAATAGATATTAGAGAAGATTTACACAGAGACTGACCTGCTTAAACAGTATTCATGTTGGAGGGTAGCAGTAATAAGATGGGGTAAATAAAATAGGACCAAGTACCAGGAGGCCTCAAATGCCACTGTGCTGATTTCGAACTTGACACTGATGTTCCTGAGAGCCAGGCTTTCTAGCATTTTCAATACTGGGAAATGAAAGCTTCTGCAGAAACCAATAAAAAATTCCAGCAATAAATAATGGTGAGGGCCTTCCCCAAGATGAATTCCTATGATTCAGTCCTTGAATTAAATACACAGGTTACCTGCTTACACCAAAAGTTTCAGAACCCTCAATATTAAAAAACCGTGTTGTTATAGGCCAGCTTTATCTCATGTGTATGATAAATGGGTTCCTATAACTCCCTCATATTGTTTAGCTTGTTCTGCATGAAAGAATTCTAAATCTGACATGACCAAGAAAACCCACCTAAGTCCAATTCACTGAACTCTACACAGCAATGTGAGAAAATTGGTTTGGGTTCTACGTCAGATACCGTGTCTTGTTACAGTGTGTTTTTTTCTACTTCAATCAATATCACAATAATTCTAATATGAAAGGTGTGTGAGCAAATAAAAAACCAATTGAGATGACCCAGGACCTGCTAGTCTCCCTCAGAGCAAAACAGAAAACGATTATGTTGGAGCTGAATGAACTTATTTTAGTAATTCAGGGCTTTAAAAAATGAATTTAGAATCGGTGAAGTGTTGGGTTTTTTTGTTTTTTGCGCTTTGAATCCAATACATAAAAAACTACTTCTTGTATTTAAATGTCCTCATAAAGTAGTCCAAATATCTTCCCATTTCAATTACAGGAGAACTCCAAAGAGAAAGTGTCTATCAACAATTCCATTTATCTGTGGACAATTCATTGCCTACAATGGATAACAGCCCCCTAAAAGTAATTAAGGTAGATGGAAAATAGAAAATTCCATTTTTTTAAAGATTCACTCAGTTTTAAATAATGCAGTAATCTGAGCAGAATTAACCATCATAAAATAGCTTTTTATCTTCTTTATGTCCTGTAAAAGATAAGATTTATCCTATAAGCATCTATCTTAATGAGCTTTCTGGCTTTTCCATGTAAGTTATGTCTACTCTGTCCTACTGGCATATCCTCTACTGCACCATTGGCATACCTCCCAGTGCTGAAAAAAAATTACAAACACACACACAATTTTACAGGACATAAAGAATCAGTAGCTTCCTAAATTTGTTTCCATTCCTTCCATGTTTATAATTGCAGGTATATAATATGGTCTAGTTCTGTGCCATTATCCAGCACCCCTGTATACCTCAGGAAGAAATCGCTGCATACTCTAGACCCGATTTCTCTGTGAGTGGACAATAGAAGTAAAAAAATTGTAAGAACATGTCATATTTACTAGTGTTAGTCACATGTATTTTTAAAATTAGGTAATGGTACACAATGTTTAAATTTTAATATTTTTTATATTTAATATTTACTATTAATCCATGCGCTATGTCAAAATATAAAATTTCCCAAACACTAAAAACAGTCCAATTAACTAAAAGATAACAGACACGCCAAGAGCTGACTCCCTGGCAAACCTTCCTGGTGAATTTATTGGAAAGTAAATTTATGGAAGTCATAAATTCCAGTCCTGCGTGCTCTTTCTGATTGTGAAATCTATCATTAACCACAGATTCATTCTGAGGAAAAATAAGGTCAGAACACATTACTGGGATCTGTAGTTGGCAATTCAAGCAAAAGGCTGGAAATTGAGGACCAGTCCTAACCCTCCTCTGCTGGTAGCCTTGGGGAAGCATTCAATCTCTTATTATTTAAGCAGCTTCATCCCCCAAACAAGGGCAAGCCTTTATTACTTAATTACTCTCAGAGAAGTTCAGTGGGATGGGTTCTAGTAGATGCAGGTCTTCAGGTTATGACCTGCAGAAATACAAGTGCTGATACTGATGTCACAGTAAGGATATACTGTTGAAAAAAAACACTCCTGACAGCTCTGGCATCACTAATTGAACCCCTTTGCCATCTCTATTGATTAAAAGAGTGTCAGGTATGCACTTACGATGGAATTAACCAGAATGTCATTAGAAAAGGAATATGGTATTGTATTTATTTTAATAAAGCTCCCTTTATGACATCAGACTAATTATGCAAGTCTCAAGAACGCCGAGCTCTACAGGGGAGCTACGGGGAACAGCAGGAAGGCAGGGCTTAGCTCTGCTGGGTGCAGAGCACTTGGCCCATCAGGCAGAATAAATAGAATGCAGTGTATTAGAATTCCATTTTTCTTTAAAAATGCCTTTAAGTGATACAGTAAAGCAAAGTGTGTCACCTAATCCACATACATGGAAATCATCAGGCTTTAGCAATACATCTAGAAAGTATGTAACTAGTCCTCAGGAACATGTGCTTAAGATTCAGCACAGATAAGATTGCCAATGGGTCTTTTCAAACATATATATTTTATATTCTTTTGATATAAAGGCTGTAAAAATGTAAATATGTTGAATGGAAAAGAGATATGAACCTGAACTGAAATAGAATGTGGATATTAATGAAAAGGTGCACATCTATATTAAGCCTTTTGATCATATAAAAATGAACCTAATTATCTGCTTTAATGTGGTTATTCTCAAAAAAAAAAAAAAAAGGCAGTTCCCTCCTCCACCTACAATTTATGGAGAAACTCCCATAAGACCCTGCTTTATGAGCCCAGCATCCAAACACAGATCTGCTCAAATACAGGACCTCAGCACATCGGAAAGACCACGATGCTGGCCACCTGCTGGTTTTCTCTTGGGCCCATTACTTCCCTCTTTTCCTCTGGAAGGAACCACACTTTCCAAGTGGAAGTGCCAGTGCAAGGCTAGAGTGCTCTGGTGAAGAGGAGAGAGGGAAGCTCTCTCTCCTCCTCCCCCTCTGCATCAGGTGGCATCTCCAGCTCCCACTAAGTCTCTGATCCTGACAGGCAGCCCCAACCTCCACCACGGTTCTAGCTCCCTCCAAGATTGCTCTGGTATCTGGGATCCAGAAACACCATCTGCTCCCATCATCTCTTCAGTCCCTGGGGTGATGGAGCTGCTTCCTGCTGGTGCTGGTCTCAGAGTTGCCTTACTATCCCCAGTTTGCCTCACCTCTTGCATTATCTATGTCGACAGTGCCCTGTTTTCAATTCCCTTTGTTTGTACGGCCAGGAGTGGTTTCTGGACCCTGAGCTAAGAGTCAGGAGACTTTTATTTATTGAATCCTGTCTTTGCTCTTAAAACCATGTGACCTTGGAAAAAAATCATCATCTTTCTAGAACTGAATCTCCTCATCTGAAAATGAGAGACTGAACTGATGGTTGCCAGATGGGAGGGCAGCTGGGGGAGGGAAAAGGTGAAGGGATTAAGTACAAATTGGCAGTTACAAAATAGGCAAGAAGATGTGAAGCACAGCATAGGGAATAGAGTCAATAGTACTGTGTTAACTATGTATGGAGCCATGTGGGTACTAGACTTATGGGGGGGTGATGTCATAAGTTTTATAAATGTCCAATCATTATGCTGTACACCTGAAACTAATATGATATTGAATGTCAACTGTGATTGAATTTTTTTATTTTAAGTTAAAAGATAAGTATTTTTAAGGCAAAAGTAAATAATAAAAATGAAGGACTGGAGAGCTTTTAAAATCACAGTGTCTAGGTCATACCTCCTGCTAATTCAATCAGAATGTCTAGGGGCAGGAATCAGGCCCCAGTAGTTTTTAAAACATTCCCCAGGTGGTTTCAATGTATAGCAAAGTTTAGTTAACAACTGCATTAGAAAGCTGGAATGTGTCTCGGGCTTTGTAGGATATTCTAAGATTTACATAAGAATAGCACATTTTCAGAAAATGACTTTTCTTGTTCTTAGTGCTTCTACTGTGCTCCTCACCAACCATCTTCAATTTTACCCTTTACTTGTAAACAATATGTATATTTAATCCAGGTAATGCACTATATTCAATATCTAAATATTCAATTATCAAACAAATTCCCAACAGCTAGACTGGCAAGTCGTATCATAACACCTTAAGGAAAAGGCCAGAGATAAATTTAATTTCAAAGTCCCTTGGTCAAAGTCAGCCCTATATCCCCACCTCCACCTTGTTCTCTTTGGAGCCTCCTGCTGCTTCTGCCTTCTAAGTATCTGAGTCTCATTTTCCTCCTCTGCACCCTCAGGTAGCCAAATTCAACTCCCATGAGTACAGAGCCCCTCTGCCTTGAATCTAATCCCATGAACTACATATTCCTGGATCGAGCCGAGCCTCGCTCCACAGGCCTCCCTTCCCCTAACTTCTGGTCTCCCTGGCACCTTCACCAACCACTCCCAGCACTGCTCACCAGTGAGCTCGCATGGAACATTAACAAGCAGCCATCACTGGCACTGACAAGTGACAGCGAGAGAAAATTAGTCCTGAAAATGTTTGTGTCAAGATCTGAGCAAGGTTGAATGATGTGATAAGTCCGCACTGCTACTTTTCATCAAAGAGAAACCTGATCAACCCATGAAAAGAATACTTTTAAACCACAAATAATGACACTGTAATTCTGATTCAGTGCATCTGGGGTGGGCCAGGAATCTCTTTATTTAATAAATACCCAAGGGATTCTCACATGGGTGGTCCTTGGACCACACATTAGGAATCATATTATAGGTATACAATGTATCGCCTTTAATGAAGCAAATGGCAGCTATATGGATATGAAGAGACTCCTGTTAAATGCTTCTTTCCAGCTGTGTTAAAACCTTCCTTCTACAACTAAGTGCTGGCGGGGACACGGCCAGCCAAGGGATCAGGGAGAGCAGAGAGGGAAGGATGGGGTGGGGAGGAGCTTCCCCGGAATCCAAGCCTGGTTCAAGCTCTCCAGTCCATAAACCAATCTGCGTATCCTACCCATCCCGCAGAAGAGACACCCTGAGGTCAAGTGTCACCTCTTATTCTTAGCACCCTCGGGGGATACAATAATAAGAAGTAAAAAAATCAAAAAGGTGCTACATACTCTTCTCGCTCAGGCTTGTGAGGCGTTCTGAGCATGTCACTCCTAAACAGGCCATGGGCATATTATTTTGAGTTGAAGACCCTGGAGAAACAGCAGGTGCAAGAAGGGAACTCGGACCCTCATTTTCATTCCTGGCAGCAAGAGAGGCTACTCCCATGTGAAGGAGGCCTGCCTAAACCAGGAAAGAGGAACCAGGGCGCAGGAAACCCGTACAGGCAACCCCTATTAGACTAACCTTCATCACCATCCTCACTCCACCACAGTTCACTGCCCCAGCCCAAACCCCTCTGCCTGATCAGGTCTTCACAAATGTATTGTTTACTTGTCTAAAAGATATAAAAAACTTTCTGCTCTGGTCACTCCTTTGGGTGTCTCTTCTCTAGTAAAGTCTCCCATGTGTATGTGACAATTTAATAAAAAGCTGCATGCTTTTCTCCTGCTGACTTGTCTTATGTCAGTTTAATCCAATCAAAGACCCTAAGAGGGTAGAGGAGAATTTTCCCTCCCCTACACTTGTTTCCCCGCCTTCTTAATAGTTAAGAACAAACTAATGCAAAGAAAGAAGCCACGGATGAAAAGAAGTAAACGCTGACCTTCCCTTACGAAAAAGGAGTCAAGGGTGCTAGGAAAAATGCCCACCCTCTCCTGGGACAGACCCCTGCAAGGTCGGCCCTACGCTCAGCAAAACGTAGCAATAAAACTTCTCTTTGGAATCACCAAAGAGTAGAACAAGAGGAAACCTCACAAAGGGTCTAGTCGTGCAGGGCAGGTGTTTGCACAACCTGTGCAGAGCTCCAAGGGTGCTCGGAGGTGCCTCATACCTCTAGGACATGTGGGGTGAGCGGGGACTGCAAGCTGCCACCACCACTTCCCCAGGACAGAAAATCAAAAGGGGGGAAAGCAGCATTTACCCAGCAACTTCAACACGCCAAACCACTTACATGCATCGCCTTATGTAAAACTCTCAACAGCTCTAAATTGCAATTATTATTACACCCACTTGCATATGGGGAAACAGACTCAGACGGGTTGCGTAGCTTCACCCACAATCACAGAGTTGGGAAGTAGCATGTAGGATCGGAACTTGGGTGGATGCAATTCCAAGTTACTTCTCCCATCAAGACCTTTGTAGGCTGCAACCAGACTGCCTAGATTAAAATTCAATATCCAACTTGCTAGCTGGGTAACCTCGGGCAGCAAGGTAACTAATCTGTTTGTACCTTAGTTTTTGCATCTTTAAAGGTGGAACAGTAATAGCTCCAATCTCATCGAGTTCTTGAGATGACTGAGTGGGTGAACCCATATAAAACCCTTACACAGTACCTGCCAGAAAGTAAACACTCAAGACATGGGCTGTTGGACTTGAATCCCTCCTCCCCCCCATACCTAATCCCTGTTTTCTATACTTATCTGCCAAAGTTCATTTTCCCCCACCACTTCGCCTTTCTCCAATGAGAATGTGTGTGTTTTTTTCTAATAAAAATCCATATAACCATTCAAGTTCAACATTTTCTTTGTAAAGTAATTACAAAGCATCTATCAACACATAACAAGGACACAGCAATGTTTTAATGACTGTGGAATAAAAAGCTAAGAAGGTAGAAGATAGGACATAATTTACTTATAAACTTATATACAACTTGATACCTAAAACCCCTGTAAGGGATTAGATGACCTCGGAAAGAACAGTCAGGCATTAGCACAGAGTACACAATCCCACAACCGCCGAGCTCAGAGCACTAACGGGGCAATTTTCAGTTCCCCCAAACCTGTCCCCTAATTAAACTAATGGGTTTAAAATAAGTTAGACTTCCTATGGATAAAGTCCTTAATGGTCCACGGTTTGACAAAAATGTAGGAGGATACATCCATGGGCTTGCATTTTATTAGAATTAGGGAGTCATAATTATAACACACAATCTGATATTTAGCAAAGGAAATAAGGCTTTTCAAAGCAGAACCACCAGTCTGTCTAACAACTTTGAAATTCATCTGGTAGACGTGTCATCTGTCTTCCACAAGAGCACTGTGGTTTAAAAACATACTTTAACAAAACACATTACTCCTTCCAAATTTATGACTGCTCTTCCCCCAGTTCCTTCCCATGGAAGGGGTTCATTCTGTGTCACACACATTGTTATTACAGGGTTTGACAAGATCACAGCCTCTCCTACAGAGCCCCACTCACACCCCCAGAGGCGCGATCCTGCCATATTCTGTGAGTTAATAAGGTCAGGTGTGAACAATACTTAGAGTATACTTTTAAGAAAACAGGTACTTCCAAATGACACCTAGGAAGCAGAGACGTACACAGGAACCTGCACGTCAACACAGGTGACGTCCAGCATGATCATGCCCCCTCACCTGAGTGGGGTTATTTGTATGTTTGCTTTGTTTTGTCCAATACAGTACTTTCAATATCCCATATGCACCTGGCTGCCTCTGTGATGAGTGACAGGACTGGCCAGGGTCAGATGACAGAAAACAGGATGCAAGGCGGCAGAAGCTCGTAAGTATTGGACAAAGACCGTGGCAGAGCCCCGGGTATGGCTGCAGGTGTGAGTCATGAGGAAGAGCAGAGAGCAAAGGGGTGGCAGCCATCCTGCTGGGGGACCAGGAGACTCACTCTGGATGAGAGCAAAACATGGGATCTGAAGGCGGGTGTTGGTCCAGGACAGCAGATGATACTAAATAGAGAAAACACTCCCCAGAATTAAGGGCTGCCTCCTACCCGGTCCTCTCTCCCTCTAGCAGGACCCTTCCTTATAGGGGCTTATAAACACGTTGCTCTGCCTCTGTCCCTTCACTTTTCACACCCACCACCATACTTATCAGTTCCCACGTCTGCCTTTTCCTCCAGAGTCTAGACTATGAGCCTCTCCAGGTCAAGGACCGGCTTTCTGTAAACGCGTGATGAATGAGTGAAAAGGCAGGACTGGAAGGGAAGTCTCTTTGAGCCTGTAGGTCAAATTAGATCAATCTCATAACAAAGACATTCAAGGGAACACAAATATCAAAAATTTATTGATACACTATTAGCTTGTTACTTTTATAACCAAAGCCTAGCCTTCAATTCATTGTCATGAGGGCAGAGATGGGGGAGAAAGTATAAAATCTAAGAGCGAAATGAGAAATGAGTGTACAGCAATCTTAGCTATTACAGTCAAGCAAGGAAAGATACCTCTTCCCCCTCCACATCCTTGCCCCCCACCCAGGGGCCTACTGTGGGCAGAGGGGAAGAATGAGCTATTGTTACATTCTCGCAGCTAATCTAAGAGCCACACATTCCAGATTGGCTTGACCCTGACTCTCTGTTGGAAGAAAGCTTTGTGGTAATAATTTCCATTTGTTTAGTCTGTAGTTATACTTGCATACTTAATTGCCCAAATTAATCACTTAGACCAGTTCAACTCAAAATCATACTTCTCCAATTTTTCAGGTCATAACATTTCCAAGAATCCTCTGACACCAAGTATAACAGCGCCAATTTCCTCAAATGAAGTCCAAACTTACTCTTCCTTAACACAGAGCTGTGTCAAGGGCACTTCCTCCAGAACCATGCTCACCTCGCTGCAGCACAGCTCTGCTCACGTCACTCCCTGGTCACACTGGGAACTGCCAGATCTGAACATGATGGGCTGCTGCCCAGGGCCACCTACGGCCCACGAGAGCCCTGTGACTGTGGACACGGCCCTGGGCCTGGCTAGAGACCCGGGGTTTTTTCTGTGAAGATTATAATAATATCAACCCCATTAGATTGCTCTGAGGATTAACTGAGCTCATTGTGAAACCCCTAGATTAGTGCCTTTATAGAATTGGTACTCAATATATGGTAGGTAGCCATGATTCTTATTGACGATTATGATTTCCTTTTATCTCCCCTTACCCAGCCTGCCCTAAAAAGGCCACTTTTTTTGCCTCAGATGGTATTGGACCTAGGCTTCTTTTACGTTTCTCTTAAAACAAGATCCAGTGCAAAGGCACCTCCTCCCTCAGGAGCCTTCGCACCTGGGTCCCCCCTCCTCCGCACACCAACGAATGAGCATCTCCTCGATCTGCCCCAGTGCCTAGTCTACAGCGTTACTGTGATGACGCTTTTCTGCCTCTTTATCACCAGTGACGCCCTCTCTCATGGAACACATGTTTCCCCCCTCATGGGTGCATATGGTGAGCTCTTAACTATGATCTGTGGAAAAATCCACGAACAGCAAACTATCAGGACAAACGTGACACTTTCACTGCCTAGGGGAAAACGCCAGACTTCAGACACACACTTTGAATTTTTATAACCTGTTTAGTCCTTAAGGTTCTGCATCATTGGAAATGGGGGTGATAAATCAAGCACCCAAATATTACATCATTATAATAAACTAGTTTACATCTTTCTCATGAGACAAGAATTACTCATGCTCTTACCTCTTTGGTAAGTACATTACCTGCTGTGTTCTGAATCTGGCACATGCCATCTTATATGAAGTCACTTTTATGCACCACATACACACACACACACACACAATGTACAAAGAAGTGTTCCCCCCACACAGAGATGCCCAGAGACACACACTCCGGACCATACTTCAAACCCAGCTATATGGATGGACTTAAAAATACCATCCTCCTACATTCCAGAAGGTGAAAGGTCCTTTAACCTGGAATATGTAATGCCAGGAGTCCATTCAAGCACACTGTTTAAATGAGAATGAATTCAGCCCATGGAAAAGGGCTCTCTAAGCCAGGGCCCTCCCTACTACAAGTTTATTATCAGTTCCACCCCCCCTTCTCTTTTTACTCTCCAGCCTACAAACACCTTTTGTGTAATTTTAAACTAAGGGCACTGATTCCTATGAGAGAAAAGGCACGACTCAAAACACCCTACACTAGGATTTCGCAATTAGCATGCCGGACCTTTTGGTCGGTAATTCTTTGTTGCGGGGAAGACGGCTGGCATTATCCCTGGCCTCGACTAGATGCCAACAGTACACTCTCACTACCTGTCACATCCCAAAATGTACCCGGGCACTGCACAACGACCCGAGGGAGCAAAAGCATCCACAACTGAGAGTCAGTGATCTAAACAAGCTGTCACTCTTTGCTAACCATCATTTCAATTCCCTTTAAGAACGGCAGGTAATGTAGTTCTGAGGCAGAAGACCAAGGTTCTTACCTCCACTCTACTCCAGGGCCGCTGTGCAGCCACGACTCAGGCATCCTGGGCGTGGAACCTGGTTCTGCCGCTTTGCCACCAGGGTGACAATGGAGTGGACACTTAACCTCTAGGCCTCAGTTTCCTCAACTATAAAGTATGGATGATAATAATCAGTGTTCCCTAAAGTTGTTGTGAAGGTTAAGTAGGTTAACAATGGAGTGAGTGTTCAGCCCTTGTCTGGCAGGTGGAAAGCACTCATTAAACGCTAGCAGATGCTATCGGCATATCCCTAAACCCTCTATGCCTCAGTTTCCTCATCTGTAAATTGGAGAGGTGAAGTTAGAAGTACTTTGCTTTTGCAAGAATTAAATGAAACGACAGAATGGAAACATCTGGCATGGTGTCCTGCACATCTTAAGTATTAATGAATACTCGTTAGCCCTGGCCTGTATTTTAAGAATATATAAATGAATTACTTTGATTTCTATAGTAGAACTAAATTTACAAAGCCTGCTTACCCCACCATGCCCCAAGAAAAAAGATAATTCATGACCTGGATAAATAAATATATATGAACATATACGTAGTCAAGTTTTATTTCAAATTCTAATATTATCATGTTACATTGTCAAGCAAGTGCCTTAACCCAGCACAAGAGAAAACTACCAATTTTAAAAAGTTCCTGGCACAGAATAAACGCTCAATATATATTAGTTATACTTTTTATTGTTATAATGATCCATGACCAATCACTATGACCCACCCATGAGTACTGCCCAAATACAATACAGAGAAAGTAGGTAAGAGCTTGTAGGTGACTCCTAAATATCTACCACAACCCCTGGGAAACTGGGCAGGTGAGCAGGGGAAGAAACAGGACAGGTACATGTGGAGAAGCATCATAGGTGATTCCATTATATAATATAGCCATTTCACTTACATGCACACGCGTGTACACACACACCTGATGCTGTAATGCTGAGGACCACTGACCTACAGAATCAGCTTCAGGTATACAGAATTAACACTTTATTTTTAATTTGCAAAGCAGTGGGCTGCAACAATATACAGGTATCCTTGCTTTACAAAACACAGATTGCTGCATGAAAAGTAAGTTCAGACACTGATTCCCTCTCCCCTCAGCTCCCACTTCCCTGAGATCACAGGGAGACACGTTCAAATGTACATCATGCCCCAGGGAACCCGTGTGGAGCTTTTAGTGTAAGGTGGATTAAGGCAGTCCTGCCTTCAAAGCTAGCAGCACCCCAGCTGCTGGTAGGAGGCAAGTCCCTACCAATCATAGTCTTTTGGGTGCCTCAAGATACTGTGTAACTTTAAAAAAAATAAAATCTTCAAGTCAAATATTCAAAAATCAGACCAGAGCCTAGATGGTGTCAGGACAGCGCTTTTAATTGCTTGATTCTAGCTGGTACTTCAGGGAACTAAAATAAGAGGCAGGGGGTAAAGGAGTGCCCAGAAAGAAAGACAAGAGGTTATAACCCAGAAACCTTATAAAATGAGGGATAAAATATTTGAATAACACAGGAGCTAAAAAGCCATGTAGCAAGGCTCCCTATAAAAAGGGCGGGACTGCTTGAGAAATCACAGGATAGAAATAACAAACTTGGGTCTCTGAGGTTATCTAAGGGGCCACCAAAGAACAATTCTACTAAAGAAAAAATATAAATTAGCCAAGACCACAAGCTGAATTAACCAGGTGAACAGGGAGTTAAATAAATACCTATTCTCAGTCTCTAACATTTCACTGAAGTGCTCTCAAAAGCAATGATGAATGTCATAGTCAAAGAGAACTGGGAGGACAGCGGGTAGGGCCCTGCATCTCCAATGAAGAGGACACCACATTCAAGTCCACATCATTCAAGAGCATTTCCAGCTTAGGTTCATCCTACACAAAAGGGAGGGGAACTGCCTGTTCATGTATATCAAGTGTCAAGTGGAAGATTAAAATTTTAAATGCTTTCATAGCATCAGTACACTTCAGAGAGTCAATAATCTACATTTCCCCTTGAACTAAGAAAGAAGCCTATACATCACATAGTCCAAGCTATTTGAATACTTTTAAGCCCTTCACTATATGACTTAGGCTTTAGGGTTTTAAATGTACAGAATTTTAAAAGAAAATGCAATAAATATGTTAAGGGCTGACCACAACTGTTAACTGTTAACCAAGAACAAAGTCACTGGAAATAAAGCATTAGGAGACACACAGTGATGCATGACTATTTTCATAATTTCAGAAACTATACATGTTTAACCGTATACAGGTTATAATGAAGCCACATACCGTACTGACCTAAATAAGTTACATTTGGTGGACAACACAGAACCGAAAACCAATTCTTATGAAAATGTTAAGTTAGTCTTGTTGTAGCTAATAACTGCTTCTAGGACAGCCAGAAAGAACATCAACAAATCATAATTAAATCAATGAACATCTAGTAACTAAAGCAGAGTCACCCAAAGAGTACAGAACTTAAGCTCAGAACCATTTAATCAATGAAAAAATACTTTAAAGGGCTAATGAGATTTAGTAAAGGGTTTGCCATTTATTCATTTTATTTATTTTAGAAAATTTTGCTCCACCTCTGTCCCTTCATTTTTCATACTCGCACTGTACTTATCAGTTCCGACGTCTGTTTTTTCCTCCAGAGTCTAGACTATGAGCCTCTCCAGGTCAAGGACTGGCTTTCTATAAATGAGTGATGAATGAATGAACAAGGCAGGACTGGAAGTAAATTCTCTTTGAGCCTGTAGGTCAAATTAGATCAATCTCTTCATCCAAAGATTTTGGAGTCAATAATTTAAGGCAGCAGAGAAATCTCAAGTTCCATCCCTTCTGGGAGGGCATCTAAAATTCCAACTCCCCAAGCAGAGTGGTCCTTTCTGAGACACGATGCTGCATAGGTGAGGTGCACTGTTAGACAGAACTACAGTTACCTACCAAAGGGCAGGGACCATACAGCATTTATCTCCATTGGCTGGCAAAGTATTTGGCACATGTTTACCAGCAGGTGAATACTGGCTACATGAATGACTGACTGACTTCATGATTTTTATGTATAAATTTAAACAGATGTGCAGAGCATCTACCTAGTTAGCTCAGTTCCTCAGAGGGTCAAGCAACTAAGGTACTGTCAGAAGGGAAAAAACAACAGACTTACTGCATTTACAGAAACAATTCTGATAAAGAAATTAAATAAATATCTGCTTTAACTGGCTTCTGATGCAGTGTCTTAAAACATTAAGTCAAACATGCCCCTTCACTTTAACCACAGGTGAGATTTACCGTGGACATCAGTGAGCATCGGTGAGCACTCCTGGTTAAACATACGGAGCGTGTGGGAGCCACTGATGCGAAGAAAGGTCAGCTCCCCCCAGGATAAGGGGCCCTCTCGCCGGGTCTTCCCTCCCCACCTTTTCCCTGATGACGTCCACTGCTCCCCCTTATCCCCTCCGCAGGCTCCCGTCTCCCAGACCTCCTTCGAGCTCTTTTTATCTTCTCTTATCTCCGGCTCCTCAAGAAACAAAACGCAGAAGCCAGGTACCCCGTATTTTGGAAAGCTTTCATTTCAAAATTCACCTCTGCTCAAGAAAAGTGCTGCCCTCCTCCTGGTCAGAAAACTGACCCAGGGCTCTGTTCTCTAGGTAGCCAACCACTGTTGCTTCTGAACCTCACTTGATTTTTTGTCTCCCACCTCCCTAACCGTAGGGTACTGTCCTGGATCCAGGAGGTTACTCAAAGACTGATCGCAGGAGACTGACCTTCCCTGTCACAGTAAAGAATAAAAGTTACACAATTATGAACCACCTCCAACCAATTTTCTGCGTAGCAGTGCACTGTGAAGGCCTAGCCTTTTCCATCAGACCTCCGTGTAGCCACATCAGTAACAATGACAAACACATCATTTAATTCCGGACAGTAAGAATGTATCATAGGCCTACACCTTTATTCATTCATGTTTAAGTGGTTCAGAGTTCCTAATAATTGGATGTGAACTGAAGTTTGTGCTCCAGCTACTCATTCACTGATGTGCTTCATTAAGTGTTTTATGTATGCATAGTGCTATTTAAGGCATTATGACGGATTAAAACAAACAAGCAAACAAAACAAAACAAAGCATTCTGCTTTCAAGGAGGTTACAATCTAATTAGGGAGATGAGTTATGTATATCTCAAACAAATTCATTTCCCACATAAATTAAAGATGCAAACAAAATTTCAAGGGCTTAACCCTACTTAAGGGGTTGGAGGGTGGACTATTATGGGAGACGTATTGCTCAGAAATTGTTTGTATGGAAATATACACTGTTAATTGTAAATGACTCATCTATTCATCATACTTCATCATAAAAGGCCCCTAAAAGACCACTCCTTGGCAGCATGTAGAAGTCAGTCCTTAGAAATGTGTATTTGAAAGTAATAAATCATAGCTGGGAAAGAGCCTTAGAAATAAGCTGCTTCTGAGGTCTGAGAGTTCAAGGCCTTGCCCATGGTTTCAGAGCTAGTTCATCCTAGTCACAGAATTGCTGTGCAATACCACAGGCCCCAGACGCCAAGTCCAGTGCTTTTCCCCAAACCCCACATGGATCTACTTGTCTTTTTTTGCCAGCCAGTCTAAGTTAGTAGATATTCTACTCTAAATACTGCCTGAAGTACTAGAAATAAAGTATATAGAAATCAGAGCTAATACCAACAGGATTCATGCATCTCAGTTATAACAGCTACCTGTTTGATCTTGGGGTTTTCCCACTTCCACTCCATCCTGAACATTGGGCCCTGGACAATTTACCTACAAGACAGCTTTGAACATGTCTTATTACTGTTTTCCCTTGCCTTTGCAGTAGAACTCCTAGCCAGGCATTCAAGACTTGATATCCCTGAGAGAGGTTCCAAAACCACAACATTCTCAACTACAGTCCTCAGTAATTAAGCCCCTATTCCAGCCAGATGGATGTAATCCTGACCAGGACAACAAAGCTTGTCAGGCTCCATTCTACCCACTGTTCTTTGCCAGCCTAATCATAGAAGGAGGCACAAAGCAGTGTATTGTCTCCCCAGCATCAACTGCAGCGGTGAGGTCTGGTCTGGCCATAACTCATAAATACAGCCAAATTCTTCACCCTTCCCTCCTATACCACCCTTGGGGGTAGTGCATTCACTTCAAGTACCAGACACTCTGTGGAGGCAAGGCAGACATACTCAGAGTACAAAACGCTTTCTTTCCCACTGGGATTTGAGTTCTCTGGTTTATGACACACACTTTATGCCTCTATAGTCTTCACCTATAAAAATCTCATCAAACTTGGTTTTCTCAGAAAAGGCCCAATAGTTTGACTCCATCAGCCAAGCCTCCAGCTCAGTGATCATCAGAACCACTACTTGTAAACTTTCCCACACAGTTTAAAATTCCAGGCCCAAACATGGAAAGGCACAGCAAACATGTGGAAAAAGGTTTTGTTTTTTATGCCATCTTGACAATGCTTAGTATCCTGACCTCTAAGGCAGCAGGAGCCAGGGGCCCAGGGTGGACACAAGCATTTCCACTTAAGCATCATCTCCCCAGTTTTGCCTGCGTACTTTTTTTTATAGTGTTCTCACCTCTCCTCCCAAATAGTTCTCATCGTGACTGCATGGGACAATTTAGTGTTCAAACTGTATACCTCATAATGTTAAAGCCAAAGGGGAAAAAACTAAAATTTCTCTAAAACAATTTTTATTTACAAAAGCATATACTAAATATCTTATTATGTAAATATCTACCTAAACAACATGGCCATGACCACAAACACCAAGACACACGCCCTGAGACTGTCTGCTACATGACGGGGGAGGTCTGACTTGTCAACGGTGCATGGTCCACATTCTCCAAGTAACAGTCCCATGAATATCTGTCATTTGAAGACTACGGCTACTACACATTTTGTCTTTTTAATTTCAACCTATATGTTGATAATTTATATATAATATTATCTAAACACTTATAACCTATAACCTACTCTCCATGAATCAGAGTTTAAAGAAAGGCACTATGATTTTAAATACACCTAAGTCAGAGCAAAAAGATGTCTTATAAGGATGAGCGATCATCATTTTGGTTCTTGAAAAAATAAAAGATAAAACTGTAAAAGTGAAGACAATTCATGGTATTTAGGGAAATCCTTTTCAAGAGAGTCTAAATATGAAACTGTGAAGTGAAAGCAAAAAAGCACAAATGGGGAGGCTGCCCTGACCTTAGGGGTAAGGAACCAATTCAGCACCACCATTCCCAATGCTCAGTGTATGGCTGATAAAAAAGAAAAATACTTTCATTTAAATGTTGATATTTCTGGCATGTCACTTAAAATAGTGATATATTTGGGTTATAAAATACAAAACGAGGTCCCTAATTTTTGTTGTAAATTTTTTATGTTAATCAAATTTCCATAGTTTTGACTCCAATGGAGGTTATTTGGCTGTTTTCCTACTCTAAGCATGCTAAGAGTAAGCTGCCCCGGACCCCAATTAGTGTTCTAATAGTATATTTTAAGTGTTTTACATAAATTTTGTCGCTGCTGCTTCAGAGAAATCTTTTAACTTCAAGATTAAGATAAGTATAATCTTTTGTACTTATACATGCATCCTCCTTAGATTACCTTTAAAAATAATAATAAAACTAGGAACAGACTTAAAATATTTCTGTTGTCAGGAAAGTACAATTTATTCCTACCTTCTGTTGCCAGATCCCAAGTAGGTTCCCAGTCAATGACAAAACAGTCTTCCTTCCCAAACTTAATTCCATGGCAACTGATTTGTTTGTTACTGCTTCTTAATAAAATAAAATCTTGGGCAGAGATTATGAAAAAAATGTTTGTGAAGTTCATCGTAAGATTTGCAGACCATGAGAAATAGCTTTAACCTACCTAAGGAAACAGTGTCTGCACTCACTGTGAACATGTTTCCAACACTATACTTCAGCAAACAGTTCTCAAAGTGAGGTCTGTGAGCCCCTGTGGGTCTCAAGGCTTTTTGAGGAGGTCCACAGACCAAAACCTTTCCCCAAGTAATTCTAAAAGGCTACTTAACATTTTTTATGTCCCTTCAGAAATTTACAATTATATTTTTAGTCTTTTCAAAAATACTTCTAAATGTTCAAATATATCAAATTATAAGTTAGAATTTAATACTTCATTCCCAAATAAAAGAAAATTTATAACTATTTTATATTTAAAGATAAGCATTAGTTTAAAAGGGGAGATTAGATACTTCACACCCATTAGGGTAGCTAACATTTTTTTAAGAGAAAGAAATGTTGGCAGGGAAGTGGAGAAACTGGAACCCTATGCATTGCTAGTGGAAATGTAAAATGGTACAGCCAGTGTGGAAGCACCTCAAAAAATTAAACACAGAATTACCATATAATCCAGCAATTCCGCTTCCGGGTATACACTCAAAAGAACTGAAAGCAGGGACCCAAACAGATTTTTGCAGAGGTATCTATGTTTGTAGAGCATTATTCACAATAGCCAAAGGGAAGAAGCAACACAAGTGTCCGCCAGAGGATACATGGATAAATAAAATGTGGTGTATAGAGGCAGTGGAACATTATTCAAACTTGAAAGGGGAGGCAACTCTGATACATGCTACAACATGGATCAACCTTGGAGACATTATGCTAAAGGGAATAAGCCAGTCACAAAGGACAAGTACTGTCTGATTTCACTTTCATGAGGTACCTAGAATAGTCAAATTAAAGAAACAAATAATAGAATAGTGATTACCAGGGGGTGGGGAGGGGAAATGGGAAGTAGTTTAATGGGTATAAAGCCTCAGTTCAGGAAGATGAAAAAGTTCTGGAGATGGTGGTGGTGATGGTTGTACAGTGTGAATGTGCCTAATGCCACTGAGCTGCATACTTAAGAACAGTAAAAGTGGTAAATTTCATGATACATATATTTTACAACAAAAAGTCTAACATGAAAAAGAGGGATTAGAAGAGCTGCTTTCTCAATAGCACAGCTACAACTAAAGATACTAAAAAAAGACGAAACTGACACACCAGGGGTCTCTGATCCATGGAAGGGAAGAATCTACTAAAAAAAAAAAAAAAACCTGAGTAAAACCAGAAGTAGACAAAGACATGAAGGTTATTTTTTCCTTCCCCTTAACTGTTATTGGTAATTTACATATTGTATCTTGTGCAACAGAATATTTTCAAATAGTTAAGTTGTAGCATCATTTTGAAATTAATCACTAAGAATCTAAAGGAAAAGGAAGTGAATATTTTGAAATGCAGACATGATAAGCAGTTTTAAAATCCAAAACTGATGACAGCTTTCCCAACCCAGACATGGAAAAGCCACTGGAGCTCCTCACAGGGTAAGCTACTGCACTGCGTCAGCTGCAGAAGGGCACGCAGTAACCGAGACGCTGAGAAAGCCTGCTACAACGGACACTGCTGAACACCGGCTAGATGATGTTAATGTGACAAAGTTATGACAGTTCTGCTTCCCAGTTACACAGTAACTCCTCAAATGAAAGATCTGGCAGAAAACGTGAAGGCTGAGTTAATATCCCATCTGCAGAATTATACCTTTGCCTTACAAATGGATCAATGTACAGATATGACTGAACTTGCAGTTTCTTTGGTATGAAATGACTCCTTGGTGCTGATTCTGATGGAAGATTATTTTATATGTGAACGCCTGAGAATAAACACTGGTGCTGGGATAGTCCACATGGTGAATACCTTGTTGCACTGCTGGTGTGGAAGCAACGGTGGTGAAACCGCAAGCGCCTTCGCTTGAGGCGAGGCAGTGACTGTCCTAGCAGTCACTGTGTTCTTCACTGCCACTCACTTAACTTAAAAAGGGGGAGGGGAAACTAAAGAATGCCCTTGATGAAGCAACAATAATATTATCAATTTTAAACCCTTGATTTCGCATCTTTTTTTACCCTTTATGTGAAGAAATAGAAAGTACACAAAAAGTACTCCTGCATAATGAAATACAGTGGTCACCACAGAGAAAAGCACAGGTATGATTGACTGAGTTGAGCTGAACTAACTGGTATTTTCATGGAGCAACATTTCCACCTGAGAGACTGACTGACACACAAACTATGGTTATTTACACTCAAGCTTTAGGCAGATATTTCTCGAAAATGAGTGATGTGAACCTGGGCACTTCATGGAAAACAAATGACAGCATTTGTTGCCAATGATAAATCGAAAACTAAGATTTTTAGAAAACTTGTATCCACCCATGTGGGCTTCCCAATACTTACACCTTTCTGATGAAATTGATAATATCAATGTATGTGGTTTCTGAAATTGTATAATAAAATGTGTCAGCATTGGGAAGATCGGCATAACGGCAGTGAACCAATGTTTTCCACATGACCAATGTATGACGTTAAGAGATCATTCATGGGCCCAGCCAGGCATGGCTCAGCGGTTGAGCATCGGCCTAGGATCCAGGCGATCAGGGTTCGATTCCCGGTCAGGGCACATGCCCCGGTTGGGGCTGCAGTAGATCAATGACTTTCTCATCATTGATGTTTCTATCTCTCTCTCTCCCTCTCCCTTCCTCTCTCTGAAATCAATAAAAAGGTATATTAAAAAAAAAAGTTTTAAAAAAAGAGATCATTCATGGATATATAGGTCTATTCAAAGTACAACACAAACCAATGAATTGGAATGCAACAGAGTTTGAAAATTTCACTGGTATGATTTCAGATTCCACACTGCAACCAACTAACCTTTAAGAAACCATCACTTACTGAGAATCATTCCCATGATTATATTATATAAGATTCTATCTTGCTTTAGAGGTCCTCCTTGCTTGATGGTTCGATCAATCAATTGGGAAATTCCACATGATGTCGAACTGCAAGTGACCTCTAGGAGCTGAGAGTGGTTTCCAGTTAAAAGCGAGGGCCCTCAGTCCTACAGCGGCAAGGACTGAATTCTGCTAATAACCTGGGTGAGCGCAGAAGCAGGTGCGTTCTAATCAAGACTCCTGAGAATTCAGCCTAGCTGAGGTCCTGAATGTAGCTGGTGAGGTTCCAAGGAGTCAGCTAAGCTGGGCCCAGGATCCTGACCCACAGAAACTGTGATATAATGAATGCATGAGAAAGACAGAACCAAACCATCACTTGTTGGATTTGCACATAGTATAGAGAAAGCATATTTACAATGATCTGAAAAAGCTATTACAATGTCCCTCCCTCTTCCTACAACATATCTATGGGAGGCAGGACTTTCTTCATATATTTCAACCAAAACAGCATATTACAACAGATTGAATGAGAAAGCAGATTTGAGCCATCTAGTAAGCAAACATCAAAGAAATTTACAAAAAATGTTACACTGTGCCACTCTTCTCACTAAATTTTTCTTTTGTTTTGAAAAATATAGTTATTTTTCATGACAATAAGTGATCTTAACTTGTTATGGGCTCATTATTAAATCAATTAAACATATTTTTAATTTCTCAGTTTTAATGTCTAATTTGCTAAACAGAAATAGGTGTAGTCCACATAAAAAGCACTCTTAAGGCCCCTAAAATGTAAGAGTTTCAAAAGGAGTGGTGGGGCCAGTAAGTTTGAGAACTATTGCAACTTTTCTGTTTCCTTTGTCTCTGGCACCTGAAACACTCCTTTCCTCCATTTATCCCATTTATCTACAATCTATCCTTTTTGACATTTGGCCATGCCAGCCTACTGTGAGCACTCTTCCTTCTAAATGCCCAGAGAACTCACCTGGCACCTGGTTGTTGCTCTCTTCGTTTTCAACAGGTACATATGTCTCTCCAACTGGATTGTAAGGCCCTCAAAAAAAGGAACTGTGCTGTGGGGCAAATGACAGGTGCTCAAAAACACCCTCCTGCCTTCTCCAGGCTACTTAATTATAGTCTGAACAGGAATGCAATTCAGACAAGTGCAGGGCTTCAATCAATGCCTGATACAGCCACACCACAAAGGATGTGGGCAGAGATGGAATTCAGGACACACATGAGTCTCTAAAGGGTCACCTGATAAGGCAGATAAGATGTTTAAGTGGAAAAGGAAATAGTAAATAATATCAGGCCTAAGACCTTTATTTCTCAATAAAACAGAAAGCAAGCTATCTTTGGAACCACTTTGGAGGACAGAGAGAGACAGAGAGAGAGAGAGAGAGAGAGAGATTGATTGATTGTGAGGAATTGACGGAATTCCTCCAATGACTCTTAGTGTGAAAGCAGGGGAAATTGCATTAAATTGAATAGCAACTGTTTATCAGTTGAATTGTGTCTCCACAAAAGAGAGATGTTGATGTCCTGACCCTGGTACCTGTGAATATGACCTTATTTAGAAGTAGAGTTATGCCAGCTCAAGCTAAGGAATATCTGGGGCCACCAGAAGCTGGAAAAGGCAAGGAAGGCTCCTCACTCCCAGGCTTTGAAAGGAGCAAGACCCTGTCAACACCTGGATGTTGGACCTCTAACTTTCAATACTGTGAGGAAACAAATTTCTGTTGTTTTAAGCCACCCAGTTTGTGGTGCCTTGTCATGGCAACTCTAGAAAACTAATAAGCAATAGAGTGAAGGACCCCTCACTATCCACAGTCACATCTCCAACTAGCCCTTCCCTACCCACAGACAAAAGTGGAATAAAAATTTTTTAAAGGAAGATCTGCAATGCAAATCTAGTTGCAGCAACCAAAAAAAAAAATATTTTAACTAGAAATTCCTGAAGTGCAGTTAGACTGTAACAAGGTTCTGGGAAAATGTCTCTGATCAAACACTGCTGTCAAAACTCAAGCCTACTGAACCTTTATAAATGTGCCTTTAAATACAGAGACAGGGATTATTTATCCAAGTTGCATTTCCTCAACTCTGTGCTACAAAAGGGAGGAATCCAGAACCTAGTATTTAAAGTTACCAATACTATTACTATGTCATGACAAAAGAAATACGGCATGACAAGTAAAACTCTTTCCATTTCTCCAAAGTTTTAGGAAGCCATCCAGACTTCTAGGCCAGCAAGACTCTTAGCTCACATGCTGGGCATACGCAAGTCTCAAACCCAAGTATTATTATAGATACATAAGGCACTTGGCATTATAATCCATAAATTCATTTATACTCTTATAATGCATACTTGACTTTAGGAATTTACCTTCTGCCTTCAGCCTTCTACTTTTTCTCAATCCATAAAACAATGGGATCTTGGTGCTATGGGGATTTTTGATGACCCATCCAATGTCCTCTAAACGGGTAGCCTCACTGGTTTTCTCAATATGGGCCCTAACCCTTTAGTTGACATTGAAATTAATTCAGTGTGTCCCAACAACTTTTTTTCAATAAAAAAATTAGACTAAAAATATCAGAGGGAGTTATTCACAGTGAGGGTAAGTACACTCATGAAACTTTAATTTCAGTTGCATATATGTGTTGTGGGTACTGGGTGATGAAGGAAAATCTATTATTACTGCATTTATCAGTGAAAACCCTGGCAGGAAACAGATGGTTCACTCAAATTAGCCACTTAGGAGTTTCACAAAGAAACTATTTATAAAGGTTTGCATAGGGTTAAGGGAAAACATCAAGGAATGGTGCTCTTAACAGTGGTGAACCTTTGCCATCGTCTAGGACCCAAGGCGCCGGAGAAAGGAGCAGATGCCAACCCAGTGAACAGAGGACTACGGGGAGGGTTGCCTGATAGGAGCTACGGCCTTCAGTAAAGAGAGGCAGCCAACCAGAGTGACCTGGCAGGAAGGGAGCTGCCCACACTCCCTTATTCCGCTGCCCCCCCCCCCCCCATGCACAATGGCTGACCCCACCTAGAAGCCAGAGAGCTAGAGATTCCACACTTCTCAGTCTTTCAGGTCACAGGGGGCTGGAGGAAGGCCAAGAGCTCACCTGGAGGAGCAAACAGAGGACTTCCAGCCACTTTGAATATCACAAAATTCTGAAAAGATGCACCAGGATAGTCCATGCATCCATCAACTTAGTCTGAACACTTGTATTTCTGGATGCCACATTTTTTCCACATCTGCCCTCAAATCCCAATCTTGCACCGAGGCTCTAATCCAATGCCAAACAACTGATGCAAAAGATTAGCATCTTGATGAACTCATGACTTAGGATCGCAGCCAGGCCCCAATACCACCCAGCAACCCCTTCATCCATCCTCTCTCTCCCACCTCTCCTATCCCTATCTAGAGGTCTCCGAGAGAGAACAGACTATGTCTTACTTGTCTCTGTATCCCGAGGCCTTGGAGCTGAGAACATGGGTGTAGCCATTGAAATGTCTGTTGAACTGTGACTATAGAAACCTCACACTGCTCCTTCTCCCCATTTCCATCCATAGAGAGTCAACACCCAAAAGTCTGATTACTCTGTTCCTAAATTTCAAAGGCCATTTCCTCTTCTGCTTCAATAAGTGTAACCTCTCCTCCCACAGCAGGGACATGGGCCAGTTTCTCCAGCTCCAGTCTCGGCTCCCTCTGTTTCCATCCTACAAAGTAAGCCTTACAAAAAAGCATATCACACATTATCAGCTCCCTCAAGCTCTTTAGCCAGTCATAACAAAGGCCTCCTGGCTCTGACCTGCCTTCACCTTACGGGCCTCATCCCCTCTCACCCCCTCCCACAGTCACCCTCGGGAAATATTCCATAATAGTCTCCTCTTCTTCTACTCAAAATAACCACGAGTTTATCTTCAGTCAGACGCACGCTGCTCCCTGCTCTCTCTGTCCCCTCCCCACCGTTACTGAACTGGCAAATGTCCATTCATCCTTCAAAGCCCTGCCTCAGTATAACTCTCTCAGGGAAATTTGTACGACATCCCCCCCCTCTCTACTCCAAGCAAAAGCAAAGCCAGAGAGTCATTCCCTCCCTCTGCCCAGAGCTCCAGGGCTCCCCTTCCACACGGTGTTCTTTATTCACATTGGTCTCTCTGCCCTTTTAGTCTAGAAGCCTGACGGAGGCAGGATCTAGGCCTTACTCTATATCCCCAGCACAGAACACAAGGCTTGACCTAAAGTTGCTCTCTAAATCTTCTGACTGACTGAAGGGACATTTAGATCATTAGACTGCTACAGACAACCACAGCACAGCATCCACTACTTGGAGGTCCGACTAAAGACTCACTGAGAGCACAACGTACTTTTTTATGTGACACAGATGGAGTGATGGGACTGCAGTTATTTCCCATCCTTCTTAAAAGGCAGGTGCCCCATTGTCTCTGTGTCCCTTCCCCAAAATAGGCCACCTACCTGTAAAGAGGAAGGAGTACAAATTATATCTATACATCCCTTGTCAAAAACCTGTTCTGCTTAGAGGTCACTCTTTCTACGGTTTGTGTTTCTACAAAAGCATGGTGACAAAACTTACCCTAAATCCCCTAAAGCAGGGGTGGGGAACATCCAGCCCGTGGGCCACATATCACTTGGTCTGGCCCTGCCAAAGGCAGACGCAGGCAAGACTCAAAATTCAATAAATCTAGGAGCTTTTTTCATAACTAATTTTTAAGTTGATAATTTTGTATGGCCCTTGAACGATGTTATAAATATCCAAATGGCCCTTTGCAGAAAAAAGGTTCCTCACTCCTGCCCTAAAGAGATATCAGAAGTCTATTATTGGAGGTCTCCATAAACCCTTAATTCCTTAATTTCTGCCTCACATAAAGCAATAAAATGGGTCTGATCATTTCCCCTGTCAATGTGCTCCTCTGGTCTTGCTGGTAGTGGCTTAGCTAAGAGTCACAGACATTTCTGTTATCTGCCTCGATCACCAAGTGGATCCCACCGGCTCCTCCTCCAAGGCCCAGGACCACCTGGTGAGTTTAAGCACCTCACCTGGAGGCAGAGGACAGGGGCAGTATAAGGTGAATTTGTCTGGATGACACTTGGCACTGCATCTGATAGGAACTCAACTGAGTGAAACCTTCTTAACCAGCTGTCTCTTGGTATCCACAATTCCAGCTCACTGCAATCCAAAAAGTGAGAGCTAGCTATCTGAAGAAGGGTTGGGCCCCGAGAGGGGAGGCAGACCTAATTTGACAGCCCCTCAGACGCAGAAAGGGTGCCTTTAAAAAATAAGGAATCCATCCAAATTGAGATCATCCAGAACTGTTTTTAAAATCAACAGGAAATTAATGAATGGGATTCTGAAATTGAAACACTGTTTAAATATGAGACAGCACTTCACGAGTCTTCAGGAAGCAGAAACACGATGTTCCTCCTTTGAAAGTCCGGAACTACTGAGCACTCATCTCAGAAACCTGAGGAGTGAGCCAACCTGTCAGAACGCACAGCTGTGATTTATGACAGTCAGCGAGGCAGATATAACCCACGCTAGACCACTGCCTGCCACAAATGCGATGTGATGAGGTGCTGGACTGTAATCAAGAGAAAGGTTGCATTGAGTCTTTTTTTAAAAAAAAAAAAAAAAAAAAGAAAGAAAACTCATTCCAACTATAATGATTCCAAACTTACAAAACACTGTGTTGAATACAGGTCGGTCTCATATTTACGAAAGAAAGTGACGTGAAATTTAGCATAATTTAACAAGCATTTATGGTATTCATACTCTGTTATCAGGTACTGCACTCAAAACAGGAGAGGGAAATTTAAAAAACCCACTCTTGGTTCCTGAGTCCTCACAGTAGAGTAGGGATTGCAGAGCGACCGCAGTATGCGGCAGAGCCCGGCCAGCTGCTCACCTACATCCACGCGGACTACTTTCCCCAGCCCACTGCGTCCAGACGGGGCTCACGGCGAGCCTCACCAGTGGAATGCTAGCAGAAGTGATGTCTGCCACTTCCGGGCCAGGCCCCAAATCTCCTGTGGGACCCTCCACACTCTCTTTATTCGTCAGCACAGTGCAGGAGAGCTGCAGAAAACACCGAGGCCAAAGGGCAAGTAGGAACGGGCTTGTGTGGGTCTGAGCCCTACCTCCCACCCAAAAAGAGAACCCTTTGCTGTGATAAGCTAGTGTCATTTGCGATTGTCTGGCTCATTCTCGAGTGTGCCTCATCCCCCAGAAGCTGTGAAAACTCATCAAAACCAGAGATGGTGTGATTAATCATCACATTTCCATCACTGAGGCTGGCTTTGTGACCAGATACATTGGTGGCCCTTCAAAGAACTATACTTACTATTATTCAGCTCCTTGTATAATCCTCTCCCTTGAATCTGGGCTGAAGCTCTTACTTGCTCTAATAGAACATAGCAGAGCACATCACACCAGTCACAGGTCTAAGTCTGCAGGGCACCTGGCAGCTTCCATTTCTGCACTCTTTGGAGCCCTGAGCTACCATGAAAGAAGTCTTGATACCTTGCTGTAGAGACCATGGGAAGGGGCTATGTGAAGATGATCAGATGCTGAGACTACTGTGAGAAGAGAACCCGGGAACCCAGCTGTCAGCAAGAACCAAGGCTGAAGGCATATGCCCCAGGCAAGTCTTTACAGCCAACCCCCAGCTACTGAAACTTTCCTAGCTAAGGCACTGGTTTCAGGTGATCTTGCTTAGATCTGCTCCATGTTAATGAAGATGCCTATCTTGAACATCCCAGTCCCAGACCTAGAAATCGTCACACTGGGCCTTCTCCATGTATTGTTGGTTGTTATTTTAAGCAACTACATCTTGGAGTAGCTTGAAATGAAGCAAGAGATAACTGCAATGGATGGTGATGGACACGTACTACAAGAACTATTTATTCAACAAGAAATTTATCAACAGCCTACTATGTACCAGACACTCTTACAGGTGCTAGGGATTCAACAATGAACGAAACAGACAAAGATCTTTACTTGAACTAACATTCTAGTGGAGAGAGACAGACAATAAATGCAGTTAAAATAAGCAGTGTGGTAGAAAAATAAAGCAGGAAAGCAATGTAGAGGGTGGCTGGCAGGGTTATAGTTATAAATAGTGTGGTCAGGATGGTTTTGTGGAGAAGGAAGCAATCTTTTAAGATGAAAAGATAAGGGAGCCAGATAGGTAGATAACTGCAGGCAAATATTTCAGGGGGAGAAAACAGCACATAAGGTAGAGCCTGTCTGGCATGTTTGAGTAACAGCCAAGACATCACTGTGGCTGGGGAAGAGAGAGGGGGTGGCAGTGAGGTCTGAATGGTAAGAAATAGTGTCTCTGGGTTCAATGATTCATTCCCTAGGAGGACACAAGGGACAAAGCATATGGCCATTCTCCCAGCCATGACTGATTACGACAAAAGGACAGAAAGCCAAAGTAGGAAAGGGTCCTCTCAAGGTGGACTGCCAACCCCAGCAATGAGTTTTGACTACACATATGAAATGCTGTTTACCAGGGAGGCTCATGAGGGACTCAGCATCCAAGGTTTTCATGGGGGGCTGATGACATGCACCACTCCTCTGTCTAGTGCCTACAAAAGTTCTAGGCCTCCAGAAAAGAGCAGGTATTCAGCATAAACCACACAGTTTGCATAAACAATTTTGGCACAGTGAGTCATTCTCTTCAGGCAATGGTGGAAAACCTCCCCAAATCTATGCTTGCTGGTGAAGGATCAGCCTTGCAAGCAGGTCTAAGGCCAGCAGTCTCAGGGCAGTGGTGCTAACTTTCTCCTGCACAGAGTCAGGTCAGGTAGCACTTTCTAGGCCATCTAAAAGAGATGGAAGCCAGAGGACCTTGAGTAGAGAATGAATGACATGACACCTGGCTAGAACTTTAAATGATCACTCGAGCTTTTGTCTTGAGAAGAGACTGTAGCAGGGGCACCCCAACATGCTAACAGAAAAGTGAGAGAGAAGTGGTCAGATTCTAGACAAACTGTGAGAGCACAGTCTATCTGATTTGCATATTAACTGCATATGGATCATACGAGGAAAAGGGCAGTCACGGGTTATTATAAGGATTTCTGGCCGGAGCAACT
This sequence comes from Miniopterus natalensis, assembly GCF_054644295.1. Taxonomy (NCBI): domain Eukaryota; kingdom Metazoa; phylum Chordata; class Mammalia; order Chiroptera; family Miniopteridae; genus Miniopterus; species Miniopterus natalensis. The sequence goes on from NC_142088.1 coordinate 20,846,236, forward strand.
AGAAGGATGGTATTGTCATTTAGTGAGATGGGAAGACTGTGGGAGGGGTGGATTTGGAGTAGGGAATCCAGAGTTCACTCTGGGTTAAGTCAAGTGTAAGGCACTTCCTCAACGTGCAAGCAAAGGTGTCAAGGGGTCTCCTCTACTGGAGCTTGCAGCCACAGGAAAGATGTAGGGTGTCACTAAACGGATGAGATTTGGAGCCATAATGCTAGATGAGCTCAGCCAGAAGCATCTCAGTCTCGCTGGAAATGTCTAGACTTTCGCTCACCCTTCGGTTGGCCCACCATCCACCAATGCCAGGGATGGAAGATGTGTGTCTCAGGCCAGTCAGGAAAGGTGCAGACCTCGGCTTGTTCTGTAAGTCAGCTGGTTTTTGCACGTGTCTGCGTGGAGGATTTAAGACTTGAAAGGCTCTTTCTACTGCCCGTGGATACCAAAGTGTAGTAAACAAAGACGGCAAAGTCCTCAACAGAGCAGACAGCCACGTTTAGAAGAACATCAGGCAGGGACTGCCGGGGATCTGAACCTTAGACCAGCGGTTTGCAAAGGCAGCTGAGAGAAATCATCAGAGGAGCTTCGGACCTGAACTGTCCAGTAAGGTAAGCCACTTGTGAATACTTAAATTTAAATTAAAATTTAAAATTCAGTTCCTCAGTTGCACTAGCTGCATTCCAAGTATTTAAGAGCTGTACTGGGTAGAGGCCGCCCTACTGGAAAACACAGACATAGAACATTTCCATCACAGAAAATTCTATTGGGCTGCACTGCTTTAGACTTTCCAAGAGAGGCCCAAAGCACTGCATTTTTTATACACTTCAGATGATTTCAATAATCAATCACTTCAGCAAACACAGTCTCATGAAAATCTGGCATAATCACTAACCCAGCTTCCTCGAAGAGGATCTATGGCACAAATACCCTGGTAATGAATACTGGTTAACTACGCCACCTGAGCACAGTGCTCCAAACTACAAATCGGGGCTGCGATAATCCCATATGGGACAATTAATTTTGCTCAGGTGAACTAAACTGCAGCTGAAACCCTGGTCTGCAAACCCTATGCGTAGGCTACTGGAATATGCACAGGGGCAGGGGTGGGGAGAGAAGGCCCAGGGGCCCCAAACTCAAAAGCCCACCAGCAGGCCAGTCAAGTAGCAACAGCGCATTAAGTGGGCCATTAGTAAGCAAATCAGAACGAGATAAAAAATTAAGCATAAGGGTAACTTAGACTTGCTTTTGGGAGGCAATAATGCAGACCAGAGCATTCCTTCTAAAGAGAAAAGAGGTATCTCAGCTCCAACTAACAATCGCTATGTAGGAAAGTCCAGAACTGTCAGAGTTTCTGTATTGTTTTTCCCAAGTAAAAGATAGAAATCTAGATGGTTGCATGAAATCTCAAAATATTTAAACATGGCAACTAAGTCAAAATATAACACTGAGCTGAACTAAAACAGCACATCTGTGGGCCACAGCACGCCCCACGTGCTCTGTGTCTGCAAACTCAGAGGCTGTCCAATGCAAGTCAAGTAGCAGAACAAAAACCAGGTTAGAAGCAAGGGCCATGCTTATGGTGAGTCAGTCCCATCCATACGCTGGGAAGGAGATCCACACATCACGAGAGAAGAAAACTGAACAGGAAATAAAGCACTCAGGTAAGTCACTGCCCCAGAAAAGCATTTTCAATATTCTGCTCCTAGTTTATGCATAAGGAAACCTTAAAAGATGGAAACAAGGCATCAAAAGCTGAAAAGCTCAGAAATTCAAGGGTGCTGGCTTATTCCTCCACACTAGTCCCACAGAACACCACACCAGATTCCGGTTATCCTACAAGTCCTCTTAGGTTAGGATCCCAAAATTAATCAAGAAATAAGGTTATTGCTCTTAACTTGTTCAGATTGGGAAGTTGGCCTCGACTTGTAAAACAAACAAATTATTCAAAATGTATGAACGCAGAAGAGATTCCTTTTGAAAATTTTATCAAATGTTTCAGTAATAAAAAAGAGAGAGAAAGAAAAGAAAAAAAGGTTTCTCAGACAGTCAGATCCACAAATCAGCTTCTGGAAAATTCCAGCACACCCGTTTTCCCATGAACTCAATGTTCATATTATCTCATCCATTTCAACTCCTAAGTACAGGTTATTCACTCTGACCTCACTGTGTGTGTGTGTATGTGTAACCAATGTTCAATTTAAAAAATTATTTGAGCACCTGCTGAAAGAATTCATTTAGGGCAGAAATGGACAGTTGCTAATGACAGGCTGATCTAGAGATGCCGAAGATACAGTATCTGCCATGAAAACAGTTTAAAATCAAATGAGTTCATTGCTACCAAGATTAGTGGTTGTGGATTGGTGGTTCTCAACCCTGGCTGGGTATTAGAATCACCTAGAGTGCTTTTGAAAATACCTACATCCAGGCTCCACTCCAAAGCCAGTGAATGAGAATATTGGAGAAAGGAACTTGGGCATCTGTATTGTTTAAAATGTTAAATGTTAAAATTAGAGGTGACTAATAATCAGCCAGGGTTGAGCCCCTGCAGGATATAGCTCGATCACCCCTTCACCTGTGACACATAATTTTGATGATAAATTAAACTAATTACTCAATGATCCCCACCTTGACTATTTAAGAAGACAATCTTCTCTCCACTAACTACTTAACTAAACTGTATGTAGAGCCCCGGACATTGATAAACTACCAGAATCAAAGACAAGTGATCCCATAATGCTCCCCAATTCACCTCCCAACAGAGTTCCTTAAACAGGAGGGTGTGGGGAGGCTACAGAAACCTCAACGTCCCAGATTTCAGAACATAATTAAAGCCTTCCTCAGTTTCCTCAGCATCCTACCTACTTCTGGCCTCATCTGCTGCTGATTCAGCAGGTTTTCCACATTCCACAAATACCAGTCTTCTTTGTTTCCTCTCAACAAGAAGGAGAGACTTCTCTGGTGCTGCCTACAAAATCCAGAATGGCCTCCTTGGCCTTCACTTACCCTCCAAACTTTAGAAACCTTGAATCTATCCTCAATCTTGAAATCTGACTTTCTCCCATCTAAATTATTCAGGGCTCCAGAAGAAACCTACTTAACTTACATTCAGTTCCCGCCAAATTTGTTTTCTGGCCAGCACTCTCTACCTGGATGCCTGAGAGATCCAGCCCATTTTTCCATCTGTAATTAGACTGAGGAACATTTTTCATACTTGATTTTTCATACAAATATTGCAAATTCTGCAATTAGACTTCTCCTTTAAAACATATAGATCTATATACTGTAAAAGATAGCCGAGAGGAAATTGTGGATGTCCCACTTCTCCGCAAGAAACAAAATTGCTATAGTTATGTTATTGTAGCAGTTTGTAGATGGAATTGCCTTTTTAAAACAAACTTTAAAAACAAACAAGCTGGGAAAATTCCAATACATAATAACCTACTGGGCTGTGTAGTTAATGACAGTGTAAGGACCTGGAGACACAGTTCCTGGGTTCAAATTACAATTCTACCATGTACCAGGCCCGTCTCTGTCTCTTTTTCCTCCATCTGTAAAATGGGAATAACAGTACCTACCCTCAGGGGGCAAGTCATTTAATACATGTCAAGTTCCTAGAATAGTGCCTGCAGAGTGTAAGCACGATTCATGTTAGTTATGTTTATTATTATTGTATGCAAGCTGTGAAACCTTGCCATCCAGGGAAACAAGCCTTTTAAAACGTTTTCACTGATTTAAAGAAAGAAACTTAGGACAAATTATTTTTCAAATTGAATTTTGACATTTCTGTTCTTTCCCATTATTCTCGAAGTTCAATGGATAAAAGCATGGAATTTGTCAGAGTATTTCTTGACATTTTAGCTCCATTAGGAATCCCATTTAATATTAGTTAAGCTTTATTATGATTGCAATATTATTTAAAATGAAATGGTGAGAGAGGAATATTTGGGGAGGGGGAAAATATCACTTGCCACTTATTAAATTGAGATTTTAAAAGCCAAAAAAAAGGGAGGGAGGGCTTATAAGCTGCAAGTGACCTTTAAATGCCACATTCACTAATATATAAATGTAAACAGAAAAATTTAATGTCTGGTAATAACAGTAAACTGGATCAATACAATTACATTATGGGTTCTGTGATATTATAAATTATGCTTTCAGTACAGAATATCAATAGCTTTTTAACACCTTTTAAGATCAAATTATAATGCATTAAATATCATCTAGTTAGTTCCCTGTATGTTATTTTCAAGCTTATAGTTTACTTCTATTACTTAGAGAGCTCCATGTACTAAACTTCTAAATGTCTACAACTTAAAGGCATAAATTACTTTTAATAATGAGTTAAAAATAAAAATAATTCATCATCTCAGTAAGACAATCCTTCAATAAGATCTACTTTAATAATTAGTTTAGAATAATTTTGTTACTATTAACCTTAGCTTACTTTCAGGTAGTTAGTGAAATATGATTTCAAAGACAATTGGTTATATGTGCAAATTCAGTTTAACTGAATTACAACGTAAACGGCGTAAACTATTGTAACAACGGAAAAAAGCACTAGGGTGGATACTCATATAGTTTTATAGGCCACTGTATTTTCCCTGCTCTACCTCAATTCTATTAGTAAGGAGTTCAGCTTTGGGTGTTATATTTATTATATTTAATCTATTTAAAGGCCTCTCACTATACAATTCTCAATCCCTTTGCTGTTAAAGGCAACATAAACATGTGTTTATCCAGAGTAGATTTTTTTTTTCTGTATAATAGTTTTTAGTGGAGGCACAGAAGGTGCAGAGATTTTTCTTAAATGCCCAAAATATATATTTGGAAGAAACAAAATTATTTTTATGTCTTAGATAACCCATAAGACATTAAAAGAAATTATGTCTTCCTATCACTAAACTGGCCGGCACATTACTTCTACACTTCTCATAGCATGAGAACAAATATTAAAAGAACTCTCTAAGGCAAGAGTTTATGCCTTATTCTGTTTCAGGAGGGTTTGGGGCACACAAATCGTCCCATTTGAATGCCTTCAATGCCTTCTCCATTGATGAAGACACAGAAGCACAGTTTGTTACCCGAAGTTCTCGTGTCCAGCTAAGTCTTCCAAACATGCATTCCACACTTAAGAACACTCTTCCTGAGCCTCGCTTAATTTTCACCTGGTTCTGACTTCAGGGCCAGAGTTAGGGTAGTCTTGGTGCTCATTTCAATAGCCACCCATGACATGACACGCAGGTAGTCAATGTTCATGAAATGTGTGGCATTAAACTACAAACGACTGAACCGTAGACTGGTGGGTGCAAGCAAACAGCATCCTCCCACCCAAGCTCCTGCCAGGCACTGAGGGACGGCCGCTCAGGAGGCCGACCCGCCCAGGCCCCATCACTTACAACTGCCCGGGTGTCACCTGCACCCATCAACTCTGAACTCCAGGAAGCCACGTGTCCTGGGCCTTGGACACCTGAGGCCAGCAGCACCTTCACGGGTCCCTTTACAAGCGTTCCCCCAACTTCTAGAGCAGTGCTTCCCAAACTCCCACGGCCATTCCAGTCACCTGCACACTCGTTCAAAAGCGGGCTCTGAGGCAGGGAGCTTGGATCGGGTGCCAGGCTGTGCACTGCCAACCCCCAGGGACTGCCGTGCGGTTCCTCCCACCCCCCTTCGAGAAGCAAGGCCCGTTCCCTCCCAAAGACACCCGGCCACTTCTATCCGCAACACTCTAAAGTTGTGGCCGCAGGTAGCGCCGCACCGAGCTGCCTGGGGCTCTGCGTCCCCGCGGCGTCGCCACGCGGTCCCGCGGGCACCTGGCAGGCGGCCTGGCCTCGGTGCGCCCGCGGGGAGCGCGCCCGCCCGCAGCCGCGCCCCCTCGTCCGCCCGCGCGCCCCCCGCGCCGCGCTCACCGTCTCGCGGGTCTTCAGGTACCTCTGCAGCGCCTGCTGCGTGAGCTCCCGCACGCGCAGCTGGCCCTCCTTGCAGGGCACCACGATGCCGGTGCGGCCGAAGCACACGGTCACTTTCATCCTGGCCCGGGCGGCCGACGGGCCTGGCCGAACAGGTGTCTGGCCCCGTGGGTGCAGCCCCCACCCCGGGGGACGCGCGGCACGGGCGGGCCCGGAGACCCGGGGCCCTCTCGGCGGCGCCCCTCAGGGCCCGGGGCTCGCTGCAGCGCCCCCTCGCCCCAGGAAGGCGGCCTCCGGGGGGCGGGAGTCGGGAGGGGAGGCGGCGGGAAGGGCTCCCTCCCAGGCGGCGGGGGCGCCGGGACGCGGCGCGGGCGCCGGGCTCCTCCTCCCGCTCCCGCTCCCGCTCCCGCTCCGGCTCCGGCTCGGCCCGGCCGCGGCGGCTGCTCCGCGCGCGCCAAAGCGAAACTGCCGGCCCGGCCCGGCCCGGCCCTGGCTCCGGCCCTGGCTCCGGCCCTGGCCCTGGCGGCGGCGGGGTCGGCCCAGGCCCGGGGCTGGAGTGGGCGGCGGCGGCGCGGGGCCGGAGTTGGGAGGAAACTTTTGCGCTGGTCCCAACTCCGGCGGCGCGCGGCGCTCGGCGCTCCCGCGGCCCGGCCGCCTGGGCCCGGCTCTTAAAGGGGCCGCGCTGCCGGCCCGCCGCGCGCTCGGCGGCGCGGGCGGGGAGCGCGCCGGCCGGTAACCGGAGCCCGCGAGCCCGGTCCCCTCGCTCGCTCTCGCCTTGGCCGTGTCCCTCCGGCAGGCGCGGAGCTCTGGGGAATTGTAACGGGACCTGAGGCTCCCCGCGCGGGGATTGAAACCGGATCTCCTAAAGCACACTCGAGGGAACAGCTCGGAGGCTGCAGGGCTGACACCCTTAAAACGAGGGGATTGGAGCGGGATCCACCGGGAGCCCGAGCAGGTGCTTCTCGCCACGCCCACCCGAACACCCTAAAGACGGGCTGCCCAGGGGTGCTGAGGGGCAGGGATGGCCCCGGGGACTGCCAGGACCTTGTCTTAAGCACCGCGTGGCACCTGCCTTCTGGAGCCCTGAGATGGCAAAACGGAAGGGATTCGGGGCTAACTTGGCAGTGAAACCATTGCTTTTAGGGAGGAAGACAAGTATTCCCACAAAAGCCACATCCCAGACCCAGATGCGATGGCTTGTGCTTACATATATTCTTCTGAAATGTGCCTCCGGTTGTGCATTTGACGGGAAACACCATTTTTAAAGTGCTTAGGCTCATGATTTGGTAGGTGTGTATCCATCACCAACTGAAACAGGAGTACAGTGGTGCCTCGGTTCTCCAATGTGATACATTCCAGGAGACCCAGTTCTGAAACGTTGGAAAACCGAGGGATCAACAGCCGACAGGATCTTGCCCTCAGCGGGAGCCGCGTGGCCAGTTCGATTTAGGAGGCGTGTTCGAAAACCAAAGCATTTAATCCGGGTTTTCAGCGCTCATAACCCAAAACGTTCGTCAAGAGAAATGTTCGTCAAAGGAGACATTGGAAAACCGAGGTACCACTGTGTCTAGGTCGGGGTAGGTGTGGAGAAGAGTCAGCAAACACCACCTGCGTCATTCTTAGCTCACACGTCAAATGAGCTCCTTTGAGCCTAACATCAACCCTGTAAAGTAAATACTATTTTCCCATTCTGTGCATAAAGAATGGAGCTCGAGGAGGTTAAGGGACTGAGCTGACCCTGGGGTTAGTTATGCTGAGAGGAAATCATTTCTTCCCACACTGAATCTCTGGTCTCCCCAAGCAGCTTTCTCAGCAATCCAGTTCATCCCACATGATCCTCGGGGCTACATCACGTGTTTCTCTGCAAAACAGGTTTGTTCCTATGTCAAGATGCACTTAGATTGAACTTTTATTGCCCAGACAGTGCAATAATGCACGGGAGATTAAAGTAACGGGCTCATGGACTCTAAGAGTTTTAAAATTTTTTTAACTCATTCATATGTGCAATAAATATATATTGATTGTCTTCTATACACAGGACCTATAGACCGTCAGTGGCATCAAAGAGGATCATGCAAATCAAGTGGACTTGATGAAAATATATTAGTATAATTTGGTAGCAAATCCAATGCAAACTAGTTTAAATAAACTAAAGACAGAATCTATTTCCTCCTAAAATCAGAAGATCCAAAGAGCTTTCTTTCGAGGCAACACTGAACCCTGAAACCAGTCCTCAGAGGCCCCCCTCTCTCCAATCTACTGGCTCTGTGCTTCTCAGTGTTGTCTTCTTCTCAGGCAGGGTCTCCCCAAAGGAGACAAAGCTAGCCACTCCCGGTGTTGCAGGTGTACCCAGCCTTAAAGCCAGCCATCTCAGCCATCATGAAGCCTTCTTCCAATGAGGACTTGCATATCCAAGTTTGACTCTCATTCCCTCCCTCTGGTGAGATGAATGCAGCAGTGGTCACCTGCCACTAAATCATATGGACCCAGAATAGGGGAGGGGTGAACCCTCAGCAAATGGGACGAGAGAAAGCACGTAGCCTCCTCAAAGCATAAGATTGCTTCCCAGCTCTCAAGGAACGTGTAGATAGGAGGGAAGACAGGGCCTACAGATGGGAGAAGTTAAATAGAAACTATAAAACAACAGTGAATTTGATCATTCTATTGAACATTATTGACTTAGATATTTTTCCTCTGCAATAATCTTACGAGAGAGGTAAGTTTGCTAACTTCCTTTTCGACATAAGGCACTGAGGCCATGAGGAGTAAGATCACACTCTTAGAAAGTAGCAGAGGCTGGATTAGAACCCAGGCAGTCTGACTCCAGAGCCTGCAGTGACTGCTATGCTGATTTTACATGGGAGTATCAAGTGAGTAGAGCAAACAAGTAAATGAATACTAATGCTGTGCATTAGTGTGTGACCCTTACTTTTAATATCAGATATTACAAGGGTATGTAGAATGGTACAGAGCATATTTTTTGCTGCTGAAATAACTTCGCATGTTGCCATTTTTTATGCTTCAGGACTTTTCCCTTCACAGTTGCTCCAGAACCCTTCTCTTCTGTTCACATAATGAATAGCTCCTGCTCTCCTTCACACCACAAACTTCCTCTAGGCCCAGCTTCAGCCCCTCACCAATACCTAGAGCCCTACTTTGAGAATGCCCTGGCTTTGAGAAGCCCTAGGTGAGCCATGAAAAATGCCCAGACTGTGAAAAAGTTCATTCCCAGAAAGACTGGAATAAGGTCTTGTGAGAGGCAGCAGAGGTTGTGCAGTTATGAGATGAAGGAAGAGATGAAGCCAGGCATGGATATAAACAATGTATTGTGCAATCCTGCACACCAGGCAGAGAACTTTAATGACCACAAGTTAGTAATTATAAAAAGAGGTTAGTGTTTACATTTCATGTTTATTAAATAGCCAGATTTAACTTATTCAGCCTTATCACAGACTACATAGAAACATTTTATCATATATTAAGAAGTTATATAAAAGAACATAGTTGCAACACCAAGATGTTCATGCCCAGCAAATTCCTAAATCAATATTTCATGTCCCGTGGGACCTCCTGGGCAGAAAACAATAAATAATTTGCCTTGATTGAGTAACACTAGAGGATTCTGGGCCTGGGTTCCATATTCTTGTTTTGCCTGTTGGATGGGTAAATATTGCCTGTGGTGTGATATTTTCCCATTTGTTATTCAACAGCTTAGCAAGCTTTGGAGTAGCCAGTGAAAATGTGTTATGCAGAGACCAATAATACTGACCAATATTACTAGACAGCTCTGCCTTATAATAATTCTAACTAAAATGTCAGGTGCCATTAGGAATATATTGAATAAAGTATGATAATGTTTAATATATAGTTGACCGGTCATTCAGTCTAATGTTTTGCACTATTAAAACAAAAAAATATTTTCACCCTTCAATAAATTATTTATAACAAGCATTATTTATTACAAAAAGTTAATTGAATTGGAGATAATCTTCTTTCTAAGCCCCTTGGAGCAATTAGTATAATAGATTATGTTCTTAGCGTCCTTATGAAAATAGGTGCCAGAGTGATATCAGAAGAGAAGAAAGAAAAAAATGAGGGCTTTTTTTTTTATTCTTTCCTTCCTTAGCAAAGAATTTGACAAGAGTGGGTTTTTTCTTGCCATGTTTGTCTCTAAATTCCTGATGGCATTCATTTATTGACTGTTTCTTTGTTTACTGCTTCTGCAGCTTGCCTAAGGCACAAATAACAATGCTTTATGTCCTGAAGACAGTACTGTGGATTAGCAGCCTTTGGAAAGGTCCTTATTTATGCCTTTTTAATAGGTAAGACCCACAACTCTCCACAATGATTCAGCTAGACCTCCCCTCCTTATATAGAATTCCACTTTATGAATTCTAGTGTCTTGCCTTGATTTATGTTTTCTTGAATAGGGCTTGAATCATAAAATGAGTGTCTCTTTTTAAAAAAATAATAAAAACCAACCAACCCAAAGCAAGGAAACAGTGATGTTGCATTAAGAGTTGATCGATGGCTGGATGCTTTTTCCTCATTGTGTGATCTCCTCTGAAGCAGATTAGGGCCCATGAACACTGGACACTAGTAATAGGTCCTACTCAGAGTAGCAGTGGGTCCTCTCACACTAGGTTTCAATGACAGACTTAAGAAGGAAGCCAATGGCATTGATCAGGGATGCTCTCAAACCAGCACACTTGCCAGAGGATAGCTCCTGAACCGAGCTGAGGTTGCAATCAAGGGTTCTCTTTTTAATCCTACTCACTTTTCCTAAGGCCTTCTTCTATAGCTCATATCCCTTTACTTGGAGAAGTGACTTGGTGCTCATGTAATTGGCAGAAGGTATATAGACAGAACTAATATTTGGCACCAGATGCTCCAGTGTATAAAAGAGAGAAGACACAGCTAGTAGACGAGAGCTGGATAGACCTATGTTCCACTTACCGGCCACTCAGGCAACTATGGAGCCTTACTTAGGCAAGCGTCACTGTGTTCCCTTATGAAATGGGATGACAAGCCTATTTTAAGGTATAACATATGGAAGGTAACCAGTACATAGTAGGCAAAATAGATGGTCCTCTTTCACCTTTTATTCCATTTACTACCATTTCTAAATGCCAGTTATTTTCACTGGGTTTGAAACTACTTGCAAAAAGAAACAAACCAAACGATGCTTGGAAGCTACATACCATCATTGTCATCAACAATTTCTAACGCCCAAGTATAGCTTGCTCTATAGTGAAGGTGCCATACTCATAGCCAAAATAGTACAATCTGTGTTATATTTTACAGTACACATAATTTAATTTGATGCTCAAAAAAAATCCTGAGACATAGTAGTCTAGTACCTGAGAATAATTACGGAGCTGAAAGCGGTCTTGGAGATTATTTATACAACCTCCTCATTTTATATCTGAGGACACTAAGCACTGGAAAGGTCAGGTGACCAGCAAAAATCAGGACCCAGATCCTCCAGTTTACAGTCCAGTGCGTTCCTTACTTCCCTGTCTGCCTGGCAACAGAATTTAAGACAACAGCTATTTGACCAATACTCGCTCAAGCCTTTGAACTTTCTTTGGGCCAAGAGGTGACAGTAAGGAGCTCATTCTTCTATCTATTCCTGAACTTTCCCTTTCAACTTAAGATTCTGATCCCTTGCTCTTGCCACAATTGTAAATCTCAAAAAGATGTGCTACGTGTTGGAATGACTATTACAGAAAATAGGAAACCATCAAAGGATTTTAAGCAGGACAGAGACATGATCAGATTTGTGCACGGTGGAATACAGAGGACCTGGGAGACAGACAAAAGCCCCTGCTTAGTTTGTTCACTCCATCAGTCATATCTCTACTCAACAGTATTTACTCAACACCTATAATCTACTCAGTGTGAAGTGGTCACAAAGTTTAGACTCTAGTGAGAAAGACAGGTGATAAAAAACTAACCAAATGAATAAAATAGTCTATTTGCAGATTGTGATAAGGGGTAATGAAGGGTATTAACAGTCTGTGTGATAGGGTATATTGGGGAAAGAGAGAACCTGCTTAGACTGAATGAACAAGAGGGGAAAAAATAACTTTGTGAAGAACTTAGAAGAAAAGGAACAGCAATTGCAAATATTCCTGAGACTGGTATGTTTTAGGAATTAAGAGAAAGCCAGTTTGATTTGTATACTATTAGTGAGCCAGGAAAGGGGCCGGGAATAAGTTGAAGAGATTGTCTATAAGAATGGCTTCCTAAAAGACTTAGGCAGTATTGATGATGAGGAAGGGCAAATTCGAGAGATCTTTCAGAATCTGTGACATATTAAAGATGGCAAGCTTTTAGGGGGTATCAAGAAAGACTCCAGTTTCTAGTTAAGAGGTGACATTATTAATTAAAGCTAAGAATCTGGAAAGTGGGGGCTGGAATGGTGGGAAAAGAAGAGTAAGTTCAGTTTGGGACATTTTGTGTTCTTTGTGCCTGCAAGGTAACCACATAGAAATGTTTAGTTAGATGGAAACACAAGGTTTGAGCACAGAAGAGAATCTGGAGACGAGGTATTTAAATTTAGGAGTCATAGATTTGGAGTTAAACTCATCAGAATAGAGGATATCATTTTAAAAAAGAAATTTAAAATAAAAAGGCAAAGCGACTTAGACTAGAACCCTGGAAAATGCCAATATTTAAGAAGAGAGACGCCCAGAGAAGTTACACATGCATATGATGATGCCTTATTAATTACAAGTCATTGTTCTCATTCTGGATACGGTATTGTCAGTGCTGAAGATGTGAGAAGAAAGGGGGCTGCTGCCCTGGTGGAGCCGCAGCGGCGGCGAACAGGAAATTGAATGTTAGGAATGGCGAGCACGACAGTTTGGCTGGAACAGATAGGCTTCACTGGAGCGTCACATGGGATATAAGGTTATAAAGATACGGGAAGAAGGAAATGACGGAGACAGTGATTGAGAGAGAGCTGTTATAACTGGACCAAGGAATATGGACCTGTTTCACCAAAGAGATACCTCTAGATGCTTGAGCAAAGGAGCAATATGCATAAGACAGCATTTCATAGTCATTTTTCTGACATCTTCATGTATAAAGAATTAGAGCAGAAAGCCACAAAGTTGGGGAGGGTTCCAAAGAAGAATATTGCAGTAAATAACGTAAAACTAAATTTAAGTGAAATGCCCTGAGTGTGTATAGTCGTAGAATATCCCCACCTGTGCGCGTGTTTGTCTGAGCAGTGGACTATCTGGTTGCTGACTGCCCAGTCCTGCGATCCTGCGATCCTGCGATCCTGCGATCCTGCGATCCTGCGATCCTGCGACCCTGCGATCCTGCGATCCTGCGATCCTGCGATCCTGCGATCCTGCGATCCTGCGATCCTGCGACTCTGCGACTCTGCGACTCTGCGATCCTGCGATCCTGCGATCCTGCCATCCTGCGATTCTGCGATCCTGCGATCCTGCGATTCTGCGATCCTGCGATCCTGCGATCCTGCGATCCTGCGATTCCGTGCGCGGGAAGCACGGGAGCGCAGACGGCTCAGGGTCCAGTCAAGCAAACTGCAAACACACCCTCTCTCAAACAGGAGGAATTAAACACAAGGAATTAATCACACCGTGATGGAGAAGCTAAAACGCCAGGCAGGACGTGGCAAAGCAGCTCAGAGATCAGCCCCGGCAGGAAGCTGCTTTTTCTCTGGGGTTGACTGATGCAGGGGGGAGGCAGGGTTGGCAGAGCCCGGAGGCTGGGCAGCCTGGCAGGAGCTAAAGCCAGGGCGCGCACTGCCCGGCAGAAGCTGGGAGCACAGAGAGACGGGCGTCCAGAGGAGACCTGGAGCTATAAGGAGTTGTAGTCACGGAAACACAGCCAGGGCGGCGAGAGAGAAAGAGAGAGCGCCACACCCCGGGCTCTCCCTGCCCCCCAGCTTCCTCAGGGTTTCACACCCGCTGGGCCGCCGCAGGGCAGGTAGCGACGCGAAGGGCGGGAAAGCAGGGGGCCCGAACATAATGACTGGCCCAGGTCTTTCCTGATGGGCTACTGTGGTAGTTCAGAAGTAGATATTTTAATTCTCACTAACATTTTAGCTTTAGGAAAAGCACTAAAAATATTTTCGATTCAGTTTGGTACTTTATGAAAATAATTTTTCCCCAGCCTCGACTAAATTAATGCTCTTCTCAAGAGAAAGTACTTCTACATTTTAACAGTGAAATATAAACTTCTCCCTGATAGCCAAAATAACTATGAATTTCTATCACTTAAAAAATAAAAAAAATCCCTATACTTGCTCAGCCATCAAACTCAAATTAATAGTTTTGTTTAGCTCTGATTACATAAGACCACAAGCAGCAAATCCAAAAATTCCATTAATAGTGAATGCTGAAGATGTCTAACTACAATGCTATCTGATAATGTTTCATTTATTTTATATGCTATCATTTTAAACACTAATCCATGGATTTAGAATGGAAGCTTTGAAGACTATGCAAGATTAAAGTTGTGATTCCTCGGTATAAAATTATTTGAGAAAGCCATTAATACTTTACCATGTGTGTACATGAATAATAATAAGCACAATTTTTATTTCAATACTATTAGGAAAACTTGATCTACTTAGTATTTTTCCTTCAAGAGTATTTATTTCATGCATCACAAAAGTCCTCCCTTTAGGACTGTGCACTCATGCTCCCAGTCCTGGGGCTGCTGGCAGCTGAGTCTCTCAGCGAACTGTTGTTCGGGAATTCCAACACAGAGTTTTCCAAAGAAAATTTAATCAAGTTTATTATAGATGTGGTATTAATAGTTACTTATTTAAAATAGTAATGAAATCAAGTCCACAGTAATCTAAAAGCTTCCATCTCAGTGGAATCATACTGTGCTCTTGAAGCAGCCCCGGTGCTCACATCCACCGAGTGGTCTGTGGTATGTGTTTGGGACGCAAGAGGATGTAAAAGTCCAGATCCCTCGCCTTGGGACTGGTGGACTCTGAATGGTCACCCCAGTCACAGCAGACCTTTGTTGGAAAGGCATCCCCTGCAGTTCCTTTCTCTGCACAATCTCGCTTCCTCTGCTTCCATGCAAGAATTGATCTTGAGCACAATCATGCCCCAATATATTTTTACATATGAATCTCCATCTCATGGTCTGTTCTCAGATAACCCGACCTAAGACATAAAGTAATAAAAATAACTCTATTGAGAATTCACAGACACAATGCTTTGCATGTAAATGAGGGCTGGGGTAATAACTGGCCCACCATCTTAAAGATAAAAATGAATGGACAAATAAATAAAAGAATGTATTGTATGTGCCTCCAGATGCTTTTTTTTAAAAATACCCCAGAGGACAGACTAGCAGAAAATGGAGCCAAAGAAGCTTAGTGAATAGTGTAGTGGTGCTGGCTCACATTGGCCTAGAATCAATGGCCGAATCTTATTACCTGAGTGCCTTAGAGCAGGACTGCTAAAGGCACAGAAGAGTCAACCTGAACTGCCAGCATCTTGGGAAGGCGGTGATTGCAAGAAAAATACACTTCTGATTTCTCACATTCTAACTAAAAATATCATTTGAATTTTGCCTTAGACCCCATACTGTTTCCATATTGTTTTAATTTTAAAAATGTTTTACATTACTTTCTATCAGGAAAAAACTTGTCTCCCATGTCTTTGGCTAAAAAATAAGATGCTAATCCAATTAGTCTTTCAACTTCATCCAGGGAATTTCTCATCTCTGCCTTAGTTTTACAATATTTTGTGAAGTCAATAATTTAAATAAGTGTATAGAAATTACAATAGATTCTTTCTACGTTCATAGGTTAGACCTAAGTAACCACTGAAGAAACATCCCTGCCCAGTAAGTATTTGTCAGTTGACTAGGCCTGATATTGTTTTAAGAGATACAGCGTGCTGCAGACTGAATGTTTATGTCCCCAATTCATATGATGAAATCTTAATCCCCAATGTGATGGTATTTGGAGGCGGGGCCTTCGGGGGTAACTCGTTCATGAGACTGCAGCCCTCATGAATGGGATTAGTGCCCTTATAAAAAGAAACCCCAGAGAGCATCCTCACACCTTCATCATGTAAGGACACAGTGAGATGGCCATCTATGAGCCAGGAAGCTGGCTTTCAGCAGACATCGAGTCTTGGATTTCTCAGCCTCCAGAACTGTGAGAAGTAAATCTCCGTTGTTTATAAGCCACCCAGTC
This sequence comes from Miniopterus natalensis, assembly GCF_054644295.1. Taxonomy (NCBI): domain Eukaryota; kingdom Metazoa; phylum Chordata; class Mammalia; order Chiroptera; family Miniopteridae; genus Miniopterus; species Miniopterus natalensis. The sequence goes on from NC_142088.1 coordinate 20,862,340, forward strand.
AATGGTCTTCTATTGTAACAGCCCAAACAGACTGAGACATGGTGATAAACAAGAGATATAGTAACTCTGCTCTCCTGGAGGTTACATTTTATTGAGAGAAGACTGAGATCAGCAGAATGTGGCCAAGAGGAGAATTAAGAAAACTTTTCATACTACTGTTGCTGAAAATCTTACTACATCTTTCTCCTGTGAGGTCTTATCACTTCTGACATGTTGTGGCTGATGAGGGTTTTTGATCCAGTTTCACCCGTGCCTTAGAGAAATACTCAAGGGACATTTTAAGTGATGAAAGATGACTGAAGAGAGTTGTTTATTTTATTTCTAAATTTATAATTTTTGTTACATTCAAGAACTAATAATGGTGATCCATAGAATCAGCTTTCTTCACCCAAGTCTCAAACTTTGTTTTCATTACAACCATTTTCTCAAATGAAGCAAGAGCTTCCAATGAATGGTTTTGCCTTGAAGGTTCTGATTGTAAGAATCCTCAACAACAAAATCTGCTCACTAAACCGAAATGTTTAGCCACTTTTTAATTTACAGTTAAGGTAAACAATGAATTCATTCTCCTCTTCTAAGACTGTACCCCTAACACCAATGTTATTCTCACCATCTCCACTCTTTTTCTGAGGTAAAATAAAAATTCAGCCTTGAGGAAATTTGCCCTAGCTAATCGGTGTGCACCTGGGTAGTTGGCAAAGTTCTCAAAATTATTTCTCATTTTATTACAAATGACCTCATTTAAAACCACTGGATTTGGATACTTTTCGTTTTAATGTCTGTATCAGTCAGGGCTCCAGAAAGAATCAGCCCATTTGAACTGGGCTAAGTGATGAGACTTTCATGAAGGAACCACTTGCAGGTATGGGCAGCTTTAGGCAGACCGACAGTAGGAAGCATGAAACTGATCATCTTTGTGACTTTGATTAAATTTATCTTTAAGTACTAACTCTAGAAATTATCTCTCTGCTCTCTTTCTCTCTCCCTCTCTCTCTCTCCACTTCAGAGACCTAGCCTTTCCCCCAGTAATCAGCAACCCCTGATGCATCGGGAGACAGTAACCTAGACCTGAGCCCTGTGGTGGACTGACTACTTTCCCATGGGACTAGACAGAGGGATGCCAGGAAAAGACCCCAGAGCTGTCCTCAAGACCTGAACAAATGATTCATCACCCTTACCTCTCACCTCTGACCAACCAGCTCCCGGCATGACCCAGAATCCCAAACACGGTGTCTTGTGATTTTGCCCTATGTAATCTATAACCTACACAGGATTGGGAGTTCAGGCTTTAGAGCATTAGCCTCCTATTCTCCTGGATGGCACAATTCAATTAAAAAAAAAAAAAAAGCCAGTATTCTTCCTGGCAATTCTTGGTGTCTAGTGTTTGGCTCTGCTAGTGCCAGGTGGTTGAACCCTTTCTGTTTACCACGCCAGGCAGATGGATATGGAAAGGGCCACCTTATATGAACATTAGCCTATGTAGAGATATAGCGGGAAAAGGGCTGGGGGAATAAGTACACAAACCACGTATTTGCCCATAGCTTATCTCCTACAGGTGCATTTCATAGGTCAAATCCCCTGGAAGGCAGAGGGCCAGGGAGTCTGATGAAATTCTTGGAGCTGAGTAGGGGAGAAAAGAGTGGAGAGTGGTGACCATGAGTAATTCACCTTCAAGATGTGTGACGGTGTGGACTAAGGACTTCTCTTTTTGACATTTTACCCATTCTAGTTTTTGCCCCATTAAGCAAGTTTGCTTGAAGCACAAAGGCATCCAAAAGTCTCCATGTTGTAACTTGATCTCTCAAAATACATGACTTTCTCTAGATAAGAAAGCTCTTTGTTACTGTTGAAGCAGATAGGCTTTTACTAGACTATTAAGAATTGCTAGGGATGCTTGAGGTGTTTTACCTATTCTCTTGATGTCAGTTTTTGTTGTGCAGAGTAACCATGGTCTCACGTAAAACATCTCCTGGTATCATCATTAGAATAAGAACACTAACTTGAAAGGACTATTTTTATATCCCACTTGGCATTTGCTTTGTCATTTTCCCTAAGCCTTGCTACCATATATATTTTATATACATTATATTATTACATATTAAATATATGTAAAACATTAAACTAAAATCAGGTGCCAGATTCACATCATAGAATATACAGTATTGGACTTATGAGCAACTTATGAATGGCATAAGTTTATGAGATAGCTGTAAAACCTGTAAACTTATTAACATATATTAAGTTTATGAGACAAGTAATTGGAGAGTTGGCTTCCCAAGTTTGTGTTCTCAGGTCCAAACTGATAATCGGTAACGGTGAAGAAAATATGTGGAAAACCACCTTACTTTTAGATTTTTTTCTTAAGATCTTTTCAATAGTTTGAACAGTCACATCAACATACTTCCTATTTTAAAAAGTGCCACTTTTCAAGATTACTCGGGGGTATAAGTCATGCTTCCTCTTCCTAAGTTGTTGTCCAGGACAGAAGTGCCCAATGTTTCTAATACCATCCCATCCTTCCCCTAGCATCTCCAAGAAAACTTCTTTCATCTCCGTACAGTTGACATCTGGGAGCTTTGAACAAAGCAATCAGTATAAAATAATGCATCAAAGGTCTAGATGCTTTTTCCATTTCCAATTGGGGGACATTTGTGACGACTATTTGTTAATGGTGAATGGCACCAGATATCCTTGAGTTTTGGCTAAGAAAGAATTCAAAGTCAAGACTCAAATACATGCACAAGTTCACTTAGAAAGTCACAGAAGTAGAAGTTATCAGTGGAAGAAGTGAGCCAGCTGGGCTGCGTGGGCTCAGGAACCAAGTTAGAGAGGTAAAAGAAGGGCCCTTAGAGCTTGGGAGAAAGAAAGCAAAGGTAAGCACCTTGAGGGAAGAAAGAAGGAAGAAAATACAAGAGAGAGAGAGAGCCACTCTGAGTCCTTTGTCTTAAGGGTTTTTATCTGGAGGTCTCAGGGGAAGGTTTCAAGAAAATATTCATCAGCTTTCCAGGAGTGTCCTTTCAGGGTAATGGTCTCTACTGATTGGTCGGCACCAGGAGAGTGTGTCATTAGTCATCACAGCTGGACATGATGTCAGCCATGGCATTGCCCTGCCTGACCTTGCTGCTTTTCTGGGCCTGAAGCTGAAACACAACTGAGGCCTAGATGTTATCTCTAGAGCTTAATGCTTAAAGGATTGGTGTTCAAGGGCTTGTATGGGAGTCGTATGACTCCTCTAAGGGGGAATCTACCACATAACTAGCAACACGCCGGGGGAAGAAATGTCAGGGGAGGGTCCAAACCGCATGACCAGTGGTAAGAAAGGTCAGGGTCTAAACCTCGATAGGCTAAGGGAGGAAAGGCCACTCTGGGGATGAGGTCCCACCTTACAATTGTCAGTTGCTAGGCACTGGGGGCTTTTACTCTAATGTCCTTTAGCACCTGGCCTATCGTTCCTACTCTGCTCATGTCTGTCTAACTGCCTACTGTATCATATTGACTTGGAAAATGTCCCCCAACATTAGAGAAAAGTAAAAAAATAAAATTCAGGTGTAGAAAAGGAGGAAATTTTGAAGATACTTAATGACAGTAAAGTACCTCACAGGTTAGCTAAGCAAATCAACACAAAAGGATGAGGCCAGAGTCAGTAAAAGCAAACCCAGAATCATAACTTGTGAAGGGCTGGTTAGTGAGCTTACAGATCAAGTTCCAACCAAGAGATTAGAGAATAGCTGCTGTCAGAATCTGACAATCAACATGTTTAAAGCTGTGGGACAATGATTAACATCTAAGAGAAGGGTGTGTTAAAGAAGAGCTCTCGGTGGCAGACCGAGGGAAGAGAAGGGACCAAGAATGGGGCCTGCTCTTCCCCAGCACTGGTGGAGAAAGAGATGCCTTCACCAGAAGACTCTGGTCATCTCCTTGGTTGGTGCTTTCCTCAGTGGAGGAAGAACATATTTCAAGCACTCTTAGCTGAAGAACCCTTCATTAAGAAAACCTAATTCCCATTTGTTTATACTTAATATTCACCAAGCAATGTTGACTGTAGGTTACATTTACATCTGTTTTCCTCAGGGAGCAAATGTGAGATCCAAACACCACTTTATGAATGTCCAGTCCAAGTGCCACCTTGAAGCCCAGTGTGTCTGTTAAGGACACTGGGTGCCTGGGTCCCAACCTGGGTTCTGTCGCTGCGTGTAGTATCTGGGCAAGTTACTCAACTTTTCTGTGTTTTAGTTTCCTTGTCTTAAAGGCATGCAATAGTAGAACCTGTGGGCCTTGTGTGGTTGTTATGATAACTGATATGAGATAAAAGACTTTAGAGCAGTGCTCTTTGGTCGATACTTCAGCTTTTGTGAATTCAGTTGGCTTGAGTCAGTTCCCCAAGACTTCATTATGTGGGGGCACTGAAAGTCCTTATATCTAGACAACAGGCTAAGAATCAGACTCTGTGACTAGATGATAGATGCCTTGAAAATCACCTCTGGGCAATACTACCTTTCTGTTGCCTGTGGGGGAAGAAAGGACAAGGTGGGGTAAGAGTTGTTTAACTAAGGTGTATTCTTACAACTTTATGAGGGTGAATTTGGGGGCAATAAGGGAATTGAATTTGGCTGTGGGGCAGCTTCTCAGCCTCTTTACTTGCCTTTTTCCCCTGACCTTCATCCTGGTAGAAAAAATCCAGACTACTCAACTAAGATGGAAATGAAAGTCCTTGGAAAAAGTACACTGTGCACAGGTAAGGTTTTATTGCTCAAATCACTTTGCCTAAGGGTTCAGGTTCTAAGGCTAAAGTTCAGGTTTTGAGGTATAGAGGTGTGTCTGTCCTCTGCCCTAACCTGCCTAGAGGCAGATAGGAGTCTGTAAGGGTTGCCAATTGAAGATGGGAACAGGACAGCCCAGAACTTGGACAAAATGTCAAAGTCTGGCTCAAAAAGTAAAAGTGATACTGGCTAAGAACAAGGGTTCACTTTCTGGTCAATACAGCAGGAGGCACCCAGTTTGAGCAGGGGTAAGGAGCAGAGGCTGAAGGCTCTTCCTAAAGGAAAGTCACCAGGCACTAGAAAGGTCACAGATACTCTTAGCAGTGTTGTAACTTTGACTCCAAACAAATCATGGAACAACTTTTAAAAAGTAATGTCACTGCACCCGTGAATGCACCTCCCCATTCATAGTCTTTTAAACGAAGTCCTGTGAACCGAAGTCGTCAGCCCACTCTCTCTGAATTTCCCACTAGAAGCTGCAAAACTACCAACAAAGTTTATATTTCGGATGCTGTAAGCTCATCTTCTTCCACAACACTCTGTTTACCCCATCTGAACCCTGACTTTTGGGTAACATCATCACTTTTCTTGAAAAAGTCTCCAACCGAATCACTCTTTGCCCAGACTCAGCTCTGTTGCTTTTCCCAGACACTGACCGTGCCGTGGCGCATCTACCTCTGCTTTTCCAACACCAGCCATCTGTTATTCCACCCTCTCTGCATTCCTGCAGCTGTTCTATACTCACCTTAGACATTGCACCAGTCAGGGGCCAGGCAGGAGACAGATGGTGCACACACAGGGTTAATTGAAAAGATTTTGATGTGGGAAAGTTTCCAGATGTGGGCAGGGTAATGAGAACCAACAAGGGTTAGTGTTGAGAGATTAGCAAGCAAGAAGCCTACTGGCCCGAGGCCTGAAGATGCAGGAAAACAGGGTGGCCACCAGATCCTAGAGAGAGACATAGCTGTGGGACAGAGTTGTCCCACAGGATCTGTCACCACAGGTAAGGTGGCAGAGCTACTGTCCAATGAGCCTGGTAGCCAGGAGGCCGGTTAGCCCAACTTCTCTTTTCTCCTAGTCTCCATTTTTTAGTGGCTGCATAGATTTCCATGCTTGGGATTCACCAAGATTTGTGTACTCATTTCATTAATGTTAACATTTAAAATATTTCTAATTTTTTTACTATTATACATAATACCGAAATGACAACTCTCATATGTCAGTCTGATTATTTTCATAGAAGAACGTCTTAGAAACGGAATTACTGAGTACAAATTCATACACGTTTCAGAGCTCTTTAAGCATATTGCCAAATTATGCTCTGCCAACCGTATATAGGAGTGTCCCTCTCCCCAAGCCCTTGGCTCCTGAAGAGAGTGAGTCTACCATTAAACTTTGTTTGCTATAGTCATGTAGAGGGATGGTAATAAACTGTACAATAGTAGAGACATAAATAATATGGCAGCCAGCCGGAGGAAGAAATAGAAAGAACTGTTGATTTAGGAGGAGGGAGGAGAGAGGAGGCAAGAGCACACACAATTTCATTTCCTTTTCTCTAGGACCTGGCACATTGCTGAGCACAAAGAAAGTGCTCATGGAGATTTTTGAAAAAGGAATCCAGTTTCTAGCTTGCATACTGACTGGTGGGATGCTCTAAGTTGGGAGACAGACAAACATTCACCTGGCCCTGTCCTGCAGCAAAGCCAGTCCTCCCTAGCTCTGTAAGCACTGAGCACACATGTAAGTCTGAGCAACAGTGCTGGTTACAGAGACTCGCCCAGGGCCACTCTTAAAACACTGTACCCTGCTTTTACTCCCCTTGCTTCTGATCGTTGCCCTTGGTGTCTGCATTTGGATCTGCACCATGTTTGGGGGGCTACTCATGGAGCGAATGCTTAAAAGGAGCTGGGTGAAGGCTACATTAAGCAAACAATGGACAGGTAAAGATAGATGAAGTGATGGAAAAGTCTGAATATCAAAGGGGAGGGTTTTTAAGGAAGTTCCTACCCAATTGCTTCCTTTTTTTTTCCTGTGAGGTTGGAGGTAAGGTTGTCTATTCGGAATGCATGACTAGCAATAGGGCCCAGTCACTTCACTTCCAACGTCACTGGCCACACATACCATTCCTGAATCTTTTCACTGTCAGTAGCCTTCAATGTTTGACCTCAGACACCTACCCACTCATCCCGAAGCTAGACCTTCAAGTCATTTTCGGCTGCTCCCTCTCGAAGCCCTTAGTTTCTGAGATGCTTCTCTAATCGTGACTCATACACTTTTCACCCCCCTTACTCCTTCTTTCCATTAAATTTTCTTTTTGCTGTCTCTTGACCCTCAGTTTCTCATACTCTCTTCTTTTCTTTAAATTAATACATTTTTCTAGCCAGCTTATACTCTATATTTAGCTTTTTCATACTTCCACTCTCATATTTATGTGAGTACTAAGGAGAAATTGACGCCTTTCTTCTTCCCCACATCTCCTTCATACAGAAAACACACAATTTCAGAATAAATGCCTGGGTTGCAGCTGTTTGGGGAGGTTCATACTATGTGAGATAATTCTGGCCCTGGAGGACTGGCTAAACTCTGAGGCAATTCCTAGAGTTTGAATCCGTTCCTGAGAGGGCCCAGCTTGGGCCCTGTGGTAAGCAGGTGGAAATCGAATTCTGGTTCTGGTTAAGAGCACCCCTCCCCCAATACCAGACTTAGACTTTCTGAAGGTTGACTTCTCTGTTTGTCTAATTTTTATTCATTGCTCTTCTCCACTGGAAGAGCTAAATCACCTTGTAGCTGCTGAAATGCATGGCATTATTTCACTGGGAGTCAGTACCAAGTCAACTCTGGGGAGTGTGATTTATTTCACAGTCTGGGGCTCTACAGGGCAGGAGATCACAGTTAGTGCTACTCTGGAAAAAAGAGAATTTGGTAAATTATTGACATGTATTTGCAAAACACATTCAACTTAACCCATCATTCTCATATACTTTATTTTGTATGGTAAAAAATGTTAGTTCCTATGTTGGTGGTAATTAGGAGAATTCTTATAATAAAAACAGCATGATCTTGCATAATTTATATAGGGAAAGGGGATGTTATGGAAAACTAGACAAGTATGGGTATATGAATCTTGTTTCTTTATATGACCATGTGCAAAGAAACTACATCTCTCTGACTTCCTGTTTACTTATCCAGGAAATGGGAATACATATATCATTCTTGTTAGGATTTAATAAAACAGTGTTCTAAGGTACCTAGATTAGTGCCTGGTGGTGCCCCTGTTGGATGTCTGCTGTTGACTTATCACCACTCCCTTTGAAATCTGAAAACTACATTTCCCAGGACCCCTTCCCCAATGTGGTTCTGGTGAAAATCAGGCATGGCAGTTCCTTCTCTGTGGCTTTTTGCAGACCTCTTTGAGATCTTGCACTGCAGTTCACAGTTCCACTTTGCCTAGATTCTCATGACTTCTAGACTCTTCTGGGAGTTCTGATTATGACACCCCTGTTAGTGCTTCAAGGGCGTGGATTGTGACTGTCTCCCGAGTCCTTCAGTTGAAGGCATCCAGCCCTTCTTTCCTCCAGCTTGAGAAAGCTCTGTTTTATTGACCAAGCCTAGCTTGGTACAGTACCAAAATGTCTCTATGAAAGTCATCCCTAAAATTATGCAATTTATGTTTGGAAATAATCTCACTTTTACTGTGTGCTTTAAAAAAAAGAAAAAGTGTTATTTTTGTTCTATGTCTCTACAGTGTTCCAAACTTCTTTACTAATTTTTAAGGCAGATTTTATACCCTGTCAAAATGAGAGTTTTATATTAGTTTATTCATTTCTGAAAAACCTCAAACATCTAATAACTATTTCTGAAACTGGACTTTATTGGTATTTTATGAGTCCCTTCAATTAATCTGACAAACTGAAATTTATGGCTATTACCACTACTAGTCTGTGTTATTACCCCAGCCTGTTCCTCCCTTTATGATTTACTGAGGATAGATCTCCTGTTAAGAGGTTTACAATTAGTTTTTCATCTATTTCTCCACAAATTACTCTGTTGCATGCATATGCTAAAGCTATAATTCATGCATGAGAGTTAATGATGTGGTCAGTCATGTATTTTCTAATTCTATGGGTAATTTTTTGATCGATTTTATTTAACAGGGTGAATACACTATTTTTAGAAATGTTTGACATTTGTCAAGCTCCCTACTGGACAATCTGGAAAACAGGGGTCTCAAACCATGAGTCGGGGGGTGGGGTGGGGTGGTTTGGGATAGAGGGGACCTAAAGGTTGATTTCTTTTTTTTTTTTTAATCTCCATCTGAGGATATTTTTCCCTTTGCTTTTCAGAGAGTGGAAGGGGGAGAGAGACACATCGATTGGCTGCCTCCCGCACGTATCCCAGCCAGGCACAGGGATCAAGCCTGCAGCCTAGGTACGTGCCCTTGGCCGGAATCAAACCCAGGACCCTTCAGTCCGCAGGTCGATGCTCCAACCACTGAGCCAAAATGACCAGGGACTGAAGGTTGATTTCTGGGTTGAGGTGGAAGCAAGTCAGAAAACTAAGGCTTCAGAGATGGGTGGGGAGCAAGGTGATAATAGCTGATGTTTCCTGAGCTCTTAGGTCTCAGGCCCTGTTTTAATCTTCATCTGTAGTATTTCCTTAGTCTTCAGTCCACAAACACAGGAAGCACCCATTTGTATTAAGCCCCTCGATCAGTCACTGTCCCAGCAAGATGCAGAAAGCATTCGAAGCTCTGATCACAAAGACAATTTAGTGAAGAGGCCATTTACCTGGGTGTGGGCAGGGCTGCGGAAACCATGGCGAGGTACCGGGGACCAGTGAAAGGGGGAGTTTCCCTAGGGCTGAGGGAGAAGGGAAGGGAACAGTGTCGCTAGAGCCCAGTGACTGCCAGCACCACAAAGGAGGAGCCACCACTAAAGCTGGTCTTGGAGGCGTATGGCCACTGTCAGCTCTGCAGTGCTGAGAGGCGAGAGGGGATTAAGGACTATCCCAGCCTCTCCTCTGCATGCGGATCTCCCACTGGCTGTACCCAAGCAAGTCTCAGGGATGCTATCTGTAGGGGGCTGGGCTCCCAGGGCAGAGAAGGAAGAATTACAGGATTACGGGCTTTGTTTGGGGGTGAGGGCCAAACAGAGAATAACCAACACTGTTCTCCATTTTACAGATGGGAAAATTAAGGCTCAGAGAGGTTAAGTACTTTCCCAAGGTCATACAGCTATAAAGTGGCAGGCCAGGATTCCTACAGTCATACCCAGTTAGTCTGACACCACCGCCTCTGGAAGAATCTGCAGGGAAGCAGGCCGATAGTCTAGGCACACGCCCCAATCCTCTGGGTAAATAGTAGAAAAGGGCATGATTCAGAGAGGGGAAGCCTGTGGCTGAAGGTGCAGCTGAATTCAGAAAGAAGAGCAGTTATGTTCAGACAAACCTGCTGAGAACTAATCCTTTTATATACGAGGTGGGCAAAAGTAGGTTTACAATTGTGAGTACGGGAAACAAGGAGTCTATTCTTGTACTATTATTTATTCTTTATTACATATTTTTCTATACAAACAAATGTAAACCACTTTCTCCCACCCCTGTATAAAATCCACTTCATTTGCAGGGAAATATTAGAAAAGCATCTGTGGTTGTGCGTGCGTGATGACAAACATCCAGGTGAAAAATAAAATTCAGCTCATCTTTCTCAATATCCAAATTTTTGACAGCAAACTTCTTGAATATATCCATGAATTCACCAGTCAATTTGTATAATAATAACTGAGATTTGGGTAAGTCTGCAGTTTTAACAACAACTTTCATATACATTGTTTCCTGTAATCTATGTAACAATCTTGGTCTTTTAACATTACAATTTCAGTTTTCTAATGAAAAAAAACTGAGGCTCGGAAAAGAGCAAATGACTTGTTTGATATCCAAGAGCTAGTCCGTGTGGCACATCCAGGCCTCCTAAGTCTGATCTGCTGTAAGCACCACGTTCTTTCCCCAGCTTTTCCCCGGCTGAGGGGAACAGGTGACCAGGCACGTGCTTCAGCCTCCTGCCCCCAAATTAGGGAAAAGTTGCAAGAGAGAGTATCACTGTGTATCACCACCAAGGAAATAGACATCACAAGAAAGGGATGAATGAAGAGAGAGAAAGATGTGAGAAAAACAGAGCCAAGGGGTGAAAAAGGGGGAGGAAAAAAATTAGTAAAAGGAGAAATAAGTGGAGAAGGTAGTAAAGCCATCCACTGGCATTGAAATACAAGCCATTAAAAAACAAAGGAAATCTGAAATGAAAAGATCTATGGTTACAGAAAGCACTTGACATACAAGTCTGCTGGAGGTTCAGGTGCAGACAGCGTTGAACTGACAAGTAAAAGAAGCCAAAAAAGGGAAGATCTGGTTGAACTGGGCCATTACACAAGCATGGGGTCAAGCAAGAAAACGTACTGCATTCGCTCAAGGCTGACACCACGTGTGCGATTCCTAATAGGTGATTAGACTCACTACTCAGCTTAATTTATATGAATTTTCCGCTTTCCCAACAGATATTAACATCATGTAGGCATATGTGATAGCCGGGTATTTTTGCAAAATGAGCTTAAAATGATTGAAATAGAAGAAATAGCTGGGGTCTCTGCCACCCAAATGCCGCATCCTATTGTAGCTCTTCTGATGGGAAGCTAGGAAAAAAAGGTAGATTTGCCCAAGAGACTCCTAGGAGATCTATGTTTAAAAGCGCCTTCGTGTGGAGCTGCGCAGGTGGGAGTACACTTCAGAGGCTGATGACATTATTTAATTATGCTGCTGTGTCCCTGCACTCCTTGTGCTCCCTGGCTGGCCTGCTAATACCCTGCCAGGTGGGTGTGTAGGGGGGATGGTGACCATACAGAAGGGAGTGGTTTCTTACAAACGTTCTTATTGTATTAGGCCAGATCATGCAGAAGAGATGATTGATGAGAAATGATCAAACACACTAAGAATTATATTATGATGATTAAAGATTACAAACTTAAAAAGGGGAACATTTAGGGTTCTGCTGTATCTCTGGAGACTATTGCTCCCAGAGTTTCAGTCTTGTGTTTAGGTTTTCATGTCCATCCATGTTAGCAAATGAAAAGTTTCAGATAACATTGAACATAGCTTGAGAGAAGGGAATCTGGATATGTATATTCCATATTTTGCCATTTTTAAACATTTAGCTTTAGAGCAATGTATTTTTACTGTTTATTTCTTAGTTTTCTAGTGTCTAGTTTATTATGATGCATGTGTCTTATGGGTTCGTATGATGCCAATTAAAAAATTCTACACTGAAGGATGGATTCCTATTTTTAATATAACTCTCCTGATATTACATACTCTTTTTGATGATTTTCTCCTTTTTAGAGTCAAAAGGTAGCATCAACATTTTAAGAGCATTTAACTCCAATACATATATTCTTTATTTGAAATTGGAATTGATTTCCATTTTGTGCTATTATAATAAATGTACTGTTCCCAGAAAGTTAAGGGCCTTATGGTTGCTTGATTTCTCTTCTATATTATCTTTAGTTCATCAACCAAACCATAGTTTCATAATCATTTTATGACACAATCCATTTTTCTGCACATTGTTGTGAATATGAAATCAGATGCCAGAGTGACATTTTTGTCTCTATCCTTAAACTCCCCAGTGTCTGGAGTGAAAGTAAAACTCTAAAGGAAATCAGTTTTTATAAAAAATCTCCTGGATAGTTCTTTAATCCCTTTAATTTGAGTCCCTGGAGCCATTTAACTCTTATATGTAGAATCCTTGGAACATTAAAAACAAACATAAGCAAACTATTACAATACAGTGGATACAATACTACAGTAATGATGCAAATACCAGTTAACGCTTACTGAGGATTGGGATGGAGACGACTGATTTTTCTCAAGATCTATTTCTCTTTTCTTTCCATAGTAATAAATTTCCTGGTTTTCAACTGATCACTGCCTAAAATAAAGATCACATTTCCCAGCATCCATCCTAGCCCATTTGGTGACCTCAGGAAAGGCAGCCACTCAGCACAGAGCAACAAGATGTAAAGTCCCCGAGTCCCCAACACAGTGGAATGCCGTACAACCCGTGGCCTGACAGCTGTGGACTTCTTGAACACTGGAGAGAAATAAACTTCTATCTTTTAAAGTCACCGCTATTTGAAAGTATTGCTGTTATTTGCAGCTGGATCTAATCACTATTATAAGTGGTCCCCTGTGGTAGGCACTTTGCTGGTGCTTTACCTCTTTTAATTTTGATAGCATCCCTGTATATAAAGTTGAGTATTTTCCCCATGTAGCAGGTGAGGAAATCAAGGCTTAGAGGGGTTGAGTGATTTGCCCATGAGGAGTGAAGGCAGCTCTGTCTGATTCTAGAGTCTGCGCTCTAGAGGGCTAGAAGGGACTTGGGAATCGATGCCTCATTTTTATAGGTGAGGAAACCAAGGCTTAGCGATTGTCATCAGCCAGAGGTCTCTCATTGCTAAGAGCAGAGCTAGGCCTGAGAGCTGGGTCTCCTGACTTGGGTGCTTCTCCACCACACTGCCTCTGGACTACGGGCTACCAGCTTTCGGGACAAGGCCCTTCCCCAGGCAGGGGGAATGGGAGCCTTAGAAACTTCAAACACACCGTGATAGCCACTCTCCTGGCCTGCTCTGGCTTCCCACCAGCCGCAGCAGCTGTGTGACTCTCCTCTGACCAATTCCTACCTCTGCAAACACATCCACGAACCAACTGCTTTCCTCCTCTGCCATATGCCTGGAGCCAGCCCCGTGGTCCAGCGTTTCCTTGGTCCTTCCGGGACCTGCTGTCCCACGGCTGGGTCCTCTATCCTCTGACTCTGGGACATCCACCCTACTTGCTGTGCCTGGTGCTGAACCCCACTGTGCTCTCGTCCCCCCAGTGGCTCCCAGCCTGCTACCTAGTGCCACCCCGGCTTGCTCCTGACCCAGACAGAAGGAGGGTTTAGGGGAAGAGAACTGACGGTACCAGCTATGAAATTGTTCCTGCTCTTGCATCATTTATTTAATAGCCCTCCAGCATTCCAAAGAGATAATGATGGAAAGATTGCATCTATTTCCCAAGTTGGGGCCCTACAGAGAGAACAATACAAAACTAGGGTGTATGGCCTCTCCTGGCGATGATGATGATGATGACGATGATGACGATGATGACGATATGTAACATTGTTACATATTTACCATAAGCCAGGCACTGTTCTCAGTGCTGTGTATGCAGTATCCCATGTGATCCTCACAACAACCTCATCAAGAAGGTATTATTATTAATCTCGGGTAGCAAGTGAAGCATCTGAGACACCCCAAGTAAGTCCCTTGCCTAAGATCACCCAGCTAGCTATGGGGAGAGTCAGAGTTTGAGCTCAGGCAGCCTGGACCAAGTCTGCTCTCAGCCACACTACCCATTGCTCCACCAGGAGCTCTCAATCCTCACAGCAGCTCTAGGAAACAGATTCTACTGTATACAATTTTTCCTACTCTATTTTGAAAAAAAAAGTGAAGAGAGCATAAAATTCATTAAAGAACAGCACAGCAAACACTTGTACACCCTAACCCAGATTCCCCAATTTTAAAATTTTGCCACATTTGCTTTCTCTCTCTCTTTTCATGTGTATGTGTGTGTTTAATTTTTTTCAGAAACAATTGAAAGTTGCAGACATCATTTCACTTTATCCATAAATACTTGAGCATGTATCTCCTAAGAACAGGGATCATCTTCTGAATAGCCAAAATATCACTATCATACTGAAGAAATTTAATATTGATGCAATAGTGTTACTTATTACGCTGACCATATTTAAGTTCTTTAATTTCAACCATTCTAATAATGTTCTTTATAGTTGCATTTTAAAAGTTTTGGATCTGATCAAAGATCATGCTCTGCATTTAGTTGTCATTTGTAAATTCTCCTTTATACATTCTATTTTTGTTTGTAATACACGGACAAAAAAAAAAAAAGGCTTAGAGCATGCAGCAGACACTGCTGATTCCCTGCCTCACATCCCCAGGGCTCACCTGGATCTGCAATATCACCTGCAGCTGCTGTGGGCATTTTCTGCACAAAGACGCTCTTTGCCTCGGTGCCCATTGTCTCAGGCTCTGTGCCATGCAACTTCCTCCAGAACCAGGGGAGCTTGCTCAGCCTGCGAGCAGGGCAACCTGGAAGAGCTGAGAATTTCATCACCTTCAGGGACAACTTTCAATCAATGAAGTTCACCATGTGATCCAGCAATTCCACTTCTGGGGGAATATCCAAAAGAAATGAAAACAGCCTGTCAAAGAGATACATGTACTCGCATGTCTATTGCAGCATTATTCACAATAGGGATTAAAGATAGGGCAACGACCTAAGTGTCTGTCAGTGGGTGAATGGGTGAGGAAATGTAATTATACACACGCACGTGTGTGTGTGTGTGTATGTAACAGACTATTATTTGGCCATGAGAGTGAAGGAAATCCTGATATTTGCGACATGGATGGATCTCGAAGACATTATGCTAAATGAAATAAGTCGTAGACAGACAAATACTGTACGGTATCACTTTAGTGTGGAATCTAAAGAAGCCAAACCCATAAAAACAGAGTAAAATGGTGGTAACCAGGGGCTGGGAAGTGGGGGATAGAAGAGATACTGTTTAACAGTACAACCAGTAGACAAATACGTACTGGGGACCTGATGCACAGCATAGTGAATATAGACAATGACATTGGATCATCAAACTTGCTGAGAGGCTGGATCTTGATTTCCACCACCACAAAAAAGATGATAATTATTTGATAGAGGTGCTACCACCACAATGAGAATCATATTACAATATGTAAATTATCAAGTCAACCTGTTGTAACCTTACATTTACACATTGTTACATCTCAAATATATTTCAATTAAAAAAAAAGAAATTATAAAAATAAGTGCACAAGTTGGTGCATGAATAGCCAACCTCCCCCTGGCAGAACAACTCTGAGGCCTGTTCTTCATTCTACCTTATGGAAGCTGAGTTCCCCCAGCAGTAACCTGCCAATGGCACACTTGGGGTGGGAGGTGCTTTTTCCCCCTTCCTGTGCTTCTCCTTCCACTCGCTCACTTGTGATTCTTGAGATTACCTCCCAAATATATGACTTGCACCCAAGTCCTTGTTTATGGGTTTGCTTTGTGGGGAACTCAAACTAAGTTGTTCAGCATTAGGCAACTAGGGTTACAAAGCCAAGAGGTGGACCCAGGAAGCCCAGCTGCAGGGCTAATGCTCTTAACCCCTAAACCAAACATCATTTTACACACAAAGAAACTTCCCTAGAAGGGTCAAGTCACTTACCTCAGATCTCACAGTCAGTAAATTAGGGCCAAAATGGAAATGCAAACTCATATTTGACTCATTGCAAAACTCCTAACAATACCATGTAAGCTCAAAGGAGCCTCAGAAACTTAGAACCTGACCACAAGGAGAGACTAGATCACCTCTCTTCAAACACTGAATTATTATTTTTAATTTTTTACTAAAGTAGAGACTTTCTTTATTGTAATTTGTAAACCAACGACTATTCATCAAACTGATTGAGCTCCAAGAGCTGTGTTGGGTAGGGGAGTAGTCTAATTCCTATTCTCAAAGAAATTACAGTATAGTGATTGCAATTTATTGTAGTATTAACTCAACAACATTCTTAATAATCTCTCCTTCTCCCTCTACCTCTCCCCAAGATTTCTCATAAATGTTCTTATTATAGTATGTCTCATACTTTCTTGTTGTAGCCTATTTATGGATCTGTGTCTCCCATAGACTGAGATTCTCAAGGGCAGGGATCCTGTTTTATCCTCAGTACCCAGCACTGAACTTAGCAAATAGCTAATAATTTATCAGTTTCTTCCATATGACCAGGGACAGGGCTAAGCAGTGAGTTGCCTCATTTAATCTGCAAAATAATTCTATGATGCAGCATCTATTCTTATGTTCATTTTACATATTCTTTAATAGAGCCGGGGGGTGGGGCGCTAAACAATTCCCCTAAAGACACATAGCTAGTAAATAAAAGAGATGGATTCAATCCTAAAATTCAGCATAGCCCCTTGTTCCTTTCTATGCTACATAGCCCTGTAGCTTTGTTCTTCTAAACCCAAAGATCACTGAAAATGGTTCTGATCACTTTAAAACTGTGCAAAATATCTTGGCTGCCAAGCCTCTCGATATGAGCGGCACCCCCGGCAGATGAGACAGCTGCCTTGTCTCAATTAACCTTTACTGAGATCGAGTTGGGTTGACATTAGCTCCCTAAGCACCTCTTCAATCACTCATTCATTCATTCATGCATTCATAGGTTTTCATTTCAAACCGCTCCTTTGTGAACCAAGTTAGGAAATTCTCATTTTCACACATCACCTATTTTGATGGATTCTGCTCAGTTATTTTCTATTTTCATGATTGACCAGCAGCCGTTTATACATTTTTCCAGCCATCATCTCTTTTGCAGCAGTGGGCCTTGGACCTGTGATTGCTTTCAAGGAGGTATATTACCAGTAGTTGTGTGTTTTTTTGACTGTGATTCCCTGGTAGCTTCAGTTTTCAAATGAAATTGAAATGAAATTGAACAAGATGAATCTCTGTCACTTCTGAATCTGTGAAATATTGAGCTATATATGCATAGATATAGATATAAATATAGATATAGGATTTAGATATATACTAGGATTTAGGCACATGTATATCTGTATGTATCTATGTCTATATGTCTACAGATACAGATGTAGACATAGGTAAAGAGATACATTTTAAATAGTCTGCTTGCTTTGAAAGCCAAAGTGCTAAACTTTCAGCACCTTCATTAGCACTGATGAGGGAAGTTGTGGCCATTGACTTGAGAGGTGCAAGTGCCAGCCATAGACATTCCCTGTGGCATGGCCGAGATGGTTTTTGTACATAAAGTTTTATTGGAATACAACCACACCTATTCCTTTATATACTGTCTGCGACTGCTTTTGTGATACAATGGTAGAGCTGAGTAGTTGCAACAAGAGACTGTGTGGTCTGCAAAACCTAAAATAATGTAGCATCTGGTTCTTCACAGAAAAGTTTGAAATAGAGAAAAGGGCATGGTCATAAGATCTCTGTTTGAACTGTGACTCTGGCACTTAATAACTGGGAGCACTTAGGTAAATCATAAGCTTTCTGAACTCTAGTTTTCTGATCAAAGATGAATAAGGACATATAATGAAAATACTTTGTGATCTGTAAACTTTTATCTCAATTTTAGCTGTTTGTGGAGAGAGTGGCATTGGCAACTATATCAGTTAGCTATTGCTGCATAACAAGCTACCCCAAAACTCAGTGGCTAAATATAACAATAATTTATACTTTTCACAAGTCTTTAGGTCAGCTGGGTGTTGACGAATCTCGACTGGCTCAATTGAGTGGAATTTTCTGGTATCTGCTGGACTCAGTCATACACTCTGTGGCTGAATGGAGGGTGGTTTTGCTGAGCTTGCTTCTTATCTTCTGGAGACCAGTGGACTAGCTTAGGTAACATCATCTCATGGGGATGGCAAAGGTGCAAGAGAGGAATCCCAATCACGTAAGCACTTTTGAAGACTCTCCATGCATCTTTACTGCAAATGTCCCATTGAGAAATTTCACATAGTCAAGGTCAGAAGCGGGAAATTATGCCCCAGAAGGCCACTGCCAAGTCACATAGCAAAGGGTGTAGATATAGGGAGTAATGAAGACTTGCGGTCACTAAGGCAATGTACTAAAACTATTGTTTGAAAAAATGAGCATTCTCAAATTGGACATCAATTTGGCAGCATATAAGCAAAATATTAGACATGTATATGGCTTTGATTGAGCTATCACATTTCTAAGACTTATCCTAGGTGATACCAATAAAAATGCTTACTACGGCCCAGCCAGACAGAAGATCGTGGTTCGATTCCTGGTCAGGGCACATGCCCGGGTTTCAGGCTCGATCTCCAGCAGGGGGCGTGCAGGAGGCAGCTGATCAATGACTCTCTCATCATTGATGTTTCTCTCTCTCCCTCTCCCTCTCCTTTCCTCTCTCTGAAATCAATAAAAATATATTTTAAAAAAATGCTTACTACAACATTGCTGATAAGGGTAAAACACTAGAAACAAATGTTCAAAAATGGGGGCATGGTAACTAATTATGGCCCATCCACATGACGGAATAGTATAGAGCTGCTAAAAATGAGGGTAAAGGAGAATAATATGAAAAAATATACATGCCATATCACTTAGTTAAAAGGTCCTAAGGTAGTTTCTATAACATATTCATGTTTCATTAAAAATGTATATATATGCATAGATAAGAGAATGCAGATATGTTAAAACATTAACAGTCATCATATTTGAAAAATAAGAATAATATTGAGTTTTATCTTCTTACTTGCAATTTTTTTGGACAGTTTAAATTTTCCAAAATGATCATGCCTTACTTTTATAATAGAAAATTGTTTTAAACAAAACAGAATAAATTATCTTTTATAAAAAACTGTGAGAAAGCAGGGCTGTGGCAACAAGCAGATATGCTTTGGGCCGCTGATCCTTGCTTTCAGTTTTTCTCTTTGCCCTCCCGGAGGCACTGTAAGATAACTTGCACTTCATCTATTGATTGAAAATGCATTTTATTTCAAATGGGTAACTTGTTGGACAGGAATCATTTATGGCTATGTAGCTATGCATCAATTTACCACTCTTGTTTAAGTTATTTATTGTGAGTTAGAATTATGATTATTTGCTGTCTCTGCCTAAACATTTTTTACAGACACTATTCCCTTGCTATTTGAAAAAAAAACCCCTGTGTTTCAACTTCGAAACACCTAAGAGAAGGCAGATTGCTGCAGCACTGTGAGGTTTTATAATATACAAAAGTATTTTAAAAATAATATAATTGCTCATGTCTGAAATATTAGGGAAAAAACTAGGTTCAGGCTACATATGGGACTCACCTACATTCTTCTCCTCTACATCTTCGACCTACTCTTCTACTTCATGCTCTTGTACTTGTTCAGGTTGGTCCTGTGGAGAGGAAGCTTCGCTCTCCACAGCTATCTTTGACCAGTAGAAATGTGTCCACAAAGCATTAATTCTATTCTCAAATGAAGACTGCTTGTGAATATTTGTGAGTATAATAAGGCGCTAAATTAGGTGTTAAGAATACTTAGAAGAATAAGCCAGTGCCACTGGCCTTAGACATATAGGCTGCCTATTTCAGGAAAAATATAATAGTAACAGCAATAATAATAAAATAATAAAGCCAATTGCAGGTATTATATGATAGGCCCAGGAGAATGGTGTAGCCACAAACTTTCAGAGACAGGCAGTGCATGTGTTTCAGGGTCTGCCTCCAGGGACCACATCCCACAATATTCATGTACAGCTTTCTTCAGTAACATTAGTGTGCATTGAATGTTACAACGATATGCTTGTAGCTTATATAATAATCACAAGCTGTTTAACAGAAAACATCTTTAGGGGAGCGGATAAATAAATGGTGGTATCAGCATATAAAGCGATATAGTGATGAAAATGAGGGAACTCAATCCCCAGGTATCAACATGGATGCACCTTACAAAAATAATGTTGAACAAAAAAACAGGTTGCAAAAGCATACCTATAGTACATTTAAGTGACTCTATTTCTTGAAATCTTAATAATATGCAAAATAACAGTCAACATTGCTTACAGATACACATGTAGTATATAAAGTGAGTCTGCAAACTAGCTGTTCACTAGCTGTACGTTAACTGGGCATTAGGAATGATAAATCCCAAATTCAGCCAAAGGGTTATTGTGAGAGCAAAGGGTAGAGTGCATTTGAGGAAGCGTTTATAGAGGGCTTCAAATGTACTGACAATATAATTCTTTAGTTGGATGATAAGTGAGATGGAATTTATTATATTGTTTTTATATCATTCTGTATGTCTCAAATAGGTTGTAATAAAATAAAAAATAAATGCTTTGGAAGAGGCAGTAGATGCCCCTAGATCCAAGTGTGATCTATATGCATGAAATATTTTCATCAATAGTACATAAAACAGTGACAAATAGATTGAAAATGATTTACAGCCATGCATTAAGGTAAAATGCACTAACGTAAGAACGTAGGCAGTTTTTAAGAATACGAACTCCGTGTGACTATGCACAGCCAAGGCGGTTAGCCCCTCTAGGTAGGAGCCCATTTTGCTGACGAGAAGATTTGTACTGAAGGCCCTGAATTTCTAGAAACTGCTTACCAAATGTTGGGGAAAGTTTCCACGCCTGAGAATTTAGTGCTGTTCATCTTCTGCCACATTTGTGCTGGGTCCATTAGACCATTTCAGGTCTTGTCTGTTTTTATTACTTGTTATATTTCTAGTAAAGTTAAAGCTTTTAACACTGCTTGGGTGCCTCTGAAGTTGATGAATTCTTGCACTACTGATGGTGTCTCATGCTGATCCTCTAATGGGTGCATTGAAATATAATCTGCTGGGTTATTTTCTTTCCTTGGCCCATGCACAATTTTATAATCATAGCCATGTAGATATTGTAAACCCCATCACTCAGAGCACATTGCCTCTGTGAACTGCGGACTGCCAAATATTGTCATGAGTGCCTGATGATCTGTTACCACATAAATGCAGAACCATAAATGAGTAAGAGACAGTGTATGAAAACCAGGAGGGCTGGCAGGCCTCTGTCAAACCCCTAAGGTAGATGTGACCCTCTTAAAATTGGTCTTAAATAGAAGACAGTCAGTGCACTTTCACTTGGGTTGGAATGCAAACTATATTTCCAAAGTTTTGAGAAAACCTTCATAAATCCAATGGTAGCATCTTTTTTTTTTTTTTTTTTAACTGTTAGGTTATGGCCTGTAAGTTTGGATATTACAAAGCATGCAAAAGCTATTACTTTAATTTTCATTTGTCGAGTGGCTGGAAATACACAAAAATATTTTACAGTGCTTGATATTATAACAGCCTCCCTATCAACAGAGCAGTACAAAAGCCACATTTCTGACTGGTCCCAAAATCTAACTTCTTTGAGGAACTGAGATGTTTATGGTCTTGGTGTGTGCATCTGTAAAATAGAGCTTCTCCAACTGTAAAATGGAGAGATAGTTTCTGTGTCCTGGGGTGTTGTAAAGGTTAGTTGATGTTCAAAAGGAACTCTGAAAAGCCAGATTACTATGTTTTCAGTAGAGTGAGGAAGACAAGTAATAGGGTACTTAAATTTTGATTTTTCTTTCTGATACTGTAAAACCCAATAAAAACTATAGTATTTTCTTTCTATACCCCAATAAATCCTCTTGTGCACCACCTGGCGGTGTATGCACACTTGTTTAATTTCAAGAGGAATGAATATTCCACAATTAGCATCACTTCGATCTCAGCCCTTGCAAGATAATAACACTCCTGACAAGATCTAAGTCCTGATGGAGGACCACGTGGGCCTCCATCTGGGTCATGTAGGATGAGCAGCGCCATTCTGAAATAATTTCCCTTGGATCACCAGTTTTGAAATGTTTTCTTCTAATCCACATATTTCTCCCCGATTAAAGTGAAAGGAATTAGAGAGGGAGCCAGGAGAGGGACTGTTTAAGGTCATCTGCCTCACATTCAATACAGCAAGATAGCAATAAGTCAAAAAATTTCATAGATGAGTCAGAAAGCAAGATTAGGCAGGAGTAAGATTTAACCTATAAACTTGCTGGAAATGGGCCACAAATCTGGTGCTGGGCTTTCTTGCAGCCAAATGAAAATGGAAATGCAATTGCCTATAAACTTCACAGTGATCACAAGTTAAATATTAATCTGTTGCTCAGGAAATAGCTCAAGTATTCCTATAATTTCACCAGAATAATTCTTTTCCATGGGGCTTTCATGTCACAAGGGGCTTATATTTTTTCTTATCTAAGAAGAGGGGGCTGACCTGGATCATTTCCTTGGTTCCTTCTAGCTCTTTTGTGCTCTGATCCTTTGCTTTATTATTATGAAAACCTCTCTGTTTGTTTTATATTATCTGACAAGATAAGAACAGTGGATATATTCTTCTAATCCTATTATTTAGTTATGTAGAATTTGGCAGAAATAAGTGTAGGGTACCAAATGAGAAGACCTCTCCTTAAAGATTAATGTAGGTCTTTGTAAAGACTCTTTGTATTCTATATCCAGGGTTTGGAGCCAGTAAAGAACTTTTCATGTCAAAATACTACATCTTCAATCCTCATTATCTTTTGGCATAATCACCATTCATGATATAAATGAACCATTTTGCTCATTGTTGATACAGTAATTTGCTGAGTGGATGGCTTTAGGTGGAAAGGCTCAGTAGTTTTTTTTAAATTAATAGGTTTTCTTTTTAGAGCAGTTTTAGGTATACAGATAATTGAGTAAATAATACAGAAAAAGTTCCTACCTACTCTCTCTATCCTTCACTCAGTTTCCATCCTTATTAACATATTATGTCAGTGTAGTAATTTGTTACAATTGATGAGCCAATATTGATTATCATGAGCTAAAGTCCATAGTTTGCATTAGGGTTCACACTTTGTGTTTACTGTTAGATGGGCCAGGTACAGAAACCCAGGAGCAGAAACTAGGGTACAGAAGGCCACCAGGGCAAGAATCCCCAGATGCCTAGAAAGAGGCAAAACTGGGAAAACAAGAACCTTGTCCCCAGGATAACCTTTCCTCCCCCAGCATACCACTGGTTACACAGTTTAAACCCCCTAAGCGTTTCCTCCCTTAAACGCAACATCTAGGCCTCAGGAGTACTTCAGCTCCAGGCCCAGAAAAGCAACAAAACCAGACAAGTGGCACCCTGGCTGCCTCAGGACCAGCTACATTGACTAATGACCCCCTGCCCTGGCACAGCCCAATCAGTGGAGACCATGACCCTGAAAGACTGCACCTGGAAAGCTGATGAATATTCTGTTGCGGCCCTCCCCTGAGACCTCCCCTAAGATTTCCACCTACAAGAAAGAGATAAATACACTCAGGACAAAGGACCCACTGCAAGCTCCCCACCAGCGGAGCATGCCAGGGCCATCTCTATCCCTCTGAGGGGACCCCACGAGACTTGCAACCAGGGGAGCAATGGGCAGCGGCAGCTCATCCTGGGCTTACCCCCTGAACCTGTTTACAGGCCCCGTTCTCTTTCTGACCTCTCAGGGAGCCAAAGCAGCCCAGCCTGGGCTCTCCTATTGCTTCTTCTATGACCTTTCTTGTTTCACTGTCCTAAGTATATATTTGCTGCCATCATAAACCTAATACCCTTTGTCTCAGTGCTGTATATCCCTTCCCTTTGGATATCCCCATCTCTCATCCCCTTTCTTTTAATAAATTTAATTTTTCTTTATTCACCTTCTGAGATGGCTATTTAGCCTGTGCACCACCAGCCTTAACCTTTCATTTATATTAGGGTTCGATCTATAGGTTTAGCCAAATGCAAAATGTCATGTATCTACCATGACAGTATCATACAGAATAGTTTCACTGCCTTAGATTTAGGTGGGATAACTCCAACAGTATTTTTATCACCTTGTAATACCTTATGTGAAGCTACCTCATTCACTTTCAAAGACAAAAATGATTACAGTGTACTAGTGCCCTCAAAATATGGCCAAATATTTTGATTTATCATATGGCCAGCATTTCTTTCCTAGTTTAGGATATATATTTTTGTGGGGCTTCATTTTCATTTTTTATAAATATTTATAAAACTTGAAAATTGGTCTGAGCTTCTCAATCCTATCATCAGTGTATCATTCCAAAAGAGCACATGGTGGCCTAACATAGCACATTGATGTTACAAGATTTCAAATTATATATTCAAGACATAGGACCTCAACAGTCCTTTCCTAGGGAGCATTGTTCTATTCCAAATATTTGATGAATTCAATGGAGTGATTTAGGTCTTCAAGTTTTTAAGATTTGTGGATTTACACTCAGTAGGAAGGATTTCTGCCCCAGAAATATAGAAGCATGCAATTCTTATGTTATTTCAACATTTGTTCCTTAAATTTGTCGCCCGTGTAAGGAAAAGATGGAATACCTAGATACCCAGACACTCAGTCATGCCTTTTATTTCATATTGTCCTGCTGTTTCCCGAGGCCTCAGTCATGCTGGGCATCTGTGACAATCAGTTAGACAAGTTATCACCTTTAGCCAGTGAACATATATTCTCAGTGACCACATGCATATTGGAGGAGTAAGCGAGAAAGAGAAAGAGAGACTTATATTTACTTATATAAGATTATTCATTCACTCAACAAATATTTATTGAGTTACTACTATGAGCTGGCTAAATGTGAGAACAAAAGAGTCTAACAATGAGACAATTAGCAATTATAAGACAAAGTGAATGTACACGAACATGGTATTTTAGAGCTCAAGGGTAAACACTCTCGATTTGCAACTAAGTTGAAGCTAAGAAAGTTCAAAGGTCAATGATAAAAATAAATAGTAGATCGTGGAATAGAACTGACTCTTAGTTAAGAGCTCCCCAGCCCCCCTTTTGCCCTCGCTTAAATAGCATTGCATTGTTCTGATAAATCTGAGTCATCTTTAATGCTTTAATTTGTGCCAACTATATTCCTTGGAATGGTTAGGGGAGAAGGAAGACGCCTACAGAATTCTAGTGAAGTTTAATTTAATTTGCCTTGGATGAAATTTAAGCTAAAATTGTTGGCTGAAAGACATACATAAGGAGGTATGAAAACACAAAAGTACTGTTGCTGCTTTTTTCTAAGTTTGTTACAGATTAGAATTTCATCACTGGAGTTAAAAGCATTGGGGACATGTTGAATTACTTTTCTGATTGTATCTTTAAAATTTTTCAACAGCTGTGTTTATTTTAGACATTAATCTTTGAGGCTGCCTCAAGAAAATACAAAAATAAAATGTTTTTCAAATAACAAGATCCTGTAACGAGTTCTGAGGGTCACCTTTGTTCAAATATGGCTCAGGAAAGACAGATGAACCACTGAGCAATTGAACTGTATCTGGTAAAATTGACGAGATAATATATGTATCTCCATCTTCCTATCTCTTGATCTGAGCGATTCACACCAATGCAAATTCTGACCCACCTCTTTCATTCAGTTTAAGAAGAAAAAGTGTATAAGATATATTAGTGCATGGTGCTGGATCAGTCACTGTCCTGATATTATCTTTACCTTTTCCATTCTTTTAAATTAGATTCTTCATTTTTCTCAAGGTTTCATGTTTCTTCCTTTGATCATACAGAGTAATAATTCCTCTACATTTGCAGCTAAGTCAGGCTGTAGAATACATCAATTATATTTTTAATGGTACACATGAAATTGCACTATAATATCCCAAAGGCAGAAGACTGATTCTGCTAAATTACAAATAAATGTCGAACATTCAGGGATGCTGAAATTACAACAAATGGTATGTTGTCTAACATATGGAATGGAATGTTTTCTCAATAGCTAAAATTTGCTTTTATTGTCTGAATATCATACAGGAGTTTTAAGTTGTGTTTAAAGTAAGGTAATAGAGTGAAACACACATTTGAAAGGAAATATTATGTTATATATACACTAACCATGTTCTAGGAAAATTTTCCTCTGTGCAGGTGACCTGCTTCTGAGAATTTGCCTTGACCCATGATCCCTCTGAACCAGCTTTACAATGAGTTGCAAAGATCTCAAGTTAACATCTACTTGCCCTTTATCGCTTAGAGCAGCGCTTCCATACAATTACACCACTTTGATTCTGTTTATGACCACATGTGGAATATGACTCTCAGTACCTTACTTATTATGCATATGGCCCTTTATCCCCAGGGGGCTGAAAGGGAGAAAACTAACACTATTAAGCACCTCCTATAAGACTCATTGCTGAGAGCCCCTCTTCAAAATCTTTTTACATCTTTTTTGTAACCAGAAGATGTAAATGTTCTGAACATGAAGCACTTCCCATTTTAACCAATAACCACCAATCAAACTGGGAAGCCATGAGGAAAGTAGCAGGAAGAAAATGAAATAAACCTCCAGATTCGATGGAAAAGGTAAAAGCAAAGTAGTTCTAATTGTGGGGAATATTTACTTTTCCTAAGAAATGCCTAAAGCTCTCTTCTCCTGGCCATACTTACAGAGCATAGCAATCTATCTGCATACTTGTGCAGATAACCACACCAATGCTCCTAGCAAACATTGTCACCCTGAATGCTTTGAGCATACTTTCACCCAGGGCTCACTAACTGACAGTGCCCTCCGGGCAGGTTTTCTGCATCTCCTGGCCTGCAGAGGTGGGGGGTGGGGGTAGGGGGTGAGGTGGGTGTCTGCTGATCCCCCGAGATGGAGCCACTGCATGGAGCTCACTGAAAACGCTGGACCACAGTGAGACCCTCCACCAAGGGGTGGTGTGGGGATGTGTTTAGTTGGGTTATCAGAGAAGCAGATGCTAAGAGGGGATTACAAAGGGGAAATGCCCTGTGAAAGGAAATAGGGAGGGACCAGGAAAACTTGGAGAACTGGGAGACCAGGATGCAAGTCTGACCTGAGGAAGTCTGTGACCAGGAATTTGGGTGGATGCCTCCTTCATGGCCATTGATATGTTGGAGAAGTGTTTATTCAGGTCTTTTGTCCATTCTTTTTTTTTCCTATTGAGTTGTACGAGTTTCTTATATATTTTAAATAACAACCCCTTATCAGGTATATGGTTTGCAGATATTTTCTCCCATTCCCTAAGACTCAGCTTTTCAATGACATATAGTCACTGAGCTCTGTCTACTGCGGACAAAGCAGGTCCTTTCACCATGGCTGCTTTGGGTAGCCAGTTATCTATTCAAAATGGGATCACTGAGTCATCAAAACGGGTGGTTATTTCTTATCAGTGGGCCCCAAAGATACCACTAACTCTTACTCTTCTGAATTCTACCATCTCCCTGAATCCAGTTCCTGGCCTTTACCTGAAAAGCTTTGAGTATTACTTAACAAAATGTTTATTTAAAATCTTTACTTAGAATTGTTCTTTCTAATCTAATGGCGTGAGAATGTGGTTAATTAGGGCCGAAACAATTAAGCCAAACTATGTACTGCATTTTACCTGTGAGAGCTTCACACAGCTTAAGTGTATCTTGCCTGGTGATTGAACATGGACCAGGATAGCAAAGCAGAAACATTAGACTTTTACACCAGGCCTACCCCCTAAACCCAGGGGATCGCCTATATTCCCACTCTGGCAGGACAGAATGAATTTTGAATTTTAGTTCTGCCTTACTGAACCCTTTATTAGAAAAGTCATAAATCAGGTGGTCAGAGCAGGGCTCTAGGCCCTGACTTCTCAGGTTAAGTCCCCAGGTGGATTTGCCTCGAAGTTGCTATGGCAACACGCATGGTGCGCTGCGCTGTACACCCGCCTAGTAAGGGAAGCCAGTGAGGCCGCCCAGGCACATCTAAGCTCCTTGTTCTGTTGCATGGACTGAGTCAGACAGAGCCAGCGTTGTATTTTGGGCACCGCAGTCTTGCTCACTGCCCTCCTTCCTCCTTCCCATAGCTGCCCTCACCACAAATGAGCATCATTCCTATAGGAGCTCCCATCCCCTTCCTGAGATTCGTGGCCTCCTAGTATCACAATCTGTGTGACATGATCATGGTCCTCTTGGGAAGCCCCCAATCCTAATTCGCCTCTATTTATTTTTTATTTCAATCCCAAATTATAATGGGGGAGGGTGACAGTTATGGTATTGCCAAGGTTTTATTATTCAAATAACTAAATGCCAATTCTTATTAACATTATTTTCATAGATGTAAGTATATTTCAACACTGAAAAGTAGGGAGAATGTCATTTTAGAGTAAAAGAAAACTGTTCCCAAGAAAAGACATTTTGTAACTTTATGCTATCATATATATATTCACATACCATTGCTGGTCTGAGAGCTGGTATTTGGGAACTAATGTGAAATAGTATCGATAATGAACACTTATTGCCTGCTTGCTGTGTGCCAGGCACTGTGCTATTGCTTGCAAGCATTATCTCACTGAATCCCCACTGTAACACTTGAGGTGAGCAGTGCTACTGTTTTCATTTTACAGGTGAATAAATCGAGGCAATGAGGATAAGTAGCCTATTCAAGACTAGGGAGTCAGGATGCAAACTCTGCACTTGAACTCCAGGCCTGCATCCTTAATCACTCTGTTTTACTGCAGCGGTTCCCAGAGCATGGTTGGGAACCAGCAGCATCAGTAAAACTTGGAAACTCATTGGAAATGCAAATTTTGGGGACCCAATGCAGACCTACTGAATCAGAAATGGGAGGTGGGGGCCCAGCAATCTGTGTTTTAACAGTGTGGGATTATGAGGCATGCTAAAAATCTGAGAAATTTTACTGTATGCCATTCTAAGATATTCACAATGCAAATACACTATTATTTATTTTCTATTTATTTTATACTTCTTTGCTAAAATATTGTATATACCTTAAGAATGGGATGGAGTCAAGTTCTTCAAATTTTATTTTCCATAATATAGGTTGCATTATGCACTTCCATAAAATACTTATCAAGTTGAAAAGGAAATGCTACTATTTATCTTGAATGACTTAATTTCAATTGTCTATGAAGATGAGATGCTAGATTAGGGAACTTTTTGAGATTCTTTGTATCTCTGGCAATCCCTAATATTGTTTCTGTCTTTCATTGTGTGTATTTGTGATAATCAGGAATTACATGAATATAAAACTAATACAGCATTTTGCTTGCATGTGCGATAATCATTAAAAACACAGCATGAATTGTAGCAACATATGGCATTTAAAAATAAGCTTTTCATTTATGCCAGGAGACACAGAGCTCATTTTGTTTTGCCACAGTGTGTGTAATATTGGTAAGTAAAGGTTTGAAGAAAGTGTCTTTCTTTAGAAAGATTTATTTTTTTCTTATGCACATTGGTGCTGCATTTATCTCACAGGTGGAGATCAACAAGACAATTCTCTAAACTACTGTTAAAGAAAAGTTCTTCAGAAATACACAGTATCACCATTGTTAGTGGTATTATAGAACAGGAAACTTGCAATCCCACAACTGAGTCACATCTCATGTGATAGACTCTAGATATTACATGAGATTGAGCACTAACAATATGCTTTGAAAAATATCAAGATTATAATTATAAAAAAGAATTGGAAGTGGCATAGATATTCTGCGGTTTGTTGTCAAGTGGTTGATTGAAGACTTTTTTCATTTCACTACCTCCAGGGTGACATGATATGCCCACTACTAAAAGGAGAGAGAGGCATGTTAAAATTTGCTGCTCGTTTTTAATCTCTTTGCCTGTAACAACATCCTCACCATTAGGCTGAGTTCTTATACAGAATTTGTTAGATTACTAAGATTTTATAATATCTGTTTACAGAGATCCAAAGGGCACTTTACTATTAATACTGTGCTCCCAGATGTCTTTATTATTACCCACTAAATGTAATTGGCAATGGGCATGCAAAACGTTCTCCCGTTATGATTTTTCCAATATTATTTTTGCAGAGGCTGTGTCTGCATAGAATAATGTGCTAAGAAGACTACAGTTCTCCAAAACTTTTTTACCACCTTCAACAGAAACTCTGTAACCAGTAAGCCCTAACTCCTCCTGTCCCCCACCCCCAGCCCCTGATAACCTTTATTCTACCTTCTGCCTCCATGAGTTTGCCCATTCTAGATATCTCATATATGTGGAACCATGCAATATTTTCCTCTTGTATCTGACTTATTTTACTCTGCATAATGTTTCCAAGGATTATCCGTCTCGTAGCATGTATTGGAATTCCCTTCCTTTTCGTGGCTGAGTAGTATTTGATTGTATGTATACACCACATTTTTTTTATCCATTCACTTGTTGATCTACACTTGGGTTGTTTTCTGCGTTTGGCTATTGTGAATAACTTTGCTCTAACCATTCAACCCTAGTTATATATTAGAACAACATATGGAGCTTGAAAAAGATTCCGCTGCCTGGGCCTCACCTCAGGCCAACCATATTAGACAATCTGGGGATGAGGCGCAGTCACGGTTGTGTGTCTTTAAATCCCCCAAGAGATTCTCTTGCATAGCCAGGTCTGGGAACCACTGATTTACAGGCACACCTCATTTTATTGCACTTCACTTTGCTGTGCTTCATTGATGTTGTGTGTTTTTTACAAATTGAAGGCAAGACCCTCCTTCACCAGCAAAATGATCATGACTCACTTTATTGTGATGCTTCTGTGTTGCAGTGGTCTGAAAACAAACCTGCACTATCTCCGAGGTATCCTGTACATAAGGCTAATTAAGTCCAAGTCTGGGTGCAATTTCTTTAAGGGTTATTCCTTAAGATTTAGTGTGTAGGATTTAGTCTGTAGAAGCATCACCAGGAAGTCTTGTTGGAAACACCTGTTTCTAGTCCACAGACTGGGAGAGTCTGATTCATTGGGTCTTGGGTAGGACTTAAGAATCTTATTTATAAACAAGATACCCTTCGGGGGATTCTAATGTAGGTGGTCTGGAACCCCACTTTGAGGAACGCTGCCTTCAAGACTGTTGAGCCTGACAGAGAAACTGCACATTCTTGTTACATTCTGATTACTATGCCATCTTTACATCTTTCATTTGTCATAGGAGAAACTGAGGGGAGCACAGAGATGGCTCAGAAACCACTGGTGGCAATCAGAACGTCAGCTATACCATCCCTAATAAAGGGTAATGTACCCAACAGTAGAGCAGAGCTGAGTTCAGGACTCTGGTGCTCCTCTTCCACTTGGCTCATTTGTGAGTTAGATTGCATCTACTAGCGACTTTTAAAAAAAGCATTTTTAAAATGCTTACAAAACCAATAAAAATTTAAAAATGCTTAAGCATCAGTGTCATGTTTTTCTGACTCCCACTTTGTTACAAAGCATGCAATATAGTGACTTTCATCAAGTTGTACCTGGATTCATTGAGCTGATGTTTATTTTGTAAGATAATATTTTAGATCATGGTCCTTTAATTCTGAAATACATATAATACACACATACATATATATGTATTCAACTTCTTTAGAACTAAAACATTTCTTTTTATATGCTTTGTTATCTACAGTCACACTTTCAGGGGTGTTGATCAATTATTTCACACCTAGATGCCAACATAATGGAGTGACAATGCATTTTTCACATCCTCGTGTTCACTACAATAAAAAAGCTTTCAAACTCATCCAACTTTCTACTCTGGTGGCTGTGTTGCAAGGTGATTGGTATTTGATATGTCAAGCATGAGAAAAATTCTCTGTCTTCACAAGCATGGGCAGAAATGCACTTCACTTAAGTGTAAAATTATGAAGGATGTAATTTTGCACTCAAACTTCGATTATAATAATTCTTTCAATTAACAGTCCCTGTTTCTTGTTTGCTTGGGCCCTTAAATCTGACAGTCTTCTCTTCCCGTAAGACAAGAAGTAGAATTTTGCCAAAATACTGCTTGGAGGGGAATGAGGAGTTGGCGGAGTTGGCAGTCTTATTACTCCTTTCTTATTTGTATTATCTCCTAAGTTTAACTCCTGTATTCTGACAGCTTTCCAAAAAATGCCCTTAAGACTCTGCTCTGTCCCAAGAATGACAAGTTCATGACAAATGTTGACTGTTTTGTCCAAGCTGGTCACATAGCACGTGGTTTCCTTTCTGAAGACCTCCTGGAAGTGACAGAGAGAGGTATAACCTGACAGCTTTGATGGGTAAGTGTCTGATATAGCCTCTTCCTTTGGATCCTGAGGTCAAGATACCATATATTCTGGGTCTGGGGCTCTAGTTTTGGTCTGAGAATCCATAGCAGCTCTTATATGCTCCTGGCTAGGCCCAAGAGAGCTTAAACACTGAGGTATATAGGTACATTATGCAGTCTTATTTTAAGATTAAAACCTACAGAGGATCTGGCCTTCTTAAAGGGTCTTCTGGGTGAATCTTATCAAGATGATGATGGAATCCAAAGCCTCTCTTAAGAGGAATGCAGAGTGAACTAAGAATGTTTATTTAACTAGAGAGAAGAAAGGCTCAGTAGCGGACCTATTATTTATCTTCAAGGAGTAGGAAGAATTCCAGGCCTTCCTGTATGTGCGATGAGAACAGCACGACAGCTCTCTGGATCATGATGGCATCCTCAGCACTTTGAGCCAGTTTAATTACTCGCAAATGGGCCTGGTTTCTGGGATTGTGGAGCAAGGTTGCCATTCAGCCATTTCCCTGGAGCCCAGCCAGCAGTTTTCACTCAGCTCCAGCATCATTCTCTTGCATTTGGTTGCAAACAATACCATTCTGTAAAAGTACTATAGTTTAAAGCAAGAGGCCAAGTTTTTACTTTTTTAATGGGAACTTGTCCAAACAATGCATGCTGAAAAATTATTAAATTTTAAACTAATAAGACCATAGAAAACATATCTGCCCAGTGGGGGGTTTCCAGCAAAATTCCAGTAAAGGCCTGCCTCTCAGTTCCAGCAGGTCTCCAGCAGATTCAGTGACCTTTCGTAGGACTCCTTGCAGCCCATGGGGTGTTTGGTAGGTATTTATACTGCCAGGCTTGTCAAATTATTGCCACTAAGTGGATTTAACAAATGATACAACAAAATAAATTATTTAAATACTATTAATAGAAAAAAAAGCACTATACATTTTTGTGAATGCCACATCTTTGCTGGAATAAGCAATTCCTTGAGTATCAACTTATGCTAATAGGAAAGCACTTTAGCTGCAATCATCTTGTATGTTTACCTGATTCTCAGGTTCAAAGTTAGTGTGCAGCCTGAGACTTTCATAATAGGTAAGTGCTGGCCTGCCGGGTGCATGTGCTCACAAGTTAAATAACCTTCTTGTGTCTCAGTTAGAACTTCCTTATGCAAGCTCTACAGGTTTTATTACAAGTACTTTCCTGGGAGATATGATTGTGACTTGCTGTAGTCTCCTTGTCACTCAGGCAGAAGCCTGCAAAGGGATAGTGTCTTAATGGATTCGCCTCTATCTAACTGGCTTTCCTTGTTGCAGGTCCAAAAAGCAGGTCTTGTTATTTCCTCAGAAAGAGTAATACTAATCAAAATCATAGCAAAATGATGCATGCATCAGAAGATGAATTTCCATGAAAGCTCAAATCACCTCATCAGATGGGACAGTAATTTCCTTAGATCAGCACATCCTGGCCCACCAAGCAAATCTGTATGGGAAGGCACTTGATAATCAGAGGGTCACTTTTGTGACTATGCCATCAAAGCACAATGATAATTTATGATGAATGGCATCAAACAATGATAGCTTAACATTACTGAATACTTACTAAGGCACATTCTAAAGGCTTTACTCACGACCAGTTTCTCCAGTCCTTATGTGTTAGGCAAGGTTCTAAGTGCTTTCATATATTATTTCACTGCCTGTGAGGTAAATACTCTTATCATCATCTCCATTTTACAGGTGAGGAAATAAACCCAGGCGGGTTAAATAACTTGCCTGAAGTCACTGGTAAGCGGTGGAACTGGGATTTGAACACAGGCTTAGGCCCTGTTTTACCCCAATATGCTCTTCTGCTCTTTGGGGACTCATCTAATACACCTGCACCATCTGCTCAGTGGGCATCTCCTCCCAGGTAATAACACGAGCCCTGCAGTGTTACCCTCACACTCATTTTCTGGATTTTGAGTTGCTGATCCCACAATGTCCACACATACTTCCTTAGAATGAGTTAACCTCATTGATTAGCCAGCCATTTTTCTGCTTTGAGCCTGGGCCATACATTTTAAGGTGACTTTTGCCTTTGTCTGACCTCATCCACCATGTGCTGACTTTATTTGTCAGCCTTTCAGAATGCTGAGGATGTCCCTCCAAAAGTGTGGCCACTTGGTATTGCCTGAAGATATGTTCAAAGGTTTTAGGAAATGTGCAAGCAATGAAACACATCAACTAAAATTCAAAAGGAAGAGACAGAGTGGGGAAGATGTGAGGAACAGAGTCATTATGTGCCTCATAACATGTAGTCCTGGAACCTTTGCTGATATGATTGGTAAGTGTGGCTCTCTTTTCATTTAACTTTTTCAGAGCACCATGCCCAGCAGCACACAGCTAGTAAGAAGCAGTTATTGAAATTTGAGAACTGCACAAGAGGTGGAGAAACAAATGGGGGTACAAACCATATATAAGCCAAACAGATAGCTTGCACTTATTTCTTCACTGCTCAGAGTAAAATATTATCCAATATCAATGGAGTAGGCACTTGCAATGGCAGAATGCTGTCAATACCAATTGGTGGAGTGGATTCTATTTGCCTGTCAATGCACTTTTTGAGAACCAGAGGCTATGGCTGTTCCTATACAATGGCGAATGAAAAGCTCATTTCAAACAGCCAAGGGCTTCCAAACATCTCAATATTTTTCATAATGTGTGAAAAATAAGATTTTTTAGTGTCTTTCTCACATTTTATCAGAAAGTTTTAGCATTTGACAGCAATCCCTGAGTCTATATCATGTGGCTTAAATGGCTTGTATACATTAAATATTCCATTTGAAGTCTCCATTACAGGCTGACCTTCACTTATTTCTGGCATTATTTTGCAATTAGTATGGTACTAATGAGAGTAGCTATAGCTAAATGTTTTAAGTAACTAGAAGTAAAAAGGTAAAAGACAGGTGTTTTGAACACAATTCAACCACTTAAATATCCCCATTAAAAGGAGAAATGACCATATTGCAAGTTAGAAGTAATAATATCCTTTGAAAAAAATTTGCTATTAAATACATGTTAATAGAACAAATTGGTTAACAGTACAGAAAAGAGTCAACTGAAGTGTGGGGATGATATTTAGTGAGCATACTCTTATTGGTTGATGCCAACTTCTGATTTGTTGGGCTGTGTTCTAATTGGTGGGTGCCTGGTTCTGGTTGATTGATCCCTATCAATTGTTAAATATTTTGAATATTATTTCTACTTGAAGCCATAGTCTAATATCTTATAGCCAACAAAATCCAAATAGTCAGAGAGTTGTTATAAAATAACACATTCCATAGCAATAGAAGTGCATCCTTAGATGTACTTATTCTTTCAATTAAGTATCTTAGAATAAATACCCAAAAGAAAACAACAAAATGGAAAAATAAGTTGCAAACTTAAAATCAACGGCTTATTTATAATTGTAAACAAACATTTATATAGACTTACTATGTGCCAGCCCCTATTTTAAGCACTTTACATATAACTAATTTAATTTTCACAGCTCTGTAAGGTGAGTACTGTTATTATCACCATTCTACAAAAGAGAAAATTGAGGCACAGAGTGAACGAATAACTTGTTAAAGCTTGCTACCTAATAAGCTGCAGAGATTGAATTCAAATCAGGAATTTGGCTCCAGAGTCATGCTCTCAACTCCTCTCTTCTCTACTGTCTCTAGTACAAAACTATGTATGATTTCATATAAACATGTAAGTTCATAAATGTTTTTAAAAAATTTTTATTGAATTTTTTGGGGTGGCATTGGTTAATAAAATTATATAGGCTTTAGGTGTACAATTATTTAATTCATCATCTGTATATTGTATTTTGTGTTCACCAACAAACGTCAAGTCTCCTTCTGTCACCATTTATCCTCTAATTGCCCATCAGTAGATGAGTGGATAAAAAACCTGCTATACATTTACACAGTGGAATATTACTTGGCCGTAAAAAAGAAAGAACTCTTATATTTTGCAACAGCCTGGATTGACATGGAGAATATTATGCTAAGTGAAATAAGTCAGTCAGAGAAAGACAAATACCATATGATTGCACTTCCATGTCTAATCTCATGAACAAAATACACTAACAAACACAATAGAAAGACTCATAGATACAGGGAACAGACTGAAAGCTGTTAGAGGGAGGGGTGTTGGGGCTGGATGAGAAGGGTGAAGGGATTAAGCAAAAAACCTCAACTCCTAGTTAATAAATGTTTAATAGAGATAAACAGAGAGTACATGGAGAAATAAATTCTATAATAATTACATTAAAAATCACAGCCTTTTTTGAAATTAGAGAAATACAAATGAAAAGTCATCCAATAAATTTCTCAAGTTATCAAAATGAGTAAATGCGAGTAAGCTGCATTTTCTAAGGGGTATGAGACAGCTGACACCTCCAATGGCTGTTGGCACCACAGATTGACTAATGCATTCTACAGACAATTTGAAAGTAGTTTATAGGAGTTTATGAACCACAGGTTGTTTGCTTTTCTTTGGGGAATTCCAGTTTTGGGAAAATGCCTTAAAAATGGCCAAAAATAAATAAATAAATAAATAAATAAATAAATAAATAAATAAATAAATAAATGATATCTTACACAGATGTTTGCATCACTGATGTACATAATAGTAAAAATTTGATAATAATTCAGATGCATTATAAAAGGGAAACAGCTAAGTAAGCTATGGTATGTTAAGAAGATAGAACATCAATAGGTATTAAAAATAAGAAATGCTTAAGCTTTATAATATGTGAGTGAAAAAATGACCCTG
This sequence comes from Miniopterus natalensis, assembly GCF_054644295.1. Lineage (NCBI taxonomy): Eukaryota > Metazoa > Chordata > Mammalia > Chiroptera > Miniopteridae > Miniopterus > Miniopterus natalensis. The sequence goes on from NC_142088.1 coordinate 20,899,617, forward strand.
AAAATAAAATAGAACTAAAGATCTGATTCACTTATTAAACTATGAAAAAAACCTTGTAAGTATAATTTGTTTAAAGTCTTAAAAAAAAAAAGTATGGATATAGTAGTTGAATTTTTATTAGTGTATGTTTGCTTCTTTATTGACCTTATGGTACTTAAATTCTCATTGGCTTGCTCTCTTGTGTATGTAAAAACAAATAAAGAAAATAAGGCAACACATTTCAGAAATGGGTCAATTTTATATCTAAATGGAATTACTCTATACATCTCAGATGTGGTCCCATACGGAGCTGCCTGGGAACCCCATCTGATAGGAAACAGTAGGAGAAGGCACACGAGGAAGGAAAAACGAGAAGGAAATGCATGTAAGGTCAGGAAAAGAGGCTGAGCATTCATCACTCTTGGTGAAACATGCACACAAGAACAACCCCACCCATAGCTAGTCACAAATAGTCTGTGAAAATAAAAAAGTAAAATAGCAGCATATGCTGGGAAATTTGCTGTTTTTATGATACGCAGAAAGGCATTTTTTCTCATATAGTCCCTTCCTTCACACTGCTGAGAATCCAGCCCTCCATTTGCTATGATTTCAGACTTTTTCTGGGTAAATTTTCGACTTTTTTCTCACCCTGCGTAGTGATCTTCAGCATCCAGGCTGAATGTGTCTGTTTGATATTTCAAAAATAACTTTGTTCACCAGAGCCTCTATTTCCATTTGACTCCCCCTCTCCCAGCCACTACCACAATTACTGGATGTTCTACATATAGTCAGATTGGCTTTCATTGGTGTCGTGAACATTAAAAATAGAGTTTCAGTTGAGAACACGTATACCCCTCTGTGCTGTACATTTTTCCAAGAAGCACAACACTGCATAATTTTTCAAATGCAACCTCACTTTCATCTTGCCAGCAATTTGGCAGTTCTCGGTTTTCAAAAGGTTACTGCTCTGAATTTGTTTTCTTGGTAATCTCGCAGTCCATTTGTTCTGCCTAATGCTGAAAATCTATGTAAGATCTTGACCTCCATATGCCATACACCAGTAGATTTGCCCTTTCCTTTGAAATTTTCTTCTACACTAAAAAGGGGAAAAAAAGAAAGCATTTCATGACTTATTAAAATGGCATATGGATTAAATGTTTAAGGTTAAAGTCAAAGGGGTCTCAAACCTTAGGTAGGGCTTAGCTACCTGCCCTACCTCTAAGGGCTGATTTTTGAGAGTAAGAACATCTTTCCAAATTTCTAGGACACACACACAGAAGAATTTTTATCCTTGAAAGATAAGGTTCAGTTAATCTTCCAGGCCTATCACGGATCTTGCCCAGAAGGCAATCACACCTCTATTTTAATGACCACATGAAAAGGAATGATTAGGGTTATAAACCAAAACCAAAATAAATAAATCAACAAATAAGTGAAAGCCATCCCTAAATACAAAACAGTGGGGAGATAAGCATTTAAATGAAAAGTAAACTTTGTCTATTGTCTGGCCATTTTCTATGCATTTATTCAGTACTCAATTTTCCCAAGCCTCCAGCTGTGATGTCAGGTTCTAGGGAGCCCCCAGAATTAAGGCAAGTTTCCTAACCTCAAGAGATACCTTTTTATTGAGGGCGATAGAATTAACATGCCTGAAACAATTAGAAAACAATAAATGCTAAGCCATGTGACTCTATACATTTCAGGAAAGGAGAGAGCTTCTGGGCTGGAGAGGCCGGTATGTTTGAGAGAGGAAGCAGAGTGTGACACGGGGGTTGAAGGGTAGAGGGAAGGGAAGGCCGAGGTCTCCTCTGCCGGGGGGACAGCGTGCCAGGCAGAGGAACAGCGAGGGCAGAAACCCAAGGGAGGGATGAATTAGGTGAACTGGGCCCCGGGTGCGCTTAGAGGAGGAGGGCTGAGGACTGGGACGGAGGCCTGGACTCCCTGTGATGGGCTCAGGGCTCTCCCAAGAGGACATGCTCTAGGAAGAACTGCCTAGCACTGGCTGGGGGCGGGTGAGCGCCGAGATGGAAGCTAGAAAGCTGCTCCCCCCGCTCATGCTGCCATGAGTTCAAAATATGATCATTTCTTGGAGAAAGAGAACAAAGGGGAAGTTTGAGAGAAAAGTCAAAGGTAAGAGGGAACTTGATGGGGACTTTTAATGGTGGCTACGTCTAGGGAACAGGGTTGGGGAGTGGCTGGCAAATGGGGAACTTTACTTTGATGTTATACTCTTTAAACACTTCAACACAACTTTGTGTGTGTGTGATCCTTTTTTGAAAAGTCTATGTGTTATTTTTACAGAAAATTAAAAAATGTAATCCTGAGATTTATGGTGGACTTTGAAAATAATGACACCACCGGCAAACGGGGTAACTGTAGAAGGATGCTGGCCTCATTTCTGGTAGGTGCATCTGTACACACACGCACAGATGCATCTAGGTCTGATATGCACAACATACATGTTCTCTTTTTTTAAAAATATATCTTTATTGATGTCAGAGAGAGGAAGGGAGAGGGAGAGAAAGAGATAGAAACATCAGTGATGAGAGAGAGTCATTGATCAGCTGCCTCCTGCACGCCCCCAACTGGGGATCAAGCCCGCGATCCAGCATGTGCCCTGACTAGGAATCGAACCTCAATCTCCAGGATTTTAGGTGGATGCTCAAGCCCTGAGCCACACCCAGCCAGGCACAACAAGTCCTTAATCAACTAGTTTCTGTCTCCCAGAGCCTTAGGTTTTGTGGGCCTGGAGGCATTTTGCCTCCAGCTCCTCCCCCCTTTCATGATGTCCCTTCCTTTGCCGCCGCCTCTCAGTTGCCACTGTCTACTTGGAGATGTTCTACTGTCCTTCTTGAGTTTCCTGAGTCTAAAGCCCCCGTGTCCTTTGCATCCTCCCAGGGCTGTGTGGGCAGCTCTGCGATCCGTCTTCCACACTTGTCCAACTTGGTGAACCAGACTTGCAGTCAAAAGTGCTCCAGTGCTGGTGGGTTGGCCTGATGCCAGGGCTTTGCTGACTGCAGCCCTGCGTGTAGATTAATGTTCGCAGAGCACACATTCACTAACGGGCAACCCGGCTTTCCAACTGATTGCAAGATTTATAGAAGAGATGGCCCTGCCCCTATAATATACAGCAGTGGCATCACATGTATGAACTAAGAGACTGCAAAATAAATCAAGGCCCAGAACCCTTCGAGGCTACATGTGTGCCAGCTGGTCAGCGGGGGCTTTGTGATACAAACAGTGAATGGGCAAGGATTTAATATTTGAACTCTAACATGCATGCGTGACTTTGCATTAAGAACACTCTAGGGAGAAGGCACCACATTTTATAGTAAACAGACAAAGTGTGAAGAAAAATGTGTTAGAAGTGGTGATTTGGCCAATAATAATCATGGAGGAGCAATAGTTTTCTTAAAATAAAATTAAAGGTTTTAAATCATGACCACAATAGTTGCACATCTGAAGACAAAATGCAGCCTCCTGTGTGTCACATCCAATAATCTTGCTTTTGACACTGTCAACTGTACAACTCCCCCTATCCAAAGGGATTTTATCCTGTAAGTTATGAGCTCTTCCAGAGAAATAATGTACCTATGATAAAACAGAATTTTAATGCTTTCTTTCATCAAAGCAAGTAAAATTATTTAAACTAGAAAAAATGTCAAGAACTTTAAAAATTAAAATTTCTTTATGAAATTGTAGGATGAGTGAAATTGAAGATTTTCCAATAAAGAAGACTTTACATAAAGCAAAATCCATAGATTTGGAACAACTGCCAAATGTATTTTTGTCCTAAACTTAAATACTTTGGTAGATTTAAAAAAAAATTAAGTGGGTTGGAAATTTATAACATTTATAAGATTTTTTGCAAAATCAGAACACTTGACAAATTCTTATAGTAATTTTACAGTTTAGGGGGGAAAAAATTTGTCTTCAAAGAATTATTGAAATTCCAGGAAATTCCAGGCACTATGCCAGGGAATAGGCATTAAGGAACAATAGGTCCTGCCTTCCTTGGGCTTATATCCTAGTGAGGGAGACAGAAATAAAAAGTAAACAAATCCATGACATAGTGATCAAGTACACTGCACATGGAGGCAACAAACAGGGTGTTGCCAGAGAGCTCAGGGATGGGGAGAGAAAGTGGTCAGGGAGGCCCTCTCTGGGGAAGTGACACTGGGACTGTGATTTAAAAGATGCAAATAAGCCAGTATTGTCCAGAACATTCCAGGCAGAGGGAGCAATGAGCCTAGGTAGTGAAAAGAGGCCATTGTGCTTGGGGCTGGAATTAGAGGAACAGGTGCGGTTAGGGAGAACCTGGCCTGCTCTTATGGGATCTTTTTGGCCATCACAAGGAATTCGGATTTTTTTCTTGGTGCAAAAAAAAAAAAAAAGCCATTGAAAAGTTTTGAGCAGGAAAGGGATCTGATCTGATCTACATGAACCTATTTACACTTTTAAGAGATGACTTTGGCTCCTTGGATCAGAGGTAGCAAGAGCTGGAACAGAGAAGTTCTGGAGTTGCTGGGGCAGGCCGAGGGAGAGGGTGGTAGCTTGAAGTGGCAGGCAACAGGGAGGTGGAGAGAAGCAGGCATGCTTGGGCATGTCTGTAGGTCAGACTAACAGGACTTGCTTATGGACTGAAAACTAGAAAAGCAGCAGCGAGGATGACTCCTGGGTTTTCCGAACTTGGTAATGGTGGATAAGGGTGCTATGCCCCAGGGTGAGTGGTCTGATGGGGAAGCAGGGCTGGAGAGGAGGCAGAGATGTAGCTGAGACAGACTAGAGAATGATGGGGTCAAGGCGGCCTAACACAGAGATGAAGCTGTCGAGCTAAGCTGCTGTGAAGCAACGGCTGCGTGGAGTTGGAGAAAGACAGAGCGCAGCGCTGAAGTCCTTAATGAAGGTCGGGGGAGGGGGTGGTGACCGGTGAACAGCTGAAGGGGGCAGTGGAGGTCCAGTTTTACCTGAGCTGAGGTTTTTAAAGGAAGAGAAATGGTCTGGAAGTCAGGACAGTGGAGGAGGGGAGAGAGAGGAAACACCAACTGAGTGGCATGGGAGCCTCCCCCGAGGAGACCGCGGGCTGGCCGTCAGGGGAGCACTGAGAGGAGAGGCGGATGCCGAGGCGGCCCCTGAGCAGGCAGGTGTTCCAGAGGGCACAGTGATGTGTAACTGATATATATCTCTTATCTCCTTTGACCCCGTTTCTTTCTCACCCAGCCAAACACCCACACCTTTGCACCTGGAGCTAAGGCTCTTATCTTTTGACCTGGATCCTCTGGCTCACTACAAATTCAGAGAGGTGCCAGATGGAGGCCAGCCACGGCTCCCTCTTGGCTTCTGTGGGTTAGAGGACATTACCTAGCAACTCAGAGTTTTCTGGGTGGTTACAGAGCGTAGCCCAAGGGAAAAGAGATTCCATACTAGACACGTAAGACAAGGATTATACTGACAAATTGTAGCCCAGAGTTGAACATATCATTGTTGCCACATGCAGACAGGTACAGAAACCTCCCCTGACCCCAAGCCTTCGCACAGCACAGCAGAAACCTCTGCCTCTGCCCTTGCTCAGAAATAATTGGTGCACCTCAGGGTGGTGTAGACTGCAGGTGGGATGGAAGTAGAATTAGAAATAATCAAAGGGAAGAAGAAGTTAGATCAAGCAATTGTTTTCCAATTCCAAAAGCAGAAAGGGGAAACAAGGAAGGCTCCATCACTTATTTCCTGCAGAGGTGGACCCATAGGTTGCAAGGCTCCAGGGCCTGAGGGGGTTCTGATGGGATGCCTGGGTCTTTGTATGCATATCCTAAGAACCAGAGGCACTGAAGAGTGTTATATGAGGCGCTTCAAGAACAGGGTTCCTTTCATTGGAAATCTGTATTTTATATTGAGGGCTCCATTACTCACAAGCCAGGCAGTCCTGAGAGTTTATACTTTCTGCCTAGGACAATAAGAAATAGGGAGCCATTTAAGAACTTACCACCTCTCCCTCTTTTTCCTGTACCCCAAAACTCTACAACTCTAATCAAACCCAGAGAGACCTTATTGCCAAACCATTGCTTCATCACTCACTTCATTGGCCTATATGTATCTTCAACTTGAGTAAATCAAGCAACTTTGCTCATTCCCCCAGAATTTCTAGCTATGGTACAGGCTATAACCTCTAGTATACAAGTTCTTAGTTTAGTCTCTTTCTAGACTACCTGGCTTTCTTCTTATTCAAGGTTATTCTAATCTTTAACTGTGGCCAACTCGAAACAGCTTAAGCCCAAGTAGGTTCAGGTCAGGGAGTCTAGTTCCTAGTTGGTGTTCAACAAGGGCTATTTCCCTTCTTCCATTATCGTATCCTTACCAGTCTGGGGCATCTTATGAGCACATAGTCTTGGCATTTTCTGTTCTTTTTGACCCTCTTAATATTGCTAACAAGATATACAGAAGTGGTAGAAGCTTTTTTCCCTTTGTCTCTTAGCAATTAAACAGCTGAAGCTGGATGGAGCTGAGAATTGGATTTACCCTAAAGATTAAATAGAAAATGTAAGAGCAAATCAGGGGTGAGGTACTAACTTGTAGCTACAAGTTAGAACTGAAAATATGTAAGCAATTATTGAGGGAGGCTTTGGTTGGGTAAGATGGCAGGATAGATTTGCCACCTAATGGTATGACACTAGCTCTTAATGGTTTTGGAAGAAGTCAGCTCTCTATCTGTCAGAACACACTGAGGATGAGAGAGAAGAAACAGTGCAAATCTGGATTTCTGCCATAGGCTCAAAAACATGTGGGAACACCCTTGGCCTTGGATACCCATGCAAGAGGGCACTTTGTGTTGTTTTGGTTTCCATGGGCACCTCTCTAGTCCCACAATAATAGGACTTGGTACAACTGCCTAAACAAAGGATTGGATGGCAGAATCCCAGGTCATTGCTAGGGATTGGTCATATCAGTTTTCCCACCCATGGCACAGAAGAAAGTATGAGTCTAGGCAAAAAAATGATGTGAGTGGCCTAAGGTATTGGTCATCTTCCAGGGTACATGAGGTCTTTTTCCTTAGTTCCAGCACTTCCTTCAGGAAGAATGTTTTTTTAAAAATAAAATACAGCAACATTTAATAGAAGGAAATTTAACCTGCATCACTGCAAGTACTCAGCCAGCTACTGTAAGGCTTGTCTGGACAGGCTCATGGAGATGCTGGACTGGAGATGCTGGACAGGCTCATGCAGCTTTAGCGACAACTCTTGCCGATTACAGCTACCAGACTAGCCCTGGCCCAGTGGAAGACTGCTCTGAATAGGTGCTGCTTGAAAAAAAATTTCTCCCTGAGGCTTTTCTCAGTGCATAAAAATCCTAATTACTCACTGTTCATGTCCTTTTCTGTAGGTTCATTCTCTCTGATTTGGTGAACCTGAAATGTCATTGAGTGACCATGATTTTCACTGGGAGGATATGTGGGTAGAAGGTATGTGTGTTGATTTAGGTTTAGAATATGCAATAAACAGAGCTTCTAACACAAGGACTCTAAATTAGGTCTTTGAATCTAAAAATCGTGTGATTGCCATTACAATCAACCAGAGTCCTACTTGTGCATCTATAACCAGATAATGGTTGCATGGATTTTAGAATTAGCTCATTAGACAGCTACTTCAGTCTTCTCCTTGGAAATGTTGAAATTATATAGCTGATAATATCATGGGTCTCAGGTAGCAAAGAAAAACATGACATTTAGTTTACTCAATCTATAAGCAGTTTGACTTTCTTCATAAGAAAAGTCAGAAAAATCCAAAGAAACTCTGATGTAGCATTTTGGTATTTGACAGCCATGGAACATATTTTTCTATTTCAAGAGTTAAATGCGTCAAGTACAAAAGCGAGGGAAATACCTGGGTATTAAGGATTACCATAACTAAACCAATATATTCCCCAAGATTGAAAAAAAGGTACCATTTAATAATACATGACACAACTCCCACACTTGGCAAAGCAATATTTTAAAACTAAAATTATATTGTAATTAGCCTTTCAAAAATGTGAACACTTCAATATAGGAGTCCATTAATAATCTAACCGCTGCTGCAAAGCATGTTCCTCCCACATGTGTAACTTAATTAAACTCAGAGTTCTTGTTCCAACCGTCAGACAGTCATGAGGAACAGGTGGCTTCCAACTTAGAGATAACGGAAGGATGGATCTCGCTATGACTTCACACACCCAGATGAAATTATCTAAATGTCTTCCTTGTTCTTTTTTCTGACAATTTCTATTTCAAACACAGATTTGCTTCTACTTTATAGGATTTAAAGTTCAAGCATGACCTGGGACAATTCTAATGAAAATTAAATGTAGATTTATACAACAGTCTGTGTCATTCATCATACAGAGATCTCAAAACACCTTTACTTTCTCATAGAGCCAGGAAGTTAGGTAAGTGCTAAGAATAATTACAGACTAAATAGTGTGACTTCAAGGACAGTGACAGAGGATAACAAGTAAAAGCCACAAACTCTAAGTACCATATCTTGCTCCTCTAATGGGCTATAAGTCAGGTGTCATAAATTCAAAAGCCTGGAGAGCAGGCAAGAGGCTGGAATGGGTGAAGATGAGTGTAGGAGAGGCAGTAATTGTGTTAACTGGAGAACTCACGCTCTGTCTAGACCAGCAGCCCCTGCCCCACTTGAGCAGATCTTCATTTTCCCTTCACAAAGGCCAGGGTTGCCAGATCATCTGATGCCTCAGAAGAAGAAAATTCAAATTTTAGGTGGAATCTTTTAATTTTTTTAAAAATGTGGTAGCTAATTAAACACTTAAAAGCCATTGGTGAGTCAAACCAAACCATATACAGGCTTGGAGCCACCTTTGGGGACCACCGTTGATTAGGATGTTAATCTGCTTTGCCTCCTAAGAAGAGAGATGTTCTAAGTTATCAGTCAGACATGCCTCAGAGTAAATAAATAATCTGAAAAGAAACTTTGAAGAGGGGAGAATGTGTCCCACCAGTAAGTGGGAAAGGCATGTGTCTAAAGGTACTAAGCCTCAGAGGTCAGAGGAGAGGGTCTATTACAATTAAAAAGTACAAGTCACAGGGATGTTTGGGACACAACTGCACAGAAAAGAGAACTTGTAAGGTCCACCTCTACGTTCTCATTGAATGGGTTTGGCCCTGTTGTAGCACAGATGACATTGGTGGTTTTGCACACAGGAGCACTTCCCTGAGTACTCAGGCTCCCATTGGCTTGTCTTGGTGTTTTACACAAGCACCTGCTACGCTGGGGGTTTTCTCTCAGCCTCGACAGAGTGCTAGAGAGCGAATCCCATGTGCCTTCCAACGAACGGCCTTCAGGCAGTAACGGATGGGAGCTGGAGCATCACTACTCCAGTTTCCCCGCCCTCAGGGAGGATCACTCCACACTATTTACAGAGTTCCCCAGCAGGATTGAGCCCCAGCGTCCACTGCGGTACCATCTCCGTAAAGCACCCTTTACTGTCTGCCTGTCTCGTTCTCCCACCCCCTCCCTTGTACTGCCTCGGATCATCACCCAAACCATTTGAACCCAAATCTGCGTCTTAGGTTCTGCCTCTGGGGGAACTCTAGCTAAGGCCCTACACTACCATGAGAACATCTCGTACAGGTCTTGCTTGTCTTAGGCCACCTTACCTTGGGAGAGATTTTTATGTGACTGAATAGGTAGTGCCGTGTTCTCTTGTCTCAAAATTGGGATCATCTCATAAGAGCTGACACTCCAAGCTCGAAGTATTATTATGAGGATCAAATAATGTTCATAAATGTGCTTCACGCGTTGGAAAGTGTGACATAAATGCTGTTCTTGTAACTCTCCTTGTCGTTAAGGTCCAATACTGGTGTGTCGCCAGGAACAGCAGTGGGAGTGACGGTGGGGAAGGAACAAGCATAGTGAGGCTCTTTGCTGATCTGCCTGGTAAGACTCAGAGCAAACATGTCTGGCTGCATGTGGCAGCTTTTGTCAGAGGCCTTCAAATTTATGACACTGCAACAAGGTCGATCAGTCCATGGAGGTGGCGCTGTGGAAGCCGGTACTATTTACAACACATTTGATGTGTTTAGAAACTGAGTTATTGTTCCTAGGACTGGGGCAGGAGGAAAGTGGCCGACGGGAGGCATAAAACCACAGCTTCACAGAGAACTTCATCTCCGTAAACTACAGTGACCAATTCAAACAATAAAGTGTTTCCTGTCTGTGAGACAATTTAGAGTAGGAAATTAATGGGTCTTTTATACCTGATTTAATGGCCTTTTAAAGAGTAAAAGTTTAATCGCATCACAATCGATGAAATGACTGATATTTATGGGTTGAAAAATAATTAACTATAGGACATGTGTGTGACTTATGCTCCCTCTAGCAGCACACTCCTTATGTTCATCAGGGACCATCGCAGTGAGAGTCCCTCACAACGGCCAACACCGAGCCTGGTCATTGTATATACTGAAAATGAAAGATTCCTAAATGAGTGGATGAATAGAGGGTGTCATTGGATTGAATAATTTCTACCTATAACCACTCATCTCTATTTTACAGGTGAAGCAACTGGGGTGGGGAGAAGTCACTAGAGAAGACTCTTTGGACTTTCCCCATACCCAGGAATAGCCTAGAGATACAGATGCCACAAGCACCTACCTAGTGCAGAAATTAGCTGAGCATATCTGCTTGCATAAAACAGTGACTAGATTCTGTTCCATGAGCAACTGGCAACAAAAGGATTCTGAGAGTTGTGATATGCAAATGCATCTCTCTCCTCAAACCAGGATTATTTTCTTACCTTTTGGGTTGTTGTTGTCTAGGTCATTGCTGTTGAGCATCGCCTTGCTCTGATTGATGATTTGCCGTAGATGTTGAAAAATATCTCATTGATCAGGTTTTACCAACTGTAGAGGCAAGAGATCATGAAAGGAGAGAGCGACTGACATGGGCCTGATTACTTTGCTTACAAAAGCTTTTTGTAGCTGTCATTATCTGGGCTTTGCTCCTGTACACTACAGTGTCAATTTCTCAGAGAGATTGAGCAGGGCTGCCAAAGGCATTCTTCTTTGTCAAATGTTGCACTTATTATTGAGTTTGTACCCGGGGAAACATTTATCTCTTGTGGCAGCCTTGCTGCCCTGCAAGAGATACCAGATTCAGGCCCAGCGAAGTTTAAGGAGGTCTTGTTAGAGCAGAAGGGATGGGTGTTGAGTGAATGAGAGTCATTAGCTTGAAGGTGTGTGACCAGGGGTATCAGCATAGTAAGTTGCCACAAGGACTGAGAGTCAGAGGCCTTTCACAGCTGGAGATGCTCAGAGTAAGCTCACTTGAGATCACTATGTGTTTCTTAGACACACCCTTGGTTGACCTTTATTCCAGACTATTTTTAAAACAGGCAATTCCACAAGGATTTTTTACTAATGAGAAGCAACAGCTGTATTTGATTTATTAGTGATACTCAGAATTTCATTTTTTAAATCACAATTTCGCTACATCCTAATTCAAAATACATTAATATCATCACGACACACAATGCAATCAGAATGAGCTGGTTAAAATGGCATTGTCTCATGGATTGTTTCTTCCCTTTTCTACCTACTTTAAAATAACCATGGGACCAGTGCATCTCTAAAAGAAGGTGCAAAGCCTACCAACTGCATCGTCAATTGTTAACCAAGGGCTACGTGCGACCGTAGCTTATGATGCAAGGGGAAGAAAGAATGTAATTTCTGCTTCTGATGCAAGAGGCAGAAATAACCCAACTTTGATGAATGACCCATCTTTGAGCATGGAATTAGAAAAACGCTTCCCCCTTGTAAAATGAACAAGTGAGGTACAGATGTGACTAAAAGAAAACGAATACCTAGACCTTTAAGTATTCTGACCTAAGGAACTCTGCTTGTTTTTCTCCTCCCAGGCACAGCAGTGCTAGAAACAAACAAACAACAAACACCTCGAAACTTGACAAGTTTTTTTGAAGGTTTATTTATTGCAAGAAACCTGCATTCCTTCTATCTCTGACTTTTCACACCATATGAATTCAGAACACAGCCCCTGTTTAAAAATAATATCTTTTCAGAATAGAAAAATAAACTTGCCTGTATGTGGCACATTTCCAAAGAGGGAACATGAACAAACAGGTTTTTAATTTCAGGTGGGAAGCAGACCTTTTGGTCCAAACTTAATTGCAGATGAGAAACTCTCATGCCTAGGACTTAACTAGCTACCGCCTGATGATGGCTTACTTTAAACAAACAAATTAAAAACAAGTTATTTCTTTATAGAGGAAAGAGATAATTAACCATACACAACACACAGCTACAGTTAGGGATCTCAGTTTCCCAGAAATCAAGCAGCTGAGGAAGTTTTACCCCTCAGGATCATGTTCTCCCTCAAACAAGGAGCATTAAACTGCTTTTTATGTAAAAATTGACAACCTGAAGAGCCATACCTTACAGTGCTGAGTAGCAAACTGGCTGTGTGACGGCTTCCAACCTCTGTGAGGGTTTAATCCTTCCGTACTGTATCTTTACCCATAAGGCTTTTTATTTCAAGAGCAAGAGTCTGGCTTCCGTTTTATACTCCGCTGGGTTTTGAAAATTGGAGGCACATTGTTCAATTAAGAACCAATTAATGTGACATTCCAGCATGAGAGAAGTGTTAGGGAAGAGGGATCCCGATCAGTGTCAAGTTTCGCTGACTCACAATTTGCTGTTTCTTAAAGGCACTAGAGTGTTTTGCACTTATACCACCTCCCACTCTTGGAACTTGAGTTCTCAGTCTGTGTAGGGTCCAGTTGCGTCAGGATCACATGCAGCCTTCCCAGAGGAAGGTCCAATTTCTCCAAGAACCTGCACACCTTGGGTGCTCTCTTTCTCCCACATCGGTGCTAAGTCATTGCTTTGCAGCTGGTGTTCCTGTCTGTCACGTGACTCAAAAGATAACTAGCAACCGGAGACTCAAAGGACTTGCTTTCTACCCGGTGCTCTCAAGCAGCCTGCTGTGAGCTTCAGTTTCCTCATCTCTTAAATGGAAGCAGCAGGATCTGTTAAATGGAACGGAGTGGCTGTGCCACTCACTACCAGGGAAGAATAAGCCCTGGTGTTTTGAGTAAATGCCAGCCTCAGCAATTAGTCCATCAACTGAAATTCTCCTTGCAGTTTCAATTAGATTGAGAAGCCTTCCCTGGTTTCCAGTCAGGCTGTTGCGCAACATTTCTGCAAGGCTAACAGCTGTCTTATTCCACCCTAGAGAGAGCTCTATTTCAGCTACTCCTGCATTCCTAGCTCATAAAGCACGCCAGGATCCAGTGGGCAAAAGGCACTCTTCAGCATGGCAAGATGATATTTGTTAGCAGCAAATAAGCTATGGTAAAAAGGCAGGCAACGATTATACTCTTGTTAACAAGTCACTCAACGCTCTAGTTGCACTCACTGTACCAAGAACTAGTTGAACATCAAAGAACTTGGAGTAGCAGATTTCTTAGGGGATTTTTTTTTTTTAATATCTTTATTGATTTCAGAGAGAGGAAGGAAGAGGGAGAGAGAGAGACAGAAACATCAATGATGAGAGTCATTGATCGGCTGCCTCCTGCACGCCCCCGACTGGGGATTGAGCTCGAAGCCCGGGCATGTGCCCTGACTGGTAATCAAAGCCCGATCTCCTGGATCCTAGGTCGATGCTCAACTGCTGAGCCTCACCTGGCCAGGCAGGGGATTTTTTTTTTTTAATGTCGAAAGATCTGCCAAGTGAAAAAAAAAAAATCAACGATGAAAGTTCAAAATCTCTCAGCATCGTCTCCCATCTCAAAAGGAATATGCTGGGAGATATTCTACACAGTTGTTTGGTAGACTTACTTATTTTTAACTTCATTTAAAGTAGCTGTCAAACAATATTCTAAAAGAAACAGCTTCACCAACATTCTCTTCAGAACCTAGAGAACTAGATTCTATGCCCTTTTCCTTCATTCACTGCATTTCCATCTCCCTTTTCTCCTCCAGTCACTCTCACCTCCTTCTATAGTGCTCCTTTTCATGGTGTAAGAGACCTCAACTACTGCCGTTAACCTAAAATTAAAAAAGCCTTTCGAAGTAAGAGGCAACGAGCATTTATTTGAAGTTAAAGAATAGCTACTTAGGATGCACTGATTCAGGCATGCTGATATAATGGAGTAACCATTTGAAATGGGGAGAAAATCATAGTCACGTTCAAATACTTTCATGCAAGTGAGAGTGAAATATTAACCAAAATAAAAATTCTGCTCACTTACTTTTTTATAACGAATGTCTTTTTTATATTTATTTATTATAATCTAGTGATACCATTAACTCTTTTGGAATATAAATCTAATTTCAGTTTAGTCCCACAGAAGTCCTATTAATTTAAAAGACAGTAGGTATTTAGTGAGAGGACTCAACTTTAGGAAGTACCAAGTTACTCTCTTTACATTAAAAAGGCTATAAAATACTTTTAAAGTGGTAACCAAATATTTGTAGCTTATATACCTCCTTTCTCATTACAGTATTTGTCACGAAGATGAATTAATGTTGTGCCATTTTCTGTTCCAATTACAACCTTGGTGCTGAGATGAAATATCGGATGCTTAATGTTTTTATGAATTATAGCAGAAACTGTACAATATTGACCTTTTTAATATTCTGGTTTCTGACTGGCTGGCATTTCCACTCCTCCTCTTCCTATAACAACTCCTACTAACACGGAAGAAAAGTTCGGGATAGGTAGCCAATGAGAAAGCAGAATATTGAAAAGGTCAGCAGAGCACAGTCTTTTCTGTAAGTTCAAAAAAAGTTTATTAGGACATTGAAATCCAGATACTATAACTCATGCTTATGAACAAAATATATAATTCATACATGTGAAAAATAACCCTGTTTTAAAGCCTTCTCATTACTGTGAATAAAGTACAGCATAATTATTCAAGGCTAAAAAACAATCTCCTAAATATTTTATATTACAACAGACTGAGAATTGCAAAAAGTAGTTGTTGCTTTTGGTTGGCAGATGCAGGGAGGCCACAGTGACCAACAGGGAGGGAGCCAGGGGAGGAGGCCCTGAACCCGTCTTCCCTCCCACCTCTCATCTCCCACGGACGCCGCCCGCTGGCTGAGCCCACCTGGAAGCCAGGGGACCACGAAGGCTGGCTGATCCCTTAAAGTTCAGCCTCCAGAGGTAGAAGACAGGGTAGAGAAGGGCGGGGCCAACAGTGTTATTTAGCAAAATGTGTAACGCTGGCGAGGGGGCCTTGACACAGGAGTAGGAGAGAGCAGGGGAAGAGAGGCATCCGCCGCAGGAAAGCAAAGGACATGCTGGGCAGAGGAAACAGCCTGAGCCAAATCAGAGGACACCTCCCATGCTCAGCACTGATACCCACAGATAGCTGTGGCCAGGGAAGTGTATTTTGAGTGGTTGGAATGTTAATCCTTTCAACCAAAGCCACAGCTACTTTCTCTGAGCTCCGGCGGTGCCCCTTCCCCGTGCCCCTCTTAGTTTGAAGGGTGGTGACAGGTCCCCACAGTTGGTAGCTTCACCACCCATTGTTGGTTTTGCCCTTACCCTGCCACACCTTTGTAAGCCATCCCGTCATTGCCTCTGGGGCTGATGTGCCCCCTTGTGACTCCTGTCCTGCTGTCCTTCGCTGACCTCCGGTGAAGCCGCCGCAGCTGTTTTGTTTCCCCCTTGAATCGCCGCACCGGCCATACTTCACAGCCCGCATTTGTTCCTCTCCTCTGTGGTCTGGAAGGTCCTGGAGAGTGGACTGTGCCTCTTTCGCGATCCGAGGGCCCAAAGCAGGTGCTAAAAGGCCGACAGAATGAGTGCACAGCTGAGAATGCTGCCCTGTGTTAAAGTCAGAATGAGAGAGATTTGTGAGGGTAGCTGGAATGTCACAGCATTCTGGAGGGACCTCATGCTGCTTCACCATGGCAAACGGTTTGAGCTCTGGTAAACAGTCTAGTCGCTCAAGCTTAACAGGTTTAGGAACTCAGTTTTTATCTCATGTAGAGTCTAGTTAATTGATATTATTTAATCATCTATGTTTATATGTGTATATACATATGCTCATCTATAACATTTTTTGCTGAATCATTTGAAAATAAATTGCAAACATCATTAACACTTTACCTGTACCTAATTCTGCAGGAGTCTCCTAAAACTATGTCTAATCACCTTCTAACCTTCCTACCAATATCATACTGAAGATCACTAGCAATCATTCCTTGATAGCATCTAACTACACGTCAATGCAGTGTGTTTGCCAGCCAGACTCAAGGAGCAGGGGCACCTTTGCCCCCAGAGCTGCTCTGGTTTAATCTCAATTTTATCTGGCCTACAGCACTTTTTCTAGATGTCGATATCTGTCAGCTTCTGCTGCAGCCATTGAGATCAGCAAATTTAACTGTGTGTCATTTGTCTATCTGAGAGTTGAGCAGTCAGGGGAGTTCTTTCTGGGCTTCTCTGGAAGCTTATTCTAAAGAGGAGACCAGGGCTGCCTGAGACAGCAGGGGGTAGGTGACCAGCAAGGAGGGGTTTTAGATCTCTCCTTTATTTCTCTATCTTTTCCCTAGTCCTAGGCTGGGATAGCTTACTTTCTTTCTCCGAGCTGAATTTATTTCCGTCTTTTTCTAAGAGAAAGGGGAGAGAAACATCCAGATATAAAAGAGGACCCTGAAGTGGAACTTATAAAATAACCCAGCGTCTCCAGGACCCTTGCTGGGAGGGGTCCTGGCGTGCCCTCTCACTGACACCTACATCTTACAGGGTCATGCTCAAATATATGCTTTATTGGTTGTAGCTGTCAAAAAATTTTAGGCCTCTCATTCTTAATTTACGAAAAAGCAAGTGAAGCCCCTGGACTAACAAAATTTAGTTGTTTTGATTGATTTTTTCCCGCCTCTTGTGGATCAATTGACTATTTTTCAAAATAAAAAGTTCTTCACCTTTGGGTTGAAATAACAGCATTCCAAACAGAACTGGGCTTGAGGTTTGAGGGCTCCTTGGTGAATGCTGAATTAGCATGAGGGAAGCGGGTGGGCTTAAAAGACCTCCATGATGCTGGGGGCAAATGATGAGCCACGCACCCTGCTGGAATGGGCGAGTCTCCCAGAGGTCGTCACCTCTTCCCTTTTCTTTACTGACAGGAGTGTAGTGGCCCAAGGGGAAGAGCCAGAGTATTTCTCCTCCTATATCTGCTTCTTGTGGGGCTTCCAGCTTTGGGCCCTTTCCACAAAGACCCCAGCTCCTGCCGGACAACCATTCCGGCCATGGTACCAGTTCCCATTCAACACCTCTGATAACACCAACTTCTCCCAATTTCTCTCCAGCTTTTTGCCATTAATAATCTCTGATAATAACCTCACCATCCCCTGTGTATCTTCACAGCTCTTCCAGGCTGTGTGGCTAGTTTCCTATATTATATACTCACTGTAAAGATGTAGGAGAGTTTCTGTTTCCTTGGCTGGACCCTAACTAATACATCTTTCCACTATAACCACTTCATACCTTGATATAAGAGTGGTCAGAACAAATTCAAAATAAATATGATTTTTCTACCTAAGTTATTAGGTGCTCACTATGTGGAAGGCATACGGTCTAGGCGCAGGGAAAGGGAAAAAAAGTCCCTATCTTAAGAAGTTCACACATTCGTGGAGGAAATAGGGCAACAGATAATTTTAATAAATGATGATAACTGCTATAAGGGCACAAAAATTTTATTTAAAATGCCTTCAGAGTTTTGTTTTATTGTTTACTGGCTAACTTTGGTGATGTGGCACAGAGAATGAGCACTAGCTAGGAGTTGTGAGAACCAGCTCTAGGCTAATTCATGGTATGGCATTGGGCAAGTCATTGACCCTCTCTTGGCCTCCATTTCCTGGTGAAGAAGAGACACGGTCTGCGTTTGCTCTCAGATTGCAAACATTCTTACTATGGCCTCTTCACCCCTCATTTAATAATTCTGAGAGCCCTCTGGCACTTATTTTAAAGTCCTTTCCAAAGTGCATGGCTGAGGCATGACTCACCCCCATTTAACTCATGAGCCGTGCTTCTCCAACCCACTGCACAACACAGCATAACACAGGAAAACATGGACACACACACACACACACACACACTTTTTTACTGTTATCCACCATCTCTAGGTTCCAGACACTCTAGGGACCTACTGGGGGGGATGCATGGTTAGCAACCTCTACAACCCAACACAGCAAACAGCACCAACTGAGCTTAGCTCAGAAACTGAAGAAAAATGAGGGAATGGACCCCCCCAGTTTGAGGCTCTACACACACCTATTGGGATGCATCCCGCTTGGACAAGAGCAGGTCTCTCTGGCTGAGTTCTTCACAGATACCTCCATGAAGCATCTCACAGACCTTGAGTGATAGCTCCATTGCAGTTGGGAAAAAGCAGCTGCTTTATGGGGGAGCTCTGGAGGAAATCAATCACTTAAGAAAATTTTTATTTACTTAAATATGTTTTTATTGATTTGAGAGAGAGAGGAAGGAAGAGGGAGAGATAGAAACATCAATGAGAGAGAAACATTGATCGGCTGCCTCCTGCACAACCCCCACTGGAGATCGAGCCCACAACCTGGGCACATGCCCTGGCTGGGAATTGAACCAGTGAACCCTTAGTGCATGGGACAATGCTCAGCCAACTGAGCCACACTGGCTGGGCACTTAGATATATTTTTAAAAGTACATCCTCAATGGCATGCTTTTTTAGTTACTACATCATCTGAAAACACAATCTCTTAATCAGTTAAACTTATTACACTGAATATTTAATTCCTGCCAATGTAAAGTTAAATAATCTCTTCCAAACAATTTGCTTCTGGCCATCAGACTTACCGAGGACCTCGCAGAATGTCTCTTGCAGAAGCACGATGACTCCTTTTGCTGAGGGCAAATCAGCCACAGAGGGCATTTCTAGAACTGTCTCAACACAGTGTTATTATAGGTGCTGGAGGCACAGTGGTGAACAACAGGCAGGGGTTCCCAGCAACGTAGAGAAAGAGAAGAAAATCTAGATTGGAGAAAAGTGCAGTGAGTTTAAGTGTTTTTAAAGACAGGCCTTCAAAGACAGCAAATTCGCCACATTGTTCTCAGGAGAGTTGTAATTTAAGTGATTGCTTAAAACCGGCTCGTGAGTGTATGGGAAGAATTGTACTTCACCTCTACTGAAGGTTCAACAAAAGCCAGGTTTAAGTTCCAGCAGCAAATTGAATTTTAGGAATGATGGGTCTCAGCCCTGCGAATCGCAGGCTGCGCAGCCCGTTTGCTGTCTTCTGCTCTCACGGGGCGCTGTATGCACTTTGTGAGGTAGACCAGGCTCTCTTCCCTTTGATGCCAAGAGTGGGTTTCACATCGCAGGAAGGTTGTGCCGTTCCTTCCCCCCAGTTCTCCTTAGGCATGTGCTCAGAACGGGAGGGCCTCCCCTGCCTCCCGCCCTCCTTTCCCACGGCCCTGGAATCTGTGTCGTTTACTTCCTGGCAGTGACCAGCTGCTGGGTTTCCTGCGTGTCTTTTGTGAAGGCAGGAAACACAGAGGAGGTGCCTTGGAGACTGAGGGCAGCTTTCCCAGTGGCAGGGCCTCTGCTCCACCCCACCAGGCCCTCTGCCAAGGGCACTGGGGCAGCCGTGTGACCGAACCTGGTCCTCAGACACACAAGGATCTCCCTGCCCCTGTCCTGCTACACCAGTGCCAGGCTACTGGAGCCAGTTCCATTCCCTTGAAATGAGGTGTGGAGTCAGAATGCAGAGTTTCTGCAAAATCTGCAATGAGACATTCATGACATTCCAGGTATAATAAGGGCCAGGATTGCATGCTTTACCCTGTCTTGGGAGTTTCACAAACCATCTTCAGCTTTTTATTGCTTTGTCTTGTTCTTAGCCACACTCTCAGATGAAATAACAGAAGGTATGAATGTGTCCGTTAAAAATTAGTTTGGCAGCATACAGCAGGAATACCTCCAATGACAGTGGCTTATACATAACAGAAGTTTAAGTTTTGCTCAAGTAAAAAGAAGCTGACATTAACTCAGGCTCTTTGTAGCTCATTTGTCTGGTATGCCTAGAGGTAGGATTAGACCAGTTTTCAAGCATTTTGGTTTCAGGACTCCTTTACAAAGCCCTTAAAAATTATTAAAGTCCCCAAAGAATTTTCTTTACGTTGGTTACCATATTAGTAATTAAAACTGGACAATTTTTTGCATTTATTTATTTTAAAAGAACAACAAACTTATTGCATGCAAACATTAATAGCAGAATTTTGAAAAAAAAGTATATTTTCTAAAGCAAAAAAATTTAGTGCAAACAGAACATTCTTTTAAGTATTTATATTTTTAAATGCTTATTGGGCTTCATAGAAGACAACTTGAATCAAATATCTGCTACTGCCTGCAATCTGTCTCAATATATTGTTTTGGTTGAAGCCTATGAAGAAAAATTTAGGCTTCATGCAGATATGTGATTGGAAAAGGGAAATGAAACCTGTGGACCTCCTGAACAAGGGTTTTGGGGGACCCTGTGTGTCCTCAGTCCTCTCTGAGAATTGCTGTCTTAAACCTCATAGCCTAAAATAGCTGCTGGAGCTCCAGCCATTATATCCACTTTCAAGGTATCATGACAGAGAAAAGTTTGAAGGAAGGACTGGTACTCTCCCTTTAAGAATTCCTGGAAGGCTCGCAGCATTCTTGCTTACATCTCTTTTGCCAAAACTTTCACATGGCAACGTCAGGCTGCAGGAGAAATGTTTTAGTGGGTCAGCAATATTCTCAGCTAAAATTTTATTTAAAAGAAGGAGAAAAGGGCTACTGAGAAGCAATTAGTAGTCTCTGCCACAGGAAGCATCAGTTAAAAGCATTCCAATGACCCACACACTTCATTTGCTGTTTCCATGGCTGCAGATCATCAAAACACCACGGATCCCTTAGCAGTCCCCTTGTGAAGAAATTATTGTTTGCCTTGCCAAATGATTGGTCTACGGTGTTCGAGAGCATTTTAAAGTGTCTTCAGAGAAGCAGGGTGTGGGATGGGAGTCTCCAGCTGAGAAAAGGGAGCAAGTTTTGGGCTCTCTCAGAAGAACTGACAAGAACCATGTTGTGAATTGGCAATGAGAGCCCCAACTGAAGAAAGACTATCATGATGAGATTTTACTGTAGCTGTGCAGATATTTCTCTATTTTGAAAGACTTTGAATAACACTCAAAGAACAGCTGTCAAGAACAGAGTTTGTTGGGGGAAAAATTAGTGTTTTCCCTCTAGCGAAGAAGAATAACACAGGAGTTGCTCAGAGTTAACAAGAAAATGTGAAGAAACTATGTTAAAATACTTTTACTGAAGGATTACTTTGTGCCAGTCAGCAACCTAAGCAATTTACATGTATTACTGACTCATTGATCCTCATAGCAACCCTAGGAGGAAAGTACTATTCCCCCCCCCCCATTTTTTGATAAGGAGATTGAGGCACAGAGAAGTTAAGCCGCTTACCTAATATAGCACAGCTGCTGAAAGCAGATTTAGCTCCATACTCTATGTTCTGAAACCACTAAGCAGTACTACACATATATTCTGAAGAAGAGCTTGGAGCTGAAGCTAACACTTGAGGCAAGTCATTGGATGAGATAAAAATCCATCACAACAGACTTGAGTAATACTGACATTTGGTGATAAGCCACATATTACCTGTAATGGATGCTGTCATTTCAATACTCCCCGTATTTCAAAGGAAATATTAGCCATTACTAAAAAATGTCCTTTAAATGTGTGAGAGTGATATTTCTATAGTAGGATCGCCAGATGATTCATTAAAGTAAGCCTTATGCCTCTCAGCCTTTACTTTTAGCAACACAAACCTAGCACTGTGTACTCACAGCCTGTGACTTCAGATGCCCCTTCCATCATTAACCCAGGGGCAGGTATCTAAAGCCTGAGCCCACAAGCCTAATAGGAAGAGGCACCTAACAGGAAATAATCAGCCTCATGGGAAGTACGTTAATAACCCAAGCCTTTGCAGCAGAAGGTGCACACTGGTACGTCTGAGGCTGAAATCTTGCTTATGATATGCTTTATTTGGTTCATAGAGTGTAAATATATATATATCAGCTAAAATCCAAAATAAAGATTTTACAGAGGAACCCAGATGTGAACCTCTGCTTCTTTTAAATAGTCCCTGTTCTTTCCAGTTCAGCTTAGCCCCCCACCACTCCTCTCCTCCTACTTCCCTCATGCATTTATGTCCCCTGTCTGTCCTCTGTTGACGTTTGGCTTTGGAACCCTGTCTTTATAGATATTAAGCTCCAAATCATGTTAAGCCCCATATTCCATTGTAGCAGAACTTGCTCTGAAATTACTTCACCTGCAATTTTCAGTTGAACTGATTAGTTAGGCACAGCTTATCATATGGTGGGTTCCGCAATCAATGGAGACATAGGAGTTATTATTCTAAATTGCCTGCTGGTCAGTAAATGATGGGCTGGAAATGACAGGACAGAGCAGGACACAAAATGATGGGATACATGTCTGGAGAACAGTAATGCAGAGTCTGGCACATAGTAGGAGCTTAAACATTTATTGATAAAGGTTTGATGATACATAGGCAGAGGTTTATTAAGCTGCTAGAATTTCTGGGCTGCCTTGATTATTACTGCTATCACTGTGAAGGTCATTGATGCTGTTTGCCAGATGTTTCTGGCTGTCTGGCTTCAAGCACATGGTAGAATTGCACTTCCTGCCCCCCTGAGGTTGGTTGGGGCCATGTGACTAGTTCTGCAGAATGAGTAGTCAGTGGAGGAGATGTGTCATTTCGGGCTAGACCATGTAATTGCCATAACAAGATCCTCCAGAGCAGTCTTTCCTCTGACATAGTGATCACTCTTTGAAACGATGGCAGCTCCATTAGCCTGGAACTGTGAATAACTACAATGGGCAGAGACTTCTGCCAACCTGTGATAGAGATGTTGCATGCACAAGAAATAAAACTTTGCTATTATAACCCAGTAAGACATTTGGGGCTGTTTTTCACTGTAGCATCATCTATCATATCCTGACTGAAACAGTCACTAAATGTTCATTAACAAGTTCTAAGTTAAGATTTTTAAGAGTCTGAATTCTTTAACTTGGGCCATTCACAGTTTAAAAGTAATGAAAATGCTTCTTTAGGCCCTACGTCTCCATGACTCACTGATTCTAGGTTCCTTTTCTGATGCCTCCTGCCACCCAGGAACTCTTCTCTGGCTTTTCCAGCCTTTATCCTTTGTATCTGAGCTTGTTAGTAACAGAGCTTTTCTTCTTGTTCAGGGAAAGAGATGCGTCAAACATCTCTGTCTTTTGACAGAATGACCTCTGACAGCTAATGTACAGATTCTTCCCAGAGCTATATTTCCAGCAGCCTGACACCCGGAGCCCATAGAGAACAATAACCATTGTTTCACAGCTCCACAGAGCCTTGGCACAATCCTTTCTACCAGCACATGTACATGCTCTTACGTATCATGTGTTCACTAGAATTTTTGGCTCATGGGAAGTCATGAATGCTATATGCAAATGAGGCAACAAGACCATTGAGCATGCATATTGCATATACCTCCTGGGTTCATGCACATTCTCTATTGCCTCACTGCACTTCATTTACAAAGCACAAGTTCAAAGATAAAACTATTATGAAGTTCAAGGTGGCTGTAACAGAGCATTGAACCAAGCATGGGGCCCTGTGCGACTGAGACTGGCCCTGTGTGGCTGAGACTGGCCCTGTGTGGCAGACACCTCTAAATGCCTACACAGCCAGCCTCCATTCCTTCTTTATGGACAAAGAAAACAGATTTTTTGGTACAGATTGTCAATGCAGTCAGCTAAGTATCTATATGTCTCAGCCTTCCTTGAAGCTAAGAGTGATGGTGACAGAATTCTGAACAATGAAATAGAATTTGAAAGCCTATGGGGACCTCTGGAAAAGTCCTGATTTCAAAACACATTCATCCTTCCTTGTTTCTTTTTTTTATTCCTGCTTAAAACGGGGATGTGGGACTGGAGGATGGGCAGCCAATTGCCCTTGGGGCAATAAGCATGAAGATAGGAACATCTGGTTAGGGGGCTGGGATAGAAAGCTGAGGAGAACGTGGATCTCCCAAGGCTCTACTTCTTATGTGAGGTAAATAAATCCCTGTTTGATTAAGCCACTGTTTTTCAGGTGTCTGTTACTTGCTGTAGAATGCAATCATAACTTATACCCATTAATTTTAAATACCACCTTTATCATGTACCAAATTCCCATAGATACATAATTCTCTTTCTATACCCTTAAACAGTCCCACTGAATTTTAAAATACATATCTATGCTAAAATCACACTCTTTTAACAGCTATAGATTTATAGCATCTTTTGAAAGCTGTTAGAGCAATGCCTCTTTGTTCTTTTTTATAAAAGGTCTCAGTTAATTCTCTCCATTTCACTTTCATATGAATTTTAAAACAAGCTTGTCAAGTTCTGCGAAAAATCAGTAGAATTTTGATTGGGATTATCTTGAATTTATGGATTCATTCAGGAAGAATTGAAATCTTTAAAACTCAGTATTTCCATTAGAAACACGGAGTTTTTCAGATCTTACTTATGTCCTTCAGTCAACTTTTAGTTTTACTTACATATGGGTCTTGGACATTCTTGTTAGATTTATTGCTAGGTATTACATCTTTGGTTCCTATTATGAATGGGATTTTTTTCCCCATTGTATTTTCAAATTGGTTTTGCTAATATATAGTAAAACTATATATTTTTAATTAATCTTGATTTTGCATTTATATAGTTGACTACATTATTTCCCTTAGATGCTTTCTAGGACCCCATTTTATCTCTAAAAGTGCTAGAATGTTATAGATCTTTGTAATTGGAAGAAGTTATATCTGGTACAGGCCAAAGGAAAAGCTTTGTGGAATGTATGAGATTTCATCGTCACCATTATTTAAGGCTGTCTAATTCTTCTGCTGGGAATGTCTTCAAGCCTGTTTGTTTATTTTTAGTGACAGGCTACTTAAGTTTCCTTCAGGCACCTCTGCATTTCTTTACTGTTTAATGCCTACCTTCACAATTATTTCCAAAGGTGACATAATATGATAGGCTGAATAAGAATTGCAACAGAAAATCCCAAAACATCTCCAGCAGTATTCTTAACAATAACCAATATATCTTTCTGTACCCAAATTCAAAGACCTAAAATCTAAATTCAAATTCCCTTTACTAGGAAAAATATTGAAAGGCCCAGCCAAGTTTTTAATTAAAGATTTTAGAATCTTGGCTTACTAAATTACAATTGAATTTAGAATGGTTCTGAAAGAAAGGCTGTTAGCTAAGAAATGATCTTCTCTCACTCCACAACCCTTGCTCATATCTCCAAGTCTCTAAGGAATGTTTCTTCCATTGATAGTGTCAAAAATTATTTAGCACTCATTGTCTTACTCTCAGTCAAGGAACTATACATGCTTTAATGGACCAGTGTTCAAACTTAGACTTACCATGGCAGCTGTGCTGCATGTCATGCATGTATCCTCACATCTGGAACATTTTAGGCTCTTTCAACCTAAATAAGCAGTGGGGGAGAATTAGGAAGAGACGGGAAGCATCATTTTTCAAATAGATAAGTCTCTGAAAATTTTTCTGAAAATATTTGAAGATATCTCTGAAGGGTAGTGATCCTAGGATCAAGAGGCCTGGTTTAAAACCTGGCTCTCCTACTTACTATCTATGGCACTTCCATAATTCATTCTCAACCTCCCTAGGTCCAGTTTTCCTCTAACACAAATGTTACAAGGATAAAGTGAGACAGGGTTGAGAAAAGGAACATGTAAGCTGTAAAGTGCTCTGTATATGTGAGTTGTTGGTAAACACTTCTCTTTGCCTGCTCTTAAATGCTTTGGAATGTCTAACCCAAAGGGGAAAAGAACCCAAAGACATCCCCAACACATGAGAAAATAATACATAAGGATGTTGAAAACCTTTACAAAATATGTAATTAAAGTAAAACTCTTGACTTTATAATAAAATATTGATGAAAATGCTCAAAAACTAGTCATAAAATATAAATGCAAAGTAGGTAGCATTGTTTTGATGTTTGAACTAGTGGCTTAGAAATCTAAAAAGGAAAAAACAACTGTGACAGCTTGGTTGACTCAAATGCACAGAATTATTTCATTTTTTATCAAGCCCCTGCCCCCCCCACTACCTGATGTCTTTCCCTAGGGTTGGAGAGCATATACTTCTCTGGTTGGTTAGATTCTGTTCCTTGATTGTGTGTAGGAGGCACTGCCTTTAAGATTATGATCCTCCTCACAGCAATAATTTTCTATTGCTGCTGTAACAAATTATCAAAATCTTAGTAGGTGAAAACAACACAGATTTATTATTTTACAACTCTGAAGGTCAGAAATCAAAAATGGGTCAGCAGGGATATGTTTCTTGAGGAGGCTCGAAGGGAGAATCTGTACCTTGACTTTTCCAGCTTCTGTATGCTACCAGCCTACCTTGGTCCATGATCCTGCATGTCTGACCTCTGCTTCCATCATCATCTTCTCTGGCTCTCACCCTCCTGCCCCCTTCTTCTAAGGATCTCTGTGATTACATTGATCCACCTGGATAATCCAGGTACTTCTTCTCTATCGAAGGTCCTTAATCACCTCTGCAAAGTCCCTTTTGCAATGTAAGGTAACATTTGCACAGGCTCCTGTGGAGGTGGATATCTTTGGGGGAGGGATAACTGTCATTGATGATTATTCAGCCCATCATAATCATCAATGACAGTTAACATTTATGGAGCATTTTTTTATGTGTCAAGCACTGTTCTAAGTACCTCAAATAAAGAACCTTATGAGAAGGATATTACCATGCTTTCCACTTTATGATCATGCCATTGAGGCACAGAGAGATTAGCTAACTTGCTCAAGGTCACACAGCTAGGATTTCAACCCAGGTAGACTGAATCCAGAGCCCAAACTCTTCACAGCATGCACTTGAGACAATGAACAGTTTGGCTCACTAGACTTAGAGGAAGCAGAGCTCCTAATAGTAGTTTAAGAGGCAATGATTGTATAACAGCAGTCATAATATCTCATATTTCTTTTTTGTGGTTTTCAATTTTTAAAGCACTTTTCCATAAAATTTTCCCATAATTCTAGAGCTCAGAATAATTTCTCTCTTCTTTTTTACTTATTTAAATAGCAAGGGTTCATCGTATATCTTCCACTGAAAGTTGTGTACCTGTGTGCCTGTTCAACTGTTCAACTGTGGGACCATTATATAAAAGTATAAACAAGCACCCCCCCCCAAAAGAAAAACAAGACTTAATATAAGTGACTTGAATTCGTAAGTTGAATCGTACACATGAGGCAGGGTATTGTTTTGGAAGTAATCAAGAACCTACCAAATAGATGTGGTAGAGTTCCTTTGATGACCCTTAATGAACCATGCCTTCCAGTATTCATGCTTTGTGTAGTTTCCTCTTGTCTGCTCTGGGCTGAGTCTATAGCTACTTTAACCAAGTGATTATGATGGGAATGATGTTGTGTCTGTTCTGGAACCATCTTTGGTTGGTGTGGAAATTTCAACTTTCTCCCTCTTGGACTGTTCCTTTTGGAACCCAACCACCATGCTGAAAGGCAGCTCAAGCAGCCATGTGGAGAGATGCAAACGGAAGGAGACTAAGTTCCCTACCAACAGTCCTTGCTGAGTTCCAGTAGCTGAGTTCCAGATGACGGCAACGGTCCCTGTGCCCCAGGCTACGTCACAGAAAATTGCCCAGACAACCTGCAGAACTATACAAGAACAAATTGCTGTTTGGAGCCTCTGGGTTTTGAGGTGGTTGTTATGCTGCTGTATATCATGGAAATAGCAGGGTAGCCTCATTTCTACAGCGGAGGGACACCATGCTCTCTATGCTTCCTGTTCAAGAACTTTCAGTGGGATCATAGATTCCATGTCAAGGAGGCAAAGACTCTGTTAAATGAGGCTCCTGCAGCTTGGAGCAGTCTCCTTGCAGCCCAGGGACTGAGAAGTAAAGTTTGAATGTGGCCTTCAAGTTTGGGGTCATGAATAGTCAGAAGAGGGATGGCTGGAGCCTCGTGCTGGTTTGAACTCCTCAGAACCTGTGTCTGGATGCCCCCCCTGTTTTTCCCTCTGAGAACTTAGTGACTGATACATGCTTTTCTTTCCTCTTTTCCAGTGATTTCACCTTCTCCTTCCGGCCCAGTGGTTTTATTTCTGGTTTTCTAGTCTTTTGGTTTCTTTATTGACTTCTCATCCTTGATCCAGGCCTTTTATCAAGTTCTAGTTCTTCACTATGAACAAAAACACCAAATCCAGAGTAAAGTGGATTCCAACCCTGAATCCAAATGACCTCAGTTGCCTAAAGAAACTTTTTTTAAAGGCTCTGGTCTGAGCTTGGAGGTTTTGCAGAAGATCCGCGGCCTAGATTCACAGCAGGCTAGTGTGCGAGTCATGAGAAGAGTACATGTAATCATGGGGCTGGAAGAAATGTGGCTCAGGAGGGTCTTCAGAATGCATAAGGCACCCTCCCTATTTCAAAGTCCTTCCTTTATCCCTCCTTCTCCCTGCCCCCTTTCTAAGACCTTGTACACAAAGAAAAGGCATTGAGTCTATGGGCATTTGGTCCGGCATGAGCTTCTTGGGTTTGTGTGTTTGTTTGGGGAGGGGGGGAGGTGGGAAAGGATGGGGTAAGACATGAGATTTATGAGAGAGACAAGTGTGAAGCGCAGCAGTGGTGACAAGGGAGAGAGGGGAGGCAGCTGGGGTCTACTTCTCTCCTCTGGTCCCTTCATCTACCACCTGCCAGTATAAACTCCATTTCACACTGATGTTGGGACGCTTGGAGGAACAGGAATGGGGGTGGAGTAAGGAACTGGCTAAATCAACTGTGGGGGCTACTATGGGAAAGGAAAAAGGAGTCTTGGAAGATAATTGGTATCACTGTGCCTGGGAGACAATATAGCCTCTATTCTCTAACCTTGCTCAGGGATCGTGAAGATTGTGTTTTTGTAGAACGAGGTATAGTTGTGTATGTAAAACATGTATAGACAGCTTGAAAAAAGGTTGGTTGGATTGTTTATTTACTTAGCAATTATTTATTAGTGCTTGTTTCTGCCAAGTCTGGTTCTAAGCACCTTACAACTATTAACTCATTGAATACTCATAACTACTCTGTGAGATAGATACTGATAGGACAATACTGTTTTATCTCCATTTTACAGACTAGGAAACAGGCTCAGGAGGGTTTAGGGCCTTGTCAAAGATAGAGTTGCCAGATTTAGCAAATAAACATACAAGATGCCCACATCAATTTGAATTTTAGGATAACAAATGATACTCTTTTAGGGTATGTGTGTCTCATATATCACATGCTCACAAATTTTGCTAACAAACCAAATATTGCATGTGACATATGGGACATACTTCCAGTAAAAAATTACCTATTATTTAGTGACCAGGCATCCTGAATTTTACCTGGCAGCCTGGCTCCAAGAACAGACTTCCAGTAAGTGATGGACTAGGATTTGAACCCAGAATGTATGGCAGTCTAGACCAGGCTCATCACTGCCTTGCAATGGTGGCTCTCCCATGATGCCTGGATGGCTAATGTGGCCAGACAACACTAATAAAGTCATGTTTTCTCTGTTGCAGGTCATTCTGAGAAAGAATAAGAGGCATTTTCTCTTTCTCCCTCTTGGGAGGGTGGCCCAGGATTTGTACCCAGTGGTTGACCCTTCCCTGGATAGGGAGAGGGCTGAGAACCTTTCATTGTCCAAAATCCAGGCCCTTGAGGCCGAAGAGCTGGATTGTCTCAAGTTGTTTCTCAGGGTTGAGGGGGCCCAATCCAACGGCCCAATCCAAGGGCATTCAAAGGTGGGAGGCTGGGTCCTGAGAGGGTCAGGGACCTGCACCAGGGTAGGGGGGACTCAAATAGGGTTGGCTGCATGTTCCCATACTGGATGTCAAACTTGGAATCTCAGCCAAGAGCCGTACAGCCCAGTGCTGGCACAGAGAAGGCAGAACTGGTGCCTCCCAATGGTTGGCCAGGGCTGCGGTGAAGAGCCCAGAAAGGGCTGCTGGGACCCAAATTAAGTTTTCTGAACTTTTAAAACCATACATTACATGCATAACTTCAAAAAGAGAAAAGGGATGGCCCTCCCTTCCACATTGTGTGGTGGGATAAACATGCGCCACCATTGTTAATGTACTTGATAAGCAGTTACTGTGTGCCTGGGGCTTACATATATTCTCATCTGATGCTCGCAACATCCCTATTGTCACGTAGACCAGGTCAAAGAGCCAGAACATGTTTGCCCTTCAAAATACAGATCCCTCTCAACCTAAAGCTCAGGCTCTTAGTCGCTCTGTTACACCACCTCTCCCAGTTCTGAACCCAATTTTAAACTTGAGTCAAATTTAACAGCTTAATCCCCTGATGCTGGGGGATGAAGCTCAAGAACCGGGGTTTGGAAGGTTTTTCTTGTCAGGGTCTGCGGAGGAGAATCACTTGCAAACATCAAATGCTGCTGGATTAAAGAGATCATATTTCAAGTAGAGTTGTTATTTTTTCAGGATTAAATGCTCTTCTTTTTAAAATCCTGGGTTTAAAAATTTAAATATAGACATCCAGTTTGGTGGAGCATGAGCTGAGAATGGGTCTCTCTCCCCAGTACAAACTCTGGTTTGACATGACCCTCGTCTTAGCCACGCATCTGGTGCCTAGATCATTCCCGGTGCAGTCATGCCTGAGTCACCATTTCTTGACATTCTAGAGCTCTGTGGACCCCATGAAAGGCCCTGTGGAGGCCAGAAATGCAATTCACTCAAAGGAGTTGAAGATGTTTGCAAAATGAATCAGCAATTAATAGCAACTTTTTTTCTCACCTAAAAAATCACATCTTTCCTACAAGCAATACTAATTACACTGTTTAGTTTTGCTTTTCCAAGGCGAATGACAAGAAAAATGTATAACCAAGGGACTGGTTGACAGAAGTGAAGAAATATGAGACAACTAAAACAGAAAACGAAAAATAATGAGAAAAATGATTAAAAGAACTGAATTGTGTGACTTGCTCTACTGGTAATGAGCCTGAACTAAATGACGAAGTTGCATGTATTTATGAAACCTGCAGGAGAGATGGGGGTATAGTTTTCTCCCAATTTCTAGCTGGATTTTATTTTCAGACTGGGTGGATAATAGAAAACCAGCATGAGAAAGCTGTCCTGGGGGCACCCTAGCTGTGGCCCTAGAAGAGGAGCTGGCCACATAGGCAATGTCTGCTTTCTCCCCCTCAACCTTAGATTCCACTCTGCCTGGACTTACCTAAAATGTCACACCCATTCATGTCTATTTTTATTTTCCATACTCATTTATTCATTGTCTCCCTCCACCCTACCCTCAGGCTGCTTAATAAGGATCTCCCTCCCACCCTATATTAATTTCCTGTGGCTGTGTAACAAATTACCCCAAATTGGGAGGCTTAAAAAAACAATGCAACAACAACCCTGAAATTTATTCTTTCACTGCTATGGATGCCAGAAGTCTGAAATCAAGGTGTTAGTAGGAACGGATTCCTCTGAAAAGTCTAAGGGAGACTCCTTTGCCTCTTCTAGCTTCTGGTGGCTCCAGGTGTTCCTGGACCTGTGGCTGTAGAACCCCAGTCTCAGCCTGTCTTTACAAGGCCTCTCCTCCCCTCCCTCTGCCTTTCTCTTGTAAGGACACTTGTTATTGGACCTAAGGCCCACCCAGATAATCCAGGATGATCCCATCCTGAGATCCTTGACTTAATTACATCTCCAAAGACTCCTTTTCAAAATAAAGTCACAACCAGAGGTTTGGTGGAGACATAACCTTTGGGGAGGAGCCACCATTAAACCCCTTCTCCTAAATCCAAGGATTTATTACTCTCTAGATAAGAGATTAATCAATCAAAAAAGAATCCGTTTATACTCTACAAAGGCATTTGTAAACATGCTTTCCTTGCCTCTCCAGTTTTCTTACAAGCCCAAGATGTTTGAGATCATAATTTTCTTGTCGACTTCTCAAATCTCTCTTGAAACTCATATTCTGCTTAGTCTTAGAGTTCTATATATTCAGTTCTTGTTCTGTTAGATACACCATCTATAGATAACCCTTTCTTCATTGCTCTAACCATGTAGATCAGTTTAGCTTTCCAAACCAGAGACTCTACATCCTGGTTTACCTGAGATATTCCTGGGTTAAGCCTGTTCATGCCAGTGTCCTTTCCGGTTGGCACCCTCTTAACTCTCAAACCTGGTTTGAATGAAACCCCTAGCTAGAACCCTTTCTCTTTTGGAGGAAGAACTTGAGGGACAATTGACAGAAAGGATTTTGCTTAGTGAGTGATGAGTGATGAGTGATGAGAAGGGGGAGGTTTTTATCTGAACTTGCAAATGTGGCAGCTAACATGGGTGTGGGGGAGATCTAAAGGAGAGAGTTGGGATAATAAATGGTCATAGTGCAGATTAAGACCAAACTTGAGTCCCACTGAGAAAGGGGAGAGTGAGCATCTCCTAACAGCGTGGGGCCTCAGTTTCCCTATCTGAAGTTGTTCAAGAGCAATTAGCTTTTGAAGTTTGAGTCTTTAATTAAATTTTAACATTTAGTTTGGTGAAACATGGGCTCTAGAACTTTGCAAGCAAAACACTCCCCAGAATTATTTGGTGACAATTTAAGCAACTTTTTTTTGCCTCTTCTGCCCAAGGAACTCAGGGACTCGGTCTCTTAGGGAATGTGCTCACAGGACTATAGCCTTATCTTCATCTCTTTGTCTCTCTCAACACTCAAAACACAGGGAGCTATTTAAAGAACTCAGGGTTTTGTTCTTTAATTAGAGGGAATATGCTTCACTTTTTCACTCCCCCCGCACATTCCAATAAATCACCAAAGGGGGTATGCAATGGTGCGATCACATTCAAGAAGAGTGTGGCAGTTTCTTAAAAAATTAAATATGCACCTCCTCTATGACCTAGCAGTTTCACTTGTAGGCATTTACCCGAGAGAAATAAAATTGTATGTTTCTAACAAGAATTGTACGGGAATATTGATAGCAATGTTATTCAGAATAGTCCCCAAACTGGACAAATCCCAAATATTCATCAACAGGATTGATAAACATATGATTATATAATTATGCAATGGAATAGTAAGTAGCAATTTAAAAAGTATTGATTAAATCAATCATTCACCAAGTCCTGTAGATTCTACTTCCAAAATATATCTGCTTCCCTCCCCTCATTATCACCATGCTGATCCGAGCTCCCATTGTTATTCACCCTCTGTCAAATACAACAGTCTTCACCTGGCATCTCCCCTTCTGCTCTTCCTTCCTCACCCATTCCCCACACAGCAGCCAAAGTGAACTCCTGAAAACATGAATCTTATCTTGGCACCACTTATGATGACCCTTCAGGGGCTGCCCCTTTCTTCTGGACAAAGTCTAAAATCACTGTGCTCCACCCACTCTTGACAGAATCTGCTCCCTCCCCAGTGCTCCTGCTACTGCTGTCCCCTTGCTCACTGTGCTGCCGTCCCCACTTTTCTCTCCCTGTCTCTAGTGGGTCAAGTACTGGGGCCTTGACAAGTCATTCTGCTTGGTACACATCCCGCCCAGTCTCCTCCAGAAGAGAAGTTGATGGAGTTTGGCTCTGTCCTTGTTTTACACTAGGGCTCTGTTATGCTTTCTAGTGGCATTCTGTGCTTTCCCTTCATGGCACCCTCACAATGACTGTGAAACAGGGTGTGGAGTGATTGTTTGCTCATATTTTGGTATTATTTTCCTATTGCTGTTGTAACAAATCACCACAAGCTTAGTGACTTAAAACAACACAAATGTATTTTTTTACAGTTCTGGAGGTCAGAAATCTGAAATGGATTTTGCTGGGCTGAAATCTCAGTGCCAGGAGGATTACACTCCCCATGGAGGCTTTAGGGGAAAACTTGTTTTCTTGCCTTTTCCTGCTGAAGGTCACTTGTATTCCTTGGCTCGTGGCCCCTTCCCCCATTTTCATGGCTAGCAGCATAGCATCCTCTCTCCCCGCTAACCTCTGCGTTGTTCTCACATCCCCCTTTGACTCTGAGGCCTCCCTCTTATAAGGAGCCTTATAATTTATTGGGCCCACATGGATAACCCAGGATAATCTCTGCAGCTCAAGAACCTTAATTTAACCATATTTGCAAAATTGCTTTTACTGTGCAAGGTAACATTTTTATAAGTTCCAGCAATCAGGACATGGAGTTTCTGACACTTGGAAAATAACTTTTCCTGTCTGGAGGGAGGGGCATTTTTCAGTCTACCATAGTTTTTTCCAAAGATTTAAGCTCCATGAAAGATAAGAAGCATGTCTGTCTTGTTCATTGCTGAACTCTGTCTAGCACATAATAGATGATAAATAATTCATTTGCTGAATAAAGTAATAGCAGTGAGGCCACTTGCATGCAAATGGCTTAAATTTTATAATTTCATATTTCAATTTTGTTTCTAAGTTTAAGACCAGAACATCTTTTTAGCTCTGTAGCCATTAAGGAAAGATGGCCTGTTCTCCCTGGACCTCCTAGTCTCAGGTCATAATTATTCTTAAAAACCACCTGAACCATGACTCAATTATTCACTAATTCTGTTCCCAGAGTTTTCCAGCATTAAATTGTCTTTGTCTAATCATCTAACACTTAGGACCAAACTCCCTCCAACTCCTCCTACTTTAAAAGTCTTCTCACCTGCCCCATTAACTCCACAGTTCACATGCACCAGCATGTATCTTCCAGCCCATCAAGCTTCTAAGAGACTTTTGACCCCACACTGTTTCTGCAAGCCGGGTCTCTTTAAACTCTATCCCCAACCTCTACACACCATTTCATTGACAAGTCCACAAATGGAGAATGTGATACTAGTATTCCAAGAGCCAGACGATAGTATAAAAAATTAGAATCACAACTCAGTTATACCAGCACTGTTTTAGCCTATGCCATATTGAGACTATTCCAGGTCATACGATGGAAAAAAAGAGAGGAAAAAGGGGAGTGTGTGTGCGTGTGTGTGTATGTGTGTGTGTGTGTTTGTAAAGCCTGACACTCTGCAACCTCACATTGAACCCATTTTAAAATGGAAACTCTCTAGTAGAATGGTGGTTGCCAGGAGCTGAGGGGATAGGGAGAACAGGAAATTATTGTTTAATAGATATAGAGTTTCTGTTTTGCAAGATGAAGACTTCTGGAGATGGATGGTTGTGATGGTTGCACAACAATGGGAATGTACTTATGCCACTGAACTGTGTATTTAAAGAAATGATTAATATGTTAAATTTTATGGGATGTATATTTTAAGACCATAAACATTTTTTAAAAAGTTAAAAATGGAAACTTTCTTAGATAAGTGAAATAAATGAATTCTCTTAATCAACTGAATAAAAATAGAGAAAATTAAGTCAGTCAATCCAATTCCTTCATATCATGTGGTCAAGAAAGAAAAAATTGGTTACTTTTTTTTTTTTTTAATTTTTCTAGTGTTTTTGACCCTTTGTAGACACACAGTCTGAATGTAAAAGCATTACCTAATTGGTAAATAAAATAATTAACCAAACAGATTTAGGATACTATCAATCTAATTCTGCTCATGAACATTTTATTTCACCTGATTTGTTTTGAAATTTTGTCTTGACTTGCTTCACAAGGACCTCATAAAGCCCCTTCCTCCGAACCGCCCCCCAAAACAAAGCAAAATAGTGAGCAATCTGATTGTTAAGCCTTGCTGGACTTTCAGCACAATGCCTGGCTTTATGAGGCTGTGAAGCATTATTCATTCCTCATGGAGAAGCCAAGTGAGTTGGGATTAGCCTCAACAATGTGTTCTGCTATTTGCTATTAGCCAGGAGCAAGGTTCTCATGCAACACAATGCTTGTGCACGTTCAGCTCATTGCTTGTCTGTGCACATCCCCACATGCGGAGAGGACTTTCATAACCCCAAGTGCCAACCATGCGTCCTGTAGCTATTCCCACCATGGACAGGAATGAGGCTGCTTAGCTCTCTGCATTTTATCCCCTTGGCTGCTAACTCTCTAATGCAATTATCTGGGCAAAGGACTTGAGTTTGCTTGGAGTCTTTACACAGACAACGTATGCTGGTTATTAAATAATTTTCATTAATAAATAAGCATTATGATTTAACCTCAGGTGGACACAAAGGTATTTAGGCATCATAACAATAACATTGCTGGATAAATATGAGGAAATTTCTTTAAGAAAAGGGAAATTAAGTTGAAGAAAATATGGTCAGGAGAGTTATATATACCCATCCTCTATGTTGGATATTCAAGCCCATGTTTCTGATCATAGACAGAAAATTAATTTGTATAAAGGGGAGGAGAGTGTTCCATTTAGAGTGCTAGAAATATTATAGAAATTTGAATTTCAGGTCTAGTAAAACTATCACCTATCTTTTGCCTTTGTGCAATGTGGGTCCCTTTGGGATTGGGGGGTAAAGGATCGGGAACTCCTGATTCACAAGAAGGCAGTGTTGCTACAAGCACCTGCCTAAGAATTACCCATCACTTTTGGTCCAAATACTTATTTCAGCAAAAGAGGTTGACAGAAAGAATCAGGCACTTTGAATTTAGTTCTTTATGCATCAGCAGGTAAATGATGACCACCATTGAAAGAGGAGGCCTCCGTATGGAAAGTTTATTCTCTAACAACCTCACTGTTGGGACTGGAGCAAAAAGCAGCCTTTCTATTCAATACCTGTATTATTCTCTATTGGCCTTGTGACAAATTACCACAAACTTAATGGCTTAAAACAACACAGATCTGTCATCTCATAATTCTGAAATTCAAAAGTCCAAATGGGTTTCACAAGACTAAAATTAAAGTTTTGGTGGAGTTACATTCCCTCTGAAGACTCTAGGGAAAATTTTGTTCCCTCATCTTTTCCAGCTTCTAGAGGTTGCCCTCAGTCCTTGACTCATGGCCCCTTCCAGTGATCTCATAGCTCAGACACCTGCTTCCATTGTCACATCTCCTTTTCTGACTCTCCTGCCTCCCTCTTCCTATTATAAGGACTGTGATTACACTGGACTCACCCAGATAACCCAGGATTATCTCTCTATCACAGGATTCTTAATTTAATTGCATTTTCAAAATCTCTTTTGCTATGTAAGAAAATATATTTACAGTGTTAATGGTTAAGACTTGGACATCCCTGTAGGCTATTTTTCTGCTTAACACAGTACCCTTTTCCACTCTTAAATCACAAGCTATTGTCCATTCCTATACTTAACTATTCATTGTCTACTACTCATTTCAACTGACTAGCTGAGCCTTCCTTTACTCCAAAGTATTATTTGTAATTTTCTACTCCTTCACAAGATTGAGAGCTCCTTGGAAAAGCAGATGCTGTATATTGCTTATTATTGTATTCGTCAAAGTCCTAAGCACAATAAAAGAAAAAAAGTTGATAAACTGGATTTACTGAAAATTAACAACTCCTGCTCATCAAAAATATCACTAAGCAGTGGGGAAAATTAGTCTTAGATGGGATTTTTTTTTGCTTCCAGCCATATCTAAGTAACAAGAAACGGAATTGTCTTTCTTCCTGAAACAACTAAAAAACTGGATGAAATATGTGGCACTATGATTATTAAGATTTGAACAGCAAACAGTGAAAGACAGTGAGTCCTGAAAGATGGGAAACAAATTCAGAGAACCCTACACTTGCCCTGGTTTGCTGCCAGGAAAGAGTTTTTGGCCATGACACAGAATGTGGAAACCCAGGCAGAGCAAAGTGGTCTCCTGGTGTTGGAGAGAAATGGAGGTCGATATGGCTAGATTTTGCAGGGTAGAAATCAGAGGAGAGAACAGAGATCTGTAGAGAGTTCTGCTAGAATCCTCATCAGTGCCAGTTTGTGAGGAAACTATCCAGGTCTAGGGAAAGAACTCTTTGAAAAGAGAGGAGAGACAGTAATAGGAACTGACACAAAGCCAGAAATAGTTTCATTCTCATCAGGCAGAGGGGAAAATCTTGTATTCTATGGGTAGAGTTCTCAGAAGGTGTAGCTTAAATATTGAGACAAATGTACCTTTAGAATAAAGGTTGCTCTAGTACCACATAAAAGCTCTAAAGTAAGTTCTGAAGGCATTGAACTGTAAGTAACTCAACTGCATCCAGAAACAAAGGTCAAAAATATATACAGGAATACAAAAATATCCAGCATCCAAAAAGGTAAAATTCACAATGTCTGACATCCATTCAGAAATGAATAGAATTAACATTCCCAGTTAACAATGGAAGCAGGAAAGTATGAACCATAGTGATGATAAACATCAATTAACTGAAACTGATATAAGAATTATACTGATAATAGAATTAGTAGTCAAGACATTGAAATAGTTATTATAACAGTATTCCATAAGTTTAAGAGGCTAGAGAAAAGATTGCAGATGGAGACTAGAGAAATAGAAGACATAAAATGATCCAAATTGACCTTCTAAAGATGAAAAATACAGCAGATTAAACAATGGAGAAAAAAGATTAGTGAACTTGAAGACAAAGTAATAGGAGCTATCCAAAACCCAAAGAGAATTTTTTAAGATTGAAAATTAAAATGAGCAAAATGTCAATTAACTGGTGGACAACTTTAAACACCAAATATACATGTAATTGGAATCTCCTCAAAGCAGGAAAGAAATTATTTTCAGCTCTGATCTATTTTGAAAAAACCTGCTATGAGTACTCATATGTTATATAGATGTATGCTTTTAATTCTTTTGGGAATACACACAGGAAAGAAATTGTTGTATCATAAGGATCATACATGTTTAACTTTTTAAAGAAACTGTCAAACGATTTCCCAAAATAGTTTTATAAGTTTATATTCCAATAATGTATTAAAATTCTAGCTCCTTCACATCATAGCCAATGTTTTGAGCTATTATTCCTTTTTCTTTTTTTACTTTATAAAATAGGTTTAGTCTTTATTGTAGAAAGTATTACATATGTCCCCCTTTTTTCCAGTTGGCCCCTTCCACCCTGTTCCCACCCCCTCCCCAAGCTTTCCCCACACTATCTTTTGTCCATGGGCTATGCATATATGCATATAAGTTTTTTTATTAATCCCTTAATTTTAGTCATTCTAATAGCAGTATAGTGGTATCTCATTGTGTTTTAAAATTGTAGTACCCTGATAACAAATATTATTGAACATATTTTCATAGGCTTATTGGCTATTCCTATATATATTTCTTTTTAAAATAAATGTTTGTTGAAATCTTTCCTCTTCTGTGGCCTTTATTATTTTCATAATAGTGTTTTCTCAATCCTCACCTGAGAATATGTTTTTATTGATTTGAGAGAGAGAGAGAAAAGGAGGGAGAAACATCAATATGAGAGATAAACATCGATCGATTATCTCCCATAATGCCCTGACCCAGGATATAACCCGAAACCTAGGTATGTGTCCTGACTGGGAACTGAACCTGTAATATTTTGGTATATGGGACAACGCTCCAACCAACTGAGCCACCCAGTCAGGCCATAATGGTGTCTTTTTAAAGAGCTTTGTTGAAATCCAATAGACATACATTCAATAAACTACACATATTTGAAATATGGCAGGTTCTCAACTTCATTTCATTCAATGTCTCTTTGTTAAAATCTTGATGAGATCTTGTAGAAACTTAACTCTTGTAAAATTTTGTGTTTTTGGTGTTTGAAAATTTATTACTACTGTGTTTTCACCATTCTTATTAGTACATTTCACCCTCTATGCTTGCATAAAGGCCGTAATGCTCTAATAAATAAAGCTCTAACAAACAAAAAAACTTCTTAACTTGATCACTTTTAATCTCCTTTTTAATATACCATTATTTTGCATACTATAAAGTGTTTATTTCTAATTATCTAAAATCCCTTAAAAGCTCAACTACATTTGAGATATTTTATATCCCTGGCCAGGCTCAGTTTTCCCATTAGGGTCTCTAGTTCATATTTTCCAGTGGAAAAAGAAATTTTAATTAAATACATTTTCAGTTTGGAGTGGTTAAGACAAATTTTCAGCAACAAAGAACCTGACTGATATTTCAAACCTAAAACCAAATTTAATGCTTCTTTCTTTTGTGTAGCCTTGTCTCTGGACAGGGCAGCAGCTGGGTTTACAGATCAGCCCGTGTGATAGGAGAAAAACATTGGGCCAAGCCTCTATCATGAGATCAGGAAAAATCCGTTTTCTTTCCAGTAAAAACTGAGCAACATGTTTTCAAATCTCACAGCTTCCAGCCAGCCCTGATGTGTTCATTTGGTTTGTGAAGCAGTCCAGGCTTACACTCCCTTGTTGTGTGACAGTCTTTGTTTCTACCTAGGCAACACAAAGACACACTCCCCCCAAAAAAGGGTACTGGTAACTGCTTTTCTCCCACTGGGGAGATATACCTGATTTCACAGTAAGAAAAGATATCTGATCTTTTTAGCTCCCTTTGTTCCCTCTCTGCAA
Organism: Miniopterus natalensis; assembly: GCF_054644295.1. Classification (NCBI taxonomy): domain Eukaryota; kingdom Metazoa; phylum Chordata; class Mammalia; order Chiroptera; family Miniopteridae; genus Miniopterus; species Miniopterus natalensis. The sequence goes on from NC_142088.1 coordinate 20,940,124, forward strand.
GTTTTGCAGTCCTTTTTATCTGTAAATTAAAAAAAATTGTACATACATTTTCCAAATGTGCTGCATAATACAACTTCATACATCTAGAAAGCTGACAGCTGCCCTCTGAGGTATAGCCTGACAGCCTAAAATCCAGAAATCAATCATTTAGATATAGTGATACTATGCTATTGCTCCCGGTATGTATTGCGGCACCCAGGAACCACTTATTTGAGATATGCCATCGTAACTCTGATAGATTAAAGCACCACATCCAGGAAACAATTGCGTTGGGGGGGAAAATGCTATCATAGATCTGCCGTGTTACAGCCCAGAATCCAGCAGCCAACCGGCAAGTCTGTGCTGAATTGAGCTTCCAGAAACCTGTGAAGCAGCAGGATGACAGTTCTGTTCTTCAACAGCCCATTATGAACTAATTAGCATACATGAATTGCAGATTTGAAGCATTAAAGTGATGTACAAATCATTAATTTTTTGTCAAATCCATGTCATCCTTGTGTATGCCTTTCTATTTTAATGTTGCATGACAGTGAAAAGAGGTACAATCCTCTGTATATAAAGAGGAGAGATTTGGTGTAGCTGATATAATGAGATCTATTTAAACATATGTATTTTTCAGCTTTGAATATATCTACTTGGAAAAAAATGCTACATTTGTCCCATTAGGGTTAATTGTGAAAGGATGTTAATATATTCAAAACCCCAGGGGTAGGTCTACATGTTGTCTGAATGAAACAAGGGATGTAAGACCAACTTCACATCTGAGCTTTCTTTTTAAAAAGTCCTCTTTTTGATGAATAAAAAGAGCCGTGAATTCTTTCTCACTGACTATGGAAGGTGGGACTGGTTAGAAGGAGAGTTGAGCTTTTAGGTGTGTGAGGGCTCTGATGTAACAGATCTATTCTTGTTAACCTAACGCCAAATTTAATTTATAAAGATGTATAATGCAATGCAATGGAAAAGGGAAAACAACGTTAAAGCTGATTTTTTTTTCATACTGGAAAAGGCTTCTAAATATTAATTTGTGGTTTTCTGCATTGTTTCTGTATATTTAATTACTAACGCTATTTGTGCTTAAACAAATGCTTGGTGTTTCATTTGAATTTCTTTTTCCTTATTACAGTGGTGTCACAATGCTTAATTTGTTAGCCTGTAATAGTTTCCATGGTAACAGAGTCTAATGTTATATATAAATATGTATGTGGTATGTATATGTGTGTGTATTGTAAATATGTACCATAGGTGGTTATGACTTCATTTCAAAAGCACATCTCAGAAGATTTAGCTCTCAAAGAAACCCTAACTGAAAATACAGAAATACTTTGTGATGTGAGCCTGAGGATATGGTCACAGACTTGGCTCCCTGTTTCACGTGGGGCAAAACGGAATTTCTGAGGAAGGGGAGGATGTTTGCCTGCTCGCTTCTCATAAGTTCTCTTCTGCCTGAGAGCAGAGCCATCCAGGCCCAGGTCATACTCTCTGGATCTTTTTCTTCTCTCTACTTCCTTCCCCACCAACTTTTTAATCACACAATCTAGGTAAAATGAAAGCCATGGACAAACTCCAGGGGGAGATGTCTTTCCAAAGGAAATTATAACAAGAAGACTGAGGGATTGCACTGAGAAAGGAATGGGAAAGGGTGAGATAATTTGTTCCATTTGTGTTGGCGAGAGAGCGGAATTTATAATAAAGAAAAACATATACATATGTACCACCACCACTTTAGTGAGGCATTTCACATGCCTCTCAGTAAAGATTTAAGTAGATATTATCATCTTCATTTTAGAGATAAGGAGGCTGAGGCTCAGAGGGGGTTAGTTAAAACTGTCGTGAATGTTAGATTTGCCAAAGCCTATGTTCTTTGTACAATGTCATCGTATTGCCTCAAGGCCTTCTTTAGTGCAAGGTACCAGAGCCATAAGCCCACTCCTTCCAGATTAATTACCTTCATACCTAGTCATCCATACTGTGGAAACTGGGGCAACGATAATGATATGGAGATAACTTTGGCAGTAAACCAAAAATACTCCTGATGGAAGGTGCCATTATTATCAGTGGCTGTTATTTTAAGCTTCACATAACAACAACAACAAAACAACTACAGGGGGCTTAACTAAATAGGATTTATTCTTTTAAATCATCACAAGTCCAGAGATAGGCAAATTTAGGTTGGTATGGAGGCTCTACACGGCTATCAGGGACTCAGCAGTTAAGCAGGTACCTATCTTTCCACTGTGCCACCCTTAGTATGAGGCTATAATTTTCATGCTCATAACATGGCTGCTGCCCCACTGGACATCACAACTGCAATCCAGGCTGAAAGAAGATAAATTAATAAAAGGTAAGTGAATGAACTATTTGGGCTCTCTCTCCGCAGGGGAAAATCACAATTTCAATATCGGATGCCACATGCTGTGCTTTGACTCATATGGTTTCCTTGGTATTAACCAGCAAAGTGTCAAATGACCTCTGGAAACTGTGCAAAATACAAAATGCTTCACAAATATGTGTGCCATCCTTGTGTAAGTGCTGTGCTCATCTTCTCTGTATGATTCCAATTTTAGTACAGATGCTGCCAAAGTGAGCATGAACTTGTCGCTTTCCAGCAATAAACAATAACTTTAGGAAGCCCTCACCAAAAGACTGGGCTTACTTATATGCCATTGGCCAGTCTTGTGTCAAAAGCTACCCCACAGAGGCAAGGAAGTCTGTGGAACTGAGTCATTTTAACTGAGCCTAATGTTGCCCTTAGTAAAATGGGGGCTCTATTAGAAAAGAATGGAAAACGGTCATTGAGTAGGCAATAAGCAACTGTAATATTTTGTGATAGGTATTTCCTTGTGACTTCAGCAAGAATATATACCAATGTAGAGAAAGAGGCGCTTTGCATCAAGGAAACACATTAAGAGCATATTCTGGCACATGGTTAAACAGCAATTGGGACATTACTCATTTTTTTGCTGTTTCTTGGATCTTCAGTGTTCATTCTAAGGCTCTTCCTCTATTTAATCCCTCTAAGTTGGAGCAAGGATGATGAATAGCTATCTCCCCACAACCTGTGCACCAGTTTATATTGAAAGTAAATCTCTGGCGAACTTTGGCCACACACAGAGATGTATACTAAACGTTTATCAGGAAGCAGACACAAAACAGCTCATATAACCTATTTTAGTAAGGTTGATACAATTCTAGCTCCTAGCCTTTAGGTATTCTAACCAAACCAGTGTGTGCAATGTTCACTTGAGGCAGATACGGCTCTTTTCTAGAGGTGGGGTTCAGTTAACCTTATAGTAGGTATCGGGCCATCAGAGGGCTACGTAAATGGCCAGACAGTGGACAATCTAGGAAACAATACCCCTAATTGTATAGGCCATAGGGTTTTTTAGATTGTTATTCTGTTTATGTGAACAGGGTGGGAGTCTCTAGAATATTTCATACAATCCACATATCTTTATCATCACTGTTTTCATTATTTCATACCCATTTCTAATATTCTTAAATGCTGACAAGTCACTAATTTTTACCAATGAAAACCCATTTTTAATATGCAGTATGCTAAGAGTACTCTGGGGTTGGAAGGTTAAGATAACTAAAACCTTGTTAGGAACCACCTCTGGGGGATGAGATATCTGATTTGAAGTCTAGCTGATGACAGGTAGGGTGTAAATTTTTGGTTAGGGAAAATGATCACCCTAATGGTGTAGCTTAAGCTAACTGACATATACACAACTTAAAGGGCAAAATCAGAACTAGACCTCCTGTCCTCTGACTCCCAAATTTGAAAGTTTTACCACTTATAGCATGCCAACTTGGTATTAATCTTACAAACAGTCCAGACTCATTTTCTTAAGAGACCACCTTTTCTAAGTTAGCCTATTAATATCCCCAAAACTTTTCCTACTTAGAATGCAAACAGCAAACTTAGTCGCTGATCTTTATCTTGGCGCAGCATGAAAATAGGGTAAGGCAGGATAAAAAAACAGAACATCAAATAATGAAAGTTTGGGCTTATAAGAGATATTTTATAAGAAATGTAAAATAACAAATGGTTATTAGAAAATTAAGAGAAAATACGATGTTGCCTGAGAACTTCAAAGCAAACCTTGTCTTATCATCTCTCCTCTATTTTAACCCTGCAATGTCTGTATTTTGCAGGTCAGCTCTGATTTCACAACCACTCATATTTATCTCTTTGATAATTTCATTTTTTATTAATAAGCACCCACTCTATGACTTCTAATTTATTTTTACAAGGGAAACTATGGGAAAACAATGAAAGAGTTATCAAATAGGATCACCCGTTTGTGGTGGTGGTCTCTGTACTTTCTAAGAAGCTCAGACAGATTCTGCTGTGGGGATTCAGTGGCCATCTGAAGAAATAAAGAGGGTCTACACTACCATTCCTGTGATTCTCAGGAAGGCTGGGCTTGCCACCTGCTCACACAGAGGGGGGCCTGCGGATTTACCCGCCTGCTTTATAGCTTTACTTAGACTGGTTAGTGCTCTTTGGCTATTCTTCTGAAGGAAAATTCATGCTCTTTTGTTTGTTCAATTGCTGTAGAGGTGAAGGCTGCAACTGCCAATAAGTGTATCGAGAAGATCTCCTTTTATTGGAAAGTGTGGTTCAGTAAGAATGAGCACACTGATTGAAGCCCAAATTGTGATGAAATTGTTGGCTTTATTGAGGGAATGATGAGGGATGGGCAGAATTAATTTCTACCTAGAGGAACTGGTACTTTGCCCCCCAAAAAACAATGGTATATTGATATCTCTCCCTTTCTCCACTTGTGAAACAAAGATAATTTTTTAGCCTCCTTCATAAAAATGACTAAATAAAAGCTCCTATAAAAGGCTTAGTTAGACACTAAATGCTAAGTCAGTTCTTAATGATAATCTACTGAAGTCTTTATTGCTTGATCTTCTGGGAATGAAAAATCACTGGGTCTTCCTTCAAACTCTCCATTGGGAATAGCATATGGCTCCTACATTCTGTGTAATTAAACTTCCTGGAAAGGAGGAAGCTGGAAAATCATAGACTACTGAATGGATAGATTAAAACATAAACAACTAATAGGTAAACGGGTTAAGTAGTTAAGTGGTGATCCACCTGAGGATTGGCCCTTTCTCTATTAAACCTGATATCAAAGGATGAACGCCAGGACCAGGAGTTCAAAAGCACTCTAAGCTTGAAACAGCTTTGGAAAAAGCAGGCCGGTTTAACTGATATAATTATTGTGGATTCATTGAAGTCTGAACAGCAAAGTATTTAAAGCACTGTCAGGAAATATTAAATCTCCCTCTGATGCTAGGATTGAAAAAAGGTAAGACAGCTCATTTTTTACATTAAAGCAGGATTGGGCCTGATTAGTACTTGAAATATTTTCCCCCAATTTTCGGCAGCATTAGATTTTGGCTAGTGAGATATAAATGAACATCAGTTGCATATGACAACTGCTGATCCAAACCACTTAAAATTCCCTGAATGTCCTTTTCTCTCTTAGACTGGCCGCCAGAGTCTCATCATCAAAGGCAGCTCAGTGGAGGAGGCCCGGCCTAAGCTGTGAAGGGTTAGAGAGATGGCCCTTTGTTTTGTGAGAACATGAATCACTATCAGGGCCAGTACAACATTTCAAGCTAGGTCACAGTACTCCAAGTCATTCTGCATTTTGCTCAGAGTCCAGGGAGCTCAGGCTTGTTGCTGCCTTTTTGTTTCAGTGGAAATCAATCAAATCTACTCCAGCCACCGCTTCCTCCTGCTTCAGTGTGAAACCGAAGAGTTTAAGAAAACAATACAAGCATCAAACCTTAAAGCCACAATAATAAAGATGATCTGTTTACCTAAAACCTTTTTTCTCATGATTTAGAAAACTGATATAGACTAAAAACGATGAGCTATTCTGCAGTTTGCTCTTGGAGGGAAATTTAATCATGGTTAGTCGTTGGCCATTATACTGGGTTCTTGGAAGCGACTTCAGAGGCCAAAGTAAACAGTTCATTATATACAAACTGATTTAAGAGATGAAGTTGATTTTGCATTTTGGAATCAAGGTCCTCATCTTTCCATTAGTGTAGTTTAAAAATATGGTAACCGGATTCACCTAATATTCCAAGCTCTCTCCAACTCCCTTCCCCACTCCAGAGTTGATTTCAAGATCTTATCTAAAAGATCTATTAGAACAAAGACCTGACTAATTAAGCAGCTAACCCCAAGACTATGCTGTTAGCCTGGGGGGACTTGTTTTACTCCATTAATTTGAGAGCTTAAGTCACTTTATCTCCAGTGCTAATTGGTGTCTGAAGTGTATCTCTACCCACTTATATAGGAGGAGATACCACCGATACTCTAATTTGAACTCAGTTTTATACCATGGTTTAGGCTGGCTCATCCTACAGCTTTCTGTGTTAGTGATCTTGGAAGATACATCCCTTAAAGTATTTTGGAAGACTGCTCCATCTTTATCTATTACCCATGCAGATGTTTTGTCTTTAGTTAAGGCTGTAGCTGATAGAACCAAAATGCTTAGCAGATTTTGGATTGATTCTGCCCTCCTCAGTCCAGTCTGCTCTTTGCTATTTGAATTGAGCACGAAAGGTCACAGTGAATCAATCTGGGCCTAGGTTTGCAAAAATGTGAATAGAAGGTAGTCAGTCATGGTAGCTCCCTTTTGTGAGAAGGTTATTAAAGTTCACTGGAAAACAATTTCCCCAATCTCACATTTATAATTGAATACTGCTGTTGTGAGGTTTCAATGAGATGAAGTATGTGAAAGTTCTTCATAAACTCTGTAAAATAAAAAGTATGAAAGGACTTGTACAGCTATTAACTGTGCTTTATGCTAAAGAATGAGATTATGGGGGACGCGTCACATCTTATTTATATCCCTCTCTAATGTTTGAATTTTTAAAGCTACAAATATGAATGACATAAAATCAGCAATATATAAAAGAATCCTTTTTAAAGTGTTTTCCACAGGAAAGGGTGTTAAAAACAGGCTATGTTTTGCCATTAAACTCATCATGCTCTGGATTTCAAATGACTACAACAGGGGAAAAAATTGAATATCACATATGTGGTCAAGAATAAGAAAAATGAAGCTAGATTTTTCCAGGATCATAACACATTCTGTAGGTAGGATTTGAAGAGTCTTTTAAAAAAAACTGAAATGAGGTCTTATTTTGCTTTTAGTTGTGTAAAATCAACACAATCATGAATATTCTGGAGACCCTGTATGAAAATTGAACATTAGGCCATCTCAGGTCACCAAAAGGATTGTCCCATGTGAAATTCTGTGTAAATAAGATAGGGACAAATATAGAAACAGAAATCTCAGACATTGGGGGGAGTGGGGAGGGAGTGCCTAATCCCTTATGAAGGGGACAAGTACCCACCTCTTAGCCCATCTTAAAGAAATCCTTACCCCTCTGCCCCCTTCTTCAATGGTCTCATTCTGGCCTCCAGACACCCAGGCCTTCTTTGGACTTCTGAGCCAGAAGGCTGGCGTTCTAATTCTAGCCATGCCATTTATGAACTGTTCGAGGCTGGGTCCATGCTTTAAAGCTTATTGAGCCTCTTCTCTTAAATAGAGTTCTCTGAGGATTAAATGAGATTGATAACAAAAGCACCCCAGAAAGTGCACACCTACAAACAGAGATAAGATGGAACATTATTTACTTCCCATACTAGCTTGTCAGTGTCAACATTTATGCAACTGACATCTCATTGCCTCAGGACCTTGTTTTCTGTAGTTAATCTGATAAACTCTGCTCATGTGTTAGGAGGTGCTAATGAGTTAACTTAGAACCCTTCTCAGGTAATATATTTACATTTGGAAGGAACCAAAAGGAGCTTTGCCTCCTTAGGTTCAGGAAGGGGAGGAGATGGTAGAAAATCATCTATACTTAGTGCCTTCCCCAGGTGCCAGACGCTCTGTGGGAGCTCCCTATTCCTTGTGTTTAAAATCTGCACAACAAACCTATGAGGGGTGTCCACATGCAAAATTTCATAACGAGTCTTTGGCTACCTGTAAGTGGATCAATTTATCAGGGACTTACTAAGGTTATAATATGATCAAAACAGAAACAAGCCTCATTGTTTGGAACTTGCATCTTAGGAAAAAAGCTGTAGCTTGCAGTTCAACTGCGTTATTTAGTGCTTTGTTTATTTTAATAATGGGTTATCAGGATTATAAGAATGGGTATGCAACCCAAGGCTAATGATAGTGCTGGAGCAGACAAGAAAAGAAAAGGACTTGTTTTCTCTTTCTTTAAATTAAAAAAGAAAAAAGAATAGAATATATATAGTGAACCTCCACATGGCAGATTCAATATAGAGTCAACATTTATCAAGATTTCCCTTTACTTGTTTCCTCTATCACCCCTTTTTATTCTGAAATATATTAAAACAAATTAATGACTGTTATTTCAGCCCTACAAAACAATGATGAAAAATGATAATTTTTCCTTAAAGACTTATTCTTTATTGACCAGGGCTGATTGCTCTGAAATATAGTTTATACAGGGAAGTTAGGTCCCAGGCTTAATTTTCCCCTTTAATTGCTGATTGTCAGAGAGAAATATTGTATACTTACTGGTTACCTCCAATAGTGACCAAGGAGGTTGCGTGTGTGTGTTTGTTTTGATTTTGCTTGTATTGCTTTGACAAGATGTCTTTGTGTGAAGACTCGGGCTTCTTTAATGTATTCATTGTTGCAGCAGATGTTGTTGGTGCCCTGCACATACCATCCCAGCACTCACCATTCCTGAGCATGAAGATGCCAGAACCTGCAACTCTCTCTCCACTTGAGAGTTTTATCTCATCTTAGGAACAGGGCCAGCAGGAGCGCCAGAAAATTGACATGCTGGGGGTATTAACCGGTCAATGATGGAAGAGGGCAAGTCCAAGGTGTGCGTCACACTGTTTCCCGAGGGTCCCAGCAGGATTGAGCCCTGGGTGTCCTCCATAGTAACCTGCTTACTAACATACCTTACGTGAGCTTTGTACTCTTTCTTGTCTTGCTTCCCCACTCCCGGGCCCCTCTCCCCTGGATCATTCCCCATAAACCACATGCACATAAATCCTTGTCTCATGGTCTGCTTCTGGCATTGCATAGCATCACAGTTTCTTAGATTTCACCTAGGGTGGATTGAGAGGGAAACCTGTGGAAGGGTCTGCACTGGCTTATGCAACAGGTCCAATGCTTAAAAGATATGGGGCACAGGCAGTTACAAGGATTGGAGAATTAGTTGGCTGTTGTTAGCATCCACAGGAATGAAGACAAAAGATTCAGGTCAAGCCCAGCTAGTGTGATTCAGTGGTTGAGCATTGGCTTATGATCCAGGAGATCACAGCTGGATTCCTGGTCAGGGCACATGCCTGGTTGTGGGCTCAATCCCTGGCAGGGCGGGTGCAGGAGTTAGCTGACCAATGACTCTCTCATCATTGATGTTTCTATCTCTCTCTCCCTCTCTCTGAAATCAATAAAAACATTAAATAAATAAGTAAAAATAAAAACACATATTTTAAAAAGACTCAGGTAAAAAAAATCTATCAACTTGGGGCATGGTAGGAAAACCAGAATGACTCAGTGGTTTAAAGAGACCCTCATCTCCTGCATTCAGAAGGCTTTTTAAATATGAGAGTGGTAGAATTTCAAAGAGGCTGAATTCACAGCTCCAGTGTCTCCTACAATAAAGTCAGGACCTTGAGACCTAGAACGAGGATTGTCAATAACCCCCACCCCCACTCCCAATTCCTCTGATCCCTGGACCAGGTGGAGTGAGCCTCTTTCCTAGAGGAAGCAATCTTCCATTTCCTAAAGAGGATGAAAAATCCTTACTGAAATGAATGACTTCAAGATGCATTTGTCTTCCTAAAACCTCTACTCCTTCCCAAATCCCTTCATTGTTTCTACACCTGCACTGTCCAACCCAATAGCCACTAGCCACCCGTAACTATAAACCAATTAAAATGAAATTAACTCAGGAATTCTCTTCCTCAGTCACACTAGCCACATTTCATGTTGGACCATGCAGAGTATGTGTTTCCATCATTGCATAAGGGTCTTTGGGGCAAGGCTGACTTAGACCAGAGATTGGCAAACTTTCTTTTAAACGGTCAGATAGTAATTATTTTCGGCTTTGTAGGCAACCTGAAATCTGTTTTTACTACTCAGCTCTGCCACTGTAGCAAGAAAGCAGCCATAGATAATACATAAACAAATGGGTGTTTCTTAATTTTACAAGTTTTCAGTATCTAGCCCATGGGTCCTAGTTTGCTAACCCCTGGTCTATAACAAAAACTAGAATCAGGTCTTAGAGTGGTGCAAACAGGAAGCACTGAAAGAAACCCATGCTATGAAGAGAAAGAGAATTATCATTTACCGAAGGGCTTATGAATACTAACATGTTTCAGAACAACATGCCTGTGATTGTAACTTGGAGCTACTTAGGGAAGATGAATATATGGTTTGACGGGGAAGAGTGTATTGCTGTGAGTGCTGGAATGACAACACACTGGCAAGAGTTTCTGTTGCCAGTGTTTTGGATTTCGGCCATTCTAATAGGTGTGTAGTGGTATCTCACTGCTGTTTTAATTTGCATTTTCCTGATGACATACGAGGTTGGGCATCTTTTCATATGCTTGTTTTCCATCTGCATATCTTCTTTGGTGAGGTATCTGTTAAGGTCTTTGGCCCATTTTTAAAATCAGGTTTTTGTTTTCTTATTGAGTTTTAAGAGTTCTTTGTATATTTCGGATAACAGTCCTTTTTCAGATGTGTCTTTTACAAATATTTTCTTCCAGTCTGTGGCCTGTCTTCTCATTCTCTTGACAGTGTCTTTTGCAGAGCAGAAGTTTTTAATTTTAATGCAGTCCAGCTTATCAATTATTTCTTGGATCATGCCTTTGGTGTTGTATCAAAAAAATCATCGCCAGACCCACAGTTTCCTAGATTTTCTCCTATGCTATCTTCTAGGTGTTTTATAGTTTTGAGTTTTACATTTAGGTCTACAATTTATTTTGAGTTAATTTTTGTGAAGGGTGCAAGGTCGGTGTCCAGATTAATATTTTTGTATGTGGATGTCCCGTTGCTTTAGCATTATTTGTTGAAAAGACTATCTTTCCTTCAAGGTCATATATTTTTAAAACATATTGGAACACCATGAATGCAAATAAGTCTGAGGAAAGTAAATTCCAGAGAGAGACAGAGACAAGCCTTTCCTAGGTGGGCAGAAATTTCATTTACTTTTTACAACAACTCTGTGAGTAGGCATTATTACTAAACTACTTGCTCAAGGTCACACAGCTCAATTTCTACTAGTCCAGAGGAAATGCAAAAATCACCAGGGACCTCCTGTTTGCCAAAACAAATGGAAACATTTTAGACCTTATCTAATTGGCAGTATTTTGACAATGTTAACTATCATCTTGAAATCCTCCTCACTGACTCCTGTGACACCAAACTTTTCCTTCCTTCATGCTGGCCCTTTCTTCTCAGTTCTCTTCTTCCATCTCCTTAGTTGTCAGCATTTCCCAGAGATCCAACCACAACATTCATCTCACCAGCGTCTTTCCTGGATGATGGCGTTTTTCCACCTCAGTGGCCCAAACCAATGGTAATGATTCCCCAATAATTACTACCAATTCAGATATTTCTCCTAATTTCCTAGCAGGATCTCCACCTGAATTATCCCACAGCAGCTCAAACCCAGCCTGTTCAAAACTGACTGCCCGTCTTTTGTCTTTTGTGTTGTCTATTTTAGAAAATGGAACTACCTGAAAAGTTCTCAGGACTGAAAGTTGGACATAACCCTAACTCTCTCCCACTGCTGCTTTCAAATAGTCACTAATAATCTTAAATAGTCTCTTATATCCATGTTCTTAAGTAATCTCTTATATCCACCCCTTCTATCCATCCTCACTGTTAATATCTCCTTCCAGATTCATCTCACTTTCTACTTACTTATTGAGACGATCCCTGAACTTCTTTCCTGCCGCTAGCCTGACTCCTCTCCAATCCATCATTTGTCACACTGTCATCATGATTTTGCTAATGCCACATCTGCTCATGTGCCTCCCTTACCTAAAACCCTTCAACGGCATCCCACTGACTTTGGAGAGAAGTGATTTAACACGATTTTTAAACCTATTCAGTTAGGCAGGCCCCAATTCTTCTCTCAAGATCTTTTCCCATGACTCACATTTACATTTCCCTTAGCAAGCCACACTGTCCCTACCTAAGAAATTTCTAGCATGCTATTGCTGCTTCCTGGGAATTGGTATGCTTCTCCTTTATGCTATGTTGTTATTTATTGTACATTACTTTTATTATGTGTTTACTTCTGTCCTTTCCAAGCACAGGTCGGCTTTAGGACCCTTAGCCTTGAAGAGTTTGTTTGGCACTTACTTAATGGGTGAGCTAGTGCAGTTTCCTCTCCACTGCTGAACTCTGGGCGCTGATTGTGACTGCCTGCCTATTCTGGTTTTGTCTGGGGATTTTCATGTTTCCGGGTGATGATTCAGCTCCTTCTCAGTTCTCAGTGGCCTGGTTTAGTCATATAAATGGTCTCGATATAGATCCTAAATGATACTGTACTACTACTCCACTCCCTGACATCACACCCTCTGTCTTTGAAGACCTAGACATTGGCCTGTAGGTTGTGCCTCTTTATACACAGTGTTCCATCCCGTGTAATCTCCAGACTCAGATTTTTGCTTTGTTTTGTGTTTTCACTTTGGAGGTCCCTTAACCGAAAGCTGAAAATGTTAGGCAGCTTCTGCCAAGGAGATATCCTCTGTCACCTACTGGTCTTTACTTGGCACCTTAACAGCAATGAACCCTTTGAATCCCAGCTGCCTAGAAATAAAACAGCACCAAGATCATTATAGCAAGGGTTCAGTATTATGATTTTCCTTCTTGTGCCAATATTACAAGCACTGAGTTGGCTCAAGAAAAAAAGGATGGGGATTTGGATGTACCTACTTTAGATCATAGGGTGAGTTGGCTTAGTCCATCCAGTTACTAATTCTTACCTCCCATGCCAGTCAACCCTGGCCTTTGTGCTCTCAGACCCTTCTGTATTGCAGGGAGCCTAAAGCCTGAGCCTGATGTTCCAGGCTCCCATGTCTGCTGCCTTCTGTCTCATTTAGTGGGAGGAACTGGACTAAGATTAAGGGTGGGAGCAAGGGAAGCCAGGGTACTTCCCTGTTCCCTATCAGCCTTAGAAGTATCTCTGGCACTTGCTGAGTTTCTTTTTTGGCTCCAGGTTCCGTCGCACAAGCCCACCATAGCTGCAGCTTCCACTGAACTCGGGTAACTCTGTCTTCCCCATTGCCCTCCACCCTAAGGTGCCAATGGCTTCTTATTCTGGCTAATCTCTGGGTTGGTTGCCTTACTATCTCCTGTTTGATTTTTAGTTCTTCCATTTCCCGTGCAACCAATTACTTTAATTCTCTCTTTTAAAAAATAGAGTGGTTTTTGTTTTCTGGTTTGAATTCTGATCATATCCATCACATTCCTGCCTCAGTCATCCTAGATAAGGCACACTGGAGCTCCTGCAGCTTTAAGAAGTGGATGCTGGCTGACTCCACTTCCCTCCCACCTCTGAAAATTCTCAGACTCAGGGATGGGAAGTCCCTCAGCTACGCCCAAAGGCGGTTAGGCAACAGCATTCCCTAGTCTGAGCTGTGTGGGATGATCCCCCAACAGTCCCAAACATTGTTGCTATCTATGTGACAGCAAAGAAATGTTTTGGCAGAAGTCAGTCTGGGCATCAAAATGCTGAGGCCCATATGTTTCTGTTAACTTCCTGCCAAAATGTTGTTTAAGATATGAAGAGTATAACTTTTTAATCCAGAATAAAAAGAGAACTCTAATCAAGGGATACATTTTAAGCTAAAAGACAAGAGAATAAAAATGAGTTTAAAATATAATAACAATGACAACAGGTCGTGATTGAAATTGGGGGATTAAGGAGGTAAAGTCCAGTGGTGGGCATTTTTGAGACAGAGTGCTCCATCCCCAAGTCCATATGTTCCACAATGTTTCCTAACTTACCCAGGTTGGGGCTCTTTAGTGGGATTCTGGCCAGTGAAGGATGAGTTGAAATAATGAAAACTACTTATAGACTGTCCCTTCAATTTTTCCAATGTGGTTATTCAGCCCTTTTATCCCTGAAATTCAGCAGCCTTGGAGGCCAGGTATTCAAGATGGTATAGCTGTAAGATGGGGGAGGGCCTCCTGTCATGTATTAGATATTGTGTATGCTGGAAATAACATTTCTTTTGTTCAGTCACTGAAAGTTGGGTCTTGTTTGTTTTTGTTTTTTATTATTGCCCTGGAACTCAAGGTACTATATGCAACACTGGATTAGTGGATGGCCACCAGGGGTGAAGAAATTAATATTGGAGGCTGAAAAAAAATATTGATTCATGTTAGGCAGAAGCAAAACATTTGGAAAACTTACCACCTACAATAATTTGAAAGGCAGACTATGAGCTGACATTTTTAGGGGAAAAGGTTAGAAAACAGTGTGTTGATATTGCGTGTTGGCTACTATTGGCTGTGTTTGAAAAGGTATTATAAAGAAGAGATGAGCTCAGAAGAGAAGTCATCAGTTTACAAACAGATATCAAGTCCAGAAATTTTAGGCATTGTAGGACTAGCATAGCCTACTTCTTCTAGAGTCCAAAAGGTAGAGTTCAGAAAAACAGCAAGCCCCTAATAAAATGTAAAGTGACTGGCTACAGATCAGAAAAAAGAAGTGCCTTTCCAAATTTAAAAGGTAGCCCCCGTTAAGTTGAAAAAGATAGGAATAGAGGTAAGAATAAAGAAACAGAGTAGACTTGAGACCTATATCTAAAAGATTACTTTGGATGTATTTATTACCACATGGAGCTGATTAGAAACAAGTAGATAAAAAAATCTACTGACTTTCTGAAGGAATGGTATCCCCCCAAAAACCCACAGTCCTGGGATACAAAAGGCTTTTGATGGTTTGAGCTGTATAACAGCCTTTGTTCCCCAACCTTCCATGAGCGGAAGCAAATGTTGGCAGCTCCAGCCTGGAGGAGGAGGTGATTCCTCACACCCATTTCAGGTGTGGTCAGAGAAGGTGATAAACAAGCGAAGTCCCTCCCAGAGGACAGAATCAGGGCTAACCAAGAAACCTCCCTTACCCTGGGCAGGGGCCTCCAAAATGTGGATTTTAGAACGGCACATATGTGCTTGCTCTGTGTCTCTCTCCCCATTTCTGAATAAGAGCATTTATTGTGGTGATTCGGTCTTCGTTTCACTATTGTACGTAGGACAGGACAAAATATTAATCTTTTTAAAGTTCGCTGGTCTCTGGCCCAGGAGCAGCCACACCAGGACTTGGTAGAGATGATTGCGTGTCACCCAGAGATCCTGGACTTTAAAGCTAAATCCAGGGGACTTGGGTCCACTCTTCCTCTTCGGGGCGTGGGCAGGACTGCTTTCTGTGTGTGGGAGGAAGGAGCAAAGGGGCATTTGGGAGCATAAAGTGGACTGATACAGAGCTCTGGGTGCTCCCTAGGCCGTGCAAAAGACCCTGTGCATCTCCGCCCCAGCTCTCCTAGTGGGTTGGGATCATGTGACTGGGTCCTGGACATTGGACATAGTAGAATCACACCATATGATTTTCCAGCCCTCTCTTCCTCTGCATGGTGATTGTGGGAGCCTCATGTTCCTGATGGCGCATTGACAAGATGAAGGAGGACTGCCTCACACCCCCTGGACTTTGTGTGAACTAAAAAAAAAAACATTTATGAGATTTTAGGGTTTATTTGTAAATGTATCATAACTTAGTCTATGCTGACTAATACCCTCTCCAATTCTTTCAGTGAATATTAGTAATATGAGGATTTTGAGATACTTCTTAAGTCTAGGGAAAAGAATAGCTATGAAGCATTGCTCTAAGCAAATTTGGGATGAAGGCAGGCAGAGTTCTTTTTTTATTTCATAGTAGAAATTATATATAAGATGAAATACGACTTTAGAATTTCATGAGGTGACATTTTATATAACCTGAAAATTAAATCCAAAGATCTAAGTATTTCTAAACAATTTTTGGAGAAAATCAATTTTGCAAAAGGTTGTACTCTGCCATTGCTGAAGGTATTGGTTCAGCCACTCTATTAGATCTCTCTTGCCTCCTCAACATAAGGGATTTTTTCCCCCCCATGCTTCAAGTCTTTCTTATAAATCTTAGCCATATTGAAAGACTGCCTAAGTGCCAATTCCAAATTCCTAGGAGAGAGGATTTGATTGGCCTGCTTTGAGTCAGGTATTATTGCTAGTCCAGTGAGCCATCTCCAAGGGCAGGAGTCACCCTCTCAACATGGTTTACAGGTTCCCACATCTGTGGTTCAAGAATTAGAGGTAAATTAGAGGACAGTCCCAAAGTAAGGGAATTAGGCAAGAGCTGGGCAGATACTCCAAAAGTATGTCGTACAAATGCAAACACAACCACACTGACCACATGCGCGCGCGCACACACACACACACACACACACACCATGGAAATGTTTGCAGTATTTAAGAACTAGTTAAACAAAATTGTAATGACTTAAACTTCCTCAGTCAAGAAAAAAACACTGTTTCAAGTAAAATTTTATCATTAGGACCTGTTTATTTCCCTCAAATAAGGCCTTGAGTTGTGTAACCTCTAAGTTTTCTTCTACTGCTCCAATTCCCTGATTAAAGGCATGGGGGACTGCCAGGCATGGTGACTATGAATTTCCACATATCTTACATTGTCTAGCAGGCACTTAACTAAGTTCAGAAGACATTTTGCATTGCCCCAGCTACACTTTTACAGACGATCTTAAATAATATCGCTCATTCACTCGTTACCCTGGATCCAAATAATATTCGACTATTTGCAAAAATCAAACCCACCACCAAATGGCATAAAGTTTTCTCCATTGGCAACATTCAGTAGAAGATGCTGTAGTCTTTAGTAGTAATCCCCACTGTGGTGTTAAAACAAAACAAAAACCACTGTTAAAAACTAAAAGCTAAAATAATGGACCTCAGTCTCCTAAGGTGACTGCTTTTAAGGCATTCATATGTGAAAGCCTGGGCTATATGTAACTTCCAGCATATTTATTTGTTAAAGAAGTCAATAGCATTACCTTATTATTATTACACTTCAAATATATAAATATTAACTAGATAAAGAGCGGCCCCAGTTTCAATCACTTGGCAATGCACCCTTCTTACACTTAGGCATTCTCATAGTTAGTCACCCTCTGCTTTCCCAGGCTAAAAGAAGACAAGGGGTTAAAAGCATGTGCACCAAGGCCAGAAGGTATATATGAGCTCCCATGAAGAGGGACAGGAAAGGGAATTGGCAATAGCATTAATACCCTTTCAACCTCGTGCATAATTTAGGGCTCCCTGCAGATTGATTTGGTTTAGATGGGCAGTCCTTTACACGATTACATTCACATAGCCTTATATTATAAATCTACTTATTAATTTTTGTCAGAAAATATTCTGGAGGCAATTTCTAGTCAGAGGTCTTCACATAGATGTCATGGTAGACATGGCATCTACAACCATTCTGATTTGCTTTAGCCTAGCAATCCATCTCTTCCCATGGCCTATTCAGAAGCCCCCAGGCGAGGGGCAGAGCAGTATTTTCAAATGGACAAAACAAAATCTTCATCCTATATTTATTTCCATTAGTAAGAAAAAATATGCAAATCTCTGGGAGTGCAGCCGAGGGATACGTAGGCAGTTGATGAAAAGACATTCATCTGAAATACAATTTCCCCGGTTGCTGGACCCCCGCCCGCCCCCTCGCCGCTGTCTGGACTCCGCGGGAGAGGCTACTGAGCTATGGATGCCTTCCCCACGTCGGGCTGGAGCGGGAGTGGAGCTAATGGACTGTGTATTCAAATGAGACTCTGCAGAGCGAGGGAATTGAACTCGGATGCAAATCGCAGTGGCAGAGCACTTTCTGCTGCCCTTTGTCCTCGTGGTCCGTGTCCTTACGCACACAGTCAAGTACTCCCAGCCTCTGAGAAAGTAAACAGTCTTGTCCTCCCCCTTTGTGCAGACGCCCGCCTGATGCGCCCGCCTGCTGCAACTGTGCGAGCCAGGTTCCCACCTGAGCCGGCTGTGCTTGGGGACGCTTCCTGAAGGACTGATCCCGCAGACACAGAGAGACAAACTCTGCTGGGGACAGAGGACGCTGGGACCCAGAAGGATCCAAACTTCTTAGTGTTGAAGGAAAAGGGAAACAAGAGTAAGGAAAGAAGGCTCCTTTATGTATGAAGGGACATCGCAGGACATTTAGAACCGCCCAGAGCTAGTTTCTCAGCGCCCTGCCACGAACGAACGCAAGGCTGCAAAGCGAGGCCAGCGCCTCAGGAAGGGGGTCCTTTCCTGCTTGGGATGCGCTGAGAAAAAACCCAAATGAGATCAAGAAAATGGCCCTGTTCTCCTCCTCCCTGCAAAAGGTGGCGTATTTTTATTTAAATGATATATTGGGCTGAAAACTGGTCCTTAAAGGGGAAATGCTGTGTCCCCTGAGCCCCCTCCCCACTAATGCCTCTGTTCCAGAAAGAACTCCTGCCCGACAGGGCTTCCCCATCACACGTGATATTCCCATGTGACAAGAAACAAGCCCATGCACACTCACCAGTCACCCACAGTCACCCACAGGTGAAACCAAATGAAAGTTTCTGATTCCAAATGCTCCCTGGTTCTTCGTCTTTCTGCCCCCTCCTCCTCTCATCTTCTGTTCCTTCCCATGCATAGGTTAAAGATTGAATGGCAAAGTCACACATGGCATTGAGGGAAAACTATCCAGATCATTTGGCTGGAAATGGAGCTCTAAGCAGCCATTTAGTAGGGGGCATGGGCTGTCCCTTAAAAATGGCTAAATAAAATTCAGCAGCCTAGTTTAAATATATGAGCTAATTATGTGTTGGGAGTGAATTAAAAATATGGAAAGTTTCACAAAACATATTGATTTTTTTGAAAATAATTTTTCTTCTGCTAACTAAATGGCAGTGCCAGTGGTAGGAGCCCATCATATCCTTTTTTCGGTTTCATGACTCTATTTATTATTCATAAGAAAGAAAAAGTCCTATTTCATAACTCTGTAATGAGAAAGACCCTGCTCTGGGTAGACAAGAAAAGCAAAATTTTGGAAGGCTAAACCCCTATGGCTTCAATTATGTGCTCCATTTGTTGTGACACTGAATATTGTGTTGTGTGCAAGGTAATTTGGGCAAATTGAGCATGTATGTAGAGTTCGTATACATTGTATGTGCAAAAGACACAGTCATGATAGAATTTAGTCCACCGCAAGCAAGAGCCCAATTTCTTACTCGCGTGCTGAGTTCTGATCATGCTCTTAGGCCCATCACAGAAGGGGAAACTGTTATTGTGACAGTATGGAGCCTTGAAAAGCACACATAAAGCTGGCCCTAGCTTCCTTATTTTGGCATTGCTGGTGGTAGGTGAAAATTATTCCCCACTGTGGGTAGAACTGCACTTCACCAAAAAAGACATCACCTCCTATGACTTGTGGTAAGTGTACTCTTTACCCCGAAAAGAAATTGTGTACCTCCCCCCATGCCTCGTAGCATCTACATCAGTTGAATTGTTTTATCAAATGAAAAACCAGGAGAGCAAAATATTCGACAACACACTGCATCAGAGAGACTCTCAGACATCTGAAGAATGTGTTTCTGGGACAGATGAAGGATGAGAGGGAAGCAGTATGTTTTGGAAGACAAGTCTCTGGTCGCCCAAGGAAGGCAGCAGGTGCACAACAGCACCTTCAGAATGCCGGCTGTAGATAATCCACAGCGTCAGCAATGGGCACAATGACCGCCGACCTGCTGACCAAAGATAAGTGATGCCTGTCGGGTAGGACCAAGCCTTTGTTTGGGGAACCCAAGAATAAAAGTGATGACAGAGAGGTAGATTTTAACGTGCGGCATGGCACGTAGAGGTGAAACAGTCTTTGCTTGCTGTCTTTACCCAAATGAGGCTTCCTGCTGGCCAGATGTGCCAAGTTCCCATGGGGCTTCCATTCGTGGAAGGGAAACAGCAGTGGGTTCAACAGCTTGGGTCTGAATGGTTTTGATATGCGCTGTGTGTCTCAAGACAGTGTAGTTTTCCCCATTTTTCAATTAATCACCTCTCCTCAGAATCTTTCTTGGGTGAATGAAGAATGCAACAAGATATTTTGCAGGACTGCCAGGAGATCAGAGGTCAGGGATAGAAATTATGTTGAGAAATAATTAATTAGCTGACATGCCTCAGAAAACTCTCTTTGGGCAAAGTCTCCTGAAACTCTACAGATGGATAAGCTAAAGGAAAGAACAGATGATGAGGAAATAGGGTGAAGATTTACAAAAGGAAGAAAAATCAGATGCTTTTATCTGCCTTTTCAAGAGCATTTCAAAGAGGATTTGCCATCAACCTGGCCCACAATATTCCTGTTCTGTCAGTGTTACCAGCTGGGTTTCCTCCTCCCAGCAAATAAACAGCAAACTGTTTCTTCAGGAGCAAATTGTATTTATGGCACACACAGTTAACCACGTGCTTACACGTCCTTAGGATTGTTTCTGTTCAGTCTGCCTGTGTGGAGGAACTTGAGTATACACAACTGATCAAAACTCAGCAAGAAAATTTCTCTATCATCTACTCAAGGAATCCAATCTGCTCCCAAGATGTCCTTCCCCCTCTAGGAACAATGCAAGTCAAAGGCCAAAGACCTGATTATCTATCTGACTTACTAAGACATTTCCTTTTATGTTGGACTTAATATATCTTGCTGTGATCTTCCAGGATGAAGGCTAGATACATTGATGCTTGACCTCTCCATGGTTCGGTTCTTCCTGCTTGTTTATATTTCTTGAAGGTGGCTGTGTGCTGAAGAAATGCGCCGAGGTTTAGGAGAGTGAGGTGTTGTAGACTCCCACTTTCTTTTAATTCTTCAACAATGAAATGGAAGTTATGGAAGGACCCTGTGGCACCTCCGCCGTGTGACCTCTGGTCCATGCGGAAGATGGTAAGCTTAGCAAAACCATTCCTGACAAAACCTGAGAAGTGGGAAAATGGTTACTCATTCATGGGAATGGGTTTTACACCTGGCTGCATATTTTGACAGATAGAACGAATAATTGAGGGTGGTAGAGGGGTCGAGACATCTTCACATCTGGAAGAAGCAGAGAGCCAGGGTTGAGTTTAAGGAACAATCCGAATCTGAGTGATTCCCAGATAATAATAAATAAAATAATTAGAGAGGCCATAATAATTTAGTGGCAGCATGGGACCCCAGATTTAGGTTCAACTACCAGTAATAATAGCAGCACTAGCATTGCATTTAGTGTGCTATTTGAAGTGCTTTAAGTGTATTTAATTCCCTAATCCTCACAATGATCCTATGAAGGAATAACAGAGTTATTTCCATTTTATAGACCAGGCAACTGACTTCTATAGCTGGTGAGCCATGGAGATAGCCGTGGGAATCCCATGACCTTGGCCAACACACGAAACAACTCTGACATAGGGAAGTGCATTTTTTAAATCAAGGGGTTTTTCCCCATATCTACAATTACCATTAGCAAGCTTATCACTTGCTGAGTAGAGAGATGGTTGTGACACATTCACTGCCAAATTTTAAATACTCAATGACAGGAACATATTATGAAATAAAACGTTAAAAGTTGATCTTTAAAAATCCTCAACGGAATTTCTATTTCTCTGGATACCAACTCCCAAGTCTCTTGTTATTCAAAGTAGGCTTCTGGTGATTGCAATCAGCTTTATATTTCAGCCTCCTCTCAGAGAGAAAGTGCAGTCTCTAATTGACATTCATAGTACCCAGTCCTTCCTCTTGAAAGCAGTTGTCGTAATTGCAGGGAATTTTGTTGTTATTATTATTAGCTTGTTTGCTGTTTGCTCAATGTTTACCTCCCTCTCTGAGCTCATCACTGTAGTTCTGATTCATAGCCTGGTACCTGGCACACCTGCTCAAGAAATATGTGTTAGATAAATGAACAAATGATTACAGCCCAGCAGCATCTCCCTATCTTCACCAAAGTCCATTTTGTTTCTCTCTAGTAGTTATTACCCCATGGAAATGGGGGCAACATATGGAATTTTCACCCTGTGCTCTTACTTGGCAATCCATCAAGGAATTTCCCTGCCCACTAGCACATTCGCATGCTTGCTTTGTTTACGAGGGAATTCAGCGTGTAACACGGGGGATTTTTCCCTTAAGGATGTGATTGCTCCTGGCTTGATCCCGCTGCTGTAATATGGCCGCGTTTGGTGCAGAGCTCGCGAGGCATGAGCTGAGGCTGTCCGCATTGTGTGAAGTGACTGGGACACGTCGCTGTGTATTGTGGATCACTTTACAAAAGCAACAGCTGCAGCCGGTACTCCCACAGTTATGTCATAATTTGGTGTGTGTGACACCTCTGCACAACACACGCAACAAAAACACTTATTCTTCTCATCTGTCAATATATTTGTGCCTCTCATCTCTTTCTCTCTCTCTTTTTTTTTTTTTTGCTTCTTTTTAGAAGTGGCAGAATGCATCCCAATTCTCAAACAATTGGCTTTTCCCCAGAAATATTCTTAAGGCAGCTGCTTTCTTATAGCACGTCTTAAAACCCTTATATATATATTTATATAATATATATGTTTCTCAATAACAAGCAGGCTTTTTGAAATGCAGGGCCAGTTTCAAAGCATATAATGATATTCAATTAACCAAATGCAGGCTACACCTCAGTGATGTGGGTTAGTACACACACTGTTTGACTCTTGAGGAAACCAAGACTTTCATAGGATTAGCCAGTCTAAAGGACACTGAATCCTTCTAACAGGCCAGAGGGGGGCACTTTTCAGAATGCGTTTATTCTACCGCCACCCCAAATGATACAGGATCTGAGATGGTGTGAGATAATCCCCCAATTAGGTTCCGGAGGAAACTGAGCTGAAATGGCTTATCTGGAGTCACACAGTTAATCAGCAGTAGAGCAGGATTAAGCTCGGGGCTGCTGGATCACAGCCATGTGCATACGATACTTCTTTCAAGCCATTAGTCTATGAGCGCATCTGACAATCATTGGTGTGACCAGCGTTGAAATGTTAGGCTTAGGTGCCCCGCATCAGGCATGACAAGAGTACACTGCATACGGCGAAGGCACCACTGGCATAAGGCAGCAAGGTGGCCTGGTTACTCCGTTTCTTCCCCTAGAAGTGTAGCACTCTGGATGCCTGCCTCCCTCTATTTCCAGAGCCAGAAAGTATTCATGGCTTACCTTGAGCCTGGACAGCAGGATTTTCCTAATGTGAGCTGCCAGAGCGTGGGCAACTGCAGGTAAGATCAGTCTTCCAGCCAAGCTGCAGGATCTGATGAACACCTCAGAGGTCAGAAAGGTCGGCTAAAGCAATGGGCAGGTGGAGGAGAAGACAAAGAAAAAGTGTTTATTGAGTTTCTCCCATGTGCCCTGTATGATGATAGATGTTTCTAGTCTCGTTTTATCAATGGTGAGGCTTTGAGAGGTTGCATGACTTGGCCATTTTCTGGTGAAAACAATAAGGCTTGGAACCGCAGTTTGTCTAATTCCAATGGTCTTGGCCAGGGCATCGCTCCGGGATGTGCCAGTTGTGATCTGGTGCAGAGGTGCCAGGCAGAGGAACTGAATGGGAGATGAAGTCCAGCCAGGACCCTCCTGGCCACAGTATGCATCTGGAGACTCTAGAGACAAGGTCACCTTTGCCTCTGACTCTTCCATTTCATCCCACTAGCCCTGTGGACTGAGTATCCGAAGAGTGGGAAACAATGATCCAGAGGCTTACACTTGACAAAGACAGTCCCAGATAAATAACAGAATACTCTGACACTGTGGGGAGAGTGTTAACTTGCTGCCTCTATTATTGCTTGTCTCCTGCTGAGTGTGGGTGGCCCAGGACAGCTAGGGGTTGTTGCTCATAGTTGGAGAAAGCCCAACTCTTTCAGGTAAATCCTGGTCCTGATGGGAGCAAGATCACACATGCCTGAATTTCCTGGAGAAAGTTTTTGCTGAGTTCTGTTTGTCCTTTGCTTTTCAACTAAAAAGGGTTAGGTGAAGTTTGGAGCTGAGAGAAGTAGGCAGTGAGGACTCGGCTGAAATTGATAGAAGTAGCAAAGACCATCTGGGCTTCCAGTTCTTAGTCCAATAGAGCAGCATAGTACATTTGAAAAGAACATGGAGTCTTCACCCCGGGATGACCAGGTTAAATCCTCTTTAAGAAGTGATAATAATTTGTATCCAAGGTCTAACCCAGACCCTAAAGCCACTTCAAGGATATGCTCATTCCACCCAGACTGGCTTAAACAGTAGGAAAATATACTATCTCATGCGAAAGGTAGTTTAGAAGTAGGGAAGGCTTCAAGGTTTGAGCCCACAGCTCAAAGACATTTTCAGACCTTGGTCCTTTTTAGTTTTTCTCTTTGCTATCAATGGTATCAGCTTTATCCTAAAGCTGGTTCCCTACATTGTTTAATGATGGCTGCCAGAAGCAACTGATACAGAACACTTTGGTCTTTATTTTTAGTTGGATGAGACAGACTGACTTTTCATTTCCAGAAATCCCAAGTGAGCTTCTCCTTGCACCTTGCTGGTTTAAACTGACTTGGTTCTGCCCATCTCTGAACCAATCCCTGGCAAAAGGGATGGGAGGGACCGCCTGGTTTGGCTTAGACTAATTATCTGGGGTAGGATGAATGTTGGGAAGTCTTCCAGTTCTTCTGCAAAGTGTCACTACAACCTGAAATCCCCACTTATAAGCGTATCAGTCAGACTTCAACCAGAGAAGGAAACTGCTATGAGTGGCACAGAAAAATGGATTTATTATAGAGATTAGATCTTACTCAGCTGTGGGAGCGAGTGAAGCAGTCTGTGCAGGATGCTGCCCCTGTGTCTAGTGTTGAGCCTGAAGTCATCACAGGTCTGCTAGACTGGCAATTGGGAAGAAAAGCTGGTGCCCTTTGATACAGGACTTAGGGAAGCTAAAGGAGGAGATCTGGAAGGCACTGGGGGAGCGGCGGGCCTGGGCACCACTCGTGCCAACAAGGTGAGCCAGCAGACCAGTGACGATGTGCATGGACTGCAGCAGTGCCTGGCACTCTGCACCACACTTCAGAGCATTACCAAACAGCTGACGCTCCTCTCTACCTTCCAAATCTCATGCAAATGTCTCATAGTCAGTGCTAACCTGGAACCACATGAGGGAGGGAGTTCTGGAGGGAGTTAGCTCCAGCCGAATAGCACAAAGCAAACACAATAAGAATAATCGGCTGCAATGATTCTCAATCAGGGGTTATTTTGCCTCCCAGGGGTAATTTTGCCTCCCATTTGGCACTGTCTGGAGATATATTTTGGTCACCACAACCGGAAAGAAGCTACTGGCATCCAGTGGGTAGAAGCCAGAGATACTGCTAAATATCCTACAAAGGCAGGGCGGCCCCATCTCAACAAGGAATTATCTTTATCCAAAATGTCAGTAGTGCCAAGGTTGAAAAACCCTGATCTGGGTTGAATCAGTCAAGTTCAAACTCTGTCTCCATTTCGAGCTCAAAGCAGGGAGAAGCCAATGCTTAAGTTTATTTAGTGGTGGGAACAGGTGGCATACGCCTGCCTTTGAGAATAAAGCACATGCCCAGGACATTTGGCATTGGTCACACATAGCTATTATTAAAAGGCTCTTACTTAAAAACCAACACAAAACAGTAACAGCCCTGGCCAGCGTGGCTCGGTTGGTTGGAGTGCCGTCCCGCACACCAAGAGGCTGTGGGTTCTATTCCCAGTCAGGGCACATGCCCAGGTTTTGGGTTTGATTCCCAGTTGAGATGCGTGTGGAGGCAACTGATCTATGTTTCTCACTCATAAATGTTTCTCTTTCTCTCTCAAATCAATGAAAAAACAAACAAACAAAAAACAATAATAAAGTTTTTATCTCCAACTTGGTTGCAAATTCCATAAAGAGTACAGGTCATCCCTTATATTTCTTTGACCTCTCCCTCACCCCTATAGTGACTTGTGTCCGGGTTGATATCTGTTATTTCTTGACTGATTTTGCTAGGGTATAGGGCTCAACCAGCCCTTTACATGCAACCACACTTTGCATACACAGATCTATCATAGAAATTATGCATTGCATCAGCAATGGGCTCACTTTCCTCTTGGGACATGGTTTAGGAGGATTTTTATATTGAAAAGAGAGTTGGAATGGCAGTATTGATATTTCCAATTAAATTCTCAGGAAAGCTTTTCTTGATGATTTAATGGTACCATTTCTGGCAAGTGTCACTTGACTGATGAGATAAAAGTTGCTGGAGAGAAACCTAAGCCAAGGAGGGTAGTGTGTCCCTTCAAAGCTTTTATTTTTCTATTGAATTGCTGAAACTTTCAGGGAATTCCACGGTATGGATTCTATCAGCCCAGGAAGCAGTAGGAAATAGAAAAAAATGGGAAAAGACACTGATTGATAGCAAGTTGCTTATGGATCTGATGCTCTAACTCAGCGATTTTCAACCAGTGTGCCCCAAGAATTTTTAAAACATGCAATACCTGACTGTTTGGTCAAGGGCACTGACTTCTTTTCCCTTAGACTGTCAAATAGAAAAATGACAATAGCCAACACAACAACAGCCATCAGGTGTGAATGAATCAAAATTATACCTATTTCTTTGTCAGATCGGCAAAAATATATTTATTTTTGGTGTGCCACAAAATTTTAGTAATTAGTTTATGTGCCATGAGATGAAAAAGGTTGAAAATTGCTGCTGTAACTCACTGGCACTTTCACAATATAGCAGGAAAGTTTCAGCTAAATGGTCACCAGTCCTCGCTGGACTGCCGCTGTTGCTGGTTTTATCCTAAAGATGTAGGGTTCTGACCAGTCTTGGGGTGGGAGGTGTAGGAAGAGAACAAGTGAGAAAAATTTGATATACCCTCTGCCTTTGCAATCTCCAGGTGAAATGTGGGTATCTATTCTAGAATATTCTAAAACTAAGAAAATGTAAATATGTATGCACAAAATAAAGAATGCATGTGGAGTTGCACAAGTGAGTGAGGCATTGATTATTGTGTCTACATGAGCTATATTTTTATTGTGGTACAACTGATATAACATTATATTCATTTTAGGCTTACAACATGATTTGATATTTGACTATATTGCAAAATGGTCACCACAATAAGTCTAGTTAACATCTGACATCATACATACAAAATTGTTTCCTATGATGAAAAGTATTTTGAGTACTTTTAAGATCTTAGCAACTTTCAAATACGCAATATAGTATTATTAACTGTAGTCACTGCTGTACAGTACATCTCCATGATTTATTTATTTTATAACTGGGTGTTTATATTTCTTGACCCCTTCACCCATTTGTCCCCTCCCCAGCCCTGTTTCTGCAATCATCAATCTGTTCTCTGCATCTAAGAGCTTAGTTTTTGTTTTCTAGTCTTTTAAAATTCCACATATAAGTGTGATCATACAGTATTTGTCTTTCTTTGTCTGACTTACTTCACATAGCACAATGCCCTCAAGGCCCACCCATGCTGTCACAAATGGCAAGATTTCATTCTTTTTAATGGCTGAATAATATTCCATTGTATATATGTACCACGTCTTCTTTATTCATTCATCCATCAATGAACATTTAGGTTGTTTCCATATCTCAGCTGTTATAAATAATGCTGCAATGAACATGGGAATGCATGTATCTTTAGGTTAATGTTTTCATTTTCTTTAGATAAGCACCCAGAAGTGGAATTGTTGGATCACTGACCTGTGCTTTTTAAGACATTGGATTAGCCTCCTTTTTATTTCTCTTAGTTATCTCTTTGAAGCCCTTTTTGAGTCGTCTTTATCAGAAGACTATGGTGGAAAGTAAGAGAAAAGCAAGACCAAACTGAAAGGAGATATATTGGCTATAGGTAAGCAGACTGCAGGTACAACGTGATCAAGGCTCCAGCTCTACTTCTTGGTGATTTTTTCCCTAAAGCTGCCTTCCTTCCTCATGGTCGCAAGATGGCTGCTCTTAGCAACCGGTGCTACATATTTTCTTTTTTCACATGCAGGAACTGCAAACACAACACTTATTGCAGTCATTCAACACGTGTCCTAATTTCTGATCCATTTGGATTAACTGTACCTCTCACTGTGGTTGGATGAGGCTGGGCTTACTCATCCCTAATCCACTACGGTTAGAGGGATGAAAGCATGTCGACTGACTTTGGCCCCCCCCCAGCCCAGTTTACACAGGTGTTACACAGTGGGGAGGATCGACTTTACAAAGGAAAATCTGGCTGCTCTTAGGAATAGGGAAAAGGGAGAATGCATGCTGGGTAGGGAAACAAAAACTGTGTCCTCTATCCCTCCAAAAATTGGTAGACAAGAGGCAGGAAAGGTTCTTGTCTGGGACATTATTTCTCAGATGAACTGTGTATCTCAGGGCACTAAATGGTCTGAGAATAGTATAAAGAGGTGAAATGGGGGAGTGGATAATGGTTTATGATCAAATTGAGTTTAGGTAATTATTTGTTGCTAATACTAATTTTCATTGTGAATCTGAGAGAGAGAACAAAAAAATGTGTTTTCTAATTATTTCTCAATGGGAGTCTTGCTTCAAAGAATTCCTACTACATATTTCAAAACATGGTTTTGGGAAATGCTGTACCCTGTTGCTTCCTTTGATTTAAAATAATTCCCTTTAAGGTTTCTAGGCTAATAATGCTTTAATAATCTCTTCTGATTAGGAAGATAAAGCACACTCACTTAAAAGGTAAAGAAAAGGCATAAAGAGCAATATAAAATCAGCAACAATACTTCTACCCAGAAATAACCACTGTTAATATCTTGGTGTATGTCCTTTCTCACCTCTTCCCTCTCACATATGCTCTCTCTCCCTACACACCTAAACATTTAACCCAAAACCGAAATGATTATTTTACATACTGTTCTGTAACTTGTTTCTTTTAATTATATATATATAGTAAAAAGGTTCTCCATGTCAATAGATAGAAATCTATTATTTTCATTATTAATGGTTAAATAATATGTAATTAATAAGATAAACTATATTTTACTGGACCAGTTTCCCATCACTAAAATTTAAGATTTCTTAAAAAGAAAGTATTATAAATAATCTCCAATGAATACTATTGATATACAAATCTTTCTATCATTGGACTCTTGACTATTTTTTTCCTTAAGATAGATGTTGATAAGTAGACTTACTGGGCCAAAGGGCATCCATGTTTTAAGGCTTCACTATTTATTTTAGAGCCAATATTTCATTAATGATACTATATGCTTAATCCTGGGGAAGGACCACAATCCTAGGCTTTACTGGATGCAAGTAGTGCAGCTCTGAGCTTTCGCAGAGCGAATGTGCCCGCTAGCCGCAGATATTACACAAAACCTCAGCTCTGCAGTCTGGCACTCAATTGTTCATTTCTTCAGCCTAGCAGGGGGAGAAAGTGGTTTTGATAGTGTAGCAAACACATTGATCTATTGAAGTACTACCACAGACATATTTAATTTCTGCGAAAATAATTGGGTCTGCAGGAATAATTATAGCTATCAAATTGTTTCTTCCAAAAAGGAAAGGAAAGGGGGTTTAACCATTAACTATCAGAGTCATAGCTCTTTTGATCCTCAGGGAAAGAAGCAAGAAGCTTGTCCGCAAGGGGGAGGGTTGGCAGGCAGGAAGAAAGGAAAGGGGCAACCCTTAAGGTTCCATCTTTCCCCAGCACACAAAGGTTTGGCAGGATCTCAAGCTCCATTCATCTGTCAGCTGCCATAGCTTTTGGCCTCAGACTGGAGGCTAACGGGGCACAGGCGGGGCCGGCTGCTGAGAGCAGGAGCAGTGCACAATTGTGTGCCTTCTACATTGCAAAGCCATGTGGCTCTTGGTTATGACGCCGGTTCATAGGCTTTCACACATTCTCTTATTTAATCATCACAACCACCCTATAAAGTTTGTACCATTATATCCATTTTACAGATGAGGAAATGAGGACCGAAGACATTAGGGACTGAAGAGATCTGCAGCTGTCACATAAGTTGTAACAGAGCAGGAAACAGAGTTTGAACGCTGACCCTGCGGCTCCAAGTGCGTGCCTCCCTATTTTGTATTATTTTTCCTATTATTCATTAGTGACTCCCAGGGTCCAAGTACTTTCACATAAATGGTCATATATATTTGAAAGGTTAGGGGTCAGTGGTGCGCAGGCAGGCTAAATAGCCATCTCAGTCTAGTGAATAAAGAAAAATTAAATTTATTAAAAAGGGGGTGGGGATATCCAAAGAGAAGGGCTACACAGCACTGAGCCAAATGGTATTGGGTCTATGATGGCAGCAGATATATATTTGGGACAGTGAAACAAGGAAGGACATAGAAGAAGCAATAGGAGAGCCTAGGCTGGGCTGCTTTGGTTCACTGAGAGGTGAAAGAGAGGAGGGGGCTTGGAGACTGGTTCAGGGGGTAAGCTGGAAGGAGCTGCACTGCCCATTGCTCCCCTGGTTGCAAGTCTCGTGGGATCCCCTCAGAGGGAGGGAGATGGCCCTGGCATGCTCCACTGGTAGGGAGTGTGAGCTGGGTCATCTGTCCTGAGTGTATTTATCTCTTTCTTGCAGGGAGAATCTTAGTGGAGATCTCAGGGGAGGGTCTCAATAGAATATTCGTCAGCTTTCCAGGTGCTCTCTTTCAGGGTCATGGTCTCACTGATTGTCCTGTGCCAGGGCAGGAGGTCATTAGTCAATGTAGCTGGTCCTGAGGCAGTCACGGTGCCACTAGTCTGGTTTCACTGCTTTTCTGAGCCTGGAGCTGAAATACAACTGAGGCCTACATATTATCTTTAAGGAGCAAATGCTCGGGGGTTTAAACAGCAGGACCAGCAATAAGCTAGGGGAGGATAGGTTACCCTGGGGACAAGGCTCTTGTTTTCCCAGTTTCGCCCCTTGCTAGGCATCCAGGGCTTCCTACCCTGGTGAGTCTCCGTACCCGGGTTTCTGTACTTGGGTTTCTGTATCTGTCCCATATAACAATATTTAACCCTCAGAAAAATCCTCTGAAATAGACTTACCACCTGTATTATTTTGCTAAAGCTGCCATAACAAAGTACCACAAACTGAGTCACTTAAACAACAGAAATGTATTGTATAGAGTTCTGGAGGCTAGAAATCCTAGATCAAGGTGTCGGCAGGACCATGATTCCTCCGAAGACTCTGAGGAAGGATCTGTTCCAGGTCTCTCACCTATTACCTACTTGGTACGGCCTTCTGGTAGTTTCTAGACTTGGTGGCAGCATAGCCCTCAGTCTTATATGGCATTCTCCCTTTGTGTTTGTCTCCAAATTTTGTCTTTTTATAATGACACCAGCCATGTTCAATTAGGGGTCCACTCTGCTCCAGAATGACCTAGTCCTAACTCATTACATCTGCAATTACCCTATTTCCAAAGGTCATATCTTGAGATCCTGGGGTTAAGTCTTCAACATATGAATTTGGGGGAAGGAAGCAGGGCATGATTCAACCCATAAAGCCATAAACATTTTTCACATGACAAAACTGATTGATTTGAAGTTGCTGAACATATATATGTCAAGGCCAGGATTTAGAGTCAGCTTTTCTGAGCAGGAGCCCATAGTATTTTGCTATTATAGTTCTCCTTCTCCCAAATAAATATGGATTAGTTCAGAGCCAATGTGACTGAGGCATAAGCAATTGTCATGCAAATTGTACATTAGAAATGCAAATAAAATGTAATTACAGAGATGATTTAATCCCAAGCCAGCCTACTTGGTGCATTTAAAAGGGCATGCAAACGTCAGAGGAGAAACTTGATTTGGAGAATATAGGGCTTTCAGACATGTGAGAGTCCTGGTCAGAAGAAATGGACGTTTAGAGGCTAGGAAGGGAATAAACTGGCTTTTGGCCAAGTGATAGGTGTTAAAGAAGAGAAAATCAAAGGCAGGATGCTAAGTGGGGTCCAGAGAATGCACATGTGAGGCTGAGTATTTCCAGATGATGACACCCTGAGATTCATGGTGCTCCTGGGCTGGCAAGTAAACAAGGCTGAGTAATCCCTAGAAGCACTAAGTGTGAGCCCATTACTAGGCTACTAGAGGTAGAGTGCCAGTGCACTAACTTACTTGGGACTGAAGGGTTGCCCACAATGGGATTTTTAGTGTTAAAACCTAGACTGTCTCAGGCAGAAAGTGATGGTTGTCACCTACCAGGGAATGAAACCTGGAGATCCTCTATGAACTTGATTCATTAGGAAGTGGGGCCTCCTGGTTTAAGGACCACACTAATCACTCAATAATTTGCCAAGGAATCCTTCAACTTCTGGGGGGAATAAGAATGTTGTCAGATACCAGACCTAATCAGAACATAGATTTCACCCCCAGAAACACACAGGGTAGCCTGGCCGGGCATGGCTCAGTGGTTGAGTGTCAACCTAGGATCCAGTCTATCAGGGTTCGATTCCTGGTCAGGGCACATGTCCGGGTTGTGGGCTCGATCCCCAGTCAGGGGCTGCAGGAGGCAGCTAATCAATGACTCTCTCATCATTGATGTTTCTATTTCTCTCTCTCCCTCTCCTTTCCTCTCTCTGAAGTCAATAAAGACATATTTAAAAAAACAACACCACACACAGGATAGTTATGTATAGTACTTCTTTCTCATTAGCTGAGTTAGAGATGTTAGGAGATGGCGATCCCACTAAAAGTGAAAATCAGACAAGCTTTGATCCTTTGTTGGTAACTCTGAAACATGTCAAAGGCTAAAGCTCCCCCAGGCCCCCCCCCCCCCCGAATAAACCTTCTGTTTTATCACCTTCTCTCCAGTCCTTGCTCAGGCCCCTCATGTGAACAGGCAACGAGAAGAGAGAATTTCTCAAGTTTTCCTGGCCATTAAAATCAACTAAGACCCTTATTAAAAGTACAGATTCAGAGACAAATTTATCCGGAATCTCTAGGAGGAGAAAAAATTATATATAGGAAATATAAAAACCAAGTTCCCCGGGTAATTATTAAAAATGAACAAGCCTTGGGAACTCCATCCCGGCAGACTGTGAGCCCATAATCCTTGCAGAAGAAACTGGGATAGCTCCCCCGCACCCCTGCCCCATTTCCGTGTCAGGACACACAGTGGGAATAGAAGCTGAGGCGTACTAGCGGCTACTCAACTCTCCATTTCCAGAGGCTTTATTTTTGTTCCCCAACAGACACATTGTGGGAGAGGAAAGTAAGTAATTTTCATTCTACCTTTTTAAGTATTTCTAGCTGGACTAATAATCAAATTAAGATGGGACAGATTAATAGGAGAAAATATCGTTGTGGATGTCTATACGGAGGTTCCCTAAGGATTTGTAGCGCAAGAAGCTAAGGAGAAGGGGGGTGTTGCACTTTGGGACTTCAAAGAAGAGGAAGACAAGTCACAGGGAGATGAAAAACAAACATTTGGTAACAAATGTTTTCAGGGCCATCTTAACAATGGGACTCAGAGAGGACTTTGAACCAATGGGCCTTGCTAGGTTCCTCCCTATGACACAGAGCGCATATTAAACCCTAGTTATCTATGACAATAGCTCCCTTCCTGGAGCAGGTCTTCTATCTAAATTTTTTTAGGCAGTCAGGGGGAAGGTCAAAGGTTTTTCCTGAGTCTTTTGTTTCTTAAAAAGAACTAACTTAAAATAATCAATATCCCAAAAAGGGCACATTTTGGGGTAGCAAACCGCTTCCTCTCAACACCTAAAAAAGGGTGTGGTGGATTTTTTCTTCTATAGTTTGGCCTCAGTAGATCTACCCCACAGCAATGTTTTTGACAACTGAAGAGAGCTCAGGAAGAAATGGGGATGGTTTGGCGTGGGGTGCTAACAGAACCCCAGCACAGGGCAGGTTAGAGGCCTCGTCTCTGTTGTGCTCTTGTCCGGGCGGAGAACGGGGAGGGTTCCAGATTGTTAACCAGCGGCAGTTGGCAGCTTTATTGTTTTTTAATTAAATAACCCCCAGCCACAGGAGTACACACCAATCTCCCCGTCCTCCCTCCTCCTCATGCAACCTCATTTAGCAGGAAGGCTATAATTAAACACGGAATCCGCCGTTGACACTCCTACCATCCGTCTATGGCTCGCGCGCTGGCTGTGGGCAAAAAGGGCAGCTCTCCCTTCTGCGTTTTATTGGCACAGGGTGAATAGCAGGGAGAGCCCATCTTTCTCTGTCACTTAATGGGCAACTCGGCCCTTCCTTCAGGGCAACCAGATGTGCCTTTTGTTCTTAACCACCTCCACTGTGGATGGGTGCCCATCAAATAAAGCGAGACGTCTGCCTGCAAGGGCCAATTTACCTCACACAGGTGAGGACTTTGATTCCGAGAGCAAGGGAATTTTCCTGGCGTTTCTTCGCTGTGTATTTGGGCCCAATATGTCAGGGATATTTCCACGTAATTGGAAGTGGATAGCCATCAGCATTTTTAACTTATGCCTATTTATGTCTTACCAGAGGCACATGGCTACAGATGAGGCTGTGTCTCCTGGCCTGTCCCTCATTCTTTTCTGCCCTTCTCTCAGTCTGTCTCATCCTACACCTTAACCCTTCCCCGACTCTCTCCTCCATCTCCTGTTTCTTAACTCTCTTGCTCCCAATTTTTAATTTCAGATCCTATTAGTACGTGGTGATTCGTCTCATTAATATTGAAAAACCAGTTTTTAAGACAGGAGCAGACTTCTTTAAATGTTCTCCTACATGGGGAGGGGAGGGAGAGGAAATGAACACAGTCAGGCAGGGCTCTTTTCAGATATAATCTATTGTGTAAAGCCAAATTCCTCTCCCCACCCGCAGCTTGGGCAAAGCTCTGGTAATATTGTTTCCTGCTAAGCCCCCAAACTCGGTGAAAACAAATTTATCATTTACATCATTTCTCTTTGTAGCTCTGACAATTCATATTACTGCAGAACCTGACATCTCCACTTTCTTCCAATTGATAAATAATCTCTTTTTGATTTCTGTAACTGAGAACATCATAAGCCCAACATACAAAGGAAGATTCATTGGTCATTTATTTCACATGGGAGCTCCTTGAAAAATTGAGTCTGTGTCACCATTTGGGCATTAAATCCTGACACGCCACTTATCATATTTTGATTGTTTCCAAGAGAACACCATATTTTAACTCTTTGGGAATAATTTAACTGATCAAATGCACCGCATCTGGTTGTTATGGCAACCAAAGTTCTAAAAATAATATAAAGGAAAGACCACCTTTAATTGAAATCACAAGAAGTTGTTATGGTAACTGGAATTTTAAAAGTAACTAGGTTAAACTACATTTCATTTTATCTAGCACTTTACACAAACAAATTCTGATTAAAATATCAGGTTTAATTTAATCAGTTAATTAATGTCACTAAATGTCATTTATCTTATAACTCTCATTTACATTCACTGCTGAATTACCCAACTTGCTAATTTATAACCATTCTGCCTTCAATTTATCATTCTAGAACCTGGGGCAAAATACGTAGTAAGTATGAAGCTAGGATTGGATATCTACCTAAGATCTGACTCTGCCCCTGGTTAGGCTCCTAAAAAGCCTTTGTTACTTTATCTGTAAAATGGGAATGATATTCCTAGCTCTGCTTTTGCCACATTACTTACATGGATCCAATAAAGTTATGTACATGACCATGTTTTGATATTCAAGAACCTATTATAATGAAACACATTGTTATATCATATTCTTTTGTCCACACATTTTTTTGGATATTGAATTAAAAAAAAGAAACCATATAAAAAAAACTAGAAATGTTTACACTTATAACACGGAGTACAGTATTTTGAGTCCAGGGACAAATTAAGGAATGACATTTATCATTTTTATCTCCTAGGTCAAAACTCTAAAAGAAAAATAGGAGTTGTCTGGAAGATAAGGGTGGTATTAAATGCACATAGGACGTGCATTGTGTTAATACACAATGTTTTAGTAGTGGATTCCACATGCACGAGGACCTGTGCTGAAATAAACTCTTACAA
The DNA here is from genome assembly GCF_054644295.1 of Miniopterus natalensis. Lineage (NCBI taxonomy): Eukaryota > Metazoa > Chordata > Mammalia > Chiroptera > Miniopteridae > Miniopterus > Miniopterus natalensis. The sequence goes on from NC_142088.1 coordinate 20,976,215, forward strand.
TATCGACAGTATCCCTGTCTCTAAAAGTGAAGCAGACATGGAAACAAATTCTTTCAATCACGCTTTAGTTTCCAAGAGAGAAGAGGGATGGGTCAGCTCTCCAGGAAGGTGGATGGTGTGCGTGAACATAAGAAAGACCTGATGAGAAGGTAAACCTTGAAGACTGTGTACCAGGCCTGGGGGGTTGGAGGGTAGTGGAGCTCGCTGCAATGCATTGGGAGCAGAGTGTGTATGAAAGGCTCACACCTATTCCAATAGCTATGCTTGGTGATGTTGAGAGAGGCAGCAGGAGCTAAGATTGGAATATACAGGACCCTGGGCCATTTTTTTCTATTTAGCACTAGAGAGGCACAGAACTTAGTGTTTGAGACGTGGGGGGGGGGGGGGGGGGGGCATGTATTAGCTCAAAAAGAAAACTGCAAAATTGAATTGAATAAATGTTTAAACATCTACAAAATGTAACAATGGGCCAACTTAGTTAATTGCCATGTTTACACCTCCTAAATATTTCATTACACTTAAAACTTTATGTTTAAATTTTACTCACTTTGCAAGAATTTCAAACTATACAAAGTGATTGCCAAGAAATCATAGCCAATCTCAAATTAAATTAGCTATCTGTAGCCAAATTGCTTCATAAGCAAAATTACATTTTTTACCCCCAAAGTAGGTGTATGTTAGTGTATTTGATACAGTACTGAGTGAAAGCTCCAGAAGGAAGCAGTCCAAGGGCCCACAAAGGTTTTTAATAGAATAGGCAGCTCTTTTTTGTTGTTCAAAAGCATGCCTAGGACTTAAAAATAAGAGGAAACAACTAGCAAAATAATGATAAAGACATGGGCGTGTACCTCTGAACACTGACACTAAGTTTAAGAAGAAACAAGGTGGTGGTGTCGAAAGATCGGGGAGCCCACAGGAAGACCTGGCTCCATTACCTGGGCTCAGTGTCGCACGCGTCAGGGCCGTAGGCAGCTCTGAGCAGTGCCAGCCATTGTCAAGAGTTCTCGCAGCTTCTTCCCTGTGAAAGCTAGTAGCAAAGCTGAGAGCAGGTGGTGGCTTTCCCTGGCCTTCTTTCCTTCAGCATTTGCAACAGTTTTATAAAATGACCCAGTCTCCTGCTTTAAATTCCTTCCTACTTGAAATGTCTGGAGCTTATTCTGTTTTTCTGACTGAGGCCCGATTGATACACTGTTGTTATTATTACTGGTATCATTATTGCTGGAATTATTCCCCAGTCTTGAGAACAGGATCTTGTCTTATACACGACAACATCCCTTGAGCCAAGCATGGTGACACGCATACAGCTCGCAGCGCACCTTTGTTCAGGGACAAATCAACTGCAAAGTCAATCTGGCCTAACCAGAAATGCAGCTTTCTTCTCCATACAGAGCTCCCAACGGCTACCACCAGTCAACAGAAGATGGCATTAAATATGAAATCTATTTGTCATTCCTGATCTAGCTGGGGAAAAAAGTTGGTTAAAAGAATGAATGAATGTACAAATGTAAAATAACCTCTAGTTAAACTCTTTGCTCTTATAAGGATAAACACACATCCCTTAGCCTTCTGCTCATGGCTGTGGTTGCTTTTGACAAGCAAGGAAAAATAAAGAATTAAAGGCACAGAGAAAGTTACTTTCTTGTTTTTCTTCAAATACAGGGAAGCAGAGATTAAATTAATGAGATGGGACATAAGTAAAGTGGTATTTATAATAATAATGTGATTCGTATAATACCTTACAAAAAATATTCCAGTCCAATCTGCATTTATATTCCTTGATTTATACATATCCCACTATATGAATGTGCCTTAATATGAAAGAAAGACTTTTCCTTTTCCTGAAAACTAGAAACAGGATGTCTATAGGTGATACTTTAGTTGATGGTTTATAAATGAGGTCTACTAATGTAATGGCTTTTAAAGTTTTTGTTTTTAATCATAGAATTCTTAAACCAAAGAAGTTCCCAAGAGGTCTGAGGCTCTACCCTTTTTTTGTACCTAAAGATCCTCAGAATAATGATCATTTCTTCTCTCAGTGACTTGCTTCAAAGTCCTCGATTTTTGTTTTACTTTTATCTTTTAAAAAAAACCACCCACTTTGTGACTGCTTCTCTATAATTAGTATATATGATTTTAATGGGCTTACTCATATTTCCTCTCTCAATTGGATTTCTCTTTTCACTAATTTTTAAAGGATGGCTACCCAATCTTGAGTTGAATTTTTCTCATCAAGCCATCATTTCACCTATACAATTTTTTTTAAAAATATTTTTTATTGACTTTTAGAGAGAGGGGAAGGGAGAGGGAGAGAGAGAAAAAAATACCATCAATATGAGAGTGAAACATGGATCAGCTGCCTCCTGCACGCCCCCTACTGGGGATCAAGCCAGCAACCCGAGCATGTGCCCTGACCTGGAATCAAACATGCAACATTTTGGTGCTTCGGTTGACACACAACCAACTGAGCCACACTGGCCAGGGCTTTCCTATATTATTTCAATAGCTAGGCCTCAAATATCTGGGCAAAGGTAATTGATTTTATGCTGTTTTAATTATCTTTGTTATAAAAGAGTCTGAATTATTGATGTTGTATAGTTCTTCCTGACGTAGCAACATTCCCTGCTGATGTATTAAGATTGCTACTCTTGTATTAACACCTGTAGAATGGCTATGTTTTTAAAAGTAACTATCTTGTGATTTTTATTTTTGGCAAAATTGTAGTTGCTGGTATCAGACTTGTTCTCCTACTGTAAACAACTAGAAAGCAAGACATATTTTTCAGCTACTTTCAGACATTGGATAAAACAGGCAGCACAGGACAATAATCCATGATGGAAGGAAGGCAACGAACAAGGTAAGCCCCAGAATCACACTGGCCTTCTATCTTAAGTACTCTCTGGACTGTGGCTCAGGGAAGGGAAACCCAAGCCGAGCACAGCGGCCTTGCTAAGTTAAAAAGACAGAGATTAGAGTTTGAACAGGCTGAGGCAGCTGGGATTTACAAGACAGAGTACAAGAGAAGAGAAATATATGAAGAGAAACAGCCCACAAAAGCAGTTGCATCTCCACTATTGTCCTATTCTTTAAGCTTCTTTTGTTCGTTTACTTTTTATTTCTAGTCATTACTCTAAGATTCATAATATGCACCCTTGACTTATTCTTGATAGAGGGTAAAAGTAATACATACAAATTACAATAGATCAGGATCAAGTAGGGATCATCCCAGTATGCAAGTTTGGTTTAGCATTGGAAACTCTATTCATGCAATTCACCGTTAACAGAAGAAAAGAGAGGGAGGGTAAACTCATAGGATCCTCCCAATAGAAGAAGAAAAAATATGTTTTGACAAAACTCAATATCACTTGATGACAAAATCTCTCAGCTAATTGGGAATAGAGGAGAACTTGTTAAATCTAACAAAAGGCATTTACAAAAAAATGGAGCAAATATCATTCTTAGCAATGATATTACTGATACAAATGTCCCTTTTATCAATATTAAGGAGAGGTTATCTGCCATCACCACTTCTATTTAAGGTTGTACTGGAAGACCTAGCCAATGCAATAAGACAATCAAAAGAAATAAAAAGGCACACAGATTGAAAAAAGAGGGGAAAAAAACACTCTTCTATTTTCAGATTATGTATATAGAAAATCCTAAATTAGCTGGGGAAAAAGCGACTAGAGTTAGCAGTTCAATTTATCAAGGTCACAATATAAAGATCAATATTAAAAATCAATCTTATTTCTATATACTAGCAACAAATAACTGAAAAAAAGAAAATATACCATTAAAACATCAAAGAACATTTATTCCTCTTTTCCTCCTTTGTAAAAAAAAATCTTTTATATCTATGAATTTTCTTCTGAATACTGCTTTGGCACATCTCATAAATTTTGTTATGTAATATTCTTACTATTGTTAATTTCAAATTTTCTGCAGCATTTGCTCCTTCACTGAATGATGGCTTCTTCCTTTCTAACCAGAGTGTAAACTGTATACTTTTGGTTCTTTGCAATTTTATTGACACATGATCATTTTATTTATTTTTTATTTATTTTGGTAGATGTCTTATTCATTTTGGAAATAAAAGTATATCCTATGCTTGTGTGGTATAAAGTTAGATTTATATTTTTATCAGACATCAAAAAGAGAAAGTTATTGCTACAGCTTCCTATTAATGTTGTGTCCATCTCTCCTAATTTATAGCCGATTTCACTCTTTGCATTTTCATGTTATCCGATACATAAACTTTTGTGACAGTTTTATCTACATTGTGAAATATACTTTCTGACAGAACATCTTCATCCCATTTAATATTTCTGTTTTGGTATCTATCGTATGTGTTATCGGTATTATGATTCTTTTTTACTGTACTTGCCTGATATATTTGCCCATTTTCTAATTTAATATATATATAATTTTAGTAATTTTATATCAAGTGGGCCTTTAGAAAAATGCTATATAGATGGATTTCTCTTTTCTTCTTATGCAATCTAAAGATACACTTTTAAATTTAGGACATTTATCCAATTGCCTTTATAGCTTTAATAAACATATTTAATCATATTTTACCACCTTATTTTTTTACTTCTCCTGTTTTCTTTCCTACCTTTCCTCCTCTGCCTTGTTCCCCTGCCCCTCCTCCTACGTTTTGCTCACTGCCTTTTACTATATGACTATATTTTCTTTACTTTCATTGTCTCTAATATTTTGAAAGTGATCCATGCTGTTTTTTAAGCTACTAATAGTTGCTTTAGTTTCAAAATCTACTTCAGTCCAGGGATGGCAAGTGAGGGATGTCATCTTCGTCGGGTGGAGGCGGTGTGAGTGCCTCAGAGCAGTTTCCCATTGGGCCTGGACAGGACTCCAGGAAGCCCTCAGGAAGTCATTGCCAACTGTAATTCGGAACATAAGCTGACATCTTTTTGCCATCCTTGCTTTTTCCCATTTAATCAGTTAAACCAGTGGTTCCCAGTTTTAGTTATACTTCAAACCAATTAAATAGTAATGTCTGGAGAGACAACAGGATGGCGGTGCAGGTAACCGTGGTCCCCATCACCTTCCACGACCACATCAAAATGACAACTAAAATACAGAACAACCATCACTCAGAACCTCCTGAAATCTGGCTGCACAGAAGCCCTACAACCAGGGACCTGAAGGAGCCTCGAGACTGGTAGGAGGGGCGGAATCATGGAGACCGGCTGCGGGCCCACACCCAGTGCCGCAGGTTAAACCCTGGAGGGAATCTCGGTGGTGGGGGTTTCCCAAAGGAGAGAGGGGTCCCAGCCCCACAGCAGGCCCCCAGCCCAGGGCTCCAGGGCTGGGAAGAGACGCCCCCACACCTCCGGGCTGTGAAACCAGCAGGACTGTCCCTGAGGGTCGCGGAGGCTGCGGGAGCCCCAGCATCTCCTCTAAAGGGCCCGGCGCGGACTCACTCGGACGCTCCCTCTGAGCCCAGCGCCGGGCAGCAGCCTGAAGGGACCTGGGACACTCGGGGAGGAACTGACCTGCCTGGAATCAGGGCGAGAGGCGGAGGGCGGCTTCCTCCCAGGCAGAGGGGCTGGCAGAGGCCATGGCTCCTTTGGCGAGTCCTCCCCGCACACGGCCGGCAGGCAGGCGCCATATTTGAATCCCCAGCACCTGACTCTCACCTTTGGCCCCGCCCCGTGATTCCCAGAGGCCCCGCCCCTCCCACCTGCAGCTCACCCAGGCCATTTCCAGGGGCTTTTCTGTGCAAGTGGCCTATCGAGCCTCATGCTCAGGACTTTCCTAAAATCTCTCAAACAAGCAGCAGCTGCCCCATAGGGCTTGATAAGTGGCCCCGGGCCTGGCACTAGCAGCAGCTGCACTGGCTCATAGCTTGGCCTCTCCTGGGCACCTCCAAGCCCAGCACAAGTAGCAGCCACCTGCGGTTTGCTGTGTAGCTCATGCTGGGTGGCCCTGGGCAAGGCACTGGCAGAAGCTGACTTTGCACCTCCTGGGAGGCCTCAGAGACAGTGCATCTGGTGGTCAGACTCGGCCACGCTGGATTACAACCCTACCACATATACCAGTGACACACTCAAGGGGCGCAGTTGGTGAACACCAAAGCCCCACTGAAGTAAATCCTGATCCATAGGGGTGTCTCCAGCATACCAGCTCTTCAGCTACACTTGCAGTTGGTCCTCACAGCCGACTGGCCTGGGGGTCAGTTCCTCCCAGTGACGCCAACAGCAACAAGGCTCAACTACAACAGGACAGTGCACACAGCCCACACAGGGGAGCACCTAGAAGGCCCAGCTCAGGTGACGGGGAGGCTGAGCCACTGGACCCTACAGGACACCTACTACACAAAGCCACTCTACAAATTCCAGGAGACAGAGCAGCTCTACCTAAGACATAGAAACAAGCACCTGGAAGCAGGCGGAGGCAAAGAAACATGTCACAAAGGAAAGAACAGAAGAAATCTCCAGAAAAATATCTAAATGAAATGGAGCCAAGCAAGCTACTAGATTCAGAGTTCAAAATAATGGTTATAAGGATGCTCAAGAAACTTAATGAGAATTTCAAGGATCTTAGCAAGAATTTTAAGGAAACTGGTGAGATCATCAACGACATAAAAAAGAACCAGTTTAGAAGTGATGGCTACACGAAATGAAATGAAGAATAATTTACAGAAAATCAACAGTAGAGTAGAGGATGCTGAGAATCAAATCAGCAATTTGGAACATGAGGAAACAAAATCACCCAACCAGAAGAGCAAAAAGAAAAAATAATCCAGAAATATGAAGATAGTATAAGGAGCCTCTGGGACAATTTCAAGAGGCCCAACATTGGTATTATTGGGGTGCCAGAAGGGGAAGAAAGAAAGCAAGAAATTGAAAACTATTTGAAAAAATAATTACAGAAAACTTCCCCTACCTGGGGAAAGAAATAGACTTACAAGTCCAGGAAGCACAGAGGGTCCCAAACAAGAGGAACCCAAAGAGGCTCACAGCAAGACACATCATAATTAAAATGCCAAAAGTTAAAGACAAAGACAGAACTTAAAAGCAGCAAGGGAAAAGCAGTTAGTTACCTACAAGGGAGCACCCATATGACTGTCAGCTGATTTCTCAACAGAAACTCTGCAGGCCAGAAGGGAGTGGCAAGAAATATTCAAAGTGATGAAAAACATGAAACTACAACCAAGATTGCTCTACCCAGCAAAGCTATCATTTAGAATTGAAGGTCAGATAAAGAGCTTCTCAGACAAGGAAAAGCTAAAGGAGTTCATCACTGCCAGACCAGCACTACAGGAAATGTTGAAGGGTCTTCTTTAAGAAGAAGCTAATGAACAAAAAACACTGACAAACAAAGTAGACCCAGAGACACTGAAGCGTGCAATAGGCTGTCGTATCTCAGAGGGAAGAGGGAAGGGGGGGTGGAGGGTGGGAAGAGACTATATGCATTTCATATAACCAGAGAACTTATATGCATATATGCATAATTTATGGACACAGACAGTAATGGCCTGGGGAGGGTGCGGGAACGGGGTCCCAGGGGTCAATGGGGGGAAAAAATGGGATACCTGTAATACTTTCAACAATAAAGATAAATTTTTTGAAAAGGATATTGAATAAAATAATACTACTAATAATAATGATGCCTGAGGGTGGGAGTCAGGCACCAGTGCTTCATAAAGATCCCCAGTGGATCCCCATGCATAGCGAAACATGACAAATACTGAGTTCCAGCACAATTTTACTTTCCACCCTCTTCTCTCCCCATTTTTCTGCTATTATTGATGTAATAAAAACTCTTTCTACCTTTCCCTCTCTTCTTTCCTCCCCTCTTCCCCTTCCTTTTTTCCTTCCAACCATTGTATATCTTATACTTTGAAAATATTTTGAAATTGACATCCACTTTCATAACCACGCTTATGTCTCTCAGTTCTAAATGGTTCAGTATTTATGACCAGTTCTTTTGTACAATTACCTTCACATATTGAAATATTTATTAATTTTGTTTCCTCCATAAGACAGTACATCTTCAAATAATCTGTTTCAAGACCCATACATGAATGATACATTGCATATTTCAGAGTACTTTCTTCTGTTGCCTTCACCTACAAAATGTGGCTAGGTACAAAAGTCTTAGATGATGTTTCTCTTTAAAATAGTCTGTAGACATTAGTCTATTGTCTTCTAGTATTTCAAGTTATAAAAAGATGTCCGAGGCCAGATCTTATTTTTATTCCTTTGTAGTTAACCTTTCTTTTTTTGTCCAAGGCCTTGCAAATTTTTTCCTTCACTTTTTCAATCCCAAAGTTGGCCAGAATATGCCTGGATTGGGTCTTTTAAAATTCATTTTACTTGGATGCAGTGGGTGCCTTCAACCAGCAAGTACAGATATTTTTTCAGCTCCGGAAAACGTTTTTCTTCTTAGCTTTGTCTACTTTTTTTTCCTTTGGACTTAAACTAATCTTCCCTTTAAGAACACCGATGATCTGTGTTTGCTTTCCATGAGATATCTTCCATATCTATCTTATACCTGTCATTTTAATCTCTCTTATTTTCCTTCTGGAATCCAGAAAAAGTTTTCAACTTCATCTTTTAAAAAACTGATTGAAAGTTTTACAACATGAATCATATTTTTACAAGTAGTCATGTGAATTCTATTTTTCCATTGCATTAATCCAAAGGCTCTTTCATGTTCTTTTTCTGAGTTCCAACATCCAGCGTTTTCAGGCCCTGGTGTGTGTATGTGAGATAATGGAGGGGGTGTTTGCAGCAAGAAGGAATGGCTGGGACATAGCAAACAACAGTCCTTGCTCCCAGTCAGTAAAAGTCATGACTGTACTTCTCTATAAGTAAGTCATGGATACTGACTAGCACAAATCAATATCCTCTTTATGTGAGAAAAATCTGTATAGTTTCCATGCCTAGTATACTCTTCTTTCCTGAACAAGATCTATAGACATTGCCAATCATACTACAAACCAATTTTGTTTCTAGTTTTGTGCTGGTTTCCAGAAAACTCCAAGATGAATTCATGGCCCACCATGGTAAGCATTATTTCTCGTGGTACATATTCTCTGAACTTAATTCACTTCCAGCTTCCTATGAACTTCCCCAAGCCTTCATTTCCCCAACTCCTTCTCAAGTAATCCCATTTTATTTCATTTGGACCTATTATATGTATTTTCACAAGTATTCTTTCATCTTAGATCCTTTTGGATCAAGGCCAAATCTAAATAACAATTAATTAACTACTGATGTTTTTATAGCCTGGTATTAAATTATACTTGAGAATTGGGACTATATCTTGCTGATCTTTATATCTCCTATGTTTTCTTGTATATAGTAGCACCCAATAAATGTTTGTGGGATTTAATTAATGTATCCCTAAGGCCATGTGAGTCCACCACTCTTTCAAATGTGGTCCGCCTTTTATTTTCCGAGGGATCTTAGGATTACAGGTATCAACCAATTGATCTTGTGTTCACAGAGCGATAACTAGAAACAAGTCATCCCATCCATGTGGGTCAATGTGTGAATTGCTGGACTAGTCTGAGATTATTATATCAAACAAATGTTTGAAAGTATTGATCTAATTTGACTAAATAGCAGCTCAGCCAAGCCAGCACACAGCTGCCAGAGACACACTGGGCCGCAACAGCTGGAGACAGGCATAGGAAACTAGAAATTATTCAGTTGCAGCCCCTCCAAACCATGTTTGACATGCTATTTATCTTCTCCCACCAAAACTCTCTCTTTCCAAATAAATGGGGGTGGGTGATAGCTAGGAGGTTGTTTACCTTCTACTGAACAAACAAGTCTGAATTAGGAATTAGAACCAGTGAGTCTAAAATGATGAACGTGCTTACCCTGGCATTACTTAGAAAATGGGAAAAATAAATTAGATTACGACTTGGAAGGACTCATTGGTTTGGAGAGCAGCAGGGACTTAATTGCGGGTCTAAGGCAGTGCAGCCTCTGGTTTTCTTTAAGACGAGCTAGGACCTTCCTCAGGGCAACAGGTGGGAAGTGGATCCCTGGGAGGGTGCTATGATTTGTGGCGAGCCGGCAGAGACACAGAGCAGGATAGGACCCCAACTTGCCCTCGACTGGCATGGCAACGCCACGTTTTCATGGGCCCCATGGTTACTACCTGGCATCTTATTTAACATGTTTCATGTCTTGAAGAGCCTCGGGCATTGGTTTTTTTTGTTTTTTTTTCATGGGATGTATTAGGAACCACGTGGTGAGAGAGCTTGTAAAGTGAATGAAAAGATTTTTATTTCTTAGGCAGGATAAACAGGATGCTTTACGCCATCAACAGCTGTCCTTGATGAGCTATATCCTTTTGGAATGACACACCGCAACATAATGCAGTTCACTTGAAATTCTAATTTAAATGAGCTACTTGTCTCCCGCCTCAGCCAAATGAAATTATGGAACAAAACTTGCAAGCAGCAAGGACTCATTTCAGCAGTGCGGCCAGCCTGAGAGACGGGAGTTCCTGAGCAGTAGTCAGCTTTCAGAACCACGGGACTCAGGGTGACCAGTGGTTCCGGCTAGAAGCATACGTGTGTGAGTGTGTGCGAAAGTGTGTGATTGTCTACACAGAACAGAAAGCTAAGGCCTCACAGAGCAGTAATAGAACATGTGTTAATATTGACATGCGATATAATACACTGGAAGCTTTCTGTAATGCCAGCCTCCAGTTACACAGCATAGCCTGACCTTTTAGGTAAAACCACCTTATAATTAGGTCCATTTGTTACTTCAGAAATGACTGCTCTGGCTGAGGTCCAAAGCCCACCAGTTGCCTGTTGCCTCATCAATAAAATCCCAACCTATTAATAAGGAGGGCAGTTCATGTCTCCGGGTAGTTTTCTGTGGACCTAGGTATATTTTAAAATCAGACTCTGTAAGAAACCAGAATAAATTTGTTATGGATACAGTACAAATATCTTGTAATATAATTTACCAAAAATGATATGAACTGATGTTATGAGCACTTTCTAAATGCCAAGCACTGTATATTATCCATTGTTTCTAAAGAATCCCTGGACATACCCTTATCATTCCCACTTAACAAATGAGGAAGCACCTCAGAAAGTGAAGTTAACCTGCCCAAGGTCACCGAGATAATAAGTAGCAGATTTGGGACCTGAATTCAGGCAGCCTATTTCAGACCCAGGGCTCTTAAATATAAATAGCGAGAGCCAACATTTATATAACACTGTGTGGGGGGGCAATAAGTGCTTTACATGTTTGAAACATTTAATCTTCACATTGACTTTACCAAATAAATACTGAAATTAACCTCATTTTTATTGATGAGATGAATGAAGTCAGAGGCCATTTGACATGCCCAAGGTCATCCACGTGGCGCCTGGCAGGACGGAGTGAACCCAGAGACTATTTTAACTGCAATGCTCTCCTCGCCCTACCATGCCGTTCCTAGCATCTAGCAAGGCTTCAAAATACCCCTGCCAAGGGTCTGCTACAGCTGCATTTAGTCAGTTTTGAATTATATATTTTAAAATAAAACCAGGAAAACCCATTTTTTAAAAATAAAGGGTCTTCTCATAAATATCCCTTTATATTGGCCTTTGCTTTTCTTTCGTGGATGGCAGCTGGCAGCTGAGAGAAAGAATTAAGGAGGTGAGATAAGGTTTAGGGTGATGGGAATATTACTGAACATGGAGATTTGGAAATGTTGCCTGTTTGTAAGCCCCAAATGATTTCTTGGCAATAAATGAGTGGTCCTGTCTTAGCTATTACTTAGGTGAATACGGCAGATATTTCCATCTAAATCTGGGTGAACAAGTGCACGAATAGGTTTGCTGCAGCAGCTGAAAGCTAGGAATAAAATGAGGCACGCTGATTTAAAAACAAGTGTTCTCTCATAAGCCACCCCCCTCCAAAAACAACAGCATTAAGAAGAGCTGGTGACAGTGGCTACACCCTAATCCAAAGCCCAGAGGCGGAAGAAGAGACAACTGTGTTCATGGCCATGGCCTCGAGGCAGTGGATAGTAATACCTGGAAGGACAACTTTCTTAGGTAAGCCAGAGTGACAAATTAGCTTGGGCATGCACATCAGTGTGTGTTCAGGGAACACCAGCTAATCGTAATATTAACTTGGGAGCATACGACAATTAACAAAGCATAACTCTTTGCATAAACCATGTCATATAAAATATGTAGAAGTAGACTAGGAATGTGGTGTGTCCTGAGCTCATTTCTTGAGACTGAATTGCAGATGTAGATCTAGGTGGGAGAGCAAATACAGCTAGTAGCTTTTCATGGTTTTTACTAAGAAGGCAATAGAAACACTGATAAAATTCAAGACCAACAAAATGTGGCCTCTCGATTTTTCTGTTGTCAGGATGTCACTTCTGTTTCTGGAAACCACAGGTCACTGTGCTTCTCTCAAGTGAAATTTAGGTCATGTCTGGACTCATTAATAATAACTATGGCTTATCAGGCACCTACTATGTGCCAAGTGCTTTTTAGATGCTATCACATTTCCCTCCCAATAGCCCTTAAGCATAGGTAATATTATCCTCATTTTATGTGTAAGGAAACCGAAGCTTAGTGAGTTTAAGTAACTTGCCCAGGGAGCTAAGTGTCAGAACCAGCTGAGATGTAAACTCCTGTTTATTTCCCAAGAACTGAGCCTACTGTCCCTTAGAGAACCTATTTAGAGAGCACCGTATGAATCTACAAAAATCCTAATGTAATTGGGGATTTCTTTTGGAAGGCAAATGGCCATAGTTATTAAAATTGTAAAGCCAATTCCACTCTAGAATTACACATGGGCCCTAGAATGTTCAAAAAGGGTTTGAAATCAGAAAAATAAAAAAAAATAAAATCATAAATAATATTCAATAGGATAATATGTAAATAAATGGATTCATCCTTAATAGGAATATTAGGCTGGTGTTAAAAAGAATATACTGATATAGAAAATATCTTCAAGTCATATTTAATGGTCAGAGAAAGTTGCAGAACAGTATGTATTGGAATGACTCCATTTATTTTTTAAGAGAGGTGTACATATGAACAAGTAACGATACACAATCATAGAAAAGGAACTAGAAGGAAGCATGTGCTGTCCTGGAAGGGATGTGAGAGCTTATAAGGGATAAGAAAGGAGGGAAATGAAGGGCAACTTTCAACTTTTGCTCTATAAATTTATATAAACATTTGAAAGTTTTATAGTGAGAAAGGACTGATTAGTTACTTATGTAACACAAAAGGAAAAAGAGTTAGCAACTAAAGTCACCTGGGGGAAATGTGTTTGTGTTTTTATAAACTTTTAAGATATGTTAGTGTACAAAATATTTTATTTTTTTTTAGGATTTTGACGGAGGGGTGAACTGTACTTTAAGCAAACTCCAGCAATGGATATTTAATAATTATTTCAGTAAGAGTCTTTGTTTTGCTCTGTGATGTGTTACAAGGCAGGAATAATAATATCCAAAATCAGCAAGTTTAGGTCCTCTGCTCAATCATTCCACAAACTAAATATGCCTCTGGGAAAGTCATACTGATGACCCTGGAGGGCCCCAGCCCAGGCAGAGCGAGCGAGCGGGGACTCGCTGACCTGTGTCTTGAGAGGTCAGTGGAAATTCACTGGAGGCCCTAAATATATCCATCTGATCTTCTTTGAAGAACCTCAAGCTGAAAGACAAAGAGGAAGACCCAATACCTTTCCTGAAGGAATGCTCTGGCCTGGAATACACTGCTCTGGGTACTCACAGGATCCATATTTATGGGCATCTGGAAAGCTGGGAAATGTTTACCTGACCATTTGGCCTTCAAGCTGGGGTAAGTGCACCACCTGGTCTGCTCCCAGCGCCCAGTCAGCACTGAGGGCTGGCGGTGGAGGTGTGCTCCGTATTAGGTTAGAAAGTCATGGGACACAAAGAAGCTTGTACCGTTTTGCATTCATTGAAGAGAGGAAATTATGATGTTTTCAAGCTATAGAAACAGCTGATTCCAGATCTGTCTACAGTGATGCTCAAGTGACAATCCAAACTGACTAAAAGACAGCTGGAATCATCAGGCAGCCCGGGCCACCGACTCATTATTTCGGTAGAGCAAACATGGCCTTTATCAGCACGTGCCATTGTCATGTTTGTCTCAGGAACATCAGATGATGATGGTTATTAGTTCACATTTTTAAAAATATGTCTGGCTATCTGACAAGATTTATATACAAATTAAAATAATAACCAGAATGCAGGCTATCGGCTTGTCCTGCAGTTGTCCAGGGCAATATCATAACCTAGGATGACAGTTTCCCTCTTGTTAGTTCTGAAAGCCCTGGGAGGAAAATATCTGTAATAATAGTTCCTTTTGCTTTTCAAATGTAAAATCTTTAAACAAATAGAACATGCCATTTCAGATAGACGTCCGGGACATAGAAAGAGGCTGCTCAGGCCTTACCTCGGGTAAAGACGTGTTTATGAAAAGATCTCATTCTTCATAATTCTAACACATCATGCTTATTACCCCCTAAATTTGGCTTTTGTTTGGTTTGCTAATTACATTTCCTCCTAATCTGCAATTATCAATTTTCCCATCCTGTTTTACTTGATCCTATTATCCATGTAAGTATCATCTATTTAAGATTATTATCTCATGGAGAGCCACCATCAGCAATATTTTTACATTGCATGCCAGAGGGAGAGCGTCGAGGAAGAAACAGAAGCAGTGGTTACAGTGGTCGAAAGAGGAGGCTACCTAGACACGACCCCCCTTTGTTCCCACCAGTGCAGTGGAGGTGGCCCCAGATAGTGCAGGGAAGCGGAAACCTATGGAGATGCAGCAGATGGAGGACCATGTGGGGACCAAGCAGTGCCATCGATCAGTGCGATGCAGGAAGTCCTCACTACCCCCTGAATGTGGTGGCTGCCCTGTGTCCCTTATCTGTTGTCTGCAGTGTTCAATGGCGTGCCATGCACCAGAGGTTTGTTAAAATATATATGATGATCGTAAATACAGATTGAAATGAAGTGCTGAGAAGCTGAGCCTATTAACTCACCTTGAGGTCCTTGCCCTGACGGAGAAACCAGGCAGAACAAATGGGCCTGCAACGGTCCAAGCCAAAAGCCCCCAGTGGGGAGACGTGGCAATCAGCAGGTGTGGAGGAATTAGCTGCACACTCCCTTTAATGTTCATCAGGACTGAACGCCGCTAATTTACAGCACTTCAGCATTTCAGGGCCCCATAGAGTTTTTCCAATTACTCTGGCAGGGAGGTGCCTGGCCCATCCACGGTGCCCGTGGTGAGACCGAGGAAGCAGAACTTAGCAACAGAGTCCCGGGGTCCCCGTGTGCCTGTCCTAATGAAGCCATGTTGTTCCCTCGATTCTCAGTTCATGACCCTGCCCTGGCTTAGCATCTCCTCTGCCCTGGTTTCCCGTACCCAGCCTGGAACGGCGAAGCCGCGTGGTCATACAGCCAACTCTGGGAGCAGAGTATGTGTAGCCTTATATTTCTAGTTAAAAAGCAATAAATCTTAAGTCAGGTAATGAATTCCATTTTGAGTAATCTCATTATGGACATCTATTCAAAGAGTCTATGTGGCACAAGCAGAATGACTGGAAGACCCAGTATAATGTGCTGGCTTTTTTCCCTGTGCCAAATTAACAGCGAAGGCCTTTTAAAGGATGCTTCATTTGGGCTCTTATTATCAGAAATATTATACAAGCTCGAGTTGGGCCTGAGTGCAGTGGTACTGCTGAGATAACTCTCACTGTTGGATCAATGGCTGGCAGGGTTCCACCATTAAAGGGGCTCGGAGCAGAGAGGCAGCCTCGTACCCAAGGCCCCAGTGCACGGTTCTTTGCTGGAGCCTAGAAGAAGGAATGAAGAAGAGGAAGAAAGTCTGGGGATGTGTAAGTGGCAAGCGAATGTTCTGTGATTATTTTGCAGAATCAAATAAGGTGCATTGTGGAGGATCTGTTTTATTTAATCTGTCTTACAATTATCAAATTATTTTTCCTACCACCCTAATGAGTCATGTCACCACTCTAACTTTCAGCTGGCCCCTTCCTATTACTGTCTAAAAAATTTGAGGTTTCTCACCCTGAAATGTACAGTGCTTCCCAAACTTTGCATACCTATCGCCTAAGGATCTTGTTAACCCACAGTCCTGGTTCATTCATTAGCCGTAGGATGAGGGCTGAGGTTCAGCATTCGTAATAAGCTTCCAGGTGATATCCATGCAGGTAGTCTGTGGACCACTCTTGGAGGAGGAAGTCTCTCGAATATTGGTTCTTAAACTCTGACTTGAATTAGAATCTCCAGAAGGGTTTGTTAAAACAAAGATCCTGGGCCCTAGGACTAGAGTTGCTGATGGAGGACATCTGGGGGGAGGGGCCGAGAATTTGCATCTCTCACAGGTTCCCAGGTGGTGCTGATGTTGCCAGACCCGGGGCCACAGTTTGAGAACCACTGCTCTATGGTAATGGTCTCAAACCTGGCTGCACATACATATCATCTAGTTAAAATACAAAGACTTTAAAACATACTGATTCCCAGCTCTTCCCTCAGACAAATGAAATCAGGATCTCTGAGAATGAGGCCTCAGCATCCAAGTATTTTCAACTCCTTAAGCGATTTTTAATATGAATTGAGAATCACTGCTCTAAACCATGGCTCCCAGCATGACTTCCCATCTGTCCAGAAAGGAAAACTTAGACTGTGCTTAGCCCAAATTAGCTTTGTACTATTACTATATTTCAGAACTTTGGCTTGAATTGCTTTTTCCCCCTGAAGTAACCTTCTGTCTCCATTGTCAAAGCTCCATCTGTCTTCCATGGTTTATCTGGAACGCTGTCTCCTTCATGAAGCCCTCCTCTAGGCCCCTGGCCACCTGAGAGCATCATTTCTTGAGTGTTTCACATACATTACTCTCCAGTTCCAGTCTCGGCTAAGATTCTCACCAATCTCACCTCCTCCCTCCTTCCTGTTCCCACAGCCCTCCTGGGAGCCTCTGGTAAAACCTGTGCCTGTAGTAGGGTTATCTGTGTGCCCCTTGGCTTCCCCCCACTCCAGCTTGCAAGTTCCTTGTGGGTAAAAGCTCTGTGTTATCATTCACCCTCCTTATCCCTCCCAAAGCTTTGGGGTGCACCATCCTACCTAGAAGTCCCTCTTTAGCACCTACTGGGTTGTTCTGTGCTTGTACCTTTGTGGTCCTCGACATACATGTCCCCTCACAATATTGTTATTTGTCTTAACCTTACCTACTAGGTATCACCTTCTTGAGGGCAGGGACTGTGCCATGCACATCAGTATATACCACCCCCATTCACACACACATACACATACACACATACTTCGCTAAGTTCTTGCTACTCAAAATGTGGTCCATGGACCAGCCTTGGCGTCACCTGGTGCTCTTTAAAGATGCAGAACCTCAGGTCTCACCCACTATTAAGGTCCAATCTGCTTTTTCACATGACCCCCAGGTCATATGTGTACACATTAAAGTTCGAGAGGCACTGCTTTAGAAGGTAAAATAGCAAAATAATTAAGAGAATGGGTTCTGGACTCAACTTTTAGGTTCAAGCTCTTGAGTGAGTTATGTGAACTCTCTACATAAGCAAGTTTCAACTGGTGTGCTGCAAGACAATTTTTAAAAAACATACAATACCTGACTTTCCCCCCATAGATTGTCAAATAAAAAATGACAGCAGCAACACAACAGGAGGTGTGAATGAATTAAAATTATACCTATTTTTTGTCAGATCAGCAAAAATATATTTTTTGGTGTGCAGCAGAATTTTAGAAATTAGCTTATGTGTGCCACGAGTTGAAAATTGCTGCTCTACACCATAGTTTCCCCATCTATAAAATGAGGATAGTCTTCATCTCATAGGGATGCAGGAACATTAAATAATATAATGTAAATAAGTAAGTCATGTAAGTGAAACACTCAGCACATTACAAGCCCTCAATAACACAGTATGAACTATTATTATTCAATAAAATTGGTTAATTTTTCATTGAACTTGAACTACCACCCAGAATAGATAAGAAAATGAAACACAGTTCTGCATGGATTTCAGAAACATGAAATATAAAAGGTAATAAATAAAAATATTAAAAACCCTTTCGCAAATGTTAAGAAGCATGTCAAATCATTCCTGTGTTGAACCTTAAGCAAGTCTGGGGTTGGAGCCTTTAAAATTACCATCCCCCAATTTTCTGCTGTGTCACCAGGTTTTGCTTCACTGCGCAATTCTTTCAGGCTGCCTTTATTCGGCTCCACCTAAAGAACAACTTCATGCCGTGTATTTTGTTTCTCAGACCCCCAAATCTGTTGCTGTGGCGATTACCTCAGCAACCACAAAATGTGCTCCTTGCTTGGGTGAAACATGTGCACACACTGCCCCCTAGGGGATCTACTCTGTTATGACCCTCAAACCAAGAAACCGAATAGCTTGGTCGTGGGTGTAGTTATCTCAGAGGGAAGAGGCAGAATCCTTGACCCAGACAGTTTGCATAGCTTTGAAATTACTACTGGGCCACTCTGAATGTTAAGCAAGAACACTCTGCACCAGTGTGGGGCCTCACTAGAATTTGTGAAGCAGAATTTTATATATATGACTTGGATTTGACTCCCTCTAATGTTAGGAATAAAGTCAAGCTGTTGACTACAATGAGAGTCTGGAATGACGACCTACATTTGAAATGAAACTTTAACTACACTGTATTTGCTGATATGAAAATAATACATTTAAATACTCCATACAATGTACCCAAACGTAAGATGTTGGGACGATATGGTAAAGTTAGCACGTTATGAAATGCATTTGACAAATAATTATTGAGAGGTATCATGTTCCAGGCACTCGTGGTCCTCATTGAACAAGAAACAAAGATCTCTGCTCTCGTGAAGCCGAAATTCTAATGAATTTCAGTGAGCCCCGCCCCCTGCTGTTTCCTTCAGCCTTGGGAAGCATTCCCGGTTCTGGGGAGGCACTGACTTGCCTCAGAATGGCAGACACGGGCAGTGTGGCATGGTCAGTCCTGAGGTGGCTCACAAATAATGCTGTCTCTTTCCTATGACCTAATGTTTGTTCTTTCCTTTTTTTTTCTTGTTCATTTCAGGGCTTTATTGTTTGTTTATTTTGAGAGCGAGAGAGAAAGATTTTTTGAGAAAGAGGCTACAACACATCCTGGTATCTGATCTTTGTCTTGAACCTGGAGTGGGGAGAGAGAGCTGGGAGATTCCGTGGAGCAAGGAAGCTTTACCACCATGGCTCCTGAGGCAGTCAGGAGAATCAAACTGACTTCTGGTTACATGAGCAATGACTTCAGTTCAAAGGCTTCACTTGAACCCACAAACTTAGTGAGTTATCTCTCTCTTAAATTATTGTCATGTTCTCATTTTGTTTTCACCTCCTGGTCTTGGAAGCTGCCTCCTGATAGTTCGTCATTTCCTCCCATCATCCCATCATCACTTTGGAGACACACGGGCCAAGCCCCCTTTGCTGTTGCTGCGCAGTGGAGATGGCTATTGTCCCTTTCTTTGCTTGCAAAGTTACTGGGGGGCAGGGTTACCATGGCCACTGAACCCTTCCTGGGAGCCCTTCCTGAGGTCGAGCTGAAACAGGCAGTGAGGCTGTGGGGACATCATCCAGCCCAGCAGGGCCTCACATGTGCGCACCTCCCCAGATGCTCCTGCACATCCCAGTTTCCTTCTCCTTCCTTCAGGCTCTCTGGCACTGGGACCAAGAACTTGCAATGAAGTAGCATGTCCCACCTCACCATTCTGTTTGCTTTCAGATACCAAATTTACACACCCTTCCTACCAACAGAGCGTTCCTGATCCGTTACTCGCACATTGTGTCCTGCTCTGTTGGCTTGGCTTGTTCTAGTCTCTATGGAATCTTCAGAACTAGATGAGTACCCATCACATCATAACACATTCAATAAAGAAAACTGATAGATACACGGATGGCACATTATCTATGTATGGAGCACTGTTCATTTCTTATTTTAATTCATCTTCATAACAATCCCTGTTTTACAGATGAGAAAGACGAATCTTACAGAACCTAAGTAACTTGCTCAACACCACACAGCTGTGCTTAGTGACAACAGAGTTTAAACCCAGGAGTCTAACTTCAAAGCCTATATCCACCCTGCTCTGCTACTTCCCCTTGGAGTGAGAGTCCTTGTTTGAGACCTTCCTGCTTCCTTGTTTGGAAAGTAAAACTAATAACTCAGTTCAGTTTTTAGGGAGTCTTCCAGTAATGTAGGAGTTAAGGGCTGAATAAAGAATTACTTCCCATTTCTCCAATCCTTTCCTCTTGGACTGGGGTCAGGCATTTCTTTCCAACTCTGCCCCTAGATCAGTACAGCCCATCAGGAACCTCCCCTCTTCTCCCCCAAAAGCAAATGCCAGCTTTCAGCAGTGGCTTCTTAGCATGAGATAGAACATAAACTCTGCAGCAAACCTAGTGCCCCAGGAACCAGCAGCGGGAACAGGGCCATTACCAAGTACTCCAAGTGCCTGCCAGTGGTTTCCTAACAAATGGCTTCATTGCCTCTCTCCCCTCTGGGTCAGCCGCTGCATGTCCACTCGAGACTGCTGCAGGCCACACTCTCTTTCCTGTTCTGGAAAATGACACTGAAACCTTAATGAGCCTGGAGGAAGTCAACTAGACAGGAAATAAACGCACTTGGGTGCGTGTGCTTTCGGAAGTTTTGGAAGACCATTTGCCCCTTGGGAAGATGTTTGTTTGTTTTTTATATAGTCATGGCCAGCAATTCCTCAGTCTCTCATCGGTGTAGAAGGCAGGTGGAGATTGATTCTGAAATGAACTTAAGCTAAGAGGACAGATAGGGCGGGGCTCCGAGAGGCCACTTTGACAAGGCCTAATGGTGATGTAAGAGGAGCTTTGGTCAGGATTTCCTGGGGCAAAGGCAGAGCTGATGAAGCTTATTTTTAGATGGTATTGATATTTTTAGTGAAAGTCCAACAGCATCTCCATTTTGGGGGGGTTGGGAGGTGGAGCCAGAAGGGATGATTTCCTGAAGTTAGTCATTTCCTCTGCTGGTTTAGAGATTTGACCGCACTCCTGTGTCGCAGGAAGCGCCTGGTGATGGTAAACACTGCTGACATAATGGGAACTTACCCTGCGGGTGTGTCTGAGCACACATATTCCTTCCTGGCCCCTTGGCCAGGTGAGCGGGGGAGGCTTCCTGTTTTCAGCTCTAGGAGGACCTTTCAACTTCCAAGAGCTGCTCTGGAGAATAAATCACAAGGCCAGAGCCACAGACACCGGAAAGTGATTTGGTGGCAAGAATTGTTGGATGTGCCCTGGCAGCTGCTGGGACTGCTGAGTCATCAGGCCCTCGCTGAGGTGCACATGGAAGCCAAGTGGGTCTGGTTCCAGCACTGTAAGGCAATCTTCATCTGAAACTTGCTTGTGAGCCAGAGATGCCCTTAGTGCCTGGATCTCATCCATTCCTAAATTCCTTCAGCAGGCCCTACGAGCTCCACCGTTGACCTCTCTTCTGAGTCTGGTTCCTGCACTCTGCCTCTGTTCTGTCAGTGGCATCGTGAGCTCCTGTACGAATTGGTAAATCTCCTGCTCTCCCTGACCACCTTCTCCTCCCGGTAGCTCCTCCTCCACAGTTCTGGCAGGTGCTGCATTGGAAAACACATAGCAACTTTGTCACTATGCTCCGCCCTTGTCCACAGTAGACATCACTAATTGGCCATGGCGCTTTAGCTGCTAAGCCTAGACGTGGGTGACCACAGTCTTTCTGAACATTGTCCTTCAAACTCTCATGACCAATTAATTGGAACTGGCATTTGACATAAAGTCAATGGGCCACCTTAGTGCTCATGTTGTCTTCCTAAAAACTAAATTCGATTTTATCTCTTCCCTGATGTGAGTCTTCTTCTGTCTCCTTTGTGCCTTCAAAGCGAATTCAAACTCCTTGGCACGGTGCACGGAACCTTTTCTAGCCTCACCTCTCCTTAATTGTGTGGCTTTATCTTCTCACCTCACCTTCCCCACCTTCCCCTGGCCCCTATATACCAGTCCCTGCGAACTTCTTACTCTTTCCCAAATACACTTTGCTTTTGAGTGACTCTTGGCCTTGCACGGGGTGTTCTTGCTCTCTAGATTTCCCCTTTTTCCATTCTGCAAACTCAGTGGTTTGTTCAAACCTTCAATATTCCTCTTCTGTTATGTTTCCATGATTCTACTGGGCAAAGTTAGTGCCCCCTCTTCTGTGTTCTCATATGCTTCTGTTTTGATCTCCATTAAAATATTTGTTATTGTAACATATTGTACCTATGTTATAATATGTTGTGGTTATTATAATGATTATATGTATCATAAATATGATCAGACATTTTCTTATTCATTCAACACATTTAGAGGTTGCCTTCTATGTGTTGTTAGTAGTAGGTAAATTAATATTAATACACAGAATGGACATTTATTTAATGAATGAATAAATGATATTTCTTTGCTCATTGAAGTTGCCTTTAGCCCTTATATCTCTAGCAAAGATTCCTCTAAATCCCAGGAGTCTGTGAGCAGGACTTAACTCTCCTCAAGTCTTATAGAAATTTGTGAAAATAAGTATTTTAAAAACTTACTTTTACAATATCAACCTAGATAAATAATTTTACATGAATGTGTATGTGATTACATAATGTTAGTCATATTTCTCCCCTTTTTTTGTTTGACTTTTCCTCTCCACTCCATTCTCTACATCGGTACCCTTAGGGTGACCAACCTTCCCAATGTACTTCAGACTCTCCCAATTTTAGCAGTAAAACTCCCACATTCTAGAAAATCCCTTAGCCTCAGGCAAACCAGAATGGTTAGTTATCCACCCTTGCCATAGCCCTATGTTTCTTTCCTAAGTAATCAATTTTAAAAATCTAGTGTGTGTCTTCCATATTTTTCTCTGTATAAATATAATACAGGATTTATAATTGTCATTGCTGTTTTATAAAAAGAGGTTATATTCTGTATTTTGTTATATTTTATATTGTTATGCTGCGTTACATTATATACTTTTAATCATCCTGATTCCCCCTCTAACAAAACCTTGCAAAGAAAATCAAGTCAACTGGTGTAGCTCCAGTTCATTGTCCTGCATTTTCTAGGTTGTGAATATTCCATACTATTTTGGCTGTTAACTTATTGACAGGCATTTATTTTGTTTCTAGTATCTTTTTGCTGCTTTGAACAATGATGATACACAAACACACACACATACATATACACACACACAAATATCTTCACGCATCGATGCTTTTATTTCTATGAGATACATTTTTAAGAGTGGAATTGCTGAGTTGAATAGTAAATGTAATTTCAATTTTTGTAATTATTGCTAAATTGCTTTCCTAAACTGCTATAAAACATCGCATTTCTGCCATCATATAGAAGAACAACCTTTTCATTGCGTCCCCATCAGCCCACCATCACTTGGTGTGATAATTCTTACTAATTTGTCCATTTGATGGTTATAAAATGGCATCTCATTGCTACTTTAATTTGCATTTTCCTGACTCCTAGTGAATTTGACCATTTAAAAAAAATGCATTTAGCCATTTAGACGTGTTCCTCAGTGATTTACATATTTGTATCTTTTACTTATTGGATTGTTTGACTTATCCTTGACAATTTTAAGAAGATTTTGTATGTTACAGGTACCAACACTTTTAAATTTGATACTTTTTTTTTTTTCTAGCTCTGATATTTGCCTGTGATTTTATTTATTGGATTTCTGCCATTCAAATGCTCTTGATATTTTTTTGTATTTAAATATGCCTCTCCTTTCTTACCTAGCTTCTGAACTCCTAGTCTTGGTGAAGAAATTCTTTTCAACCCATTGATTGTATATGTAGTATCCTATATTTTCTTGAAATATTTTTGTTTTATTTTTTACATTAAAGTCTACCATTTTATGTTGTATAGTTTGACTGGCCTATGGATGATTCTTCTATGGTCTCTGATCTGATTGATCTGATTGATTCTAGTAGCTTTAGACCTACCCATTCACTGGGATGTCCTCCCAGGTATCCAGAGCCCCAGGTGAGTCCCTCTGCTCCAGCCATCCTTCTCCTCCTGCTCACTCCCACACACTTTCCATGAAGTATAAAACCCAATACTAATATCCATCAAGATCTCTCAACAGCGCAAATAACTCTACTCCGGGTTGTTAAATCACCTTTGTGCCGACACAACCACAATATTTTAGGAATACAAATTGTGGTATAATATTGAATTTTTAATTTAAACCACTTAGTTTCTATCTCTCCCTGCATTGTTGTTTTTTAAAAACAGCATTTTTATTTTCCTCTGGGAAATAACTCTCAGTTATGTGAGAGTAGGGTTGACTCCATCCCCAGATAAAGGATTGGAACAAGGGCACTTCCCTAAGCCACTCAGTATTATGTTTCTCTAGCCATCGTGATGGCTCAAGAAAGTACCTTCCACACAGCCAGTGAGACAGAAAATGATATTTTGCCAGGGCTACTGAGAAAGAGTTTTTACCTTCTTTTTTCCCCTGCTGGTAGTACACAGTGAATGATATAGTGCTGGGATATGCTGTTAGCTCCCCTGGTACCAGCCAGGCTGATCACAGAGCCCGGGATGGGGAGTCAAGAAACGAAGGTGAGAAACTGGGTCTTGATCCCATTGTCTGAGTGCTGGATCAAGCTGTGTAGACACAGATTCTTTCAACTGTTTAATTACATGTACTAGGAAATTTCCCTTTTTCTTTTCCGTCCTCACCGGAGGATATTTTTTCCATTGTTTTTTCAGAGAGAGTAGAAGGGGAGAGGATGGAGAGAGAGAGAGAAACATCGATGTGAGAGAGACACATCGATTGGTTGCACACGACCTGACCATGACCAGGGAGAGAGCCTGCAACTGAAGTACGTGCCCTTGGCTGCAATCAAGCCTGGGACCCTTCAGTCCTCGGGTCGACACTAATCACTGAGCCAAACTGGGTTAGGGCAGGAAATTTCCCTTTTTAAAAAAGCCATTTTAGATTAGTTTTTCCACCTCTCATAACTAAGAGTTATAATACATGAGACCTTTCTTTTCAGCTATAGTGACTTAATGGGGCTTCTTAAGGTATTTTCCATATCATGTCCCCAATTATCGTAATCACAGTTGGGGGCAGGGTGTCTCAGGTTGAACATAGCCACATCCATCACAGGGACTAAGACAACCCAGGCACACCAGTGAACTGCCAATTCCATATGAGTGTGTGTGTGTGTGTGTGTATCTAAAATTCTCTAGGTCTGTTTTTGAGGTAGAAAATACTTAGTACCAGAGTCTGATGGAACTCCTACCCAGTTTTATTTGTAATGTTTTCATGGATCCAGTATTGAACTATTCTTGCTTCTACTATACTGGAAAATCACAGTTTCTCTTGTTATTATTATTTTTTTGCCGACAAGAGGGGATGTGGCTAGAAATTGAGGGCATCTGACTAGGTGTTTTCATAGGGTGACCTTAATCTCCAGTGCCAGAATTAATCTTTCTTTTGTGAGGACCATTTAGCTGAGAAAGAGTTAATACTTAACACTCCTTCAGGAACAAATTGCCTCATTCAGGAAAGAGAGAAAAAAATGCTCCCAGAAAATTGGATGCTGGTGGATTATTGCCCCTCAGATCCATGGATTAGTATGTGTGGGGAGAGCATCCAAGTGGAAAAAATGTGCTATCAATGTATTTGTGGGCAGTGCCTGCTCTTGTACCACCTCAATTACAGGCCTCTTTATCACAAGCATCGCATGATGCAAGTCTTGCTGCCTTCTTTCTTAAGCCTGTTATGGAATTTTTTGTTGAACTATTTGAGAGCTCTTTCAAAATAAGATACGCTTGCTTCAGTGTTGACTGTATCAGCTCTCTCATTTTTCCCTTTCACCCGAACACAGGCAACTTCTTTCAGATGAGGAGAACCTTTCTTTTACAGCCTTATCATAAAAAATAAAAGTATGCAGTGAAGATAATATATGTTTATAAAGGTAAACTTTATAAAGGTAAACTTTATAAACATGTATTTTTCTTAAAAAGAGATTCACAACTTATGATGCTCATTGAGAAAGACAAATATTGGCCATAGGAAGCCAAGAGTGAAGTCACTAAATATTAAAAATAAAGAAAACAGGGAACCTTTGAGGTGCGAGTGCTCATTCCCCTTGATCATTTAAATGGCCCCTATGCCTCGTAGAGAACTTTCAAATACATGCTTCATTACTAATGACATTTTTATGGAAGTGGATATTTTTTATTTAACAGTCCATCTATCTCTCCTGCACGCTTTTCATCTCCCATCACAACAGGCTGAGGACAAGTTTTCACAAGGTGACTAATAAAATAATAGGCCTGATGGATATTTCAGGACCTTGGTATGTTTTTTTCTCTATTAAAAAAAAAAAGTCCTGTTGATCTAAAAGTCCTAAGAACATTGGCCAGAGGACATGTCTACTGGTAAGGAAATAGATAGGGGGCAGGGGTAGTTATTAAAACTTGCAGGAGGAGATACAGCTATGGATCTTTGGGCTCCTGGATATTTTGATCAGAGAAACAGCTTGGTGTCATCTTGGGTATTTGAAAGCCACAGTCAGGGTGGCTGGTATGACCCTGAAATGCCAGGTAACTTGAGAATAAAGATGACACAGAAAGAGGATGGGCTTTTCTCAAGGGGTGGCAAAGGGGAGGGTCCAGATGAACAAAGAGCAGGGCTTTGGCTAACATTGATACTTCCTAGGTCTGGGCAGGAAATGTGTAACCTATTCTCTAAATAAAATTACTTTTTCAAAAGATGCATATAATATGCTACCTATATGTGCCACATGAGTGGTGTCTCAGATGCAGTGTTCTCTGAATCAAGGAGGTTCTCTGGAAAAATGCCTCAGTGGCCATTGGATATTGGCACCAGGATCGCCTGCCAGCTGTGCACTAGTGGCTACCCCAGTGTCTCGCAAAGCATGCTGTCCTGTGGAGGAATGGCACGTTCCCAGCTCCCTGGCATCTGCGCGGGATCAGGCATAAATCTCGCCAGCAAGCAGAGATGAAAGTGAAAATAAAGTGTGAGGAATCAAAAGGAAGTTGCAGAATGCATGGCAGATGTTGTTAGGTTTGTCTAGCAAAGCCCATGTGCCAAGCACATGATTGATGACATTAGCAAGAGGTTAATAGTTCTGGACGGTGCTTTGTAAAAGAAAGCACAGGACAAATGCTAAGGCCGCAGCGGGAACGGCCAAATGAAACAAGTGAGATTTTCAAAACAAATAGCATGTCATCTGCTCACATAACATCAATGTGAGGCCAATGGACGGCAAAAGTAGTCAGTGGTCTCTGTGGTGGTTGGGGAGAGAAGGCTTCTTTGCTTGCTGACTCCCTTGAATGTGGCAGGTTCTGAGTGACAAGCAGGTTACTGTGAATTCTGCAGGAAGAAATAATATGCCTAGTTTTCATAGTGAATATTTTGGCCTTAATTTATGCCATGAGCAATGGCTGAGCCCAGGTCCATTACGTGCCCATCGAAGATGATTTATGTGGGTTTTTCATGTACTTGGACTTTAATTATTCATATGATTATCAACAGAAAATAAGGCCAGAGCAGAGTTGAATGTGAACAGGCTGACAGGGGCAAACAGGCCACCGTAGAGGCTAAATTTAGATAAAGACGGGAGAGTGCTGCCTTTTTTTCCACATCAGGGATGGGAACAAATTCATAAGCAGATTTTACACTTTTCCTCCCCTTTTCGCAAACAAATTGCCAACCTGTTAATCACCTCCCTGATGGCAGACAAATGTCTCTGGGAAACATGCGCCAGATATCAATTGTTATTGGCTGGAACTCAATAGGATGAAATGAATTGATGCTGCCATTCCCCTCTCTGCAAGGCAATCGCTGATCAATAGTGAGTAATTGGGCATGGCTCTGGGAAGGGGAGAATGCTGAAACAGGAATATTGCAATGAGCTATGGCGCGTATTAATCACTGTCCAACCGTTTCATCAATGTAATTTCCTTCCAACAATCACTATGGTATCTAACGATATGGGGGGCATCCCACTTTCCCCTGCAGTATTAATTTGCAAGTTAAAACTACAGGACTCAAGAAATCATAGTCCTGTGCCCCTCACACTTGATTTGGTGTGAGTGTCACCGTGTCAAGCTAGAACTGCACAGAGTGGGTTAAAACACCTTCTGCACCCGAGAGAGAAGGAAGGAGTGGGAATGAGCTGAACAACAGAAATCCATCTGGAATGTGGCTTTTCCCCCAAAGTAGCATTTGTTTCAGCTCTTGTTTCCCTTCTCTCACCTAAGAAATTGCCAAGGGACCAGCAGGAAGAGAAAAAAGAGGGGGTTTTTCAAGAGTCAGGCCCTAGAAAAAGTTAAACGATCCTGATGATAAAAATTAAAATACTCTGTAGCTTTCCCTTTTGAGATTCGGTTTGCTGCAGAAACGTGTTCTGACTGTGGGGGCTGGTGGGGGACTTGGGGTCGATTGCTTGTTGAATTCAGTGGGTTATGTAACACAATCGCTACCATATAAATACTGCGCCGTTACTTTCTTATTCCACCTTTTAGGGAGCTGAGCTTTCCTGAGCTTGAAGATTTAACGACAATTCTCATTATGGTTCCCTAGCTATTGGCCAACTCCTTCCTTCAAAAAACTTTTTTTTTCTCTATTCTTTGCCTGGTGTGTTTGAGATAAAATTAATTTTCCACTAACAAGGGGAAAGCCTGGAAATAACTGAGATTGGATTTTTCCTGAGTAGAATCCCAATGAAGCTCTTTTGGTAAAACAACACTGATTGATACCTTGGAAACAGCCAAGTCCAGGACTCTAGGAAGTTGGCTCACCAGGGAGACAGTTTTGAAAAAAGAAAATGACAAGGGAACCGCAAAGGCGGCAGAACACACACAGCGAGGAAGAGAGGCCTTCCTTCTGTGTTAAACCCAGGCCCACGGGGACCAGGCCCTGAAGTAGCGATGTGGTTTCTTCATCAGCACTCTCCCAATTAGCTGACACTCACCAAATTAAGGAAACAGCACAAGAGGGGAGAGGAGAAGTTGAGCCTCCAAGGGCTCATCTGCAGTGCCTTCTAACAGCTTCTTAGCCAAGCAGATGGCACCGGGCGTGTTGTAACTTGAGACATTCTCCAGAACCTGTTTTGAGGTCTCTCTGGCAATTTTCTCTGGCTGCTCTTTAAGCCATTTGACCCACCCCAATGCCTTCCTTGTGAAAATCACTTGGGAATGGTTGGGACATGAGGATAGCCTGCTCACCTGGATCCAACCAGCCAAGAGGTTGATTGGGAGCTCAGATGTTTGCCCAGGTTTGAAATTCTAGTTGGAAGCCCTTGGGTTTGTCAGACTATCAGGAAATAGTCCAAGGCCAGACTTCAAAGTGAAATTCTCTAAACTATTTTCTTGACAGTGGGCCAGAGGTGTGGCGAGAACAGCCAGCTATACCTTGAGAGTTTAGGATTTCCTCTGTCAGAACTCTTTGTTCTCAAAGTAATGAAAAGAGAGAGGGCAATATTGAGATGCTTAAAAAATACCTTTCCATAATGATGTTTCACATGCATGTAACATAATTATTTTCACTGTTAAAAGCATTTTCATTTCTCATCTGATACTCATAGTAACCTTGTGATGTACACATTCCAGGTATTTTGGGCTCCAATTTACGGATAAGGAAACTTAGATTGAGGTAATTATCTTTTCAAGCACAAATAGATTAAAAAGATGAAGCTATAAATGAGATTTTTTTTTGGTCTTAAGTCCTGGAATTTTCTTTTTTTAATGCTACTTCAACATAAATTTTATACCAAATCGACAAAGAAGGGTCAATGGAGAATAAGCCTACATTTAAGGGCCTTTTTTAGAAACAATTTTTAAAATGCCTTTTGAGTTTTACAACCCAAAAGATACTCTGAGAGAGATTATCTGGTCATCTCCTCTATCCCCCAAGTGTTAGCCAGGACCTTTTAATCATTCAAGACAGCTAAGAAAATCTCCTGTTTTTAAATACCCCAAGAGAAAGAGATTCCTCAACCCTTGTGGGTAATTTTTCCTGATGTTTAACATTTCTCAAAATCAGGAAATTCTTTCTTGTTTCCTAAATCCCTAATGCTGGAGCTTGAACATGATTCCTCGGGGTCAGTCTTCAGTGGAGAGGCTGAACAGCTGGCTGTGTTCCTCAGCCTGAGAGACTGCTCCGAAGAGAAGGCCAGGGCTGCACAGTAACTCCCTCCACCTCGTCCGACACAGGTTCAACAATCCGCACTCCTTTCACTATTTCTCGTAGGTCTCATTTTCCAGTCCTTTAGTCGCCTCCCTGCCTTCTCCCACACAACTCAAAGTTTTCTGTTGAGATACTGGGTGGGGAAAGTGGGGAGCCTTTGTTTTGGGGATGGGAGTTCGGGGGGGTGGGGTGGAAACCACCAAACCTCATTAGGATTGGCCAGCACCCACTCCCCACACTGAATACTGATGATGTCCCTAGGCCTGGCACTCAGAAGTCCAACATTCTCAAGGAACTAAATGGGTAATGAGTGAATTAAATGCCAAATTCCTTATGAAGAACCACAGGATATTTGGCAAAAGCCTTCTCAATTATCTCTGTTTACCCAATAGACCCACTTCTTTGGGCTGCGAAAGTCTCTAAAACTATCTCAAAAGCTGCCTGAAAATGACTCAGAAATCTTTTGAGGTAGAAGTTTCCAGAACACCATTAGTTATTTGACATTTCACATGCTTCTTCCGTCCTTGCTTTAATACAAAATGGGCTCACTAAAGCACAGACTTTATATAGCTCCTTGATTTAGCTCCTGCATTTTATATGCAGCCATTGACTTCGTAATTATTATAAAATTCATGTGAATAGCATCGAGACGTCAAGCAGCTTTATATAAAGGAACAAAAACTATGGGATAACTTTGAACTTAAGGCTGTTTCATGCTCTTGCTGAATTCCTTGAGAAGTAGCTACAGGTGTTCCTTGAATGAGGTCGGAGTGTCATATGAAGGATGTGGTGATGGAAATGAATCCTTTAGGGGTAGTTTCTAAGCATCCCATGCATCTGCTGTACATCTAAGGTAGGCTGGGTAGGTAGCAGGTCTATGGGTCTTTAACTGGATGATGGTGAACAGTCACTTAATAACTATCAATGGGGATCAAATTGGCACCTGGCAACAAGCTAAATCCTGAAGACCATTGGCATCATATTTGGGGTAAGAAAATTCAAGAAAAATAAACAGGCTGCAGAAGGTTTAAGATTCCAGCTCATAATGGTCCCAGCCTTATTAGTTGGTGGTAATACTCACCAAAATACTCCTACCCCAAGCACAACCACACACTTTGATTGATTTAGCCAAATATGATTAGAGAAAGTTTTTTGAAAAAGGGAAATACATGTGCTATATAGAATTTTTTATTTTTATAGTGAAAGGTGCTTGATAAGCGAGATAAAATGGAGGTTGGAAAACATTTATTCACAAGGTCACCCAAGTAACCTTTCTCTAGGCAGGAAACAATTACCTATTTTTGTTTATCTTCATCATTAGAACCAAATGACCCTCTTCAAATAGTGTCATCTCATTTCCACTGGCTCTTTTCTTCCTCCCAAGGGGTTCAACAGAAGTAAAACCCTGGGATTTCTCTTAAGAACCTGAAATTGTATTCCCCACTCCTGTCCAAGACTAACTGTGGGGAACAAGACTGTGAGAACCAGGCCTTCACAATTCTTCCAGACTTTAATTTTTTTATAATTGATGCTAGGGCCCTAGCTACACCATGTGATGAACAGAGAGCAAGGCAGTTTTGAACCCAGAGTTCAGAATGGTCCTGTCTATGGACATGGCCTACCTGCCACAGAGAATAAAACCAAGGGCAGAAAGGCTGCAGAGATGTAGAAGCATAGTCTAGAGAGGGGATTTTCTGCTCCCCCATGGACAACTGCAAAGGTTCCCACCTCTGGCCAAACATTGGATAATCTTGGAATTGATAAAAATTACTCATGCTTTGAGCACACACCCCAGAAATGGTGATTGAGAGTTTTCTGCAGCCAAGCTTGGGAACCACTAATGCGACAGTCACTCTCAAGGGGGTTGCAGGGCAGCTCCAGAATTTGGGGGTTGGAGGCTTGAAAAGCCTTTGAGCACTGGGAAATCTCAAGAAATTACTAGATTTTATAAATCTTTAAGTAGAAAAAATATATCCATAAGCCAGAGTGAAATGTCTCGATCACCTCGATAGTTCCAATGCCCCAGACACTATCTAGCATACAGTAGACATTATGACTTTTAGTGAACATTAAGGTGCTAAGTCTGGGGTCTGGCTGCTCACTAACTACCATAGTGACTTGGCCGAGTTACTTAAGTTTTCCAAGCCTCAGTCTACTCATCTTTTAAAGGTCTAGTAAGAATCCCATAGAGTCTACCCCACAGAGTTTTGAAAACACAACAAGGGCTCCAGATGAAGTTCTTAACACACTGCCTGACACAAGGTAAGAGCTCAGTAACTATGTGCTATTATTAAAATGTCTGAACAAATGAACATATATCAGCCTGGGCTATGTCTTCATTCCTCTGTGACCCCTACCCCCACCTCTTTTGGGCAGTAAGGATGGGAATGGCCTTGTCTTCTAAACTCAACAACCTCCCTATCCTCAAGTTGTTCCTTGTTTTGGGGGAGGTGCCCTTACCACAAAAGGCTTCCTTCGCCCTGAGTTACTTCTGCTTACAGGCATTACTCATGGTTTCATCATTTCAGTCTGTATTTGGCTTTTACCTGAATAAAAGTCTACAGTGTGGAGAAGGGGCAAATAGATCAACTTGCCTTGGAACTCACACTTCAGCATGCATGATGGTGGTGGTCAGACTGGCTTTGAAATCCTGACATATGATAATACATCTTCAGTTATTCCTCACTTCCTATAGCATCGAATGCATTCCTACTGAACTATGGTAATTTAGATAAATATCTACTGGATGTTCCCAGACAACTGGTAGGCAGTTTAGTTGAGGAAGGGTAGTACTAAGCTATCTGACGGGGACAAAGTGGTAGTAAGTCAGCTGATTGGGGGAAAGTAGAGACTAAGCCATATATCCCTACAGTAATTACCTTTAAATAATGCATATCTTTCCTGACCTCTTGGGAGAAACTCAATATGGCCTTTTCCTTCTAAAGGCAAGACACAGCTAAGAACACTCTGGGTCTTTATTTCTTATTTTCTTTCATATATCTGTGATCAAAGCAAGAACAATAGCCATGCAGTTCAGGGTTCATGGATGCTGAAGTTTAGGATCACATCTCTCCTTAGAATTTCTCTAGGCACTTCCAGGAGAAAATCATTTATTCTTGGTATAACTGAAGAACTTGTTTGTGTTTGACTTGCTTAATTCTCCTTCAGTTAGAATGCATGTGAATAAAGAAGTTTTAAAGCAGATCCAGGCTATATCAGGAAACCACAGCTCATTAAAGACAAAGAAGTCCTTGACAGGACTCCCTCCCACCACGCTTCTTTTAAAAACCCCATTTTAAAGGTAATAAGAAAATGACTTTTCAGAATAACTTCACTCCCACTTGGGTGTAAAGGGCACAGAAGATTAATCCCTTTGAATAGCAAAAAAATTTTAAATCCAGTATCTTGGACACAAATGCTTTCTTTTCCTTTCTAGTGTAGTTTTAATGGGGTGAGGAAAGGAGCAGGGAAGAAGAGAAAAATCTTGGCTGTTATTGCTGGACCACAATTAGGAGTTCACTTGCTACCCTCAAATTTACATATAACTTCCACTTAGTGACACCCCTTCTTCTTCTCTTTATGGTAGCTTTCATTCAATCTCATGACCTTGTACAAATATATATATTTACACATACACAAGGCTATGACCAGATAGTCCCAATCTTATTGTAGAAGCATTTTCTGAGCCTTCTGTGGTCACTGTCCTCCCCCTTTATGCCTATTAATTACCTTCCCTAATCCAGGAACTTAGCCCCACCTAAAAACAAGGGTATATTTTCTGTACATTGTACTAAAGTTAAGAATAAGTGCACACATACTGTTGAGCCTTAAACAGTGCAGAGGTTAGGGGGCTGAACCTCATGCAATTGAAAATCTGCATATAACTTTTGACTACCCAAAAACTTAAGTTGTTCCTTGGTTCCAGAACACCAGGGAGTACCCAAATCCATAGGCTCTCAAGTCCCCTATATGAAATGGCATAGATCAGTGCATACAGCCAGTCCTCTGCATCAGGGGACACACAACCACAGATTGAAAACACTATAGCCATATGTTGAAAAAAAAATTGGATATAAGTGGACCTAAGCAGTTCAAATATGTGTTGTTCTGGGGTCTACTGTATATTCTTTAAAGTCTCTCACCTTAAGACTATACTCTAAACAGGACTTATAGAAAGAGCATGGAATCTGGACTTGGAGAGATAGAGGTTTGACCTCTGCTGTGACCTTGTAAAAATAGGGTCATCTTTCTAAGCCTCAGTTCTCCCATCTATAAAATGGACATAATAATACTGATATATTAAGATTCTGGGCTCCTCCTAGCTTCCTGATCTACCGTTCTCTCACAGTTGCTTATGAGATGGTTGCTGCTGCTCCAGGCATCTTACCCTCCTTCTATGCAGAAAGAAGAAACAAGGGTAGATAACAGGAAAAAGGCATTTGCCAGCTGAATCTGTTATTTTTTCCCAGGGAAAAAACAATAGCTCTCCTGAGAGCCTTCCCCAGCAGACTTACACTTACTGCTCTTTGGCCAGCACCGTGTCCTGTGGTCTCCCCTGGCTGCAAGGAGGCCTGGAAATCAAGTTTGTTTAGTTGGCACATCCTCAACATGAATGAAAGCAGGCTGCTGTTAGTTTGGTAGAAAAAAATGGAGAGCTGATACGTGAGGCCCTAGCAGTGTTTATATCAATCTACTTCACAGTGTCAGTGTGAAAATTAAAGGAGACATTTATGTAGAATGCCTAACGCACCCAAGGTGCTTGGTAATAGGTCCCTTAGCAACACGACTTTCATGGGGCTGGATCCCTCCTGAGGATGAGGGGGGGATGCATTTACACCAAAAATCCAGCACTCACTGATGAGTTCCACAGGAGCTCTGATGCCTTTCATCAACACTGACACCCTTTCCCAGACCCCAAGAGTCGCCTCTTCAGGGTGGTCAAGCCCGTCTTTCCAATGGCACACCCATGGGTGCAGTAATGGTGGGTCTGCCAAGATTGCTGCTGGTTTTGGAGCCCTACGTCATCCTCTGGGCTCACCTAGGTCAGAATATCATAATATGTTGATAAAATACCTTGCCGAGCTCCACAGTGGTTCTCGGCCACACAGTCTTATTACACTCCTGCTTCATAATTGAAGTTGAAAGAACACAAGCCTTTTGGACCTGTCATTAGTGCGTGGTGTGGCAGCCACGCAGGGAGCATCATGTTTGATTTCTGGGCCTGGCCCCATAGGCTGGCATGGCCCTGGACTTTGTTCAATGTGGCGAGCCAACCTTCTCCCGTTTCTTATGAAGAAAATGTATGTGTGTGAGGTACTGTATTTCTGTTCTCATGGATGAGTTGTGGGATAGAAGATCCTTGTGATGGGATGGGGGGCATTAAAGAGACTCGTGTGAAAAGGATAACCCAAAAGAGACTAAACTAGCATCCTCTGCACTGGTAAGAAAAATGCACTACCCACTTAAAACATCCCCACACTATTCACTCATGGGCAAGGTTATTTGGAATATCTTACAGCTGCACTTCTGAAGTACCCAGAGAGCTGGGAAAGAGCAGAAAAATATACATGTGTACAGATTTAGGGAGCTTGTCCTTTCAGGCATAAATTCCATACCACTGGTACATAAATAACATTCTAGGCTTAGACCATAAATCAAGCATGACGCTGCCAATCCCATGCACTAAATTTGGCCGACTGCTGCCTGCTGCCTGCTCCTAGAAAGAAAGAGAAACCTGAAATCTCCTGCCTTCAACTATGGCATTCTGTCCTGCCAGGCCCCATGACAGTCAGAATCTAGCCAGTCTCCTCAAATGACAACACACCCACCCCAGCTGATGAACTCCACACCGTGTCCTCTGCAGGTCAAGGCCTGCAGCACCTTGTACAGGAGAAGGGGGGACAGGTGTGCCAATTTATGTTTTTGAGGAAACTTCAACTGCAGAATCTTTTATACCCTCTGAAAAAGTGTCTGGATAAAAGCCAGCTATTCAGGTGCCAGAAAGGCAACGTGGACAGCAGTGAGTAGTGAAGTTGAGAGCAGGGAACATAATCAGACATGGTTTGCATGACACATGTACTAGCCTAGGCTATTCTTTTAAGTGACAGAAACTGTATTCAAACTATCTTAGGCCAAAAAAGGAATTTGTTGCCTCGTCACTGGAAACTCCAAAGGTAGATCCAAATGCTTTTGGCAGCAGCCAGATCCAGGGACTCAGGTGGATTTGTTTTCTCTCCATCTCTTGGCCAAGCTAACCCCAGCCTGGCCTCCTTCTCAGCTGAGCTGCCTCCTCAAGTCAGCCACTAGTAACCTGAATTTATGCTTTCCTGGTTAGCAACTCCATGGAGAGAAGGCATATTAACTAGTCATTGCTTGATTTAAAAAATGCTGAACAACCACAAATCTCAATAGCATACGGTAAGAAGCCTAGATTTCTTATCAATCTGAAGGTTGACTGAGAACTTTGCTTTGGCCTGAGGCAGCCAGAACAGTTCTATTCTACGTGTGCTCCTTCTCGAGCCTTGGATGAAGGGGTAGAAGCTGCCTGAGGAAACTTCTCAAGTCACAAACACAGTTACAATGCCTAAGCCCAAAGCACAAGTATATCTCAAGCCCCGGTTTGCATCGTGTCTATTGACATCTCACTGACCAAAAGCCACATGGCCAAGTTGGAAATCAGAGGCAAGAAAATATATTCTACTTTTTTATTGGAAGAACTGTAAATTTACACAGCAAAGGGTGTGGACCTAAGGAGACGTGAAGAATTGGGACTAATAATCAACCAACCATGGAAGACCTCTCTTTTCCAGGGTCCAGCTACCAGTCTCAGGGTACATGGAAGTGGGCCTTGTT
Source organism: Miniopterus natalensis (assembly GCF_054644295.1). Classification (NCBI taxonomy): domain Eukaryota; kingdom Metazoa; phylum Chordata; class Mammalia; order Chiroptera; family Miniopteridae; genus Miniopterus; species Miniopterus natalensis. The sequence continues at coordinate 21,013,322 of NC_142088.1, forward strand.
TGAGCGGCATGCCCATCCATGAACCAGTCTCTGGGATGGAACAATAACCTCTGAATGGCGAGCCTGAGTGACCCAGTGATCCAGTGCATCTTATGGAGATGGCATCAATGTTGGGGCAACAGGGCATCATGACTGATAGCTCCTGAGGACCACCTGAAGCGCAGGGGGAATTCTCCAGAGGAATGAGAAGGAATAGGACAAAGCATGATAGCAGGTATGGGACATAGCTGCCACTGTCCACCAAAGGAATCACATGTAGGAGAGTCTTCACTCAACTCCCCTGGAAATCTCTGGGATGGGTGTGGGGATAGAGCAGGCAGGAGAGGCACATGCTTACGCTCCCTTGTCATGAATTCCACCAGGGCTATGTTCAGGGTTTCCGCATTTGTGTATTCACATTTATGCACACATGCCTGTGCATATGTACATATGGAGATGATCTTGCCCATTATGCTAAAATCATGATTCTAAGTATGGCATTGATATATTTTCTGTGATTGTCACTATTATATGGATACATAACAAATCATCCCAACACACATTGGCTTAAAACAAGGGTAGCATTTATTTTGCTCACAAATCTGTAATTTGAGCCTGGCAGGTATAGCCCATCTCTGCCCCATGTGGTGTCAGCTGGAGCAGCTCAAGGGCTGTGCGCAGAATCCTCTGAAGCCTCACTCAGAGGGAGATAGCAGAAAGCAGATTGCCTGTAAGACCTCTCCTGGCAATCCCTGGGCATCACTTCTGCTGCAACTATTCATCAAGCAGGTCACAGAGTCCCATGCACCCTCAAGGGGAAGGGGAGACAGACTCTACCTCTTGATAAAAACGGGCAAGGTTGCAAAAGCACATGTGGGATGGAAAACATCACTGTGGCCATTTTTTGAAAATCTGCCGTCGTCACTTACCCCTTCCAGCTCAGATGAGTATGAATAGAATATGAGTTTTGAAGCCATTCATACAACGGTTAAAATTCTTGTTCTGTCATTAACTGGCTATGTGATTTTAGCCAAATTTTTCAGCCTCTCTGAGCTTAGTTTCTTTATCTACACAATGGGAATGCAAATAAACCTATGACGGGCACTAGTGAAAAATAAATGATTTTGGTAAAGAGCATAACCCAGTATAGTTTAGCACTCTTTTTTATGCTCCCTGACTTGTCTGCAAGGCTGTTCTTGAGTCATGTATGGCTGCTGGAGTTATGACTACAATTTCTCCCTGGACGTTGGGGCACACACAGTGTAACACCTAACATGAGTGAGTCAAGAATTCAAATCTGACCATTAACAGACAGGTTTGGGTACCCTTCAGATCTATATATCTCTTCATAGAAGCCAGTAAACTGTAACTTAATAAATGCTGAAGGAACACGTGAGGTGCTGAAAGCTAAGTTTAGTTTAATACTAAGCTTGGTACAAAAGTTGGTTCAAAAGTGACAATGGCTATGTCTTTTACAGCCCTGTAAAATAATATAAACACATAAATACCCGAAAGAAGCAATTTATCCAAATAATGCCATGTTCTCAGAGTTTTCCAGCTTTCTAATACACATGTTTACTATGCATGTTAGTTTGAAAATGCCATCTATTGGACCAAACATCATTGGTTTGGAGGCTCTGCTATATCTCCCCTATAAAGAGCCATTTTTTGGAAACTTCTCAAAATATTTTTTCCTTGAAAGATACAAATTTCTTTTATGGAAAATAAAATCTTATTGCCAATTCCTTCCCAATTCACTCTCCAGTTTTAATGAAGAATTATGTTTTTTCCAGCAAAGGGTAACCAAATAAAAATGTGCATTCCTCATTGATGCGGTTAACTAAGATTTTGAAAAATGCACAATCCAGATATCATCAACTCTTTTCTTGGACCTCCATTCTTATAAACCAAAGCTCCCCAGTGACAATCCCTGCTTGATGCATTCAGGCTTAATGGCCTTTAAGGGAAAATGGGATTTTTTTCCTGGAGTCATCTTAAGATTTTGGTTCAGGACCCCCAGATAGATATACCAGGCAACTGTGGAAAATGAAATACAAGTACCGACCCAGTCTCTTCAAGGTTCTTTAGTTTAGGATCCACCTAGAATAGGCTCAGACCCCAAGGGCCAGTGAACACTCAAGTTGAGGATAAGAGAAGTAAATGAAAAGGAATGTGCCTTGTTAAATGCTTCCCTAGACGGACCCCCCCTGTTCTTTACCCAACAGGAAGGCGAAGCCCCCTTGGGGAGGCAGGCTAGTTGTGAACTGACACACATGTCAAAAAATTGTTTTCCAGATATTCCTCAACAACTAATTTGCTTCCTGAAGCATGAAATTTAGTTACCCATATTGGACATAGTTGCATAGTCACACATTTTTATTGCACAAAACTGTTCACTCTTTTAAAGTATAGAAACAGATCTTGGTTACGGAGATGTCTTTGACATTAGAGATTTTTACATTTCATGCAAGTAACTGTTTCCTAGTATCGATTTTCATTTGGTGTCCTTTGATATTGTTGAACATTCACTTGCACTCATATTTTGCTGTTATGTTGACGAAGAGAGACCAATGAGTTTTTATTAAACCCTCATAATGCTGAGTCCTGCTACCAAATTCATCCTAATCTTTAGCTAACCCTACTCCATGCTGCTTCTCATAGTCCATAGATCTTCCTCAACCTCCGAATGAGACCATGCCCTTCTCCAGCATTTCCCAGTCTCAGTTCCACTTCTCTTGAAACAAGGTGACCAGAAGTAAATGTGAGGCTCCTTGCAAGGACAGAGACACACCACCTCTTCAAGGGGAAGCCAATTAACTGTGAAATAGCCAGCAATATTTTTAGCACTTTCTTCACTTTTATAAAAGAGATTGTGATATCACATTTACTTGGCTAATGGCTATTGCTTTTAGTAAAGGCTGAAAGTAATTCAAGTGGCTAATCATGATTATCAGGACAAAGGGACAGGAGACTTACTTCCCTAGAAAGCCATGGTGTCCACGAAAAGTTTGCTGTCTAGGGCACTTTGAGGAATTTTATCAGGATATTGGAAGAGAGACATCTGCAGGGGGCCAAGCATGGTGTTGGGGGATGGGCACAGTCCAGGGACTGGGATGCAAAGGTGGATATTAACATCCAATATTTACATCAAGCGTAATTTGTGCCAGGGGCTATTTGTAGGTGCTGTTTTTAGACTGGCTCATTAATCCTCCTAGCAGCCTTAAAAAGTGGGAACTATTATCATAATCATTTTACAGAGGAGGATCTGGAACCGCAGAGAGGTTTTCTGAATCTCTCTAAGCCCACGATCTTAATTTTAAAGTCTTTCACATCATTAGGCCCTTCATTTTAAATCCATTTTCTCACATAATCCCCACAACAATCCAGTGAAGGTACTCCTGCTTGTACAGATGGAAACCAAGTCCCAGAGAGGTTAGATAACTTCATGTTCATACAGCTATCCAGCGGCAGAGATGAGGTCCAAACCCAGTTCCTTCTGATGCACCAAAAAGCCTTTCTCAGCACCAGCCTTCAAGGGTGCTGTGTGGTGGTCACCGGTCTAACTTCCTCCGTCAGAAAGCCATTTGCAGTTTACGTTGCAGAATATCAGAACAACATGGGATTTTAGCAGCCTGGGGACCTGGGGAGCAGGAAGTGACTTGCCCAGGGAAATATATATGTGAAGTCCTGAGGTTATATATGTGAAACTTGAAGTCTCTAGGTTTTCCATCTTTCTTAGTTTCTTGCTATTCTGTGTTTAGATTTCTTTTAGTCTTGACTGGCTCATGCCTTTGGCATTTTAATCACCACCCTGCATTGTTGGGAAGCTCAAATTAGCTTGTTAGTTCTTGGGGGGGAGCTGAGTTTATAAGTAATCACTGAGTCCAGCAACAAACAGCATGCTACCAAAGATCAATAAAAACAGGAAAGCCGAGAGGCACTCGAATGTAATTGTCTGTGGGTGGTGTAGGGGCACCCCTCCCCACCCTCGCCCATTCTTGAGATTTCTAACTGGTTACCCTGTCACAGCGAAGTCACTGCATCCCACCAGCACAGCAAACATCTGACTCTCAGATGTTAGGGAGTAGGGAGAGAAGTCTCCTATGGTAAGTGTTTAACCATGTGAAGACACTGACATTTCAGTTTTACATAAGTTAATTATGATGCCTTTATTTTATGGATGAGAAAACTGCACATCTGGGAAATTCAGTAACTTGCCCAAAGCCAATAATGAATGGTCAATATGTCACTGTCCACATGGCATGTATCATTGAGCCAGCATTTGAACTCAGGCCTGAGTCCTAAATCCGTTTTCTGTTACCATGTTACCAAATAAAGCGAATGCCATGGTCTATTTGGCTACTTTGTCCTTTGGGGACAGGTCTCTGTGTCTTCTATCTGCTATTTCTATGCTACCTTGAGGATTTGCCCATAATGGAAAACGAGACAAGAACAAAAGCCCTGTCAGTTACCAACGCTTCCCTTAGGTCTCTGTTGTCATGGAAGATACAGTTATCAGCCTTTGTTTGCTGTGGCTGCAGCTAAATTTCCCCAAACTGCTAACTGAAGTCTGTGTATGACTGGCCCAGTGACCAGCAGAACAAAAAGCTACAAATTATCTCTACAGAACATTAATCGAAGGTCTCCGCGCTGTAGAATCCTTCTCTCAATTAGAGAGCTGTCTCGGGAGTAATGTTCTCTCTAAAATCATGATATACACAGCTCTATAAATCGATGGAGGACTTGTGACCATTAAACTTAATTGATACTGAATTTAGAGGAATGCATTTCAATCATGTTACCATTTTATTTGAAAATTAGTTTCCGGCATTATCTCTTTTCCTCTCTCAGCCCACAGGGTCACAGAGCACCCTGAAGTGAGAGAGCTTGGAACCAGGCAGGAGCTCTGAGTGGAAGAACTGGGTGAACAAACAGGAGATGTTTCAGGAGGCTATAAACAAGTAGACATAACACAGGAAATAAAACCTGATTTTAAGTAAAATCAGCGACAGCTTGGTTTTATATAGTTCCCCATATGTCCCATATGCTCCACAGGAATAATACCCCATGGCACTTTATAGTGAAAGAAGGTAAGAAAAAAAGATGCTCTGAGGACCAGGGTAGGAATATAATTAACTTCTTGAATGTGTTCTCAGGCTTGAGTAGGTGCAATTCTTTCCTTGAGATTATTGTCAGCAATGGTGCTAGGGAGCTGTTGTTTTCTGTAATTGGCTCTGGACAGAAGCCATGCTGAAAGGAAAGAGCAAAGACAGCTTGTACTTATAGTGCTGAGAGAGAGAGAGACAGAGAGAGAATGTGCACGTGTGTGCGTGTGTGTGTGTGAGCTATGAATTGCAGGAATTGGTTTCACTGTATAGAAATCCTCCCAACATGTAATCAGATGATCTAATCTAAAACTATCATTGGTACATTGTGACGAAATAATAGAAGAGATCCTCCAGAATCAAATATGTCTAGAGTGTCCCAAAGCACTTATCCTTTTACTATTTTCTAAATGTGTATGTGTGTGTGTGTGTGTGTGTGTGTGTGTGTGTATATATATATATATATATATATATATATATATATATATATGGTAGGGAAACACATTTTCTTAAAACAAATGAACAAACAAAACACCTACAAAATGTGAATTTTGCTCACAAAAAACTTTCTAGAAAGGCATTCATTAAATGTATGGTAATTTTTTCCAAATAGGCCACGGTTATCCATCTCAGCAAAGACTTTTTTAGATAAATGGATTCTTTTCCTAGCGCTTCTTTGCTATCTAACAACTCTATTTTATCCATATCAGTTAATGGCATAAAACTATGGTTTCTTCAAACCTATTTCCTCTGAGAAATAAAATACATGAATATGGATAATTGACTTTCTCCCTAAATTTGTCAAATGTTCCTTAATTCCTTTCTCTGAAACTCTTTATACATCAAAGAATATGTGAACATTACTGGCTAGGAACAACCTTATAATGACAAATATTTGCCATGAGAACAATGCATATTCATTTATATAGACCGTCTGCCCCCAAAACTCCACCTATGGATGTCTGCTACTTGCAAAATACCTGAAACATTCAGTTAAATAAGTAAAAATAAAATAGTTAATGTACTTATTCAACTCCTAAACACCTGTTAATTTTTTTACTTTTTGATATATATATTATTTCCTTTTATAGGTAGAGATCATAAAATATAATTTCAAAAATCATAATTTAAAATTTTTTTTTAAGTTGGTCAATGGGTGAGTGAAATTTTAGAGATATAGTAAGTTATATATTTGAAGAATTGTATTAATTTTTACTTGAGTAAGAAAGAAGTGTGCAAATGCATTTCATTTTTCAGCTGACATTTATGAATCATAAGATCTCTGCTAGAAAATGTACAGATACAAAAACCAATAAAATATATCTTCTAGTATGTTAGTTAGAGCTCACAATCTAGGTGATATTGAACACAAAAACAAATGACCATTTTTTCCAACATGGAATGTGATATTTGACATAAGAACGATGTAAAATGCTGTGAGAAGTCAAGTAAGATCAAGGTCACATCTGTTTTCCATGGGTTGGGGGCAATCAGGGAAGTCTTGATGGGGGAGTGAGAATCTGGAGAAATCTGAAACCTCTGGTACCTATAACTACAGCAGATATTAAACATGGCCCAACTCCTAGCCAGACTGACATGGATCTGACCGGTAGGTGGGCTTTTTATAACCAAGGAACTTGATACAAATTGAGGCACCTGATTGGAAAAATTGTGGTCAGGGAATGTTGACTGGAGAGTAGGAAATGTGAAGAATCTCCAGTCTGGCTGAAGAGTGGAAAATGTAAAGACGGTGATGGAAGTTAAATTGAGAAAGACATTCAAGCTTCTTATATTGCCAGGATGAGTGGGTATTTACTTTAGCACATGATTTGGAACATAACTTTGTGCAGAACAGTGACATAATAAACACTGCAATTTACTGTTTGCAAACAAACAAAATGGTCAACTTAAGTTCAAAAAAGCATTATTGAAGGCATGCTTGGTAGCTCAGAAATCAACAAGAAAGCTCAGAAGAAGGCTTGGGAACCAGGCAGTCGAAGAGGCTGATACTGCACAGGAACAGTCTGGTTAGAACCCCCAACCCCAGAAACTCCCCAGTGGGCACTGCTCAATTTGGACTCTGCTGCCTCCACTGCTCTGGACACTGGCTGTAGACTGACCGACTGCTACCAACACAGTGGATGTTAAGTTGTCTTTGCTTCTTTGCACCCATCATTCCAGGCTCAGAGTTCTAGATGGGCTGTCTGATTGGCTAAGCTTAGGTCATGTGCCCTTACCCTAGTTGCCAGGGTCCTAGAGAACAAATATGTGGCCTTCACTATGTCTGCAGTTGGTGTCTCTAAACAAGAAAGGGAATTCAGATATTAGGTGGTCAGAAAATAACCCAACAAATGCCTACCATAGAGTCATAAATGAATCCATGTTTGTGCAAGGTCGCTAAGGATGGACAGAATTTCCAATAGAAGAGTGCCAACTGTTTCTATAACATAAAGGAAATGGGAAAATACAAAAGAAAAGAGCCACGGGGTATTATAGTTGAGAGGTCATCCATGCCCTGGAATTTTTTAATGAATTTCATTTGCATATACAATGAGAGCGTATAAATGCATATTCAAACTATGCAACATATGCAAATATGCAGCTTTAATTATTTGCCATACAAATTTACATCTTGGGAATTTGGTATATCATTTGAGAAAGACTATTAACTCTTTCAAGCCAACACGGAACCAAGCATCTACTAATTTTAATGTGATTATGTCTGTACTTTGAATGAGAATACTAAGTTGAATAATAAATCCAGAAAGGGCTGTAAGAGTATATGTAACACCTTACTCTGCCTTCAGGCTATGCTACACAGAAGCACCCAAGAAGGAAACTCTTGTTTTAAAATATCCCCAAAAGCAGATCCCGCAATCTCCCTTAGCAATCATACAACCATTCTAGTGTAGTTAAACACACTTTCTGGCTATAAATTTGAACCTTAAAAGAGACAAGCAAAACTTTGTTAATATTTCATAATTTGAATAGAAAGTGAAGCTGATAGCTAGAGAAAACGAATATGTTCAAAAAATTTACAACATGAAACATCTCAGCAATTGCCAATATTTAAAGGTTAAGTCTGTCACGTCGGAAAGTGGCATAAAGTCTTCACCCTTTTCAAATAATTGGGCATCATACTGATGGATAAAATTGTGCATGTCAGTGATTCCCATGCTGATGTAGGGAAATTAACAGACACTATTTAAAGGAAGCTAGAGTTTTTGTGCATCAACATGTCATGCTGGGAATAATTATACAACTGTTTTGTTACCCTTAGCACTGTGCCATATATTATAATATTCACTGATTCTTCCAGAGTTTTGTTTGTTTTGCATAGTGCAGCAGTTCTGGAAAATATATATTTGTAAAACGGTTGATGCTAGTATACTTTATAAATGAAGACCAAAGCTCAGTAATACTGATAAACATTGTTCTTACTGCCAAGGGTGCATTTAGATATGGCCCTCACTCTATATTCATTAGCTTTAGCATCATCAACATGAAATTATAGGCTAATAGGTCTAGAAAGGACCTCAACAGGTCAACCAGTGTTTGCTACAGTCATGAGGTAAGCCGGCACTCAAGTCATCGATCCTCACGAGAATCATCATCAATAAATCCTTTAGTGCCCACTGTGTGTGTGTGTGTGTGTGTGTGTGTGTGTGTGTGTGTGTGTGTGTGTGTGGTTGTTCCAAGTGGTGAGCAAAGTCAGGAAGGGCCAGCTGGCTCAAGATCTTTTCAGTAATATTTGCTCAAGTAGCTTGTTATTATGTACATAGCATTTCATATTTGCAGAGAGATTTCCCAGCACTTGTTTATAATCCTCAGAACATTGGTGTAAGAAAGGGCAATCTCAGTTCTTCCACACACAAATGCACAACAATTAAGAGGCTTGAAGAGGCTTGTAAACTAGTAACTGAGTAGGGATTAGAATCTACAATCCTTGACCCTGAATTCTTTTCAAATCCACTACTTTTTTTAAAAATTGACCTTTTATTTTGGGTATTATCTTCATCTATTAGGTCCTGACAAATCTAACATGACCAGGGGACTGGATTGGAGAAGACTAAAGTGAGACTTCTCAATCTAAGGAATGTGTTTACCAAGCGACTTGATTACCAGAACATTCATATGGTCGGAGGGGCATGCACCACTTTGCACCATTGCTGGGCTAGTTCTCTCATGGCCTTGGGGTCTGGTGATCTGGCAATGGGAGTATGGAGGACACTGAGTTTCCTCCCCTTGAGATGAGAGCAGTATATATGTGAGTATATTTTGACAGGCTGGAGCTAGGAAAATATGATATGTCCACAATTTAAAAGAGAGAACATAGAGTAATAAATAAAGACCTTTCTGACTTCTGTCAGCACCGTTCATTAATACTGCAGGTTGGTTATGGTTACTGAGCCTGCACAGGTGCACTGTGGGGCTGAGGATGTTCGTGCATATTGCAATAATTATGACCAGGCAAACTGGCTGGAATGAGAACCGGATACTTCTTGTTCTTAAAACTTGCCTTAGATGTCCCTGTGGACCTGACAAATGGTTCAGGTGAAAGTCACCCCCTGCTAGGTTTCTGCAATTTTCCCAGCTTCGTGCAACTTTTCATCTTCTTGTTTCTTGTCATGAACATAGAAAAAGAGCCACCTAATACCTTTGGGATGGCATTTACAGTTTGGTGGCAAAGTGAAAGAGCTGAACAAGTCAGAGGAGGGCTGTCTTTCACAACAGGATCTCAGGATTTGTCAGCTGCATTGCCACCAGCTGACAAATAACTGCATGGGGTGATGGCTACCACAAAGGGAAGAGCTTTCGCTCTGAGGGAGATCCCTGGGCAGCACTGATTTAGCGCTGTGTCCACCGTGTGCACCAGGAGGTAACCAACACATGGGCAAAATCCTCAGGGCATCCTACCACTGGGGCAAGAGGTAAAAACTATAGTCACCAATTAGAAGCTTTAGGCTGGGAAAGTAAATTGAGTAATACCAATACGGGTAAGCAAATGATCTCAGGGATTTGACAGGGATTCATTGCTGTGCTTTGAGGCAACCGTTTTCGGCCATTGTAAATGAACTCAATATATTTGTAAATATGTGTAGCTGTGAAAAGAAAGATATAATGTGGATTTCATTGTCCCATCTATCATGTGGTACCTCGTGGGGGTCATGATTGAGCATTTCGATCTGGACATTGCAATCTCACAGCGTAAATGCTCAGCCTGTCACTCATTTCTGGGGTCATCAAACCAAGGAGAAATTGGCCCATGTGGACCAATGTCCATAATATTTTTTTGTATAATAAAGCAAATATTAAAGCATCTTTCTGACAAGACTATTAGAGACTCTCATTGGGTACCAGTGCACCCTTTTTGGAAGGGGCTATATTATTTAAAAATGTGTTTGGCACAAGTAATAGAAAACCTAATTAAGAGTGACTTACCCAAGTAGGTGTTTGCTTTTCTTATGTAATGTGAAGTCCTGTGGGGGCAGAGGACTGAGGCAGTGACTCGGGGACATCACGGAAACACAATCTGTTGCCTTCTCTCATCCTCAGCACACTGTATTTTGTCTTCCTGCTCATTGCTTTGTGATCGCAAGGTAGTGACTGCATCTTCGACCTCCCCTTGTGCCCATCTCCCCTCCACTCTTTCTTCCTCACACTTTTCTCTGCCTTCCTCTGCTGCTTTTAAGGGTTCATGTGATTACACTGAGCCCCTCTTGATAATTCCAGGAGAGTTGCCTTATCTTAAGGTCAGCTGATTAATAACCTTAATTCCATCTGCAAAGTCCCTTGATAGTTTCTAAATTAGAATTTGACTGAATCACCAGGGGATGGGAATATTGGGAGATCTCTTTAGAATTCTGCCTACCATGTTGAGCTCAGGGTCTGTACCATCCAAGACACAATGCTGTAACCAAATGATTGTAAAAAGCTGCACCACAATGTACTCAGATTATACAAAACCAAACAGAACAAAATGCTTACAGAGAAGCCCATTGTCACTAAGTGTGTATAAAACATACAAAAGCAAAATATACCAAGGAGCCCTGGATTCCATTAGTTATTTCTGATCTCACAGGACTTTTTAACTCACTGGTATAACACTGATTTTATTTTAACTATTGCCATGGAAAGAGAGAGCAAAATTATCCCGACGTCTTTTGTTATTTTGTGTTTCCTAAAATGGAATACAAATACCAGGTGGTATGTGAATTCATTTTAGGTATGGTGCTAAATATTTTTACTTTTGATAATTATGCATTTATTTTTATGTGTCATTTTATAAATAATATGGTTTAGAAAGATGCTAAGTTTGAGTTTCTCCGAAAACAGCAAAGAAAGTTCACTTGGAAAGGTATCACACACAGGAAGCACAAATGAGGGTTTGAGAGAGTAAAACAGAAGTCTAGGGAGCCCAATAGAAGCATGCATGATTGACCACTAACTTTTGACCCACAGCACCTTCTGAGGCACCTTATCACATGAGTATTAGGGGGTAAAAGGGGAGAGTATCTACCCACTGACATCTATACTCCACTGATCAATGATGGGCCCATGAGATGGGTTCCACAAACATGAGTGGTAGTCTGGCAGATGGTCTGAGGTGATATACCATCTCTAACTGTGCAAATCTGGTTGAGACCTACCTGAAACTACTTGCTACAGCAGTGGCTGTAGCAGGTCCTCCAAGAAGCAGACACAAAGATGGAATTGAATCTGCAATACAGTTATTAGGAGAAATGCCCATAAGAGAAAATGGAGAGGGAGCCAAGAGAGACCAAGAACCATCAAGGTCACATCAGGTCTGGTCCTGAGTGAAGGAGAGGGGAAGGGAAGGGAAGGGAAGGGAAGGGAAGGGAAGGGAAGGGAAGGGAAGGGAAGGGAAGGGAAGGGAAGGGAAGGGAAGGGAAGGGAAGGGAAGGGAAGGGAAGGGAAGGGAAGGGAAGGGAAGGGAAGGGAAGGGAAGGGAAGGGAAGGGAAGGGAAGGGAAGGGAAGGGAAGGGAAGGGAAGGGAAGGGAAGGGAAGGGAAGGGAGATGTGGCCAAATCTCTGACTGAGGTACAATACTAGGGAGAATTTGGCAAGGTTGTCTCTGGAATCCTCAAGCCCAGTCCCCACAAAGGTCAACTCAATCATGAATCCATGTATTGATCTCCCTCCTTTCTTGTTTCACCTTCCCAGACCCCCATTTCTGATTCCTGGGTTAACTTTCCAAGTGAACTCTCTGCCAAGCCTTTGCCTTGCCCTTTAGGGGGACCCATGCTTAGCCTCTTCCTGAACTAGATCATCTGTGAAATCGCACATGAAAAGAAATGCACAAGTATCAAAACTAAACATGTTCAACATAGTACCTGAAATTGACTCACTTACCAACCTGAGATGTGTGCCCTTCTTAGGAACGTCTCCCAGGAATGGGTCTGCCTTAATGTCAGCCATTGGCTGGGAGCAGCCTGTGGGAAGCTTGGCTCATTGCAAATGTGGCTGAGGATTTCAGAAGACAGCAGCTGGAATCCTCCATGAATGCACTCCCTGAAATCATGGCCACCACTGTATACGTGTAATCAAAATTATGAAGGCAGTAAATCCATGACTGAACTTTTGGAAGCCTGGCCCTGTCATAATTGCTGAGAAACACATTTACCACTTACTTTGTTTTAAGATGCTTGCCCTTAAATTTCTTTTTCTTTTGTATTTTTATTTATTTATTATATTTATTGGGATGACTACAAACAAGGTAACCCTCTTGTTCCACTGAGCGGAACAAGTAAGGTTGAAAAGAGCTCCTTACAAAGCTGCTCTAGACTTAGTGCAGTGTTTCTTTCCTTTTATTGCTCTTTCCCTTCTCACCTTCTACTGTTTCCCCCTCAAGGCTTTAGTGTTTCTACTCTTTGGCTTGCTAATTTAGCCTTCCATTCAGCAGAGAAGCTCTTTTGGGGTAAGCATGAATGAAGAAAAAAAATAAGTGCTTTATCTGAATAATAAGAGCTTCCTAAAGAGATAAGCATTCTGAACACTCTTCCTGTGAGGGTCTAATAACAGGTTTATTGAATATCTGTTTACTTAGTAACTTCTCCTTTGAGGCAGGTATGTTGCTATTCATTTAACACTAGAAAAACCCATTTTATTCATTCTCTTTCTCTTCTTTTGCAGTTAGTGAAGTGGCATCCCAGATCTGTCATTATAGCCTTTAATCCCAGTTAAAATAAAAACCAGAAGCGCAAAATAAGTCATAAAAATGGTTCTAAAACAAAGACATGGATGCTTTGTGTTTTCCTTACAGGAGATGCTGAATTAGAAAAAATATCGAATGATCTAGAAAGCCCCTGAATGTATGAGCATATTGTGAAAAACGTGTGTCTATTAATGCACCAGCCGGACAAATACTGAGAAGAATGGAAAATGGGTTTCAGCAGCCTCACTGCTTGGATGACGGGTAAAGGAGGCTTCATTTCCCCGTGTTTTGGACGCCATCCCAGAGCTATCACGTTATTGCTGCTTCTGGTTCCTTATGTGGACATGCAGAAGAGGTGGATATGATTTTTGTAACACGGTGCATTTTTAATCCCTTTCCTGTCACACCAAATAAATAACTCACCGTGAAATACTTTCAGGGGAAGACTCTAAAGTGCAGTAGGAAATGGAGCAATGTAAAAATTGTCAGATGTGAAAATTAGTAAACCAAGCCAGGGAGCACGGCTTAGTGGGCTGCCATAGTACCAGAAGCACAGGCGCCGTTTCATGGAAGGTGTATCCCCATGCTTGGTTGTCTCTTAAACTGTGAACCCATGAATCCTCTGAGCGCAAGTGGCCAGAAGCAAACGTTATAACAAACTCACCTTTCCCGGCCCCAAAGGACTGTCTGCTCTCAGCAAAGCCCAGGGTTATAGATGTGCTCCTGCTCTAGCTCACATCTCCTCCCTGATAACAGGACTCTGTTTGCCGTTTTGGATAGCAAGACATGAATCCTAGATAGTTAAAGACATTTGTCCAAGGTTACCCTGCGGGGCTCATCAAAAATAATAGGCCAGGAGTAGGACTCAAGCCTCCGGCCTTTTGTTTCAAGATTTCAGTGTTTCAATCTCCTTCTCTGGCATTGCTTATGCATGGAATTCACACACACACCAAGATTTCTCGAATCCCTATATTTAAGGGCGCTTATTTGTAGCCCAGCTATTGACGTGCCCCCACTAAAGCTACTTCAGCAAAGAATGGAAACAAGGGGAGAATTTAAGGCCTATTGAAAGCTGACTAGAAGCGCGTAAAGGTGAAAGTGTGCGGCTGGAAGGCTTAGCTGCCTGTTCAGTTCTTTTATTCAACAACTCGAGCAGCCCGTTGTGAGCTGCTTTAGCACTATTAACACATCTGGAGCCAGTGGTCATACATTTGGGACTTTTACGAATGTAAAGTAGCTTTGTAGGCAAACTTGTGTTAGAAAGAAATGCTTCTGAAGAACAAAGGCTAACTTTATAGAGTAAACCCCCTTTCCCTGCCCCAATTCCATTGGGCTTTTGATTGAGCGTGTGTTACACCTATATACGTATTTGGAGTAATAAATAAAAAATTGTTCTGGATTGTGTTTGCTTTCAAAGTAGCCTTTTGGATCTCTGATCAGATCCAAAAATCAAGCAAACTAACAAAATAGCTGACAGTGCATGTGGACTCTATTGATAGTCTCCAAATGCTCCTCCAGCCCCACACCCCTCCCTGCTCCACACCCCAAGAGGCTGACCCATGGGGCCTGCATTAGTGGGCTCCCAGGCCTTTTGTTACTGGTTGGCTTCAGCCAGTGGAAGGCATTGGTAGGAGATCAGTGAGTAAGAGCAGGAGGTCAGGTATTTATTATATATATCTGGTTTCATCTTCATCATCATCATCATCAGCAGCAGCAGCAGCAGCTCTTTTAATCCTTTGCTGCTCCAGATTTCTAGAAGCAAATTCCAGAATAAGAGTCCATCCTGCTTATCAGGCCACAGTTTTGGGGAAGGCTGGGTTCCTATATTACAGGCCTGGCTTCTGACAGAGAGCCCTCTCTCTAAATAAATTCCCTCCTAGTTCTGGTAATGACACCCAAAGGGCCAAGGCTAAATCAAGAGAGAAGCCTAAGGCCAGAAGGAAGGCAGGATCAAAATGGAAAAAGAGCAATAAAGCGAAAGAGTGAAGCGGAAAGCGTCTCCTGTTTGCTTTATTGCTCCTCTGTGCATGGTGCATTGGTGGACTTTTGTGAATAAAAGTCGGGGGTGCAGCATCTTTCATGCAAACCCACCCTTCCTTCCCTTTACCTGGCCTCTCCACCCTCCTCACTTCTCTTGCAAGGGTAATAAAGGTCAAGGGCAAGGATATTTATTGGACCAAAATGGCTATGGTTGCAGTTTTTCCTGAATGGAGCAGAAGGATTTAAAGTCCATCTATGAGGATAGACTCTTACTCTGGAATTTACTTTCAAAAATCTGGAGCTAAAAAAGATTAAAGGAGATAAGGAAGCCCAATGTACAGATGCTGTCCCTCACTCCTTCTCAATGATGGCCTTGTTTTTCTGATTGCCTTCACAGTACCGCCCAGTGTGAAGACACGGAGAGTGAGACATAGGCATTGTTTGTTTCTAAATCTGCCCTAGCCAAGTAGAAGCAGCCCTTCAGTCACTGAGGTTCCTGCTGAGGTTCAGGGCCAAAGCCAGGGCAGATTGCGGTAGAAGACTCCCTGTCTAAAGAGGAGGTGTCTCTGGTGAGCAAAATATCATCATGGTTGCATAACAATTCAGTGGAATTTGCAATATCCACAGTCAGTCTCAGCAGGTTTCTGACTAAAATACAGTATAGAAGCCCTAAGAGTTCAACCATTTCCTCAGCCAGGATTAGAGATTTGTTTGCCAGAGACAACACTCTAAACACTAGATCTCGATGGCTGTTCCCACCCTCCTAACATCGGAGAAGGCTGGAGTTTCTTTCAGTTGAGCACAGGTTCTGTCTGATTGGGTGAAAGAAGCTCTGTCTCCAGGCATCCCTTCCTTAAGGTATCAGGGTATTGACACTGAAATACACCACCTTCATTTATGTCATGCCAACCTTCCGGCAAGCCCAAGGCACATCAGGATTGTTGCCTCATTTATGTTCTTTTCTGCAAAGCCCACAAAGCAGCACACACCTGGCCAGGGGTGTAAGGCTTCAACTTACACCTTATAATAGTACATGCCATGGATACAGAGTAATTGCCGACCTCCAGCCTGACCCCGCTTAGCTGCTGATATCTGATGGGATTGGAGCAGAAGGTGACATGGGGATGGGCTTAATTAAAGGAATGGTTTTATTCAATCTGTGCTCATCCTTTCCCCCTTCTCCCAGTAATGCTCACACATGCCAAGAAAATCACATTGAGGATGAGATTATGACCTAGTGATCTCATTCGGGATGTGACATTATCTCATTTCAACAGCCTGGGAGGGGCAATGTCATTTTCAGCTCTGGGAGAAATTTAACCAGTGACAGAGCAAAATTTAGCCTAGACTTTTCACTTTCCTGTTGATCTCCAAAGCAAGGGGTCCCCAGCCAGCTGTGTCAGGGAATACAAACACTTTCCTAATCTCTAATAAACAGCTTGCTGGCAACCAAGACTTCCCCCAGCTCCTTCTTTCCACAGGTTAGTGAAATATACATGTGTCCTAGAAGTGAGACATATACATTCAGGGAAGGAGAAAATTATATAGTGTTCTCATACCAGTATCTTTGCTTCCCTTCCCTACCAAACAAGGAAAGGATTTCTGCCTTCTTCACAAAACTGTAGAGATTTCAACCTCTTAAACCTATTACTCAATATTAAAAGGATTTGCTTACCGAAAAGCCTTCTTAAAAACACCTTCTCAGCTTTCTGTTAGGATCTATGTTTGGTCACTTTCATTCATCTGCTCAAGGCTGGCTGCCTGGATTAATTTTCTGGGCTGAATACATTTCCTTGCATTACCAACATATGTGACAAATAACTAATCGGACTCATCAAAATGCATTAGAATGCAATGTTCCAGTTACTAAGGACATTTGAAATTCAGCAGGTTGTCTTCCTACTCTTACTGCCAGAGATAGTAAAGAATTATGAAACAGTAGAGATGGTGATAGAGCCCACTTTGTGTCCAGAATTCGTATCAGCCTCTTTGCTATCCCTGCTCCAGCCATCCAAGAAAACTTGGACTTGCATCTGTTTGTTTTGAACTTCTTAAAACATTTTTCAAATTAAAATTTGAAATATAACCAGAATAATTTCTAAGAAGCATAGCAGAGCCCAGACTATAAATCACCCAAAACAGCGTTAAGAGGATATACTAAATATACTTAACACTGTTCAAAGTATCCTAAATATATCATTCCTTTTCCAGGACCATTTCCATATTCCACTTTTCAACATAGACCTTCTAAATCAAATGATAGTTGGGCCATGTGAGTGATAACTCTAAATGAGACACAAAAGATATGTTGCAAAGAATGTGGTATAAGTACCATTGTTTAATTGGGTGTAATGGACATCTTTTAAGAATCTCCCAAAATTTCCAAGAAGGAACTGGAAAATAGATTTATAAGTGTCTCTTTGAAAGGAAAAAAAGTGATTTGTACAACTTTATTTTAAATTATGTATTAGAAAGTGTATTAAATACAAAGAAATTGTGGAGTCAGAATTCCAAGAATATTAAACATGATATTTCTGCTAGGATCTGCTTTTGGTCACTTTCATTCATCTGGTCATGGCTGGTGGCCTGGGTTCATTTTCTGGGCTAAATATATTTCTTTGCATTAGCAACATATGTGACAACTAACTAATTGGACTCATCGAAAGGCATGAGAATGCCATGTTCTATGTGCAATGTTGCTATACAGAGAAAACGACATTAAAACATTTTTACCAACGTACTAGTGAAAGACTTGTAATTTCTTCTTCATCATAGTTTTATCTTCTTTTTTCTCTCATGTTTTCATCTTGTTTCCTTTTGGGGGTTTCATACCCATATGTTTTCGCCATTACATACCTGGGGGTCTTTTCTAAGGGAAATCAAGAGATTGCTGAGAATTTAAGGGCCGCAGAGGCCCTTAAACATTGGCTGACGTTCTTCTTAAACATGGGCTCACTGTTTTTCTTTCTGTGCCTTTTATTTATCCATAAAAGGAAAATTGAGAGTGATTTGCCTCCTTGGATGATTGTGGAAGAACGCATATCTCATAAAAATACTATTGAGCACTTCCAATAGAATACGTAAGACTAATGTGGCTAGACATTCATCTGGTTGCACAGAGAGGCTGCAGATGCAGATGTTCATTATCACACCATGCAAGCTCGTTATGATGCCTCTCCAGTGCTCTTGGGGAGACGTGTTCTCCTTCCATGAGCAATCGTCGTGTGCCTGAGGCATTTTGGTCAGCTTAGCCAGAGAGCATTGCAGGAGACTGTGCAGCCTGGAGTTTCCACATGTAAGTTTTGCTTTCCCACTGCCTAGGTTCAAGCCCTTGATCTACTACTGTTTAGCTTTATGCCTTGGTGAAATTAATTGGTCTTCTAAAGTCTCAGTTTCCATATCTTCAAGGATAATTATAAGGGATAAATGCAGTGGTGCCTGTAAACCACTCAACACAGTGCCTGGCAAATAGTACATACTCATATGTGTTATGATTACTAAGAAAGGCAGCCAGAGAGTTTGGGGGATTTAGGAAGAGGAGAGCTCACAAAGGAGTAAAGAGATGTCACACACATCCCATCTCAGCTACCTGCAAGCTTATTGGGGAAAAGCATAGATAGTCAATGTATGGAAATCACTCTAGGGTTTGTGTGGGCAGAGAGTAGTTTCCAGTTCTGTTTGTTTGTTTTTAAATCTTCACCTTAGGATATGTTTTTATTGATTTTTCAGAGAGAGAAGAAGGGAAAGGGAGGGAGAGAAACTATTTGTTTCCAATAAGCACCCCGACTGGGGATTGACCAAGGATCGAACCACAACCTCAGTATGTTCCCTAACCAAGATTGGAACACTTGACTCTTTGATGTATGGGACTAAGCTCCAACAAACAGCCACAACGGTCTGGAATTTTAGTTCTTGATTAAACTCCTGGCCTGGGCAGCATGGCTCAGTGGTTGAGCACTGACCTAAGATCCAGGAGATTGAGGTTTGATTCCTGGTCAGGGCACATGCCCGGGATGCAGGCTCAATCTCCAGCACAGGGTGTGCAGGAGGCAGCAGATCAATGACTCTCTCATTATTAATGTTTTCTCTCTCTCTCCCTCTCCCTTCCTCTCTCTGAAATCAATAAAAATATATTTAAAAAAACAACTTCTCCATTGTCTTATTCAGGGATTTAGTAGGTTAAGAACATTGGCCACATCTTGCATACACCTAAATTGAATTTGGATTAGCCAAGGCTAATGTTGGGTTAGGTCAAATTTCTTATTGTGTGGGGTCAGGTTTTAGAAGTTCTTAAAAGGAGAAATTCCCTTTAGCAAAAATTCATTAAAGATTGCTTCAACTTGTATGCTTTCCATGAGAAAACTAACTTTATATACGTTGTTAGAATTTTTTAAAATTTTTCTTTATGATATAACTTATGCTTTTTAGAAGAGACAGAAAAATCTCCCACTGGAAATGGCTTTCAGTCCACTTGCAAACTACTTGAGGGCTGACACATGTCTTACTTTCTCTGTATGTCTGTGCCTAAGTTTGAGTTGAAACTCAACAAATTTTGACACAATTGAACCAAATTGGATATCATAACTTGAAGATGTTTGCTGTTGTTATTACTGTTTTGAGGTTCCCTTGATGGGGCAAAATAGGCTTGTGATATGGCTGTGATCCCCCTGTCTCTTTGTCACCTTTATGCAGGGGATAGAGTCTCCTAACCAAAGAATGCGACTGATAAGATTTTAAAACACCCTCTGATAATCCAGAGCTGCACAAGCAAAACTTAGCTTCCCACAGATTTAACCATAGTCCACACTTTTTCTTAATCTATAAAGGGTTTTAAATTTATCAGAATTGAGGTACATCAGAATTTTTGGTGGCCACATAGAATTTGCAAAAGTCCCCCAAGTTATTGCCTATTATCTCTTCCACCCACAACCTCCCAAACACACACCAGTTGGAAACAACTGCTCCAAATTAACATCTTTATCTTAAGTATGAAAGCTGACTTCTTTGTCAAAAACCCTGCCCCTGCATGTAGGAAGTGCGAGACCATCTTTAGTTTTGTTGAGGAAACATCAGTATCCAAAGTCTCTATTGTCCCAAAAACACTTGATGAAAGAAAAAAAAGTAAATTGAATTCTGAGGATAGGATGAAAGACAGGCCAACAGAGGATAGAATAGACAACGATATATAAATAGAATTAATATGTCATTTTGCCAGAAATGGTTTAAGACTGTAGGATAGAGAATTCTGCATGTGTAGAGAATATAGGGAAGACCGAGTGTTGGATTTAAAAAGTAAGACCCAGTTACTGCTCATGGCTACCACTTCCTCCTCTCACCATTCTACTCCCAGGAAGGGACACTATCCTTCATCAAGAACATAGTTGAAGCCCAAGAATTACCACTGGGGCAGTGTCCTGGAGAAAGGAGCTCCAAAGGGATGAATGAAACGGCTCATACTAGCCTTCCCTCCTCTTCTGGCAGACTTTTCACCTCCAGGACTTAGGCTGACTTAGGTAAAACTCAGGCTGGATATGCTTTCTTCTTAGACGGCTCTCAGGCTTGGAGGGCAAAGCAAACCAGAGCAGTGACAGGGGAAAGAAAAGATGACAGTTGCTCATTGAGGATGTAACTTTAAGGAAGAAGGTCAATAGGGGGCCATGGTGGTTTCCACGACAAGCCAGAAAGCAGACAGGAAATCGGGCAGAAATCAAAACAGGACCAAACAAGGAACCCAAGGCTGGTGTCCATGTGCCCTGTAGAGCCCCTGCTCATGGCTAAGCAATGTCCAGTCTTCACTACTACCCACAAGGAGTGCCCCTGACACGTGCTTAAGAAGGTAAAGCCAAAGCAGTAGGAGGCTGAATAGGGACATGGCTCCAGCAGAGGTGAGGAAAACCCACGCCCTGCTTGATAAAGACGGGCAAACTCTATTGGAGCCAGAGGATTCAGGTTGAGAAAGCAGTTTTGATCTGAAGAGAAACCTATAGCAAGAAGAATGTTTAACTAGTTCTTATGAGAGTGAGTTGGGGGGACAGGGGAAAAAACAAAACAAAACATCAACTTGGAGTAAGGAATGAAATTAGGGAAACAAGAAAAGACAAAGTTTCAAGATGGAAAACTACCTGACAACAATATTAGCCTCTAATATTTATTGAGCACAGTTATATGCCAGGCACTGTTCAGTCCTTAGAACAAGGGTCAGCAAACTTTTTCTGGAAAGGGCCACGCAGCCTTGCAGGTCACACAGTCTATGTCACAGCTGCACAGCTCTGCCTTTGTCTTAGAAAAGCAGCCCTAGACAATGTGTAAACAACCTGGCATGGCTGGATTTGGCCCAGGGTGGGCCGGGTTTGATCCACAGGTGTAGTTTGCCAACTCCTGCAATGAGCTAGGTGGTTACTATCTATATACACCACAGACATGAAGACTGAGGCTTGGATGGACTGAGAGAGATGGAGGGGTCCAGTTCCCCCTTGCCAGGAACACCACACAAAAAGGTAAGCGTGAGCTCACCTGGAAGAGACCTGGGGCATGTCGGGCAAACTGAGCAACATGGCATGGTGCACAGGTCAGCAGCGTGCACCTGGCACCCTCCAGACATGCCTCGCATTATGACTAAAAAAAGAAAAACAAAAACTGTCTCATTAAATAGACTTCATGAGTGCTATATTTGAGGAATGTGTTGGGGCTAAAAATATTGGGGGAGAAAGAGCAGAGCCTGTTGAATATCTTGGTTACTTTCTCTGGGGGAGCATTCTTTCAATTCTTTGCCCCTCCCAATGCTGGCAAGACAGACCCACCCAGGGGGAGAGATGGCCGGCTGGTGCTGGGAACGCACTGTCTTCAGAGCCAGAGAGCCCCGCCGTCAGCTCCTGCTGGCCTGCTAACGAGTGTACCATCTTGGGCAGTGGACAGATGGGTCCCTGCCTCTTAAGAGCTTAAAATCTAGAACAGAAGGCATGCAACAGATTTCACAGTATCATGGATCTTCCTGAAGTGGTTTTGCTATTGTATTTTCCAGACTAACATATTGGCTCATATGTGCACTGTCGAAGTCTTGTGTTTGACACTCCGGGAAGGTTCCAGTCTTCTGCTGCACCACTTAGGGTATTTACAGCTCTGGTGCTGATAAAATAAATATCACCGTGACAGACAGAGGGCCTGTATTTAAATTGCCAAAACACTGCAAACCTTCACGAACAGAAAAAGAAAATGTGGGAGAAAGCTATTTTTTACAGCTGAGGAAATTCACAGACATGGTCTGGGATCCAGACGGACCCCCGCTCACGACCACCGTTAGCCCCCGCACCATATTTGCCTTCAGAACAAAACAGGAAGTAAGTTGCAAACCAAGACAGGGCAGGAGACCTGCTGATGAGTAGAAGCCACAGCTTAAAGACAAATGCATGTCAACCATACCCCTCAGGAGACCTGCTGATTCTCCTGAGACGTCTGCTCTGTGAGGGGGAGGCAAGCACCGAAGACCAGCAGCGGGTGAGCAGGGGCAATGCCTCATCCGCACCAGAGCTAAGTAAGGGCTTTTCTCCACGACAAAAAGGAGCCACCACTGAAGCTTATTCAAGTGTCTTTTAATTAAACTTCTCTGACCTGAGCCTTCAGTGATACTTCTGTTATCCCTGAGGGGTATGGTTGACATGCATTTGTCTTTAAGCCGTGGCTTCTACTCATGTGATTTGTTGTGTAGACCCTACGATCCCACAGAGTAGCCACTAGTCACATGTGGATATTTAAATTTAAGTTAATCAAAATTAAATAAAATTAAAACTTTATTTCTTCAGTGGCACAAGCCACATTTCATTAAAAAAAAAAATGTTTTCATTGATTTTTTTAGAGAGAAAGAAGAAGGGGAAGGGAGAAGGAGAAATATCAGTGAAAGAGAACCATGGATTGTCTGCCTCCCACACACCCACTATTGGGGATCAAGTCCAAAACCGAGGAATTCCTGGTGCCCTGACCAGGAATCAAGCTGGCGACCTTTCGGTGCATGGGACGACACTCAACCAACTGAGCCACACTGGCCTGGGTTATACTGGCCACATTTCAAATATTCAAAGGCCACATGTGGTTAATGGCTAGTGTATTGGACAGTGCAGATATAGAGCATCCCTATCACTGCAGAAAGTCCTTAGATGGTACTGTCACCGAAGAGTGGCCGCTGTAGAGAATCTGAGCAGGCATGCGCCCAAGGCCTCCTGAGCACCTACCTGCCAGGACTGTGAGTGATGTGTCAGGACACTCGTTTCGATGGAGCTGATGAAAATGCATTCATGTCTGCATTGCTCTTTCTGGGATGTAATAGCTGGCTCAGTTTAAATTTTACATATGAATCGGGTAAAATGTGCATGAAAAAGAGACAGGAAGAAAATATAGCAAAATATGAAGCATGATTGTTTAGAGTGATGAGAGTGTGGACTATCATTTTGTTTCTGGCTATTGGTAGTGGACTGCGCAGCCAGAGCGTTTTTGTCTGCACCCCCACAAAAGACGACACAGGAGACATTGCTTGAATTTCTGGAACCGATCAGGCCTGCAGCTATCCACTCCAGCTGGATTTTCTCCTTACGTTAGCCGGTTCAGCTGATCTGAGCTGGGTTTTTGTTGCTACCAAACAAATAATGACTAACCTTGCTGCTCCTATGAATTTCTATATCTTCTACAATGTGCATGTGTTTCTCCTAAAAGTGGGAAAAAAGTAACTTTTGAAAAGTGTATGTGATAAACAGTGTCCTATTTGTATATCCTTCATGTGTTGATGCTCATGAGCCCTTACAAAGCAGTTTATCCAAATAAACTAGAAGTGATTTCCAAAAATTCACAAGGAACACATAAATATGCCAAAATAGCTCTGTTTATTAAAAGAAAATTTGAGACAACTGTTATTGCCGAACTGTTTGGAGTCCTGGCAGAAACACTCCCCAAAATGATGATTGGACCATCTTCAGTAACTCTGATTGTCAGACTTGGTTGTGAAATACAGAGTAGCATCTCAATCGACCAATGAAACCTAAATTAGCACAATTGATTATTAGAAAGCTTTCTCATTCGCTACTCTGGCTAGTTCCAAGGATACTAAATCACAATTTTCCATTTTAACAAATGAGCCTATTTGCAAGTCCTCTAATACACAAAGGTATGGCTGCTCAGGCGCTGCTAGCAGACTTGGCTCTAAGCACAGGCTAGAGCAAACTACCCCAGCGTGACATTTTAGTAGGTGATATTACTGGAAAGACCGAATTACCCCTTTCAGATCCTTTTTCCCTCTGAATTGACTGGCTGGCCCTGGAGTCACATACTTATTTACATGTCTCACCTCTCTGCAGCTCCATTGAGCATCAAATGATAGTGTCTCCTTGACGGTCATTGTTGAGAGACACCTAGTGAAAAGCTGAAAGAAAATGGCTCATTGCTGAGGCTACACAGAGTGGATTCTGTTTGGGCCATTCCTTGGTGTTTTTTTGACTCTTTTAAAAGTCCTCTTGACTGGGCCTTTAAACACAATAATCCTTCCTTGAAGTCCCACATTCCACAGTTTGCTTAGAGGTGACTCCAGTGCCGGATAATATTGGTTGAAACATGTGGCCTCCTGGACTCCCTTCCTCCAAAGGGATTTGTCACTGACTTGCTGTAGCAACTGCTCCTGTGGCATTGCTCTTCCCTGGGGGAAGGCTGACCTGCCAGACAGGGCCATCTCAGGGCAGCCCATCTGCAGCTGTGCCGAAGGACGCGCATGACATTAACGCAAGGGTGCTCTCGGTCACGGCTACCTACGCAGCAGCCTCTCTTCCTACTATTGTTATTCTGCGGATTTTCCCTTTTGGTTTCCAGAACTACAGCTTCTCTTCTTGCCTCCCCCAAACTGCTCCCTTTTCCTGGCAGCTTTTCATTTTGTGTCTGAGGCTCCCCACGTGGCTTGCCATGCTCCAGGGTCTGTGACTGGTATAAGCCTGGGATTCCTCCAGCGTCCTCTCATATTAACGATACTGCTGTGATTAGGGCGCACCTTTTCCGAAGGGTCTTCATATTTGCTCTCTCGTTGGAGCCTCCTACCCTCTCTGAACTAGTTAGGGTGGGATTTTCATCTGTATTTTAGAGGGTGGTTTGGTTTTTTTTACCTGTTTTTCCTACTTGATATCTCATAGGACTTCCTCATAGTTTTTCACTTGGCTTTTGGCTCCGAGGCTTACTGTGAATGAGCGTTCCAGGGAGAAACGGTTGCAATGCTCCACAGCCGTAGGAAGGATGGCAAATAGTAGTTTATCAACATCCCTCCTCACCCAAAAAAGCTTCTTAATGGTCGATAGCTGAGCACTCTTGCACAATTGCTTTGAGGAAGGTAAAAACGTGTCCCTCTCATTCTGATTTCTACTAGGAAAAAGTCATGCAGCCTGAATATTATTACAACTAATTATAATATAAACAACGTAATTATAATATTTACCATGGTACTACTGTGAGCCAGGCACTGTGCTAAATTCTTCACATAGAGTGCATCATGCCATTCCATTGATAACCCTCTGAAGATTTATTAAGGAAAATAAAGACTAAAGTAACAATATTAAAGACTGTGCGAGAAGCAAGTTTGCACCCTGACTGAGAGCATAGAATTTGGAACTAGAGTCTAGGTTCAAATCCCAGCCCTCCCACTTATTAGCTCTGTTACTTTGGGCATGTGATGACTTCTCTGTACCTCAATTTTATCATCTGTAAAATGAGCTAATAATACTACCTACCTCCAGGATTGTTGTGAAAATGAATTAGTTAACATATTTATATATGTTAAGTGCTTTATATCACTTAGAACAGTGCTTGGCCCAAAGTAAATGCTATACGAATGTTGCTATGATAACTATACAGCTGTGTGACACTTAATAAGTTAATTAACCTCTCTGTGCCCTTATTTCTTAGTGTCTTCATTTTTCAAATAGTGGTAATAATATTGCCTACCTAATAGGGTTGTTCTGAATGTGAAGGGGTACTCTTAAGCTATTGATGTCTGACACATTGTAAATGCTCAATAAATGTTAGCTGTTGTTGTCTTAGGTCCCAACTTGATGCATTTGGTCACAAAGAACCCATACTCCATGAGCAAAGCTCTGGGTGCCAGGCTGCTGGTAACTGTATTTTAATTGCTGGCTTCATTGGATTTTAGATACAGTTGCACCCAAACTCAAAATTAGAAAAAGTGGACAAAACCATTTATCAAAATGACTTGTGACTGAAAGAGATGAAAACAACCCAGAAGATGATTACTGTCCATTTAAATCAAATTCTATTGCTTCCTCTTCATGAGGCGGCTTAATGAGCATAGCTTATCATCTGGGTTAAAAGCTCCTTCTTGTAAGGAAGGCAGTCCCCAAGGTTGCTGCGGCCTACCTGAGGCCGGTGGACCGGCAGCATGGGGGCAGTCGGGGACTTTGAGAACTTAGGTACGAAACGAAAGCACAGATGCCCGCCTCAGCCTCCGCTCAGACGACCGAGCTGTGGGAGAGAAATATGGGTGCTGAGAATGGAGGGGAGTATGAACACACGCAGGACTCTAAGCTGCTCCTGGGCTCAGAGGACCAGCATGGGTTGGGAGAGGCCACTGCGTGTGGGCCACTGACCCACAGCGGCAAGCCTCGGAGCCCAGGGAGCAGGTGTCTGGCGCCTGTCGGGCCTGGAGCCGCTTTCTACCTCGGCTGGCATTTAGAGGCAGAGCGGCAGTGCGCATCCCTGCCAAGGATGGCGAGCCTGGGGTTTATTCAGCCTGTCCCCACCTACTTGTGCCATGTGAAAATTTGCTCTCCCGCCCACCCAATTAAGAAAACAGGATACAGAAAAACCGGGGGAAGGATTATTATTCTACGGTGGTTGGTTTTGGTCACAACGTTTATTTCACAGCAGAATTCTGGATCACCACCTTCCTGGTAAACAAAACAAAACCAAAACACAGCTCAGCACAAATCCCTTTGCCTCCAAAGCTCCGTGAGTCAGAAATCCTCACTGACGACCACCTGCGAAGTCTCCGGAGTGACCTCTGGCTGGTCAGAAATCCAACCCTGCGACAGCAGCAACGGAGGAAATTAGTCTGTCCTCCTTCCTGAGACCTGAGTGAAGGACACGAGTCAGATGCAGCGACTTGCTCTTCTCTGGGTAAAGCCGCATCAAAACACTCCTGGAAATGCCCGGCTTGACGCTTGGCGGAGTTTGCTGTGAGCTCAGACTCCAGAATGGAGAGGTACTCGCGGGCCTTTCAAGACTCCTGCGTGGAATTTCATCACTGGAATTCTCCAGGTCATTTCCCGTGAAAGCCATCACCCTAACGACTGCGCACCATTCACACTCCGCAAGCTGCCCTCCCACCCGGGGCTGTGAGCAGCACCTCTCACACTCTCAGACTCTCCGTGGTGACAAATCTGTTGGAGGAGAAGAGGTGTTATTTTTCTTGAAATAGAATTTGCCCCCCTGGAGATACGCGTGCCAGTAGCCTGTGTGGATCCCACTACTGGAACAAAATTCCCATTAACAAAGACTCCATGGGACACACTGGGGAGACCCAAATGTGTCCCCTAAGCCAAGGTTTAGATGAGCCCTCCGTTTTGTTTTGTTTTTACCCTGCTTTGCAAGTTCCATGGGCCTTTTTATTGCTACCAGGAAAGCACATAGGAAACACTCTGGCAGAGGCACTTCCTAAAAAGATCGTGGAATCACAGTGCAGCACAATATCTAAACACACGGCAAAGCTCTTCCATAATTTAGACTTAACACGAGCACAGAAGTCACCTCTGTCCAAAAGCTGTGCACATGTGAGCACCGTGGCGCCGCATGGCTTCCTGGTGGATGTAGCCCAGGCTGCAGCGCTTGGCATTCACCTGTCAGACACGTAATTTGCTTAACACCAGTTTTTATTGATACAGTGAAATATATAGCTTATGCATTAACAGAAACATTAATAAGTTGGGCTCTGAAGGGCTGAGCAAATGAAGCCAAGGCTTCTGCCCCAGACATGCTGAGTGAGCTGGGTTCCCAAAGCTCCCACCTGGCAGGCCCTCGCCCATTTGTTTTCTCAATCACGTAGGAAAGAGTGACTGGGGATTTGGTGCTGGTGGTTGAGCTTCTCCAACCCATTTAACATTCAGGAGTAACTGTGGCTTACTAGAGGCAGGAGCAAGTGCTGCCAGAGCTGGTATCTTGAGCTGTGGTTTCCAAGTTGCTTGGATCCAAACCCTCACCAGTATCCACTGTCCCCAATTGGTGTGCTGAGTGACCAGTGGTGGTGTTTGTCCACAGATGAGACCGTGTGATAGAAGCACTGGGACAAGTCCTCACTGTGGTTGAAAATATCCCATGCTTTAAAATTCTGTGTCAGTTAATGTGGTTGCAAGGAGGAAATCACTTTGTGATTTTTGCAAGTCTTAATGGAGAAAAAATTAAAAGAAGCAAAGAGAGCTTCAAATGGATCTACAATGAAAGCATGTTTTAAAGCCTCCAGTAAGTAATTTTTATCCCACTTCTTATAAAATTATTCAGGAGACTGAGCTCCTTGAGAGCAAGAGGGGTAGCCACCCTCCCCGAGGTTTTTACCACATGAGGATGCCAGCTGCCTGGTCTGCGTTCATGATCTGTTTGCTGTGCGAGGAATCTGTGCTTTAAAACTATAATGTTGGAAAGTCCTAAGCACTGAGATCTTTTATAACCAATATTTAAGGCCTCTCAATGCCTCGTCTCGTTGGCAACCTGTTCAAGTTACTGAATAAACCTGGACTTGCTAAAGCACTTTGTTGAAATAGATCCCTGACCCTTTTTTCTGAGCTCCTTGAGGCCATATGTGTTGAAATTCAGGATTTTTTAGTTTTTAGGAAGAGAATAAATGTGGCGAATATGCCATCTATTATCTAACACTCCAGGGACATCTGGAGCTCCCTACAATCAAACATTCATATTTCTCAGAATGCATGGGAATCGCCCCACTTGGAAGGGTTAGTATAAACAAGGGCTTTCACTCGCCTCGTGCCAGTTCAAGTCAGGTCTCCTGCCAAATAAGTTATGCAAAACTTTTGTTGATCACAGCTCTTTGGATTCTGGAACTATGAACAAAGAATCGTGGACCTGTATTCTATATGGAATCTGTCTTCACCTCCAAAAGCAAGACTGTCAAAATTAGGAATGTTTTACTGTGCTAGTTTTTGCTTATTTCCCACTATTGAAATAGTTTAAAGTACAAAGTAAATCAAAGCCTCTTTCATATATAACCTCCTTGAAGGAGTTAATTGGCACTTTAGGAAGTTATATTTTAAGCTGCTTTCTTGCATCTGCAAATAGGTTAAACCAAATTGCTATTTTCCAATGCAGAACAACCCTTTCATTCACTCACTCACTCACTCACTCATTCATTCATTCAAGCAAACATTTATTTAACACTTAATATGTGCAAAACACCATGCTGGGGTCTGAATAATCTCTGAATGGTGTGGAAGTTGTAGGGACTAAAAACACTAGAAGGCATGGATTTCAGCTATTGAGCATAATATTCATGAAGAAGCAATCCTTATGATGGTGCTACTTTGAATCGGGGCAGCTCACATAATTGACACACAAACTGAGGACCTGGCCGTTTGAGCTCCCCATACGTCACGAGCTGGAAGATGCTTCGACTTGCAGCCGCAGTCAGGGAGCAGTGATATTACCGAGGGATAACATTTGCTATTCTAAAGAAGGCAAGAGGGAAAGGGACACTTAGACAAATGTCACCTTCACATAGAGGCTCAGCGCTGGAGGAGTTCATGCCAGAATACACCCGAAGCTGCTATTTGGGGACAGAAAGGGATGACAAACAGTGAAAAAACAATGCTTCTCTCTAATGCCTGGGACCCCTTAAAAGGGCTGCTCAGTAGCCAGAGACTTTGGGTGATTGTCTTTGAGAGGATATGTCCTTTCAGCCCTTCATTCTTACCTAATCTTTGCCTACAGTATATTGTAGCTAATATTTGTCTTCTTGAAAATTCACTGAGAGAGAGATTATTTCCCCTGAGGTTAAAAAAAAAAAAGGCAGTGAAATAAAGATTTTAGAGGTATTAGGTAGGCCAAAGAAGGCTCTAGAAAGTACGGAAGTACAGTGGGAAGACATAAGAAAAGGTTACTGGACAAGAAGAAATAAGACATTGGCCTTCTGTGGACATGTGCACCAACATATAAATGAAACACACCCATCTCTGGCCATGCTGCAGAAACCTGCCCGGTTCTTTCAGGGACGCTTGGGTCGCAGACGGTATTACAGGATGGGGGATTACAACGCGGCTTATTCCCAGGCCACGGATGCTTCATGAAAGAGAGCAGATGAGGCTACAGCAGCCTCCCACGGCTGCCATGTGGTGGGCTGGCTCGATCAAGAACTCTTTGTTCTTCCTTTCAGTGGCCACTACAGTTGCTCTGTGTTTTATTTTCAATTAAATTTCCACTAATCCTAAACTACAGAAAAACATAGCTGTTGGCGCTCCCCTGTCCCTTCCAAAAGCAATAGAGTCTGCAGAGAAACTTTTTATGGTACAAGCCCCGCCTTGTACACGCTATAAAAGATGCATATGCCACCCGTAGGCCCACAAGTGCTTTCAGAAAGGTGCTTCATGGGCCCCTGGCCCCTGGGCTTCCAAGGAGGCCTGTGAATAGTGCCTCTTGTTAGGGTGGTTGCTATAGTGAGCTCTTGTTTTTAATTCAATTGCACAGTAAATAATACTTTATACACGGTGGGGGGGAAATGGTCACTTTAAATTGCCTATTCTTCATGTGGCATTTTTAGCCTTTGAGTAATGAAACAGAGCACCTGCCTCCTCAGCTTACTTGGATTTCAACCCTTTCCCTCCTTGCAAGGTATTGAGGTTTAGCGCATTCTGAATACTTCTATCAATGTGCAAATCAGCGATTAGCACTTTTTAGAATATCATTTGAAACTAACACTTCCCTTGTTTGTTTGGAATGAGATCTAGATGGGAAGATGGATTTAAACTCGCCAACACAAGCTCTGAGCTCTGCATTCCCTGACACTGAAGAGATGTGTAGTCACATTTAAGGGACTTTGGGGAGAAAATTGTAACACCAAGAAACAGAAAATGTGGTCTAGGTAAGCGTCTATATCTCATGATAAATAGTTGACAGCTCTGGGAATATCTGATTGTTCTGGAAAACATAGAAAATTGGGAATGGACTGAAAGAAATCAAAGGGGGCTAGAAAAGAGGCACCCCTCCTGCTAATACACAGCTGAGGGTCAGGAATGATACACTTCTGGGAAATAAAAATAAAAGGAGCATAGAGGTTAATAAAATGGGGACATATTCCTCTCCCCAGACACAGTGAGGTGAAAATTACTTATCACCTGCTGGAGCGGATGTGAGAACGGGCCAGTGACCAAGTGTGTGGCAGGGAGTGTTTCGCAAGGAATAAGCTCCGCTCCGAGAAGCCCTGCAACAGGCTTCCTCCAGCTTCCCAGCCAGGCAGTGTCTGCGGCTCTGTCTCCTCATTAGAGGACAACATCTGTTTCTTACTATAATTAGCTCACAGTTCAATAGTTAGCTCCAGTCTCTTACACCTGTACCACACACAACGTGGAAATTACAGAAGCACATGTTGTTTTTTTCTTAAATCACCTCCACTTACACACGTTGTTAAGCATCTAATAGAAAACAACGATACAGTCCCTAGCCCCCTTCCTCCTCTGAACGCTTTTTAAAAGCAAGTGGGCAAGGTCTTTGTTTTTATGGGCCCCAGTTCCCATTTCCAATCTCACCTCTATGCTCCACAGCCTCCCTGAATTAAAGACGGTCCCCAGCGCTGTCAACCAACCCACCATGCATCAGGCCATAAAACCTTATTTTCAGCCACCTGCAGGATGATGGAGGGAAGAGGAAACTGAACTGAGAGAGGGGTGGGGGGAGAGCTCCAGCTGGCTGTTGAAGATGGTTTCAACAGAATTCTTTGGAGGGTGAAAGGGTGCAGAGTCTCGGGTCATTTCCTGCCAGGTCTGTGCTGCATGGGGGGAGAATCCATAATCACACTGTCTCACAGTTCCATTAGTGTCAAAGCTCATTAGGAGCCCAATCCACTCAGCAGCAGTGGGCACACAAAAGAACCAGCCAAAGTCTGCCGAGTGCAGTGTCGTCCATTCCAATTTGGGGGCGGATGGGAAGGAAGGATTGTAAAATTCCCGGCTGGGTAATTAGAGTCAGCAGGGAAGTAGAGAGGCCCAAGCAGGCCTCTCATTTCTCTCCTGGCTGTTTTAGAATATTGGCAGGGGCTGCTTTCTTCCAAGGGTGAGTCCATGTGCCTGTGTCATAATTCGCAAAGACAAATGATCATCAATGTGCACCCTGCTCCTGGAGCAAGCCGAGGAGGCAGACTGTGGTTACCACTGTTATTAGTGTCCAGGTAGGGCAAGGAGAGAAAGATGGCAGAGCTGGTTGCCTTGGGCGCAATTAACAGAAGAAGCTTAGGTAATTGACTAGCTGACTTCTAGTAAGTTAATAGGAACAGGTTCACTTTCCCTATGCATTGGGTAAAGAAACTTAGGGCCCTGGCTGGTGTGGCTCAGATGGTTGGGCATTGTCCTGTGCACTAAGAGGTTGTCGGTTCAATTCCCGGTCAGGGCACATGCCAGGGTTGCAGGCTCCATCCCTAGTAGGGGGTGTGCAGGGGACAGCTGATCCACATATCGTTCTCACATTGATGTTTCTCTCCCTCCCTCTCCCTTCCTCTCTCTCTAAAAATCGGGAAGGGAAGGGAAGGGAAGGGAAGGGAAGGGAAGGGAAGGGAAGGGAAGGGAAGGGAAGGGAAGGGAAGGGAAGGGAAGGGAAGGGAAGGGAAGGGAAGGGAAGGGAAGGGAAGGGAAGGGAAGGGAAGGGAAGGGAAGGGAAGGGAAGGGAAGGGAAGGATTTTTTAAATTTTTGTAATTGAGGTGTGATCTATGTGTGAAAAAATTGACCCATCCTAAAAGTACAGTTTTATGAGTTTTGATAGATGTATCCCTTTCTGTCATTAGCACTACAATGATGTTCAGAATATTTCCACCCACCCAAACAAGTTCCCCCTTTGCCGCTCTGCAGTCAGCCCCATTCTCTACTCTCCTTCCCAAACCCCAAAAACTGCTGATCTGGATATCAGTTATTATGATTTTGCCGTTTCTCAACTTTTATATAAATGAATTCATACATAGCTTTTCGAGGTCTTCCTCTTTCAGATTCTTCTCTGAGTATAAAACTAAACACATCATGGTATCAAACAGAAGTGCACAAAGCGGGGAGAGAGAGTTAAATCTGCAGCACTTTATCAGGGCTTCATTGAGAAAAGTTTCTGAAGACCCTGGGGAACAGATGACTGTACACTGATTAGAGAGCACAGAGGTGAAGACCAATACAAAAGTCAGAGCACAGAATGGTCCAGGCCTGTACTCCGAGGGGCTACCATTTCCATACCAAATTGGCTGGGCTTATGTATCTAAACACAACGTCACACTGCCCTGCTTTGCTGAGTTTGACTCTTCAAGAGTCAAACTGTGGTCTTTGGGCTTCATAGAGCAACAAGGTAAAAGACTAAACCTGTCGCCGTGAGGGCTCCTGAGTTGCTGTGTTTGGGAGAATGAAGCCAGCCAGCTATCCTATTGCTCTGTTGGTAAAAACTGCCTTTTGCCAACAGAAATCATTTCTTTCATTCTCAGAGAGACTAGAAAATTACAGAAATAAGGAAGCGGTTTAAACCATTTTTTAAGCCAGGGCTTTATTTTCAAGAACACCTAAACCATAATGATTCTGATTGCATTCTATTTTCCTAGCTCCTTTGTTAAGGGCCTGACCCGAACGTTGCTATTATGCATTTTGGGATTTCTGGAGCCCAGCTTTACCCTGAGGGAAAATAAGGAAACAAATAAGCTTTAAAAGAAATTTTTTTTGACCTAACCCTACATCCTAAGGTCGCCACTGAAATACATCATATTTAAAATCTGTAAGGTCTCGAGGTCAACCTCACAGGAAAGTCAGGAAAGCTAGAAGCTGTGAAGGACATAGATCTGCTGAATATATTAAGCTCGCATGTGTGTGCGCGTGTGTTTTCTCATCCTCTACGGGAAATTTATACCAACCCATACAGATGTACTCTTTTCTGTTTATTATTCCCAATTGTGTAATGGAGGTTAATGTCGTGCAAAGGAAAAAAAATCTCTGGAGTTTGACAGCGCTCCACCTATTTCATTTTCAGGCAAAGCGAAGAGAAGGAAAACCTGTTCTTCAGCCAGCGTCTCTCACTCTCTAATTCTACCCAGACTGGATCGTCTTAAATCTGATTTGGGATTCGAACAGTATTTGGATTAGCTCATTAGTGGGGCACCGTCCTGACAAGCCACTAATCTGGGGCACTGGTGCACAGAGCCACAACAGTATTACACTGAAAATGAGAGATCCAATGAGATTAGACAGATCCCGGTGCACATGGTCTACAGGTACTTTGTGCGGCCCGCCGTGAGCTCAGGGATGCAGGAGGCGGGCAGCCAGAAGCGCTGGACTCGGTTGAGCTGGGCCACAGCCGCCCTCAGAAGGCAGCAAGCAAATGCCGGTTCTAAGCAGGTTCCCTGGAATGTCAACCAATTGCCCACATTAAAGTGGAATAATAAGAAAAGGTAATCCTTTGGGGGCGGGTGTCAGTGGAAGGGGTGTGAGCAGAGATGAAGTTTTAAGGTAAAACTCTGATGGCGTGTCATGTCTCGATATGGGAAGCAGAACAAGGGACAGGGAAGGACCAGTTGGCACTTGGAGCCAGCAACCTGGTAAATTCTAAAGTTACTTGCCCAGTACTGGCTGTCCACTGATGTTTTCCCTCAGTTTAAATGATTTTGTTTATTCCCCTTACTGGTGACTTTGGTTGTTTTCAAGCTAAACGGAACATGCTGGTCCCTTTTGCTTAGAATGGGGCTGTCGCTAAGATGAGAAAACGTTGGATTGATTGCGACGATACATGACTTATGACGCCCAGATGTGGCCATGGGGCAGCGCACAGCACATAGTGTAAGGGGGTTTTGTGCCTCTCCCATCCGTTTCCCTCCTCCCTCACTCGCAGAGGAAAACAAAAGTTTCCGTGGCATTTTCTGGCTTCTAAGTAGAAAATCAAGCCATTAACAGAGACTGGGAGTTGGCCCCCTGGGACGCAATTCCTTTTTCATATTGTGCTGCTGTGCCACCTTGTGGTGACTTTTAGGACTCCCTGAAAGACCTGCTTGTTAATAAAGCTGCCCCCAATTTAGTATCTGTGCTAAAGCCTGGGGGGGGGGGGGGGGGGGGGGAATCAGTGTTAATCTGCTCTGTGCATCATCTTTCAAATGACTGTGTGCAAGACAGAGGCAAATGTATTTTCAGCACGTCATAATAACCTACGAAGTGAAGCACATGCCTTCTTTTGTATTCTCCCTTGCCAGGGCAGTGAAAAACCCATTTGGGCTTGCAAGTCATGAATGATCATTTAAGTACTTAGACCTGGATACATGACAGAATTGATTCCACTTTCTTAGTTTACCTCTTCAAAGGTATTTAGGAGGAAAGTGTATTTAGAGATTTAAAGAAGAGAGTCAGCCAGCTACGAATAGGTGACCCATTTTAATGGCACACCGCTGTTTTAAGCATCTTAATCAAAGGGGGAGGAGAACCTTAGGCACATTAGAACAAATCAAGAATTCTGGTCCCAACCCAGAAGGACAAAGAGGAGACACAGACAAATTCCTGGTGTTATAGAAATGTAAGAACTTTCTAAGGCTGAGGAAAAGATTCCCAGGGAGAGAGAGAGAGAGAAAAAAAAAAAAAAAAAATCCCTGAGAAATGTATCTTCAAAAACACATTTTAACTTTTCCTGCCAGAAAACAAAAGGCACAGCCCAAAATAGTTGTCGGAATCTCAAAACGCAGAGTTCTCAGAATCCCTGGGGGATGACATCGACCACCGTGATAAGTGTTACTCTTGTGAGACAAGCATGGCTGGATCTGTGGGGCTTCAAGCATTCAATGCAGAAAGAAAAAAGCTGAAACAACTGGACTACCCCCCAAGTCTTGGCGACATGGGGGTAATTGTTCATGATTTAAGAGATTATGTGTTCTAAACATCACTGTTTACTAGGATGCAGGAGACAAAAGAAAGAGAGGTTTTTAGGTTTTTCCTTTTCAACAAAATCCATCGTAGATATTTTTCCCCTTTTCTTCCTGAAATTCATCAAAACCTTCCCCTGTCATTCAACTTTAGTTAAGCAGTAATCTGTTATTTCGCTTAAACACACACTAAAAAAGGTGATGTTGATTAATCAAAGGAGAAGAAGCAGACATGCTTTGGAAACTAAAGCCCTGTTAGAGCTTCAAAAGGAACGTCAACTGGCCATCGGGAACTCTGTTGCCAGGGAGATGGTTACCAGGCACAGGGCTTGCGTGGCAGCCCCGGGTAGCTTGTCTGATACCCTTTGGAGTGAGTGATGTCATGAATGAAGGGTTTTCAAATATTTAATTTTTTCTCTGTGTCTTGGAAAGAAGGGGCGGTGTTGGTATGACTGCTTTTCAAAGGCAAAATTAGGAAAGGACGCGAGGAAGGGCGGGAGATGGGAGAACATGATCAGGTATTCATGCTGAAAACGGGGAGTGTCGGGAGGCATGGACCATGAAGTGAGCCCCGAGACAACACAACCCGGGAATCGCTGAAGTGGGTCTGGAGTCAGTAGCAAGACTGACCCACAAGGACGATGAAGCCAACGTGACGTGACTTCTACTCACCGTACCTTATTGAGAGCAACCATGTGCCAGCCATTCTGCCCCCTCCTTACATAGTCCATTCTATCAATTCCCACACTCACCCAGTGCAAGGCCTTATTATCACCATTTAACATGCAAGAATACCAAGCATCAGAACGATTAGGGAACTTGCCAAATGCTAATGCCCTCTATTTTTTTTTTTTTTTTTTGGTCTGATTTCAAACTTGTTTTTCTCCAAATGTCTTTCTCCAGGGTTCTCTCATAGGACTTAAAATTGCTAAGATTTAATAGCAAAAATTTACACAGCACTGGCTCTGTGCAATAAAACATTTTTGGATGGAGTGTGTGTGTGTGTGTTTCAATGTAATTGCAGACACTAGTCTTGCCTTTAGTGACGCTTAGAACCTGGCAGAAAAAAAATAAGCAGATGCAAAAATAATTTTTAAAAATTATCTGAAAAACTGAGGAGTGAAGAAATATTGAGGGTAGGTGCCGAACGGGAAACTTACTCAAACTAGACTATTCGAGGCAGAGTCTTGATGGATTTCAGGTAGTTGGAAACAGAAAAAGGGAATCTTTCCTGGTCGGGGACATGGGGTGGAAAGCAGATATAACCAAAGGGATGATTGAATTCACTTGGGTGGGTGAAAGGAATCCAGCAAAGGCTGGCTACCTAAGCTGTCCTAGGAGGGAGGGCAGACCGCAGGGAGTAATTAAAGGGACCGTTTTATGAAAGCGGGGATGAGTGATTTGAACTGGTGAGATAAATTGGGCATTTGCCAGTGTGAGTTTGTGTGTGTGTATATGTGTGCAATGGTGAGCCTGGGCTGGAGGTAAGGAGGTGGCAGAATGAATGGTGAGAAAGACAGGGGGAAAATCAACTGATAATGAGTTTAGCCTTCTGCGTTATTTCTTTCAGAAGCAGTTCAGATTAATATGTGATCCACGTATTCTGTTGCAGAAGCTTCTGTCCTTTAACTAAGAAAGGAAAACAAAAACTGTAGCATATTTGCATTTTATTATTAATACATGAGAAAAAAATTTCTCCCTGTAAGTATTTGGGGGTATCACAAATAGGAAATATATATATTTATGTATTTATAATTTATATATTTATACATATAATTGTATATATATTTTTTTAAAATTCTTTTTACAATCCAGTAGGAAGCACATGTCATTCAGAGCCATGCAAGCCCTTTGCCTGCAGAGCACAGGCACCAATGGGGCTGCTGGGACTTTGCAGAGGCTGTGGGGCTGCAGCTGCAGGGGACAGACGTGAAAGCACCAGGTCAAGAGGCCCCTTTAGGAAAAGGTGAGGCAGTGAATTATTTTTATAGCCTGGAAATGACATATCTCATTCATTCAGTGAGTTATGTACCGTCTGGATTGAGTTCATGGACCTATGAGTCATGCAACATGGCCCTTTCTTTATCTTTGGGGACAGCAGGAGGGTAGAAGGTTAAGCCATGATAAGAGAGAGGGGGGAGGGGAGGGATGGGCTGATCGATGCTTCAGGGCCTCACTGAGCAGGTCTGGGTCTTGGTGGAGTACATCCCATGTGATGGTTGAGGAGCCAGGCCCGCTTCCTCTCTGGTACAAAAGCATGCAGCCAATGGCTAAAACCCTGAATGAGGCTCATTCCAAAAGGGAAACTATTTCCTCCCCTGCAATTTGACTATTCTTTCATCTGAGGAAGGTGTATGTATGTGTGTGTGTGTGTGTGTGTGTGTGTGTGCCCGCACATTGAAATTACTTTTCTACTTTTATTCAAACTGCTTCAAATTAGAGAAGTAATTTACCAGCCACCATGTGATGCCTGCCTCACAGATAACTATCTGTTGCCCATCTTGCCGTATAAACCTACCATCTAGGAGGAAAAGGCAATAGCTTATATGCAAATATTCCCCTGCTCTGCTTTGGTATCTTTGTCAAAAATCAAACCACCCTGCCTTCAGTCCCATTTAAATAATAACATCACTTGCCTCCAACCAGTAGAATACACGGTCCCAGCTGATTGATGCTTTTCCATTATTTTATAATGTGTTTTTTTTTTCTCAGCCAGGGATTGTTCTCCTGAATGTCAAGGAGGAAATATTTCCCAAATTGTGTGCTCTGATTGGCTGGCTTGGGCCTGATCAGATAGCGAGGTGGGGAGCAGGAGAGGGCCATGATTTGTCACACTGGTGCTCCAGTTCTGAGTAAAGAGGTGCTTTGTAATGTCAGCCTGCCTAATCTCTAGGCCACAATCAAATTAACCTCCCTCTTCTCCCCAATCTTCTCCCTTCGTCTCTCCCCCCCTCATCCCCTCCCTCTGTCTCTCTGTCTCTCTTTCTTTCTGTCTCTCTTTCATGCACACACCCTACCTCTTCAGATCTATCACTGACAGAACAGTTATTAAACAAAATCTCAGCCTAGGGAATTAATAATGTCAAGGATTTATTTCTTTATCGAATGTTGTGGCCTGAAGGAAGAGTGCTTTGTGCTTGCAGAAAGAAGGAAGTACATTAATCACCCGAGGGAAAACATGAGTTTGTGATTTTAATACTTGTCAAATGAGTAACACAGAGAATGAGATAGAGATCTCCGGAAGTGTTTGCAAACACCAAGAGGTTAAAACCTGGTTTTTTAAGGATTCAGGGTCCTATGGGGGCTAAAGAGGTCTCCAGGGGGAGGTGGGGAGGTGAGATGGAGTGTGAGGGTGTTGATCGCACTGACGGGTGGCGACCAGCTCAGCCACAGATTGGAAAGGAAGGGCCTGGAAGTGTCATCAGTCGATCTTTAAATCTGAGAGCCTGGTGGTTCGGCTCCCTTTG
The DNA here is from genome assembly GCF_054644295.1 of Miniopterus natalensis. NCBI lineage: Eukaryota > Metazoa > Chordata > Mammalia > Chiroptera > Miniopteridae > Miniopterus > Miniopterus natalensis. The sequence continues at coordinate 21,053,139 of NC_142088.1, forward strand.
CAGTCAGTCAGTGGAGCGGGCGGTGAGGTGTGGGGGGGTGAAGGGAGGCAGGGGAGGGAGAAGAGCTGCAGATGGGAGTTATAGGATGTTCAGCCACATCACGAGCTGTGTAATTCTTAGAGCTCACTGTGTGCTTGCACTCGCTACAGTGAGGGGTATGAAGCTGGGCAGGAAATAGCCTCTCTTTCTTCCTCTTGACCCTATTTACTGGGATGCTTGGGACTTGTCACTCCCTTTGATATGGGAGGAAAAGGAAGTCAAGAGGCTCATGGGAGAACAAAAGTCAATGCATCTTGGTAAGAAGTACGGGGCAGCCTGCTCTGTAGTTATCAGCATTGCCAACTTAAATTGTCAATTTGAGCAAAGCCATGATCATCATCACAGACAAAGAGGGTCTTCATCTAGTGCCTGCATTTCCTATTCCGAATTTCTGATTATTTTATGAAATGTGCTGTCCTAGAAGTTGTCTTCCTGGTGGTTAGGTTACAATTACAAATCAGAGCCACTTGTTCACTGCTGCTCCCATTACCATCACATTGAATGTCTGTGGGTGCCACTCAGGTTGATGCCTGAGAAGCTGTGCAGCCTGGAAGTGCAGAGGAGTTAACGTCTGCGGGGTTACTCTTAACCAAGGGGGATGGGAGCCTGCAGGTAAATGCCCTAGTCTCCATCCTTTGATAGATAATCCTAGGAGGCATTCTTTATACTTCCCAGAAGTCCCAGCCAAATGGATGCCCCCCCACCCCCCGCATTACCTATAGTGGCAAACTTGCTAATGTATTTTTTAAAAAATTTTAATTCTCACCTGAGGATTGATTGATTTTAGTGAGAGGGGAAGGGAGGGAGAAAGAGAGAGAGAGAGAGAGAAACATCAATCAGTTGCTTCCTGTACACATCCCAACTTGGGATTGAACATACAACCTAGGTATGTGTCCTGACTGGGAATCGAACTTACGACGTTTATGGTGTATGAGACAATACTCCAACCAACTGAACCACACGGCAGCGCCCTAGTGCCTCTTTATATTGGCTTTTCCTTGGTCCCTGTTTCACTCTCCCTGCTTCTTTGCTCCTACTTCTGCGATTATCTCCCAAATAAACTACCTTTATCTAAGTCCTTGTCTTGGGCTCTGCTTTTAAGGGAAAACAAACTCAGATAGCACCTAATGAGCTAAGTCTTTCTTCTTTCTTTCTTTCTTTCTTTCTTTCTTTCTTTCTTTCTTTCTTTCTTTCTTTCTTTCTTTCTTTCTTTCTTTCTTTCTTTCTTTCTCTCTCTCTCTCTCTCTCTCTCTCTCTCTCTCTCTCTCTCTCTCTCTCTCTCTCTCTCTTATTTCTTCTTTCTTCCCTCACCTGAGGATATGTTTTTATTGATTTTTAGAGAAAGAGAAACACCTCGTATGTGCCCCAACCAGGGGTTGAATCAGGCAACCTAGGTATGTGCCCTGACTGGGAATCGAACCCTCAACCCTGTGGTATAAGGAACAACACTCCAACCAACTGAGCCACCTGGCCATGGCCAAAGCATATATCTTTAGAGCACTCATAAGTTGGTAAATCCTTCACCAAAGCTTCTTTCTCAAATTGAAGATGCTAGCTGCCAAAGACGGTGATTGTTTCACCACCTCAATCCAAGGCATGGGGAGTAGGAGGAAGCCAGCGGTGGAGGTGGCGCAGTAGCCATCCAACATCCAGGGCATGTGAGAGTCTGCAAATTCCTCAAGTATCATGGGAGGAGAGCTAATTTAGGAATGTTTTGTTAACCCTCCCATGTCCGGGCTGGCATCACAAAGTGAGAATGAATTTATTCAACCACTCATTCATCAAGGATTTGGTGAAAATCTATCATATGCTCAAGCACTATGCTAGAGTATAAGGATACAATGGTGAGTAAAATAGATGGCTTTTGTCTGGTGGAGCTTAGTGTCTATGGGAAAGACACATTTATCAATTAATCATACACATAGATGTATACCTATAACCTGTGATAAATGAAGGGAGCTGTAACAGGGGTCAGACCTCTATTGGTGAGCTTAGGAAGGCTTTCTCAGAGAAGTGATGTCTCTGAGGGATGGGGAAGAACTTTGGGGGAAGTGTGGGTGCTGGGGAGAAGAAAAAGCTTCCAGAAGGAAGAGCATACATGAAGTCTTCACACTGAGAGGGGGTGCCCTGGCTGGTATGGCTCAGTTGGTTGAGGGCCCTCCCATGAACTGAGAGGTCTCCAGTTGGATTCCTGGTCAGGGCACATGCCCAGGTTGTGGGCTTGATCCCCAGTAGGGGGTGTGCAGGGGGCAGCTGATTGATGTTTCTCCTCTCTCCCTTTCCCTTCCTCCCTCTCTCTAAAATCAGTAAAAACATATTTTGGGGAAAAATAAAAACCAATTAGGAGGGGGTGGAGGAATCAATTGTTGAAGGAAGAGGAAGCCACTGTGGATGAAAAACAGAGTTAGAGGGGTTGAAAGTGTTGGTTGAGACTAGAGAGGCAACCAAAGGCCAGATCATGCAAACATGTTTGTGTTTATCTAAAGAGCAGCAGGAATCAACTGAAAGTCGGGTGTAAATTTTTTTCTTTAATTATATCAGTAATAAATGAATACACTCTTATTTTTAAAACATTCAAATGATATATGTAAGTCAAAAGTTTGCCTTTATCTGTTTCCACAGCCAACTATGTTCACAGATGTTACCTTCTGTGTCAAAAGAAACTAGACTTGATGATAGAGCAAATCACAGTGGTCTGACACTGTGTCAATGCTATAGGTTAAAAATCAGAAGACATATTTAGTAACCTTACTTGTGCTAATTCACAGAGGGCTAAAGAGCCAATTTTGCTAAAATAAAATTTATTTGAAAATATTTAGTTTATCTTTCTATCTTTCTTTAAACATTTCTATCTTTTATTTGTTTTATAATGTGCATACAATTTAAAGATAAAACTAGACCTATATTGGGGGTGCTTGCTCTATCTTTTTTACTCATAAGATCTATAAATAAAAATCTTGGAGATCACTGTAACAGTGGTTAAGGGCATGATTTCTGATACTGGTTTGCTTGGGTTCAAATCTTGTCTCATCATGTACAAACCAGGTGTTCTTGGCAGTTTACTCAATCTCATTGTCTCTCACTTCTTAAGTAGGGAGGATAATAGTACTTACTTCAAAGGGTTACTGTGAGAATTGGATTAAGTAAGACCTGCAAAGCACTTAGAATAGTGCCCAACACATTGCAAGCACTCAATAAAGGTGATGAATTACCATTAACGTTGTTAGTATTGCTTGTAGCCAATCACTTCACTGAACTTCATTTTTGGGTCTAACAGTTTGTAACTTAATTCTTTGGATTTTGTTAGTCAAAAAATCATTTCCTGGCAAATCATGATAATCCTAATATTTATTCCTTATTTGTCTTATTTTATTGCCTTGGTATTAACTTTCACACTGAAACAGTAACAATGAGAGCCTTTAATAGAGATGCCACCACCATTTCACCATTAAGTATGATGCTTGCTATAGATCTAGAACACTTCTTTTATCAAGCTAAAGAGGGTTCCTTCTATTCTTAGGTTGCTAAAAGGTGTAATTTTGTATTGTGGAGAGAAGGTATTATTACTCAGTAAGCAAAACAAAAAGCTGAATTTATTACTTAAGTAAGAGTATACTGGTTAGCCACAATCTCCCTGAGCAAAGCAGACTGCTGCTCTGAGATGGGGTTGGGATCAGGGATTGTTTGGGGATTATGTTGGTGAAAGAGACAGTAGTGGCTGACATCAAACTTAAATGCTTGTTTTGGGGAAGCAAAACTTGTTGATTGGTTAGGTTTCAGAACTGTAACTGGAGTGACTCAACTACTAATTGGTTGATCCTCAAAAGCATGAGACTGTCACTGATTGGTTGATGCTCAGATGTGGGATCAGTGAAGTGGGTGGCTATTCATTAATAAGATTGTGGTGAGTTGTCATCAATTGATCAAATATCAGGTAGGATATGGTATCTGGAAAATATGGAAGAAAAAAAAAGATGGTTGTCCTGGCAGGTGGTTGTCTTTAGAGACGTGTAGATAAACATTAGCAGGATGGCACAGATTGGGGAGACTCCTTGTCCTGGGAGGTGGACCTGGGATTGGAGGTCCAGTGAAGCAGAGAGTCCACACAGTCTGTACAGTATGGAAAAAAAAACCACAATGGGTGGTTTTACAGGTTGACCTGGCAAGCCATTGTCTTTATGGATATGCAATCAATAGTAATAAAGCACAGCAGAAGGGAAACAAAAGGCAAGTACTATTTAGATATCTAACTAGGTCAGCATACTGAGAAGAAAAGTTTTCAGCGGGAATTCAGGTGTCAAGATTCGGAGCAGGGGAAGTTATCAAGACAAAAGTAGAATTCAAGCTCTAGAAAGTCTAGGGTACCAGACAGGGTATCCAGGCCAGGGACCAGGCCTTTGAGCACAAGAAGCACATCTAGTTAGCAAAATGGGGTCACAACATGATCTCAAAAGAATGCAGAAATGTTTTATTAGTGCCAACACCCAAGGACAAACCAAACCAGTAGCAAGAGTAAAGATGCAAAGATCTCTGAGTGTTAAAACCAGAGTTTCAGGGTCAGGGATGAGCCTTTCAGCCAGACAGGTGGTTCTACCTGCATCAGGGGAAAACAGAATTTACACAGAGGTTCAAATGAAGAGCCCTTAATGGAGGGACCATTTTGCATAGGTGTGGGAAGAATTAAGGGGCAATTAAAGGAGGGTGAGGCACCCACAGACTAGGGGTGAGGCACACCTAGGACTGAAGGGCCAAGGAGAGGAAATAGTGATGTAAGACCTAAGAGCTGGGGCCCAGGAGAAAGGTTTCCCTGGTGTGTATTTTTAGTTCTGGGGGGACACAGCTACTCCAAGAGACTGAGCATTAAAGCTGAGAGGGAGTGAGAGAAGAGCTACCCTGACCTGGCTCTTCCCCCATCTCTGACCTCCTGTCAGGGCTTCCTCTAAGCAGAAACCAATAGGCTAGGAGCCTGGGTGGTCCCATCCACCACCAGGAGCACAAGGGTGGACAGAGAGTAGTGGAGAATGAATGGATGATGGTAATGAACAGAAAATAATGACCACCATACTCTCCAAGTGGCAAGGAGGGGTCCAGTCAGTGGTGTTTCTGAAATGTTTTTTGGGATTTAGGCACATTGCATAGGCTCCCAGTGAAGAATACATGGGCCTCTGGTTCCCATATACACTTGTGCTGGGTTGTCAGGGTAGCCTTCTTGAAGCTTCTATGACATGGAGAAATGATGGGGTGTCAAAATCACAATGGCATCTCCATGTTTTTGTCACTGTTGTCAAATGATGATACCAGGAGGAGGCAAGAAAGTGAGTGAACTGGTATGTTTTGTGATAGATTCTAAGGCAGAGAAGCCCAGCAAGCCTGAAACGAGTGGAGCCTCATTAAGAGACATTGCAAGCGCAGGAGTCTGCCCTTTTATGCATAGCCAGCCTGCGCCTCTGCTCAGACCATAGCCAGCGTTTTGTGAGTTAATGGTGTGTGACGCAGAGAAGGAGCTGTGAAGGGAGCAAATCTCTCTTTAAAGCGAACATTTTATAGAAATCCCATTTTCTCTGGGGCTCAAAGCCAGACCAAGTTAGTGGATTAAGCTCTGAGGTTTCACTATGAGGATGGATTTCAGGTCAACACCAGCCTACAAATCTACGTGGGGGATGGGGAGAGAACCCAAGTGAAACTAACTGGTGGTATCTAGAATATTCCCCCAGAACATATTCTAGCCTCAGAGGCTGCATCACAGAACCACACTGAATTAACATGGGAGGCAGTGAGGGAGAGAGAAGAGAAAGGTACTATCAAGATGATGCTAACATTCGCCACAAAATCTGTTGAATTTTTAACCTGGGGCGATTGCCTGGTGCCAGTGTGGAAGAGGGCAGCCTTAATTGCTTTGTGCCAGTCAAATGCATTTTCTGTCAGTTCTAGAGAAACTTCCATAATTGTTTCTGTCACATGGGGATGATCTTTCCCTCCAAGTCACTTCAAATGAGGCAAGTAGCAGGTGTTCCTTGCTCTCGCTGCACCGGTTTCAAGCACCCTCAGCCTCCAACACAACCAGCTGCCGCAGTCCATATGCACCCACATTTGCACTTTCTGATGAGCATGTATTGTGGATAATGCCTGGAGTGTCTTGAAATTGGTGGGATTCGAGTTAAAACTGTAGAACAGGCCTGGCATCACTGAAATGGCATCCTGACATGGGGATTACATATTTCCTTTGTTTCATTCTCGCCCTTAGCAGAGATGCTGTTTCTGAGGCTGACAATGGGGAAATGGTATCAGGAACTACAATTCTCTTATTACTAGTTCAAAGGTGTAATGAACGGTTTTGAGCTGTCTTTTTAGTTAACTGTGCTCCCATTTTCTGTCTGGGACCTACAACCCCCCAGCCTTATAGGTATAGATGTTAGAGGAAAGTCTCCAGATTGTTTTTTTCTGATATGGTCAGGGTCAGGGTTGGGACTGTGGAGGTCTTTTTAAGTTATTATTTCTCTTGTGGGTGTTCATAGTTGAGATAGTGGGCATTTGTGGGGGTTTTTCATATGCCTCCTACTTTGGAGCTTGGAAGCCACATGTATATGACTAGAAGAGTAACTCACAGATAGGAAATTCGAATGCTCTCTGTTTTCTATGCTGCTGTTCAGCTGAGCCGTGCCTGAGCTTGAATAAAATGCCTCATATTATTCACCCAGTAGCAAAAGCTGGTGAGAATCGTTTGATGTTCTTTCAGGGCCTGGGAAAAACTAAGTGATTTTCCTGCAGGGTCTGGATTTCCATCTCTTTTAGATATTATTATTCCCACGACAATATGCTTACTTATTCCATCGCAAATATTTATTGAGTGCTGGGCTAGAGCTGAAGCAGGAAGGTCAATTGGGAGGTTATTGCATTAGTCCAAGGAAAAGATAATGGTAGTTTGGACTAGGATGGTGACAGTGGAGATAGGGAAGACTGAATGTGCATTTAAGATGCATTTCAGAGGTGCAATTGACAGGATGAGCTATATGCCAGGCATTGGGCTTGGCCCTGAGGCTGCGGTGAAAAATAATACAAATAAGATTCCTGCTCTCGTGGAGGTTATACTGCAATGAAGAAAGACAATAAATACATACATTTTAAATGTATATAGATTGTGATGATCTCTAGGAAAGAAATAAACACAGTCATGTAGTAAAGAATAATTGGGGTGGGGGAGGGAGTAGGTAGCTACTTGAATTGAATCGTCATGAAGTAGCCCTCCATGAGGGCGAGATTTGAAGGTTGAGTGGGAGCCAGATAGGCAAGGAGCTGGGGAAGCACAATCCAGGCAGATGGAAGAAACTGCATGATGGTTGTGAGGCAGGGTGAATTTGGCACATCCTAGGAATTGTCAGAAGGCTGCTGTGCCTGGAGTTGTCATTGATGGGGAGAGTGAGTGATCTTGGCATAGCTGCCAAGATCATGCAGAGCCTGAGTACCGTGTTTAGATTTCACTCTAAATGAAACTAGAAGCTAGTGAAGAATTTGACAGAGGGGGAAAAAACAAGATATGATTTTTGTTTAAAAATATTACGCTGGCCAGTCGGTTAGTATGGCCTGTAGGTAGGCTAGCACTGAAGCAGGGAGACCAACTGGGGAGCTTTTACAGTAGTCTAAGTGAGAGAGAATGGTGGTGTGGACTCAGGTGCTGATAGTGAAGACCGGGAAGGAGTATGTTTTCCAGATATATTTTGGAGGTAAGCTGACAGAACTTAGTGATTTATTGGATATTGTTGGTGGATGGATGGAGAAAAAAGAAAATGTCCCAGCTTAAATAATTGGGTGGAGAGTGGTAACATTTAATAAAATTAAGAAGATGGGGTAGATCAGAAGTTAAATATTTCTTTCCTTCCATTCTTCTTGCTCCATCTTCTAATATCACATTATTTATTCAATGATTTTCTCCTACTTTCAACATTACATCTAAGACACCAAATCCAGAGAAAGGACCATGGATCCTTATGACCTAATATCAATTTCTGTAGTAACAATGGAACTTTGGAGAGGAGAATTTTTTGGCCTCCAAACTGATAATTGCTGTAACTCACCTGCAGAATTGCTAGAACAGTCATTGAAGGTAGAGCACTAAGGAAGATGATAGATTTTGTTGTTTTGTTAAGCACCTAAAACTGTGACAATTTGTTATGGGGCATTGTTTAGACATAGTCATCATATACTTTTCTATTCATTAATTTGCATTTGTAGAATATGTTTATACATACTGTTCTGTCTCTGGAACCCCTTTAGAAAAACATTTTACAGAGGCATTTGAAAAGTTTAAAGTGCTATCCACATGCAAGGTGTTATTAATATTGCCTGATGAACTAATTGGATACTGATGTAAAGAGAACTTTTCTTCCCTGGTAGGCACTATTTAAAATTTCAGGAACCATTTAGACTTTTAATCCTTACGTTTTGACACAGAGTGTTATATTGTGGACATAATACACCAGACATGTCACCATTGATGCTGACTTCACCCAAGCTCCTGCCGAGGGGCCAGCCTTACACCAGTGATGGATGCCATTCCCTAGTTACAGACAACTGGGCCAGAAGAGGCACCTGACCCAAGAGCGCTAATCCATGGGATGACCAACAACTTGTAATGCCTACACATCACCAAGATGAACTTCTAGAACTAGTGAATTCTTTCTTTGAGAAATTAGAATTGGAAAATTCTGAGGAAATAAGGAAGCAATTAGCAGAGGGAAGTGAAAAGTTGCATAGAGAGAAGACAGGAGATCAAGCTAAAGCTATTGCAAACTCAAGTTATGAGGTGGCAGACATTAGGGATAAACACGATCAGTGAGGTGAGGAAAGCCGAGGACCCCTTAAAACAGCTCTCACTGAGGCCCCTGCGGCCTGCTCATTACTGATTCTAGTAACATCTCAGTCTTCCTCCCCCTCCATTTTGTAGCTTCGTGTGTTTTTATGAAACTCTCTTCCCCCAGTGCTTTGTTTCCTCTCCCTTTGTCTCTACCCTGGTTTTACTGTTGTTGTGTTGTTTTGTCTTTTGTTTTTTGAGGATTTCAATTTTCTTTTTTGTGAGTCACTGTATGAGATGATTTGGGTGAACTCAAGACTCCACTTTTCTGATTTTTTGAAGATCAGTATCTGCACCTATATTGAGCTCTTAAGCATCTGAGATTTTCCCACCCAAAGCAAAACTTACCATGTTATAGCTATCCTTGCCTCCCTTTCTGATGACACTCTCACTAACAGCGACTTCAGACCACAACATTGTCTTTGATTTATCTTTCTCCCTTACTGCCTCTAGCCAGTTACATACATATATGTAGTTTGCCTCTACAGCAAGTTTTGAATATTGTCTCCTTTTTCCATTCTCACTAATAGCCACCCTTCACATCCAGATGAACTGCTCCTCACTATTCAAAATCTATCTTAAATAACTTCCTTGGGTTGCATTACAGTTCGTTGACTAATCCTTCCAGTAACATGGTCGTTTCCTTGTAAAAAGAAATTATCTTAATTATCTTTGTATCTCCACCCCCCCCCCCCCAATAACTGAGCCTGGCACAATTTCTTTCACATAGGAGGTACTGGATGAATATTTGTTGATCTGTATTAAGGGACTGTACTGAATGCCTTTCTCAAATAATGGCATTTGGATCTAACTTCATTGGTTGTTTAACTTGCAATTTCAAGTTAGTAAACTATTTTTCTTCTGCCAAATACCTTTGTACTTGGCTCATTTTGGAGGCCTGCCCTATTAACACCAACTTGCAATCCTCACTCCTCTATTAAAACTTTTAATGTGTGCAAGTTGATTCAAGCAGGGAGAATCGCCAATTGTAGTGCAATAAAAACAGATCTTGCAAGGGTTGTGCTATCTTGGGCATGTCAGATGGCTAAGAAATTAATAGGCTTAAAGTAGAAAAAAAGAAAACCTTGAAGAGATGAGTGAGAAGGAGACAGGAAGCTCTTCAGAAAGTAGCTTCGTGGAGATGAGGCCATTAGTATAGAATGGAGCCTGGCCTGACACTTATCCTTTCTTCAGAGGCCTTAACTGGACCAGTAAGCAGTCTCAAAAATGGCAAGGTGTCAACACTAATGAAAACAGAGCCATTCGTCCTAAAAACTTCTATATCAGATATTTTTTAATGGAGTTCTTACAAAGTTCACAGAGAGAAGAAAGAAGTTATATGTTCTATTGGGAAGAGCAATTGAACTTGGGTTAGTTATTGCTGAATATTCCCAGAACTGGCCTGAAAGGACAGAATTGGCCTAGATATTATCTAAAGTCTCTTTGATGTAAATATCTGGCAATTCCACTATTTAAGTAATAGTTAATTTATGGAGGCTCAGTTTGAGTCAGAAGCTCCAAGGACAAGACATTGAACTTTTGTGGGCCAGAAGACTGCTTCTCTTCTCTGCACCCTTAAGCCTACTCCACACTTGCCTAGTGCAGCTGCTCAGAAATTGTTCCTTAGAAGTGCTCAGGGGACATCAGAGGAGGGGCCTGTGGGGAAAGACACTAGGACTGGGGAAGCAGGCTGAGGCAGTTCTGAGTTTCCCTCTCCCACACAACCATGGTAGCTCTACTTTTATCTGTTTGGTATAAATTTTTGTTTGAGGAGAGAGCTCTGCTGCTTTTTTAAAAGATGGCAGAAAAAGATAAAAAGGAAAAATGAACTTAAAAAATCACAGATCTAGCAGCTTGTGAAGTAACCTGTGCTTTTTCACTTCCCAGCAAGCCTTCCAGGATGAGGTGGGACTATTGAGCCTTGCCCTGGAAATACAACCTATAGGCTTGGTTTCTGAGATATTTCTGGTCCCACCAATGAAAATTCTATAACACTTTTTTTAGAACCTTGTGATACAGACAGATGCTCTTCCACCAGGATGTTAGAGAGCCAGGAGAGGCTGGGAGTATTTACCAGAGACTAGTGTGCTTAATCCCATGGTCATTGCAGGCATCATTCATGAAAACGAAATGTTTGGGTATAATGAAGTAGAGATTTTATTTAAAGTTTTATTTATGTGAGATTTGGGAGAGCATAGAAAGGAAAGTAGAGTTCGATAGTAAGAAAATATCTGGTATATAAGAATAAGGTATAGGAATGAGTAAGGGGAATACATAGAAATTATATCTCTTTATTTTGTTGAATGATTTACAGTTTACAAGACAATTTAATGGGCATTATTTCATTCAAATAAAAGACATGTTATATTCTGCAGCCGGAAATGGGAAAGGGCAGATCTTTGATCTCCTTACCCTCTGTTAAGCCCACCTATAAACACCCTATTCAAGTTACCTCCACTGTGTGCTTGCTCTGCTTCTGCTTCCAGGCTGCCAAAAGCTACTGGAAAATCAGGCAGTCCTGGCCTATGAAAAAGTCATGTGTACAACTCTGACCTGGACTTCACCTCTTTTTAGTAATCATATTTATTCTCTTATTCCACGCTCTAGGGCTGCCTTTTTATATCAGCTAATCCAAACCTTTTCCTCTCCCCTTATCATGGATTGAATTGGGATCCTCAAAAAATATGCACAGCCCAAATCCCAGAATTTGTGAATGTTACCTTCTTTAGGAGGAAAGGGTAATTAGATTAAAGATCTTGAGATGAGATCATCCTGGATTATCCAGATGGGCCTTGAATCCAATGACAAGTGAGACAGAGGGTGATTAAACACACACCCAGAAGGCCATGTGAGGACAGAGGCTGAGATTGGAATAATGCAGCACCAAGTAAGGAATGCCAACAGCCACCGAAAGCTGGAAGAGGTGAGGATGGGTATCCCCTAGAACCTTCAGAGGAAATGCAGCCCTAACCACACTTGATTTCAGACTTCTGGCCTCCAGAACTGTGAGAGAATAAATTTGTTGTTTTAAGCTACCTAGTTTGTAGTACGTAATTTGTTGCAGCAGCCTTGGGAAACTAATACCCTCCTTATGTGTACACTTTCTATCCTTCCTAGCAGTAGGTTTCTACTTTTCTGAAGAGATTGAGGTCATGCCTCCCCCCCCCGAAAATTCCTCATTGACCCTTTCCTTTACTCAAACCTACCTCTTTATTTCCCCAAATCCACCTTTGCAGAAATGGATTCATTTATTTCTTCCTTCTAGGTTGCCTAAAAGAAAGATGCCCATTCTCTCTTATTTACAAAAGCTGAATTCTCCATCTGTGTTCTTGACCCCATCCTTTCTTGGGTCTTGAGAGACACGGCTGTCTGTTGCCCAGCCTTCTCAGTCCCACAATGGGGAGGAGGCAGAATCCAAGGCTCTGGACATTTCTCAGATGTGCAGAGCCAAGGGAGCCACTATAGAAGGGGAAGTCTGAATTAAGGGCAAGAACAGAAGGGGAGAAGATAAACTCTGAATCAAGGAGTGAAGCAGAAGGAATAGTCAGTGGGATCACCAAAGTAGAAGAGGGAATGAGAGAAATTGAGAAAGGACTGAAACCAAGTAGAAAAGGACTACTCTAAGCTACTTGTGCATACAAGGCCCCATTCTCTTAATTCCTCACTTGGTGGACATCAGCTCAGGTGTTTTCATCATATTCGTCCATCTTTCCTTAGTTTTTTATCTTTTCTCCTTCTTAACTTCATCTTTCCCTCTTGACCTTTAGACATATTCTTTTTCATCTTTTTCAACCTTAAAACCATTTACATTTCCTAACTGCTTGCAGTGCACGTATCATTTTGTCTGTCACACACCTCTTCCATGTTCTGGGAATCAAGAATCTTCTTTCTTTTGTCAAACATTGTGTCCTCTTGTGCCTTCCTACATGTTCTGATCTCATTGACAAGAATGACTGACCATCCTGTCCTGGGATTTTTAACATTGGAATTAATGAGACTTCTTCGGTGGAAAAGCTGGGGTGTAAGAGCTCCCAGCCACAATTTTTTTCTGCCCAAGTATAAGAAGCTAATCTGCAGAAGGGGAAAATGAAGCCAAAACTCAAAGAGAAGCAGAGATGGACTAAGGAAATAGTCCCAGTGGAATTCCGGTCCCTGGTTATTGTCAATCCTGAAGTTACCACACCTATGTCCCACCTGTGGTTTGAACAGGTGAGCCACTAAAATCACCGTCTTGCCTGTGCTTGTTTCAGTTCAGTTACTATACTGGAAACTAAAAAGCTCTAACCAGCAGGCCTCCCCTTCCTCTTATTCTCAGTGATCACCTTCTCCCATGACACCACAACCAATGCTTCCATTTCAAAGTTGACCTTCTAGTCAAACCCAAGAGCCGTCTTTCTGTTCTTGATGTTATCTCCCAATAGCATTTGATTGTCTGCTTTCAATGTGCTCAGATCCCAGGTCCTCTCACATTGCACCATTCTGTTCTCTTATTTGCAACTTGTTTGCCTCTTTTTCCAGTGTTCTGTCATCTTCTTAGCCTCTAAATATTGGTAGCCCTAAAGGTTGGCTCATCATATCCTGTTACTCACTGTTTCTGCTTTCACTCTCAGGATACACACTTTTCCTTTATTGGCTCTCTTCAGTTGATTTTAGTCTAGATGAGAAACTCAAATTCTTTTGTTGACTGTGTCAAAGACCCAGAGGGACTGAGTGACTGTCCTAAGTCTGGCCAGCTGACTAGTGGCTGCCTTCTTTCTGAGGAAACTCCCTTGAGAATGCATAATATATATATTTTTATTTTTAGCACATTATAAATTGGTCTATTTCATGGTTGTTTATGATTTACAATTTAGAGGTTTATTATTTCTTTTTCTCTAAAGCCATACACACACACACACACACACACACATCCAGATTGTAGGAAGTTATCTCACCATTTTGACCATAAGAGTATACTGATTCCATATTTATGAACACAATCATTTAAATCAGAATTATATCACCATTGCCAAGAAAGTTTTTTTTTTGAATCAAACTATATTGAGCCAATTTCATTATTTGATCAATTTTTTTTTATATATGCCATTTAAACAGCTTCTATTTTTTCCATTTTCATTTAACTAAAATTACTTTTCTCAGAATCAATTCTTTCTCATGAATTTTATGATGAAGATTTGATTTATCCTTCAGGGTTTTTTCCCCCCATACATATCAAATGTTACCTATTATATCTTTTGCTATTATGAGTTTTCTTTTATGACCCTTACTTCAACCAAGTATAATTGTCCAGGGTCAAATTTTACAGATACAAATTTTGTTTAGAAGATTTGATTCTTCAGTCACTTTTTAGTCTAGTCAAGGGTAAATTTTTCCATATGCAGTTTTAGCCACTGTTTGTTTTATTTGTGTTGGTTATTTCAACCAAGTGTATTTTTTTCTCAGATTAATTTTTAAATTTTTAATGTTATACAATAAGATTGATTCTTTAGTCAATTTTTCATTTATAATATATTTCACTGTGTGCAATTTTTAGTCATTGTCAATTTTGTGTGTGTTTCCTAAGTAATATTTATTATGAATTAGACAAAAGACTGATAGTTTGTATTTTGTTAATTCAGTCCCAGGTATAAAAGGAGATCTCACTACAGGCTAGGTCCTGTTCTAGGCACTTGGGTGTCGCTGTAAAAGCAGATAAGCTTCCTGCTCTTGTTATTTTCTAATGCGAACTAGAAGAGAAGACACAAGCAAACAAATAAATGGGGAAAAAGAATTTCATATTAAAATAAGGACTGTGAAGAAAATTAAACAGTATAATGTGACCGTGACAGGTTAGAGTGCTGCATTAGATTGGGTTGTCAAGAAAGGTCTCTGAAGAGGAAACATTTGAGCTGAGACCTGAGTGACAAGGTGACAAGCATAGAAAGACATGAGAATGAGTTTCTTAACTGCTACATGGCTGAAATTATAAAAATGTGTTCATAAACATCCAAATATATTGGTACCACTTTCCCACACAAAATCAGGAGTGAACAACAAACTGTGGGATCAGCTCGGATGGTGGCGTTGGACCATACTGTTTCTGCATATTGCTTTCCTGTTCATGACCACATATGGCAAGAAAAAAAGATTCAAATAAAAATGGTTGTGCCAGGGTAAAAGAATAGTAAAAGAATAGATATATTTTTGTTCCCATTTAAAAATGCTTAATATTTTTGGCGTATCTTTTCAATAAAAATATGTGATGCATGTGCCTTGTGCACTAGTATTTCATTGGTGTGGGTGATATCCCCTCGGTGAGGCTGAAAGCTTGGTTGAGGAAACATACTAAATTTTATTCTTTTTTGTCTCACCTTTGAGGAGTAGGCAGTCAAAAAAAACCCCAAAAAACTTAAGGATCGATGATTCCTAAAGATTTCCTAGATGCAAATGTAAATCATGTTTTAAATATGTATTTTCAGATGAAAATCAGAATTTGAACTTCTAACATAGTAAGTTGTTGTACAGTCATGGCAGGATCTAACCACTTGCATTACTATGCAATGGACATTTGTAGACCTTTCTCTCCCAGTGAAACTTGCTTTAAAATAGTGGAACTCCTCTCCTTTTCAAGCAGGAATACATTTTGGATGAAGGAACTTGCCAACAAGAGAACAAATTCTCCTAGAAGAGTGAGAGGACCCTGACATCTGCAGTTTAAATGGCAGTCACATTTGTGTTTTCTTCCAAGGACTTGTGCTGAAAAATGTGTTCCCGGTCCTGTCACAGCCTGCATGGAATCATAACGAGGAGCCATGGGAACTCAGCTGCACCTTTACTCTGGAAGGGATAGGGGTGGGTGGTCTTTTCTGTCTCCCTTCCCCCATCTAGTCCTCTTTGTTCTGTGTTATGTAAATACACACATTCACACTCACTGACACCAGTAACTTTCAGCAAAGTGTAGCTTTTGTTTAAGGCACCCATTTTAAACAAACAGATGAAGTGCACATAATATTTTTACTTCTCAAAATCTGGACTACTTAGCATTAAATTGCAATCATTGAAAGAACTCCAAGTAAAACTGTATAATATACTGTGCTCTGCCAATGCTTGAATGTTTGTTTGTTTTTTCCCTATGGAATCACAAGAATTATCCTTAAAATAAATAAATAAAAGCCAGACTCTACAGGAATCTAGATTTGTGTAGTGTGGTATCATATGAAGTGATAGGGACAACGGTACTTAAATCTTCTTAGTGTTGCACTTTCAGGGAAAATATTAGCCACAAAAAAATACCACATCCCAGAGAGAGCACAGTATTTGGGCAGCATTCCAATTACTGTAGAGCCTTGGGCATGTCATTTATCCCCTAAATTCTTACATTATCTTTACAAAACAAGACTTATTCATCTACTCATTCATTCAGTCATCCATTCATTCATACAATAAATATTTTTTGACTATGTACTATGAGCCACGGACTATTCTAAGAACTGAAAATATACCGATAAAAATATATGGTCCTTGATCTCAAGAAGTTCATTGGCTAGCAAGAGTCAGTCAAAGAAGCAGTTATAACATAGTACACTATATCTTATATCATAGTCTCTGTTTTGGTTTCCAATTGCTGCTGTAACAAATTACTGCAAACTTAATGGCTTAAATCAGTACCAATTTAGTCTCCTAAAGTTCTGGAGATCATAAGTCTAAAATTAAGTTGTTGACAGAGCTGTGTTCCTTCTGGAGGCTTCAGAGGAGAATCTGGTTTTTTGTTTTGATTTATTTGTTCGTTTTTACCTTTTCCAGTTTCTAGAGACCTGCATCCCATGGATCATGGCCCCTTCTTCCATCTTCAAATTGCATCATTCTAATGTCAGATCTCCTTTTTCTAATGTTGGCCTTCTTACCTCCCTCTTATAAAAACCCCTGTGATTACATTGGTTCCACTGAATAACCCAGAACAATTTCCCTTCCCCAAGTTAATGTCATTAACTTGCTCATATTTGCAAATTTCCTTTTGCCACATAAGGTAATATATTCACAAGTCCTGGGGATTAAGGCATGGACATCTTTGGAGGGCTGTTATTCTGTGTAATATAAAATTTATTATAGTATAAAGAGTGGCCTCTTTATAAAGTAAATGTAAAATTAGGAGACGGCATCTTAAGTCTAATGAGGATCAAAGAAAAGTCAATATTTGAACTGGGATTTGAAGGCTGAATAGGAGTTTGCCTGCTAGAGACATCAGAAGAAAGCTGTGCAGGGAAAACAATGATATCCTACCTGATTGAAGAAAGGGAATCAGCCTTAGCCCGTGTGGCTCAGTGGTTAGAGGGTCAGCTCAGGGATCACGGGTTTCAAATTCAATTCCCAGTCAAGAGCATGTATCAGGGTTGCAGGTTCGATCCCCAGCCCCAGTTGGGGAATGTGCAAGAGGCAACCAATTGATGTGTCTCTGTCACATGTCTCTCTCTCTCCCCCCCTCCCTTCCACTCTCTCTAAAAATCAATGGAAAATACATCCTCTGGGGAGTATTAACAAAAAAGAAAAAGAAAGAAAGGAACTCATTCCAGAGGACCGGAATATTATAAAGTAGAACAGTATCTTAGAGAAACTCTGGTTCTAACCACAATGTTTAACAGTTGAGGAAATCAGAAACCCAAAGAAGTATGATGACTTGACCAAAGGCAGATGGTTAGAGAGTGGCAGGCCACAAAAGACTTACAAACTTGGTCCCTTTCTCTCACCCAGTTTGAAACTTTCCAAATGCTAAGATACCTGCTTAGGTAGGTTCTGCCTATTTTCCAATTTCAATAAAATAAATAAGACCTTCATGCAGAAGGGAAGCCATTGTTAGCTGGCAAAGTACAGTGTTTGCTTTTGATTAAAAAATAATTTTTCCCCAAAAAGCTTCAGAGGTCTTCTAGATTGCTACTTTAGAGCAATCAGAAAGATATAAATAAAGATAATGAGCCATATTCATTTTCAAAGTGACAACTCTATAAGCTCAGTGATTTTTTTCTTAGGCTATAAATTGGCAGGTGTCAGTGGCAAAAGTTGTATGACTACAAAATGGATGTTTGTTGAATAAAACCCATTAATGCTTACAGAAGTCACTGTCTTGAGGATGAGTTCCTGACAACACGATAGTCACAGAGATGTACTAAATGGGCTCTTATGCATTATTTTAGTCACTGGTGGGAAAAGGCCAGATTTGGCTCATCATTTACAGCCTGAGACTTCATAAATACTGATCTAAGTGATGGGCCATAAGGAGCCCTAATTGTGCTACAGCACAATGACATTACTTAAGTGTGACTGCATGAATACCCTGACAGCTCATGATCACTAGTATCCTTTTATGGAGCTTCAGAAAATTAATCCCAGTCTCTTCCCTAGATTTTCTTTTGGAGAAGTTATGTCATCATCTATAAGGTTTTGGTTTTTTGTTTTTAACTTATGGCAATGAAGCGGTGGATAGTTTCTCTTGATTTTGTATTATTGGAGGCCCGCTGACTTCCCTTTAAGCTTCCAGATATTTTCCTGTGTTTGATGTCAAGCTTGGGGGAATCCTGCAGTGACCAGTGTATCTTTAATTTCATATTTTACATTTGAATAGCAATGTATATTTGGCATAAATGCATGGGATTTAGAGTAAGAGACACTTTTTGAGCCAAAGATAAGTTGGAAGTTTGAGGAGAAAGAATCTCCTTTACCAAATTATAGTGGATTAAAATTTAAATCCTATTTACTAGGAACCCAGAAGATGATTGCTTATAAATATTTTTTGAGAACCCTAATGTTGCAAAGAGATAAGAATAAAGGAGCAGTCTTTCATAAGCACAGAAAATGAAATAATTGGATCTAGATTAGGGAACTTGTAGGTTAGTCTGAAGGGAGGACATTGGGTGACAAATTAGTTAGAAATGGTGACCAACAACTCAGGAAACTGTCAAAGCAAAAAGAAAGCCTAGAATTCTCTGCAAACAAGGAACTGCAAACAAGGGATTTTGGAACTTGAATTGGCTGTGTGCCCAAGACCAAAATTGATTAAGCTTAGAAGGACAACGTCCCAGATTGGGTGTTGAAGAAAAGAGACTGACACAAGGGAATCTAGGGACAGGGGAATTGGGTGTCAGGGCCCTGGGAGGCATGCATATTGCTCCTACAACCCTAGTGTGGGAACCCAAGGACTCAGACCAGACAAAACTAGATCTTGCTTTCTCTGTGTTAAAGGGTGGGTGAGAGAGACTGTATTTTGAATGCATCTGTAAAGAATTATCTGTAAGTAATATTTATAATATTATTAATAGTAATACCAGAACAATTTGGGCTAGAATGTGCAGCTGGACAGATAGGGTTCAAAGCTGCCCCTTTCTAGCCAGGAATCTGTGGCTCTACTTAATCTCTCTGGAATTCAGTTTCATTGTCAATAAGATGAAAATCATATTATCTCATGATTTCTTGGTAAGGATGGAATGAAATAATGTAGGTAAAGTGCTTGACCCATAGAGGTCGGGGTCTCTACCACTCTCTCTAGGCACAATACTAAAGAGGCCTCCTATGCTCATTGTCTCCTTGTTCTTGGCTCTTTTATGTCTTTTTGACATCTCCTCCCTCTACTTCTTATGCTAGAAAGAAGCACTACAAAATGCTAATTGATGAACATGGATCATAGCCTCAAATTCAGGGGAAACAAAGAAAAACATTAATTTTTCCAACGCTGAACTTAATTTCTGTCACAAGCCCCTGTGTGCCTGTAACAAATTATTGCTGAAATCTTAGTGGCTTAACACAGCAAAAGTTGGCAGGGGGCTCCGTACTACACAATCCGAGGGAGCCTGGCTGATGCAGACTCTGTCATCTTCCAGCCACATGATCTTGTAGAAATGGCATTTCAGTCTCCACAAAAGTGAAAGAGAGAGCTGGAAGAGGCACACCATCTCTTCCGTGCCTCAGCTTTTGATGCTTCTGCTCACAGTCTATTGGCAAGAACTAGTTACATGATCAGAACCTAGGCTCTAAGAAAGGCTGGTAAGTATAGACATTATATATTGTCTCCTTATAAACTGCAAGTATATTGGGGCTTTTAGGGGGAGTGACAATAGAAGAAACTCAATTAAAACTGCATCCAGCGAAAAAGGAGGTTCACTAGCTCACAAAAATTAAACAGGGTTTATTGCTGGAATCAAGCATGGCTGGGTCCAGAGACTCAAATTGGGTAATGAGTTTGGTTTCTCTCCATCTCTGAGCTCAGCTCTGCTTGGCTTTAGTTTTTAGAATTTTTTTTTCCATGTGCTCATTAAAAATGTCTGCCAGCAGTCCTCAGTCCATATCCCCCCAACTTAGTAACACTATTGGAATGAACCAGTCTACCCTCAAAGTGCTCATGGAAAAGTCTTTAGGAGGACTCTGATTGGCCCAGCTTGGGTCACATGACTTGTGGTTGGGGTTGGAGGGAGAACAGATTCATCTCCACTCAAACCACATGGCACATGTTTCCAACTGGAATGCCATGTTCTGTTAGGACAAGGGGGAAGAGCTGCTCAACAGTCAACACCACCAGCTGCCCATCACAGCAAGGAGTACTCTTTAAGACTCCCCCTTTCCCATGCAGCATTTGTGGCCTGAAAGTGGCTTCTATAATGCATGCCCAAGAGAGCTACACTGGCAGTGAGAGGAGCTGGTGGGCAAATGGCCACTCAATCTTCCAATATTTTGTGGAAATAATGGTTATGTTTTTTGTAAGTTTGACACAGAACACAGCTGGGAGATACTTGAAATAGAAGAGACTATGATCAATGATCTAAGCCAAGTTGTAAAATAGTTCTTCTTTTAAAAGTAAAAAAATAAGGATGCCTCACATAGGCAGGATAAATTTCTCAAACTGGCTTTATCGCAGGCTTTATGGCCAGCCTGGATCACTGTGTTGCTGTATCTCAATCTTTCCCAGGAAGCCATCACTCCTTCCCCCATGCTCATCAGCCAGAATTCAATCCTATATCTGCCAGGTCTCCATCTGAGTGGCCATCTAGCAAAATAACCAATGACATTAGTGACTATGGACTTCCTCAGTTCTGTCTCTAGAGTCTATTTAATATACATTTCTTGTTTTACTACACATTCAAATGTTATTCTTCTGGTTATGTAACTATAAATGTCTGCATTTCATAGACTCAAATGAAGGGTATATCAGCATGTATAAATCACACTGCAAAAGTTGCATTTTCTTTATTGTACTTGATATTTGGCTGAATAAAATTTATATCATGTGGAGACTTCTCACGTTCTTCCATATTTAAATATGCAAAAGAGGCCCACACACATTGCAATTTTTTCACAATTAGGCTACTATACACCATATTTTAAGGTGAAATAAAATTTCTTCCTGAAAGCTAACAATGCTCTGGTGGGTATGCATGTTTTTTATGCCCATATGATTGGAGTTGGGTTTCATCATATAAAAATTTAGGAAGTTCAGTTGTTGGGAATTGAAAATTGATCCACTGTGCAAAATGTGCAAACTGGGAGTAATAATATTGACCCTGCCTCGGGAAGGTGACTTATGAAACAAGGACACAGCCTCTGATGACATAGTTGGTGGGGGTGCGGGGATCTTCAAATTGGTATTTGATAGCTCTATGCAGGGGGAGGGCCTCCCTCTGGAGCTTTATGAAAATAGGAAGGGGTGCCTTTCCCCACTGTCTGGAAGTAGAAAGCCTGTTTCATGGTTCCCTTAAACAAATAATAAACAAATAATGACCAGGTGCTGGGGCTGTATCAGGGAATAGAGTGACATGAGCTGTGCAGGGCTCCATCCGCTACAGCTGTGCATACTACATCGCAGGAATGCCCTAACCATCTGTCTATTCTGCAACAAAGAAAACAAGTCTCATTCTGAATTTTTTTGAGGCGTAGACTTAGGATCCCTGAACTTAGCCTTATGCTCACCCACCCACTCGCGAGGTCCTCAAATCACTCTCATACTCATAATTTCCCAAAACTATCAGTCAATGCACCAAGGTTTCTGCACAAACCAGCAGTATCATCTCCAATAAAGATGTGCAAGAACCCACAGTGAATGCTTGAAAGGATAAGAAATCATTCTGAAAATTCTCTTTTCTCCCTTAACCTTTTTCATGCACTTTAACTTCTAGAAAAGACAGAACTTCTCAACCTGCAGCTGTGCAGTTTCTGGCAGGAACCGAAGGCCAGATCTGAATTCTATAGCCCCTGTTTCCTGAATAAGCAACATCTTTAAGGATCCCATTTGTATGTGTTTTGTTTAATACAATTGACTACCTTTGAGCACTGAACATGGGAAGAAACAAATTAAGGTATGACTGGAATCTCTTTCTTTGTCTTGCAGTTTCTAATACTTGCCCCTTTTTCTTAAATGTTGGCAAGCCAAATGATAGATTTTCAGCAAATTAGAGAGTTTTAATTGTTTTGGGGTGTTTTATGTTTCCAGGGAAAGTCATATGTGGTCACTGCCAACTATGCTGACATTAAGCACTTCTGACATCGACATGGCAAACAGTTCCATAAACAACGTAGAGATATAGAATGTGTAGGCATAGAATATGCTCTTGGCAATTCAACACCACTGGTACTTGAGAGTGGGTAAGAAGATACCTTTGGAAAAGCATTTAACCTCACACTCCTAAAGTAATATTGGCTTTTGTACATTTGATAATACCAATCTCCACCAGCCCGCTGCCTCCTTGCCCCTGCTCTGTCCATTTTCTTTTTCTCAGTACCAGCTATTTGCTGACTGACTGTGCTGTGGACCTTCAGCCTTCCCATCCATTGGCTGCTCTAAGATGTGGTCTGTCTGTTTCTTGTGCATCTGCTCATTTTCTTTTCAATTAGGAAAGTCTTAACTTTAAGGTCCCACCCTAGTCCCATCTTAAGTAAACATTTACCTGGCTACTCCAGTCTCCCATACGTACTGCTTTTCATAGCTGTCATAACACATATTGTTGGCATCAGTATTTTACACTGATTGCCTGTTCAATCTATGCTATCTCTTTATTTTCGGTATGGATTCCTTCTTCCCAACTTGAGGGTGAACTTGAGGGTAGGCAAGTGTCAAGTGTAAAGATTACCTTTTAGTATTCCCAGCACCTAGAATTCACACCTTTAGACTATATCACAGACACTAAATGTCCCTTCCTCCTTTCCAAAGCAGAAGGCCACCTGTGGATGCCCTTCCACCTTCCTCCCCCAGGACATAAAGCCCCAGAACACAATCAGAGATGGACTGTCAGTTGTGCTGAATACCAAGTAGAGGACAGCTCAGTAACAGCCCCGTTATTGGCTATCCCTCCTTTCTTGCCTTTTTCCTCCTCTCATTTCTGCTTCCCTAGGATTGAGCTTCTTAATAAAATCATGCACATAAGCTTCTGGCTTGGGTTCTGCTTTCCGAAGGACTCAAGCTAAGATGTGGGCCCAGTGAGCTCCCCAAAGAAGGACTTGCCACCCAGCTACAGGGAGTGAGGTCAGCAGGCATCTTAGGGTTATCAAGTCCTTCAGGGCCTGCCTCAGCCACCGAGAGCTGCCTCACTCAAAGCCACACCTTTCCTGTCGTGCTAAGAAGGCCTGGCCACCTTGGCCCAACACAGGACATATCAGGCAAGCAAGATTCAGTCCAGAGCTCACTGCCAGCTTGGCTGAGGCGTTGCTGGGCCTGCAAGAGGCGGAAGGTTGACCTCTTCCTTGGCCCGGTCCTGCTTCTTCCCCTTCCCTTCACAGGTGTTGACCGCTAGTAAACATCCTGCACTCATAGCCCTGTCTCAGAATCTGCTCTGGAGAAGCCAGTCTGCAATAGGACTAGTCAGAACTCTTTGGGTTGCATGAACACTCAGTCCACACTGATTTAGGCAAAAAAACAAAAGGGGAATTGATTAGATCCAGGGACTTCAATGATATAACCATGACACTCTTCCTCTCAGCTCTGCTTTCCTCTGGCTTCCTCTTCAGGCAGATTCTGCCCACAGATTGGCTCCCTAAAGCTCCAGGCTTAGCATTAGCCCTCCAGTAGGAAGAGCTCCACCTTCTCAAAAAGTCCAGCAAAGTCCTGGAATTGAGTCTCATGGATGTGAATTGTCGTTTTATGTGTCCAGAGCTAGACCAATCACCAGGACCAGACACACAATTGTGGGGCTCAATGAAAAATGAAAAATAAAAATGCAAGGCACTTTGTTCAGAAATTAACAAGAATTTCAAGATGGTGACCACTGAGCATAAAATCAAGGGTGGGACCTTTCTAAGGGTGGGGCCCTGTGCACAGGTCACAGGCCCATGAAGCCAGCCCTGCCAACTGTTGTGGCCAGGGGACAGAATACTCTACCTGATAAGATCTGGTCATGTGCCCATCCCTAAGGTTGAGGTTAGAGTTCCCCAATGAGATATCAAAGGAATTGATGCTGGGAATGAAAAACTGATACACACACAGAGAGAACAAGTTGAAAGGTACACTAAATTCAGTGATAAATCTTCAAGGAAATCTCTAAATTCAGTGATAAAACTAGCATCTCAAAAGTCTTTTTGCTATTACTGAAACTGGGAGAAGGCAAAGATATATTTGAGTCTGCCTGGAATAAATAACAATATTTATTGAAATCTAAAAATAAATAAATAAATAAGTAAATACATCTTTAAAAATAAGCAAATTAAAGTAAAGCACCAGTGAAGACATCTCAAACTAGAATTTTGTTTGGATTAGAGCTCATAATTGAGATCCTGAGTGCACTGCAAAATCATGATTATTTACCCTTGATTTCAAGTAATCAGGTGCACTGTAGGCTTGATTCACTGTCCCTCTCCAACCCCCCATACCCTTCTTTGAAAAAGCCCAGCTCCCCCTCCAGGGAGAATTCCCCAATCTGTGTATCATTGGCAGCTCTCTAATCCCATGTAATTGTATTAGTCTCAATAGCAGATTAGCTCTAAGTGCCCCACAGAAAGGGAGCTGACAGCCCTGCTATTGTTTTCTACTTAATGTGATTCCAGGCAGCAAAGAAGAAAGGCAGCCAAAGCCCTCCTTCTCACATTACAGACCACAGTTTCTAAACCAATTAAGGAAAAAGGGATTTACAGTCCTCTGGATTAGAAACTCTGTTTATATTATCCTATATTTCTTCTCATAATACCCTACATTTTCTGCTCCTAACAGCTTTCTCTCCATCTCTGGAATGCTCCCTTTTATTTACCCATACATACATCTCCCTATTTACTTTGCCTTTGCTATTAGAGTGCAGTCACCAAGCTGGCTAATTCTTGCTGATTGTTTTAATTATGTTGCAGAATCCTCATGCTTTTGCAGTCAGGAGAATTTAGGAACAAAATTGCTGCTCGGCCCAAGCCAGATAGTCAAGCAGACCTTGATAAAGTGGTACATTTCTGTGCAAGCAATCATTCCAATTAATTGAATAAAAACATCCTGCAGGATGTTTATCAGAGAAATAAAGCTTGGCTCTCAGGAGGCAAATTGGTCAGTCTCCTGATATTATAGCACAAGGTGCCTTTTTTTTTTTTTTTTCAGAATTACATCTGATGCGGAAGGTGAAATGAGGTTTCACTGAATCAATGGAACAAATGAGAAGATGCTATTTAAGAAAAAGCTCCAGACCATTTAAACAAACTGTGGCCTGATCTGAGTGTTGGTCTGAGGCTTCTCTTACTTTTCTAAGGGAGGCTCATGCCACAAGGAGCCCAACTGATTCTCTTCGACCCAAATGGATGCATAATTTTTCCCTTGGCTGGTGCTGCAACAATGAAAACCTCACTCGATGGGTTTCTATTAGAACCAAATGGGTTTTGAGAAGCATTTTTACTCTTAATGGAGCTTTTCTATTGAATTCCATTTTTCAGAATTTTATTTTAGTTTCAATTGAATATTTAAACAGGTTTAAAATTTAAATATCTGTGCTGAACAAGCCCCGATATATGTTCTTTAAATTGCTGTAATACTTCACTGGGTTTCCTTTCTAACTCGATGCAATATGCATAATCCATTATGTTAGCATAGGTGGGTATATGCTGAGACACCAGGCTAAAGCACCCTTTTTACACAGCAAGTCACACCATCCGAAAGGACTGTCTCATCAAATTATTTTTATAACAGCTTTGTTACTAACAAAGCATAAAGAAGTTTCTAAAATTCCACCCAGGGTTCATTATTGTAGGAATACCCATTCTGATTAATGAAACTTTTATTTAAGGTTGTCCTTAAGCTAAATTATCATATTGTAGTCTTTTACCATCATCAGGAGGAAAGGCTGAGTCTCTTTGGGGAGAATTGTAATTCTATGACCTACTGGGTTTTCTAGGTTCTGGTTGTTATCTTGGCTTTTCTGAGGATTGCTTTGTCCCTTTGAGACTGACAAATATTTGAGTGTCCTAGGCACAAAGAGTGGGGTGTGGTTAACAAAGACAGAACTAACACCCGAGTCTCAGGCAGCTACAGCCAATCAGAAAGTTCCGACCTGAATGCATTCAGGCTGTTTGAGTCTGGATCTCAGCTCCAGCACTTAAAAGTTTGACTTCGGGCAACTTATTTCACTTCAACTTTAGTTTCCTCATCTATAAAATGGGGATAATAATTGTACCTATCTCATAAATGTATAAGTATTAAACAAGATAGTCCTGGTAAGTGCTTAACACAGTGCCTAGCACCTGGAAAGAGCTCCCTCCCAATTATGGTTGATGCGGGAAATCTCACAGAAACAAAAAATATTTCCAAGTATAGGGCACAACTCACGGATCAATACGCAGCCAATAATAGACTGAGTAGTAGACTCAAAGATGGAGATGGAGTTTCAATAAGCAGAGAGATGAGGGGAGAGCCCTGGTGTTTGGGGACAAGCTCTGGCCACCCCTCCCATCCATATGAAGCTGAATTCAGGTGAGAGCTTGCAAGACAGCTCCTGTCCCAGAAGATTGAAACTGGCACCTGTCAGGAGGGCAGCGAGCTAAATAGCTGTGACTTTCTTACTCCTTCACAATATTGAACTGAAGACTCAGTGTACATTAGCAGAGCTTTATAGAAACAGCCCCTGCTCCACTCATCCCGTACAAAGCCCACACCCGCAATTCATTCGCTAGGCTTATAAGGTTCTCGGGCTATAGCAAATTGGAGAAATTGATGTTTACCCTGAAAGCTTGTACCGTATGCTTTTTGTAGCTGCGGTTGCCTTGGTACACGTCTGCCGGCGTGCCTGGACTTAAATCCCTGTCTGATAACCTTTGAATCTTTGCTAGGAGGCAAAATCAATCCAAGGTAGAACTAAGTGGGAGGACTGAGGGTAGGAAAGGTGCTGCAGAGGCTCAGGGGACGCGCACTGCATCTATCTACAGACCTGAACATATTCTGGGCACAGGTGGGAGAAACCAGTCCTGTGAAATAGCAAATTCTCTAAAGTCCTTCCTGTGCTGATGCCTCTAATGAGTTTCTAGTCAGTGTAAGAGAAAAGACATTTCTGGGAAATAAGGCTGATCACCTTGGGAAGGGATAAAAAATAAACTGAAGTAAGTGCATTTCTGACAAATGTCCAATACACAATTCCTATGTGAACTCTGAAGGCACGTTAACTGTGGTGACAGGAGGCCACCATCGCTGTCGCATCCTCTCTCTCTCGCTCTCTCTCCCCCTTAGAGAAGCTCCATTGATTAATGCCTCCGAGGGCTTAGGAGCTCTCTGCTTCCTCGTATTTGCTGCAGGTGTTTCACTGGCTGTGAGGATGGTGTGAGACATGTTGATGTATGTAAATTATGTTCATACTTTGAGCCTAATCACTATTATAAAATTTATAGAGAATAAAACACAGGAAGCCATAAAAATAGAATTTTTACTTTGATCATGCAAAGTTATAGGCTCCCTTGGTAATTAATCTTTGATGGGTCTTAAAAACCACTGCCAATGTGAAGACTTAACAGCTTTTCTCATTCTCTCCCAGCCCCCTCAAAGAGCAGAGGAGTAAGCGCGGGCGCCCAGGACAGCAGCGAATGTGCAAACGCACCTCCAGAGCTGAGGCCCAACATTAAGGCAGGAGCACAACACATGTACCTTTTATAAGGCAATGACAGAATTAAAAACTGGAGGAGATTTGGGTAGTGGAGACGGAGTGGAGAGCATTTCCTATAGCTCCGTCTGCCACAAGCTCACTGGTGGGCTTCAGGCATGTAGTTGAGCCTCCTGTGCCTCAGTTTCTTCAACCACAAAATGGGGAGGTTGGTTTTCAAATATCTCCAGGGCCCATTTTGTTTCCATCATTCTATAAAGTAATGTAATACATTTCCTACTATTTTAGATGTGTATGTGAAGAAAAGAAATCAATGGTGCTGGACAGTTGAGAATTACACAGAATCTTGAAGTAGGTACCGGTCAGGAAGGACAGACCCTGAGCTGAGAGACAGCTGAAAATAAACATCCCAAATGGATGACTAGCCATGTGACTCACCTGACGCCTTGGGATTGCAGCCTCACCTGTTATATGGGGCTAATAACTAACACCTACTGCATCTACCCCATCAGGCAGCCAGTAAGAAGCATTCTGGGAAAAACAGAGCACTCGACAGTAAGGCTGTGCTGTCATTGTCATTGTTTTGTTACTTCTCTCAGTAGTAACATTGTCTGAAGAACAGGAACCTTTTAATGATTTGTGGTATTGCACAACAGCTAGCACAATATTAAGCTGATAATATGTCTTTAATAAATAATCGATTCAAATAAGTATTGGTTGAAAAAAACAGCTATGTTCTCCTCATTGATGTTTCTCTCTCTCTCCCTCTCTGTTCCTCTCTCTGAAATCAATAAAGACATATTTGAAAAAACAAAAAACAGCTATAAAGAGTATTTGGGTGAAAATTAGAGAAACTTGAATATAAGCTGGGCCCTACCTAGATGATATCAGGGAGCTATTGCTAATTTTGTTAAGTGTGATAATGTTTCAATAATGTATTTAGGACAGCTTTATTTTGGGAGATGCATATAGTAGCATCTAGCACTGAAGTGTCAACTTTCAAATAATTGAGAAAACATATACATCCATATAGATAAATATGTTAACAAAATGTTAACTATTTTGTAATCTATGTTGTAGGTACATGAAAGTGTTCATTGTAGTACTCTTTCTACTTCTCTGTAAGTTTGAGCATTTTCATAGTAAGGCTTTTAAGTTGTATTTTAAATTACTTTTCCATTAAGCTTTCAGTTTTCACTTTCTCTTTCAGTTTTATTAGCTTAATTTTGTGCTCCTTTTAAGCTTTATTTTCCCTATGGGCGTGGGTTATTGAGCTGGCATTTCTGTTTACATGTTTGTTTTAATTTTTGCTGTTTAATTTTCAAATTCCCCTCCTGTTTCATGGTCCTGGTGTTTTCTATGACTGCACTTTTCATTTAAGTTGCTGAGGTTTATACTAGTAAATGGGATGCTTATCAATGTAAGTCTTGTTGTGGACATCAGGTAGGTCAATAGGTATTCTTCCCAGCTTGTCCTCTGTTACATTACTTTCCAAGGGGACAACTTTGTGTGTGTATTGGGGAAGGAGGGAGGTGATGGTCCAGGGATAGTGGGGAGTAACCAGGTTTCAGTGATATCTAAGAGCTTGTATTTCTGGCAATAAACTGAAAATAAAATATGTCTTATATGGCTAGTGGACATGTAAATTGGTATAACCTTTCTGAAGGGAAATTTGGCAATTTGTCTCAAAAGCTTTAATATCCTACACACTCTTTCATATTTCAATTTATATGAATTTACACTAAGAAAATAATGTATAATATTTATTGAGACATGAACATATTTGTGGCAGGAACCAGAAATCAACCTAAATATCTAACAATAACTAAATTAGCAAACATCTCCTGGTATAGGTTGAATTGTGTCCCCCTGAAATTCATAGCTTGAAGCCCTAACCCCAAATGTGACTATATTCAGAAATAGGGCCTTTAAAGACGTAATTAAAATTAAGTGAGGTCATAGGGATGGCCCTAAACCAATAGGACTGATGTCTTTATAAGAGGAAGAAATGCCAGGAGTGTGTACACACAGAGAAAAGGCCATATGAATACACTGCAAGAAGGCTACCGTCTGCAAGCCAAAGGAGTGAGGTCTTCCCAGATACCAACCCTACTAGCCCCTTTATCTTGGACTTCCATCTCCATAATTGTGAGAAAGTAAATTGCAGTTGTTTAAACCACCCAGTGTGTGGTATTCTGTTACAGCAGCCCTGCTAGACTAATACATTCCCAAATGGAATAATAATGTTGCTGCTGCTGATGCAAATAGATGCTTATATACTGCCTACTATGTGTCAGGAAGCATTCTAAGTGCTATGCAAGTATTAATTTATTTAATCTACACAGGAAACTTTAGGGGAAGGTGTTTTATTACTTCCATGCTATAAATGAGGAAATTGAGTTACATAGAGGTTATGTAATTAACCCATGACAATGAAGCTAGTAAGTAGTGGAAGTAGGACTTGAATCTAGGCAGTCAGGCTTCAGAGGTCATGCTACCTCTCTGAGAAGACATTAAAAATTATAGTATAGATGTTATTTAAATCCATATAAAAGTGGTATTAGGTATTATTTTTGAAAGTAGGTTAAAATATACATGATGATATGTAATTTCTTTTCATCAATACTTACATATATAATTAGTATTTCATATATTTCCTATATCATATGTATATCATTAGTATTTCATATATATATATATACCTATATATCAAATATATGCCTATTTCATATTATATAAATGAAATACTTCAAAAAATTACCTGTGGCCATCTCTGAGTGGTAGAAATAATACTTTTTTCTTTTGGGCTATTGCATATTTTATATAATAAATATGTATTTTTATTTTAAATCTGTTATAACATGTTTGCTTAGAGTGGGATATTTGAGTAACTAATAAAGAAGCAGGGTGAAGGATAATATGAAAGAAATTAATCCCACTACAAAAGGGAGTAAATATTGAAAACAATGTTTTGAGGAGTGGGGTGGAATTTGAGTAATGGCCAAGAATCCTCAACAGATTTTGTTGTGTTGAGGTAGGAACTGAAGCGGCAACTTGCAGATCTTGGAAGTCAACCTATCTGTCAATCCATTAATTTGTCACTATTTCTATTGACCAGCTTAGAATATATGGTTTGGCTAATACCTTTAATAAAGTCACAAATGCTGTGTGAATTGGTGAAAAAGAAGACAAATAAGAATACTGTAGCTGTTGCAGTTGTTTCTACATGCTCGTGATCCCTTATATGAAAAGTAGAGTGACATTTGTATGTGAACTAGGTAGGACACTAAGGTAGAAACGTGTGTTTTTTTTCCACAGCCCGGGAGCTGGCTAACAAATAGAGGGCACAGGGAGCCTTGGGACCCTCATGCAGGGGTGGGTGGGAAGTGTTAGTGGGAGGGGAGGTTGGCTTGCCTGGGGCATTTGAGTATTAGAAAATGGAAGTAATTTCGACTGTCAAGGATTAGATAATCAGAGAAAACTGGTCCTGCTGTGCAAGTCACATATCCCCTTGCTGCTCAATTATAGCTCTCTGTAAAAACAGTATGAGTCAAATTCCATCATGAAAAACTCTAAGAAAGGTACAAGATCTTTTACTGGGCTGGAATTCACTGCAGTCAGCATTGTTCAAAATATCATTGCCAGTAAGCTTCTAGGTCATTTTCCTAAGGTCAAGGACTGGACATAAAACAAAGCCGGAGCCAATGTCCTTCATGGGTACGTTGAAGTTGCCCAAGCATGCAGACCAGGACAGACATGCACTCTCGCAGAGACCAGTTCTCTTTTGCCTCTGACATTTCCCCTTTTGGGTTTTCTTATTCCCTAGAGAATTGGACCAATTATAATTCCTTATCTTTTTTCTTTTTTTTTTAAGGAAAATTATATTTTACTTCCTCCCCTCCCAGTACCACTTGTGCTGTACTAGCTAGAGCTACTGTGTTATATTCTTTTCCAGTTTGTATTGTGTCATAGTCAGGTGGTAGATGTTTTCATTATGACAAGCCACTAAGACTGGTGAAAGAACATTGATTGTACTGAGATTATATATCTATCACACATACATAATATATGAGAAAATTTTAGTATAACAAGACCAACAACGTATTATTATCATGGGGCCATTGGTCAGAGCATAGAGATATTTTCATTGGACTAAATTTTGGGTTTCAGTGGTATTCATAATAATGGTATTTGTCTTGTAATAATAATGTACAAAGCCCCTATGGTGTAATAAAGAGCAACATTTCCCCATGTAGGAACTGAATTGAAAATACAAATGTGAGGCTCTGAAACTTCTATGAGACCAAAAGCTGCATGTATGTGAGGCAATAGAAAGTTAGTTCTCAGTAGTGAATGTTTAATAGAATTCCAGCAAATATCAAGGGAATTTAATTTATTTATTCATTCAATCCATTTATTTATCACCTACAATGTGCATAGTATCATTCACGGTGTCTAGGGATACACTACTGAAAAAAAGAGACACTTTTCTGCATTTGTCAGGCTTACATTCTAATAAATAACTAATAAATAAATCTAGAAACTAAAGAAGAAACATAAGAAACTATATACTGTGTTAGAGAGGTATACTCTGAGGGAAGTAAGACTAAAAGGTTTTTTGGGGGGGTATGACTTTAGATAGAGTGGAAGTGGAAAGCTGCTTTAAGAATATAACTTTGAATTATGAACAAGTGAACTGAGTAATAGTAGAGTGTGTTTGTCAAACTAATTCTCTCGCAGAAGAGTTAAAAAATCTGGAAAATAATGTTTAAGCGTGTGCGAGCGTGCACACACACACACACACACACACACACACACACACACACACACACCTGTTTGAAGGCTCAGACGAGTGACCAAAAGCAAGCAGAAAGTGGATGGGAATGTACCCTTGAAAGTAGAACTGTGGAGGGTGAGATTTGTAAGCGTGTGGTGTTTTGTCTAAAAGTACTGCCTAATCTACAAGAGACTTGGTGACAGAAAGCCACAGCCCAGCAGGTTTGTGGATGACAGAATAACCAAATAGTCAGGAGGAAGTCAGGGGGATCATGCAAGGGAGGGTCCTACCCACAGGCTGAGACAAAAAAGCTACTTAAAAAAAAAACCTAACCAGGTCCTAGGCTGTAGACTAACGCAGTAACTTTTAGGGGAAACCCTAGGGGAGTCCAGAAAGAACCACCAGCATCTAAACACTGAAAAATTGAGCAGAGATTTCAGCTGCTGTTCTACACAGAGAAGGTGGGATTTGGAGTTTGAGGCTAGCCAAGTTAACTGCAAATTTCACTTTTTGGAGGAACAAAACAGAATCTAGGGCTCTACAACATACATTTACAATATCCAGTATCACTAAATATATGAAGTCACTAAATGCGTGAATGTGCAGGAAAATGTGACTCTCAGGTTCTTTCTGACACCAAATGAAGATTTTTTTCCCTCAAAACCTAAAAAACGGCGTCTCTTCCAACAGCAATTCTGCAGTTCTCAGTCATTAACTTTCTGGAGTTAGTGCAGACTCCACAAGTTAAGGGACTTAGTCCCACAAGCCTCTGACCACAACCTTTTCATCAACCAATTGGTATATAACTGTTTTATATGTGTTTCTGTTTAAAGACAAGTTATTTAATATATAATGTTGGTCCATTAACATTGAACTCAGCCAACAGCATTATAACTCATGCCTGAATGAAGTTTATCTAACACATTCTTTTCTCACAGCCTTCTTGCACCTAAGGACACTAGACAGAACTTCAGTCCTACACCTGGGGGTCATTTTAAACAGCAAAATCACCAACAAAAAGTAAAAAAGTGCAAACAATGAGACCTGATACAAGAAAACAGAACATCACCTTGTTTGGTTTCAGCTGGGGATGTAGACATCAGGAGATTTAAATTTGTCTCCTCTCTACACATGTCTGCAAATGACCATGAGCAAGTCATGAGTGCCGATTTTGGGGTTACAAATAAATTTTAGTTAGTAGGTCAGTTTAAAAATACAGAAAACATGAATAATCAGAATTGACTATACATAGATATTCTTTCTCTCTTAATTAAAAATTACATATGACATGTTATCATTTATGAAATTATATAACTGTGGGGTTTATAACCCATGAACAATTAATATAAATGATAAAATAATGAGGGGGTAAATAAATCTATACTATTTCAAGGAAACTATTTTATGTTAAGTAATATACCATTAACTCTAAGTAGATTATGGAAGTTAACAATGCATATTGTAATCCCAAGAGCAATCATACACAAAAAAAGTCAAAAAATATAGTTAAAAACTCAATAGAGGAAACAAAATAGAACATAAAAACGTTCTATTACTTACAAAAACTACAAGAAATAAGAAATAAAAAACATGAAATAGAGAATAAGTAGCAAAATCACAGAACTAAGTCTAGCCATATCAATAATTACACTAAATTTAAATGACTAAGCAAAGATTGACAAAATGGACTTAGAAAAAATATTTATACTGCCTATAAAAGATGCACATTAATACAGAAATACAAGTTGAATGTAAAATGATGGAAAAAGTTATGTCATGAAAATACTACTTATATGACAGATGGAGTAGCTATATTAATATGAGACAAATTAAACTTCAAGATAAGGAGTATTATTTAGAGATAAAGTATAATATTTCATATATTAAAAAAGAGTTAATTCATTGGAAAACATAACAATTTAAAAATGTCTATGGACTTAATTTGATTTTAAAATACATGAAGCCAAAACTTAAAGAACTAGAGGGAGAAATAGACAAATGCACACAACTGTGGATTTGTAACACTCTTTTTTCAGTCACTGATAGAACAACTAGACAAAAACAAATTGGTAAGGATAAAGAAGACTGGATCACTGTTAACCATCTTGACTTTATTACATTTGATAGAACACTACCCCTCCAACTGCAGAATGCACATTTATTTTCAGAAACATGAGGCATTCACTAGAATAGACCATAGATTGGACTTATAAAAGGTATTGGTATGCTTCAAATGACTGAAATATTATAGAGTATATTCTCTGATCATAAAGAATTTAAATTAGATCAATAACTATAGCGATCTAGAAAAGCCACAAGTATTTGGAAACAAAACAATAAATTTCTATACAACCCATGGATTAAAGAAGAAATCACAAGAGAGTCATGGTCAATTTTTATTTGAATCATAATAGAAATACAACAAACCAAAAAGTTGTATGATGTAGCTAAAGCACTGCTTAGAGTGATATGTAAGATTTTAACTGCTTCTGTTGAAAGAAAGATCTGATTTCAATGATCTTTAACATGCTAGGAAAAGATGCGTAAAATAAATCCTTAATAAGTAAAACCAAAAAATAATAATAAAGGACAAATCAATGAAACAGAAGAAAATTAGAGAAAATAATGAAAAGCCAAAGACAACTCTCAAAATATTAGTAAAATCAATACTCCCATAACAAAACTGATTAAAGGGGAAAAAGAAAAAAGACAAATTATCACTGTGAGGAATAAGTGAGATCTCATGATACAAGGTCAATATATAATAATCAATTCTATTTCTATATACCAGGAACAAAAAATTGACATTTAAAATTAATTCCACTTAAAATAGCATCAGAAAACATAAAATGCTGAGAAATATAACACAAGGTGAGCCAAAACTCTGTACTGAAAAGTATTAAATCTCTGAGAGAAATTAAAGACCTAAATAAATGGATAGATGTGCTAATTCATAGACTAGAAAACTCAATATTGTTAAGATACCATGTTTTCTCAAATAAATCTATAGATTTGATGCAATCAAAATCATATCACCAAGTTTTTGGAGAAATTGAAAAGCTGCTCCCAAAGTTTGTATGAAATGCAAATGATTTAGAAAAAACAGCTAAGCAATTTTGACAAAAAGAATCAAGTTCAAGGAAATATACATATTATCTTGCCTTCAAAAGTTACTACAAAGCTACAGTAATCAATGCAATAAGGTATTGGCATAAGGATAGACAAATATATTATAATGGAGAATCCGGAAACAGACCAACACTTATCAATGAATTGATTAGTGGACATTTGGTCATGTCCAAAACATCCACAGAAACATTTGGTCGATGCCGAAAGATCCTTGATATCCGGTGTTGTCCAAAAGTCCATGGAGACTTTTGGTCCGTAGATAATATAAATACTGCTCTTCTGCATAATTCAAACCCTGACTTACCTGTTTAGCCCCATGTGCCATTACCAGCCAGGATACAGAGGCAAAAAGGATTATTATTGGCAATAGAGCCACAACACAACTATTGAACAATAATACATGGTAGTATTTTTATGTATTAATCCTGTAAATCAAAAGTAGAATTCAACCTCATGGGCTATTTGAGCCCAGGACTTTCTCTAAGCATGGGCATTTAGGACAAGACAAAGTATCAAGGACTGTTTGGCATGGACCAAATGTCACCATGAACATTTTGGACAGGACCAAATGTCTTTCAATGAATTAATTTTTAACAGAAATGTCAAAGCAATATTCTAGTGGGGGAATGGAAAGTATTTTTAACCAGCGGTGCTGGAACAAATGGACATCCTCATGGAAAGGAAAAAGGAATCTCAATTTCTTCCTCATACCATAGCAAGTAATTAATTTTAGATGATGTTAGACCCAAGCATGAAAGCTAAAATTATAGCTTTCAGAAGAAAAGCGTTTAGAAAAAAATAGGACAATAATTTCATAACTGAGAGATAAGTGAATTATTTCTTTTTAAAAATAGAGAGAGAAAGCAATAACCAAAACAGAAAACTTCATTTGATAAGTTATCCATTATCAAAATTAAAAACTTTTACTCATGACAAGACAACGACAACAACACTGTTAAGACAATAACTCAACAACCCACAGGCTGGAGAGAAAATGTTCACAAATCATATATTTAACAAAGGCCTTATCTGCAGAATAGTTAAAGAATCAATTTTTAAAATATGCCAACGGTCACTGCACCAAAGAAAATATACAAGCGATCTATAATCACACACACAAAGTATTCATCATCATTAGTCAAAGAGAAAAAGTTAATAAAACCACAATAGACACTATTACACACCCACCACAATGGCTGAAATTTAAAAAGATGGGCAAATACCAAATGTGAACAAGGCTGCTGAGCAATCAGAACTCTCAGACATTGCTGATGTAAAACTGTATAACCACTCTGGAAAACTTATTGGTAGTTTCTTATAAAGTTACATGTACACCTATCTTTTAACTCCACAATCCCATTCCTAGTTATTTGTCCATCTGAAATTAAAACAAATGTCTACCAAAAGATGTGCACAGAAATGTTTATTGCAGCTTTTTCCCTCCCACAATTGCTGACAACTGGAAACAGCCCAAGCGTCCATCAAGAATGTATAAACAAACTGTGCTACAGTCGTGCAATGAAATAGTACTCAGCAAGAAAAAAAGGTAATGAACTACACATACATGCAAGAATTATGAATTATGCAAAGTGAGGGAAAAAAAGACAAAAAATACACATTGTATAATTCCATTTATATGATGTTTTAAAACAGGCAGAAATATCTGAGATAACAGAAGTGTTATGAAGGAGCTTTCTAGAAATATAAAAATGGTGTACTTCTAATAGGTATGAATTGCATATGTATATCTATTCATTAGAACTGTACAGCTAAGATCTGCACATTTCAGTACACATAAATTTTAGCAAAAAATGGTAAATAATACTGGTAATAACCAAGTGAGGGGTAGGGAGTAAGTAGAGGTATAGATGATACAAAATACTGCTCTTTTGGCGATCATTAAAGCTAAATAATGGACATACAGAGGTTCAATATTTGATCCTATTTATTTTTTTTTATGGTTGAAATTTTCTGTGTAATTGTTTTTAACATGTTTAAAAGCCAATAAATTCGTAATTAGGGCAGAGACACTAAAATCAGGCCATTGTCCTCAATTTGAGGACAATTTGAGGACTTTTGACTATGAATATTTAAATTTTTCATTTTTAAGGAAAACATTCTCCCAGTTGAAATTTGTGTTATGGTCTGACCATCAACAAATATGAGTACCCACCATGTCTAGGTTCTTTGCCAAACACCTCTTAGGAAAGCTCTCAAAGACGCGGGTGTCCCTGGAGCAAGTTTTCTTGGGAAAGGCATTAAATGTGTTGGGATAAAGTCACTTAGGAACTTCAGAGTGTCTGTTTTCTGAGGAGTTTCATCTGCAGTAAGGGCACTCGTGGCATGCATTACCCTGAGGCATGACTTAGCCCAGCTGTTGCCCTCCTCGAGTTTCCTCTGTGGCAGCCTCATTCACGGCCTACTCACTTGAAGGGCAGGGTGTGGGGCTGGGTTTTTGTTCTTGGACCTGTACAGACTCCTTCATCCTTAATCAAAATCCTGAGGATAGAAAGGGATTTTTGTCTTGTCAAAGCAACTTTTTAATATTCTTAGGACTTCCCCTAAGATTTTTCTGGAAGAAGCGAGGAATGGAGCCTCTTCTGTTGACATGATGTGAGTGTAGTTAGCAACTGGCTCTGAGCTCATGGTCCTTTCCTGTCCACTGCTCCCTACCCCAGGCCTGGTCCTCCTGGAAATGGGAGGCAATCTGCAGGCCTCTCCCTTCAGCTTCCCATGTCAGCATAATAATGTGAATGGAAGTAGATAAGGGGACGTAGATGGCTAATGACACAAAGTGTGATGAACAATTTGGGGACAAAATTGACTATTACCAAAGCCACTTCCCTGGGGATCACAAAAGGGAGAGGGAGAGGGAGAGAAAGAGAAAGAGAGGAGAGGAGAGAGAGGTTGAAGGAAAAACAGAAAAAGGACTTGATACAGCAGCCTGGCAAAGTGAGCCTCAGCTACATCCATTAACAGTACAAAAGGCTTGTACACACACTCCTGTTTTAGTAGAGCAGAGACATGCCCTCCCGTGCCAGTAGAAAGGACATTGAGCTCTGCTGGGCCTTTGCCGCTCCCTGCCACAGTGTGGTAAACGCAGTCCGCAGTGAAGGGGAGGGAAACGGAAAAGTAATTCTTCCACTGACACATTCCCAGCATGCCCTGCAGTCTCTCAAAGCCAGGAAACCTCATCAGTTACCAGAGCAGAGATTTGCCTTTATCTTAACACACTTAATCTATCTTTGCACACTGTATCCTCAAGGAGGAGTTTCGTTTGGTTTGAAACCATAATTCACATCTTAAAGCAAGATGTCTTTGAGTCTATCCCCTTTCCATCTGCTCCTCCCCCACCCCCAGGAAAACCCCAAATATTTGAGTTAAAATTAAGTTTTCTTTTCTAAGAAGGGTGAGGGAATCAGAGAAGGAAAGGATCTAGGAGGAGGGTATAAACACCAGAAAGAGCAAAGGAAATTGTTTCAAACCAGATCCAAAACTGTCTCTCTGGCTTCCTCTTCATCTTTTCTTCCCCCTGCCAAGTAAACCCTCTCCTGATTACAGTAAACACCTTCTTAACAGATCAGAAGGAATGATTTTAAAGTGAGTTGCTTACTCACAAAATTCATTATGGTAATGCCTCATCATATTTAGCTGAGCCCGCTCCCTCAGCCGCCTCCCTTTGATCTGCCACTGTGGCCTTGTGTCTGTTCCTGCAGTTCATCTACATTTTGTTGGCGTCAGACTTTTTCAGTACTTACGCCTTCAGGTTTGTGAAGAGCCAGCCTAGAAACAGATCTTTATCCCCAAACTTAAAAAATATATATATTTTGAAATGTTACTAACAACACGTTAGCTATTTAACTCTTCCTTCCCACCCCTGCTCCCATGAATTCATCCTTTTACCAGCTCCTAGGAAATTCACCCCCTGTTAGATCTCTTTCTCACCCTAGCTCTCATGTCTGCAATGCAGGTTTCTTGCAGAGTGTTATTTATTATTAATGATATAGCAATTTACAGTGTGCCAGCCTCCTAAACCTCAAAGTACCTTATAGATGCATAGCCCAGAGAGTCAGGCCGCCCGTCTCTGCACCGAACAAAGACACCAGGTATGTAAGAAGCCACTTCCAAAAAGAGAGTCATTTTGCCTGTTTGGTCCCTGAGGACTGCTCGGGCTGGCATAGGGACCAGTGGCAGAGATTGCAGACAAGTGACTGGGACTCTAATTTACCATGATATAACTTGACCTTTGGGAAGGCAGAGTGTTTTGATTTGATTTCTGCAAATGACTTACCTGGGGGTACCTCTCTATGGTTCAGTGTCCTACTCAATAAAATTGATGGAAAATAACCTGTTTTGTTTCACCATCTGCCTGCATCCCCCAAGTCACCAATTGCCCAACTCAGCCTTTTTAGTG
Source organism: Miniopterus natalensis (assembly GCF_054644295.1). NCBI lineage: Eukaryota > Metazoa > Chordata > Mammalia > Chiroptera > Miniopteridae > Miniopterus > Miniopterus natalensis. Next base: position 21,093,347 of record NC_142088.1, read on the forward strand.
CCCTTTCTCGACTCTCATCCTCATTGATCCCTCCGCCACATTTAAAACTACTTACCAGCCTCTCCTCAAAATCTTTAAAATTCTATCCCCTCCTGGCTTCTATAATGCTAGGCTCTCTTCCCCTCTTGACCATTTATTTATTCTGCCAACATTTTCTGGTTAGGCTGTCCATTTTCAGATTCCTCTTAGGGAAGGTACTTGCCTATCAGTCAAACCTGGGGACAAAAATGGTTGTCCAGAATGGGCGGGCCACTGCAAGCCCACGAAAATCTGGCGACACATAATCCCCTACACAAAGGAGTTCTCTCTCTGGTTGCACTTGACTCTTGGCTGGTGGGGCTCCCTCGTTCCAGTTTCCTTGCATTCACCTGTGCTTCCTCCATAGCCATGAAGCAATGCAGACCCTACATGTAATGGACTGGTGGACTGCAGCAGGGAACACAAACTGTGCTAGCTTGATGCTGGATGGGACTCTACTCCAATATGAAGGAAACTCTGGAAACTGGCTCTGATTTTAACCCTGCTAAAGGCAAAATGGGACTTCTTTCTTGAGGGGACTGAGGGAAATGGGACCTTGGAAACTCCGGGATTTAATTCCACACAAATAAAAATCACTTGTTCTCCCATGCAAGTCTCAGAAAATATTTTTCTCGGCGTATCGCAAGAATTCCACTCCCAAGAGCAACAGGAGGGGACAAGGATCCCTCACTTCCACCAGTAACAATAAGGCATAGGCATGGCAAATATTGTCCAAGTCTCTTATCCAAATCCACTTATCTTTTTACTACACTAAGTCGCAAAATACAACAAAGCCTGTATTTCCCTCTGTCACACTACATAAATAATAGCCAGTTTTTATAAAATTATGGGAGGAAATTTGCAGAATTATCTACTGTTATTTCCCAGATTTACATGATCATAAGTTTCTCTTGAAGTATTTCAGAACAACACAGGTTTCTATACCCCACCCTAGTGCTTCTACATACCAATGTCGAGAGGAAGGGCCTAGGAAAGTGGATATAGAAACAGATTCTTCTTCTTGGTCATTCTATCCACTTTTGGGCTGCAGGACCTGGCTTCAACTCCAAACGGGGAGATGAAAGCTGTGGACCCAAGGGAACTCCACTTTGCTGCAGAGATAAAGGGAGACAGATCCAACCCAACATTTGTAGGTGATTCTCATCAACAGGGAAATTTAGGAAACAGAATTTTAAACCTGTGGCTCTTAAACTGTGATCTCAACATCATCAGCATCACCTGAGAACTTGTTAGAACTGCTCAGGCCCAACCCCATACCTGTTAAATCCAAAATTGAATCCAAATTGAATCTGAAGACGAGGGGGTATGCTTCAACAAGCATCTTGGGCGATTGTGATGCACACAGAAGTCTGTGAAAGCGGCTTCTGAGCCCATCCCAAACAGGTGAGACTATTCTAATTTACAGAAGGAACTAATACCACCTGCTCAGTAACTCCAGTGTTTAATAGTCATTGCCACAAGGAACCTAAATCTCTCTTGCTCTTCTTGAAGCCCATTTTTTCTTGTTCTAAACCAGCTTTTCATGGATTTGGATTTTATGTCTCTTGGTGAATCATCAGGTAGTTCATGTTAATATTTCTTTAAAGGCATTTTTAATACTTGATTATTTTGGTGCTTTTGTGAGAATCTTCTCCACAACATTGTAACTTCCAATCAAGCCATTATGCAAGCATCTTGTCTGTTTGGTCACCATTTTATGCAAACATTGCTCAGTACTATGCCTGGCATGGACAAAAAGCTCAAAAAATAATTGTTATATCTGTGAAAAGTAACTCTTTGGTCGTGGCTATGGTATTCTGATCAGAAGTGACCAGTGGAGGAAGATGGGACTCTCAGGATCACGCTTTTTGCTCTGCAGCTCAGTATCGCTGACTTGGTTCTCCATGGTGCCTACTTCATACACTTTGGTCTAGCCTGTGTTTTGTTTTGGTTTTTTTGCCTTCCTCGCCTGCTGCCCAGACTCTGAGACACTGCCCTCCGTGCCTTTCATTTCATCTGGGTCTCATCCCTTCTTCAACTCACTCAGATTTGCCACTCTGGTTCCCAAAGTAATAATGACCCCGTGCTCTCCGGTTCACTGTCACCTACAGGTGCAAAGAGTTTGGTATCTCATCCTTTAATTGTTCCAAAGTAGAATCCTTTGGTTTATCATTTTCCATCTCCCCTTTTGGAGCCAAAGTCAGGTTCAGCAGACTCAGAGAATGCATGTGGATAAAATGACAGGGAAGGAGAAAGGGGGTACATGCCAAATGGAATCACATATGTGGGGTAGTCTGTTATTAACATGCATTAAGCACTTGGGCATGCTAAGTGCTTAATACATGTCAATAGCAGTAATAGTAAAGCTCATCTTGAGGAAATGGCATTGTGTTTACACCTTCTCTGCCTGGGTAGCTATTTAACATGGTCAGTTGCACAGCTGGACTCGGACCAGTTGGTACCCGGTCTGATCTTTGCTAAGAGATGACTGCAGCTGCTACAGCCTTTGAATACTTTGTAATGCTGCCCAGTGCCCAGCAGGGAGATGCAATTGTCCAGCAAATAGATTTAAGAAAAGGAGTAGGAATAGAGTTTCCCAGGCAGCATTTGAAAAGCTAATCCATCCATTTCTAACAATAACTACAAAAGAAAATGAAGACAAATGCACTGCTCTGTGAGAATCAATTGAGATGGGAAATATTCAATAATTTATAACACTTCTGCAGCATGTTTTCCTATAAAATTTAACCAAATTGAATCTTCATTTTTATGTCAGAGAATCTTCCTACCTCATAACTGCATGTCTATTAGGTATGCGCTTAGTTAGCTGGAAGACCAGAAGAGGAAATGATTATTGATGGGTTAGAGCCTTCACATAGAGAGGAACATTATTGAGGCAGTATGTAAAATGGAAAGAGCACTACTCTTGGCATCAGGACATCTGGGTTTGACCATAGCCTCCCAAAATTACTAGTTTCATGATTTTAGATGAGTCATAAAACCTTTCTAAGCATCAGTAGCTTTTTCTATAAAATAGGAATAATGATTTATTCCCCAACCCATTTACATAGTTGTCTTAAGAAAAATTACAGATAATACAGACATACAGACATGTATACTCAGGTTTTGCTAAAATAATGTTACAAAACAAAGAATCCTACAATTTTAGTAACTTATAACATTATTTATTTCTCCCTTGTGGATTTTTGGATCAGCTGTGGCTCAGCTGAGCTTGGATGGATTTGGATTCAAGTTTTCTTGGGTGTCTCTCATTCCATGACCCAGGCTGAAGGTGTGATGAATATTTAGGTTATGCTCTTCTCATGAATGTTGGCTGTGATGCAAGAGATCTGGTAAGAAACTTACTATGGATATTAAAGCCTGAGCTTGACAGTGAAGCACTTACTACAAACTACATGCCACTGGTCAATGCAAATCCCATAGCCAGGCCCAATGTCAAAGAGGTAGCAAGGTGTACTCAGCCCAGAGGAAAGCTGTGGCCTGGGTGGGAGGGAAAGAAGAATTTTGAACAAATACAGAGGTGGGCAAAAGTAGGTTTATAATTGTGAGTACATGAAACACAGAATTTATTCTTGTATTATTATTTATTAATTATTGTATTATTTATTTGTATTACAACTGTAAACCTACTTTTGCCCACCCCTGTATTATAATCTATTACAGTACGTAGAATTGTTCTGGAAATCACAAGGTAACTTTCAGATGTTGGGGTGCTAATGGTGATTATTTTAGCCTTGGTTAACAGGGGATCAAACCGGCAACCTAGGAGTTGAACCTGCAACCTTTGTTGGTGTATAGGGTGATGCTCCAACCAATTGAGCCACACCACCAGGGCTAAATTTTATAGTCTTTATCATAATCTCAATGGGTGCATGCCCAGCTAACTGAGCATGCATTTAATAGCCAAATAGATATAAGTTGGAAGATACTATGATGTTTGACAGAGTCTGAACTGTGAGACCAGCTTCTTGAATCTTCTCAAACCCTCTTGGGAGATGTGTTGGAGTTGGTTGATTCTGCCTGTTCGGGGGAAAGAATTGTCAGCTCACAGGAAGCTCAGAGTGAGGACTACCAAGCCACTTATACTGGAAGTCAAGTCACATGAAAAGTAGCATGGGTTCCTTATATAATTTCATAAGCCATGTTACCTGGATCTCACATTTCTACAAGCAACATAATGATTAGTCATTTTACCTATGTGTTGTACTCACTGCTGATGCATGGCACTGACCAGAGTGAGTGCACATGTGATCAGCCATCAGGAAGGGTGGAGCACAGAGGACCTGGCCAAGGCTTACTACCCACTCCACATATGCTCCTTAAACTCACAAGTATGTACTTGAAAACTGGCAGAAATGGGGGCATCTATGATCAAAACTATGAATCGACTTGGCAAATCAGGAGAGCGGTTAGAAATAAACAGGATCATTTTCATGGTGACATAGTATAGTAACCACACAGGGATGTAAAACACAAATGAAAATTTCATAGGCAAGGGTGAGCCAACTATATACAAATGTGACTGAAAAAGATAGGGTGTCTCCACAGCAAGGCAAATGTTTATTGTGACTTTCTCAAATGATTATGATCTCAGCTCCCCAGAGCAGCTTTCAGGTCCCAGCCCAGCCCCAGAATAATAAGCACAGAGTAAATCCACTCTTTTTTATTTTTATTTTTATTTTTCTAATTCCTTTATTTTGAAGTATAATTAATTGATATGTAACATTATATTAGTTCCAGGTGTACAGCATAAGGGTTAGATATTTGTGTATACAGGATGGGGCAAAAGTGGATTTATAGTTGTTCTCATGGAAAGTAATACAATAGTCAATAAATAATAATAGAAAAATAAACTATGTTTTGCATACTCACAACTGTAAAACTACTTTTGCCCCACTCTTTATTGTGAAATGATCACCGTGATAAGACTAGCTAACATCCATCACCATAGATATTTACAATTTTTTTCTTATAGTAAGAACTTTTAAAGTCTACTTTCTTAGCAGCTTTCAAGCATGCAACACAGTGTTGCTAACTCTCATCACCAAGCTGTACAGAACACCCCCATGACATTTATTTTCTAACTGGAAGTTTGTACCTTTTGATTCTCTTTACCCATTTCTCCCAACCTTCCCTCCCACCCCTCTACCCCCGCCTCTGGCAACCACTTATTTGTGCTCTGTATCTATGAGCTTGCCTTTTTTGTTTTTTAGATTCCACGTAAAAGTAGATCATACAGTATTTGCCTTTCTCTCCCTGACTTGTATCATTTAGCACAATGCTCTCAAGGTCCAAGGCGTTGAAGTGGTAACCATGTTACTTTCAACTCAACCCTCTTCTCATTTCTGTTTGTCACTTTGGAGGAGGAAAGAAGAAGAGAAAAAGCAGGTCAGGGCAAAGGAGAAGTAGTCCGTCAGGATTTGACTGCTCAAGGGTAGTAAACAGAAGCTGTGTCATGGGGAAAACATGAAATTTGGAATCCAACAGAACTGGGTTGGAATCCTGACTCGATAACTTAATAACCAAGTCATCTCTGCCAAGATAGTTAATCTCTCTGAACCTCCATTTTATTATCTGTAAATGGTGATAGCAGTAGTGGAATTGTTATGAGAATTTAATGAGATAATATATATGGTTGTATTTAGCCCTGGTGGGTTAAAAGACCAACTAATGTCAGACTCTTCTGCTTCCACCATAACAGGAGTGTCTTCCAAGGGCTGAATAAACAAATAGAGAAATAAAGCTAATCAAATATAACATTTCATAAGAAACCTTGCTCTCAGAAAAATCTGATATTAGTTACCATGGATCATTTCTGTTCCAAACCTATAAATCCACATGGCAAAAATATCAGCTGGAAAAGCATATGTGTGTGTCTACAGACAATTATGAAGATTACATGAGTTAATGCATGGAAGTGGTTCGAATGCTGCCTGGCACAGGGTAAAAGCTCAATGTTGTTATTGTTGTTATGATTATTATTAGTAGCAGTAGTATCACCATCACTTACCGTAGTAGTATCCTTACAGTTGGCTGAATTGCCCACACATATTTCTTGAAAATACCTGACCAGTCTCATTACAAATGGATCCCGAGCTTTATGATTCAAAGTGTCAGATGGAATGAGGAGTCCAGGAGCGAGAAACAGAGAAATGAATGATCTGGCTCTGAACACCACTGTTTCTGGTACTAAGGCACTGATCCTCTTTATGGCTACCGGGAAAACTGAACTAATGTGACAGTCATTTATGGACCATTTCCAGGGTGACTGTACTTGCCTTGGAAGGAGGTGCTCTGGCCAGTTTCCAGGAGCATTGACAGAAGATCCCAATTAGTGGTTTGGTTTTGGGATTTAATCCTCCAACCTCTTGGGAAGGAGGCTTTTCTTTTCTGAATATAGGGGCAGGAGAGCTATAGAAATAATGCACAGAAGAACAGTGGAAATTATAAAGCATTATCACTGGCAATGCTTTACAACACTATTATTGCTATTCTGCTTCTCTGGCTATAGCTTTCTTACTGTCCCCATCTCTCTGGAACCACTGTTGGAACTACGCCTCTGGGTAATACTACGTAGGTCCAGTAGATTTTCTCCATATATTTTTGGTAATAATGGCTCATGAACTCAGACATGATTTTGGAGAAATTTTAGCTGTAAGGAAAGGAAGTAGGCTGGCTGATTATATTTGTGACCAGCTCTTCACAACTGCAGCAAAAATAAACAGAATCCAGATACAATAGCTCAGATTCCCTGACAACCTGGGAAAACAGTACAGAATGGAGAAGATAGATCTTGCCCATCTACCCTCCCCATCTTATTTGTCTCTGCCCTTTCCCAGAACAGGTGTGTCTGCAGCTAAATCTCTTTACCTGGCTTCTTAAGTCTCCTTGAGGTAGGAACTTGAAACCAGAGCCCCCTCTCTGGGGTTCATGTGGGAGCAAAAGATTCCCAGACACAAACCCAAAAGCCATTTAAAAAATATATCATCACATAAGAAAACTCAAGTTGGACATCAAGAGGTTGACCTTTGAGTCAATAGAAGGGAGTTCTCAAAGCTTTAAACAACTTGCCACATTTTTGGAAAGCCTAGTTCTGAGCCCCAACATAGTCCACGGACAGCAGCTGCCTCAGCCCTCGGGGGCAACATGCTTTTTGTTGTGACATTAGCAGTGTCTGGGCCAAGGCCATATGGCCAGGCAGGAGCCATGTCCCTGGGGAAGTGGGGCCTGGTGGGATTGTTGGACGTGATTCCATTCTCACTGAAACAAATTTTCCTATCTGCTTCTTCAGCTATTTGTTCTCTGTCAGCGACTTCACAGGTGGCCTTGGCTCCTAAAAGCAGGTCATCAAAAGATCATGATCAAAGAGAATGCTGAGCCCAGAGTTCAGACCACCTGCTTAGAAAAATGCCTCAGTCTGCATGCTCCCCCTTCCATTTCCAATGTCCAGCGTTTTACATAATTTTCTCTTCTTCTCTCTGCTGCAAACCCCAGGCATCAGTCTGTGTTATTAGCTTTATGTATCCAGGTCAACAGCATACTTCGCAGCCCACCTCACAGCTGGGAAGGCTGCTGCCGAATCTTTTCTATACTTAATGTTTTCATTTCAGCTCATGTCTTCCTCCTTCCAATAGTAATGACATTAAGGATCATTAGGGTAAGGCAGCTGAGAACATGAAGGGAGGTTTATCCTGAAACCAAAGTCTAAATCTCCACGCCCACTAGACCTGGCACGGACTTGTCTACCTCTGGGCTTCCGTGTGCCTGGAAAGGACGACTCTTTGTTTAAAGTAGTTATTTATTCTCCAGTGTCAAGGGACTGGGGCTGCTAAGATCAGATGTGCTGTGGAGTTAATGCTTTGAATTTACAAAGGGCTGTTTGTGAAAAGCCCTGAAGCTTTATTTCTCTCTCCTTGATGCATGAAATCCTGGAAGGTCCAAGGATGGGGCTGCTATTAATAGACCGAGACCTCAACTGATTGCAGAGCATGCACTGCAATACCCTCTATGATACCAGAAACTATGTTAGCAGAAGCAGAAGTAATATAGAGACACATGGAGGCATTTAGGATGTCAGAAAGAGGGAGTTATAAAAATAAATTAGTTAAGCTAGCAACAAATGAGCTGGAAATGTAAAACATGCATCTGAATCTCTTGGGTCAAAGGTAGGGAAAGGAAGGGTATTGATTCAAGTTGGGAGAAGGGGGAGCCCAGCATGGAAAGGAAAGGAACAAGAAATGGCTGCAGGGTTTGGAAAGCAGAGACCTCTTCCGAAAAGGAGGGAGCACTTGAGAAAAGAGAGAAGGGCCAGAGTCAGCTTGTGTCAGTGGGCATCAAACAGACATATGTCTAAGCCCCCAACATCTGGAAAGAGGCTGCCAGCAGCCACAACTCACAGAGACCACTGGCTCATCTTACCCACCACTGGCTCATCTTACCCACAGAAGTGGGAAGAGCTGGGAAAATTCATTCTGAACTACTTGCAAAGGACAGAATTAGCCTGACCTTCAGAGCTGGCCCTGCTGACAGGGCTCCCTCTTCCTCTGCTACTCTAATTTCTAATTTCAAAGGTTCAAATGGCAAACATGCATGCATACACACACGTGTTACACACATACACACACAGACAATACGAATTTCTGCCCCTCAAAAAAAAAAAAAAAAACCAACAGTTTGGGGGAGGGGAAAATACCATTGACTGGGATGCTTAATAGAAGTAGGTCTTTGTTAAGATGTGATTTTCATGGATTTTCTTAGTTTAAATTTTCTCTCTTGAAAAAAAGTACGTGATTTATGTATTAATTTATTTATTTGTTTATTTATTTATGTTTTACTGTAGTAAAACGAGTAGAATTGTAGCTGAATTTAATTACTTTCATAGAAGAATGTCAGTAGCTATAGATCCCATTATTTGAAAGTTTAATACTGCTCTGAGAAATTTGGCGGGGAGGGTTAGATCTGATTCACCCCGATGTCCTTTCTAAGCTTTTGCCTCATTCTCCTGCTTGCTGAGCTCCTAGTTTACTTTCTGGAGCATTTGTGCCACAGTCATAGACAAAGGCTTTAAATGTACAGGCCTGGTTAAGTGACACAATGACTGAAAGTCATTCACCTGATCCATCAGCAAGGTTAAGTGACTGAGAGAAAATTATTTTCAGTTGGGGAAGGGTTATTTGGAGCATAAGGGTTTAGAATTGAATTCCTAAAGAAAGGATGGGAGGGGACATCAAGTGTGAAAATAAGATGAAAAAAGAATTATCAAGGATAGTAAGATTTTGTTATTTTTGCCCCTTGTCCAGGAAGCAGACAGATAGAAACTGTGGCTAGTAACCTTTAATTAACATACTCCAATACTGCATTATTCATAAAGCTTTGGGTTGTGTTTTTCTTTGCTCTCTACTACAAGCTAAGTTCATTCAGTCAATAAATATTTGTTGAGTGTCTATGTATGAGCCATGGTAACAAGGTAGGTCTTGTATTATGCACTTTTTGACAAATAAATGTCTTTTTTTCAGTGATTTTTTTGGTAAGTGATTTGTTGTGATTGAATTTAGGTGTTTATATGAATACAGACAGGATAATTCTCCAGGACTACATACATAAACTCACAGAATCCTCAACTTGTCAAGGACATTGACAGTCCTTTGTCCTGTTTTCCTATCTGATAGGTGATCTCTCACTAGTATCACCATTAAATGTGCTCCCTTGATGCTCAGTGGCAAAGAGCCTACTATCTCTCAAGACCGCCAAGTTTCCCTTATGGTGGCTCTGATTGTTACATAAATCTTTCTTATATTGAGCTACAGGTTCTCTCTCTGGTTCCCTTCACTGGGTCCCATTTTTGCCCACCAGAGCTACCCAGAATGCCTAATGCTTTTCCCTAGTAGTAAGAATCCTTATGTACTTCTCACCATCGAAACTCTTCTCTAGAATCAGCATGCTACATGAATTCACACATTTCTTGTATATCATGATTTTTAATTCCCTTTGCCAACCTCGGTGATCTATAGTTTACTGATGGTCTTCTGCATGTATGGCAAAAATATTCCAAGCATGGTTTCTGACCGGCTTGGACTACAGTGGGGTTCAATCTCCTTTTTGAAACAGTCTTTATTAATGCAGACTAAGTATGTATTAGTTATTTTGGATGTTTCCTTACATAAGCTTATAGAAAATGATCATTCCCAGGTTGGACATGTCTACACCTGCTGCCCTTCAGCCACATCTCTGACATCTGTACACATTAACTTACTTTCTGGACTCAAACACAGGCTCTTTCCACTATTAAGTTTCATCCTAGTAGAACAAACACATTGTTATAGTTGGTTGAAGTTGTCTGCTATGACGAGCTTGCCATTTATATCCTTGGCCAACTTATTATCACTGTTGAATAGGACAAGGTTTCAGGAGTTGCTTCCTTATGAGGAAACCAAACTATCATTGAAAACAACCTTCAGACCTCTCTGCATTCTGGACCTTGCCCATTTCCAGACTGAGCACTGAGCACATGAACCAATGTTCATATGGAAGATGAGCATAGTTATATAATGAAAATGGTCTATATACTTGATGACAAAGTAATCTGACAATTAAAGGCTAGTGCAACAATTTTATCTTGGCAACCCAATTTGTGGCAAATTGTACCTTAACCTAATCATCATAGTTTGTATGATTTTTTAAAATGGATTAGGGCTTCTTGAAAAATATTGATGAATTAGCCCAAAATTTCCAATAAAGTGGTTGGTTCCAATGATTCCAAAGTTATTTCTAGATATAACCTCTTCCAAATTTTAGCCTAACATTCCTATCTGATTTCTGGACATTATAAAGTTTTTCTTTTTATATTATATTTATTTATGAATATAAACCTCCCTTTGACAATATAAGCTTCTTAAAGGCAGACATTGTATGTGATTCATCTTTGCGTTGTATGTAGCATTTAACATAACACTTTTATAAAAGTAGATGCTCAATAAATGGATTTTGAATGACTGAATCACTGAGCTGATATATAGAGAGAATTATACAATTGGCTTCAAAAAATGATTTTAGGACTGTAGTGCTTTGAGGTTCTGAGACAAAACACATCCTCAGGAGTATATAGTTTTCTTCCAGATTTAAAGCAAACGTATGTCCCTCGGCTTCAGGATCTCTGAATAAGAAGTATTTGCCTTTAAAATAGCCTGAGGCTTCTCATTCAACACAGCAAACTTTTTTCTTAGTATATTCTCTCCGGAATCAGTAAGTTTTCCATCTAACCTGCCAGAGAAAGTCAGTGTCGCCCAATCTGCAGTAATTATCTTGACAAGGTCAATTAGTATTTTTAAAAATGATACAGTCACTTGGCTGCTGGTTTCCCTTTTCCTCCTATTTCTCAGAAGAATGCTCCCACATCATTTGACGTGGAAGCTGCATTGCACCAGAGGAAACAATTGACTATGTCGATGCCAAAAGGAGGTGTCTTCAGTCAGAGAGAGAGAATGGTCTACAGGCGCTCTGGGAGGCACAGAGGCTCCAGGCAGACACTCTGACTAAACAATGTTCTGGGATGCCTGAGACTTTCTCCTTTGCAATTTAAGTGCCCGAGGAGGTTGCTCAGGTGCCAAGCTGGAAGTTTAGAGTCAAGAGAAATCCCTGCAAGTGGGGGAAACAAATCCTCTGAAAAAATACCTTTCCTGCTGACCAGTGTGGAAGATAGAAATTAGATCAAACTTCTTTCAAACACTAAATCCTTGTCTGGTTTGGTTTGGTTTTTCCCATACCACAAGATTTCTAAGGGTTGGCGAACTTAATCTGTGAAATTTTCTGTTTCTTCTACTTCCTTTTATGGGGCGAATGCTATTTAGACAAGGTTTTTTTAGTAATATTTTGTCTTTCAGGTTGTTCTTCTTAACACCACCTAGAATTAAGTTTTGCGATGTTTTAAATAGGCCTCAGGTCTGGTTAGTGGCATGTTGTTATTCCTGTGGGATGTGCAAGATTTCCCTTCACATCTCCATTTAATGACATGAATCAAAGATACAGAGGATTCTTTGAGGCTATCTAATTGGCCACTGTGAGATGGGGGCTGGTGCTTATGGGAGCGAATGGAAGGGTTTGCAAATAGAACTAGATTCAGACAACATTCTCTTCTGTCTCCTGGAACACTTCTGTTCCTTGTGGTTATTCTCATTGTGTGCATCTTCTCTCCTTTAAGTCAGAGCCGGTCCAGAGTAGAGTTTGGGAAAGGGATTATCAGAGAATCCCATCTTTGACGTGAGAGTTCCGCCATGGGTGGCATTTTAGCCAGCTCCACTCCGAGCACTGCAGGAGCACCAGCTTCCTCCTTTCTGAGTGTGAGGATCCTGATAGCCAAGGAACAGGACACAGGGGCCGTCAGCATCTCCTGTCTCTGGTGCAGGCCTCAAGTAAAAGGGGCAATAGGGCATTTATTTCATAGGACTCAGTTGAGGTGGGGGTGGCCATCTGAAACAGCTTTCACAGGATTTGGGCCTGGGACACCATCCACATAGCATGCATGTATAACACATATCATAGACCTATCAGAAGGGAGATTAAACTTCCCTCAGCTCTGGGAAACAGCACACGGAAAGAATTAGGTCCTCAAGTTTGTTTTCGATATTGATCGGAAGGTTGACCTGAGAAAGAACCTCCTAAAATCGTGTTTGCTGTTGCTTCTCTCCAGGGTCCTAGGATAATTTGTAATTCAAACTTGGAAAGAATCCTAAGCTATTTCCTTCAGATTTATTCTTTCCACATGTGAAATGAAATAATTAAAACACCTCATCAGCTTTTAGAGTTTGAGTAAAAAAAGAAAAAAAAAAAAAGAAATGGCAAGGAATGGCTGATTGATTCCACATTTCTCCCAATCTTTCACTAATTCAATTTAATGTAAAAAAATTATTTACTGTAATGAACACTGATTTTTACATACAAATGGATATTTGTAAGTGAATTTTAAATTTATTTGTTACTAAAGCATAATAAACCTATCATCTGCATCCTTATTATTCAAGATCAATTCCACAATACTGGAGGAGGGTAAGAGGTCTTCTGCATGTTTTAGTTCACTTGAGGGATAATAGTTCTGTGAGGCCACAGGGTGCAGGAGATAGCTGGTTTCCTATCCAAGTGCTTCCATGTAGATACTTGCAATGGTGACTATGGCAAATTAACAAACACCTTATAATTATGGCTATTTGAGAATTCCAGTTAACTCAAGTTTCTTAAGCCACATTCATTAGAATAAAATAGTCTAAATATAAGACATTTCATGTTAGGATGTTTCTAACAATCCTTTGAGCCAAAAATCCTGTGTTTCCTATGGGCAACAAGTGATGTCTTCTGGGAGACTGTAATTGACCTCCATGATACCAATTACAAAAAGTCTCTAACTTCTCTCTAACAATCCAAGAGCATCTTCATATTGCATGGATCCAAAGCCCTCTTGAATATATGTATGTTTTTTAACTTGCTTCACTTTTTGAAGTTGTGTCTTTAAAGATGTTTTTGAAAAATCCACCACCTATACTGAGCCCTAGATTGTAAGCAACAGGACTCAGTCTTACTCACCTCTGTCTCCCAGTACCTTAGTCAAGGTCTTTAGGTTCTCAAAAAATCATTTTCTGTTTTAATAGAGTGTAGTTCCTGGCCAGTAGTCCAAAGAAACAAATAAAGATGTGTGAATTGTTTTCTTTTATCTTCTTGGATAAAATCTCACCAGAAAGTTGCAAGAACCTATTCACAGGCTTCTATCTCCAGGCCCATTTACTAGAGGGACCTTCTTTTGGGGTCCTCCCTCCTCTCCCTCAAACACACACACACATACTACACACACTGCAACTGAGAACTATGTGAAACTGTTGATGTACACTTGTCACCTCTAGAATAGACTTATCGCCTCAGTCGGACATGCTGTCTTTCTTGCCTGACCCCTCCCTACACCCTCCCCTTCACCTGCCAATTCACCTTTTCAGCCTCATCTCCCATTCAGCTCTGACCCACTGAGCTTTCCAGCTTCTCCATGAAAGTCACCTTTCGAGTTGCGTGTTGGAGTCTTGTCCATGCTCTTCATTCTCCCACAATGCCCGTCCTTGGCTCTGCCCTGGAATGTTTGGCACATTCCCGTCAATCCTTCCAAATCTAACTCAAATATTACCTCCCCAGACTCTTCTAGATCTAGTCCCCTGGACATCCTTAGACATGCCTCAATTTCAGTGATTGTAAGTCCTGGCTGTACTTCAAAATCATTTGGAGAGCTTGGAAAAATGATCGGGCCCCACCCAGGATCAATTAAATCAAAATCTCTGAGGATGGGATCCAGTCATGGGTTTTTTGTCTAGTTTTTTGCTTTTTGTTTTTTTATTTCTCCAGGTGATTTTAATGGGCAGCCAGAGCCCCTGCTTTGTTGTAATCTTTTTCCTTTTGTCTATGGTCTTCTCATCACTTCTCAGGCAGGGACAGTGCCTTATCCATCTTTGTCTTCCCAGCAACTGGGATAGTTCCTGGCATATAGTAGGAGGTCAAGGATTCTTTCTAAATTCAAAATGAAATAGTCATGAAGACTGAGCTACCTTGAAAGAGCTTATGAAGTCCATAAATTCAATTTATAGTGCGTCCTACAGCTGAAAACTTTTCATAGGTATATCCTTCAAGGTTCCAATGCAGAGCTCAGGATGGGAAGCTCTTGATTTTATTTCTAACCTGGGTCATAATTCGAACTGAAAGCTGAATTGGTGGTGAGGTGAGCAAACATATCCCTTACGTATATTCTCTAAAGATGGCTATTATTTTTTAAATAAAAGTTTTAAAGCAAGTATGTTAACATGATAATGTTAAGACTATAATTAAAGAAAAAAATCTTTAGGGAAAACAGTCAAAGACATAGAGAAGGAATCTAAGGGTTGAGCCTTTTTAATATGAGTCTCTCTACCCAAGTAACAACTCAGACCCCACCACTTTTTTCTATACCTGCCCCCATCCCATGTTAGGATCTGGCTCATGCTCCCTCACCTTGCCCCCAGCTAGTATGGGTTATAGATGGAAGATGGCTAGTGTGCAGCTGAATCACTGCATCTGGTGGTGACCTCTAACCATTAGGTGACTTCAATGACCCTCAGCTTACTCCTCTGTTAAATGTCATCTGCTTCCCCAATGGGTTGTTAAAAGGATTAAACCATTTTATACATATATAGGACTTAACCTATGCCTGAGATGCTCAATTAGTGGTAACTGCTGTTATTGTTTGGTTGTTCTGAGCAGACACTGTTTCAACACATAGCAAAGTAGGCCAATGCCACAAACTGAAGCAGAAAGAAACTACTGGCATGTCTTTTGACAAGAAGAGAAAACATTTCCTTATATAAAGACATAATTTTCTTAAGTCCAGACATTATGACCTTTTGAAATGCATTATTGACAATCTACTTACACACAAATTTAATTTCTGATCTCCAGACATGATAGAAAGGAAGCCATGCTCATTTCAATTGTAAAGATTTTAGGCATAGTATTCAAATAATTTAATCAGTTGAAAAATAGAAATGCTTCCTGAAAAAAAGAGCTTTTAAAAATTGTTCTTTAAAGCAACCAGTATACTAATAAATAATATTTCCATTTGCTAAATATCTGTTGAGGCCAAACTAGGCAATGACTGAGTCAACCACCCTCCTCTGAGGAAGGTCTCACTATGTAGACTTTCATCTACTTTGCTAATCAAGTTCTTCTGTTCTTAGAAAAAACTCATTTGTCTTCCCTTTCTGGTTCTGGAGCTGAGATTGGTGGCTCTTGCCCCTTGTAAAGTCTTTACCTCTTTGCTCAGTGAGGTGAGGGTTCCCTGTGACATTGGTCTGTGATGGTAGTTTACTCAGACTCCTCCTTTCTACTTTTAATATGCATATTTTAATCTCCTTATAAATCCCCTTTCTTCGACTGGCCTTCATCTTGACTACAATAAGAAAAGATGCTTTTGCCTTCTTCTGTGGTTCACTTGAATTCAATGTGAAGTTCACTGGATTGATTTTGTGATTCTTCATGCTCATCAATTCTTGCTTGAGAATTCTCCCCCAAATGACCACCCCCACACACAGGAACACACACTGACACTATTATTCAGGTTATTATGGTTAACCTTGAGCTTCTGGAGTCAGAACAGACAGCACAATCTTGTGGGGTTTGCTGCACAGTGGATTTCTTTGAGATCAACAGATCTAGAAAGTGTTAACATGTTCTTGTTTATCCTGAACTTCCTCGATTTAGGTATCACTTCTCAGTTGAGCAGCTTCTTTATTGCCTTAGCAATATCATCAGTATTAATGCACAATGAAAGCCTTATAATCAGTGTACCACTGAAGCACCATTTCTATGCTTAGGGATTTTTTCTAAGAAAATAATCAAAGATGTTGTCCAAGATTTCCTTTAGATGGAAGTTAAAGACCATCATGAAGAGTTTTGTAGCAACATTGGAAATAACTTCAAAGTCTGCTTTTTTAATTAGTTAAATTATGTTCATTTAGAACAATTACTATTTAACTAATTTAACATAATAACATAATTAGTTAAATTATGGTCCAAAGATATCATGGAATACTTTGTAGTTTGTAAACTATTGTAGAATTAAATTCCATGGCATAAAACCTATTTGCTAAATTAAGTGATAGATTAGACTACAAAACAGTTAAAAATCAAGTCACGGAAACTTGGCTATATTCATCCTGATATGAGGTAGATAGGTAGATAGACAGACAGACAGCTATAGAGATATGTAACATGTCAAGACAATAATAAACACAAAATTGAAAATATGGATAGTGAAGACCGTAGAAGGAGATTCAGTAGGATTTGTAATGATGCTGTTCTTAACTTGGTTGATAGACCAATTTTTAAAATTTGTACCCTGTAACTTTTATTTTCATTACATGTATTGTTTTGTATGTATCCAATGCTATATAATAAAACACTCAAAACTATAGGTGTGATATATTCTCATTTGCAGGGCCACGACATGCTGTTATACCAGTTGTGCCCTGACAGGTGCCCACAACAGGTGCCCTGGTAAGAGAACATTTCAGGTCAGAGGAAAAGGTGCCCTTTTTTCTAATTTGCATAAAAGTACTATCTACTTGTCAAAACATGCAGCTACAATGGCTGCATCTGCCCGGTGGGGTGATCTTTTTCTAATTTGATCCCCAAAGAGAGACACCTTTTTCTATTTCACACGCAGGTGCTGTATGTTTGGACAGGGACACTTGTATGTGTGTGTGTGTCTGTGTGTGTGAGTGCACATTTTCTACATTTTCTTTATTTTTCACATACTACTTTTAACATGAAAATATATATTTTTAAAGTACATATTTTTAGGTGAGGTGTTTCCTTTCTCAGAGGGCAGCTAACCTTAAAAATGGACATTCCACCATGACATAAATCCATCAGACAATGTCACCTCAGACCTAACCTTTTGGTTTCAGCGTTGCTATCTCCCTCCCACCCTCCCCAAATCCTGCTTCTGATAGAACTCCTTCATCACTGTGTTGAGACAGCAACTCTTTCCACAGAAGGAACCATCTTTCAAATATGCCATGCCTCACCCTTTGCACTGTGGACATTTAAGAAATGCTGCTATTTGTCAATGTTTGCCAGCATTGTTGTGGCTCTGGCACTGAAAAATGTCAGTGAACCCAACACAGATTTTGCACATGGAAAAATGTGAAGTGAGAGAGAAGAAGGTCCCAAAGCTGGGAGAGATTTTTTTTTTTAAATTAGCTGCATGGCTAATTTAATCTACAATGCCTGGCTTATTCACATGTGTATGTAAGTATCAAGGGGATGTAGAACCTAATAAGTCTTGTTCTTTCCTCAAATAAAAATGGCTTTATTGTTCTTTTTCCTGAATTAAAAAAGTAATATATGTGTGGTCAAAATTTTTATAAAATATATAAATAATTTTTTAAAAAAGTAAAAACCACCTATAGTGATTAACCCCCATTGTAAATGACTACTGTTAATATTTTGGGGTTTATCCTCACAGAACTCTTAATTTTCATCATAACTACTATTTATGGAGAATTTTCTACAAGTCAGGCACTATGCTAAGCACATTTGTATATTATTTCTTAAACTTCTTATAATAACCATGTGAAGTATTATTACTCACCTAAGGTATTAATAAGAATTATCCTCATAAGAAAACTGAGTACTCAAGAGTTAAACTAATTTGCTTGTGGCCATACAGTCAGCCAGAGGTAGAACCATGATCAAAAGCTCACTTGTCTGACTACAAAGTCCAATATAACTATGATAAACTCATATCTATATGCATATATTTTTAATAAAACAAAAATAAAACCATATGTAATGGGTTGAACTGTGGTTTCCAAGCTGTGTCCACCCAAAACCTCAAAATGTGGCTTTATGTGAAATAAGGGTCTTTACAGATGTAATTAAAGCAAAGATCTCAAGATGAGATCATTCTGGATAGGTTGGGCCCTAAATCTAATGATGAAAATGAGAAGACAGAGACACAAGGGAGAAGGCTGTGTGTGGATGGAGGTAGAGACTGGAGTGATACATCTACAAACCAAGGAACGCCAAGAATTCTTGGCACCCACAAGAAGCTAGGGAGAGGCATGGAACAGTTTCTCTCTCAGAGCCCAGAGAGAACCAACAGACTTCTGGCCTCCCAAACTCTGAAAGGATAAAGTTGTAGGTCACCCAGTATGAGGGACTTTGTTATGGCAGACCTGGGAAACTAATGCTATCCAGATTATTTAATGATTGCTTTTTTTACTTATCAATATATCACAAGCATCTTTGATTTACCAGCACATCACAAACATAAATGTAGATTTACATTTCAATTTGAAAAGGCTAAGTAGAATTCTTTATTAAGAATTTAGCAAAATTTATTTAATCAATCCCATATTGACAGACTATTAGGCTATTTTAAACTTTTTATTTTTACAAACAGTAGTGTAACTAAAATTCTCAGTTGATTTCATCATTGCATATTTTCCCAAAATTATTTCTTTAGGATAAATTTGCCAAAGGGAATGCCAGGATCAAGCATGTACCCCCAGTTAAGGCTTTTGATACATTAATACCAAGCCACCTTCCAGAAAAGTTGTACCAATTTATAACCCAACCAGCAGTGTTTAAGTAGTACAATAATGATCCAATATTTGCTCTTTGGAAACTCAAGTTTTCATAAAATACTTCTTACGAATGTGTTTGGTGTGAATATGCTTATTTTATTATTTTTATTATTTTTAAAAATATATCTTTATTGATTTCAGAGAGAGAAAGGGAGAGGGAGAGAGATAGAAACATCAATGATGAGAGAATCATCAATCGGCTGCCTCCTGCATGCCCCCGACTAGGGATCGAGCTTGCAACCTGGGCATGTGCCCTGACCGGGAATTGAGCCAGGATCTCCTGGATCATAGGTCAATGCTCAACTGCTGAGCCACGCCGGCCAGGCTGGTGTGAACATGTTTAGTGTCAGACACTCCCTCCCAGGCCTGTCATTATCCAGCACCAAAGATAGGATTCTGGGACATTAAAAACAATGATTCCATAACGTACAAGTCAAAAACTCCAAGGCTAACAAATAGAATCTTAAACTGAAAAATCAGGAAGCTCTTGCTAGCTTGCTAGTTTGTTTGAAATGACACAACTTCTCTGTATCTATTGTTATGTCTACAATGTGGGAAATCCTCATAAGACTAGTGTGAATTCTGGAATCGAATTGCCTGTGTTTGGATCCGGTTTTTACTATTTATTATCTATGTGCCCTTAGAAAAGATACGTAGCCTTGATAAGCTTCTATTTCCTTACATGTGAAATGGAAATGATAATAGGCATCCTTACTTCACAGGGAA
Source organism: Miniopterus natalensis (assembly GCF_054644295.1). Taxonomy (NCBI): domain Eukaryota; kingdom Metazoa; phylum Chordata; class Mammalia; order Chiroptera; family Miniopteridae; genus Miniopterus; species Miniopterus natalensis. Next base: position 21,113,260 of record NC_142088.1, read on the forward strand.
TTGAGAGACTCCTACGAGATAACCCCCATTAAGGTCTGACCTGTAGCAAGTACTCTACAAATGCAATATATATTATTTATCATCATCATCATCATCATCATTGATAACAGTCTTGCTATACATGTGGCTAGTTAGAGCTGTTGATTTAAAGTTCATTCCCAGGAGGCCAAGGTCATAGTTTCAACCCCAGTTTGCTTGGCTGGGTTCCATAGCCACAGATTGGATCCTCGCTCTGGCCAGCTGTCTCCTAGGCAGCCTGGCAAATACATGATTAAATCATCAAGCTCTATTGTCATAGCCATTCAGGAGGAGGGCTTGGAGAATCCACTCCCATGGAGGACATTGTGAAGATGGAAGCTGGAGTAAAGAGAGTATGAAAGGAGACCAGCGTCCTCTGAGCCAAGAAGGACTGGGGCAGAGCTGAGCCAATAGCCTTGGGGAAATAAGGTAGAAGAGGTATTAGTTCTGAGAAAGAAAAATAACAATCACAGCGTAACGGCAGGCCTTTGCTTTTTCCTGTCAACATCTCTGGTAGCACTTTGAAAGCATATAGAATCCCATGATCCCTTTCTGGACAGGGTGAGCCACACTGAACTGGCTTCTTCCAGGTGAAGGTTAAGAAGCAAAATGTAATTGTTCATTGTAGCAGTTGTAGCCAACTGAGAGTTTTGTAAAGAAAAGTTGTCGATCCCTTTAGAATTTACATTGGAAACTTGTCTTAATAAAATATGTTGTCTTCATTCTCTGGTGTAAATTAGTTAATGGAAGAGCATAGATTTCTTTGGTATTGAGTTTTGTCTTTGGCATACACCCCAGAGCGCAGCTAGTCAAGGCCAGCTTTGAAACCTGGGGACAAGTTTCCACAGATTTTCCCAAGGAGAGAAACTTTAATGGACTCCCATGAGCCTACTATTAGAGTCGGGAATTTCTTTTTTCCAAAACAATCTTATGAAGTTGTTTTCTTATATATTCATCTTTGAAAAATAACACATCAGCACACCTATAGCTAAAAAATGTCACGAGTGAGCAAGATTATGAAAAGCAGAGTTAGTTTTGCTTTCCATACTCATTGGGAGGATTTATAAGAAATAGCTGTACATTCCTATTTCTTCCCTCTTGCTGGGAATGTTTTTGAGGAATTTATAAACCACATCACTCAATATCCTTAACATAAAAGAAGTACAAGAGAAAATTCTCTCATATCTGAGTGCCAAGAAAAGGTTTGTTTCCCTTGAGATATACATGCCTCTTCTTTATAGACAACACGAACCACATTTTCCTGTGTTGCTTTAGCTGCCTGGAAGCTCAGAGCTCACTTTGCAGACTAACTTCAGTTATTATGTAGGTACCTATGGCTATTCAGTATTTTAATTTTTCTTTGGTCTTGTTTTCCTATTCTATCTATATATCCCCTTCTCTGCCTTTAGTTTGTTTTATTAAAAGTATTTTTAAAGAAAGCTTCAAGCTCAAGGTGAAATGAATTAGAATATAAATAAATAGTTAATTTTAGAGACAACAGTCTCTAGTGGTGTGATAGTTAATTTTATGTGTCAACTTGACTGGGCTAAGAGATGCCCAGATGGCTGGTGAAACATTATTTCTGGGTGTGCCTATGAGGGTGTTTCTGGAGATCAGCACTTAACTTAGTTGACTGAGTGAAGACTATGCATCCTCACCAGTGTGGGTGGGGCACCATCCAGTGTGCTGAGAGCCCATATAGAACAAAAAGGCAGAGGAAGGGTGAATTCCCTCTTCCTGAGTCAGGATGTTCTTCTTCTCTTGCCCTCATACATCAGAGCTCAGGGTTCTTGGGCAATGACCTCCCAGTTCCAAGGATTTGGGCTTTGGTTTGAATTATACCCCTGGCTTTCCTGATTCCCCAGCTGGCGACTGGCAGATTGTGTGACTTCTTAACCTCCATAACAGTATAAGTCATTTCCTATTCCCCCCTCCCCTTTCTTCCTCTCCCTCTCCTTCTCTTCTCTCTCTCTCTCTCTCTCTCTCTCTCTCTCTCTCTCTCTCTCTCTCTCTCTCTCTCTCATCCTTCTCTTATTGGTTCTGTTTCTCTGGAGAGCGCTGAAAATAAAAATGGCAAAAGCATTGCATTTGGAGTCAAAAGACCTGTTTCTGCTTGAAACTAGCCCTTTTACTAGTATGTGACCTTGGACATATCACTTAATCAATTTTTCTCATTCATTAGCCATCAAATAGGACTGAAGAGTAATAACTACTACTGAACTCACAATATCACTGTAAGGATTATATTAGCTATTAATATTTGTTAAAGTACTTTACAAACAATAAAAATCTATGCAAGTTAAAGTGTTCTTAGTCTAACATTATATATTACTGGACAAGTCTCTTTTGGAATTGAGAGAATCACTAGACTGATTCACAACCAATGAGAGTAGAAGATGGCTTTTAGCAATGACTCCGATGCTACCTGCATTTAGACTAAACAACCTACAGACCACCTGAAGGTGAGATATTCAAGGACAGGCCATCTTTCTTCCAGATCAGGACTGGCCCTTATTTCTGAGGCCCCTATTACTTGTTCCAGCATACTAATATTATCAACTTCCTAGATATGGTAAGTAGAGCCAGGTGGTCCAAGAAGCAAAAGATTCAGTTCCCCCAAAATGAGATAGAAGCAATCTTTTCTAAAATAATTCTGGCATATAATTTCCCTGCTTAAAGACCTGTAGATGACTGCCCAACACCTCTAGAATAAGGTCCAAATTCATCATCAACTCGTTTAGGACCATGTCCCTTTTTCTATATCTCTCTAGCCTTATCCCATTTTTGCTGCTCTGGATAGCTTGAGCTTTTATCATTCTAACTCCCTAAATGTGCACAGCTCTGTATACCTCTGGACCTTTGCACATGCTGTTTTTTTCTCCCTGGAATGATCTTTCTCCTCATTTCCTCAACTAGTTCAATTTATATTCATCCATCGTTGGGAACTCCCATGACTCCCTTGAGCATAATAACATGTTCCTTCTCTATACAACCTACACAAACAAATCTCTGCTAGAGCAGATCTCTCACTAGACTGAGCTCTTGAAGGCAGGGTCTGAATTTTGTTTACCTTTGTATTCCATATACCTAGTCGTTACTCAATTAAAATCTGTTAAATGAAGAGGTCAGTCTAGCCACCAGGAAGTAGAGAAAGGATTGAAGAGCTGGGATGGATGAAAGAAGCCCAGATGGCTGCAAGAAAGGAAGGAAAGGGCTAAATGGTGGGAGGATCAGAGGGAGGGGTGCTCAGGTACATGGTACAGCTTACTATGGGTATTCTGGCCTGGAAAGTTGCCAAGATTAATTTCTATGTTAATAGTATGGGGATTTTTGTTGACTTCTAAAAGCTTGACAGATCACAGGACCCTAAGCAAGGTCATTATGTATAGTTGTGGCCAACATACCTTGGTGGATGAGTAGAAGTTGAAACCCAACCTGCCCTTCTGCTTGTCAAAGCCATTCACCCTGGAGCTTCTACATCTGCCTCTAGGGGGTGCCTTTATCCAGTTCACACAAAGACATAGGTTGGCTTATGCCCAACTTCCCTCATTTGAGTTAAAGAACTAGTCTATATTTCTGACTGACCCCCTTTACTGTCCAGTGCTTGAAGGCTAAGAAACTCATTTTAGGAAGGGCTCAGGGTATAAAGGAATCCTAGAAAGGACAAGAGATTGAGTCAAAACCTTAGGGCTTGGTCTTGTGACTGTGGTTTTTGTCTATAAAATCTGCTTCAGGCAGTAGCTATAGGGATCCTGTGTAAATGACTAGCTCCTCTGTGAAACCCTCCCACCCTCACTTCCAGGTTCAGGGGCCCTGGTCCTGGTTTTTCCCTGAAGCCTGAGGGAGGAGTTTCCTCACTTTTAAGCTCATGATTTGGAAATATAATGTACACCTTTGTTCCTTTGGTAATTTTGATATGACCTTTGAAAACTACGTACTGTGTGCTCCCAATAAGCTTAGGAAGTAGTGTGTATATTGACTAGTTTAAAGATAGGTTGGGTACTCAGTTTCATCTCTGCCATTTACCAGCTGTTAAATTTGGACATATTCTTTAACCTTTTTGTACTGAGGGGGTGGGGAAGGGAGAGAGAGAAAGCAATACTTCCATGTTAGTTATGAAAATATGCCTTTCAGATCTAGAACTGTAGAACGTGCTCTCTGAGGTTGATCACCACCTTCACACCGAAGCCATACTTCACATGGGCATCTCCCAACCAATGACTGAGCATGGTAAGACATGGTTGATATAGGTCTAATATAAGACACAGAAGATGTGATCTCGTTTGATGGGCAATTTTGGCATAGGAACTCCCTGACAGGCTATCCAACCTTCCCTTAGAACTGCACTGCAGTCCAAAATGCTTTGCCCCAACCTTCTTTCCTTCCTTCTCCCCTTCTCTCAGTGTCATACTTGCTCTCCCATCCTGCCCTGACTCCCTTCTCATTTATTCTCACAGACATTTCCCCTCATAAGTTTTTTCCATTTTAATCTTGTCTTAGTATGCTCTTCTTGGATGCTGTAGATTAACACATTATTTCATAGAGTTACTTTGACAATTAAATGACTTCATATATACAAAGAATCTTGCAGTTTCTAGGACATAGTACAGTCTCTGGTCCTAATCACATGGCATTGACTAGACACCATCTTTTCTTAGCTGTGGGCTTCCTCATACTTTCCTACTCCTTATTATGGTAGTTGCCCAGTTTTTATTTTTGGCTTTTATATCTTCTGGAACAAAACCACATGCGGCAGAGACCACAGTATCCAATCTCCCTTTCTTACTTTTGGAAGTAGAGCTTCCCACTCTGCTGAGTTTCAGCAGAACACAGAGCCATCCAATTGAAGACTACATTTTCCAGCCTCCCTTGCAGTAAGTGATGATGAAATAGTAAGTTGTTGCCAGTGGAATTATAAACAGAAGTGACGTGTACAATTTTAACATCATTTCCTTAAAATAAAATACGCTTGCTCTCCTTTTTCTCTTTCCCCCATATAGCTGACAGGGATATGTGTATATATATATATACACTGGTGAGAACCTCAACCATGTAAATGTGGCAAATACTATAATGGATGTCAGAGCAATGAGACAGAAAAAATATGGTTCTCCAGTGGGTCTTCGGAACAAAGCTGACTATCTTGGACCTCTCACCTATCTCTGTTTTTTGTCTAAGAGGAAAATGAGTTGTCTTTTTTGAGTCATTGCATTTTGGGTATTTTTTGTTACAGCAGCTTAGCCAGTACATTACCTAATACATCATCTTTCTGATCTATTTCTATATTCCCTTTGCCTTGGTTCACCCAACACTGGTTGACAGTGCTGTCTCCTTAATCCATTAATGCCTACTCCTCAATATGTCATTTAATTACATTTGATGACTTTGAAGGACAGCAAAACTAGTTCCCTTTGGGCAAAGGATTATCTTGAGTCAGAGCTAATAGCCTTAATGGTTTAAAATGGCACTAAATTGTTCTCCACATTTGGGGAAGGCCATCTGGTCATTTGTAGATAAAGCATAATAATAAGTACCCAGGCAGATTTCCACATATGGGCTGAACACAAACATGTTCCAAATTATATACACTATAAAATTTACTATCCTTCACTAAAACCCAAGCCACAACTAGCCCTTACTTGAATTGCAATAATGAGTTGTCACTCATATAATATGACTGAAATGAACCTGACTTCAAACAAAGCTCCAAAACCACAGTGCCCAGATTCTAGTCAAGGTCAAAACTCAATTTCAGTCCTGGGGACAGCTTCTGAGCATACACATTAGTGACTGTGTACAAGTACACGACCAATGTGTTTGTTTAAAACTGAGCCATTTCAGTTGGGTGAAACTGTGGTTTTACTCTAAAAACATTTACATCCTCTGAATGTGATTGATAAGTCATGAAAGCAAATTGAGGAAATAATGAAATAATTTTCTTTGCAATTGTAGTGTTTAGCTCCATTTCTTGCCTCCCTTTCTGTCAAGGTATCTAGTTAGAGTTGATATAGACCTTAAAAAACCTTTAGCGCTGAAAGTATTATGATCGTGCTGTATTCATATTTCCTTTTATGATTCAAAGATTAATAATGAAACTTAAAGTAAGGAGTGTCCAGAAAAACTCAGAATTTTATCATGATGATTGATATTTACTTACAAATCAATTAATTTATAAAATTGGTACCTTAAGTCACATACTTCACCTGCCCATAGAGTCATATAATAATGCCCCCTTTAGATCTGTAATGGCATTAATGACAATTCTCCATTTCCATTCAAAACCCTAAATTATTTAGAAAGAACATGTCCCTATAATAAACAGAGCACCAGACAGAGAAACCAATGACTGGCATTTGTGAATGCCCTTGGCAACCATGCCTCAGCTGCTTAATATGTAAAATAGAGGTAGACCATATGACTCACTAGCCACTTACCTGAAAGACTGTTACAAAGAGACAATAATGAGGAATACTAGCGACATATCTTGAGTTACTATCAATGAAGTTTCTATATGCAAATCACCATGGCTTTATTTCTTTAACTGAAAAGTATTGGCCATGAACTTGAGATAATGGTAGAGGCCTTATAGTTCTAGTAGATAATTTTTGTTTTATCTCAATAACTAAAATCAAAGTGGTGAATGGATTGAATTTCTTTTCTGAATGGCCTGCAAACATGGAAGGCTGAGGCAGACCAGGTCTTTATCAGTTTTCTTTATTAGATGTGGCAAGCTAGGACCAAATGGGCTTCAGGCTGTCCTAGCATATTTTAAACTCCCACCTCATCTGCCATCCAGTATAACACCTGGGGCTCCTTTGGCACAAGTGTGGTCCAGATTTCTTTGGCCCAATGAATATCTGCTTTTTGAATTATCTGTCCCCAGATGTAGTTTCTATTCAGCCAAATTTAACCTTGCTTTATTATTTCCTGCCCCTAATTTCTAACCTCTGTGGGGACATTGTGATCTGCTGGGTGTTGACATTGCTGCCTAATTTAGAAGCATCTGTGATTTGCATCAGTGAGAATCCCTCCTTTCGATTTATTAATAAAGACACTAAGAAATAATATTTCTATCAAAGACTGTGCTTTGTATTTGGAAACACTGGCACATCTCACAGACTGTTACATTTATTAAATCTCAGCCTATTTCCAAGCCACATTCTCTTCCAGTCCAATTTGACTTGGGTGCCAAGCAAAATATTGAAACACTGGTTTTGCGGGAAATGATTTGCTCATCTCCAAGCACATGCAACTTCGCCTTCATCAGCTGGTGGTTGGGATAGTAACACTACTAAAGTGACTTTGTGTCCATCTGGCACAGCCAGTTCTTCACATGTGGCTTGTAACTCCATTTTCTCCTTGAGTTGTACAGAGCTTTCCCTTTTGTATTCTGGGAGTATTCTCCAAGTGGAATATGAACCTAGCATATATGTTATTCTCTTGTCTCCTACAGTTGTCCAACTCCCAGAACTTACTGGAAAAAAATGTTTTCACTTAACACGTTGTTAGTTAGCAATTTATTGCGCATCAGAGAAGTGTTGGGCTCTTCCTGGAACCCATTTATAATAAAATATATATTCTTGAGATAAATTCTCAATGGACATGGTTCCTCCTTGAGACGCACCTTGGCTTTCTCTCTTTCATTCGCCCCATTACTACTACCAGCACCTGAGTTTAGGCCACCTGAACTGATTAGGACAATCCTCTCCTTATTGGTCCCTGTTTTGAGTGTTGCCCCTTTCCAACACATTCGCCATACTGTCACCACTGATTGCATCACTACCCTATTTAAATCCATCTGTGGTTCTGCAGCTGCCCTCAGAATTAAGTCCAAATACTTTAACACTTCCCATAGGGCCCTGATTTGACTCTCCAGCCTTATGGCTTGTCACTGTCTTCCTCATATACTAAGTTCTGGTCATGTTTAACAGTTTATTATCTGAACGTGACCTGACCTCTCTCACCTCCAGGCCTGTGTGATGATGGTCCTTCAGTCTAGAATAATATTATGTTTTTCCCAGCCACTCTCTTACCTCTCTTCCATCTGCTTCTTTTATAATACCTATTATGCAAACAGCTATCCATCCTTCAGGATTCAGTCCCTGTGTCATTTCCTCCAGGAGCCTTAAGGAAGAGTCACCAACACTGGATTTGGTACCTGGACTCCCATCTCATCCTGAGCTAAACACCTGACTATAGAATTTTGGTCCTGTTTTCCAATAGTCTGTTTCCCTATAAACTACAATTCTTTGTGTGCAAGAGCTGTGCCTTGTTTACTGTGGAACACCCAGCCCCTACAAGAAACTGACATTCAAGTAGGTACTTAAATATTAGATTCTTTATATGTAACTAACAAAGAAATGCTACGTAAATGAGAATTAACTCATTTTTATTAAAACTTTTATATTCTACTTACTTCCTGTTCTTTATTTTATTTGGCATTGTGTGTGTGTGTGTTTGTTTTGTTTTTTGTCCTTGGTCAAGTCTATCTGTTTCTTTCTCTGGGACAGAGAAGCAGAAAAGCTTACATGTGTCAGAGACATGAGAGCTATTATGAGGGGTTCTGGCTGTCTTAAAATTCACACAATACTCTCCCTAATGCAGAAGGGCCACTAGGTGTTAAACCACTGACCAACTTTTTGACTTGTTTGTTTTCTGCTTGTGTGCACTGAAAATCAATTCCAAGGAAATGGAAGTTGCTGCATAATCCCAGGTGACTTGCTGCCTATGATAGGAGTTGCCGAAATGGAGAGTGGTAGGACTTGTGGATGAGGGGTTCTTTTAAACATGTGGGGGCAGAATGAGGAAGAATGTGGCATCTGTGGCTGGGACAGGCGTGCTTGGCTTTCTTTTGGGCAGGAGAGGAGAGGAACAAAAAAGCTTTTCTGATTCCTGTCTGACCAATTTTTCCCCCTCATTTTACTAGCCAAAACTAACTGTGAGAATAAGTTTAGTTCCCAATTTTTCATTTTACCCTCTTAATTTGCTGGTAGAAGGTTTTCTCTCTAGAGTCTTTGCCTACCTCCTCAGCTTATCTTCACCTTACCTCCCCCCCGCCACAGCGCCTCTGGATATTAGATAAATGCCTTCTTAGTCGTCTAATCCCTTTGGTTGGCATGCTTTTGGTCATGCATTATGCCTGCCTGGAACGCTTCAATCAAAGCTGCACATTCTTGTTTGGCTCTATTTCCAGGCAGTTTCTGTCCTGTTACTTTATTTTTCATCTTCTTCTTTCCCTTTACCTTTATTAGACCTTTGTGAAGTCAATTGAGATAGCAGGGAACATACATTATAATTCATTTGAAAAAGAATCCGTTGCATTTTGCTGAGCGGGATCGTTTTGCAAGGCTGTGGGAAGCACAGCTATTGCTGCCCCCTCTGTTTGCAGGCTGGAAAGTCCCAGCTATCATTTGTCTGTTCTCACCTCACCTTAGCAGTCCGGTCACATAGGCGGCCTGGCACCGATTGCTAGCCATATCTCACCCTCACTATGGCAGGAGGCGATCAATAGATGGATTAATCACACATTGGGGAGCTCACACCCCGGGAAGGAGAGAAAATGAGGATTGGAAGAGGAGGCTGTTTGCCAATGTGTTCTGCCTGGAGTTTGCAGCCTGGTGCACATAATACAGGACCACAAAGAAACCCAGTTGGCCCAGAAAGATGACCATGGCCGGTGGCATAATGAGAGTGCCTACAATTTACCATTAACTTGCTCTCAGCTGATCAGCAATGCTGTAAAAAATTTATACGGGACAGAGATGGCTCAACGCCTTAAAAAAGTAGGAGACATAAGTGATCTATGAATCAGGTTATGCTTTTTCATGCATACTTTTCAATATGAAAGGAACTGTGTGCGCACGCATTTAATATATTTGTACAGACTCTGAAGTTGGGCAGGGTGCAATGTTGTTATGTTTGTTTATATAGTTTATTTGTTTATTTATTTGTAACTGGGAGGTTTGCAATGAAGAGCCTAGCCATTAAAAGTCAGCTCCTGAATTCTTATTTGGGGTATGGTTGGGTGGTGGTAGAACCCTGATTATTGAATAAGAGGCCCAGATGGCTCGGAAACCCAAGAATCTGGGTTTTAATAGAAGTTATTGTATATGCAGAGAGCACTACATTTTGGATCAAAAGATTTAGATTTGCGTCATCCCTCTGCTATTGACTAGCTAAAAAAAAGCCACTGAATCTCTGCATCTCAGTTTTCTCAACTCTGTAATGGATTAAACCCCTCTTGTGAGGTTGCTGCATGGAGCAGAAAAGACAATGCAGACGGAAGTGTTTCATGAACTGAGTGGGCTCTGCAGATGGAAGCATTATCACACAGAAATGTGCTTAGAAAGGGCAAGGGGGGAAGAATGCCTGCATATTTGGACCATCATCGCTGAGCTGGTCCTCTAACATGGCTATTCAAAGTAAAACAACAGTCATAGAAAATGATGTTATTTTGAACTTAAAAAACAACCAAAAAAAAACCCTACTACTAATTTCCCTCTTCTGAGTAAAGCTATTTCCTTTTACCAACACTTATCCTCAAAATCCATTCTGGTTCAAGAGGACTCAGGGCTCTGCCCCTGACTGCTCTACCTCCCACCCTGGATAGAATCATCATCATTTACAAAATGGTTTGATTAATATTTGATTAAGTAGTTCTGACCTTTTGGGAATTAGCATCATAATTACAGGGCTGTGCATCCCCCCAGCCACTCGGCTGGCCCCCTGTCTGAGACCTCTCTTCAGTGGCAGTGAGTGACAGGCATGGAGGAGCAGAGCTCCCCTAACACAGTAATCACCAGGTACCACTTAAGTGCAGCTCATATCTGTGCTCCTGAGTGGAGAGCAAATGAAGCTGCCTTTTAGGGCTCTGAGTCCTTTTCAATGTGTTCCATTGCTGCCTCTAACAGCTTTGTTAATTCAATCACCACCTCCATCCAAACAACAGCCAAAGAGGGATGCGAGGAGGGCAGGAGGCAGTTTTGGGGATGAGTCAAATCTTCATCACACCACCCTGAAACGGCTCATGTGCTTGGAGAGAGGGCCAGCTGGGCGCGCTGGCCGAGCCGCTGGGCTGCAGGATGGGGAGCAGGTGTTCCCTGTAACAGCGACACGGCTGCACCGGGACTCGCATGAAATGCGGAGAAGGGCCTTCCTCTGCTTTGTAAATACGGCTCCCTTTGGCCTCCAGACTTTTCAAAAGCGTAAGGGAAATGAGTCAGAATGTGAGAATTAGCCTGTTTGGTGGGAATTGTCATATTTCACTGCTCTGTTTTATCCCATTGGTGAGACCTGATGAAGGATTAAAAACATAGCCCCCAGAGCTCAGCCAGCCTCCTCAACCACTTACAGGAACCCAAGGGTTAATGGGGCTTGGCTTTTGCTCCTTTCAAAAGCAACCTGAGGAGAGCGGGCTGTTCAATTAGCCTAAGTCTAGCCCACCTTTTCCCCAAGTGTGTGGGATGCCAGTAGGGGTCACCTGAGAGAAGGGTTCTGGGCATAAATAAGTCTTAGAAATTCTGGATCAAATAAATTTAAACAGGTTGCTTTGCTGCAGGACTTCTCATAGCCTTATTTCCTTAATTTGCCCAATCAGTCTCTAAAAGGAAGGTCAAGAATGCAGCGTGTCCTAAACTAGACTGACCCACAAAACTCTTTTTCATAAAGTACCATTTGGTGGTTTAGTCCAGTCTGAACTTTTTTTTAATCTTAAGAATTCAAGTTTTTTTCACCTTCTTTCTACACTTCAAACTTTGTTGCTTTCCTGTGTGTGAGTGTGTGTGTATATTTTAAATGTAATTACATTTCAAAGCATTGCTAATAAATGTTAACAGCAAAACATTCCAGCGACCAGGACTTGGTTAGTTTACTTTATGTAGAAACAGCCCAATGATGTGATCAAAGCTGACCTCCTTCCACTGTTAGCAGCTTAAGTCCTGGGAACTTTCCTATCTTACTCCTCCACAGAACTGCTCTTGGGACATAAACATGGCAGGAAAGAGATACTTTGTAATGCGGGATGTTGTGGACCTTTTCTTCCTCTAACCACAAATTCTCTTGAGGGAAGAACAACATAGTGTAAAGAGTAATGAGTTGTGAACCACACAGGTTCAAATCCTGGCTCTGCCTCTTAAGAGCTATATGACCTTGGACAAGTCAGTTCAGCTCTCTGTGCCTCACTTCCTGTCTATAAACTGGGGGTTAATAATATCATATGCTTCGCTCTGGCTGGTGTGGCTCAGTTAGTTGAGTGTCATCCCATGCACCAAAAGGTTGCCAGTTTAATTCCTGATCAGGGCACATGCCAGCATTGTGGGATAGATCCCCTAGGGGTGGGGAGAGGCAGCCAATTGATGTTTCTCTCTCCCTTTCTCTCTCTCTCTCTCTCTCTCTCTCTCTCTCTCTCTCTCCTCTCTCTCTCTCTCTCTCTCTCCCTCCCTCCCCTCCTCCTTCTTCTTGTTCTCCCTTCCTCTTTCTCTAAAATCAATTTTTAAAAAAATAATAATACTGTGTGCATCATAGGTTAGTGTGAGGATGAAATGAGATCATCTCTGACAGCATTTGGAAGGCTGGGCTCCTCATTGGAAACCAGCTGCTATTATGATATATAACATCCCAACACTTAGCACAATGCTCAGTGCAGTAGGCAACCAATATTCCTTTAACTGAATTGGATACTCAAAATCTGAACCTCAAGTACATTTCTTTTGAACCCTTTCTTTTCATGCCTAGTACAAGAATCAACAGATGGTAGGCATCCAGTGTTGCTAGCTGGGGGGAAGAAAGGAGAGAGAAAATTAAATAAACTTTTCCCAGGGTCATTCGAGATGTTTCTCTTTATAATTTTGTTTAAGTTTCAAAAGTGTTCAAGTGATTTTGTTATTGGGAATATAAAGAAAAAATATTGTTTAAAAAGTTTATAAAGGAAGATGTTTACCACAGCACTACTTATACTGGTGATGAAACAGAAACAAAGCAATTGCTCAGTAATGAAGAAATGGCCAGTGAGTTATGTTAGAGCTAGATGATGGGATATCATAGAGCCATTAAAATAATATTAAGAGTTTTATAAGGATAAAATGCTTATGATAGAATATTAGTGGAAAAAATGGGATACAAAATGGGGAGGATGGAAACAAAGATAGAAAAAATCAGGTGCAAATAATGTAAATGCAAACAGTAATTTTATTTGAGTAAAAGGATTTTTTAACTCCAAATTTCCAAAATTTCTATAATAACCATGAATAACTTTTATATTCAAAAAGATAATCCCATTATCAAATAAAAAAACTGATATTAATTCTTTCGAACTTATTTCTGATTCTGAGCAAGTGACTGTTTAGCCTTAAGCAGCAATAACAACTCACTGTCATCCGTAGTCTGGAGGTAACAGCTGAGGGAGAGCAAACAGCTGAGAGTCTGGGCTCTCCACACAAAACAGTCTGAGGAGGGACATAGAATGTGCCTGATATGTCCTTGAAGAGCAGATTTCTTGACCCTCACTCAGTCATTTCCACAAGGCCAATGCCCCCAAGCTTCTCTTTGGAAACTATCTTGCTTAATAGGAGTAAGAAGTACTTATTTTTTTTCTGAGGGTCTTTAATTCTCACCCACTGCTAGGAAAAAGTTATTTCCTTAGTTTCACACTCAGGACTCTACAAGCTGGCTCCTAACTATCTTTGCAAGATCATCTTCTACATCTTTTTTTGCAGCAATTAAATTGGACTATTTATCAGATATGAGAAGTACCAAGTAGAATCCTGCAGCTATGAGCGCGGCAACAATGCAGCTGCAACATTTCTTACATGTTTACTTAATTGATGGTGGGCACTTGTGAAGGTGAGGAATAAGAGATGATGGTATTTCAGCTATAAAATATCCACAAAAGGAAGCAAATGGATGCAAAAATATTTCCCCTCTATCTAGAATGTTCCCCTTTTCATTCTCAAATATCTGAACCATCTTATAAAGTTAAACTCCTAGATATTTCCCCAAAAGAAATGAAAACTTACAAAAACTTGTATGTGAATGTTCATTTCTAATTGCTCAAAGCTGGAAACAATCCTAATGCCCTTAAACTGGTGAATGGATAAACAGATCGTGGTACATCCATACAATAAAGTACTACTCAGCAATGAAAAAGGAACACGCACAAAACCCACCAGAGCATGAATGAGTTTCAAATGCATTACGTTAATTAAAGAAAACCAGACTCAAAATGTTACATTCTGTATGATTCCGTTATGATGATATTCTGGAAAAGATAAACCTATAGGAACAGAGAACAGTTTGGTGGTTGCCAGGGGCTGGAGTGGGGCGATGGTTTAGTACAAGGGGCACAAGGGAACTTTTAAGGTGAAGGGAATGCTTTCTAACTTGAACGTGGTGGTGGGCACATGACTGCATTTGTCAACACTTGTAACTGTACACAAAAATGAGTACATTCTACTGTATTTAATTTATACCTCATTAAACCTGACATAAAAAATGAAGACAACATAAAATACATACATGTATATATAAGCCTATGGTTCTCAAAGTGTTTGGTTTCAGGACCCCTTTACACTCTAAAAATTATCAAGGAACCTGGAGTCCATGTCTATGTGTGTTATATTTATTAATATTTATTGTATTAGAAACTAAAGCTGAGAGAACAATTAAATACTTATTTACAAATTCAATTAAAATAGTAAATAACCCTCATTATATGTTAACATAACCAATACATCTTCATGAAAAATGACTATATTTTCAAACACAAAAAATTAGTGAAAAGAATGGCATCATTCTACATTTTTGCAAATATCCCTGATACCTGGCTTAATAGAAGATGCTGGGGTGATTTTCATATCTGCTTCTGCATTCAATCTGTCATTCTAACTTGTTTTGGTTGAAGTTTATAAAGGAAATACTACTTCACCCAAATATGTATTTGGCAAAGGAAAGAGTATTTTATTTCTCAGATCATTGTAGCTATTCTTCTTTGATACTATACCAATATTTCCCAAGCAGTAGGTTTTTTAAAGATAGTTACAATATGAAATCATAAAACTTTTTGTAATCTTTTATATTAAAACCCATGAGTCTATCTTACACTTTAAATGCATCTTTCACTGGTTATGGTTTTATATCATGATGCATTGTCCATTCAAAAAATATTGACTAGCTGAGTTATGCAGATCTTCCAAATGTTGGCCCATTTTATTGTTTTATTTACATATATGTAATATATGTACATGTGATGTACATACATATATATATTACATTCATTAATATCATCACCTATCTCATCATAAAACTCTTCAAGTGTTGGCAAGCTGTCAGGCTTATGGTGGTGAATATATTTTGCCAAAATTCTAATTTTCACTTGAAAGCTCAAATTTTATTTTTGGCAACAAATATTGTCAGTTGTTTTCATTGAAGTGACAGGCTCACTTTCTTCATTTTCAAGAAAATATCTGCCAAATACCTAAGCCTAGATAGCCATAGTTTGTCTGTTTGTCATTTTTTTAAGAAAAACAAATGGTGTTCATTGAAAAAAATGCAGCTATTTCAGCTTGCAACTCAATTCCACAATTTCCCACTTTTTTCCAAGAAAATCTTCCTTTATCACAGAGCAAAACTGTTCTTTGCATACTTCCCACTTTTTCAGATAACATATTATAAAGATCTTTACTCAAGAATTGAGTTTAAATAAAGTTAATTGAGTTAATAAATTTTGTTCTTTAATCAAGAACAATCTTAAGTGAAATTGGCAATTTGTTTAAACTGTGTGTGTAACAGGAAAGAATACCTAAACACTACCCATATGGTTTGGTGCCATCACTATTTTAACCACAACATTTTTGCACTATCAGCACAAAGCAACATCAACACAGTGAACAAAGCAAAGTCTTGTAATGTTATAAAAATAGTTTTTACCTTGCAGACTTCTTAAAAGGATCTCCAGGACCCCCGGGAATCTTCTGACTATACTTTGAGAACAACTGATCTAAACCTTTCTCATTTTTATGTCCTTTCTTAAATCTCACTATCTCCTCGAAATTTTCTCTCACTAAACCACTCTGCAGTTACCATTCTTGCATCTGTATTCTAGTAACCCTTGTCTGTTTCATCCTTATGTCTTGCATTGCCCACTTTTTACCCATTCTGTATTTCTAGTTACTTTCCAAATATTTTGAGAATAAGGAATGTTTCTTTAAATCCTTGTCCCACTCGTGGCCCAGTAACTTGTAGAGTCTTATTCATAATAGACATCATAAAAGTTTTTGATGATTTGCAAATGTTGAAAATCATGCACAAGTAGACACCCCTGGGTACATAGAGTAGACACAATACCAGTGTTAGTCCAATTTATGAAATAAACATGAGGTAAGGCGTCATTACTTCTGGACATTTTCAGGCTCCCATCACCTCAGGCCAGCCCATTTGAGCTCAAATCTTTTTCCTCTGGATATTAAAATTGTATATTTTCTCCTTAGTCTGCCTTCGCTCTTAGCTTAACCTAAGGAAGAAACTGTGTTATTATGGAAATAGCCAATGCTTTGGAGTGCAGAAAAAAATGTGAGTTCAAATTTTACTTCTATCATTGACCTGACCTTAGCAAGACACTTCAGAGATCTCTGAGCCTTAAGCTATCTCATCTGAAATAAAGACAGGAATAACTGCCTTGACTACCTCATAAGGCTGTAAGAATGAAAGAAGATAACAGCAGAAAACCACTTAGCTCATATGGATTTGCTCAAAAGTTCTAGTTCTATTGGCCTAAGTTCCATTTGACCTACCATGCTGGGAAGGAGCAGCTGCCTTCTCCTAGCTGAGGTTGAATGCCCAGTCCAGCTCCCCTCTTGCTTAGTAGCTCTTGGAGAATTCTCCCAATCTTTGTTTGCTCATGACTCTTCTCTTATTCCCTAGTCATTTTGTTCTGGGATTAGTTGAGATCTCTCATTCAGTCTCTAATTCCAGTCTTTGCACTTAAGCACAAGCCATCATCGGGTATATTACCAGTCACTAAACAAATGACAGATGGAGCCCAGAAGGCAAGAAACCTTCAACCAAAAGGAGTTTTATTTATCTAAGAAAGAGAAGGTCCGTTCATTAAATATATCTTTTTCAAGTTTTCAAGATTTGTAATTATTGCATATTTTAGCAATGGAATTTTATTAGTACATTACTCATTTTTAAGTCTTAATTGAGGCAAGAGACTAATTTGCTTTGTTTTGTTTTTACTCACCCATTCAACTAGTATGTTTTAATATTTTTAAAAATATCAAATGTGTGCCTAGCACCATGTTGGTATCATGAGGAATAAAAATAATTCTCAGTTAGTGTGATAAGCCTGAGCTGGTTACTAAGGGAATAAATAGCTTCTGCATCTCATCCACAGCAGTATTGGGTATGATCCTATTACATTTAAATGCTAATCCACATCCTGTTGAATTCTGATTCACCGGAGGACTAATGTTGCTGATAGCCAAGCAGATAGCCTGGTCGGATATTACATTCTGAGCAACAGCAGAGCAAAACCCTCTCAACCTTCAATTCCCCAAAATGCCCGTAAACACTGTTTCCTGGCTGAGCTAGGAAATATCCACAAGAGAAATTTTATAAGTATATACACAAGGATGATGAATTTTATGTAACATCTGTATTTAATGAACATTGCTAATCTTATTTTTTTTAATTTGGCTAAAAGCTTGCCTTTATGTTAAAAAAACAAAAAACAACAATCTAGGGTGCACAGTTAAGTTTATTCCACTCTTAGTTCACAGAATATTGTCACCATCAGTTGGTGAAAAGCACCATATCAAATTTTATTGTATAATTTTTATTCCCTCTGCCCCTTCTGCATTTCCACATTTCTATTTTCCTCCCTCTACCCTACAAGTACCTGATCAAATGTATCTGATATATATCTTTGCACATTTGACCTGAAACCATAAAACTCCTAGAAGAAAACAACCTCCTTAACATAGGTCTTGGTGATGATTTTTTGAATGACACCAAAAACAAAAGCAACACAAGCAAAAATAAATGAGGCTACATCAAACTAAAAAGCTTCTGCACAGCAAAGAAAATCATCAACAAAATGAATTGGCAACCTTCTGAATGGGAGAAGATATTTGCAAATCATATATTTGATAAGGCACTAATATACAAAATATATAAATAACTCATACAACTCAATAGCAAAAAAATCAAACAAATAATCCAATTAAAAACGGAGGAGAAGATCTGAATAGATATTTTTCCAAAGAAGACATACAGATAGCCAAAAGGCACATAAAAACATGCTTCACATTATTAATAATCAGGGAAATGCAAATCAAAACCACAGTGAGATATCATCTCACATCTATAAGAATGGCTATTTTCAAAAAGACAAGAAATAACAAATGTTGATGAGGATATGGAGGAAAGGGAACCCTTTTGCACTGTTACTAGGAATGTAAATTGGTGCAGCCACTATAGAAAACAGTATGGAGGTTCCTCAAAAAAATAAACATAGAGTTACCATATGACCCAGCAATTTCACTTCTGGGTATTTATTTTTAAAAAAATGAAAACACTAACCTGAAAAGATATATCCTCCCCCATGTTGATTGTAGCATTTTTTTTTTACAATACCAGGCTATGGAAACAACCTAAGTGACCATTGATGGATAAATGGATACATAAATTGTGACACACACACACACACACTGGATTATTACTTAACTATAAAAAATGAATAAAATCTTGCCATTTATGACAACATGATACTAAGTGAAACATCTGATGGAGAAAGACAATTATCATATGATCATATATATTTATATTTATATAAATATACATGCAAGGTGTTCTGGAGTGCTGATTACATAGGATGTTCACTTTATGAAAATTTCAAGGAGTTGTTACCCTTAAAGATTCATGCTCTTTTTCAGTATGTATGTTTGTATTAGCCTGCTCAGGCTACCATGACAAAATACCACAGACCGGGTGGCTTAAACAACAGATATTTATTGTCTCATGGTTCTGGAGGCTGGAAGTTCAAGATCAAGTTGCCAGCAGGGTTGGTTTCTGGTGAGGCCTATCTCCTTGGCTTACAGATAACTACCTTCTTTCTGTGTTCTCACAAAGCGTTTCCTCTGTGTGTGTGTGAACTCCTGGTGTCTGTTCCTTTTCTTATAAGGACAGCACTCCTGTTGGATTAGGACTTCACCCGTTCTAGCCTCATTTTACCTTAATTACCTCCTTTAAAGTCCCTATCTACAACTACAGTCACATTGAGGATTAAGGGATTTGGGGAAGATACAATTCAGTCCATAACAATGTTAGATTTTGATAAAAAGTTTACTTAAAGCAAAACAAAAAAAAGGCCTTGGGTCCCTGAAATAAAAAGATTTAAAACTGCATTTTAAAAATCACAATGGAATACTACTCAGCTGTAAAGAAGAAGGAAATCTTACCCTTTGGGACAGCATGGATGACCTGGAGAGCATTATGCTAAGTGAAATAAGCCAGGCAGAGAAAGACAAGTACCATATGATTTCACTCAGATGTTCAATCTAATGAACAAAATGCACTAACAAGCAAAATAGAGACAGACTCATAGATAGAGAGCGGGCTGACAGCTGTGAGGGATGAAGGTGGGGGGCTTTGGGGGTGGAAGGATTGAGAAAATAAGAAAAAAAGAAAGAAAAACTAATAGACAGATAAGAGGGTGTTGATTGCCAGGGGGAGAGGGATTGGGAGGAGGTGGAAGAGGCTATGGGGCGTTGCATGGTGATGGAAGGAGACTTGACTTGGGGTGGTGAACACACAATACAGTGTACAGATGATGTGTGTAGAATTGTGCACCTGAAACCTGTATATTTTTGTTAACCAGCGTCACCCCAATAAATTTAATAAAAAGGGGAAAAAATGACTTTAATGCTGATTTTTCCAAGGTAACATCTCTTGTTCTACAGCCTTCGTCCCTTTGAAAGTGAACATACATCACACAGTTCCTTGTTCCTTCAGTCTTTTTCCCCCCAATTTATTTGTTTGTTTATTTATTTATTTTAGAGAGTGGGGGAAGGGAGAGAGAGAAACATTAATTTGTTGTTCCACTTATTTATGCATTCATTGGTTGCTTCTTGTATGTGACAGGAGATTGAATTGGAAACCTTGGCATATTGGGACAATGCTCTAACCAACTGAGCTACCAGGCCAGGGCTGCTCTTTTAGTTTTTTAATAACAAAAATTTTACATCTCACATTCAGGGCCACTTGAGAAAATTAGCATTTTAGCTTTCTCCTGTCTAATAAGATATTCCGTCCCAGTAGCAAAAGACTGTTTTTCACTCCCTGAACACACAGTGTCCATCCCTAACCCCAAATCCTCCCTCTACAAGTCCTGTGGATAGAATGCCCTCTTCTCTTCACTTCCTTTGATGAATTCCACTCATTCTGCAAGTTCATGTTCTAGATCATCATGTCCTGGATGCTCTTTCTGAGTCTGATTTTTATGACCTGAATCAATCACCGTACTCTGACTTCTATGGCATGCAATTCATATACAGGCATACCTCAGAGATACTGCAGGTTTGGATCCAGACCACTGCAATAAAGCAAGTATTGCAATAAAGCAAGTGGTAATCTTTTAGCTGGTGGAGGGTCTTGCCTTCAATTTGTAAAAAATACATCTGTAAAGTGCACTAAAGCAAATCACAATAAAACATTTTAATGTTTTATTATATACTGCCTTATTCTGCTAGCTATAGGCTTCCCTACAGAAATAAGATTTTAAGCTCCTTTGGTCCAGGGTTCAAATAGCCCAAGGATCCTGGAAAAAGTGCTAAGCACAAAATATGTACAATCAATTCAAATTCAACTTCCTCATTCTTTTTAGCCTTTCTCTCCCAAATATTCCCAAGAGAAAGCCTGAAATGTGTTGTGAGCAGAGCAAACCTAGCATTTAAGGCACCCAAACTCTTCAGTGGTTCTAAAACCCATTTCACCATCAGCTCATAGCAGTAGACTCGCTTCTGTTTTCTCCTGCTTCTACTTTGAGGTTTATTTGGTTCCATTCTAATAGCTACAAGGAAGCAAATTTCAAATGGGTAATATTTTCCACATACTTCTTTTTCATTTAATGTCAAGATTTCCCTTAACATTTTGGACTTTAAAAAAAAGCCTCAGTCCAAATCCTATTGGTTTCCAAGGAGTAGTTCACCCCGCTGCCTAACCACCATCTGTTTTGCATTTTTTCATCATGACTTTTATCTATAAGTATACCTCACCCACCAAGTAATTACTATGACCACTCTCTTAAGTGCGTACATTAGTTTCTGAACCTTTCCTTTTATGACTTATTTCTTATGTTTCCAGAGTTTTCAGCCTCCAAGGGACCAGTTAAGACTCACTTTGCAAATGTTACTTCATCAAAGAAAAATGGCATCTTGACTAGGGAAGGGAGCTTAAGTTAGCATTCCTAGGTTCACATCCCATCTCAGTTAACAACCATGTTAGAATGTTAAGGATAAAAGGAAAGTTTAAGATAATTCAGTCCAACTTCTTTATTTTACAGCTACTTTTAAAAATTCTTGTGTAGTTGACTTCTAGAGCACTAATTTGGAAGTACCAAGCTCCATTTCTAAGAGGGTGCAAATAAAGTTAAATTAATTAACTTCTGTAAGGAATTCTATTCGGTTTGTCCTTGGTATTAGATGAAAGAAGGTTAAAGAAATAAACCCAAAGTGTTAATGTCAATTACATTCGAGGAACATGAACACTAACGAGGAAGAAGGGACCAGGAGAGAAATAGCTCCCCAGAGCAGTTTAAATTTCTTGATCACACACTTGCAGACCAAACAAAATGCAAGGGGCATCACTGTAGTTCCTTACAAACCTTAGAAACCTTGGGATTTTCTGATTTACACAATGCAGATTATACCCTAAACAACTATTAAATGTGGCATTTTATAGCGATGGTCTTAGAGTTAAGTCTTATGATATGGCAAAAATTTCATTATTATGGGCAAAGGATTAGAACAGACATTTCTCCAAAGATACACAAATAGCCAATAAATACATGAAAATATGCTCAAAAACATTTATCATTAAGGAAATGCAACTCAAAACCACAATAAGGTACTACAAGGTGCTAGTTAACACCTACTACGATGGCTGTAAGGACCAAAAAAATAGTAAGTATTGGTGAGAATGTGAACTAACAGGAAACTTTATATATTGTTGGTGGGTATGTAAAACGGTGTAGGAAATACTCCGGGCAGTTCCTCAGGTGGTTAAACATAGTTACCATAAGGTCCAGCAATTTCACTGCCAGGTATATGCCCAAAAGAATTAAAACCATATGAACAAAACTTGTACATATACAAAAACTTATTCATAGCAGCATTATTCATAATTATAAAAATATGGGAACAACCTAAATTAACTGATGAAAGATCAATAAATGTGGTATATCCATGCAATGAAATAGTATTCAGTCATAGAAAGAAATGAAGTACTGACATCTGCTGCAATATGGACAAATCCTGAAAATATTCTGCTAAGTCAAAGAACTGAGACACAAAAGGCCACATATTGTGTGATTCCACTTATATGAAATATGAAATATCCAGAAAAGGCAAATCTGTAGAGATAGAAAGTTGATTAGTGGTTTCCAGGGGCTGTAGGGGCAAGGAAAGGGAGTGACTATTAACAAGCATGGCAATTCTTTTTGTCTGATGAAATGTTCTGGAATTAAATAATGGTAATTGTTGCACATCCTTGTGAATATGCTAAAAACATATTGTGTACTTTAAAACTGTGAAATGTAGGGCACGTGTGGTAGCTAATTTTATGTGTCAACTTGAGTAAGCCATGGGGTGCCCAGATTAGACATGATTTCTGGTTGTGCCTGTGAGGGTGTTTCTGAATAAGATGAGCATTTGAATTGGTGGACTCAGTAGATTGACTCCCCCATTTGGGTGAGCATCACCTCATCCTTGGAGGGCCTGAATGGAACAGAGAGTGGAGGAAGGAAAGATTCATTCCTTTCCTGTCTGTCTGCTTGAGCTGGGGCATTAGTTCTCTTGCTCTTGGTCAGGGATTTATACTATAGGCTCTCCTGGAGTTTAAGCCTTTGGACTGGGACTGGGATTATATCACAGGCTTTTCTGAGTCAACATCTTGCAGATGACAGGTGGCTGAGCTTCTCAGCCTCCATAACCACATAAGTGAATTACAATCAATCAATCAATACTATTGGTTCTATTTCTCTAGAGAATATTGACTATACAGTACATGAGTTATATATCAATAAAAAGAAGCAATCATTTACCCTAGCCTTATAAACCTGGTCACTTTGCAAATGAAACAATGACCCCATCCTCTCCTGTCTCCTTTCATTTAAAGAGTCATAGGACCCACTTTATTCCTCAGTGGGTTTCTTCCACAGGATCCTATGTCCACAGCCATCACCCCAGTCCAGGTTTCCATCACCCTATGCTGGATTTACAGCAAGTGCTTGCTAACTGGACTCCATTTCCACCATAAACCAATTCACACATAACCCCTGAAATGCTTTTCAAATACAGGGTGGGGCAAAAGTAGGTTTACTGTTGTTTGTATGGAAAATAACACAGTAATTAATAAACAATACAAGAATAAACTCTGTTTCTTGTACTCACAACTGTAAACCTATTTTTGCCCCCACCCTGAAAGTATAATCTCTCTTTCTGCACATACATGTATTCTTTTTTTTTTTTCCAACCACAGTTTATATCAATACCATTCTGCACCAATTTCAGATGTACAGCAAAGTGGCCAGAAAGCCATGCACTCTACAGAGTGGACCACCCACACACTGTCCCTGCCCCAAGCACCCACCGATCTCCAGACCCTGTTACCTCGACATTATTGACTATATTCCCCATGCTGCAATCTGCATCCATCTCTATGGCCATTCTGCAGTTTCCAATTTGTACTGCTTAATCCCTTCACCTTATCCACCCAGCCCTGTTTATTTCACTTAGAATAATACTCTCTAGGTTGGTCCATGTTGTTGCAAAAGGTATGATTTCCTTCTTTTTTACGGCAAAGTAGCATTCCATTGTGTAAATGTACCACAGCTTTTTTGATCAGCCTAAAAATCTGTTAGGACTCTCCACAACCAAATCATCACATTTAAACCTTATGTATGATTCAAGGCCTCCATCTAGCATCAGATCCTCTCTTGCTTTACAACTTGCTTTTCCTTCCCATGCAGATAAACCCCTTCTGAACAGTCTCCTCCTTATCTCTTGCATATAACTTGCCACGTCTTGCTCCTGTACTTTGACTTTTACGTATACATTTGTCTAGAATGCTCCTCTATTTCCCTTCACCAGTCATGACTCCAACTTTAAGACTTTATTCAAAGTTCCCTTTCTTCAGGAAGCTTACCCCCTCTGAATAACACCTTATCATAGTAAAAGCAATAACTACTAGTTATTAAACCTCTACTGCTTCATCAATACTGTGCTGGGAGACTTAAACATCCAATCATTGTTTTATCCTTACAAAGACCTAGTGAGGTAGGCAGTGCTGTTCTTATTTATAGGTGAGGAAAACAAAGCTTAGAGAAGTCATATACACAAGGTCACACAGCAAGGACGTGCCAGAGTTGAGATTTGAAAGCATTGCTACTAGGCCTTAAGTTTCATACATCTGCTTCCTAGATTATCAGAAATGTACAATTTTGTTCAAGAGTTTTCTTTCAGAATATCGTTTCCTCAACCTACAGAATATTTTTCAAGGGCAAAATATTATGCCTACTGGCACTAGTTAGCTTTCTTGGTAGCAAACAACCAATATTATCTCTAGCTACCCAGGAGCACACAGTTAACAGGGTCAATACCAGAATCAGCTGAAAGGCTATAGAACTAGGCTCAGAAAACCAGAAGGACTAAAGGAAGGTTAGGCAAAGGAGAATAGAGCCAAGGTTCCCTGCCTGAGGAAAACTCTGGTGATAAAGCTGTTGATAACATGACCACCTTCCCTGAGAATTCGACTGCATCGTTGTTGGGTCAGTGATCTGTCTCCCTGTTCCTCCTTCTGCAATCATTCCCTCTGGATTGTCTAGAGTCCAAGCCAGGCCAGGGGCCAGAGACTGGGCTGTGGTACCTCTTTAAGCTTCTGAAGTGGGAGGCGGAGAATGCAGGGGTTTGTGAAATTTTGGATTTTTATTCCATAACATTTGCTTTTCTTTCTATCACGGGCTTGGCCATGCCACCTACTCATGATGGGCTTTGGCCTCTGTGCTGCTGCTGCTGCCATGAGAAGAGCATGCCACGGGAGGCAGCTGCCCCATCTGCTGGACCCCGGAATGAGCATCTGTGGAGCAGAGCCCCCCAGCTGACTTGCAGTCCCGTAGTCGAGACAGAGCTGCCCCAGCTGAACCACAGAATGACGGGAATGATTATAAATGCATATAGCTGGAAGCCACTGAGTGGCTTAACACAATGGATTTCTTCCAAGTAGGAAGAGTAATAAGATCCCACAAAATGTCAACTGTTTATTGTGCTCCATCTCCTACTTTATTATATTCCCTACTTCCTAATGCCTTGCATAGAGCCAGTGTAGCCCTCAACCGAAATGTTTACTCAGTATCTCTTTGTTAGCTATCTAATGATAATACTGGGTTTCTGACTGCGATTTATATAGAGAAAGATAAAAATAGAAAACCAATTTTGACATTTTCTTGAGTCAACAGGACCAGCGGGCTTCCTAGGTGCCTGAATGGAAAGCAAAATGATTAGTAATGCTCAATAAGCAATTACTTCTTAGAGTGGCAGGCAGAACTCCATAGGACTGGCAATGAGACCTTAACTAGAGAAGTCTGACATGGAGGATTTTATTACATGACTCTTGCTGGTGTGAATTAGACGTTATGTGTGGTCCCACACCAACCAGCTGCACCTGTCCATCCCAGTCAGGGTAGCTGAACCCAAATGCCTCTCATTTGTGCTAGCCTCCAACCTTGACAAATACACTTCCATAAAAACATAAAACAATGACGACAAAATGGAAATATGCGTATAAATCTATGGTTTTTATATGACTGGATTTTAAATGACAGAATTTAAATATCTGTTCACGCTTCTGTGTTCTTTTGATGGGCTGGCAATTTGGGGTGCGTAAAACGATACATATAATCAAGTCAAAATAATCGTACATTCATTACAGTTTCTTTTTCCGCCTTTTTCAGCAAAATCACTAATTATGTTGATGTAATTAAGATTTTCATATAACGTATAGTCTACTAACAGTAATAATTTAAAGGATTATGAAAGTACATTGGATTTTTAAAAAAACATAATTTAAATGCATTTTTACTAGAAAGCAAATTAAAATAAAATTATGTGTATGCTTATATTTTTAAAATGTCATTTCCTTAAGATACTTAAAATTATCTATTATGAATAAAAGACAAATTCAAATTGCAATGAATGAAGATCAAGTTTCTAAGTCAAAATTATTTAAATAAAGCTAAAATGTTTATTTTAAAATTTTGAAAATATAATTAAATCTTACTGACAATTTACTCCTAGGTATGTACCCCAAAGAAATGAAAAAATATGTAAAAAAAAAAAAGAAGTGTGTACATGCATGTTCATAGTAGCATTTTTCACAATAGCCCAAGAGTGGAAATAACCTAAATGCCCATCAGCTGATGGATGGATAAACGGAATATGGCCTACTCATACAATGGCATATTGCTGGGCAATCAAAAGCTATGAAGTACTAATTTGTGATGCAACACGGATGAGCCTTGAAAATTTTATACTAAATGAGAGAATCCAGTCACAAAAGATCATATAATGTATCATGCTATTTATATGCAATGTCAAAAATAGGCAAACCCAAGAGACAGCAAGTAGCTTTGAAGTTGCCAAGGGCTTGGGGGCAGGGATGAGGGGATTGAGGATGACAGCTAAGGGGAGCAGGGTTCCATTTGGGGTTGATGAAAATGTTCTAAGATTGTGGTGATAAAAGCACAACTGTGAATATGCTAAAACCATTTATTATACACATTACGTGAGTGAATTATGTGGTATGTACATTATGTCTCAGAAAGCTGTTAAAATCTTATGAAATATTTTTAGAAAACTAAGAATATTTACAATTCTAGAATTTGACATCCACTGAGTTACCTAGGTAAAGAATTGATACCATGCTTCACACATATATTTAGACTTACATATATGCAAATTAAGAAGAATATAAACTGTTTAACATTGCAAACTGCTCCTCAGCTGCCATATGCACTGCTGTGAACACTGCCTTACTTGTGAATAGTTCTGAAACTACAAATTGGAATATGGAAGGAGGTTAGTGCTAGGCACTACTGGAAAAGAATATTTCATTATGTAAGAATCTATTTCAATGATATTAAGAAGGAAATTTTGACTTTTTTTTTTTTAACTTTTTCCATGGATCTAATTCTCCCCGTGGTTTACAGCAAGGTCTTTCTTTTATGTCACCAGAACAACCCACAAACCTACATGGCATTTGGATGCAGTTACATTTTGATTCAAGAACACTGGGCAAGATTTGGAGAAAGATTCTCTGAGGCCTAAATGGCATTAATCATTAGAGCAGATGTTTAGAGTCACAGGTCACACGGGGCCAGAACTGAACACTGAATCCTGGTAACAGCAAGGCAGAAAGGTCCTTGTGTTCTTTATTACATTTATTTGGGAAAAGTACAGTGATCCATTTTGCTGCCTGTAGAGGTACAGAAAGCAATTTGTAAGCCCTATGAAGTCAAGGTTGAAACGAATGAGAGACAGACACTCTCCCTGCCATCCTTACTCCGCCCTGATCAGGCAAAGGTGTAGATGTGGGTGCACAAAACCCATTTCCTTTTCTTGGGTACCCAACTAAACTTTATACCCCAACTTCTCTTGTAATCAGATGGATCCACATGCTGGCCAATGGAAATGAGATGAAAACGACACCCATCACTTTCCGCCTGCCCTAAAGCCACTCACACAAACCTCTGTACTTTGTTCTTGTCTTGTCTGCCAGCCAGATCCACAGGGGCCGATGGAAGACCCCAAGTCCCTAGAAGGTGGTGGAAGCCCATCATGGAAGGAGCCTGAATCCCCCAGTGACTGTGTGGAACAGAGCCCCTGCTCCAACCTGCAGTTGACTGTGATACTAGCAAAGCAATAGCCTGGTATTATTTTAATCCCCTGGGGTCATCTGTTACCGTAGCTAGTATTACTTGCCCTGGCTAGTTTAGTGTCAAAAATCATTAGGTAGAAAATAAGAGACTTTCTCAAATTATATAAATTAGACCTTCATCTACTTCTGTTTTGATATTTGGCATCTTTTTGTCTCTCCAGTTCTGAAACCACTCTTAGTTATGAGGAATGATTCAAGCTAAGGGTAGGGTGGGTAGATGTAAGCATCAGGGAATATATTTTATTATATATCATATAAGATAATATGTGTTGGGTATTTTAGGGAGTACAATATAGCCAAAATATTATCATTTCAACATATGATCAACATAATTTTAAATGAGATCTTTTATACTATATTTTACTATATATACTGTTTATGAAATTCATTTATTTTACACTTAGAGTACGCCCCCGTTTGGACTAGCCATGTTGCTAGTGTTCGGTGGCCACATGGGGCCAGTGGCTCCTGCATTAGACAGTGAGGGGCTAGAGTCTGTCCCTCGTGCTGCTTTGGGGGGCAATAGAACTAGGGATCCAACTAATTTGCAGGCATTCTCTAATGCAGTATTTCTCAAAGTGTGGCTCGGGAACTGTCTGTGTGGACTTGCTCAGGGACCTTGTTAACAATAAAGATTCCTGGAACCTCACCTTCAAAGACTGATCTGGAATCTCAGAGATTAAGGCAGAGGAATCTGCATTTTTAATGAGCAGTCCCATTACCAAAGCCCAGTAAAAACAGAAGTACTGCCTTCAAGCCATGGGACAGACTTTTTTGTTGTTTTGTTTTTAATAACGTCTTTGTGGCCTGGATAATTTTATCAACTCAGAATAAACCAGGAGTTGATTGTTGCTATGGAATCAAAATCGCAGCTGCTGTCAGGCAGTAATTACTAAAAACTCCGCTCCACCTGTGCAGCCTGAAGCCGATCACGGCAACTCTCCCTCCCGGCGCGACTTCCCCGTCGGAGACGACAGCAGCAGTGCTCCTCTACGCCACCGCCCCGCCTGGGGATAAACGCTTCATAAACAGAAGTTCTCAGTCCCTTTCTCTGCCTGACTCATCACTGTGGTTTCTCAGCTCCAAACCCTGACCGTTGTTTCACTTGGAATGAAAACGCACAGGGTTGCATTTTCCTTGTTTTACCTGGATTCCTGGTATATTTCCCCAACTGTTAGTTTTTAGCTTTGCACAATGTGCCTGAAGGAAGTCGGGGAGGATCTGCGAGCTCATGTGTGCCACAAACTGCTGAGGTAGAGTTCCCAAATTCACTCTGCCCCCCCGATTCCCCACTCACGTCCCTGCCAGAAGCTTGAGGCCACATTTCCACACCTGACTGAGCAGCCCTTGCTCCGAGGATGGGGGACTCTGGTATCTCCTCCATCCTGTGGCAGTCACAGGAGAAGTCAGCTTTCCAAACTGTGTGTGAGCTCGGATCTTCACAGTTTTAAAGCATTACAGCATGGTGTCCTCAGCATTTTTTTTTTTTTTTTGCAATGCCTTATTTGTCACTAATTTTCCAGGGAGAGGTGGCAGGTGGTTTTAAATATTTGACACGTGCAGGGCAAAGCAACCGCCTGAGCTCTGGTCCTGGGACACAGAGCGGAAGCCCCGGTGATGGAGAAGGGACTGTTTCCAGGGGTGGCCGTCTGGGGGGGGCAGGGAGCAGCCGGGGTGTTGGCCTGCGCCCTTCCACCTTCCCCCTCTTTCTCTTCCTCTTCTTCCTGTTGACACTCCTGCTTCCTGTTATTGTGCATCTTCCTGTCAGTTTCCTCGGGGTTCCCCACCCGCCGCCCCAGTGGGGTCACAGGAATTCTAAGCTCCTGAAAGACAATTCTGTGCTACTAATTACAGGTCTCGAAACTCCTAGCCTGCAGGTGGTGCCGCTAACAGCTATCACTACTACTATTATTGTTATTGTTCGATCAGCACTTCAGCTCTCCAGGACTGAACTATCTTCCTCTGCTTTAGTCGCCATGCTCGCTTTGTGTGCCTTCATTTGCTTTTTGATAAGGCATTTTTCTTATTCCTTTATGCATCCTTTGTTTCTTTACCCGGAGTTAAATGTGACAAGAAAGCATTCTTAGATATATTAAGAAAGATAGTAAGAAAAAAATGTTGCTTTTAATCCAAGCAGCGTTGAATGGAAGAAATATTCACGAAAGGTGTGATGTTTTAATAATGGTCCATGAATATTTGAGGGCCTGTGATGTGTCGGGCACTGTTCCAGACTCTGCAGATACGCCAGTGACGAGCACTAGAGAGTCTCTGTCCTGAGACAGGAAGCAGACTGCAGACAAATTATAAGCAAAACATGCATCGAGGTGAACACTCTGAGAAAATAAAGCAGGGGGGGGCAGAGAGGACTGGGGGTGGCCGCCACTGTAATGAAGGTGGCAGGGAGAGCTCGCTAAGAAAGTGACCTGTGAGCAAAGACCACAAGACTGGGGGGCATACAGGCTACATGGACGTGCTTTCTTCAGATGAGGGTAGGCTTCCCAGAACTTCACCTACTGGGATTTATGGTGGCTCACAGCAGCAGTGCGAGATGTAGCATCAGGAGGAAAGCATCTTGTTTGAATTTTTTAGCACTTAAACGACTCTAATTTTACTTAGTAAAGCTTATGATAACCATAGTAGGTGGACTGAATCTTAATACTTCACCGTTAAATTAGGATAAGGTCCCCAAATGCGAGCCTTCTAGAGAAGGGGAGAGAAAGGAAGAAAGCTAACATTTAGTATTTACTCCACACCAGGTGTTTAAAAGGTTGTTTGGAGGCCCCCGAGCCTCAGCAGCTTTGGGATACAAGTTGGATTTAATTATC
Source organism: Miniopterus natalensis (assembly GCF_054644295.1). NCBI lineage: Eukaryota > Metazoa > Chordata > Mammalia > Chiroptera > Miniopteridae > Miniopterus > Miniopterus natalensis. The sequence goes on from NC_142088.1 coordinate 21,144,303, forward strand.
CTGAGCACTGTCACCTCTCTGGTTCCTGGCTCCCACCAGCATCATGTAGGGTTCCCAGCTCACGTCCAGGGGCTCCTCCTCCTGCAGATGTTGGGATGGCGAGTACCCTAGGAGGTGTTACCTGTGCTCACAGGCAGCAGCTTCCCTCTGCTGCTTCAGGTTGCCAGTTGCTGTCCCCCAAATGCCCACTCAGCCTGGTTTCCCGTGTCCTCCCCTCCGCCTTGCTAAGCACTCATCACCCCTGTCACCACCGCTGCTTCCTCCTGCTGGCTGCTTGGCACGGGGGATGGACTGGGATATATCTTACAAATCAATAAAAAGCAGAGTTTATGGCAGTTCTTCTTTTGCCCATTGCTGGTGACTCATCAAGTCGTGTTACCTCTTACAGCCAATGGTGTCTTAGATGCGGTACGATATGGCAGATGCCTGGGTCAGTAAGGAGAGAGGTATTACGCAAGCCAGTTTTGCTAAATCCCAGCTCCGGCATTTTCCTGGATCCACGTTGCTCATGCTTTATTTGATCTAATGTTCACAATGACTTTAAGGAGTCGGTATACTATCATTCCCATTCTATATGTGAGAAAATCATTTCAGACAAGTATAGTCAAGGGGCCAAGGCCACAGAGCAGCTAAGAAGCCGAGCCAGGAATTAAGTCTGTCTGTTCTCTGTCCTCAAAGCCCAGTCGTTTTCCTTCTCCTCCATCCTGAACTTTTCACACAAAAAATGGTACAAAGAGCCAGAGACTCGTGTGAAAGGTGGGCAGAGTGCTGTGATCATCTTGCCCTTGGAACGCCCTTTAAAGTTGAACATGAGCTAGCTTCTTAGTAGCCTTGGCACTCAAAACCCCCAAGATGTATAAGATGTTTCCTTTTTTCTGTCTTTAGTCCCAAAATGTGATACCATTCTGAGTTCTTAAAACCACCCCATAGGGACCATGATAATTTCCTTATCGGTTCCATATGTTTTACTAATGTGGTTTCAGAGGTTGGAAAGCAACATTCCTCTGTCCCCCAATTCCCTTCCTGAAGGTCAGGTCCACCGGAGATGAGGGCTAGCTGCCTCCTGGCTTGTAGGTCCCACGGGGTCTTTAGAGACCACCTCTTCATGGACTTTATTCAGAGACTTGACCTTCTTAACTTGCCTGGGTGGCTTTGTAGTGGTCCAGTGGTCTGAGACTCAGTTCTGGGAGAGGCCAGATGTTTACAAAAAGCTCTTGTTGCTTATGGTCACCACTTTACTACTCACTTGCTGATCCAATCAACAGGTGAAAATAATTTTCCTTTTCTATCAGTACACACCTTGACTCAGTCCCCTTCATCTACCACGTGCCATTACAAACATGTCAGATATAGAACACACCTGAGGGGCCTTAAGACCTATTGGCCCCTGATTATCTCCAGGTAGTGTATTTTTTTCCACTGCCAAGGAAGTAGTCCATTTTATTCTTACTGGCTGAGCTTTCCTCCAGTTTTGGGGGTCTGAAAACACTCAAATCCAAGACAAAACCTAACCTTTCCACATCAAGCAGCATAAGGGGAAACAAGACAATAAATGTCCTTTGGGTTGCATTAGTCCCAGTCGTTCTACTACTTTTGATTACTGACGACTAGACCCCATAAAAGGGGCTCTGGTTCTGATGTTTCATGATAAATCTCTGGAATATACACGGTCCTCCTTCCCTTGGATGGAATGGCCCAGCTAAGATACAACAACAGCAGATTCAAGGAAATGGGACTGTAATAAGTAATGCCGATTAAGTATGTGGTAAGTATATGGGGAAAGCCCTGTACAGGGAGGCTGGGAAGTTGGCTCATACTCAGCAAGTGACTTAATTTTTAAAATGAGGACAGTTCTAACACTCTTGCCAGATATGGGGGCTAGCCCAGATGGATCCTAAATATCTTGTAAGAAGTATTGGGGCGGGGGGGGCTACCTCTATGTTTGGTGCCGAAGGTGTGGAAGAGATACTCCTTTCAGTTTATGAGCAAGGTGGGATCAGAAAGATGTAACAAAAAGAAGTACCTGGGTCCGAATCCTCCCTCTTATTTCCAGGGTATGTTCTTGCGTCTCTCTGACTCAGTTTCCCCATCTATAAAATGAAACCAATCGCAACTAAGCCGTAGGGTTGTTAAAAGGATTAAAGGAAATTACTCGTAAAACGCTTAGCAAAGAGCCTGAGACAAAGTAGGCACTCAAAAAAATGCTATTTTCTTTCCTTAGGGAGAAAAAAAAAAAAGTACATATGAAGCAATTAGAGAACAAGACAGTAACTACAGAATGTGAAACTGCTGGTAGAGCCGGTAAGTGCTCAGGAGACAGAGGGAGGAGAGATGAAAGCCAGCTGGAACCTACAGGGAAGGGCAGGGAGCGGGGGCGGGGCGGGGAGGGGGCGCTGCGAGCCGCGCGGCCTGGGCCCGCTCCGGTCGCCTCTGGGCTTGAAACCCACACCCCAGCCCTTTGCGGACAGAGGTGCTTTGGCCGAGTGTGGACTTCGCAACGTCTGCAAGCAGAGGGGAATTCTAGCCAAACCGCCATCATGAAAACATAAAGTTTTGAAAACGGACAATAAAGCACTCATGACCTTTGAAGCAGCAAGTGAAGATGTGCAGGGGGCCGCTTGCAGGAACCCTGTCTCCCGCGGCCGCCTCCGTGGTCCGTGGCTTTGGGGAGGGCGTGGAGGCTGATGAAAGACAAAACTCTCTGCTGCTGAGATCAGCAGAAGAGATTAGAAGGGGGCGGGGTGAGGCAGAAATCATCTTTAAGTTTAAATTGCTGTACATCAGACCCGAAAACTAGACTATACATTATGCTTTTGTTACTGTGAAAGTTAAATTACAAGGAAATGAACTGTGCATAATAATTCCCCACGTCACTGGTTTCTGGGCTTTTAAAGGAGCTCTCCTTAGGAAACAGGTTGAAGCTGGGAGCGATCGCTGGGCGAAGGGCGCCCTCTGGTGGCGCCTCCTGGAAGGCCGCTAGGCGCCTGCGAGGCCCGGCGGAGACAAAGCGGCCTTGCTGCCGGGCACCTGGGTTTAGGGGCCCACAGACAGTGGCTTCCCCAGGGCTGCGCAGCTTTAGTGACCCCCCCCCACGTTGTTAATAAAGGACTGCAAGTTACCTTATGCCTGTGTCACTCTCTTCTCAGTCCAGGCAGGGAAATAATAGAGAATGACCGGAAACTCCCCTGTAAAGAGTAAATTTAGAGCATTTCATCAAATATTTGGTAAGGGCTAATGAGACTAGTCTGCCCACCCTGCACCCCCACACCCTCACTGGCCCGTGGCCCTGCTCCCAGTTCTTCTTGAGCTCGGTTTTCTGAAGGGAAACGTCCTCGTGTTATTAGAGAAGGCTGTCTACCCGAATTCCCGCAGAACAGAGTGAAAGGCTCAGACCAGGCTGGGGTCCTGCAAAGCCTTTGCCTGGAATGTGTTATTTTTTCCTCAGACCAAAGCAATTTAAAAAAAAAAAAAATCAGAGTTTCAACTAGAGAACTCCTAAAGAGGCTTCCAACTGACCGGGTTTAAACAACAATCGAAAAAAGGTCTAGTTGAAGCAGAGTCTCCCCAGGTTTTCCTCTCCCTTCAGGTGACTTAAGGAGGCAGAAAGAGTTCGCCTGTTGCCTGCCCTTCAATCAGGAGCGATGAGAGTCCTCCGTACCTTGAACTCTCCCTGGCGCCTGCCTCCCTCCTCCTGTTTTGTAAGTGGTCTGTGCGAGGAGGGCAGGGTACCCTGCAGCCGGGGATTGCTCTGGCCAAACTCCTTTCTTCCCCTTCCCACCCCCACCAGATGGAGACCCAGAACAAGTGGCTCTGTCACACTAGATTCTGTCACGGTCTAAAACATGATGTGTGGCCGGACACACACACACACACACACACACGCACGCACACACAGTTCTGGCCATGCACAGCCTTTCAGGCCCTGGGTTCTTGATTGGACTGGAGCGTGTGTGTGCATGCATCCAGCGCTTGGGGAGGCGTGTGCGCTGGGCTGCAGACACCAGCCGGCAGATGCAGGCGCTGTATTTAAGCATTACATATGGGCTTAGCCACTGACAGGCTCACCCAGAATTTATGGAGAGCCTCATTCAGTGTAACAGCAATAGGCTCCATTTTAATAAATCCCCTTGGTAGTATAATCATCACTCAGACAGGAACAACTGCTCTATGGCGCTCTGCACCCTCTCCCTGACCTTTGCACCTTCCTGCTGAAACCAAATCCTTCCCATCTTTTTTTTTTTCTTCACCCATTGTACAAAAATTTTATTTTTAAAATGAATCAATGTGTGTGGGGGGGAGTGCACTGAGGTGGGGGAAAGAGGAGAAGAGTGTGAATTCCTAGTTCAGGGAGGAAGGTAAGTCTGCTTAGTTGGAGGCATGATTTCCCTTTATAACTACCGTGAAATAGAATTTCATGTTGCAAATTAATGCGTGTGTGTGTAATTTTTTTCCAAGCAAACGCTTTGTTTCTGAGAGAGTGCATACGCACCACATGCTGTGGTTGCTATGGTAATTACCAGCCTCTGTTGAATGGGGACACAGGGGTTACAGAGAAGGGAACCAACTGGCGAAAGCGCGTGTTCGAGTGAATAAACCTACTTATTTGTAAAAGGTTGCAAGAGACACTTGAACCAGAAAATAAAGGAGGTGGAGGTAGGGGTGCATTTTCATACAGACCCAACAGAACTACTACTATAATAGTTTTCATCATATTTCTGGTGTTAAAATGTCAAAAGCCTTTACTGTATCTCCACATGGGTTTCTATAGGCAAAGGACACAATCACTTCTAAAAACAGTCTAATCTTGAGCACTAGCAATAATGATGATAATCAGGATTATGACTTATTGAGTGCATGTGACACATGCAGTGCCTTTCCTATTTTATCTCATTTGATCCACACAAAAGCCTGAAAGACGTTCGTTAGTCCACATTCTTATTTTCGTTTATTTTATATTTATTAAGCACCTTCTGTGAGTCACTAAATTGCACCCTAAAGATGTTGAGATGGGAAAATGCCGTCTCTCCCCTCCTGGCTCATGGCCAGTGTGAGAAACGAGAGGTAAACAGGCTTATGACAGGGCAGGGTGCGAAGGAAGCTCACAGGAGAAACACTTTCTCATTGGGCTTCAGGGCCCTGCTGGAGCTGGGATGGGGACCTGAAAGGGAGGTCTATGGAAGAAAGGGGCATCCAAGCAGGGCCTATGAATAGCGAAGTTCAGCAGAGCCAAGGAGAAGGGAAACCTGTGCAAAGACTGATTATGGAGTCATAGCCTGACAAGTTCCCTGAGAAGGAGAGAGTTTTCTGTGGCGGGAACACGGAGCAGTATGGGACTGGTGACACAGGCAACGGAGAAGACTGGGCCAGATTAAGAAGATCCATGTGAAGGGGTTTGGACCTCGCCGGGGCAATGTCAAGCCTGTAAAAGATATTGAGTAGTAACACAATTCAGCTTGTGTGTTAGCAAGTACACTCTGAGAATGGAGTTGAGGAGGGCGAACAGAGAATCAGGGAGATCGGAGGAAAGGCTGGGTGGTGCACAGGGAAAGACAATGGAAGGTGAATGAAGGTAGAGGTGGGGAAGGAGTAAGAGCAGGAGGAGGGCAGATTTGAAGTTCCTGAGGGGAGCCTGATCAATAGGTCTTGGAGAGGTGGCTGAGGGAGAGGAGGCAACACAGGAACCAGGAAGTAATATTATTTTTTTATTACTTATTACAGAATTGAAGTTAAGAGAAGCTAAGTAACTTACCTAAAATTCTTATTGCTAAGGGGCAGGAACAAGATTTGAACCCATGTCCATCCTACTCCAGAACTTACATTCTGTCCAATAAGCCATGTTACTCTCATGAGTGAGGACCAGGCTACTTACCAAATCCACCAGAGACGTGTTTACGAATGAAGAAAGGAGAAGTATTCTATTTCGCTTAAGATCACAACGTCCAAAGGCAGACTGGGAAATTTCATAGTTGGACAATAAGCATTAGGAACAGAAATGCAAACTGAAACATAATTTATACATTTTATTGTTGGTTCTTTTCTTTCGCTAAGCTTCCTTTGGAAATGTTTCCGTTTAGCCGCAATCCAGGGATATACCATCTACTTTAAAACACTGTCTAAAGAGGCATTAATAGGGAAAGCATTAGTGTATCTTCTGCCAAATCAGAATCAAAGGTGTCCTCTTCTTTGTTGTTCCTGACGTCCCTTCTGTAAGAAGTAGCATGATCGACCCACCAATGAATCAACAGGTGCTGTGCCTTATTCCGAGAATAATTTATGATACATAATTAAATTTCCTTATGAATCTGATGACGGTTATCCGTTTAACTTTCCAGGTAAAAAGGTGTCCTTCAAAAAGAGAGATAGAAATAGAGAGAGAGAAGAAAAATTGAAAACAAGGACAAATTCCATACAGAGAATTACGTAACCAATTAGGCTTTTCCTTTGTCTTCAGCTGTGGAATTTTGTATTCATTCTATTTCATTTTAGGATCACCATCTGATCTATCTTTGCTCTAAATTATTTCTAAGCTCTCCTTATTTTTTTAAACTTTTATTTTCTATACCTTTAAATGTAAGCCACTTCTGTTTGTTTTAGAAATCGGTAAAAATAAACATAGCAATGGGTTTATGTTTGCACCGGGTGTACTTTAACAGGAATGTCTAAAAAAACTGAGGACTGGCATGTGCAAGATACACAGAACAGCTTATCCGTGCACATCTGTTCCGTTTGCTATAACAGGACCAGTGACCACACTGCCATCAGAAGGGGTGGCTTTGGAAACCAGGGCATACTGGCTTGAGATCCTAAAGGTGTGGAATCTTGCCATCCAGAGACAAAAACATGCCCGTCTTAGACACCACGAAAGCATTGAATGGTCTGATTTAAGTGTTAAAATAATGGCTTGAACAGGGTTTGAAATTTGCTGAAGAAAATCAGAGTAATCTTCTTAGCTCTCTCCTTCCCCTCTTCTTCCAACTCCCTCATCACACTTTTTCACTCTTAACTGCGACCTATTATTACTCATACTCTGTGCTCCTAGCTTCTGGGGGAGGTAAGATATGGGGCAGAAATAATAGTCTAAATACAGCAGAGAAAAGCCAGAAAAGGGGGAGCGCCAGCCTGAAGGATTTAAATAGGAGTTGTCAAGAGAGGAGCCCGTCCTTGACTCCTGGCTTCCAAGCCACTATGCAAGGCAAACTGCGGCTGCTTTTGTGCTCAGCAATTTGACATTTGTGTCATCTCCAGAAAAGTCAGCAGTTTATGCTTTCATCTTGAGAAATTCACAGGCCTCATGAGGCTCCTTTTAATCATCATACAACCCAATTGTGAGACCAGGAGGTGGTACATGATGCTATTCTTCTTTGATCGGAGCACAAACAGGGCCTTGGGTCCATCAAGAACCTCCCAAGGACAAGTAGCAGCGAGTGAGCCATTTGACAAAGCGATTCAGAGCAGCAGCTCTCCAATGTAGCGTTTATCTACAAAGCTGGATTGCTTCGGCATACTTCAGGAAGCAATGTGGTTAGTAGCTTGTGACTCTTCTTTCATATCCTGTGGGGACTGCATAGAGCTTAGAACCCTAATTACATCCAGACAGCATTGGTAATGTTTACCAGAAAAATGAGATCCCCTCTGCCCTGCTCCTACTTGCCAAGATGAACAATGACTGATCCTAGCCTGTCCTGTAAGACCTTCCTCTCTCTCAGTGGTTGGGATAGGTGTAGGCATGTGACTGGACCCAAAATTCTAGCCATTGAGACAGGCGCTAAAATGTGGAAAAGAGTCCTTGGTGTCTCACACCCCCTCTTTTCTTGCCTTTGGACATTATCACATGAGCACTTGTTGCTTAGAATTGTGGTTCCAAGAGAATTAAAAAGAAGTCAAATCCATCATAACCGATAGAATATTCTCATGGTTATGAGTACCAACTCTAACAAACTGTGGGTTTGCATATACCTTTCAGTGGTTACACTGGAGGCCTGACATTTGGGATGTACACCAACCTTCCTCTGAAAGGGCACAAATCTTCTTCAGGTTGCTAGAAATCAAAACCTTGGTTGGCTTTTTACACTTAGGGTTTTTACTTTTTTTCTGTTAAATCCAGGCCGTCTTTCTGGCTGTGGCACATGGGCGCTGTGCCGCCAGCTCCAAATGTTCTTCAGGATCCCTACCTAATTATGTCAGCTTGTCTTTCACCCAGGCCCAGAGGGCCACTATTCTGCACCCACATCTGTGTCTTAATAGGGCAATGAGTTACTATCACTCAACCAGCCCGACCTGCTTTGCTGTATTGGCTTTCAGATCCTGTTTTGACCCCACTGAATTCCCCTTTGTTAAACAATGACAGCCTATATGAGCAATAATTACAACTACAGTCTATATCATTGAGCAGCGATAGATTAAGAACAAATACAGTATATTATGAAACAGATAGAAAGCCCAAATATGTTTGAAAAACCACTAGGGCAATGGAAATGCCTGGATTATGATTAAGTAGAAAGAATCTTCCTATTGTGAGGCAGAGAAGGCTGTCTTTTAAATTGTTAAGAAAATAGCATTCAAAAGAGGCAAATCCAACTCTTGACAATCAACCATTGTAGGTGGTTGGCAAATGCCCAGAAACTATTTAGTATGAGACTTGTATACAAATTGCAATATTGCAGTATGAGTGTACCTTCCTTTACACATTCTTAAGTGAAATTTCTGTAAGTCCAATCCCATTTTAAAGTCCATTGATTCTCTATTTAAAAGAGTCCTTTTAAAAACTTGGTAATCTATGTGTATGAAATATTGAACTTTTTGGTAATTTAAGTTTTAGATTTTAGGCGTGATATTCTCTGATCCCCGGGGAAGGCAGAAGACAGCTACGCTGCCAAGGTATTGCTCATTTATTGCCCCCACTTAGGATGATGACAGTGGACTTTGTGGTATCTCTCCTTGATGGCATCATTAAAAGATAATCATTTAGAGTAAAAAGCGAGTGGAAGTTGCATAGGAATTCAAGTGGGAAGAGGAATTTCTTGTGCAATGAAACAAGCTACAGGAAAAACCTATCCAGGAAGGAAGGGCCTTCCGACTTGGGTATTACCTGGGTGGGATGAGCACAGATTCCTACCTTGTTGCTGACTGTCCTGTGTGCACTGGCTCCAGCCCAGGGCCAGGGTGCTGGCATCTCAGCATCCTTACCCTTGTCCCTTTAACCCAAACATCTCTGAGGACAGTCACTTCTAGAAGTTCCATGCAGCCCCTAGCCCACTAGGAGTATTTTGCAAATGTCAAAGCACAAGCAACAGATTTTCCCAAAGCAAATTGTTTTCTCTGTTTTCTAAATGAGGGCAGATGTGTTTGTGTGGGAAACTTGAACAAATTTGTAAGAAGTTTGCAGCTGGACAAAAGAAGAATAAAATTGGTTTCTAGAGACAAAGAACTCTTTAGAAAGTTGTTAACCTTTCAAGCCACTCCTAAGAAAGACAAAGATCTTGTATATTCAATGATCTTTGAAATAACAACTGCTTGTGTTTCCACTGCCCAGGAGTGTAAGGGAGCTAACAAACCAATTTACATTTCCCTCAGCAGTAGCTTGTTTGTTGTTATTTTCTTTAAGAGTATCAAGGACTGTGGCTGCAAATGGAATTTAAATACGTAAAGAGACAGTCAGACTAAAAGTAAATGAGATTTTGAATAAACTCTGTAATATTTATAATCTCGTACACTCTGAATTCCCATCATTTCTTACTCATCCAAACAAACCAAACTCCAATGGGCTTTTGGGCCATAAGCCTTCTTTCCACTAAATACAGCCAGTGAGTGGGTACACACGCACACACACACACACAAAGCTGCAATATGAAAACATTCTGACCTAAGACATTTTAATCATTGCAAGAGAATGTATTTGTAAACCTCATGGTAGAAGCCTTGAGAGGCTTTCCAACCAAATATCTCGAGTCCAAGTCTGCATCCACAGGGCTCGTTGTGGAGTGAAACATATGGGTCTGGTCAGCAGCACAAGTGAGAAGGGGTAGGGATTAGTGAGTAATCACATTGGGGGAAAACAGAGAGGAACAACTCTGGGAAGCGGGAGGGAATCTGCATGGGCAGAAACACAAATTCCCTAGTAATCCACTGCCCCAAAGTGGGGCTGGAGAATGTCAGGGGTTTCCAGAGCACACACAATTAACTCCTGGAATGAAATCAGCACACCTGCCTCCTCTTCAGTGCTCATTCTTCTTCCAGGGACAGAGAGTCTCCTGGCTGGGGCTTCTCTGGCCTTGGGGAGTTGGGGTGCAGACACTGATACTGGAGCTTCACCTGTGTCTCATACTTTTCAGTTGGCAAAGTGCTTTCGCCTGCAATTGTCTCATATGACTCTCCCAACAGTCCTGTGCAGGATGCAAAGTGGGTATTATGATCTCTAAGGTACAGGTTAAAATCAAAAGGCAGGAAAAGGTTGGATGATGATGTCCCAAATCAGATGGCTGGTAGGCAGGGCCAGAAGCAAGACCCAGGGTTTCTGAATATGGTCTGGTCCTTGAAACTTTTTCTGCTGCATTGCCACCTACTAGCCTCAGACCTCAGCTTTATAAAGGCTTAAGCACACACTGTTTCCATCATTCCATCTATGCCAGGCAAGTATAAAGCTATTCAAAATCCATAATGTCCTATCCATCTTTGCTCTGATGAGTTAGAAGTCAGCAGACAAAACAAGAAAGCAGGCTGTGTCTGATGGTCTTGGATTCCTCCCCTTTCTTTGTTCATGTTTCTCAGTTCATGTTGGCCTCCCCAAACCCCACGAGGAATATGGTGACTTTTGTTCTGCCAAACTAATCACTAAATGTCTTGAAGAAAAACCTGTTTTAACAATTAACTCAACAAGCCTCGGGAGCCAAGCACCGATGTGGGATGCTGGGGATACAGAAACGAAAGGTGGGACTCCTATGCCAAACAACGTTCCTTATGATGGAAGAAGCAAAGGTCAACACAGATGGTGACGACTGCAAAGATGGAGATGGAAGAAGTCTGTGCAGAGCACCTGGGAAGAGGCAACCTCAGGTTTCCTCTCTCTGAGGAGAGTATAAGGTTGTTCTAGAGGCTGGTCCTAGAGGCCTGTTCCGTGGAGCTGTGAGAGGGTGAACGTCTGGAGTGATGACATTGCTACCCCCTCCCAGGTTTAGCTCAGGATCACAGAGCTCCTTACTTTCTACCCACCCTAAACCTCGCATTCTATAACTGACTCTGGGAATTTGTCACTGAAAAAAATCTTGAAATGTAGAGAGGATTATAACTGGAATATGATGAAAGGGAGAAGATCTGGAGGTGGGAGAAGAACCTTGAGAAGCCTCAGCACACTGTGTATGCAGAAGCTTGCGCAGGACTTTCTCTTAAAAATCAAGGAAGCCACCTTTTAAAAGCACTCAACTACTAGGTCCTACCCCTTTAACAATGTCCCAAGCCAGAGAGCACCATTGAGGGCTGGGGTTATCCTTGTGGGTTTGCTGCTCTTGCTGTCTAGTCTTGTGGTTTGGGAGGACATGTCAGGCTCCATGTACGCCCTCAATTCCTTTTCATATTCCCATAAGCTATAGACCTACCGACCACTTATCAATTGATCTCCCAAGAGCAAACCTTGATTTGTCCCCTGAGAGTGAAGTCTAAACCCATAGGGGAAAAGAACAACATTTACCCAATTAACTAGCAAAGCACCTGTCTTAACCTTTGAATCAATGGATCCCAATTATCAAGATGAGCAACTTCCATTTTTTCCTGTTATACATGAGGAGACTAAATGCATCTTAATAAAGCCCTGCACCAGTTTTTGATGGCCACTCTCTGTATTTCATGGAGAGCTTTTGGCTATTTAAATCCAGCATCTCCCTTTCCCAAAGAGGGTATAGCCAGCTTCTAGGTGGAGCAGATGCAATGGCAGCCTGAGATGCAGGCTTGCTGCCAGGACTGGCTATATAATTTGCAGGCCCAGTGCAAAATGAAAATGCAGGGCCCCTTTTACAAAAGCATTAAAATTTCAAGGTGGTACCAGCAGAGCATTAAGCCAAGAACGCAGAACCCTGTGAGGATGTACAGGTTGCTCTCTGGCCCTGCTTGGAGTCTCCAGGTGGTTTGTGTCCTGGTGCACATGAAGAATATACCCTAACAACAGGCACTGTGAGAATGATTGGCCTGAGTTGATGAGACTCTAGTCCAGCGAAGCTAGTGATATGGAGCATTGCTAACCCAGCCATTAGGCCAGAATATGTTGGCTTCAAAGACATTAGGAGTACTCAGAGTAACAGTCTCTGAGAACTTTTTGTGGCTGCTAGGACTTCAGCTTTCCAAAACCCTTTCTTTGTCACAACCCAGCTTCGTCCAATGGATTCTCTGTTACGTTAGATGCTCAGGCTGCCTCCCATGCCTGCATCTGTCAGCCAGCCATCTGTTTGTACTATAACCGATCCAGCACAGATGCTTCCTGGGAAGGTAGCCCGATGACCTGGGCAGGTGGCTCTGGTGCTTGCTGATCAGCTCCAAGGCCAGGGGAGTGGCCCAGAAAGAATGGATGCTGCATCTTCTAATCCTTCGGCTATTTAGTTCCGCAGTGATCTTCCTGGTTGCATGTGCTGAACATGTAAAAGGTGCAACTGTGCTTATGAGAAGGGATTGGATGGCCTTCTGGCCTCTGGCCTTACTGGCCAGAGTAGGCAGCTTGTTGACGAAGAAGGCAGGCACCGGGGTCCTCGGAAGGACTGTGCTTGAGCAGTTTGGAGCAGAAGAGGACAGTGGTCTATGGTCTTGAAGCAAGTTAACATTTTAATTACTGGGATTAAACACAGGCAAAAGCCATCAGGTGGTGATTTATTTTGCTTTTGCCTCCATCGTTATAAAATGAATGCTCAGGCTATTGTGTCTATAACTCTCCATATACCGTGAGCTTTATGCACCAAAATCACTGGGTTCCCTTTACCTCTGGACATGAAAAAGTACACTTTAAACTTGGAGGGAGAATGAAGTAAATTTCTTTTCAATGACATCCCTTTTTGCAAGAGTCAAACAGTGCTATCAGAAAGCTATTTTCAAAGCCTAATTTTGGCTACACTCTTCTTCCCATTATAACGACTTTTTTATTATAAGCTTGATTTTCAGTCTGCGAGAAGTGGTAATTCTACAAAGTTTTTCTCTGACCTGAAATTCTGTTTTTCCACTTTGCAACATCCTCTCAGATAAATTGCTGGCTTCTTGCTCGTCTAAGAAGTTTCCTTGAGGAAGCTGGGGGAAGCCCCAACCTGTGGGAACTCCAGTGGAAATTGAGTTAATTGTCATAAGCCTTTCATACTAAGTACCTGAAAACTTTTGGGAATAAAGGGAGGAGACCCTTTTAAGTAATCATTTGCAGCTCTGTGCTACTAAGAAGTGCAAAAAAAGATTTTTTTTTTTTTTTTTAATTTAAAGATTGTCAGTCCTGATGGTTTTCTTTTTAAAGGTAAGGATATATCCTTGGGATTTTTCTTTTCACTGGGGCTCCTTATCTAGCTTAAAATTTGTTCTAGATTAATGGCCAGAAGGCAAATTCGATACATTACCAAAGCAGAGCTATCCGGAGCTGTCACACAGGCTCTCCTGCCATCCAGGCCAGTGTGCAGCCCTTTGTGTGAGTACAACCAAGCTTCCTATTGAAACCTGTGGGGAGTGAGGGCTTCTGATACTCACTGTTTTCCTCTGAAGATCTGAAAAAATATTTTTAAAAAATATTTTTATTGATTTTAGAGAGAGAGGAAGAGAGAGAGAGAGAAACATCAATGGGCTGCCTCCTGCATGCCGTCCCCCACTGGGGATCTAGCTGCAACCAAGGCATGTGCCCTGACTGGGAATCAAACCGGTGACCCCTCAGTGAACAGGACAGCACTCAACTAACTGAGCCACACCAGCCAGGGCTGGAAAAATATTAAGTTGACCATCCTACCAAGACTCCTTTTATGCTTAAACAAAATATTCACCAACCTTGCAGAAAGAACCTTTTCAATCTACTCAACTTCTCTTTCTCAAACCAGCCAAGGAAAGGACTAAATCAGCAAAATGGATCTAATTTAATGCCTGAGGATTATAAAGGACCTAAACCTGTAGTCACCATCACCACCACTCCAGGACAGGGGAACCATTCAGTGGCAATGTGGAGCGTGAACGATTTCAGGATTAGACATCAAAACATTTGCACTGATGCTTCTCAATTGCCAATTACAGCTGCTTGTACAACTCGGTTACCGAAAGCATTGTGGTGTGCCTTGATGAATAAACACTTATGACTAATTGGAAAATGTATTTCTAGAGTACCATGTTGCAGTCCTACATAGCTCCTTTATTATCGAGTCCTGGCAACTTGCCCACCCAGCAGAGCCCACTTCCCTTTGAATAGGCTCAGATGTAAGAGGCTGATGCCTTCCCTCCTCCAGCCGCTCCAACAACACAGCTGATTATTCAACCATTTTCTCTACCCTTTGCTGCCTTCTGTGCTTTTTTATTTTTTGGTTGTTACCATTCAAAAAATCTGGCTGTTAGAAGCTCTAAAATTACTAGCTCTCTGAAAATATGCCTTCAAAGCTCACTTTGCATGCAGTTTATAAAGATGTTTCTCTTAAGCACAGTTAGGAATAGTAAGGGGAAAATGGCAATGTAATTTCAAGCAGTTTTCTCATTTGTTTAAAGTGATAATTTAAGCAAATTAAAGTTAATGCAAAATATATGCATGTGTGCACACACATGCACACACAACATACAAAGATGCATGTCAAAGTAAATGACTGATTCTAAATATTGTGATTAAAGTGATTTTTCCTGTATGTTCTTATTTTTATCTTGATCATGTATCACTCATATAGTCAGAAATTTACATGTAAAGCGATATTAAATACTGTTTGCTTTACATGAATCATTTGTTTTAGGTGAAGAGGTTGTTGTGGAAATTAAAAGTGTTAATATTACTTTTTATTTTTGGTAGGGGTGAGTGAAGAAAAGTAGGAAAGAGAAGTCCATGATATAATACATTTTTATTTATATTTCTAGAAGTGTCTGCCAACTTGCTTTAAAGACTTTGCTGGGGCTGTCTGTTTCAACCTCATTTTCAAGTGAGAGTGAAGGGCTTGCCTCTCATTTCTCTTCCCATGCCTCCTTCTGTCTGCTGGCAACTTGTACTTTCTCTCTGACAAAGACACAAAAATGACTCCAGGGAAATGGAATTTTTCCTGTGATGGCTACATCTGAATCCCAAGATGCGACAATGTTGTGTGTTAAGAGAATTCACCATGCAATTGACAGTTATAGATGCAATTATATATGCATCTATATGTTATATATGTAGATGGTAACTGCCTGAAAAATATAGAAGTTGAAAAGTCTATGGCAGATTCTGAATATTTAAAACTTTATTTCTTTGAGAAAGTTAGAGAGAAGGTAGAGTAGGGAAGGAAGAGAGAGGAGACACAAGAAAAAACAGTACAAAATAGCAATATAATAAAATTTTTAATAAAGTTTTCCAAACACATTTTTTCATATACAAAGAGAAAAACAGCTATATTATAGATTTGGGTGCCAAAGTGACTAATTTTGCAAAACTCTGAAAGTCTATGCTATTCTCAAACAAGACTTGTGAGTCAGAATCCTTTGTTTACTTGGGAACTGAGATGTTCATAGGAGGAAAGAGAGAGAGCTGTGTGGGCAAAAGTAATGTCAAAGTTTAACTTTATCAAAAAGGAGCATATAACTATGCTGGGCAGAAACTTCTACTAAAGGGAATTAAGATTTTCCTTTTGTCTGAATAATTTATGTGTTATAAGCTATCACAGAAGTCCCTGCCAAGTTTCAGTACAGCTCTACATGCCTAGAGACAACAAATACATTAGCTGTGGGAAAAGTAACCAGTGAAAACTTCTCCTTCAAAAGACTGATGCTACATCTTAACCAATGGACATTGCTGTCATTTCCAGCCGTGTTACCATTATGTGTACCTAAGTCTGGCCAGATGTGACATATATACCTAGAAAATGGGTTGTGATCCAATCTATAGCATAATCCAGCTGTGCATTTTGGTCCAACATTTATTGAGCAGTAAATATATTTAAAGCATTTTGATGAGTACTATGGGAGATATCAAAATGAGCAAAACACTGTTCCTTCCCTTAAAATGGTAAAAGTATGAAATAGTATAGACTATAATATGCTTTTATGACAGTTACTACATCAGAAAATAATCCTAAACAAGGGCAACTATGAAAAAACATCATTTGCAGGAAGGAAAGTCATCATAATAAAAAGAAGAATGTTTTTGCAATATCAACAGAAACAGGGGAAAGAGATAACGTTCATTGTGCAACTATGCCTGTGCTCCATCCTGTGGGTGGGGATTTTATATTCCATTTTCACTGACTCCTGGCAATAACCCTGACATGTGCCACTATGTGCACTCCACAGGTGAGGAAGCCGAGGCTCAGGAGTGTCATGGAGATTATTGGAAAAAGAAACTAAGTTACACATTTTTGTGCTTCTCCCATCATCCTCTGCTTTCAATCTCTCTGTCAGTCTAGGGTCGTCTGTGTCACAGAACCTGGGGAATAGGAAGTGAGATGGCCAAGTCACTCTACAAAAGAACTGAGTCCAGAGAAAAAAGAACAGAGAGGACTAGAGAATTCATGTGGGTGGATGGATGCCAGGAAGAAGTCTAAGGAACTTGCTGTGGGAAAAGAAACCCTGTAAAAAGTATATTGAAAAGGAAAGGGGGAAAATGGATGGTAAGCAAGTTGTGATGTCATTATGAATATATTCTCCCCTCCACCTATTTAAGAGAGTGCATAGTAAATATTTAATTATGTTTCAATAACTATTAATGCTGGCATCTTGTATCTGGGATTGTGGCACTGCACCTACCAGGAGGTGGTAGGGTTTACAAAGTTTCCCGTAACTTGCTAAACACATTGATGGTAAGTGACAGAATTAGTCTTTGAATCTTTTACAATAAGAGAGAACTCTGTAGAGGCCCCTCTGGGGAGATACTTGAATTAAGGATGGGAAGGGAAGTGTCCATAAGTCTTTCTTTGCCATCTACAACCCTCTCCTTGGCAGGACACAACTGCTGTTCCCCCGACTGGAGTGAATGGAAGGAACACTTATGTGACACATGCTTTTCCAGCACAAAGGATGAGATTAAAGCTGTGGCAAGGCAATTTCAGGAGACAGATAAGAAATATTTATTTCAATCATGCAAAATGACAGAGATGCCCCTGCCGTGTCAGGATGTGAGAAGCGATGCCACTCTTCCCCTGTAATGGACCTCACATTTTTCAAGGCTTCATTTAGCAATATTAGGTTGGAAATCCATTTAGGTTTGAGTCAGTGGGACCACACAGATACAATTACAAATATCAGTTTTCATTATTGTATTTGTGGATTTAAGCAGCAT
The DNA here is from genome assembly GCF_054644295.1 of Miniopterus natalensis. Lineage (NCBI taxonomy): Eukaryota > Metazoa > Chordata > Mammalia > Chiroptera > Miniopteridae > Miniopterus > Miniopterus natalensis. The sequence goes on from NC_142088.1 coordinate 21,161,743, forward strand.
ATTTACATCCTGTCTGCACGGGAACTTGATAAACAGCTCCAGCAAATTGGATTAGAATGCCAAGGAACAGAAGATCTTTCAGTGGATTTCTATAGCCAGCATTGGCATGGGGGCCCAGCAGCTCTCATTGGCCTATGTTCTTGCTGCCTTCCTTCAGCTGTTCTACTTGACAGCAAAGAATGCTGACAGCCTGGCTGAATTCCCTAAACTCTGATTTTCTATCAGACTAAAAGATGACAAATGAGGTTTTCATCCTGTTGATGAGCACATCACGAAAATGGCATGATGGTGTAATTTCTTGCCTGAAGACAAGGAAAATAATGTATTGGAAATCACTGTTTCATGTTTTTGTTCTCTTTCCACCTTCATCTGACCATAGTTGTCACTCAGAACTCCAAAGATGAGCAGAAAAAGATGCTGTTGCTTAGTGGCTGCCTTGTTGTGTGTCCATGATAAGGTCTTACTTGTCCATGCCCAGGACATGCTTCCCTTATTGAGAGGAGTTATCCCAGGAACATTTTACAGGCATCCTGAAGTTGGATGTGACACCCTAAATGGCATCTCTTGGGGAGAAAGCTTGACAGACACCCATCGAGAGAAAGAACTACTTCTGTTTATGCACTACCTAAAACAATTCTTGAGCAGTACATGAGCTCTCTTCAGTCTTTGCACTATTGTTCTTGACCCCCTTCTCTGACAGTGAGCCCAAATTGACCTAAATTATTTAGGTTGAAATCATTGGAAAAATGAGCATCAAGGTGAACAGTTTATTACTATTATTTTTTATTTTAATCTTGTGAAAGTTCATCTGCTGTCACCCACTAAACCCTGGGTTTAGTCTGGGTCCAGCTTCAGGTCCAACTTGAAGGGATCCCTGAGAAAAAAGGTCCTGGCTTTCGCTTTCAGAGGTAGGGCAGGATTCCCAAAAAACTGATGCTCCCACAGCCCAGTGCTAATCTGATGGAAGGTCTGTGATGTGCCTCCAGGATCTCCCAACTTAAACCAAAAAGGTTGGTGACAGTGCTTTGTGGGATTTTGTCTTAAACAAGATTCTAAAGTCAGTAGGTGAGGCCAAAAGTGCTCACAATAAAAATTACCATGCAAACATGAGCATGTGAGCAGATTCCCCCCGCCCCCCCATGAGTACAAGCCATGGTTTAGTAAGACAATTCAGTGAGACTGTATTTTGTTGGCTACAGTTGTACACTCTCAGGGACATGCAGAAACTGAGAATGTTCCACCTGGCATTGACATCATGCACCCATGAGTACAAAGGGCTTTACTTTGATACACAATTGAAATGGTTTTCACTTTTTCTCTTTATGCTTTGCACAAACATTGAGTTCTCAATGTTAAATATATAAATGATGTGACCTCACAGGTACCTAGTGGAGCACCTTGAAAGGCTTAGAAACTGACTGAGAGAAAAACCAAGGATGTAGGGTTCATTAAAAGAGTAATTTCCTTCATCATCCCATATTTTGCTGCTTACTTGCTGAAAAGAAAAATCTCCTTTCTGATAAACCTGGCTATCATTGGATATTCTTTTTGCTTCTTACTGACCAACCTAGATTCTGCATCCCAACCAATTTTTGACCACTTTTATAAGAACGTAAGATATGTGACTTCCCCTTGGTAACCAGGTGTATGAATGGCCCTATTTTTCATGCCTCCCTGTATCCATACCTTCTGGAAGTGCCCTCCCACACTGATGCAAGGCTAGGCCATGTAATTTGTTTTGGCCATTGAGACAATAGCAAACTTGACACAAGCAGAGACTCCAAAATGCTCTTGTGCTATTTTGCTACTTCTCTGTGGTCCCTGCCATCACCATGAGAATGTAGCCAGACTAGCCTGCTGGGGGAATGCGAGAGACACATGGAGGAGGGCCGAGGTGTTCAACCAACAGCGTGCACACCTGCAGCTGAGTTCAGGTGGCTGAATCCCCAGTTGACTGCCAGCTGACCTCTGAACACCAGGCCCTCCTCTCCCCAGCCTAAATCATCAGCCTACAGACACATGGGCCATGAATGCTGACCATTGTACCAAGCTGTGTGGTTGTTAGTACTTGGCGTATTTTTTTGTGGCAACCCCTGACCTTCCCTACATCTCAATGTTTGTTTTGACACATAGGATATCAAACAGTATTTTGTGGGGAAAAATTATGTGTAACAGGAAAATGTATAGCAAAAAAAGAGCTTTGGAAGCTATCTGCTTAATCATAGTTTTAAAATCTTTTTAAAGCAGGAAAAAAGAAGGAAATCATATTTGGACCCACAATAGATAAAATGGATTAAAAGTAGTTAAAGTGTATGCACAGGAAGGGTCAACAATGGAGCCTCATTCCTGCTTTTCACTCATTAGCCACACAGAGGCACCAACTCAGGGTCGTAGGGCTCTGTGCACATAGTTTGAAAACCACATTTCATTTTGCAGACCCTAAAGGATTTAATCAGTTGGTCAAGGGTACAAGGAGAGCTAGGACCAGAAACTGGGCTTCCTTAGAGTACATTAGAGTTATAAGAGGCCAGGATAACTCCAATATGAGCATTTCCTGGTGATCCACCGGCAGCAAATTTCTAATATCATCTCCCAAAGGCTATACACCTGGGACCCATCCTTTACACCTTTCCAGACTCCATTGGTTGGCCACATAACACCTGTTCTGGACACTATTTGGTAACAGACAATAACCAAACAAGAAAACCACCTTATTTTTATGGGAAATGATCTCAAACTATATAAACCATATACACTTGCACTAATTCTAATGTTATGGTTCTAGTCTCCCTTAGAAATGTTCCTTTTCTTCTTTTCTTTTTCTGTGGCCATAGCTCCCAGGTCAGCTCCCCTTCAGCTTCCCTATATAATCTTTTTTCCTCATTTTTTTCTGGCTTTTACACTTTTTCCTTGTAGCCTTAAACAAATTTTTCTGATGTTTTGTCCAATTACTCCAAAACATTATTTCTTGTCATCCTTCTTTTGATATTACTACAGTTCTGCTTCATCCATTGTCCTTTCGTTACAAATATTAGCATATCTTCTCATTACAAATAGTAGCATATCTAACCTCCATGTTTAAAATTTTAATAATTTTTCCATAGAAAGAGATATTATAATCCCTAATCTACATAGAATGTACTCTTTTGATCATTTCTTCCCTTTTAAAAAATCTATTAACTAATCCAAATTGGTTATTAATTTATAAAAACCTAATTTTAATGTAGTCATCATGTCAGATATTTCCTTCCAGAGTATCTTATAGTTCTAGAATTAGAAGGTCAATTTAGCCACATGGTCTGCATTAATTGTTTTCCCTAATTTTCTTGGATATCAATTAAAAAGTCAAAACAGTAGACCCTGTCACCCTGATAATAATATTCATTCATGCTGGAATTTTCTAGAATAATTTTCAGGGTGTTCTATATACTAAGCACATAGTAAAAATCACAAAGGAAATGGTTTGCAGTTGATTGCAAATTCCATGGAGGCAAAAATGATAAATTCTGCAGTAGAGACCCTCAGAGAAAAGAGCTTTGAACCAATGACTACAAGGGTTAAGATAATTTTCTCAGCCCCTCTCAAACTATTTCAATACATCAGTTTGAGAGACCTTTTGAAGAAGTCAGTTCAGAATATATCTCCTAGAGGTTTTAAAGAGACTTGAATTAGCAAATGGTTTGCAATTGAATAAAAATTAAGGTTTTGTGGGAAACCTGGTCTATAGACTGATGTATGTGAGCACTGTCATTTCTTTATTGCCTTTAGATAAAGAAAGATGTCATTCATTCTGTTCTTAGGTATGTGTTTTTTTCGTTTCTATTTAAGTTTTCAGGAGATACATTCATCGAGAAATAGTCACTTGTGACCCTCTGGTCTCTGTTTTCACAATTTCAGCACAGATCATTTTTGACACTGAATAAATGCCTGGTATTAACAACTATGTAAATATGTTCAACTAAAATGGTTAAGAGAACTTTTGAAGGAGTACAAAACCAATTTTGTACCATCTCTAGTCTGACATTACCAGGGGATGGTGGTGGAGGGAGAAGGTCAATGATGTTTAAAGGTACAAACTTGTAATGAGTAGTAGTAAATAAGCCGTAGAGACCTAATGCACAGTATCATGTACATAGTCATTACTGTTCTATAATGATGTAACGTGACAAATATTGCTTTAATGGCAATCATATTACAATATATAAATATATCAATGTAACATGCAGTATGCCTTAAATTTACAAATTGTAAAATGTCAAATTTTTCCAAAAAAGTCACCTTTTGAGCCCGACAGTGCAAATGTGTGTTTGGGAGTGGGTGTGAGATGTGGGAAGGCATTTAGGTCTAAAAGCAGATTTGCTATAAAAATCCACCTCTTCATCTGCATACAAAAAGGCTAAGACGCTGCCATCACCACCTGAAGACAGGTACCGCTATTTTGCAATAGGATTACTCATCACCACAGTGCATCATCCTTTTGCGTATTCCTATTTTTATGGCCTAGAGAGAGACAGGAACAGGGCAGGAACACCTCCACTTCTGTCTGAATATAGAGAAATGAATGGTATTTGAGCATCCACCATTACCCCCGCATGTCACTTTCCTGAACCTCTAAAAGCTAGATGTTCTCCCTAATGTTCTTGCTGGGAGTTTCCTTTTTTAAAGAAAAAGAATTAAAGTAATTGTATGCCAAATCTTTCAGATGGCCACCCAAAATTTGGTTAAAAAATTAAAAGAATATAAATACATTGTGCTGACATTAAGATCGATTTTTTCTTTTCCGACTGGTTTTAACAATGCCGGTGATGTAAACCAGGATATGATGTGATCTGTCCTAATTACAACGATGTGACTAGAGATGAAAAGAGGGAAATTTTACTGGCTTTGAAGATGGACCCACTACTATCTTGTCCATTTTACTAAAGGGAAGGTACAGTCGCCAAAATCCACAAGCCTTTTCATTTTGCTCTCTACCCATGTTGGGGGCATTTGTTTTCTTAAACACTGCAGAGGGTCAGAGGAGGTCCTCAGAGAAGACAGTCATAAAGCCTCTCACAGGCTGCTCTACTCCCAGGTGCTCTGAGAAGTTAAGCTTCCAGAAACATAAGCTTGGCCCACCTTTCTCCCTCTCTCTAAGAGAAGGGAACCATTTGCGTATAAAAGATAACACTTTGACCCTCTTTCCACTCCCTCCCAAATCAGGTTGATCACTCAGGAGCAGACAGTAATTTCAGATGCATTCTCATTTCCTAAAATATAGCCACTTGTGCCTGATGATTCTTGGCTCTCCTGTATCAGGGACAAAGATTTTAATACCAACCATCATCCAAGTTGCTAGTTAAAATACACACATTGACTAAAATTCACTCAATAAATATTTTTTGATGAATTCCCAGTAAAATATGATCTGGTAAAGAATCAGTCCATGTTAATTCTTCATGGGTGTTAGTGTGGAGAGGTTATTGGGTACCTGAAGTTCAGGGTGGGATGCAAAGGCAGGGGGTGATCTCCACTTGGCAGGGGTGAGGAAGGGCACCCAACAGGGAGGGGGGCGTAAAATGACTGCCCCCCTCACACACACACACTTGCCATTGAAGTGGAATCAATCTTTGTGCTTTGAATGGGACAGAGACAAACAGGAACTCTTTGAGAAGGCATTTTTGCTCAGTTAGCATAGGCAGGCTGCTCTGTTTTGTATGATTTATAAGGAGTTAATCTCATTTTTAATACTGGCACTTTATTATAGAAGAGCTTTGCTCCCAGGGGGTTTGTTAATTGAGGTGTCACTGGACTCCCAGTGGTTGTGAATCTTCATCCTTGGAGGCTAGCTGTGACCTTTTGGAGAGAACCAAAAGTCATTTAGAACCAAGCGGGATGGGTCAAGCAGGAGATCCAGCTGGGGGAATACAGTCTGAGGGAAAAACAAAGAGAGGACATAAAACAAGACTGATTCTTCCTTGTGGCACAGAAATGGGCACTGAAAGTGGCTGCAGAGGACCTGACGTGTTGGGAACGACATCGTTAGAGTAGATTCATCACCTGCCAAGGTGACTCCTCAGAAGATGAACCTCTGCATTTGTGTGTTCGCATTACGATATGTTCAGATTAAGACTAAACTAAGAAATGTATGTTTGACACTTGCTGAAGTTTAACATGCAATTAATACTATTAATGTGTGTTTTGGGCACTTAATTTTTTAAGATAACATGGAATCTCTTAATCATACTCTAAAAGATCTACTTTATAGCAAGTACTCTGATAAAAGGATCCAAAACTTCCAGACAGAGAGTATGCAAACATAGTTAATTTATACATGTAAATTAATTTTGACCAAGCATTTTTATGGGTGAAGCTGAGTAAAGGGATTCATGTCCACAGGAACAAAATGAAATTGCATTTTCTGTCTCATTTTATGGAAATTTGGGACTACTTTGGTTTCATAGCTCTGAAAGTGTCCCAGAATATGTCTTATTTGTTTCCTTTTTGTGGACAAGAATTTTTGGTGAATAATATTCTCCAAAATGTTTAAATTGCTGGATTTAGAGAATAAAAACACAGGACATCCATTTGAACTTGAGTTTCAGAAAAATGACAAATAATGTTTCAGTCTAAGTATGCCCCACATACTGCATGGGACATACTTATACTGAAACATTATTTGTCACTTACCTGAAATTCTAACATAACTGGGTATTCTATATTTGAGCTGGCAATACCACAAAAGGAACTAAAAAGAGGGGGGAGAGTCAGGGAGTGGGTCTTTGGGCTGCAAGGAATTGCAGAGTCTTGGCATTCTTAGAACATCACATACAGGTGTGTCTGGGTGGCCCCAGGGAAAGAAGAGACTGCAGGTGTATGTCTGAGAGTTAGGGGAGAGGAGGACTGAGAGTGAGGGGTTTAGGGAAAAAAACGCTTGGGAGACCCCATGTGTGAGATGGTGTGTGAGTACAAGAATTGAAAAGGAGAAGAAAGGAGATTTTTTTCATGTATTGTTGGAGATTATGAATTGGATCCCCTTTAATGTTCCTTGAGAGAACAGGTAAAGATTAAAATTGCTTTTTAAATTACTTTCCGTTAACTGGATTGTGTGTTTTTCAGTGATGCTGCACTCAGATTAAGTCATAAATCCCTAGGGATTTATTTGAGTTGCGAAGAGTGTAATTTTTCCTGTTTTCCCCCTCTCCAGGTCCCCGCGGGGGAATGCGCTGCCTCGCTGCCTGCCACCCATGAGGCCACAGCCAGGAAGCTACTGGGCAGCAGCTGGGACTAGATCTTTGACCCTGCCGCCTTCCCCATGTCTGATTTAGGCTTGTCTCTCCATCTCAGTTCTTTCATAGTCCAGACATCATCAGAGATTATTAGCGAAAGATTCTCCCCATGCTTGTTCATTATTAATGTATGTGCTAATGTAGTTTTTGGTTGTCTGCTTTTAGCAAGGATTAAAATCAGTTAGCAATACTCTACAAGACTGAAGCCATTAAAATAAGACACAAATAAAAGGGGAGGAAGGCATATCTGCGAAATTCAGAGGCTTTGAATTACAAAAAAACAGTGAGCTATGCACCTTCCACTCCCAACCATGTTTTGTTGGCGTTCTGGTCAATGTTAGCAGTGGCTTTCTTTGGAATTAAGTCACCTGTTAAGGACCATCTTGCTTCTTCTTGAAGGTATCCTTTGGCCCATACATCAAATTATGTTTTTATTTCTGTTCTCTCTATGTATTTCACTGGGGTACCCACCAGAGTATCCAAGTGATTGACTCTATGAGTTTTATCCCTAGTTGTGTTGCTGTTCTTTTTTCAGAGATTTGGTTTTTTCCTGTTTTTCCTACTTATGGCAATTTGCACCGATTTCTTAGAAGCAGCATCTTTCTCAGACTGCGAGAAAAGTTCATTTTTCAATGTAATAATAAATTTGAGAAAAATTCTTATGCACTTCTGAAAATACAGATGTGATGCTATTTTCCAATAGTTTTGCTATCTTTTCACTTTCTTTTCCCAATGACATTTTCCCTTTCTCCTTCTAAGGAATATATGTTTGACATTTGCTGAAATTCCAGGTACTAAACCAGAAATGCCAGATGCTCTTCTTGCCATTCAATAAACCTCTCACTCTTCCCTTAAAAGTTAACAGGAAGCAGTTATTATGACAGAATAATCTGCAACCATGATAGGACTTTGTGAATTGGCAAAGAGTTTTCATTGACAAGAATAGGTGCTTAGGAAGGAGGCTATTTTAATTCCTAAATTCACACCTTCTTCGTAAACTCAGATTTCAGTGGGAAAAGGTGATTCTTGCACTGGTTTATCTAGTTTCTGAGAGTATTCTTAAACTCCATTTCTTTTTACCTTCATCAGAGCCTGCATTTCATGGAGAAGAACCAGGTGGTCACCATGCTGTGATTTAAGGGGTGCCCCAAAGACTGGTGTCTTCTGCAATGTCTCTACCACCACTTACCTTCCTTTAAAGGAAAGAAATCCTGACCGATCAAGTTCCTTATGTTATCTTTAGGTCACAATAAGAGACGGTTAACGCAAATTAGGCAATCATTAAATGTATGTTTGTGGAATGAAGTTGCTTTGTCAGAAAGGCAAGGACAATTGAATTAGTAAGTAAATAAACAAGTGTGCCTCAATGGTGGGGATTAGGGTCTGGAAGTTTTCTACAGGTTGTCCCAGGCTCTTTCACCCATGGCCTATATAATACAATATCAGTGAATGAAGGGGGGAAAAAGTCTCATCAAATTTATGGATGACACAAAGCTGTGAACAATGTGGAAAATGACTATATCATGATTCGAAACGCTTTTGACAGGCGAGAGCAATAATGAGCTGACTGAAAGGATTAAATTTAACAGGCATAAATAAAAGGTACTGCAACTGGCTCAAAAATCTAATTGCATGCAGGCAAGATAAGAGAGACCTAGCTTAGCAGCCTTTGATATTTGGTCAATAGGAAGTTTAATATTTTCTGGGCCTACCCCACAAAAAGTGATGTCCAAGGATGAGCTGGGAATGAAAAACAACAGGAGACCCAAAAGCACTGGTACAAAGCTAGGAAAGGTAACCAGGGTATGATGTAAAGAGCAGGTCAAGGAAAGCAACTCAATACACAGTCCATGAATGACAGCTTGGTGTCCGGTATTCTCTTAACTGGGTTCTCCAGAAGGTAGAGCCAGGGGCAAGAATTACAGCACAAACCCAGGGTGTTGGGAGTGAAAGAAAAATAAATGAAAGGTAAAGAAATATGCAAATCAGCACAACCTGATGCATTTGCATGCTGGCCCTGCTTCCCAAGTCATGAAGAACACAGCAGGGCTTTCTGTTTGGCAAACAGGACTTCTCCGGAAGAAATGCAAGAAGGGAGAAAGGATGGGGAATTTATCTGGCTCCTTCCTTTCTCCTGTTTCCTACTGGGTAAGAGCCAAGTGAACTCCCCCTCACTTTCAGGTTGCATTATCCAGCCCCTCAGTGGCTGCTTATGAAACCAGATGCATCAGTGTCACTTTTCATCCAAGACTGGAAGCTAAGAAGCAACTCAGCATGGTGGGCTGTTGACCAAAAGGAGAAAGAAGAAGGTGATTCGGGAAAGCTGAAAGACAGAGTATTGTCCAAAACAGTACCCTTTAATCCCATTTTCAGCATGATGGACAGACAGGGCAACCAAAGTAGCCACATTGTGCTAGAGGGAAAAAAAATCAACAATGTGTTCTCCAAAAGAAACTATTGCCATCTAAGTCACACATATGGCTGTACTGGCTCTTCTATTTCCTGTCAAAGAATGTGAAAGACCCAGAATTATTTAGTCACTAACAGTACAGCACTTACAGCCTTGCTCTTTTCAAAGGCCTATAAAAATGTTTTAAGATCTCAAAAGATTTACTGTTTCCAAAATACAAACTGGATAAATTGAAATTAGTAAATGTTTAATTAAACATCTACAAAATGTAACATGACTTCAACTTCATTATTTGTTATATTTAGTGTTCATAAAAATTTCATTACATTTGAAAATTTGTAGGCTAGATTCCCTCAGTTTATAAGAATTCCTGAGCATGCATGATGCTTGCCAAGAATTCATTGCCATCATAAATTAAATGGGTTACTCTCAGATAGAAAAAATTATTTCAAAAGCAAATGATTTTTTAAATCCCTTCAGAAAATTTACAACAGAAAGTACATTTCATGTGGGCTATTATTGTACTTTACTGTGTTTTATATGATGTGGTGGAGGATCCAAAAGAAAGGGCTACTGCTAAGAGCTGTTTGCTATCATGAGGGAGGAGACGATCTTCTCTGCCATGAAGAAACTACATACAAAGTACTGTCTTCAATTCCTGGTACTGCTCCTAAAAAGGAACACCCTCAAACTGGAGACTTTGGAATCAATCTCTGTTCAGACATCCCACCTACCATATATTGGCTCCACACATGAACCAAGATACATTACTTCATCTCTCCGAGCCACATTTTCTCATAGCTAATACAGTATTGATGAGACCTACCTTGCAGGGCAGTTGAGAATATTGTAGGAGCTAGCCTAAGTAGGACCTTCTACACAGTGGATCCTCAATAACTCTTCTTAGTAATAGTGTTTTTCATTGTGAAGTCTGGATGAAGAGATTTAGATTATGATGGATGGCCTCCATGTTTTATGAAAAGTTGAGAGAACTGAGTGATTTTAGATTGAAAAAGAGAAATGAGCATAAGTGGACTAAAGACACCTCTTTAGGTGAGAAGACAGGTCTGTTCAACTTTGAATATGACACAGTAGACACTATAAAATGCAAACTGAATGAATAAATGAGTAAATTCATAAATTAAAGATAGCTGGGTTTTCATACATAATTGGCTTTAAAGTGGGAGAGAGGTTGAATTTATTCCTTTTAGCTCTAGAGGGCAGAACCCGGACCAGTGGTTCAAAGTTACATGGGAAACCTGTCTCCTTATTTTAAGAAACAACTTTTTGCAATTAGAATTGCCCCAAACTGGAATGGACTTCCATGGGAGGGAGTGAATTTCCTATGACTAGAGATGTGGAAAGAGACTAGAAGGCTAGCATAGAGGGCTAGACTAGAGGATACCTGAAACTCTCCCAACAGTTCTTATCTTTCTGTTATCGTGTCAGCTTATATCAAACAAAAACCTAACTGTCAATAGGTTCTTCATTGTAATTCCCAACTTTGCTACACTGAACAACTAAATGAGATCAGGCCTCTGGGATCAGCACAAAGAAAGAAACTCGCTAGCCTATCTGAGAACTCCCACACAAACGGCTGTGAGACACCAGGAAAAAGAATGGGAAAGGTTGCCACACCTTACCATTGAGAAACTGTTAGGGCTTGTCTTGGCTGCTTTCTGCTCGCTATGAGTATAAATCTCAAGGAAACCATAAGCACTTAATAAAATACCTTAGGTAGGAGTAAAAGAGAGGCTGCCAAAACTCTGCATCGTGGTCAGGAATTCTTGGATTAAGTAGAATTTCATCTAAGTGCTGGCTGAATTGTGTAGCAATGTGTGAAAATATTTCTGAGCAATGGCTGATTTACTCAAGTTGTCAAAAGACAATATATTTAAAATGAAGTGCCATCTCTGTTATGATGCTTAAAAATCTGCCTTATTTGGGGGAATGGTGGGAAGTGTTGTGGCTGTATTTCTTTTGGAGGTCTAAGGTTACAATTTAGTTGCTTGGCTCCACGTCACATCTTATAGCGCCCCAAAGCCTCTATGTGACTGCCTATCTTTGATTTCGACAACTTCTTAGTTATTTCTATAAAGGACGAAGTCTATCTGGAAAACTAGGTCACCTGATAAAGACAATGGCCTGAAATAAGGCAATGAAGGACTGAAAGGGTCATACGGACATGTATTAGGTGATATGCCTTCGCTTGTTTGTTTTCAAGTTTCTTTTCTCAGCTCTGGCCACTCTTTTCTTCCTTCTATCCTCATGCATAGGTCTCAGGCTTTGACTTGTGAAACAGGGCTGGGCCTTTCAGGCGGGAGTACAGGACACCTCTCCTTTGTGCTTGTTTATATTCTGCCAAAGAAAACTGCAGATGCATTGTGACCACATGTTTCTTTTTTGTCTTTGGCCCAGTCATGGAAAGAAGCTGGCTTCCCAGCTGAGTAACAACCTAGCACATGGATGCAGCTCAGAATGCCTTTATTTTTCTCTTGTGTCAGCAAAGCTGTAGCTCTGTGCTAGCAAGAGGTTGGGGCATCTAGTTTAGTAGAAAGTCTAAAAGACCTAGGTTTAGAGTTCAGGTCTTGAACCTGATGTTCTCTGATTGCCTGATACTGGGATTTTTTTTTTTTTAAGATAATTTTATCTCTCTGGGTCTTAGGTCTCAATTTTCAAAACTAGAATCAAAATCCCTTTTGCTACCATTATGCAAAGATGTGAAAACAAATGGATGTGAAAATGTGCTCTAAGGAATCCCCATCTTTCAACCTTAATGAAACTTTTTACAAAACAGCTACCCTGAATGCAGTATGGTGATTCCACTGAGAAATGCCTTGAGCTGTTTTTTCCTGCAGGGGAGGTGGCTTTGAGAGTGTGTCATCCTCACTCTCTCACCTGGCTTCCCAGGGGACCCCCTGGCTGAGTTTGGGGTATAGTCCAACTCTATAAAAGAGTCCTTTTTTCCATTGTGTGAGCTAATTGGCCCTTATGGAGATTGGACCCATGCCCTTGGACTAGTTAACTCTATTGCCTATTTGCTCCAGCTGAACTAACTTCCTCAAACTTGCACTCATTTTATTTAGTAGATAGCAGTATGCATTTCTGAAAGATAGTGTCCTCATAGCCTCCGGCCACCAAACATGCCTTCGATTCCATACACACTGGAAGCAATGCGGATTTACCATTACACTGGTTCCAGAGGTGTTAGGAGCTATTTAATACTTGTTAATTTGTCAGTGGGGCATAGGTGGGGTGGGAGTAATAAACTATGGGTGTAGCCCTGCCTCTGCCACCAAGGAGCTAAATGACCTTCCTCAAGGAAGTGATTAGCCTCGCAGGACCTGTTTCCTCTCCTTTAAAGGGAGAGTGTTAGACTAACCGATCTCTAATGCCCATTCTAGGCTTCACATTCCATGATCCTTAGCATTTCATGCTCTGGGAACACGCGGCTTCATTAATAAATAGCAGTGTTCACTGCCAGTAGGAGAGAAAGACTCAGTTAATAAGCGTGCCTTCTCCTCATGTTCCACACACATAATTCTTAGTGAAAGTTAATGGGAATTAGAAACATCACTAGCAAAATAATCGATGCCCAGGCCTTTAACCCGTGACCTCCCAGTCTGTTGTCTTGTTGCCTGCGTCTATCTGGTCGTCTTTCTTAACCAAGGATACCTTAACCCTGAGCAGAACCAGCTGAGGAGACCTACACCAGGACATACTGATCCTCAGGGGGAAGGTGCTTTCTCATCAGTGGCAAAGTTCTCGTGGCAGAGCAGAAGCCAACACAGATGGAGGAGGAGAGGTGCGTGTCTCACACCCCATCCTCAACGGTGTCAGCAGCCCGGTGAGGAATGAGACGCGTGGACGGAAATGTTTTTGATGCCTTTACAAGGAGGTTCCATTATGTGTCCTTTTGACCGCACACCATTGTTACTAAGCACAGTGTGATTTACCATTTAGGTTATTAGGTCAATGGGACCTGGTGATGAATTATGCATTAAATTGGCGGCATTTAACCAATACCACGTAATTTCAGTTAAATGCACACAGGAGAATGACAAACCCACAGTCTAGGATTTAGCTCCCCTGAGGCCCTCATGTTCCTTCCGCAGGGTGGACGTCTGTGCGTGAGCCTGGTTACAGCAAAATCGGCTGCAGTTTTCTTTCCTGCAGGGGAACCAGAGAGAGCAGACAGGAGGAGCACATGTGAAGGAGCCTTTCCTGCCCAGCACCAGCTGGACACTCTCTGGGATTTCTCCCTCTTCCCTGCATTCTTACCCTTGACCCTTCGGTGCTATCCAGCTCCCCCTGTGTCAGGTCCCTCTGCAAGCTGTGATTTCCTCTCCTGACAGGCTGCAGGAAGGGGAGAAAGCTGCAGGCCAACCTTTGCTCTGAGAGCAAGGAGGGTTATTACAGAGGGGCATGTGACAGGGTGTGCTCAGGAAATATTGATAAAGTGAGAGAGAGAATAAGGAGAGAGGAAGAGATGCCTCCCACACCACCCCCACCTACCCCGCTCTCATTGCTGTAGTTTGAGGTATGTGGGCTACTCTAAAGGCTTGCCCTAATAGGCCTTTTGTTGCATCAGACCCCATCGCTCCCCGTGAAGAGCTCTGTGAGGTGAGGACACGGTTTCCTTGTCTATAAAATGGGGACAATATTAAAACTGACTTCATAGAGAGGATATGAGTTAATCAATAGAAAGAGCTTAGAATACAGCCTGAAATAAAGTAAGCACCTCACAAGAGTGAATACAGTTAGATTTTATTAGTAACTATCACGTGCTTTGGGGGAAGGTAAGCACCGCAGTAACAGGCCATTACCCACTTGATTTTGCTCAGGTTGCGGTCAAGAAGATCTCCACTTAGAGAAGCAGCAGTGTACATGTGTTCCCAGGCTCGTTTGATCTGTCTCTTTGTCCTAATTCTGCAGAGCTCAACCCTTGATGGGCATTAGACCATCCAAGTTTTGCTGCTTGCACTTGTTTTTTATTTATAAAATATATTGGGAATACAGGTATAAAGGCAAGAAGCCTGGATATAAAGGCCTCAACCTGGATATTTATCAGCTAGTTAACCTTGGATGAGTTCCCCAGTATTTCAGAATGATGGTTTATTTGGGTGAAGCTTAGGCAATAATGTTTATCCCGACTGCCCCATGGTATTACCATAAAAATCCAACGAGACCCTATAATGTGAAAAGATACCAGAAAGTGTAAATTCCTATAGAAACATAAGCAGAGTCTAAATCTTTGAGTTAGTTTATATACAATGCCCAACACTTGTTACATAGTCTTTACTGAAAATGAAGATTTGTCACTAGGACTAGGAACAGCTAAATTGCATCTCACCATACCTGCGTTGTCATCTTTTGCTCTCAAAAATTTCAAGTCAGACATGGAAAGAAAACCTGGTTGTTCAATACTATTCAAGGCCACCATTTATTTGCTAACTCTGAAACCCTCCTTTTCCTCCCCCACTGAATTCTAGCACTATCCTCGTGCTGAAAACTCACCCTTTTTCAATGGAGGTTTTTACCCCTTGCCCTTAATGTAAAATGACAACCAAATCTTCAGAAGGTTTGGTGTTAAGATTATGTCTTTTACATTCCTGCAGTCTCTGTTGTTTAGTTCAGCTTGCCAGGCTGTCGGATAAAGGCCCAGGGAGCATTCTGCAGGAATTATTAATGAAGATTCGACTGGTTTTTCTTCTGGAAATGGATCACTTCACTTTTCATCTCACTGGCTTTCTACATTAACAAACTAAAAACAGCCATGAGTTTTCCAGGGAAGGGATTATCACTATTTGGCAGTGTATTCCGGTTGTTGGACTTGGTTCTTTCCCCATTTAGATGAATAAATACAGGTAGATGAATGAACCTTAGTATCATCCCCAAGTCACTACCCATGGACCTTTACTCAGAACACGGAAAACTGAACCTGGTCTCAGGACCGGATTGCTTTAAGCACAGGCCTTAGTTTACTTACCCTGGAAAACAGCCATTTCAACATAAAGTTTGACTCTGAGGGCTTTAGGATGTGGCCCACACTGAACTCATATCACACCAGCACAATTGCTGTCCCTGTGCAAATGTCCGTTCAGAATGCTGTTGACAGCTGGTGCGCCGCTAGCTATTGGCTCATATCCCACGCGTCCTTGTTTACGCGTGGGAAGTCACCTTGGTACTTTCTCCCCTCTGCAGAGCCCATCGGAGTCCACCTCCACCCGGGCTCCTCTTTCGCAGAGAGCCACACGTGTCAGAATATTATATGGATGGAGCTGGACGTCTTTATTCATCTTCTATTTATGGGATGAACGTACAGTTAAAAGGTGGCTTGAGACCATCAAACCCACGTCTAGCTGTGATCTAAGTGGAATTTAACGCAGGTCTCCTGAGGTGAAGGGAGAAATGAAGGAAAGAAATGAAGTGCCTGTTTCAATTTAATACTTTAGGCTCTTTTTTTTTTTTTGAGGAAAAAAAAATCAAAAGACTAGGACCTTCCTCGGCCCCCTGAAGTTTTAGGGTTTCATATGCTTAGAGATACAATCTGTGCACTTTCCTTGGCATCTGTGTTTTCCAGACAGTATATTACCACTATAAAGTAGCCTGAACAGTGGGGTCCTCCCGACTGGGGGCCCACTTCAAAGGCGATGTTTGAAGTCCCCTGATGCTGGCTGTGGGTGAAAGAGTTGATTGTTGTGTTTAGTTTATTAATTACTTTAAACAGAAAAATAAAAGCTAATTTTCTTCTCTATTTCTCTGCCTGTCTTCCTTCTCTGAGTTAACATCTTCCCATCTGGATTTTTGTCATACACAAGTAGCTTGATTTCTAAATATTGGTGTAATGTAATTATTTAACTCCTTTAATCTCTGGAAATATTGGCATGTCTTGCAAAAAAAAAATACATTGCTGGGTTTTTTTTCCCTTATATTCAGAAAACAAAAATTTAGGAAGTAATAGAGAGCGAGCTACTCTCCTAGAGTTACACAGTGAGACGTGGATGGAGATAGGGAGAGAACCCAGAATTCTTACTTGATTTCCTCAAGGAAGGAAATTTTTCCCCACAATATTGGCAACTCTGGAATCCCCCTGAAATCTGAAGGAAAAAAATGTCCCCCTGCTTCCTCAGGAACCAAACGTGCCACCGAGTTTTACTAGTAATCCGTTGTTTCACGCCAACCACAGCCTGTTTTTGCTAAATATTTTCTCAAAACCAAAGCAAGTCAACAGAGTTTTCCGTGGTGTGAAGCAAAACAAAAACACCCCCAAGTTCATGTGTTGTCACCAGACAAAAATTTGCTAAGAACAAGCAGAAATGAGGAGTTAATGGATCCCAGATGTGGCCACTAAACCTAGGTTTATGAGATTTTCCACGAGATTTCGGAAGAGAATCCTATAGCACAGAACAAGATCAAACCCCCATTTTCCTGTCAAACAGGACAGTGAATGCTCGGTCTGTAATTTCCCCTGCATTTGCCTCAGTAAACAGGGAAAGAAAATGTGGCGAGAATCTCTGCTTGCAGGGGGCCGACCGCAGCATGTGGTAATCCCAGGGCAAGGAAGCACTTAAAGATGTGACCAGCTCCTTCATGGCACAAGCAGGCCAGCCCTTAGAGCCCACCGCCTGATGTTAGATTCATCCTAGAGAGGAGGCAGACCGACCACAGGTAACAGCTGTGGAAGCCTCTTCATCCAGGAAGGCTGCACGTTCGCAAAAATAACTGTTTTCCTCAAACGTCAATCAGCTCCTTGAAGCTTCAGACTTTGTTCGTGGTCAGGGAAGGCATGTCCCCTGCACATATTTCAGTAGGGCACGGGGCAGTTCAGAGACACACGGTTTCCCGGCTGTGGCTACCTCAGTGTTAACCTCAGTCGGCGCAGGGTGGGGAAAAGGTTGTTTTTGTTGTTGTTGTTGGAGTGGAGGCAGGGCAGCTGTTGGGGTCAAAATGGTTTCCATTATTATTGCTTTCTTTCCCCCTCTGTGTGTCCTGAACTCTGACCCGCAGGAATGAGAGCTGCACTTTTGTTAGTGGAATGGCTTCTGTGAGCAACTTCCAACCACTAGAATGTTCTATGAATTGCGAAGACAACCACAAGAGCCTTGGAGGTTTGTCTGAAGAATGATTGCTGGGCTCCCTGGTCACTTCCCTCCTCCCTCTGACACAGCAATAGAATCCACCGGACAAGCGGGAGAGGAGTGGATGGGGGACAAATCAGGAAGAGAGGGAATCTAGCTAAAATGTCTGGCCACAAAAAAAATGTATGCTTTTAGATAAAATGTACCCTTTAACCAGTTGACCAAAAGCACACTGGCAGCGGAGGTCTGAAGCATCCCTAAAGGCGCCCCGTCTTGGAGCTGCTGGATGACAGTGCGATGTGTCTACCCCAGACAGGTTCATGAATCCCAAGCCGCCTGAGGCCGGTTGGAAATGCTCACCACGTGGGGAGTCAGCGGGATCTGTAGAGATTATGGAGCATTCAATTTGACAACCGAAGCTTGTGAATCCAGAAAGAGTGGGAATGTTGCTGGGAGGGGAGACAGTAATTGTTTTTACGATGACAGATAAGACATTCGGGCTTCTGCAGACTTGCCACACCTGGGAAACAACTCCTTCCCAGATCAGTGCTAAATATTTAAATGAAGGCATGCAAAGTCTTCAGCTTCTCTCAGCCTCCTCCCACAAGATTACTTTTAAGTAAGAATCTCCCTCCTTTGTAATTTTACACTGAAATAAGCAAAAAATGTAATCAATTTTAGAGGATTGTTTGGTTCTAATCTGATCAATACAATAAGTCACCAAGAGTCTTCTAAGAGATTACAGGAAACATTGACTGTGCAGCTGGACTGGGTTTCGTGACTGGAGGGAGATTCGTAAATAAACCTTAGGACTTTAGCCCAAGAGTATAAAAGGACAGAGAACAGAAGCTAGTGGAGAGAGATGTCTGATGTCTCCTTTTAGGTGAAAGTACATGCAGAGTTTGTTCCCTCTGGGGTTGTGTACAGTTTAGTCCCTCCTTGGGTGTTCCCATTTCAAGCTGTGGTCAAGTGAACAGCTGGAGATGTTACTATATCTTAAAAACACACACACAAAAACTTTTCCATGAAGACCCAAGTTCTCTGTGTGACATCCCTCCCTCAGTGTCTCTCTCAGGGCTGATGGATATTTGTCCTGCACGAGCATTCATTTGGGGAGACGAGACACTATTTTTTACTCCTCTAACCCAACTCGATTTTTCAAAATATCAAACAAAACAATACTCAGAACACAGAATAATGTTGCCCCTGAGAGGGGTTTCCCCTCCAGTCTCCCTCCCACTCCTGTTCTATCAGTCTGTCTTTCTCTCCCTCCCACCCTCCAACACCCACTCGCCCTCCCCAACAAACTCTGGAAAAACAGTAGTAACTAACATTTGTGCCTTTGGCAATAAAACCACAGGCCTTGCAAACCCCAAATGGCAAAAAGACATTTCCATTCCAATCCCAGTTTTAAATTAAACTGTAATGAAAAATCAGCAGTGGCAGCTGGGACCAGAGACACTGATTGTCTCTAGAAACAAAAAGGAGGGGAACAGAGGGGGAGAGGAAAAAGAAAAGAGACTGCAAGGAAGCCTCGCTGTGGTAATAAAGCAGCTGGTAAACCTTCAAGTAAAAAGAAATTAGAAAAACAAATCTAGTAGAGAGACAAGCAAAGATGGCTGTTTGCCTCTGCAATCACAGGGAGGCGACCACAAATCACCCTCCACTTTATGAATGGACGTGGAGGGGGCAGGGAGGGAGGCGGATGTATAGGCCTCTACTGACACCTGGAGGCCGAGTGGGGAAATTCTCAGGGGGATTTGGCTTCTCCTCCCCCCCCCCCCCCCCCCCCCCAAGCCTGGCGAAGGAGTGAGGATTTGGACTTTCTCCCGGATCATAGACAACAGCGAGGCTCCCAGAGCAACGATTTTCAACAGGCGTGCAGGGTGCTGCAAGAATTTTTAAGGCTTGCAATATCTGACTATTTAGTCAGGAGCACTGACCTGTTTTCTCTTAGATTGTCAAATTTTAAAAAAATGACAAAAGCCAACACAACAGTAGCGTCAGGTGTGAATGCCCTGTTTGAACCATAAACATGTAGGTCATATAAGAGTTGCATCTTTTTAAAAAATATGGATATGTCTTTATTGATTTCAGAGAGAGGAAGGGAGAGGGAGAGAGATAGAGAAACATCAATGATGAGAGAGTCATGATCGGCTGCCTCCTGCACGCCCCCTACTGGGGATGAGCCCACAACCCGGGCATGTGCTCTGACAGGGAATCGAACAGCAATCTCATGGATCCTAGGTTGATGCTCAACTGCTGAGCCTCGCTGGCCTGGCGGGCATGTGATTTATATATATTTTCTGAGTAGTAATGATCAGGAATCGAGAAAAGACATGTGCTAAAAATATAAAAGCCAAGATGCTGCCGAGTGCTTAAGGATCAAGACAGTGAATGGGTTTCTAGGTAACAGATCAGAGTTAGAGACTGGTTCCAGCCTCCTCAACCGTATTGTGTTCTCAGACTTCTAGGAGTCTGATGAAATTTGTGGGCCCAATTATAGATGCTCACAGATAAAACTTAAAATGTGCAATTCCTGCCCAGCCGGGCGTGGCTCAGCTGTTGAGCATTGCTCTGGGATCCAGGAGATACCAGTTGGATTCCGGGTCGGGGGCCTGCAGGGGGCAGCTGGTCAATAACGACTCTCTCATCATTGATGTTTAAACTCTCTCTCCCTCTCCCTTCCTCTCTCTGAAATTAATATATATTTTTTAAATAAAAAATGTACAATTACTTATTCAGATGTCAAGTTGTTGTAACCAAAAACACACAAGATTTCCGCCAAATGAACAGCCTCTTCAAAGGATGTCCTTCTGATTGTGACTTACTCTGGAAACTTGACAGACACTGGGGAGGCTTATGACCCTTGGGGCTCCTTCTCTGAAGAGGGTCTTCATCAGCCCTAATGGCAATGGCAAAAGAGTTTAAGTGGGAAAATCTACATAAAATTACAGTGATTTATTTTAACCCATCAGGTGTTGTGTGCTGTGCATCTGGGATGTAGAGCCGAGGGTGAGCCTGGAAAAGCTCTGGGTGACCCTTTGGGTGGACATTTGATTAATTAACTCTGTCCTGGTGACTTGAAAGGATTAATGCACCTCCCCATGGGTCCCGCTTTTCCCAACCATGACTCTCCCAGTAAGAGGTATGGTTTTCATTAAATTCTGATCCTCTTTGCTAAATTCCTTATTGTAGTAACAGTAGCTGAAAGCAGAAAAACAAAACATAGCAAAAAGGCTTTTGGAAGACTAGGTGAATGGAAGTGGTTTTCACTCCACTTTGTTCTAGTTAGTTCACTCTCCTGGATTCTACTCTACTAACCTACCTAATCTTCTCATTTCCTTTTTACTGCCTTACTTCTGCTCTCTATGTTAGCACTAGAAGGTGATCAGGAGCCCAGAGAAGAAATCCTCAACTTCCTTAGGAAATAATGGATGCAGAAGAAGTTTGAACCTAGCAGTACAGTTAAAAATGTTTTGATGATGATTATTATTATTGTCCTTTTTAATCCGCGCCCAGTCACCCACTTTTATTGACTTTAGAGAGAAAGGAAGGGAGTCCTTTGCTATATTGTGGACACCCTGCTAAAGATTTCATATATATTTAGTTTTTCACAGAAATCCTGAGTCATCATATCTGTTTTACAGAGGAGGAACTGAATTTTGCCCAAGTTCCCCAAGTTGGTAAGTGAAGGGGCCAGAATTCATATGGCTTTGGTGCCGTATGTCTGGCACCAAAGCCTGAACACATAACACTCCACTACAATCACCACTGGTGGTGGTAGGGGAGCTCATTAAAGTAAAGGTTGGAGAGAAACCAAAAAGGATTGAGCCCCGCACCAGGACTGCTCACAGGTGCTAAGGAAGGTGCCCTGTGTGCTGCTCTGCTTGTTTCCCACCCAAAGCCCAGAAAAGCTGAGTGAAGACAAACTGTGAAGTGGGGAGGGTTTTCCCTTAGAGGCCTCACTACTCTAGTGATCTTCACCTCTGGTGTTGCAGGGGTCTCCCTGTTCCCAGGCACTTTGGGCCACTTCTAAGAACCTACTGAATCCACTGAATCACTGTTCTGTGCTTCTGAGGGGGTGTGACCCCACTATACTTTCAAAAGATGAAGAATTTCCACAAATGAATATCAGTTTAGAAACAAAACTCTTCAGAGCTGTTAACCTCCAATGATTGTCACTTAGCTGAATTTTCTTTCATTTTCTCTTTTTCCCCCCAAATAATTTCCTCTAAAGAAACAGTACTCTTCTTAATTAAGGCCATGATCAGAGACCACAAATGGCTATTTGTAATGGTTTCTAAACCTGAAACACCATGGAGGATTTCTGTGTATTATTTCTGAATCACAGCAAAGAAACTGAGTTCTTTATTTATACTGTGAAAGGGTTTAAATAAAAATATTATGTTTACTAGTGCAGTGTGCACAGAACCGATAGAGAGCACAAATGGTTATGTAGAATTCAAACACATAAAATCCATACATCTATGGGAAGTAGCACATGCTGTATTTTTAAATACAAAAATACATTCCTATACATAAACCCATGTATGCATATGATGACTCGATCTTACATCACTTCCAAACGATCCTCCCCAGTGAAGGATTTATTAATAATGTCTTTCCTAGTGTGTTCTGGGTCTGACCTGCATAACAATCACCTGCATTAGAGTCACCTGAGTACTTGTTAAACATGCAGATTCCTGACCCCACCAGAAAACGATTATAAAGTAGAGTCTCTGGGGATAGAGCCTTGGAATTCTCATATGTAACAAATATTCCCCAGGTGACTTTTAATTTATTCCAGAATCTGAGAACCACCGATAAATAGTGCAGCAGAGTGTGTAGGAGCAGGGACTTTGGAATCAGACAGACCTTGGTTTAAACCCCAGTTGGCCCATCTATCGAATGATGATAATCATCCCTACCTCCTAAATCTGTTGTTGGGATTAAAGGAGATGATGCATGGGAAGCAGAGCCAAGAGGATGGAAGCGAAAATACTCAGAGCCTCTCTTCTCTGCCTTCCTGAGAGAATGCTTTGTGCTACTGCTCTGCTCCTGGCTCTACTGAGATGGTGAGGGCAAGAAGCTATCCATGGAGGAAAAGAGAAAATCTGGAGAGGGGGAGAAATAAGGAAAGACTTAGACAGTGGGCCAATAGGGGCTGGAAGCAGGGGAGGTGGAGAGACAGAGAGATGGAGACATTGTAGCTCTTTGGGGAGAGAGACAGGTTAAAAAGATTTTTAGGCATTTTTTTCAGTGTGTTATATCCTAAAATTCTCCCTTTGCAACTTTTACATTTTTTAAATCACTTAGGACTCAGGTTTGAATTTCTATTAAATGCATTACCAGAGACAATTTCTAATCCTAGAAGGTCCAGATTAAATAGATGATAGATTAGATAGATGGATAGATAGATGATAAGTTGATTGATTAATATAAGGCTTAGCAAATTGTGCCCATTTATCAAAGTATCTGATTTATTCCTAAATAATGCAATCATTCTACCTGTTCTCCTAATGAGTATCCTACACCTACTTTGTTTTTTAAGATTTACTCCTACCCCAATTTGCCCTAAATTTTCATTGTTTATTCTTCTCTTTACTTTCATTGTCTACTCATCTTCTAATGCATCTTTTACTTGTTTGTGTTTCTCCTTTCTCTTTTCCATGACATTTTTTTCTTGCCCTTTCTCAGGTCCACAACCTGGCTTCTGACTCCAGGGGCTCCCAGCAGTGAAGTGAGGGAATGTATGTGGCTGAGGCTTTTGCTTTCCTCTTCACTGGCAGCCATGACCCTCTTCTCTATAGACATACAGGTAAGACCTGGGACCTCTGGATGCCAGAGAGTCTTTCTGCAGCTATGAGCCCTGAAGCCTGTTCTTTGATCTTGTCCACCCTGAGCCCTCTATAGATTTTTTTTTTTCATTCTTCCAGAAACCATTGGATTGCTTCTTTCTGGACAATATCCCTCTTTTCATTTGGAGTACTGCTCCTCCATCTCGGGTGACTCTGGTGGAGCTGCCAATCATGTGCTTGATGGCACGTGACTCAGGTCTAGCCAATCATAGCATCTTACCTCTCCTGAACCACACTGACTGGTCCAAGGATAACCATATGACTCAAGTAATGCTGGAGCGTCTAATGAGCTTTAGTAGTTAGATGCTGTTTTCTGGGATTGAGTACCGTGAGAACAATGTAAATTAGATCTACTTGGCAGCTATCTTTTCAAAGTCTATATCGAGGGATACATGAAATGAGAGAGTAACACCTGTGGAATTACACTCAAACAATAAACCATGAAAGTAGTGGATAAATACCCAGCTTTCTCACCACTCAGCACTGTAAATCTGGGGCACGTTCCACAACTCTCTCAAGAGTCCCCAGTAGATTAAGCCCCAGTTGCCCACAACAGTAACTTGCTCATGAACACTCCCTTTGTTTGCTTTTCTCTGGTCTCTGTCTCACTTCTTCTCTCCCTCACAGTGCTTCCTGGAATCACTTCCCCAATAAAATACTTACACCCAAATCCTTGCATAGTAGGCAGGGGAATGTCCTGCCCCACAAACAGTCTGCATCCTAATCTTCAGAACCTGTGAATATATTAAGTTACAAGGCAAAGGGGAATTAAGTTTGCAGATGGATTTGAAGTTGCCTATCAGCTGACCTCAATATAGGGAGATTGTTCTGGCCTCAATTTAATCACAAGGGTTCTTAAAAGTGGAAGAAGGAATTGGAAGAGTGAGGATATCTTGGCCTGGTCTTGCTGGCTTTGAATATGGAGGAAGGGTGTCATGAACCAAGGAGCTTGGGCAGCCTCTAGAAGCTGGAAAAGGTAAGGAAATTAATTCTCTCTAAAGCTTCCATAAAGGGATATAGCTTAATGACGCCTTGGTGTAGGACTTCTGATCTATGGAAGTGTAGGATAAATTTTTGTTGTTTTAAACCACAGAAACAGTAAAAAACTAATACACCTTGTCTCAGGATATGCTTTGGGGAAAACCCAAATTTAAGATGACAATTGCTTTTCTTATTATTCTTGTGGTGTTTAGTCCCACTTCCCCTGATACATGATGGGGTAAATGCTTGGTGGATTTGACTGCCAGAACAATGTAGAAAATGGAACTAATTTGGAATGATGTCTGGCTAATTACATTAAACCTCTGTCTCTTTGGCAGAGGAGCCCTTACCTTGGCACGCCAGGGAAGTCTCGCTAGGGTAACAGTTTTAATTAGTCCAGCTCTATCTCATATCCAGTGCCTGGTTCTGCATCTGTTGATATTTCTCACTTAAAATATGAAATAAGCTAAGCATTCCAGTATTAAAAAATAATTATAGTTAAAGACACTGGTGGGATCAGTTATTACCTGGATGCAAATAGTTTCATATTTTACTGTAAAGGAAATTATTTCTACCATTAGAAATAATGTAATATTTCTTCAGATCTCCTACTGCAGTACTCTTTTAAAGTGAAAGCTCTGAAAATGAACGGCATAACCTTCTTATTTATTTATTTTTTTAAATCCTCAAAAGTATTGGCCTATCTCATTTTCTTAGTCAAAGCTTGCTTCCCGTTTTTGCCCTGCTAATGACCTTAGTTCTCTCTGGATGCTTTAGGACCAAGAGCTCTTTGATTAATCATTCTCTGTGTTAATATCAAATGGCCCTTGCATTCTTCAAACAGATTGCTGCTTCTGTTAAATAATGCCCTAAATATACAAAGCAGATAAATGATGACCATTGAGCCAATGGGAACAGAACTGAGCTTCAAGACTGGGTTGCAATTATAATGAAAAGACACATAACTGATGGGCTCCATACCTGAACTTAAAATGATTTGTGAAGCATTGGATCAAGAGAAGTACAGACTCAGGTCTCAAGTTTGAGTTGCTATGATGAAGTGTAGACTGGGAATAGAAAGCATTTTAAAATTGCTTGATATGTGTCTGTGTATATATGTTTTCTTTGAAATGGTTAAATGCTTCAAGGAGTAGAGCCTCTTTGGGGGGCAAAGGCCCAGAATGATATGTATCATGGTCTTATTTCAGTCTCTTGCTTTTTTTAATTTATGAGGTGTGGAGAATATTAGTTTTTAGGATGATTTAATATTTTACGTTGTAAGTGATCTGCAGTGAGTTTGTTAATTAGATACTGCAGACAGGCTGTTTTAATGTGTGTTGACTCTGCAGGAAAAAAAAAGGAAGAGAGAATATTTCTGATAGGTAAAAAGAATCCAAGGCACATGATCAAAGTTCTCTTACAGACCATGTGTTTGAGGCACTCTGCTGTTTTACAAATTGTATTTTGCCCTTAGAAAGGCTCCCTGAGAGCACTGGAGATAATTGGAGCCCTCTCTTGCTTTGCTGCTTTAGAATTTTTCTGGAGTCAGGTAGGAAAAGATGTTGGGGACCTGAGCTTTTTATTTAAATAAACAAAACCATGTCTGGGAGAATTAGAATACTTTTGGAAGTCTGGAGTCCATTGAAATGGATTGTTCTATTCTGATTTCCTTGGGAGACCCAGTTTGAAATGGTGACTTTATGTTATATCCTACTGGCCCTGTTCTGTTCTCAACACCAACATCTCCTAAATAAAGAAATGATGTGGCCTCCCAGCATATTAGTTATGTATTTAGCTTTTAATGCAGATAGCAGAGGAATGGGGAAAAACTGACATTGAAAAGATTGGTATATTCCCTTCTACCCCTGCCAGAGGGAGAAGCTGTCAGCTGGCTTCTTTGGTTGGTATCTACTGTATGGAGTGGCTTTACCAAAACTTTGTAAGGAAACTCACTAACACTATGCTTTATCATACCATGCTTTAACTCCATCATATGTGCTTTATTTTTCCTTTGGTTAAATTAGTGTGGACAACTACAGTGAGATATTTTTATACTCAAAACACATTGTAAAGACTAAAGAGTGATAAATTGGGTCATTCATCTGAAGATGGAGTTCAGGTATATGAAACTGAAGACTAATATTTTTCTAAAATAACACCCCTGCCACAGGAGTTCAACTTTCATGGGGAACCCAACAATAACAAAGTATTCTATGGTGTGTTATAAAACTTCAAAGAGATTTTGAGTTGTACTTGGTAAGAACGAACTGATGACACGTACTATGAACAAGAAAGTTAAAAATATTTCTCCAATACGACCAAAAACAACATGGAACCTCATAGCTACCAACATAACTGGCTTGTTTTTACCCATTTCTCTGCCTTTTGTCTGTCTTATTCAATCTATGATACCTGAACATCAACTCACTGTCTTGCTTCTCTGGGTTTAATGATACTGATATCAGCATGTGATAAATAAGAAATTTTTCCCATAAAATAGTACTTTCCAAAAGCAAAATAATGAACATTTGTTATC
Organism: Miniopterus natalensis; assembly: GCF_054644295.1. Taxonomy (NCBI): domain Eukaryota; kingdom Metazoa; phylum Chordata; class Mammalia; order Chiroptera; family Miniopteridae; genus Miniopterus; species Miniopterus natalensis. The sequence goes on from NC_142088.1 coordinate 21,188,880, forward strand.
TCATTTGGGTTTTATGTGACTGATATAATTCTAATTAGGAAATAGTTGAAACTATGGAACTGATATGTATAACAATGAAAATCCCATCACTATACACTATGGGGTTCTCTTTTTTAAATTTTGTTAGCATATCCCCTCACTATTAGTATCCAATTTTAAAATCAGAATATAAACTTTTATTATATCTTATCCTCTGAAAACAGTTTGATTGCTAGGTAGGAGGGGGATGGAGGGGATGGGTGAGAAAGATGAAGGGATTGAGAAGTACACATTGGTAGCTACAGAACAGTCATGGGGATGTAAAGTACAGCATAGGGAACACAATTAATATTGTAATAACAGTGTATGTCAGGTGGGTACGAGATTTATCAGGGTGATCACTTTGTAAGTTATATAACTGTCTAGTCACAGGGTTGTATACCTGAAACTAATATAATGTACATCAACAGTAATTGAAAAATAAAAATTTTTTAAAAAAATGTATCCTCTGAGATATTTCCCCCCAGTCATGTCAGCATAGATGCTCTTTTCGACTTTGCCAAACATTTATTCAGAGGTGAGGAAAAAGAGGCACAACTAAAAATGGGGTGAATGTTGAAGACCTCAGCAGTTAGCGAGTCACTTTAGAATATAAGGAGATTAGACACAACTACAATCAAGATTTCTCTCTCTCAAAAACAAAAGAACACCCCTCTTGTGGGAAGTAATGAGTAAAACATAAATAGAGTACTTAATCTCCAGAGTTGAATGATGATGAATGTTTGGTACACAATGGTTTCAGCAAAGGCTATGCTTGATGCCGTGATCAGAGCCTTCACAGTGCTCTCTTAAGCATCAATGCAGCTTCACCCGCTGAACAACTTCACACATTCAATAGAGGGTCATCACATGTGAACAAAGGGTTGTCTTGATTCTTCAGAGAAAAGCATTTGCCTCTCTGAACATGGGAATTTTTTTAAATTTCAAGACTTGGTTCTAATTAGTTATAATATACCGATCTAGCATCACTCTGTGGAAATGTGTGGAAATGTATCATGTACTTGAAATATATATTTAATATGATAATATCATCAACCAAGCATAACTCTAAAGAATGCGTCTCCTTTTTTTTTTTTTTCTTTTCTATCTGCTGTTTAATTTCATTATGATTTCTAAAAATTCTCTGGTAGTGTACAGCTGCTCCACTGTTAATAGCCTTGAAATAGAAATGTGTTACTTTGCTTAGGGAGAGACATCTGCATACCATAGAAAAACAAAATCATTTGCTGTGATTAATACAGGAAGATGGTTATTCGTATTTTTAATGTATGTTGTTTAAACTCAAATATGTTTGCCTTCCAACCATTTTGAGATATGTTATTCTGATCTATGATTTAAATGTGTGAAGCTTTTAGTATCTACATAAAAAGCGAATGTTTGCCAGCCTACCCAGTACCTCCTGCTGCTAGTTGGCTGGGGTTTTTTTGAATGTCACAAACAGAATCTTTGATGTGGTACCCACGGGGCTTTTTATCTGAGATGATGTAAATAACTGCTCCCAACATTTGGTCCTTCTACCATCTTTGATCATGTTATCTTGAAATTTGCCCTTGCAATGAGCAATAGTCTTTACTTTCACATTAAAGAGCTCATACTATATTTGAAAATGTCAAAGTCTATAAGCCCTGGGAGGGCAATAGGACAGGTTCAAAAGTTTGCAGGTAGATGGATTATTACAGGTTTAGAAATTACAATGAGGGCGAGCATACATGCCTTCTCTCATTCCCTCACAGTCTTGCAGATCTCTTGGTACATCATCAATCTTTCTATGTCTGTGCCCCATTCTCTAGCCATTTCACAAGTGGTCAGCTTCAGCCTCAGATTTACACACAGGGCCCTGGAACTGACCTCACTGAAGGGCACGATTTATGTGGTGGAGCCGAGTGCGGAATATGATCCAGCCCTCTTGTCATGCAGCTGGGATGCTCTCATCAGGCCGCTACTGCTTACCACTCATGGCATGGCAGTGCTTAAGGGGGCCTTGGAGTGCACCTACTTCAGCTCCTTCCTTTTGCAGGTAAACGCAAAACCTCAGGCGAAGCGATTTTCTTGAAGGTTACACATCAAAGAGAACTTCCTCTCTCTCCTCATCTGGAAGCCATCCTGTGATTGCTTTAAGAAGATGTGTTCTATATGCCTGCCATAGCCTGGAGCTCAGTAGCACTGACCACAGAGAACTTCAGCCCTAAGGGTTCATATGCCAAGAGAGCAAAGCTCTACCTTTCTTGCCCATTGATCCTGGAGCCATAAGAGGGCCTGTTGGGGATCTTGTGACAAGGCTAGGAGACCCATAAATTCTTCTCTGCCCCATAAGGCAAACCCAACAAATTTCACAATGGGAAAATAAGATGCTCAAGTATGTGTTCTTTAATCTCTGCTCAACTCAATGATGAGTATTCCTGAATTTGGTATATGTTAAAAGTGGCACTTGAAAACCATTGGGGGAAAGATGGACTATTTAATACATGATGTTAAGACAAAAGGGTAGGATCTGAAAAGGTAAAGTTAGGTCTTTACCTCCCACTCTACATACCAATAAAATACAAGTTGATCAGAGGTTTAGATGTTAGAAATAAAGTCATAAATTTCTTTTAAAAATCAGAAAACTTTAATTTTTGGAATGGAAATATTTTTTTAAACTGATTCAAAATCTAGAAGCTATAAAAGAAAATACTGGTAAATCTGAATCCATAAAAATAAAAGCTTCTACATGACAAATAACACACACACACACACACACACACACACACCCATGAGCAAAGTAAAAAGGTTGAAAAACCCACAAATTATGAAAAAATATTTGAAACTCATGTATAAACTAAAAGCTAATTTCCCCAATAGATATAAAGTTCCCACAAATGGAGAAATAAAAGTACAACAAGCTGTTAGGAAAAACTGGGCAAAAGATACAAACATAGTTCACAGAAAATGAAATACAAATGGCTCTTAAACATTTGGAAATATGCTCACTTCACTCATAATAAAATATATGCAAATTAGAACTATATTGAGATACCATTTTTCTCTGATCAGGTTGGCAAAAATCCAAAAGTTTGATAACACTCCATTGGTGAGGCTGTAGGAGTATATGTTAGCACAGCCCCATATGGAGAGCAATTTAGCAAAATCCATCAAAATTACAAATGCATATATATTTTGCCCCAGCAATTTCACTTCTGGAAATTTATGTTACAAATGCACTTGCAAATGAATGAAAGGACATATGTTTAAGATATTCATCACAGTATTGCTTGTACAACCAAAAAATTGAAATAACCTAAATTGTTAAATCCAGTAAATTGCTTAAATAAACTGGTTAAATAAATCATGATACATTAATACAACAGAATACTATGAAACTTAAAAAATTAGAGTAGACTCCATGTATAGCAACATTGAAAGATCCTTGAGACTTTAATTAATGAAGAAAAACAAACAAAATAGTGTGTAAGATAAGTTATCTTTTATATTTAAAAAAGAGAAAGAAGAACCTTAATTTATCTTTGTTATACACATAAAGAAACTGGAGAAATTTATGAGAAACTAAATATAGTAGTTACTAGTAACAGGTGGGGATAGGAACTGGGGGTGTGGGGTACAGGAGAAACAAGGTTTCTCACTGTTCATCTTTATATTTTTTTAGAACCATGCAAATTATGTTTTCAAAAATTATATCTTTAAATCAAAGAAAAAAACTGAGCTTTCTTTTTGACTCTGAGGATGCTCAACAAGTCTCTATCTTACCATAAAGGTGAAGACTTCCAGACTAACATGGGGCTGCTCAGAGGCTTTATTCACTCATTTTTCTTCTTTCTTTCATTCACTCAACAAATATGTATTTACAGTAAGTTATGTGACAGGTGCTGTAGTAGGCTCTGCAGATGCATGGAGAACAGGACCCACTGGATCTTTGTTCACAGAAATCTACATTCTGGTTCAGGATCTCTTCCATCTGGAGTCTGGGGGTCTCTAATCAACATGAAAGGACTCTAAAACCCACATCAACAAGTTTCACTTTATGACAATATCATCTTAAGTGTAAGCACATTAAATCTCCATTGGTACAGAGTCCACAAATTCAATATCCTTGATTTTTATGAGCAAACAAGATGCATACAAGCTGGAGACGTCTTTGGTTTCTCTCAATGGCACCTCTTTGTAGAGTTTCACAATATCTTTTATTGTGTATAATACAATATAATTTGAATCTGTTTCAAATATGGCCCTTGCTTATACTTATCCAGGGTTGTAATAATTTCCTGTGATTTATGTTGATGCTTTTTTATTTATGCACTAAAATTATACAGTGTATCCCTACATTCCTTTCTTTTCTGTTTTTTATTCTTAGTTTTATTAGTTTACATTCCATTATGATTAATTTTTCAAGTCAAATATCTGTTCCTGGGTGTTTGTACCAGTGCCTTGAATAGCACTTTTATATTTTTCTATTTTGTGCTCCCTTTCAGACCAAACAAGAGCTAAGAGTGAAGTTCTATCAGCTCACTGCCTGTCTGTGCATGATGTGTGTACATCAATGATCGTATCAGCATCTTTCAGGACTAAACCCATTTGGTTAATGAAAGAGAACAGTGCTTTCAGGGCTGTCCAACAGAACTTTCCATGATGATTGAAATAGTCTCAAGTTTTGCTATCTAATAGGGTAGCCAGTAACCACTTGTGGCTATTCAGAACTTCAAATGTGACTAGAGCAACTGAGGAATTGTATTTTTAGTTTTATTTCATTTAAGTTAATTTAAAATTTAAAAACTTTCAGGAGAGAGATAAGATGTGAATGCAAGGTATATAGCCCCAAAGAGAGTAGCCAAGTATCCAAATTGTAGCCTCCAAGGGTGCAGAGGTCATAGTAATGGGAATCTCTGAGCTTTATGTATTCCAATCAGATGATGAAGGCTTCTTAATTTGTGAGGAATAGTCCACACAGATTGGAGATGGTTTACGAATAGTTGCTGAGATAAGAGAGAGCACAATTCATTTCTCCCACACTCTATCATTAAAAAAATAAGTCAGCAAGCCTTAGCCAGGTGGCTCAGTTGGTTGGAGCATTGTCTCTATGCATCAGGGTTGAAGGTTTAGTCCACGGTCAGAGCACACACAGGGGTCAACAAGTGAGTGCATGGATAGGTAGAATGGCGAATCCATGTTTCTCTCTCTCTCTTCTTCCTCTCTCAAGTCAATAAATAAAAGTCAGCAAGCATCCTGGAGGTTTAGTTAAAACTCAAGGCAAGCTCATTAGGGTTCAAGGCTAAACTACAGTCCTTGAGAACACATCAGGGACATGGGATAAAATACCATCTCATGGACTGAGCACAACGGTCTGTGTTTGGAGGAAGATGGATACCCAAGGGACATCAGAGATACCAGCCTTAGGAGAGTAAACTGAACTTTAGACCTCATACATTGGTGGAAATGGACTCCTAACACACAGCCACCAGGACACATATTAGCTCAAGACCTGACTGCAGTTATGCCAGTGAATGGGAAGTCTCCATTGTCTGCCCGTGAATGGACTCAAGTAAGCAGAAAGTGACTAGCTACAAGTCTATCCAGTTCAACCTTCTTCACTTGCCCCTCATTACCTACACTGTAGATACAAATACCCCACCTGAGCATTCAAGTCTCTCCACAGCATGGAGCCAGCCCACTGCTTTGCTCAGCCCATCTCCACAAATCCCCCACGCTTGTGCTCCAGCAAACTTGGCTGTGCATGCTTTCTTATCCATGCCCCAGCCTCTCCCACATCCATGTCCTCGCTCAAGCTGTTGTCAGAAATGCCCTCCTCCAGCATCCCCATCTGTCAAAACCCCATCTCTCCACATGGCTCATTTCAGGTCATGCATTCCCTGAAGCCTCTTCCCTGGAACCCATAACTGCATGTGCTCACTCCCTCCCAGAGCCCGTGGCACTTGGTTTCTGCTGCTGTTTTGGCACTCGTTCCACTTCTCCTTATGTTGCAGGCATTAGTGAATTTGTCTGATCTTGTCTCCTATCCAGTGAGCAGTTTGAGGATAAGAACTGTCACCTACATTCTGTATGCCTGACAGTGCCTGGCACAAGGTTGGGCTCCAGGAATTGTCTTTGAATTGGATTAAGGACAGTTCTACACATGGAGAGAATTTAAGCTGTAATCAATAAAAGAGATATTTTGCTCCAGAACATAAGAGAGCCAATGCAGGTCTGAGTGTTTATCTGTAAAACACATTATTGTGGCATAGAACATTTTTCAAATCAAAGGTAGCAAGCTGGCGATCTACTCACAAGTGGCCAGCATATATATTTTGTTTGACACACAATGTTGTTTTTTAATTGTAGGCAACATTAAACATTTTGGAGAGTTCACATAAATATCTATGTTTTCAGATTTTCTTGAGAAAAAAAAATAGATCTAGCATCTTGGTCATTCATTCCCCTGTGGCAATTTTCCAGTTCACCGTAGTCCCTCACTAGCCTATTGCTCTCAGAGCCTACTAGGACTAGACTGACTTACATATTTTTTCCTTACTTAAATCATACATGCATAGAGTCCATGAATCTTTAACAAAGATAATGATCTACCCACACCCTTTATGAAACTCATTTTGCCTATTTTTAAAATCGTACAGGTTCTGATGACTTTAATGGTTATTGTTTTGGCCTGCTACTTTCTGTCTCACTCATCTAACTCCCCAGAGTGCCACTCATGTTCAGATCAAAATAGGATTTAGATAATTTTTAAGGGTTGTAGTGGCAGCTCCATGTCCATCGTCACTTTATCTGCAAGTGCCATTTTCAGGCGTTAGAGAATTAGTGAAGGGACCCAGGGTGGCAAGGCAAAAGGCATACTTGTTGAAAGCAGAAGTGGTAGACACTTGAAAAAGAATAAAGAGGGTGAGACCTATGTGATATTGGATGCTAACATTTCATTTCACATCCATAGCACTTCTCATGTGAAGATTTCCAAGTAGACTGCAGGCAGTAATTGAGCCTCACAGCACTTGATGAGAAGGGACGTGTTTTCTTCATTCTCTGTGAGAGGAAACTGAGGCACTATTTGTTCACTATTGTAAGGACTTCTCTGCAAGAGGATGAGTAGTTAAATTTAATTATCTTCAGTCCTGGCCCCTTCCATAATCACTCATTCTTACTCTTCTGTTTCAAGGGTAATTTATGTTAGATCAATTTAGACTCACTTTCAGAAGTTAATCAATACCATCTGCTCTCCTTGGCTAAAACTTAATCTTCAGAAACATGTAAGGGCTAGAGAGCATAAACAGGCAAAATATAAAATCAGGTGGGCTGCAAACTGACTTATAGGTAACCACCAATGTTTCAAAATCCCCATCTTCCAGTTTTCAATAGTCCCTGACTGTCCCTCCTCACCTCTCCCACCCTGCCACACTTGTTTGAGACTAGTGTTAAAGCAGCAGCTATGTTCACCATTTATTTTAATGTCTCATTCTTGAAACATCTTAAGGGAGACTCTTCTAACTCCTTTGACCCATGAGAACTGTGAGTTTTTAAGAAAAGAAAGTTTTGTTAGTTAGATCAACACTTCAAGTGTCCAGTTTAGAAAAGAACGAAGCCCTGGCTTTGACTGTTAAACCCATTACTCTAATCACAGTTTAAATGAACCATTATAAGGCACTGATATATATGTCTCTGCAAACACAGTATTTCTAGGGTGTAGGTATTCATGCTTTTTTGAGTTAGATCTGGTCATTATATATTCTTTGTAATAATCATTGGTGATCAAAATCACCTCACCTGAAACATCATCTTTTCAAGGCCATCTCTCTAAATAACTAAAAACAATTGGAGAAAACAAGAGTTAAATACTAAAGGATGTGTCGGCTTCACTGAGTTCACAAGCTCACCTTTCACTTCTGGAAGGATGGGATTAAATACCACTTGGATAAAGGTAATTTAAGATGCTCTCCTATAAATTTCTGGAACCAAAGAAAGAAAGTGACTACACAGGTCTATCTAGAAATCCTTGTTGTGGGGGACAAAATACACAACAATATTTGTTTTGTGTTTCATGTCTCTGCAGCAAGACATTAATATCAGCAGATGACTGTTTTTTCCAGCTTTACGTAGAATTTCTGATGCTCCAAGTAGGGTGTAGGCGAGCCAATCAAAGTTGCACCAATTTAAGCCCGGGAAGATTGTTAGCCATCATTTCCCCCTGGGTGTGGACAGTGTTCGTCCCCAGCCAAAGCCACTTCTGATTTGCCCCATTGGAGTCCTTGGCCTCTGCTGGCTGCTCCTTCCCAAGGGCATCCCTTTGATAATCATTTGATCATCAGCTTGTTCTTTCTGTCATCTCTTCTTGTAGCCAAGTTACCTGCCCTGGATCATTTCATGTTCTGTGTTTTTCTAAATTACATTGTCCTCTGGAGTCTGTTGCCCAACTGAAAGAGTTACATATTCTTTCTCTGTTAGTTACTCAAAGTATCAATCATTCTGTAACCACCTGTACTACTGTTAACCTTCTTCCTGTCTTCCAAATCAAAACCCATTTCTTACTTCCATATGTCAACACCAGCCACATGCATTGATTAAATGTCCTTCATTTGAAAGCACACAGTCCTGCTCTCCTTGCCTATGTCTGAATGCCTCCCATATGCTCTCCATGCAAGCCTAATTCTTCTGTTCCCTTCTTCTGGAAAGTCATTCTTCATTGTAATAAGTTGCCCAAAGTAAATGTATTCATCATCTTTTTCTCTGACAACCATGTTTCTCCACTACGGGAAATTAAACACTGCAACATATGGCCTGAGCAGCAAACTTTAGTGCTTGTTCGCTCAATTGTTTTAACACATTGCCGCCTTCACATAATATTCTGTTTGTCACTAGCATGTCAGGCTTCCACTTGACATATGCATTAGACATGTTAATGGCAAGACAGAAACCAACTGAAGCTGACAATATGAGGAAAGAAGGCTAAGTGCCTATTAATTACTAAAATTCACTTTTTCCCACTATTTAGCAGGGGGGAAAAAAAATTAATGTGTTCAGAACATGCCACCACATTAGCCTGCTGTGGTGCCATCTGACAGATATTTAAACCCTAAGTACTAAGGAACAGCTTTGCATAGATTCAGTAAGGCCAATGTAAATGATACCATCGCTCCCTCCTATCAGTCTGCTCTTTCTGCTTCCCCTGTCAGCCACTTACACAATGGAGAGGCCATAGTTGCTGAATTCTTTATGTAGCCATCTGAACATCACTGGTACACACCCCAGGACTCTTTTCTCTATTACTTACACATGTAAGCTGCTCTGGAGGCATATTCTAAATACTACACATTTACAGCCCAGCCGGCGTGGCTCAGTGGTTGAGCATCGACCTAGGATCCAGGAGATTGGGGTTCGATTCCCGGTCAGGGCACATGCCCAGGTTGTGGGCTCGATCAGTGACTCATCATTGATGTTTCTATCTCTCTCTCTCTCCCTCTCCTTTCCTCTCTCTGAAATCAATGAAGATATATTTTTTTTAAAATCACTATTTAAATACTACACATTTACTAAAGATGGTAGAATACATTTTTTTCTGGGTCATTTCTTCAGAGATTAGATTAATTGCTTATGCATCTTTGGGGTTCTGTTGTGAGTCTGTGGATTCTGAATTCACCTTTCATTAAGTAATTTTGATCTCAGAATTAGTAAAATATTACCATTTACTTAAAAGCAAGCTTTCATTTAGATCTTTACCTTTTCATGAATACCCTTTAATTTTCAGGAGTATACTTAACACTTATGTATGTCCCTAAACAATAAAAAAGTTTAAAAGTTTTTCAGTGGATACTATTTTGAATTTTCTTTCACATAAACAATTTAGAGCTATTTTTGAGCCGTGGTTTTTACTTCATGCTGGAGGACATCCAATAGATAGTAGGTTTCCTAGAATCTCTGAATCTGATTAGCCTCTATCTTCAAGACATTTCCTGAGACCTCGGGAGTCCGTGGCTCCGAGGGCACCCCCCCATCAATAACAGCATTATCTTGAACTCAGTGTCAGCCCATAGTTAGCCAAAGCCTAATTGAAAGAAATAATTTATGGAGGTGTCCTGATGTCCACCCATGACTCTGACCCTTTAAGAATCTATCTTGAGATAAGCTGGATGGCAGAAAGCTGTGTCCCTGGACCTCATCAAATTAGTCCTCTGTAGAATTGCTTTTACATTGACTTCAATGTCATCAGCCTATACTAAGGGACATTCCCAGAAGCAGTCCTATGAAGCTTATTGTATTTTCTATAAGGATGTTGTTAAAGATATTATCAAATGCATTACATAGCGTCATCTCTGTGAGGACCTATGTGACGAATTTCTTTCAGGTTTCAGTACCAAGAATAGCTGGGCCACACCCAAGCACTTAGTTTCATCTTACGAAGAACAGGAACATTGAGTTCCACTTTACACATAGCCTGTTAGAAAGCTTGGACCAAGTAAGTAGCACCTTATGACTAATATTTTTCTACCCTAGTCTCCTTTTTGTTTTTCTAACTGCCTTTATTTTTTATTGCTTTGATTTTCTGAACTGTTCACTTTTAATTGAATTGAACATTATAATACACACATACCTTGTACAGTGGCCTTATAATCTTTCTGAAATAAGGTATGTTATAAATATGTAAATATAAACACAGAAAACTAGACTTTAGAAAGCATACATTTATACCTATTTATAGATGTATCTTTTTTTTTTTTTTTTTTTCAAAATATACCATCTAGCAGAAAGAAATGTACTAGGTACCCATGGTTACTATGCTTAACAACACACAACACCAGTATGAGAATTTTATTTATTCTATGAAGAAAATACAGTTGATCTCATGCATAGGAAGCTATAAAGGACATACAGAAGTACATGAGTACTGTGCATTTATGGATATACTCAAACCATTGCATGTAGAAATAAACTTAAGAGTTGGGAGAATACTGAGAAAAAAATCGAGGAAAGTAACTTTAGACCACCTTGCTCTACCAGTCTGCACATGACAAGAATAATACTATTAATACTCCCAGTGTAAATACTTACACATATCAAGGAATTTTTAGATCATTGAAATCTGTATTCATTCATTTTATAAACATGTATGGAACAATGTGTTAGGCACAGGGATGCTGCAATGAATGAAACACAGTTCACTGCAATAGGAAATAGGAAATCTATAGGATATGCGTGAGGAGAAGCATCCTGCAGTGTTTGATATGTCAGTGAAACATCCAGGTAGATATTGAAATATAACAGACTAGCCTCATCCTCATAGCTCAACCTAGCCTTTTACAATACAAATATCAAGTGACTCAGTGGAGCACATCTTGCTAGATGAAGGATTTGTTCTTGGGGCAGAGTTGGATGCTGGAAACTGTGCTCCTTCTCATGACAGCATCAACTGAATGGCTGAATCAATTCACAAAATGGCATTCTTGTGACCACAAATGCTAATGCTACCGAAGAGTGGCTTATAATTTTGAAACCATCACTGTCATTCTTTTGTTTTCTTTATATCTTTAAAGCAAGTTGCCAAGTGAAAAATTTCTGATATTGTCATTATGCCAGCCAATGAGAACAGAGAAATTTGCACTGAGCCATAAGAAAGGTCAGAAAATGTGTTTCTTTTTGAAAATCATAATTTCAAAGTTGTCTATTTGAATTTAAGTATATTCTAAGGTTCCTAGGTTAACATTTGTTAGCCAAAGGTCCTTTGTTTGTTTTAATATTTAAGTAGAACCCTAGGAAGAAAGTAGCCTACACAATTGTTTGAATGAGTGGAAAGATCAAAGTTATTGAGTTGAATTGCACATGGAGCAAGATGACTGTAAGTGCAGTCTTCAAACACAGATATAACAACCTCTATATGAGACACCAATTGGGAGACTCTTAAACTGCACTCTGAATTACCAACCGATGGATCAAGGGAGACCCTGATAACAAACATTGTAATAATTCGATTTTGAGGCCACAAAGGTCTGGAACTTTTTTGAGAAGTCCAATAAGAGCCCATTTGGTTTGTTTTTCTGCTATACATAATATATCCTATGTGGAGAGGTTGGGACAATAACCCAATGAATACAAAATGGATTTCTAAGTCAGGAGGCTTCAAATATCTTCCCATCACAAAGTCTGACACTGGATCTCTTAAGGACAGAGCATTTAAAATCTTAGTGCCTTAATACTTAGTATCTTAATACTTAGTGCCTCAAGAGTGTGAGAAACAATCGGGAAATATGTGGGAAGATCTCTCACATAAAATTACTTCTGTTGGATCTTCTTGCTTCTGTTATGTTTATCTGGTTTTGGCAATCCAGTTCCACCACCATATTCCTAACATTGATCAGAAGTGAAGACTGTAGCCCTTCACCAGACTCATACATTAAAAAATGCTTCCTAGTTGTCTCTTTCTTTGCTTCACCTTGACCACTACCTGCTGTGGTAGACATGCCTACTACTCACCAAGATTTATCGTTCTCTTCTCCTCTGGGAATATCATGTGACTTGTTTTGCTGCCATTTTATCTCTTTGAATCAATGAAGTCTTACAGCAGAGTAGTAAAAAAAAAAAAAATTGTCCTGAAATCAACCTGTCTGAATTTGAATTCCAATTGAATGCCAGTTGCTAGCTATGTGGCTTTGGCCAAGTCCTTTTTATCTCTTCCACATCTCAGTTATCTCACTTGGAAAAAGGAGGTAAAAACTATTCATACCTACCTCTAAGAGTTATTATAAGAATTAAACAAGAATTAGACAAGGTACATGGCACAGAGTAAGCACCAGATAAGTATTTTCTACACTGTTAGTATGCCCATCTCGTCCACGGCCTCTGTCTTCTTTGGGTCCTTGAGAGCATCAATTCTTAAGCTTACCTTAAACTGTTGATTGCCTCTGTCCCTTGAATAGGTTCTTCTCTAGGCATTTGACTCTGCTATTTTCTTCGTTTTCCTATAAAACTGCTCTACTGATAGCTTCCAGCTCAGCTACAACCGCAGAGCTTGCCAGGGAGACCTGCACCTGCCTACTGTTCCCATTTTCCACTCATTGAATTCAGCTTAGCAGCTGCATCCATTTCCCATCTTTAATGAATCCATCAGCTATGGTTTCCCCCAGGGCAATTTTCCAAGGTTACCTTATTACAACACAATACCTTTAATCATATTTAATCATATATTGAAATGGAAAAACAAATAACTCCCATCTGACAATAAAGGAATCTCTTTCCACATTATGTGTCACTGTTTAAGGTCTTCTTCAAAATGCAATATACAAAGTGTCTCTAGAAGCTTGAATAATGTAGAATTATAAGTACTTAGGGACTGTAGAGGTGGATTGAAAAGTTATTGATTTTCTTTAATTGGCTGAATGATCTAATAATCTATACCCTAGAGATCATGGTGAGGATCAAATTTGCTGCAAGTCTGGCTTGTTTATGAGTCACTTCAAGTTTTTGGGATGTGAGTGAAAAGAAACTTTTTTTAAAAAATTCAATCAGAAGGAAAGGTTAATTCATGTATTTTATAGTTTTCTTTTGGAAACAAAGCTTCTCAGGATGTGAAAGCACAAGAGGTTTTTCAGGATATCTAGAGACCTTTGCAGTTTTCTAGCCAAGAGTCTCTACAATCCTCATCAGTTATAGAGCAAATCCCAGTGTGGGCCAAAGAATCTAAAACTGATTTTTTACAATTCCCTGTCCACTGTGGATGTGCAGGGCTGGAAGCCTTGCCGGCACACCAGCTTTCCCAAGCCCAGCCTATGGATAAGAGCATATGGAGATTAGCTACACATGTTCTCTATCAGCACAATCATGCTGGTGAGATGCCTGGACCACATCATATGAGATCTGGTTAATAAAAGCTGGTGTGATAAAAATAAACAGTAAAGCGATATTTTGCTTTTCAGTCCAGCCTTTCAATCTGTATGTGGGAGAGAGCATCCACAGGGTTTTTCTCTCCTCATAACACACATCTATAACTTTCATTAGCATCAGTGAGAGAAACATGTGCACAGGGAGGAAGATTCTGAGACCCCACAGTGAGCCGTAAGTGAACATAATTTTAGCAACTTCTGAGTTGAGAGCATGGGGCTATTCTGATTACCATATATTTGGAGGAAATAACAGAACCAAGATTGCTTTGCAGGGTCCATTTATACATGTACATGTGCTTAGATGATAAATACCCAGACCAATAATATAAAAGAGAAATGTGTGTGGTATATTTGTGTGGTATATATTCTAATACAGTGCAGGATCATGATTTTATCATGTACAAAAAGTAAAGACAACAATTAACATGTTCTAACCCATAATTTAAAGAAAGCATTTGGATTTGACCAGGCAGAGGTATTACTTGCAAGTCCCTCTTATCTCTTAACAAAGGAGTAAGTTGGGCTACAGAATACACTTTAGATTCTATCAAAATTAGGCCTGTAGATCCTCTGGTCAAGATTTGATCGGTGGGTAACAGCCACAGAAAATGGCTATTGCACTTAAGCATGGCAAGCACTTGCAAAGTAACATTTTCATTTGTGTTTTCTCTGCACGATGCTAATGGGTAAGGCTACTAACAATTACAGGGTCATGCTGTTATTTTCAAATTAGAAAACACTTCGTGAGCAGCCTTGACAACCGTGCTCTATCAAGGAAAAGAAAAATCAGCTTTTGGTTGGAGGACAGTGAGCACAGACCCCTCTGATTGGAGGCCCTGGCATGTGGCAGTGCGCAGCTACTCTGCTAATGACAGGGATCTTAACATGTCTGCAGCCCCGAGTTGCAGAATTTGCCCACTTGTGAATGTAAGCATTCTGTAGCACTGGGGAATTGAAGTGTCTTTTTGGAAATGCTTTTGCTCCTCAGTTCAATGATCAATTTTGACACAACTCAAAAAATATATATATTTTAAAGTTACACATATATGGCCAATAGTTTTGTTTCCATGTATTTCTGACATGGACACTCAGAAACTGACTCTTAATAATGATGCTCCCTCATTTAATAGTATTGGTGATAATTTAAAGGAATCATTTTATCTGCTTTCCTTGGAGGAAGCATGGGGAGGAGAAGGGAAGGGAAGTAACATGACACCTCCGTTTTCTATGCACTTACCATATGCCAGGCACTCTGCCAGGCACCTCATGATCATTACGTCAACCACTCCTTAGAACACCCTTGTGTGCTAAGTGCTATATCACTAATTAACAGACGAGGAGACTGGGGCTTAAGGAGGTTTTAAGCTACTTGCCCAAGATCACATAGCCCAGAAGTACCAGATTATGACCCAACCGCTCTGCCACAAACCTGTGGTCTTTGTACCCTTTTCTACTCCTCAAATAAAGGAAGGATGCTCTCTCCTTGCCCTAGAAGAGAGAAAGTAAATGAGGCCCTGGGAGGTATTAATAGAATGCGAAATGCCCGCCAGGGAGAGATCCTTCTGCTTCCCTCAGCATTAGTCAGCATGGCAGGCAGTGTCTGTCCTCTGCCCACAATCCCTGAGGTCTCTTTCCATTTTTAAGTACACCAGCTCCCAGCTGCCAGCACCTGCATCTCTTTGTCTGCTGGCAGCCCTTAGGCTGAAGGAGCCTGTTTTGTTCGCAAGGACATCATAAAGTACGTGGGAATTTATGCCTCCATAGGGGTATCGCTTCACCAATGACTGACAACCCAGGAGGAATAAATACCCAGCCAAGTTATTCCTGATAGGACACCTTCCATGTGATCTACACTGATTCCCCCTGCTGGATTAAGCCAAAATTATCCTGTGGGACTTCAATAGTGTACCCTTGTTTGGCCTCCTTTCCTTCCAGATCCCACTTTCCTATTCCCCCATTTTCAAATGAAGTATTGGGGAGTTCACTGGTAGAAAAGAAAATTAACTAATGGGTGGCGCAAACTTCACATAATTGACAGTGGTTGCTTTGATTAAAAGCACACTAAGTATTCTCTGTTTCAATCGCAATAGATGACCAATCAAAACAAATGAACTATATGGGGAAGAAAATCACAGATAGATATAAAGAAGACTTCTTAATTATATATGTGACTGAACACTGAAGCTGTCTCATCCTTAAAGATAATTCAAGGGGAATGGCTGGCTACCTAGATTGCTACAGTAATATACCACAAATGAGAGAAAGGGATTTTTTCTCAAAAGACCTGTGTTTCAGTCCTGAATTTTCCATGGGCTACATGGTAATCTCTCTATACCTCAATTTCTTAATCTGTAAAATGGGGATAAACTCTCGATTTGTTGTTGTGAAGCTTCAGTGAGATTTAATGCACTTAGGTTTCCTAGTATATAGCAAGGAATCCATAAAATGGTAGTCATTATTACAGAGTTTTACATTTCTGAATGCAGAATGCCCCTTTGAAATTCTTTTTAGGTCTATAATTATATTCCCAAAAGCTTGACGTTGAAAGTAGGATCTTGGGTACATCATCATGGGGGGGAAAAGAACCAGGAGAGTTGGTGAAAGGTGCACTACCTTCACTTTCCAAGGAGAACAGAGCTTTTTACAGATATATGCATCACCAAAGGCAATTGCCAGCTACTGGTTCTAAAGAGAATACTACTGTTGTAACTGAGTTTTACAAAGTAAGATCCATTTATTGAGCTTTTACTATGTGCAAAGCACTGTGCATGCATTTTATTTATGCTACCTTAGTTAACCCTCACAACAATCCTGTGAAGGGGGCATTATCCCCATTTATAGAGGAGGACACTGAGGCTCAGAGCAGTTATTATGTAACATTCTCAAGATCAAGTGATGGGGCCAGATCTAGGTCTCCATGACTCCAAGCGCCCTTACCTTTCATTCCATGTGGAATTTTGGGGAACGTATCTCTGGTAAATTTCAACTCCTCTGCGCCTGTCCAAGCTGGTATTGGGATGATGGACTATATATGTGTCAATGTACGAATATGCACATCACTGAAGCGTAACAGTTATTCAAAAGAAAATGTCAACCTCAACAAGGTCATTGAAACCAAGAGATGATTTCTATCCAAGGATGATCTTCTAAAACAAAGGGGACACCCTACTTTATCATCACAACCCCTAACCTTGAAAGAGTAAGCCTCAGCAGGCAAAAGAAAAGCTCTCCAGCACTTCCAAATTATCTTTTTAGAGTCTGTTAAATTGCTTGAGAAGACCACTAGGAACGAGCCCACTGGCAGCCTCTTTGCATTCAGTCCTTTAGTTTCTGCAGACTGCTGAGGGATGCCCTGGTAGTCAGACATGGAAATGTTTCAGAATGCTGTCCAATTTTCCTAGCAGTCCTCCAACCTAATGAGCCTTGAGAGAAATCCTGAAAGATTCACAGGCGAGCTCCAAGGAGGCAGCTTCCCATCCCCCAAGAAGAGTGTGTTTGCGCCAGGGCTAGCGAGCAGGGTGAGGGGACAGCCAGATGCCTCTGGCATAAAGACTAGTATCACATTTGATTCCTGCTTTCACCTCCTGCTGAAATTTTGGAAAACGTATGTGAGGGTGACCGCTCACTCTTGTTTAGTACAGAATTGGGAAGAGGCCAGTCATTTCTTCTCTGACATTTTTTAGACCAGCAATTCCCACAGGACCCCCTCTGAACCTAATGCAATTTGTGCTAAAGAGGAAATGAGTCTTGTGAAAGAAGCTATATTCCATTCAAATGTTTTCTGAGTAATAATGGTGGTGGTTTTGAGGGAAAGTAAAGCCTGAATTTGTACTGAGAGTAAGGGACAGCATTTTTAGTCTCTGTTAAGACAAAGAACTGGTATTAAGACAAGTACAGTCAAATTCCCTGCCCCGTGTTCCCCCGTCAGGAATCCATTCTTTTTTATTATGCCATATGCGTAGCTGGAGGTTATATTGGAATGCATAAATCTCTTGTGAGCCACAAAACGTTAAGCTGCCGTTGTCCTCATAATTTCATTATCTCGGTTTCTGCCCTAAAACGTTTAACACTAATTGAACACTCGAGGTTTTCCTGTGAAGTTTATTTTCTGAACATTATTGAAGTGCTGTTGATAAAAGTCAGAATTTATAGAGTCAGCACTCCTTAAAATGCCATGATAGATTTAAACAGGAATATATTTTTTAGAGCAGGAATATTTTTATGAATTTGCCTGGAATTTCAAAGTCTTTCAATCATCCTACATTATAAAGCTGTCTATTTCAAAGTGTATTTTCCAAGGGCCAAATTACTTCACTGAACCCAACCTATTCATCTGTACATTCGGGTTGGACATACTTGGCTATCAGATTTATCTTACATTTCAGGTTGTCTCTTGATGTTTATTTTGTTTCTAATTAAAAATACTTAACTTCTTCCTACCTATATCCTCCATGGTTCAAGCTACCTTGAATAATGTAAATAGGGGCAGTATCTCACTAATGGCAGTTCATTTTTTTTCTTTGAAAGAAATGCATTTGTGTGGCTCAAAGCTATCAAGCATCCCTTAGTCCTTTAAGGAAAGGAACAGTCTCCTGTAAGTTTCCCAAAAAAAATCATAATAAAGAGGAGCCATGTGTTAAATCTATCTCTTGGATATTGTTTGCATTTCAATTAATTTCACATGTGTCTGTCAGAAAGTAATTTAGTTCAAAAAACGATTTACGATTGGTGTCTCTTATGGATTTGCGTTAATATTTATGCATATGTATGCATACACAAATCACACAGACACACACAAACACACACAATTTATGATTTATACTGTTCAGAAGTATAGTCTTTACAAAGCATATGATTGCATTTTGGCTTCAGAAAATGAAGCAAAAACTTAGAGTTAAGTGTCCATTTCCCATTTAAAAGAAGTGAGTTGCTCCTGGTTACTATAGTAACTGCCAACAGACTAGCATTTTTCTATCATTATTATAATTGGAGGAGAAAATAATCTATTTTAAACTATAAAGCATGGAGAGGACTGTGCATCTAATATGGGTCCCTTAACTGGCTAAGAAGGAGGAACAGAAGACATTTGCCACACGTGGCATTGGGACTTCACTTTCCTAGACCAAGTTACAGATTCTGAAGGGCTAAGCAAGGGTAAGTTGTTTATCCTGGTGCAGGAACTGCAATGACAGAAAAGAAAAATGATATGGTATTTTCATCCTGGGCCATAAAATAAGTAAAATATTCAAAACTGCTTTCACAAGGTGATACATAACTAAAAATCCGTGACTTTTTCAGTATTCTAGGAACGTAGCCTCTGTCTCGTACATATTCCGTCTCTGCCCTCTATTAACATACTACCATCATCTACAAGGGATAATTTATTGTACTCATAAAAGAAAAAGCTTTCTCCCCCTTTCAATGAACTCTCCCTGTATTCACAACCCCCCCCCCCCCAGTTGAAACCTCTTTCTGCACAGAAAGGAGGCTGAAAATAAATAATCCAAAATATTAACTATGGGGGATGCTGAGTAAATTTTACTTTATATTTCAATGTAAAATAATATAAAGTCTCTATAATGAAAATGTACTTATTTTATCATCTGAAACATTTAAAACTGTGATAATGAAAAAATGCACAACTCACAGGTCCAAAAGACTTTCTAATAGAAATACAACAATTTCTGCATCACCCAAACATAATCCAAACATTACCTATCAAGACTTATATGCTATGGCTGAAAAGGTTCTTAGAGGGATATTTATCACCTTAATGTTTAAATCAGAATATAAAAAGTATAAATTAATGAGTTAGCGATTCATTTTTAAAGAATAAGGTATTGATAAAGGTAATCCATATTTAAAAGGATCTGATATTTTATTGTGTACAATAATGAAATATTGTGTATGAAGACTTTCCCACACTGCTTTCTCTTCAGAGATGTTCTCAGATGTGTACTAGGGAAAAGGGACAACTAAAGACTTTCCTACAATGTTCACATTTATTTATAAAATTTCTCCATAGTGGAAGATCTCACATGTTGCCTACAATTAGAAAAAGACTTAGGTCTTGTAGGGTAACAGAATTTGCCACCCCAAAATATACCAATTTGGCATAAAGATTATTTTGAGCCGAAGGCAATGGAGAAGAAGTAGATACAAGAAAAGCTTTCTGCCCTTCTCTGGTTTGCCTCAAAGAAGAACATAAATTTGTAAAGGTGTGACCCCTCCCCTCTCTACCAAGAAAGACAAATGTTAATCACTGGACAGATCTTTAGCCCAGAGATGGCACCAGGGGAATCTGCACAGCAAACTTTACCAACGAGACTTTATCTTTCACTAGTTTCCCCTCATATTTATCTCCTTGCAATTTGCCACCACTAGAAACTCCAGCCCTTTTCCTCTATCTTGTCAATTTTCTAAAAATCTATTGCTGCTTTGTTAAAATGCTATATAAACTCAAGTTTTAACCACCTTTTGGATCTACACATATAAAAACACAATTCACATGCTAATAAATTTCTGTTTGTTTTTCTCTTGTTAATCTGTCTTTTTTACAGGGCTTAATGCCAGAGAAATTTGGAGGGTACTAGGAAAAAAATGTTTTCCTCTTACAGCCTCAAATCCTTCTGTTCATATGGCTTATCTATAGTTTAACTTCTCACATCTATAGCAAGATACAAACAATTAGTGAAAGTGTTCCCATACTCCTTATTCTCATGGATTGTCTATAGTGTGAGTTCTCACATGTCTTAAAACATACAGGACAATGCCCATGTTCCTTACATTTTGATAGTCTCCTTAGTGTATGTTGTAATGTGTGGAGCAAATTTTGAAGACTCATTAAAAGACATTTCCATAAATTTTACATTATGGCTTCTCTGCACTGTGAATCCTTAAATGTTGAGTGAGGGACAGCATATTAGTTATCTATTGCTGCATGCAAATAACCACTCTTAGCATCCTAAAACAACACATATTTATTTTTTCATAGTTTCTATGGATCAGGGGTCTGGGCATGACTTACCAAGTCCTCTGTTCAGGGTCTCTCACAGCTGCAATCAAAGCATCAGCCAGGGCTGAAGCCTCATCTACAGTCTCAAAAGAGGGAAGAGCTACTTACCACTTCACACGGTTGTTGTCTGGATTCAGTTCCTCGCAGGCGTTTCATTGAGGGTGTCTGTTCCTTGCTGACCATTGGCTAGAGGTAGCCTTTAGTTTCTTGTCAAGATGGACTCTCCAACATGGAAGTTTATTTCATTAAAGCCAGCAAGAGAAAGAGTCTGCTGGGAAGATAGAAGTCACTATCTTATGTAGCCAAATGAAGTTATCTCAATATTTCTGTTTCCTCTAAATTAATATGTTGAAGCTTTAATCCCAAAAGTGATCAAATCATATTAGTAGGTAAGGCCTTTGTGAGGTGTTTAAGTCATGATTGTGGAACCCTCCTGAATGAGATTAGTGCCCTATAAGAGAGGTTCCAGAGAGATCCCAAGCCCCTTTGCCTTCCCCCTTTCACCATATGAGGATATAACAAAAGTCTGTAACAGTGAAGAGAACCCTCACCCAACCATGCTGGCACCCTGATTGTGGACTTTCAGGTTCCAGAACAGTGAGAAATAAATGTCTGTTGTTTATAAGCTACCTAGTCTGTATATTTTGTTATACCAGCCCAAACACACTAAGGCCAAATCATGGAGGTGATGTCCCATCACTGTGCCATATTCTATTGATTAGAACTAAATCATTAGGCCAGCCCAAACTCAAGGGAGGGAATTACTCAAAGATGTGAATACCAGGAAATAGGGGTCACATGCACATCTTAGAGCCTGCCTATCACACATGAAGATTGACTAACAGTCCTTAAATATGAGATACAATGGCCAACTTGCCCACACTCCTTACACTGATAGGATTTGTGTCCAGGTAAGAACTGACATGATTGTCAAGGGATAAATGATCCATAAAGGCTTCTCCATACTTTCTGCCTTCATAGAACTTTACTCCAATAGGGGTACTCTTTAGCAGAGTAAGATCTGGAAAATGGCTAAAGGGTTTTCTGCATTGATTACATTCATTACATTCACAGAGGCTTTTCATCTTATGGTTTCTCAAATATCTCTCCTTGTTCTTGTGCTGAAATTTAATTACAAGATATTCTCAGTTTTCTCCTAAAATGGAGAGACAGAAGTTATTCATCGTGATTCTTTCTACGTTTTGTCCATTGGACTTTTTTATCTATGAATATCTTGCCAAGCAACTGACTCATTGGGTTTAATTTGAATCTCACAATCTACTGAGGCCAGGCTCCTGAGGCTGTTTTTCCAGCATCATATCTCTATAGGGGTTCCATTGAGTGGAAGCCAGCAAAGCCTGCTCCCTCCTGCTACATTTCACAGCCATATCCTCAAAGACCACTAAGTCTGCTTCCTGGCTTAAGCTTCTGTAGGTTTCTGTGAGCATCAGCTCTACAGTCCAAGAGGGAAGAAGAAACAAGGTGGAACTGGGCCACCTGGGGCAATTTGAAGCCAAACAAAAAAAGTCTGAGCACTTAGGTGGCAGAGCACCTTAAATTCTTGCTTTGCAATACTGTGCTTGTACTCACTTTTAAAACATTCAACTGCAACTTCTATGATTTGCGTCTTTTCCCCCCTCACCTTATTTCCTTCTTCCTTTCATACCTCTTATCATCAGTCTTCAGAGCCATAGGAAGTTGTTATAAAGAATTCTGGTAAAACATTCCATGTTTTTTAATAGGAATCCTTGGCCAAATTGTGATCTGTTTTGAGGGACTTATTATGTGAATGGACAATGGCCAGACCATATGCACCAAAAGAACTCTGCCCCACAACTTCTGCAGCTACTGGCCTAGGAGGCTAAACCTTAACTTGTGTAGCAATGGCCCAGAAGAGTCAACACCAGTTAATGATTGCCAGCTTCCCTATTTTTGGTCTCTCCCCTCTCCATTCAGTATTTCAATTCAGGATCAACCAGAGAAAGCCAAATAAGCTTCCCAAACCAATCACATAAAAGCACTTCACTTTACTTAGTGCACCTCCAGGTCCCCAATGCTAATGTCCTCCAACCAGAGCTTACCTGAAGGTTTTCATCTTTTTCACCCTACAGCTTTCCCATTGCTCTGCCTGCCTTTGAATCTAGCAAAATGCAACCTGTGGTGGCCGACTCCTTTCCTATAGGAAGCTCTGACTTAAATGGCCTCTGTTTGTTCTTGCTCTCTCTCTTTTTTATTTATTTCCACAATTTTATCATATAGTTCTTAACTTATTTCCATGTTTTTAAACGCTAATAGTTCAACATACTTCAAACTCATGTACCCCTTATAGCTCAAGAAAACACTGAAATTCAGATTTAGGAAAATTACATTTGTTCTACAAAGAAATAGAACCCCAATACTTTACTACATTCACATTAGAGAAGAAAACTTGCATTACAAAAAGGAAGTGCTCTTTCTTGCTCTTTTTATTTTCTGTAATATCTTTATTGAGCTAGAATCCACACACCATACAATTCACACATTTAGGGTACGCAATCCAATGTTTTTCATATATTCGCAGAATTGCCTAACCATCACAACATGCATTGACTTTTCTTAGGTTTCAGGATTTGCAAGGTTTCATCAGTCCCAGACTGAAATAGTAAAAGCTAACATTTACGGAGTACTTACTATGTGCGAAGCATTATGCTAACTGTTTCACAAGTATTAGCCAGTGGAGTCCTCATGCAGAGCCAGTGGAATAGGCACTATTATTGCCTTCATTTTACAGGTGAGAAGACAGAAGCACAAAGAGGTTTAATAACTTGCCTGGAGACATGCAGATGGTAAGCATGGAGCCAGGGTTGCCACGGCTCCAGTCTCGCTTCAGACTTTAACACCACTAGATGTGTTTCAGGTCAGCTGAATGCTGCCACTCTTAAAAAAATTAGTCTAAAGACTTAACTGGGCCCATGAGGAAACTTTTAGAAAAGAACAACTTTTATTCTTAGGTTTTCATATCCTCACTTATAGATGTAGTCCTACCCACCCTCCTCAGTCAGCTGTTCTCTGTGGCACTTGTAGTATTTCCATAAGTGATGTAAATTTCTCCCATCAGCTATTACTTGAGTAAGTCATATGTTCACATCATCACATTTTAAAATAGATTTCTTCTACTGTTTAATTGCTCATTTTATCCTCTCTCCCTCCTCTTTTCATTCTCTACTTAAAAACAGAATTACTTCAATGAATAGGCCTCTTACATACTGTCTTCTTGTTTATTTCGCTAAGATGAGCACTGAACCATTTTTGTCTTAGAATGTTTTCAGTTGTCCTAAATGATTCCTAAATCATCAACTAAAAGTGCTTGACTGCATCTGTAAATGGCCAAGATACTCATCGTTATGTGTTTATGGTTCTCCTAACATTTTCCAAATATTTTTATCTCTGTCCTTAACATGTTCAGCACTCATCTGGATATTTCCAAATAGTGCCTTTTTAATGCTATCTCCTCTGCTGTCTCTCCTCATTCCTCCTTAGATAAAGGTTTATGTGCTGTAGAGTCATGAGATGTGAGCCAAAAGCTATTGTCATAAAAACATTGTCATTAAGATCAATCCCTCCAACCAGAGCATTCAATAAGCAAAAGTTTTGATGGATAAAATGTAAATTTTGCCAGTAAAGTAAGATTTTAGCCCTGGCCAGTGTGGCCCAGTTGGTTGAGTGTTGTCTGGTGCACCGAAGGGCTGCCAGTTTAATTCCTGATCAGGCTCATACCCAGGTTTCGAGTTTGATCCCCAGTCGGTGGGGAAGACATACAGGAGGCAACCAATTGATGTTTTTTTCTCCCGCTCCCTCTCCCTTCGTCTCTCTGTAAAATCAATTAAAAAAACTTAATTCTTTTAAAAAAATAGATTTTACTTTGTGCTGAGCTCAGAGAAAGGAGGGCCTCGGAAATGGTGGCTTGCCAACAGATTCCATGGAGCCCTGCTGAGCACTGATTGGCATCTGTGCCTTGTTTGTTAAGACAAAGGACAGATGCCCTGCTAACTAACTTCACAGGAGGGGGTTATTGGTTAGAAACTGGGTTGGCTGTTTCTCAGTGACTGAATATGCTTTAGAAGCCTCCCTTTTATGACTTAGACTAGTTTAGCTGCTAAACTCACTGAAATTTGTTCAAACAGCAGCAAATATTCTCATAGGTCCTCTGCATGCTCTGGACAAATCATAGAGGGAGTCATGTCCTACAGACATGCTGGGGTCAGGACTGACTAGTAACATCTCCTCAGTCAGTATGCAGGAGAGGAAACCATGTCAGCCCCTTTACCTGAGCCAGCTGCTCTAATCTTGCTGACAGAGATCTTTGGTATAAGACAGGGCCATGCTGGCAGTTAATTATACCCAGAGTTAATTAAGTGGTCATATTAACAGTCTAGTCTCATGAGGTCTAAGAGAGGATTCCAGAAATTTAGGTGTATAAGACCCTCAAGACGAAGTCGAATGAGACATCATGTTCTTTTTGACCTTCCCTTTCAATTTGGGATGATGATTTTATTAATCAGGATTCCTTCCCCCTGTCATTCGTTTCTAATTGACAGATGCTAATTAAAATAGCAACCGGGACCCTCATGACAGTTTCTTCTGGGCTTCTTCAATGACCATTCTGCTCTTGACTGATTTAGCATGGCTTTTCCCCCTCAATTAACAGACATGTTAAACTTTATATTGCCTTAAATTTTTATTACTTGTAATTAGGAAGTGAAAAAAATCATTTTGCATTTTACAACTTTAAAATGTAATAGTAAATTAGGTACTCAAATAATGTGGGGCTAATTGCCTAATCTGAGGTGAGCCAGAGTCAGGTACCTGCTGGGCCCTTCACTCCAGCATCCTGGTCCAAGTCAATCTTCTACAAAAGTAAAATATTTCAAGGAATATTGATTTTTAAACTTGCCTAAGTAAGATTCTAAACATGAAGTCATTTAACCACAGCAACAAAAAATGTTGGCTTTAATTCTAAAATCTAGGTGGTGCATTATTTTCATTCCTGATTAGATAAACATGGATATACTCATGTTAATGTAGCTTCATGGGGCCAAGGAATGTCTTACTCAGCTCTGTGATCCTGTGTAGTCCAAGCTCAGCACATTGTACCCAGTGTGCACTCAATGGCTCTCAAATGAGTGACTCAACAGTATCACCCCACTCCAGCATCTACCCTTAATTTTATATTTAGCGCTCTTACATCTGTTTTTAACATTCAACTATCCTTCACATGAGTAACTTGAACACTGAGAATCAAGTTGTAGACACTTGTAATGGCCTTTCTTAAAAGTGTTGCCTTAGTCTAGTCCCATAAGAAGAAAGAATGATTGTTATGTACTGATCACACCTTACCAAGAAAACAAGCAAGAGGAAATTAGCCATGAATGAATTTACATTAAAATGAAATATGCTCAGTAATTATCATTAATGATATTAATTTTTTTAAAACAAGAATTTTTATCAAAATGTGATTTTAATTTCTCGGACAATCCATAGTTTGTTTCTTTCTCTGAGTGGAAAATATCAGATTTCAACTGGTTACATTTTGGCTCTTAAATATAACAATGCTCTTTGCTTCAGATGTGAAATAAAAAGATCACCTTTGTAAAATGACATATTTTGGAAGGAAAGGGAAGCAGAGTCCTGGGGAGGGAAGTGGAGTCTCTCCTTCCTCATTCTTCCTCTGGAAAAGCCTTGTCGTTAAATATCAACAGTAATTTCCGTATTGCATCAGGAAGAGAAAAAATATCACTGCAGTTGCAATGCAGCTAAGATTCTTCACAGCCACCTCAGAGAGCTCAGATTCACTGGGAACTGATGGGTATTTACACCTCTGGGTAACACAAATGCATTCATGAAAATCACAGTCACAGAAATGTTTCTGGAGGCAGGAGAGAGGGTTATCCTGAAAATTACCCTGATCTAAACTAGCTGTAGGAAACCCGTCTCTTCTCACCTAATTCATGGATGTGCCAGAAGGGCACAACCCCTGAAATCCCTCCAGGACCAGAAGAAAGTGCAATGAGCTTTTGTATAACAGCTAGAAAAGGGAGCTGCAAATATTTGTGAATGAACTGTGGCCAGTATTCTCTTTTGCTGTGGAGTCCCCATAATAATAAAATGTAGGAGATTGACTCTGTGGGGTGACCAACAGCCTTTCCTGGTTTTCCTGAAACTGAGGTGTTTCCCAGGAAGTGAGACTGCAGCGCTCCAACTGGCAGCCTGGGGTAAACCAGGATGGTAAGAACTAGCTATTTTTGATGATGTGTATTTTGGGCCCCACTGAATTAGCATTATTTAGACACCAGCAACTCTTCTGGTTTAGAAAACAGGGCCATTCTAGGATCCCAAATTTTGGAATGGGGTTAGGAGTAGAGAGACCTATCTGCTGGGGAAAAAAGGAACATGGGTCAATATTTCCAGGAAAGGAATGAGATAGTGCTAGGTTTTTAAAAAAACAAGGAGGGAGACAAAAAAAGCCTTTTAAATACAATCAGCCCATGAACTGCCCCAGTACCCCAGTCATTCCCATCTCCTGACCTCCTGCTCCCCCTAAAAATTTGGTTTTCTTACCCCTATTGGAGTCAGGCTACCATTTTTCTCTTTAAGCATGGTTTGATGCCTATTTAAACCAACTTTCATATATAAATGTTGGTGGAGGTACATCAGGTGATTTAACCTGTACTGTATAGAGATGGCATTAGGACTTTTCCTATATGAACTTCCCTGCATCAGACATCTGACATTGACCAGAGGAGAGTTTGGCAGGCAGATGGATTCAAAACTCTTGGGTTAAGATTTCTTCCCCTTTGTTACTTTACATTAGATAATAACCTAGCCTAGGGCACTAACAGCAGCAAAATGGTCATTTACAGGGAGAGAATTTATACTACTACAGGGGTCAATATGCCTCAGTTTTGGATACTTTTAGAGGTGTCATACCTTAGGCAACTTGCTCAACCTCCCTATGCTTCAGTATTCATCTGTCAAATGAAGGTAATAATAGTTCCCAGGGAATTGTATAGAGAATTCAATAAGAGAATTCATGCAGAGTGCTTAGCATAAAAATAGGTCCATGGTGCTATAGATTTTTACTATGGCCCCTTGCACTTGCAGAGCATAAGGGACTGTTAATGATGACACAGATGTACACTCTCACATTCAGAACTTAGAGCAGCGGCTCTCATATATAGGGAGTGTTTTAAAAAACACTCAGATCAGTGGTTGCCAGGGGTTGAAAGTAGGGGAAGGTGGAGCACAGAGGTTTTTAGGACAACAAAGATACTCTGTATGATACTACAATGATGGATATATGTCGTTACACTTTTGTCCAAAGCCATAGAATTTACACCAAGAATGAACTCTAATGTAAACTATGGATTTGGGGTGATTATGTTGTGTCAATTTAGTTTCACCATTTGTAACAAATGGACCAGTCTGGTGGGGGATATTGAGAGTGGAGGAAACTATGTATGTGTATGGGCAGTGGGTATATGGCAGATCTTTGTACCTTCTTCTCAATTTTGCTGTGGACCTAAAATTGCTCTTAAAAAATGAATAAAAAGTAAAATCGAGGAAAAAAAATACTAAATCTTAGACCCTTCCCCAGACTAATTAAATTACAATCGTTAGAGAGTAGATCCCAGGCCTGATATGTTTTTAAAGCTTCAAATCTGATCTCAAGAGCGACCAAAGTTGAGAGCCACAGATAAAGATTCTGTTGGTTATGGCTTAATTGGAATTAGTTGCTTTGTGATTGTCAACCACTGAGATGACCTACAGGTGATGATACCAAGACTTGGGCTCTATAGGGCGTGGGCAGAATTCTGGAACAGTGATTTACAACTTGATCCCCACCCTGAGCTGGTAAATTTTCAGTGGGAGGGAGCATCACAAAGCAAGGCAACAAGGTTCTCTGAGAGTTGAGAGGAGGTGGTGGCAAATAGGAGGTAACTCTTGGTTCCTTCTCAAGTGACTTCTCAGGGTCCCTCTGTTCTTTCAGAAAACATAAAAAATTAAGGAGCTAAGAGTTTGGAGTTCTGAGTTAAAGTTCAAACTGGGGTATATGCTCCCAATGGGGTAAAAAGGAAAAACCAACTTGCAAATTAGACCCAAATCATAAATGAGCAGTTAGGAAACTGCACACAAACTCAGCACATCCAGTGGTGAGAAATAATAGCATAGATTTCTCCTTATGGCCTCAAAAGTAGGAGATGGTTCCGAATTCTATAAACTTAGAGGGCAATTTCTTAAGGAGGATCACATAGCTTTGGGGAGCTGGTTTAACTTCTTTAGATTAATGAGAATACATGGATTTGCATTAAGCTATCACCTGCATCCTAAGCCGTGGTATTTATTTAAGTCAGTCTCTGAGCTTGTGTTAAAATAGGAATAATAATATCTACCTCTTACTTTCCTCAAAGGGAATTTGTGACAATAAACAGAAATAACATTCCACATAAAACTCAGTTTGAGCTCCTAGAAAGACATAGGCACAGCTTAAATCAAGGTAATATTATTGTCATGAAGAAAGGTGCTGGAACAAGTTAATATTTTTATTCTTATCAAAGTACTGTCTTTCTGGGAAAAACAGAAAGTTTCTCCAGGAGAGATTTCTCTCAAGTATTATCCAGTAAATCCCAGCATTCCATTCCTCCTAATGAGCCACACGTTGAAACTTGCTGCCAAGTCTTATAAAACACCCAACAATAGTAAGGCATTCAAAAAAGTTTATGCTAACCTTAAAATGAGATCCAATCTATACCCTGACATGTTTAATAATGTTTCCAGTCTCCTTCTCTACTTTGAAATGAATACCTCATCGAAGTGAGCAGAGTCTGCATTTCACGCATTTGTGCTTACTATTGTTTTTCAGGCCGCTGACACTTTTCTACAGGCCCAGTTTATCAGCCCTATGGGGTTTTTGATTATAGAAAATAATGTTGACTCAAGTGTCCCAGTTGAATCTTAAATACATTTTTCTTTCTTACCTATAAATGGACTTTCCCTGTATTATTACACTGCAACCAATTTTTTGGACCACATTTCACATGTCTTCACAATTTGTGGGGTTTTTTTTCCTACTTAACCTCACTATTTTTTAAAACTCTTCTTTCCATAGACTCTTACTAGCATTTCAAACTTGATAATATATTACAGCTTTGAGGCACATCAGATCTTTTGTACAGCCAATCTCCCAAAATGTTCTCAAGAATTAAAACAAGAGAACAAATTATGTGCTTTAATTTTTTGAAAATTCTACTCTACAAAATTTAGGCATGTGTTGTAACTAAAAGCTGGAGGGGAGGGAGAGTCAGAGTGTAAGGGGAAAGTATGAAACGTGAATGTTTTTAAAGAATTAAGAAGTCAGGGAGGTAGGCAATAGCAGGCAAAGAGATACCTGCACAAATTTGACCAGACAAGAATTAGTTAGTGGACATAATGCTGTTTTGGTGGGATGATTAAAACAATTATAATATTATCATGGTCTTCGTTGTGTGTTCACTTGGGGTTGTCTCCAATCAGCAAATGGCGATCCACCGATGGATCTCTACATCGCTGTTAAACACCCTAAACCTTCTTTTCTCTTGCTCTCCTGTGTGCTTTACAGTTTTCTTGTAAGGGGACAATGGAAAATGACAGGAAACTGATGTCTACCAGAATGTAAGCTCCTCAAGACAGAAGAATGAAAATCTTATGTTCAGTATCCATTTATCCTATGGTAACAATATTCCTGTTTCTCTCTAAGAAACCACTTCCCCCTGTAAAGTCCACGTTGTTTGGTGGGACTAAAACTAAATTGATCAAAGTGTTGCCTTCTCTAGGAATGAATATATGATTCAATGATAGCCAACTAGAAATCATGAAATTCTTCATCTTTCCCCTGTGATGTTCTGGGTCAGTGACAGCCATCTTGCAACACAAGGTCCTATCTTAGAAATAGAGCCAACATGTTAACAAGCAGTGCTAAGAGATGAAAAAGAGAAGCTGGGACCTAGTGACATCACTTGAACACTGGTCAACCAGAGCCCTAAACTGTTAAGTTATGTGAACCACTAAATGGAGTCTTCACTCAAGATATTTTGGGTTGGATATTTGATCACTTGTGACCAAAAGAACCTATCTAATGCAGGCAAAATATGTATTTTATTTGCATTATTTCCCCAGAACTTAACTTGGTAATTGGCACATAGTGGACACTCAATAAATACTTATAAAACTATATTGATTTTTTAAATGTCCCTGTCAACAACACACTGTTTTTCCTCATCTTCACTTGAAACTTCATTTGTAGGATATCCAACTTCCTTAGCCAGCAGACAAGAGGAAGCAATACCAAGACATTGAGGGAAATGAAAAATACTTTTATCACATTAATATTGGGGACTCTCAGTTATTGCATGCCTTAGACACTGCCCTGAACAACAGAAAAAAGAGTTATTTAATATCTACACTCTCCCTTGCATTTTCCTGGCCAGTCAAGTGATTACATGGCTTTCTCCACCAGCAGAAACATTCCCCTCCTCATCAGGTTTTGATATTTTACAATAATATACCAACATGAATTTCCATTTATTCAGAAAGTGTTGCTCTGCCATTGAATATTGAGGTTATTGACATTTGGATTTTTTGGATTCCTCTAGTAGCTTATAGCCAAACAATTAAACCAAAAGAACATTTTTATAAAAGAACACTTGTGACTGGGATTTGGGAAATAAACTAAGATTCAAAAATCTTGGACTCAGTTCTTGGCTTTGCCAGTGACTTCCAGCATAACGTCATTGTTTCAGATAGTTTAACTTTTTTCCCCCAAGTCTTTAAAAAAAAAAAAAAAAAAGTAGAAATAGTTCACAGTAACACACTATATGGCAATGGGAGGACACTTATGAAAATAGACAAATATTAAGACCTTCAGTCTGTAAATATGTCTGTGGATAAACTGAACACTGATTTGTTCATGAAATACTAAGGTTCTCAGAGAGACACACACTGAATTTACAAGGGAGTACATTTGAGTATAACAATAGAGAGCTCTATTTTATACAAGAGTAAAGTTATATTTTTTAAAACCTGTGAATACAAAATCCATAAATGGATTAAGAGGAACTCTAGAGATTTGTAGCACATTCCACAGAGAGAGAGAGAAAGCTGGACTTGATTAATCTGGGTCTGACCCATTAAAAAATCTTATATTTATGTTCTTTTCTGACTATAAAATGAATTCAAGAGATCTTATAAGGACTTTGTTACTGCAGCCCTAAGGATGCTGACAGAAGGAAAACATAAATAGAAATTTTTTATCTCAATTCATGGGCTTTGAGAGCTAGACAGTTTACTGCTAATTACTGGCTGTAAGGTCCTTGGAAAATTCCTTTACCTACCTGTGCCTCAATTTTTTCATTGGAAAAATGGGGCAGATAATAGCCTCCTCCTGTACTAGATTCCTATTGCTGCTGTAACAAACTACTACAAACTTACTGGCTTAAAACAACATAAATTTATGTATCATCTTACAGTTCTCAAGGTTGGAAGTCAACAAAAGTCTGAAGTCAAAGTATCTGCAGGGCTGCGCTTCTACTGAAGGCTTTAGAGGAGGGTCCATTTCCTTACTTTCTTCCAGTTCTAGAAGCTGTCCAGTGCCTTGGTGCATGGCTTCCTTCCATCTCCAAAATCAGCAAACATATCACTTCGACCTCTGCTTTTGTTTTCAGACATTTTATTCTGACTCTGACCTTCCTGCCTCTCTCATTTATAGGACACTCATGATTATGTGGGCCCACTCAGATAATCCAGTTAAATATTCCCATGTGAGATCCTTAACTTAATCACAGATCTATAGTTCCTTTGCTATGTAAGTTAGAGTAGTCGTAGGTCCAGGTATACCTTTGGAAAGAGGACATATTATTCCTTTTACTATTTTCCATGCCACCCAAGCATTGTTATGAAAACAAAATGAGACAATGCTCATAGTAAATTTAGAACACTGTTGCAAAAGTAATGAGAATAAAATGAATGCTAGCTGTTGTCATCGTGTTCATTGGCAGCTCATATTATTAGTCTCAGGATTTCTCATATATGTACAGATAATTCAACATTTTATGGTTTGAGTCAAAGTTCATTTTCCTAAGGAAGCTGCTGTGCTTTTCTTCCTGGCGTTCCAGTTCCCTTGAGCTAAGATAACCCATGGACCCCGTGGATCAACCAGTCCAATCTCCATGCCAACTACAGCCCCCCTTAGTCACCTGTTCTCTATATTAAGCCCCTCTTAATGGGGACCACTGAGTCACACAGGAAGTCCATTCCATTCAGAAATTGCTCTACTTTTTACAAAAGGATCTCCAGAATTTGAATCGATCCACCTCCACAGGTCCTAAATCTGCAGCCTGGTCAGAATAATTTCCAGTCTCTCAGCCCTGTGAAAGCCCTTTTAGATGCCGAAGGACTGTACCATGCCCCTGCACCATCTTCTCTTTCCAGTCTAAACATACATGGGGATTCCTCCCCATGACACCTGTGCTGTCTGAAATGTGAACTCAGAAATGTTTGTGATGCTCTAGAATTTTTGAGCATTCATCAGTAACTCCCTTTCCATCTCACCTTCCTCAACTCCACCCTCTGAAGTAAGGACCAATCTTCTTATTGCAACATCCTCTACTCAGGGACCCTTATGAACGTATTGTTACAATAATAATGACCATTATTATTATATGCCTAACCCTTATTTCTTACAGATTAGAGTTTGGGAGATAAAATTTTTGCTTTATTTTTCCAGTGTTTTATAGCATGATAAGAAAATCCAAGTAAATATATTTCACCAACTCTAGCAATTTTGAAAATAAAATAGGCTAAAAGCAGGCCCATATATACCCTGCTGATGAAAGTATAGCCGAATACAACCATTGTAGAAGGCAACAATGGAGAGTCTTTAAAATGTCATATCTTTTCTCAGAAATTCCATTTCCTGGGATTTATCCCAAGAGGATGACAAGACACACATATATTTATGGAAAAAGATGTTTACTATAACATTATTTATAATAGCAAGAGGATGAAAGGAAGCAGCCTAAATGTCCACCAACGGGGACTTGCTTAAGTGAATTATGCCTTGCCATATGATCAAGCGCTGTTTTAAAGTATTTTTAAGGATAATAAAATTGTCATAACATTAAAGGAAAAAGGACAGATGTAAAAAAGAATACGCAGTCTAACTGCAATTTGCAAAAAGTAAAAACAAAAGAAGTGTGTGTGTGTGTGTGTGTCACATAGAAAAAAAACTTGATGGAAATGCCCCAAGATATTCACAGTAATTATTTCTGCCTGACTTCTGTTTTCTTCTTTATTGTATTTTACAACTTTGAAACAGCCTCTCCCACTATCAACATCTGCACCAGAGAGGAGGAAATGGAGGAGGAGGGGTGAAAGTATGTCTGGCCATCAGAATGAGACTTGATGGAAAAGTTCATGAAGAGGGCCATGAAAACTACCACTCTGGGAGGCTCTTGCCTCAGTGTAGCCACCACCTCTGTAGCTCTGCAGTCAAGCCCCTGGAGGCAGACCCGCCAGGGCTCAGACCCCAAACTGGACCCAGAGCTGAGAAGGAGGAGCTGGGCCCCCCGGGACCTCTTGCCTAGTGCCACAGTATCTGACCCTGATGAACTTTAGGAGGGGTGATTGCTTCTGCTTCATTTCTGCTTTCCAAATATCACACAGTTTCCCCTTTTGATCAATACTACTTGGAATCATATAGGAAAGGGAATTCTGAGAAACAGTTCTGAGCCTTAGCCAAGTTGATAAAACCTAGTACAGCATAACTACAGGATGTATAATTTTTATTTTTTATTCTCATAATTTTTATTTTTTTATTCTTTGATGTGTGTATACACACACACACACACACACGTATATATTTTTTATCCAACCCACATCTAGCCTCAGAGCTGTGGGATAGCCAGTTCCTGCTCACTATTTCTGACTTAACCCTATAAGAAAATGGAGGCTACTCCAAGTCTCATACTTCTAGCCCAACGTTGACAAGAGTTTGTTGAGATCCAGAGCTCTGCACACTCTTTCCCTTTTTTTTCCAGGCCACACACTTCTGCCTGAACAGGCCCCTCCCCTGTTGGAGTACACATTCAAGCTATCCCTGGATTACCTGAATGAAAAAAATCACTTTTCTCTCTGCTGTGCAAAGACCTCATCCCCAAGATTATGATGCCATGGACCTGGAAAAATCCTTCATTATACTTCATAGAGATGTCTATAAATACAGCTCCTGCAAACTGTGCCCTCATCTCTGACCAATTTTCCAGTTTGGTTCATGGTAGAATTACAAAGCACAGGCTGTGGATTTAGGCACCACGAAACTTAATCCTAGTCTTGTAAAAACTAAATTGTGTAATCTTAAATACATCTTTTACCTCCTGGGCCACAGAATCTTTATTTGTAAAATGAAGTTTGGATTTGACTCTAAAAACTCTTCCATCTCTGAAATTATATAAACCAAATTGGGACACCCTGTAAGAGAAGCAGTAGGATTTTCCTTCTGGTGCAGAGTTGAATGTGGGAGACTTCTTAGACATCTTTAAATCCAAAGTGATTTGCATGGTAAAGAACAAGGCATTTACTGAACAAGAAAGTAAGCAAGAGCCTGTGCTCTGTCCTACAGGCTCCTAATTATTTTTTTGCTCAGAGAAGCTGGGTGCTACAAAGATCAGGAAAACAAGGGTTAACTTTGCTCTTTTGTCACTGACAGTGCTGTAGGCTATGACAAGCAATCTTTCATTTCAAGACTAAATAACAATGGAAATAAGACATCCTCTATTTTTATCAAATGCAGTATTTGCCATCTCCTGTTAGGGAACAGGATGCAATTAAACTACTGATCTTACCCTCTGTGTTTCTCTCTCATCACAACTTATTCAAACAGAATGTTGGCTGATACTTTGGAATCTCTTAGGCAACATTCAAAGTTGGAAATGTTTGCTTTATTCTGTCCTGTGTCCAACTTTTAGTTTAACAAAAAAAAAAAAAAAAAAAAAAGAAAGAAAGAAAGAAGGTTTTCCTTGATTGCAAATTCATATGGGAGGTTTTAAATTTTTTGCAGACAAATTGCTTTAGGTACATCAACTTCCTAATTTGTGTGTGGCTAATTGGATTGCCTGATTAAAGGAAATGGCCATTGTTCCAAGATAGCAATGGCTGGACGGGGTCTTCAGTGGCTAGAAAGGCCTCTGGTGTGTAATTTTACACCTCTGATTTGATGTGATTAGTGGTATGTAAAGCCAACGGAAAGCCATGAAACTTCTCAAAGCACCTGTACTGGTGAGGACAGTCTTCCCACAGTTTCAGGAATCCAGATACTGAGCCTTACATATGACTTACCAGCATCAGGAGAGCTGTCCTGGTGCAGGGATGCCAGACTGCACCAACATTTGAATCCCACCCACACTGGGATGTGAACATGCTAGCCACCCAACCACTAGGGGTCCCAATTGTTTTGAGAATGTCACTACAGTCTTTACACCCTTGCCTATCTTTGTTAAACCATTCTTCAGTCAATTTAAAAATGTTGAAAATATTAAGCCAACAAGTCTAAAAGATCTGTTTTATTTATACTTTCACCACTGATGCTTCCATGGTATGAAATGCCACATAATCCTAGATCTGATTTAAGCCTACAATATACCATCTAGATGAGAGGGTAGCATATCTCTAAATAAGGGCTCAGTGCATCCAATTTTGAACTTACCCCATTTTTTACCCTAATATCTGATGTCCCCAAATAAAAGTCAAGGGAATACAAAATATTACCCTAGGCAAAGCTAAAATTGCATGTTTTAAATTTTTATGTCAGGAAATGCAAAATTAATACTCTCCTTGCAATATTGCTCATTAATACTGTACTTAGACAAAGCTATAGTTTTAATGGCCTAATTCAAAAGAGTGGAAAATTTTATTTTACTTAATTTAAATCATTTAGATGTATGAGCTGTTTTATTTCCACTGGCACTTTTTCACATTAAGTGTAATAGGGAAGAAGTCGGTCTCAAAATCTCTCATAGAACATAAACTCTTGATGGACTGAAACGTAGTTGAGCCTCTGAATACTTATGTCATAATGAACTGGATGGAATGGGAGAGCAGACTGGGACACTCAAGGGAGATGTCCACATGATTGGGTCAGAGAAAATGTACAAAGTGCCTTGGAGGTATTATTCTTCAGTATGACTTACCTATTCAGAACATGAGCCACAACTTGTAAGAGTGACAAGATTTCAGGAGCGTGGAAGTGGTGATGATAATCCAGCAATGCCATTAAGCATGATAAAGGAATGGACAGGGAATTAATGGAACAAGACCCTGCAAGCAACATGCCCAGCTTCCAGTGAAAAGGCAGCCCATAATCTCTGCAGTGCAGCAGAGCCATCTATGGCTTAGGGAGTCTGGACTCTCCCTCCAGCCCTGCCACCATCTGTCCTCACTCCTCTCATCTATAATATAAGGGCACTGGGCTGGAGGAACTCTAAATTTCCTGCTAGCTCTGGTATTCTATTCCGTGGTAAAATAGCTCCAGGGAAATCTAGTTTCAGTCACTGTTATAGCAATGCATAAGAAATAGTCACTCATTCATTAAATACCTTCCATATGAATAATTATGTGCAAGTAACAGCACTATCCACAGTGTTTTTCTTTATTACAGTGGATATGTGGTATAAAAGCAAGTATTCAGGATGTCTCCCAAAACAAAGTGCTTCACCATTCTTAATATTTCTTATGAATACTATTGTCTTTTGTTAAACTTACTTTTAGCCCAA
This sequence comes from Miniopterus natalensis, assembly GCF_054644295.1. Taxonomy (NCBI): domain Eukaryota; kingdom Metazoa; phylum Chordata; class Mammalia; order Chiroptera; family Miniopteridae; genus Miniopterus; species Miniopterus natalensis. The sequence goes on from NC_142088.1 coordinate 21,226,637, forward strand.
ATGAAACAGGCCTAAATAACTAAAAATACACAGAATTTTAAGGTAGTCCAGAAAGAAGGTATCAATGAAATTCCTCTGTTCCTTCATTCTTTTTAGCGCTAAGTAATAAATATCCTATTTTCTGGATATACCACAGTTTATTTATCCATTCATCTACTGAAGGACATCTTGCTGCTTCTAAGTTTTTGGCAATTATTAATAAAGCTGCTGTAAAAAATCCATGTGCAGTTTTGTGTAGACATAAGTTCTCAATTTATTTGGTTATATTCCAAGGAGTGCGACTGCTGAATTGTTTGGTAAGAGTATGTTTGGTTTTGTAAGAAGCCACTAAACTGTTTCCCAAAGTGTCTGTACAATTTTTGCATTCCTACTAGCAATGAGTGAGAGTTTCTGTTGCTCCACATCCTTGTCAGCATTTGGTGTAAGCAGTGTTTTGGATTTGGGCCATTCTAATAGGTGTGTAGTAGTGTCTCATTGTTGTTTCTGTTCCTTTAATTTCCTCAGTGCATGTATACTAAATGGAGCCAGTGTCCAAGAGTAAGAGAAGAAGGCGGTATTTCTATTTTTCTGTAACAATTTTCCTTTCCAACATACCAGCATATAGCCATGATTGGGCCATCATACTCTTTTATGAAAGGTAAACTGACTTCTACAATAACTCTGCAATGAGAACAGAGAGTGCTGAGACCGAGTTAACTGCAGGAATGGAGGTAGATATGTAGGAGACTTTTAGGGTAGATAGATAGGCTGACCCATAAGAAGTGTACCCATCAGCATAGAAATATTGCATAAAGGAGGTGTGGTATTCTGATTCAGGATGTGGTTCATTATTTAAGAGTAAGACAAAAGCCAGATTGCCTAAGTTCAAATGTCACCACTAGCTCTCTACCATTAATAGCTATGTGACCTTGGGTAAGTTACTTAACCACTCTGTGTCTCAGTCCAGGCTTGTATATATAGACTCTTCCTCAACAACTTTACTTACATATCAAAGTTAACATGTCCAAAAACAAATTCTTTATTTCCACCCCCACAAATGTGGCCTTCCCACAGTTTTCCACAACTCACTAAAAGGAAACCTCCTCCTACCAAAAGCAGCTTGGTACCATCTAACCCAACTCTCCCAATTTCTGGGGGGGGGAAGGACAAGAGCTGCATAGACAGAGCAAGGCAGCAGGGACACCAGGCCTTGATTTCATCATGTCTAGAGGTACAGCACAGAGGAAGAGAAGCTGAACAGAAAGGCAGAGTGTGGCCAACAGGAAGAGCTCTTAGAAAAAGAATCAGAGGCTCCTTTCATTGGGGGAAAACTTCAGGGACATGAAGGGGCAATCATGGACAGGTATATTAGTTTGTTAAGCTGCATAACAAACTACCACATATTGGGTGACTTAAACAACAGAAATTTATTATCTCAGAGCTCTGGATCCTAGAAGTCAAGGTGTTGGTTCCTTCTCAGGGTTGTGAAGGAAAGTCTGTTCATGATTCTCTTTTAGTTTTTAGTGGTTTGCTGACAATCTTTGATCTTCTTTGGCTAGTAGACACCTCACCCCAATCTCTACCTTTCTTTATCTTGAAGTGGTGTTCTCTTAGTGTGCCTGTCTGTGTCCCAATATCCCCTTTTTATAAGGACATGAGTCAGATTAGGACCCACCTAATCTCATTTTAACTTGATTACCTCTGTAAAGACCCTATGTCCAAATAAGGTCACCTTCTGAAGTAGCAGGGTTTAAGAATTCAACATATGAGTTTGGGGGTGAGAGGGCACAATTCAACCAAAAACAACAAGCAAGAGCTGGCCACCATACACATACACATACACATAAATGGGAGAGACCATGTTTATAGAAGAACATGGGACCTCCAAATTCCATTAGTCAGTGGCTGAAGGGAGAATATAAACTAATCTTAACTTTTCACAAAAGAAAGTGTTTAAAGATATAGAGATAAGAGTTTGAATAGAAAAAAGGACAAGAGATGAAGTATGGTTGTGAGTGGTTGCTGTTTTCCTAAATGGCAATTGTAGATACAAGGAGTTGGATAACCCAGGAGTGAGGGGGAAGACTCACCTTGAATGCAATGAGGACACCCTACTGCATGGGCTTTAGAGCTTCCAGGCCTGATTTGAATCCTGGTTCTATTACTTACAAACACTTTGACTTTAATAAAGTAATATAAGCTCTTTGGCCTTACACTTCTTACCTGAAAAATGAGCACGGTAGTACCAATCTCATTAGGTTGTTGGGATAATTCAATGGGAGGACATATGTGAAGTGCCTGCCACTGTTTCTAACACATAGTGAGTGTTCCATCAGACTTCACTAGAATTTATGGGGAAGTTACCCCAGGGGTATATCTAATGTAGGACTTTACCTGGAGGTAAACAAGAGAAAATGATTCTCAGGGCATCTAAGTGAAGTTATTCAAAACAAGAATATTAATTGTAAAGAAACAAGCCACCTGGAGAGACAGACATTTATCCGAGTTATATTTTCAAAATAGCTTGTCTTCCTTCTGCAGATTCATTTCAATAAGGCTCTCTCTTCCTCAGAGAGATTACTTTCATAGTTTCACTTAACTGAAACATGTGTTCTCCTTCTTTAAAAAACAAACAAACAAAAAAAACCCTCTTTGCACTTTTTATTCTTGAGAATGAGAAGTAACCCTATTTTATATGAAAAAAAGCATATCCCTTATCTGTGTTAGAAACAAACAGAAATGCATCGTATTTTATAACAATAGTAAGAGGACTAAGGGTCACATTTCCCCATTTTGAAAATACACAAACCCTTTTACTACCTTTGAATTTTTAATTTTCTTTCTACCCATGGCAAGCAGGGATTCCCCTGAGTTGCTGTTCTCCTGATGTGTGTGTAAAATGTAGAAAGTGATTTGAAAGTCTTCTTTACTATAAAAAGCAATCAGAGCTAATACACATAAGGACTAACTACTGTGAAGATGGAGGATGTGTTTTGGTATCTAATCATATTTTATTTGTTAAGAGTGATGCATTCTGAGTGACTCAATCTTGCCTTCATTTAAATAGAAAATAAAAGAAATAATCTCTAGATGGAAACACCTAGCGAAGATTCATCCCAAAAGTCATGTGACCGTTCAAACCCAGATTTCCAGGTGGTTTTGGCCTCAAGCTTCTTGGTTAAGCACTCGAGATTGTACGAAACTCTTGGAGTGTATGTTCCAGAAATATAGCAGGAGATTCATGTAAATGTTAAGTAAGCTCATCTATCTTCTTTTCCCGTTTTGCACATCGATGCGAGGTTCATGTGGAGAAATGAATCATGTATCTTAGAAAATCAATAACCTAAATCTTGTTGTATACATTAAGCTTAACCCTTTCTAAAGCAGTTTCAAATGCACTTGTCCATTTTTTCACTTCCCTCTTGCTCCCACCCCTACTACACTAAAACTTCCCTCACCGAGGTTAACAACCAACACCAAACTTAATGAGCATGTCTCACTCTTTCTCTCGCTGAAACATCTCAATAGCATTTTTGCTCTTAACCATCCTCTTTTTCACAAAATATGTCCTCTTGGATTTTAGAGTACCGCAGCCCACAGGTTTTCTCCAGCTTCAATGATTTTTAATTTACAGTTGTTTTTTAGGTTCTACATTTCCTCCTTTCATTTCATTTTTATTTTTATCAGCCGTGTCATGCATGGTTTTAACAAATAGTTCTACAAAGCTCAGCATGAAAAGCACGGTCTCCGATTCCACCCTTGATCTCCTCTCCCTGCTCTTACAGGGTTTTGCTCTGATGTCTGTCTTCGTATTCCTATAGAACACACTATTTCTGGGTTTTCTGTTTGAGACATCCAGCCTAGGAAGATGAGTGTTTAAGTTGTCCATTCCTCCTTCTCCTGTCTAACACGCTCTCTCCATTTCTTCATCTCCTTTTTCCTTCTCTTTCCCCCCTCATCTTTCTAAGAAATTAAAGGATAAATTTTGGTTAAATCAATAATCAGTATTTACTTTATTACAATTATACAAGTGTTATTACTCATATAATATCCGTATATAGGATACTAAGATTACAATTCCTTTTTTGTACAGCTTTCTGTTTTCCCTGATATTAATAATTACCACACTTTCTGCCTCTGTGTTTATTAAGTTGACTAGCTGCTCCAGCAAAGAAAACATCAAATCTCAGTGGCTTAACAGAATAGAAGGTTATTTCTGACACAAAGAAATTCAGTGCACGTGTTTCTGGTTGGTGGGAGGTCCTTTCTGGGTGAGTCAGGGGCCCAGGCTTCTCCCAGCTTTTTTCTCCTCTACTCCCTTGGGCCTTGGCATTTGCTGTTGAATCCTTATGTTCTGCACACAAACCAGGGTGGGGTCAGACCCTGGTGAATGTTGAGGTGAACGTTTCTATAAGAGAAGTTGGAAGTGGTATGCGTAACTCCCATTCACAGCCTGTTGGTCATAATTCAAAACATGCAGCCTAAACTGTATGCAAGGGAGGTCGGAAATGGAGTCTAACTATATTACTAGGAAGAAAAAGAATGAATTGAGTTTTGGTAAAAATATTGCTGTCTTTGTTATTTCAATCAGCCTGTATGTATTTCACTCTTCCTCCCATAGGTAGAACATGATCAGTCCTCCCACTAAGACAATAATGCAAGGCCTTGGGAGTCACTAATGCACAGTCCTCTATCAGGTCCAGATATGGCTCCTCAAGGTCCAAGAACCTATGAACCAAAAAAAAGTAATTTACCACCCCCCTTCCCAAGGCACACACTCAGTAGGCAATGGAAGAGCAGGAAAACTGAAGAACAAAAGGCACAGAGCAGTCATTGATACACAGCCATTACGAAATCTCTGGGTGGGGTTCAGCTCCTGAATATTAACAAACATTCCAATTAGCAAATTAGCAAAGGGGCTTTGCTTAGACCCTGATTCTGTTCTCTGTTCTCAAACAGGGGTGATTTTGTACCCCCCCCCCAGGGGACATTTGGCAATATCTGGAGACATTTTTGGTTGTCACGTCTAGGGTAAGGGGTGTTACTGATATCTAGTGGGTAGAGGTCAAGGATGCTGCTAAAAATTCTACAATACACAGAACAGCCCCCACAACAAAGAAATATGCAGGCCAAAGTGTCAGTAGTGCTGAGGCTGAGAAATACTGCTCTGGCATGTAGATCCATGGAGCTTCTCCATACTTAAAATGCCATAGACCAGTTTTTGTCTGGTTTCACAGGAATCCATCATTTCCCTCGACTTTCCTCCCTTCTTTAGTGTTTCAGAAACTTAAATTTCTCTTTCCCTTAAAGATAAAGTCATTATTTGTTCTACCACAACCTTTTCTCCTTTTTTTTTTTGGAGGCACCTTTGTGTTTATAAAACAAATAATCTCTAGAAAAGAGTGTGAGTCAAATTGTATGGATTAAAGATTTACTACTATCCCAAAGATTTCTGTGCCCATCTTACCTGTCTTCCAGCCATCTACATACCTCACTATGTGTTCTGACTTATTCCTCTATGCTGTTTGGGTATCAAGGACACAATAAGCATCTCGTATGACTATATCTTGCCTTGAGCAGAAAAATGGAGTTTGAGATTATTTTAAAAGAGAGCTAGCCCACCAATTTGACCCTTTAGTCAAATATTGGATTCACTTAAACCCAAAGTGCCTGGAAGTTAAGAAGAGCTAACCACAGTAAATTGACTGAATGTTTCTGGGTGTGTATTTAGACTGAGTCAGGAAGTAACATAAACTGTAATAATCCACCACCAGATAAATCCTATTTGCACAGCAATCTGACCCAACGTAAATCAGGATAAACAGGTAAATCAATACAGGAAAGTCTGGCCTGTAGGCTTCATTTCCAGACCTAAGAGATTAGAGATGAGTTTAGAAAGACATCTAAGCACAGACCTACAAATGTATACAGATTGCTTTTAACCCATTCCACAGATAGAATGTCTTTACTCATCAGCTTATTTGTCTGCCTGATATTTCAAAGACTGTGATTTGCATCAGCTATTGAAAAGCATTTAATCCTGGGGTTTTCCATTTATCAATAACATTGGAAATTAAATTGCTGTGTGGTAGGATCAAGTCTAGCCCCAAACAGTCCGAATCTCTCCTGGCTTTTCAGTTCTCTCCACATAGTTTACTTGTCCTTCCCATGGCCTCACTGCATTTCTGTTTTTCTTAAACACAGCTCTGGCATTCATTCCCAGCAAACCTTCTCCCTCCCTCCAGCTGCCAGCTCCTTTCTCCTACTACCCACCCTGATTTCTGGCTCCACAGTGATCCACTCAGCAATGATCCAGACTCATAATTCAAGGGTGTAACTCCACAGTCAGGGGCAATGAGCTGTTTTTCCATGAAAGGGTAGTTAGTGCTGGAGCCTATGTCTGCAATTACAGGAAATTACATCAAGCATCAATTTAACTTACAGGATCTCCAGTTTTTTAAAGGGAAGAGAAAAGGGAGGTGTAAAAGCAGAAAGAGAATCCACAAATAGATTTTTGTTGAAACATACCAGAAATGGAGCTTAAAGTGCCAACGGGGTGTTCCAAACACCGTTTTTTAAAATGATTTTCCATGAATGTAAACAGTGAATCCAGCACATAGTTTATTACTGGAATTGAAGTTTGTCTGATACCATAGTTAAAAAGCTACAATAGCTTTTCATAACTCAAGTGGCTGACGCCTAAATGAATGGAATGGGAGGCTGACGGCAAGTTGAGGGAATGGATTTTTCTAGGCAGCAAGACATTCCTCAAAGCTCTGAGACAGAAAGGAAGTGAACATAGATAGAAGATTAAACCAGAAAATAAAATAGTCACCTCTTTGAAATAAAAAGAAGCTATTTTTAATGCATTCATCTTCTAAGGAAAGAGGTAAAGGGTAACAAAAATTGAACATTTCAGTTAAAAGCTCAGTAACAGCTTGTTCTCATTTGGTTTAATTTAGTCCAACAGATTAAGTACCATGTCCAACTCTCATCCAAAACTGTCACAAGATTTTACTACACTGAATTCCAACACTTTTTTCCTCTCTTTCAGAGTATGTGCTGGTCCTCTCCCTTCCCCTCCCCCTTCCCTCCCCCTTCCCTCCCCCTCCCCTCCTTCTTCTCCTTCCTTTCCCTTCCCCCCCTTTTCTGGACACCATATCCCAAGCAATGGAAACTAGATTGTTATAACTTTTAAAGGAAAATACCAAGTAAGTGAAGCCATTTCAGCAAAATACTATGGAAATGATAACATATGAAACAGTCCCTAGGGTTCTACTGGTATAAAGAATGGCTCTTCATCACCTTTCCCTCTACCCTGTCCACTCTCCAGGCCTTCCCTGAAAAGACATTAGAAATAGAGTAAACATTAAAGACTGATGACAACATTTGAAAAATGAAGAACGTTGGAACTGAGGGGAGGTACATGTGACTCAGGATTAGACAAAGCCAAGAGGCAGTGGGACATATATCTGTTGGCCGATAGGGAGTTTCACTTTTTTTTTTTAATGTAGCTGTTGAGGGAGGGTAAGAATTGGTAATGGGACAACCATAGACTCTTTCCCTTGTAAATTTTCCCAAGCAGCTTAACATCATAAGATGGACCTCGCCATGCTTGTGTTCAGGCTAGGGAGAAAAAAAAATGTAAGAATAAAATAAAATAAAAATAAACACCTTTCATGTTTGTTTGAAGGCTTAGTGTCAGGAACCTGCTTTGAAAAGGTTAAAAAAACGTGTACAAATAATTTGTATTATGTGTACATTTTTGTAAGCCTCTTTAAGTATTTTTGAGAGCAGTTTGTATATGTAAAAAATAATTTACAAAGAGTAAACTTTATTTTTGTTAATGAAAAAGCCTTAGTCAAAGAATCAGACCACCTGATCGCTATTCAGTCTTTGCTACCAACAGAAGGTAACCTAACCTTGGTCATTCATTCCTCTCACTTCCCCAACACTCTACTGAAATCTTGTTTACCACTTTTCACATCCGAAAGTAATTATCTATTAATATACCTTCTCCATCCACAACCATAAGATTTTCATCGAAAAACTCCATCTTCAGCTCTATAACTGCCTGAGATAGTAGGGATCTCTAAGTGTTGAATAAATGAATGAATGAAGTTTCTGCATATCAATCTCCTTTCTTATTCCCCATTAAAGAGCCATTGTGAGAGTGAAATGAATGAAGGTAGGTAAAAGTGCCATTAAAAGGCAATGTATCACCAGAAATCACTTAGAGGACAATGACAACAAGATAAATATGGAATGTGAACAGATGAAGGAAAGAAATATTTTAAAGGAATTATCCAACTGACAGCCCGTTGGCTGTCACCATAGCCATCTTACAAAGGTCTAATAATAGCTGAGGAAGACCCAGTCTGAAGCTACCAAAGTCAAAGCACATAAGTGATTATTAGTCATTGCGCTAGTTCTCCCTGTTGTCCAATTTATGAAACTGAACTTGTGTTGTTTTTGGATAAGTCTTCCTATCCTGATATCCCAATGGATGCACAGGAGCATGTACCTCTCCCTTTGACTTCCATTTGAGGTTGATCTAATCCAGATGGAAAATTTTTCATAGACATTGTAAAGCACTCCATCTGTGAAGCAAACAAAAGAAAGTAAAAGATAATGAACTGTATGAACCTGAATTACCCATTAAGGGGTTATGCTGAGGTCTGATAATGAATTAAGTCAGTGTTGTGTGAATGCCGCAGATAATGCTGAGAAAAACACTTTGTTTCCTCTGCTTGCCCTTTTGAGGGTCACTGAAATTATGAATGTCTTTACCAGTTGGTGGAAAATATGCACTTTCTATTTATTATGTTAAGTAATACTTTTAGTTGGGCTTTTAAATCCCTTCTTTCTTTGTGAGTTAGGCAAGCCCCTTGGTAGCAGTGAGACCATGGGCAAAACTTTTTTTAGCCTTTTGATCTCCAGTTTTTTTTCATTTAAAGTAGGGGGTATTATACTTACCTCACAAGATCACTGGGGGGAAAATGACAAAATCTTCTACTGGGGTTTAGCAGAGTGTACAGAGCATTTACAGTCTCTGTATGATGGTAGTGCATAGTGTTATTGGTCTTCTGTCAGGTGATTTGTTAATATTGCCATGCTTCATTGTTTGTTTACATAATTTGTTTTACACTATGTGTTCATTGCTTCAATACCAAAAAGTGAAAAAGAGATAAAGTTTCCCAAAAGTCAATGTGCCACTTTTTCCCCAAGGTGATAGAGGATAGCTAGAAACTTTAAGCATCAATAGTATTGATGTTAGCCTTAGAAAGACATGTATTAAAATATAGTGATGTCCACACCCAAGAAAATAGCCAAATTTAAAAGAATGACAACACCAAATGTTGATAAGGTTGTGGAGCATCTGAAATTCTTACCTTTCATCGGTGAGAACGGAAATGGTGCAACTGCTTTGGGACACGGTCTGGCAGTTTCTTGTAAAATTAAATATATGCCTCCCCTGTGACCCAGCAAGGCCACTCCTAGGTATTTATCTAAAGGAAACAAACACGAGTTTACAAAATACATCACAGGAATGGTCATAGCAACTTTATTCAAAATAGCCAAAAACTGGAATCAGCCCAAATACACATCAGTAAGAGAATGGATAAACAAATCGTGGCATACAATGAACTACTACTCAACAGGGGAAAGGAACGAACTGCCAGATGTTGCATGAATCTCAAAACAATGCTGAGTGAAAGAAGCCTTAGGCAGGATAACATACCATACGAGTCCTTTTACCTGACATTGCATAATAGGTAAAACAAATCCATGGTAGTAAGAAACTCAGAAGAGTAGTTGCTTCAGGAATAAGCCAGCACAGGGCACCCCGTGGGATGGTGATAATTTTCTCCCATCTTGATATGAGTTAGGTTTGCGGAAGTGCACACACTCGAAATACTCCACAAATGGGCATTTAGACTTGTGCATTTCATCATATGTACATTTTATATCAAATGAAGGAAACTAAACAAATAGCTGACTCTACTTAGTTATATGCAGGCTGAAGTATTTAGCATGAAATATACTGATATCTGAAATTTATTTTGAAATGCGTCAAAAAATAAGGTGGGTGAGTAGATAGATACAGGCTTAGATGGATGGATAATGATAAAATAAGTGTTAATGGTAAAGCTATGTTTTTGATATACGGCTGTTCACTGCAAAATTCTTTCAACTTTAATGCATGTTTGATTTTTTTTTGAATATTTGAATGTTTTAGGTATATGAAATGTTGGGGAATATATAGTGGTGGCAAAGTGTTTTTCTTCCTGGAGAAGTAATCCTTTAACTTTCCTTTCTCTTAAGAGTCCTGCTCTATTAAAGGGAATTATTCCATAGAGTATGAAAAAGGAATATATCAATGTACAATAGCTTGGAAATCAGGGGGAATGGCCAGAGATATGTCCTGAAGAGATGGAGCTAGTTAAAATCGGGTGCTGTTTCACCATCTTTTCATTTTCATGTTTCCTTCCCCCTTTTCTATTGGTCTGGAGGTACCCAGTGAGTAAGTCCTATCTGAAAAGGAGGGTCCTGACTGTTTGTGTTCTGACTTGGAGGTTGATGGGCAAAACCTTCATCTCCATATCACCTAGTTTAAGAGACAGAATAAAATGGGGGACAGCATCAATTTGTTTCTGCAGAGAGCTCACTTTCAGGGAAATGAGCACGGTGATAGATTTGTGCCTTTACTCTAAAGATTGAAGCACCCATATTGCCAACACATTAATGCAATAAATAGTGAGGAAAAGAAAGTGCTTGTTTTTCACTGGCCAGGAATAAGAGCAGCGCCGTGTATGAAAAATGGAATTTTCCTTTTGTTAACAGGATCTGGGTTTCCATTTTCCACATTAGGTTTAGCTGGCATGGTTATTTATAGGGCCTGGGCCCAGACATGCTAGCCATGTGCTGATTTTGATACTTTTTCTTGTTTAAAATTTATAGCAACGTAGAAAAGAGACATTATTTTAAAAAGAAAATGAAATCTGAAGAAAGCCTCTATGAAAGCAAATTAGTTTGTTCTTTCAGAACTACCGCAGGATTTTGCTTTATAGATGAGCATAGGATCTGCTTATTTTGGCACAAAGGAAAGGAAATTTAGGCAGAATCAAAGGAAACGACCATATCAGGGTTACGACTCCATAATAATACACAGGCTGACAACACTTGATTTTAATGAACACATGAGCGAAAGTAATTAAGGATAATTGTTAATTTTGCCTTATATAATTTCTAGAATAACCACTTTCAGGACATGGAGCTTCTGTTAATGACTTCAAGGAGGCAGCCAATAAATATTTTCAAGCTTCAATAGCTTTCCCACAGGCCTTTTCTGGGAAGGTGATCGGAAGCAGCATTCAAAAGATAAGCCCGGCATGACTAACAGGCGGGAATACTGTTCGCATCTCACGTCATCCAAGGCAGCCTCAAAATCATGACCCACTTGGCAGGAAATTTATCCTTTAAAACTTCTTCAGCTCAACTCTAGCACTTTATTAAAGTTTTTAAACAAGGATTAAACTAGTAATCCCAGAATTAATTGCTCTAAGGGCAAATGAGTCCAAAGCTTTGTATTTTTGTATCTATCTGAAGAAGAGGAAGATATTTATTAAAGTGTTTTCTTTGATTTTTCTGGAGAGAGCAACGTAGAGACATTATTTTAGCATTCTGCTGCTATTTGCTTTTTCTCGTTTTGAAGCGAAGGCATTTAGAAATAAGAATGATCACAAAAATGCATATGGCCAACAAGAATGGAAAAATGTTGATTTGCATTAGTAATTTAAGAAATATAAATGAAAGTGAGGAAATGTCATTTTTCTCACCTATCACACTGGCAAAGTTTAAAAATTGGGACGAGGGTAGAGGGAGCATTCTTGTAACAGTTTGCTATAACTATGTGGAGGGAACTTTTTGCATTGCGGATTAAGAATTTTTAAATATTCTATTTCTAAAGTTTTGAACTAAAGGAATAATTAAAGATACACATACTGATTTCTGTTTTTTGAAAGTTTATTGCAGAATTTTTTATACTAGCTAAAAATTAAAGTTAACCCAATGTCCACCATCAGGGGATTGGTTAAATAAATGATGGTACATCCATATATGCAAACAATATGAAAAAAAACTCACAATTTTAAAGAATATTTAGTAACATGCTCATTATATGCCATTAAACAAAAAGAGAAAAATCTGGATGAAAACTATGTTTAGAGCAGTATTCTACATATATATGAAAAATCCTCCAAGTGTATATATAAATATTTGTGTATGATGAGACTTCGGGTAATTTTTGTTTTCTCATATTTTCTGTACTATCTGTATTTTTTACAATGAGCATGTTCTACCACAGGACAATGAATCAATGCTTTGAATTAAACAAAGCAGAATTTGTGCTTTGTTTGGGTCTTGCAGACCATTGTCAGTCAATTCAGTTTGAATGATGGGACAATTTAGTGAAGAAAAAAAAAATCAGACAACCTAGTTGGTTGGCAGTTTGTAGACAAAAGAGTTGGCTAATTTCCCATACTTGTAATTTTTCAACTAGTTGGTTTGGCATCACATAAATACAGCTAAAGCTGAAACATTTGAAACTGAAAGAGCTTTAATGCCAAAAATCTCATAGACCCAAATTGAAAAAAGATGAACACTGAATTTTTTTTCTACTACAGTTTCTCTCATACATAAAAATGAACTAATAAACCAAATTCCTCATCACCACCAGCTATATTTTGAGCATTTTAAACTAAATGTGGTCCTTAACCCCATCTGGCTCCAGAAGAGCTATTTGTAAGAAGTGTGGGGCGGGGAGGGGAAGGGGTGGTCCATGAGAGAAGTAAAGCTGTCTCCTCTCTGACATGCTGGGCTTCTTTGCTTTCTTAATTTTAGCCTCACCCTATTGTGTTGCTCTTCATTGGTCACCTTGGATATGGTAATATTAACCATCATAGCTGTTATTTCAGAGAGGTTAGCCCTAGAACTACCAGGAATTTTCATTTGTTGTTTTTTTTCTTTGCTGTGCTCTCAACAGCCCCTGGCACATAGTAGGCACTCAAATAATTATTGATTGAAAGAATCTGCAATTTAATGCCTATAATCTCATAACTCTTCAGATACTTCTTTGGCTTAGGCTCTGGAAGAAATATTGGAGTAAAAAAAACCCAAACACATCCCATTTATGGATTAAAAGTTTAAGTTGCTATCAGTAATTTATAATTTAGTCTGATGAGTTTCGGGTCCTTGAGAATAGGTTATGCCTGGGAAAAGGGAGCTCAAGAATAAAGTTTCAAGGTGCTTAAAAGAAGAGAAAGGTAATAATGCTTTTTGAGTTTTAAATAGCTCAAGGTTCCTAGTAAGTATACAAGGATTGTTTTGAGAGCAAAATAACCTAAAATCTTGCTAGGTGGTCTCACATATTATATCATTTAATCCTTGCAATAATCTTTCAAGAAAGGCATTTTTTATCCCCACTTTGCAGATAGGAAACTGAGGCTCAGGCAGATGAATCTTCTGAAGACCTCACAGCCAGAAAGTGAAAGAAGAGTTTAGTTTCTTTGATTCCAAACCACATGGGGAAATAAATAAGTTAAATTAAATCAATGGGAAGCAAGGAGCACTATAAAGGAGTTTGGTTGTCTTTTCAGTTTTGTTCAGAGCTGCCACTCTAGTGGCCCTGGTGCTAATCTCTCCACAGAGATAAGCAACATGTGTGGGTTCCTGACACACAGAAGACATTTAGAGAATGACTTTTCCAACCAAGCAGGCAAGTTGTAAACCTACTGCCACCTTATCTTTACAAATGCTACAACATAGCTGTACCAACCTCCTGGGCAATAAAAAAAAAGATCCTCCTCAAGCACTTCTAATATCCTTAAATAAATACTGGGAAGTCCCAAGTAAATATCCAGAAAGCAAAGGTTGAACTGAGAACTAAACAACCTTAAATTATTTAAATTCCTGAATATCAAACGAAAAAACCAGACACTAGGTAAAATTAGTGAATGTTTACACACCAGCAGTATAATTTCTAATCTAATTTGCTGTGGCATTTGGAACACTACTGACCATTTGAAATAAATAATATGTTGTCTTAGATTCAGATGATTTGAATACTTTGCAAAGATGTGCTTTATTGCACATTACCATCTAGCAAAGCAATATTGCTTTAGGAGACAACTATTGCCAAACTGGGGATTATTTGCAGAATATACATGGCTGAGGATAATTGTATATAGTATGAATTTTATTGCCACACCGAAAGCTCAAACAAGCTTTTCTAGATAGTAGCTGAAAGTGAACTAAATATGATTTAGGGTACTGTTATTCCAGGGAGTAATTGCGTAGCCTGGCCAGCAGTTGAGAGCTATAAACCATGTTCAGGAAGTCAGAAACAAATGTTTTAATTTTAGTGAGTAAAAAAGTTTGTGAAAGAGCATCTGAGTAGAACAAGACTGCTCTTCAAATCAAGAGTAAAAACTGACCACTCCCTTACAGGGGCAGCTATCCAGACAAGGGCTTTGAGAATTGGAAAGCTGGACTCAATTCAGTCAAGCTTCCTAATTTCTGGAACTTTGGTTTCCTCTGCTGCCAACAGAAAAGCGAGGCATACAGAAAAACAGAAATGTGCACTTTATAGCAAGGCTTGCCAGCTTGCAGTATTGACATGTCCCAAAGAAAAGGGCACAGTGAGTAATGGCAATGCTGTGCCTTCAAGAGAGATTTTTGGTCTGAACTTGTGTCAGAATAATATTTAAGTGCAAGTACCAGCAAGTGGGGTAAAATGAAAGTTTGTTGCACTAAATTACTAGATGTTATAATTTTAGAATATTGATTTAAGAAATTGGAAATATTATGACCCAAGATTACGTAGATATACACATTTGATGTCAGAATTCATGGGTATGGGTCTCTAGGTCAGCCATGTTCTAGTCAATAAGTATTGATTAAGAACTACTATATGCTTGAATCTAATACCTGCTATGAAAGACACAATATTATCAAATATAATTGAAACCCTCTGAAAAAGGGGAAGGGAAGGAGATGGGAACTCATCAAGAGTCAACTATATATAATACATACCAAACACAATTCTGCAATTTGCATTTAATGTGGCGACTCTTTGACAAAGATATTAGGATCTCTGTTTTATGAATGAAGTGCATGAAAATGCAAAATGATACAAGACAGCATATAATTAAGTCTTATATGAACATCATCGGGATCTACAGTTTATGATTCTCAGGTAGTGGTACGGAAACTCCAGAAGAAATGACATTATTAACTAGAGTGATTACAAATGGCATCAAGAAGGAACTAGTGTTTGAATGTATTTTAAAGTGTGAGTAAGATTGGAATAGGTAAAACATGTCTGGATGGGAAAAGGTTAGGCATTGGGGGCAAGAACCATATAATCAAAAGCAAAAATCCATAAATAAAAATGATGTGGGGGACAGAAGTGAATCAATGTGGTGGCCAATCTGATAGGAAGAAAGGATGCATTAAGGAGAGTCTAGGAGAGTAAAATTATATAGAATAGAAGTTATGAATGTTTAGATTCTGGTTGATCCAAAAAGCAAGGGAAAGCAATTATAGTTCTTGGAGAATAAATGATACAATATTAATTCAAATATTAAGTCAGATTATGAGCAAATTCCTAGTCATAAAGGCAGTCCAATTTTTGTTGGCATTCGAGACACATCTGCATAGAAAGTACTGTGATGACATTGATGTTTTATGAAGACATCACTTGGGTCCAGAGACAGGAAAAAGCCTGAAACAGGAGATCTCTGTATTCTCTTTCATTGTGGGGACAATGATTTGAACTATGGTTGCCCCAGTAGACAGAAAAAGAAAAGCTTTTCAGTTACTTTAAAGGAAGAATCTTTAGGACTTTATGATAGATGTGGAATGGTAGAGAGGAAAGCATGAAGATGCTAGGCAAAGAAAGAACCTCTAGCAATGTAGGCATCATTTATAATGAAAGTACATAAAATACAGCTTTTACTTTGTTAGGTCAGCTGCAATGGTTCAACTGATGATCTTGTTCTGCCACTCAACATACATACCCATAACTCAGCAGGAAGATGGACTAGACAGTGGAGGGAATGATTAGTAACATTTACCTTTTAATCCAAATTTATATTTTTCCCTAAGAGAATACAGGAGTAGCAATGAAGGATATTGCAGAGTGGCTCCATGTCCATATCATTGAGCCAATGGGACTAAAATTGATGTTGATGTTCATATATCAACTTTAGCCTTCACAGCCTTACCACCACTCCTGCCTTCTCCTCACTCTCTACTATAAAATATGGGTGTATTTTATTTGAGGGCAATAGGACTTGTAGAAAATATTTTGTTGACCTAGGAAAATAATGCTAAAAGCAAGAATTCTGGCCAAAATTGAGATTGTGATCCTTAATGGTGCAGTATGTGTCTTTGGATCTGATGTTCAAACAATAGCTCAACACTGGTGCAGTATCCGGTACAAAATCGGTACACAAAAAATATGAGATCAGTAACAAAAATTTTCTTATTTTCTTTTTGGGTTTTTATATTGCCTTTGCTTGAAAGCATACAAAGGCCTCCATCATTATGGTACTCTGAAGAGTAATAAACTTAAGGTGGCTGTGAACATTTTGCAGCACAGTGGAATAGAAGAAGCATTTGGCTCAGGAGACCTGGGCCTGAATCCTGGCTTTGCCTTGAATCATGTGTGACTTTTAGACAAATCACTTCCCTCTCTAGGCCTCTGTTCTCTCACTAGTAGAAAAGGGGGCTGGATCAGGAGGAATCTCAGGCTTATTCCTGTCTAACACCCTCTGAGTCTATGCAATCTAGCTGAAGCAAGCTCTAAGATTACCTTGAGCCCTGCCCAGAATATCCGGTTGGCTAAAATTTCTGCTCTGGCCTTAAAATATGACTTAGTAGGATTTTCTTTTCATCACCTGATAAAGGTCATTTGAAGGGTCTTCTGTGACAACCAGAATAAATGTGGCTCCAAGCCCTTTAGAGGCCCTTAAATACAACAATTCTTCAGTGACATCCATGTGTCACCCATGAATTTTACCACTCTAGACATATGATTTGGTAATAATTATCTGTAAGGCTCTCTCACAGGAAACACCTGCCAAGATGTAGGTCAACCCAGCTGCTCTCAATAGGAAACACTTATATACATGTCCCTGTAGAGACAGATAAGCAGGCCAGCCTCTCAGCAAAACCTCCATAGAAGCCTGCAGCTTCCTCTTCACTCTCTCTTTCTTCCATCTGGGGTCTGCTGTCTCTCCTAGAAACCCAACTTTTTGTTTTCTTCCCAGGTAAAAGAGCAAAGGAACCACCATTAGCACGTGCACTTTTACCAAATTCTATCCAGATTCAATTGTCCTGGTGATATTTGCGTTTTAATATTTGTTCTTTCTCCTTAAAAGCAGCAGCGAGCTAGTAGAGATTTTTCTTGGTGGGAAAGCAGAGAGGGATAGGAAGTAGATCAGAATGTAACGGTTGGTTTTAGATCTCTATCTCGTGCTATCTCTTAGAGCATACTTCCTATCAACTCTGTGTGCAGCTCCAGGACTGCAAATTGTGTCCCAGTAACCCTGACTTCTTCTTCGTGCCCCACTCCTTGAAGTCAACTGTTTTCCTTTCAACTTTCTGCTCTAATACTCCCAACTGTCCCATTCCCCACCAGCCCCTCAGTGCTTCCCCCACTCTCCAGTGGTTTTACCATCGGCCTAGGCTCCCTCTTTCTATTCAGCGGTACTATTAACTCTCCTTTTCAAGGAATCAAGAGTCTCAGACCTTAGAGCTATTGCAGCTTCGAGCCCCCTAGACAGTATGCATCTGAAACATTATTCTTTTAACAAATAATTATTAAGTTAATAAACATCAAATGAAATATTGATTAGGTATAAAAACATGGCAGCAAATGAAATGGAGAGTAGGAGCAGAAAGCAGATCAAAGACCCCTCCGGAAGGGTGTGGAATAAGGTATGTTCTGGGTTAAATAGTGTGTGTCCCCCAAAAGTTCATGTCTACCCAGAATCTATGAATGTGAACTTATTTAGAAACAGGGCCTTTGCTGATGTAATCAAGTTAAGATGAGATCATACTGGATTAGAGTGGGCTTTAAATCCGTTATGACTGTGTCATAAAAAGAGGAAAATATGACACATAGACACACAAAGGGAACACTGTGTGGCATCAGAAAAGTGATGCAAGCCAAGAGGTGCCAAGAATTTCCAGCAACTGTAAGAAGCTGGAAGAGGCAAGAGAAAGGATCCTGCCCTAGAGCCTCAGAGAGAGCATGGCCCTGCTGACACTTTGATCTCAGACTTCTGGCCTCCAGAACTGTAAGAGAAAAAATTTATGTTGTTGTAAGCCATCAAGTTTGTGATGATTTATTACAGTAGCCCTGGAAAATTGATACAGTTTATCCTGGGGGTTAAGTACTAGTGGACAATGCGAAGCCCTGAGAACCTCGCCCCCAGGCACAGGAAGATGGGGGGTTGGGACCAACGATTCCCCAGTTGGGAGTTAGATCCAAAGCCTTGTTCTTCCAATATATGTGGATATCAGAGTATATCCCTGTGCAGGGAAGGACGGAGATGGTAACGATGATGACTACAATCGTTACTATGACAAAGAAAAAGCGAAGGGAACTGAAGAGGAAGGGGGCAAAAGGGGAGAGATATGGAGAAAAGCATTATTTTGGAAAAAAATGACATTTGTTAGTGAGCTTATATCAATAACCACAGGCAAAGCAGAATGAGTAAAACACCAAAATCTGGTTCTGCTGGATAAAATAATATTAATTACGTGAACTGCTTGCCATTTATACCTAATAACCTTGTAGCACAATAACAATTATATATATCATTAAATATTAGGTATAAATTATTGTTAATTTTATTTGCTCAATGCAGTAAACCCTGTAAATAGCCTTTATAAATATTGACTCCTACCATATGGTCATTAACTCACAACCTGAAAAAAAAAAACTATAGGCAACAGTGCTTCATATTACTCAAATAAGCCTAAAAAATATAGCACAATATCATGCTATTTATGGGTTTTACCACCCAGGCACAGATTTAATAATAAAGATTGGGAGAAACGAAGCATGTTATTACTTATGAAAGCAAATGTTGAAAGAACACAGCAAGTCCTCAGCGGTGATATGTCCTTTTGTGTATAGTATTTCTTGACCAAATAAGGGTAAGAATTATGTGTTCAACAGAGAACCATTACACTCTCTTTGGCATACCTCTGATATGTCTGCTGCCTGCGTTTTAACAAAGACTGTTTGTCATTAGCGTGTGCTTGCTGGTTTGTATACAAGTCTCAAATACAAAATAAGGTCTCTTTTCATGCTCCCACCAAGACTTAAGGAAAATATCCTGCAGTATGAATGCACAATCGTGTATAATTGTTGGAGTTCGGCTGAACTTTGTCTCTTCCATTTTGAGACCATGAGCACAGTCTCGCAGTTTTTCTCTCCCAAATATGCCTGATTTTTTTGTTTGTTTGTTTAATGATCAGTCTGGGTTTAAACAAAATGCAATTTGTTTTTAGAGATATTTGAAACTAAAATAGGAAGTCTTGTTATTGGTTTATTGGTCTATAACCAGGTTCTTTCCTATAGAGATAGTGTCAACATTCAGTGTGAAACCCACACAGAGCAGCGCCCTTTCCAGGGATGGGGTGTTGGTGCCCTCTTGAGGACGAAGGACCGAGGCGAAGAAAACAGAAAGTTGAAGGAAGCAGTTGGAAACTAGGAAAAGAGTGTTCATGTAGCTCTCTCTGTGCTTCAAACAAGTCCGGTCTATCTCAAAGGAAAATTTGGGTCTGCCTCGTATGTCTAGTCCAACGAACTTTTTGCATTTTTTCCAGCTGGGACTCACATCTCTTGATTTTATAAGTATAGTCTGCTTTGCTCCTGCTCTTCACTCACAGTGTTTTCCAAGGTAATGCCATTTTGATGAAGTGCTGCCTCCTTGCTTTCATATAGCTCACAGCCAAAAAAGATTTTGGATTATTAAATCCACACTGTCCCTCTGACAGAATATTTGCCATCCAATCAATATCTTCTAGCTGCATTTGAGGATCACAAATCTCAGAAAGCGCCACCTCTCCTGCCCTCGTTCCCCACTTCTGCCTCAATCTAACTGCACATTCGGCAATTTTATCCACTCTGCCTTTCACGTCTGCCAAGCTCCTAATTATTTGTCTTACAATTCTTTGAACTCAGTCCAGCTTTCTGCCTAATTCTGATTCCAGGAATGTGGGCTTTAAAATATTTTTATATCGGGCAAGTAATTTGTTTAGTTAGTTAGCATCTCTACCTCCAACCCCCAAATTAAAAAACCCTTTTAAGAGTTTCCTTGAAAGAAAATTAATTGACTAATGAACAATCCCAGAAACTTGAAGAGACTTTTGGAGCATTTTACCGTATTCATTCCAATGAGAGTGTCAGCAACAGAGTCCCTGAGGTTCTGATCTAATATTGCAGAAAGAAGTTTGCACCTTCCTGTACCCTTAGCACAATCACAGACTTAGAAGCCACCTGTCTATATTTCTCATCCCCAATTTATTATTATCTTGCAACTAGTCAAGATAAATATGCAAATGTGCCTTCTAAGAGACAACATACTCTAGTAGATCAGAGAACCAGTTTTATTTATTTTTTTAATTTATCTTTATGGTTGAAACTATTACAGATGTCCCCTGAGAACCAGTTTTAAAACTACATAATCTAAGTTCTAAGTCCTTCCTCTGCCACTATCTAATTATATAAACTCAGTCCAGTTATTTACCCTCTCTGGGCCTCATCTCCTCAGGTATGAAACAGGGATGGTGGGAGTGTCTTCCTGGGCTAGGAGAACTTGGGTCAGTCCTATGTATCCTGGCCAGGGCTACTTTTTGACCACTTGTTAGGTGACAATTGTTCTTAAATCTTCAAACATATCAGATATTCAAAACTGTCTTGAGAAAAGTAGAGCTTAAACCATTCCATTCCAACAAAACAATATATTTAGTTAAAATTAGGGAAATAAAACAGAGCCTAGGGTGACATCACATGTTTTTAGCTTTGTTTTCAATTGTCATGAGACAGTTGTCCTGTTTTGCATCCTTGCTACTCTGTAACAGCCTCTCACAGCTCCATCCATCTCAGTCTTCTCAGGTAGAAGGGGGCAGGTCAGAAGGAGGCAGATCACCTCCAGGAGAGAAGCATGACTGTGTTGTATCCATGCTGCTTCTTCATGGAAAAACATAGTTTTTGCCTGATCTACCCAACAGAGAATGGGCGTTCAATGGTAGAGCAAGGAAGGACAGACCTTTACTGCTATTCAGAATTTTGAAAACCTTTATCACTTAAGAAAGATCTCAGCATCAGGACGCTGAAAAACCAAGTCTTATAGTTTCTGATTCTTATTTAAGAGAATCTTGAGTCAAAGTAAAGGAAGTTTGCTGGGGGGGCGGGGAAAGCCCTTCTGACTCTGTTATCTATCTCACAATTCTGAACCTCCTGCTCACTGTCACGGAAAAAAAAAAAAAATTCCTTATCAGCCTGAGACCTGAAAGACATCTGCCCCTATTTTTGACCCAAAATTCCCCTAAAACATTCCTTGTAGAGTGGTTATGAGGATTAAAGAAGATAACAGTTGTAAGGTGCTCAGTGCAGGTCCTGGAATGTGACTGTACTTGATAGATACCTGTCATTATCACTAGTGATCATTTCATGTTTGACACTTTTGTTAATGTCTCAGCCAGTGAAACCATGGACTATAAACTCAGCTTGAGCTGGCCTCCTGGGCACAGTGCTCATGCATGGGAAGGTTTCTGTCTGGCGAGGGGCCCTGCAGAGGCTTGCAGGGACAGGATGCTTGTCCCTTTAAGTCAGGCAAGGTCACATGAAAGGACTGAAATGTTTCCTGCATTTCTCACCACATCAAGTCTCTCCTTCTGGTAAAACCTGTCTCAACATGAGTTCTGCTACTGAGAATTCTTTGACCAGTCTTTGACATTTTCTACAGCCATGTGCTCTGAGCTTGTCTGTATTCTCTCTAACATTAGGCTCTTTTCATCATAGGGCTAGAAGGAACACCTCTTTAAATGTGTCAGAGTGTCCTTTCCCACCAGACTGCTGACAAACACTTGGAGAATTGTGCCTGTTACTTATAATGTGAAACTGGCACGAGATATTGTCTTATTAATGCCATTCAGGATTCTTAAAGACTTCCCATGAATAAGATATTATTTCCCTTTTAAGTAAGGCAAAAAAAAAAAAATTTTCCAGAAGCCCACATGGATCTGCCTTAAATATTCTAGAAGTCAAGAATGGTTGAGTTTGGATATAGCATAAAGCTTAAGCCTCTCAGATCGTTATTTGTGAATGTGTCTTTCTTCATCTATTGGAGTTATTGCTTGAAAAGTTAGAAAAGACCCAATTTTGTTAACAACAAGAAATGTCCAATTTTTCTACACTTAACCTTTCCCATCTCAGTATGGATTAGTCTACTGCAAATCTGACTCATCCTGTGGGTTAGTGTAACAATATTTCAAAATAGTAGAGACTATAAAAAAGTTACATGTGGAAAGTTTTGCTATGTATCAGTGATACTTGAGGCAGGTAGCCAAGAAGAACAGGACAACCACCTTCCAGAATCATCCCCAGAGTCTAACCACCCCATCTGTTTCTCATAAAACCCACAAAAGCAACAGAGTTTTTTTCTTTTGCCTCAAGTGGCTCATTAGCTTACACAGGCATCCTTGGGATTTAAAATACAATCAAGTGCAATTGAAATTTTAACTTATGCAATATGTTCACAAATAAGGATGTGACAATGGGTTAGGGCATGTTTTGTGTGTTTTTTAATCATCTCTCTGCTTTTAATATGTTAAAGCTAAATAGCCAATGTCCCAGTTCTACCCTGTAGAGTTTTCCCCATTGTCTCAATTACTTTGGAGTTCCTGTAATGTGGTCTTTTCATCACTAAAAATCAGTGATTACACGTATCACATTTTGTGGAAATGTTTATCAAGATAAGCTTTGTGTTTCTTAATGCTCAACAGCCAGAAAATAAAATGGGCTGACCAGAATCATGTAGATACCACCCATCACAGAGACTAACCAAGGCTGGAGAATTCTATTTTAGTATTTCTTAAACTCAGTTCCAAATAGAATGTTCAGTCTGCAGCCACAGACTCCAAAATATGAACTGAATATGAAAACATTTTAACTTTCATGTTTTAATGATGAGAATGTTGTTGGCATTAATGTTTGAACACTTCAGCATACCTAGTTCTGAACGCCATGTCATGGCAGGCTCAGAATCCACTGCCAGGCTCTAAATAAAATCTTTCTATAAATATACTTTATGCCAAACTACTAGCAGAATACATTTTTCATCCTCTAAACAGATGGTATAAGAGAAAAATCATGCATGTATATGATTAATCGAACATGCTTTTATGGGTAGAATTTTCATTACCATTACCAGCATGGGTTTTGTGAAATGTCTGCATGTTTTATTTTCTTTTGAGAATTAGCTTATTTAAGAAAATGATTAATATAAATGAAGATAGAATGATGATAGACATTTATGTGTTTGGTTTCTTTAAGGTCCAATGAGCCTGATATTTAACGATTTATTCTACAAAGACATAGCCAGGAAGCTCTTTTAGGCCTGTGGTTGAGCCACATGCTTGGGCTCTAACCTTATTATTCCAGCCCCTACCCCACACTCTCACTGGTCATCTGTCAGAACTCCTATCCTGCAAGGACGTTAGCCTTTATCAAAATCCTTACCCATTCCAGTATGTGAAACACTGAAAGCAAGAAAGAGACTTTACTGGGGAAAACGCCGTGGCAAAGGCTTTGGAATATTATAAAATAGCACCATGGGCATCTATGGTCTAGTCACTAAAGATAGGGTGTTCCTCTAGATTCAGACATTCTAGGTTCCAACCCAGCCAATCACTATAACAAAGAATGATGGTTGCCCACCCTGATAATCATTCTTCTATTTCTCCTTGTATAGAACACCACAAATTTTTATCTGAGCTCACTGCCATCTAGAATAAGACTAGTTCCTAGAGCCGCCCTAGTGCCTAGGTGAGGCCCTCGAACTAGATTGTGGCCTGGGACTAAGTTTTAGCCAAGGTATAACTAGGGTAGATGATTTATTCTTTGCCATTCCACCTTTTGTCCTACTTCCAGATTGCAATGTATGTATGTGATGGCTGGAGTTCCAGCAGCCATTTTAGGCCATGAGGTGAGCATGAGGATAGAAATACTAAAATCATGTGCATAAAATTAGAACTGGAGTCCCCAAAATCACTGAGGATCTACCACATCAGTTCTCATCTGCCTCCTACTGGGCTTCTTTAATGTGAAAAAATAAAAATAAAGAGCTATATTATTTAACATACTGTCTGTGGACCTTTAGAAACTTATTTAAGCTCTCAAAACCTCAGTTTCCACACATATAAAAATAAGGATACTAACAGCGCCTAAGTCATAGGGTTGTTGTGGGTGTTAAATGAGATGATACATGCAAAGTACTTAGACTAGGGGCTGGTACAGAGCAAGCACTCCACAGAGACAACTACTGCCCTTATTAAGGGTGATTCACAGTTGAGTATCTAACAATCAGTTTCTACAGTTCAGAAGTGAGCTGGGAAGTTCCTCAGCATGTTATTATTTTTTAATGTTCTGAAGTGTGAATTTGAATCACATCCTCTGAGAAGGAAAGAGTCATTTAGCTAGCTGGGGATGCTGGCATCTGCCTCTCAGTACTGCTTTGCTGCCCTAGGCTCATGCAGGAACTCACTAGTGGTATGACTAAAACATTGTTTCTTTGTGAAAACAACTCTTCAAAAAAAAAAAAAAAAAAATGCTAGTGCTAGTGACAGAATAAAGGAAACATTAAGAAACTTAATAATGGAATGAAATAAAGTGTCATAGTTAGAAAACTGACATTTTTGGCAATGGTTCTGAACCATGCCATAAATATACCCACCGTATACCCCATGCAGAGGAAGTTATAGATTGTAGAGGCCATTTCCAATATGATGACTTTCAACTGTCTCTCAATGTATCATTTACAAATGGGAAGGACTTACTACTATGTTGGATCCGCAAGCAAAATCCACAGGTAATAAGAGGATTAAAATGAAAGAATTAAGAGGGAATAGAATCTGCAGAGTTATGACACCCCTGGGAAGATCCTTTGCTAAAAAAGAGCTCTAAGAGAGAAGAAACTATTTTTATATTATTCATACCCATATTCTCCCCCCTCAAAAGACTCAAGACATTTTTTACAATGAAAGGCATGGAACTAACCAGATTATAGAACCATTGGGACAAGGGGAGAAGAATGAGTAATGGGAGAGGGAAGAGTAATTACAGTAAGACAGCCTGGTTCCCATCTAGAGATGTCACTTTCTGGGATTTCACTTGGATCAGAGGTAATACTTAGAGAACGTCCATTTAGAGCAGAAAGAGAAATGGCTGCTGTGTTAGATTCTCCCCATGTGCCCCTCCAGATGCTTTTGCCACCCTTGCCACCCTCTCCACCCCGCCCCATGCCCACAGAGGCTGACCTGATGGTCCGTGTCCACAGGCGCCCCTCTCCTCTGGTTTCTGGTTGGGTCCAGCCAGCAGTGAGCCCGGGCAGAAGTTCAGAGAAAGAGGGGAGACTGAGGTTACAGTATTTCTTCTCCGGTTCCCTTCCTGCAAGGCTGCCTTGAGTTGTCTGCATCCCTAGACCCAAGTTTATTTCCCCTCCCAAACAGCCTGTTCTACATGACTGTCCCCTTACATGTTCTCTAATTTCTCTCTTCCCTTTGAGTCTAAAAAAAGGATGTCACTTTTAGCAAAGGCAATTATAAGATGGTCAGTTATATTTGAATTTCAGATAAACAATGAACTTTTAAATATGTCTCTTGTAATATTTAGCATCTTACTTATACTGAGATTATTCATTGCTTACCTGAAATTCCAGTTTAACAGGGCATTCTGTATTTTACCTGGCAATCCTATATAGCCTAAGGGTACTGTCAGCCACTAACCCGGGGTTTCTGCTGGTTTCCCTGCACCCTGCCCACGCCTTTGGAATGGGTCCCTTTATCTATAAGCCATCTTAGAATTATTCTGATGTGAGCGTGCCATCTGTTTTCCCTCAAGATCCTAATACAGTCATAATACCCCTTGGTTTTCCCCATCAAGGTTATTTCCTCTCCACCGCCTCTCATATGGTATTTCTTTCAGAAGATTTTCACAAGGGCTCTATGGCAGACAACCCAATGAGACTGAAAGAAGTTTCTTACTCTCCAGAAAATAGATGACACTGAGGTGGCAACCCTGACATCTTAGCATGAGGCTTAAAGAGCCCAATTTAGATCCTTGTACCTTAGCTTGGCTTTCCCTGAAAGAGGAGGCTGAGACACAGGCCTGCTGCAGGTCGTTTATTTCTGAATGTGACCTCAGGAACCAGGAGTGCAAGGCAGGGCAAGCCATGTGAGGAAGTGCTATTGACCATAGGCAGCTGGTGTTCGATCCTACCAAGACCTTCTGAAGAGCCTCATGAATGTGCTCAGGCCCTCTATCCAGGAGTTCAAAGAGGGGAAACACTTATCAATGATCCCTGTCCCCTAGTGGCCTCATGCACGTCTGCATTTCCAGATTAAACATAGGAGAGGGGAGAACCATTTCCTGAGATTTTTACCCTCCCACATCAGAGAGGCCTCAAGGCAAAATAAAATGGAAAATGGCACATGCCTAAAGTAGTGCTGTCCCATACTGTCCAGTTGCAGCTCCCTGAAGATGGTCAAAGCCTCCACAGCACTGGTTGAAGCCAAAAGGATTTTGAAGGGGTGGCCAAGGTCTCCCATGCCCAATAGAAGACCAGCCTACTTTTGTATGGAGTGAGCTACCATTTTACCCAGATAAGTGCCAGGAGACATTAAGGAGACATTAAGAACCTAATGCAATTGAGGAAACATGTCCTTCATAAGAAGAGATCTCTGGAGGAATTGCCACCGTTGGCAGCAGCTGGATGTCAGACACTGTCAAGCATACAATGTGCTTGGGTAGAGATTAATTAGTTGAGAGGAGCCAAGCCAAGCTCCTCTTTGACACCCCTCCATGTCTGTTGTGAATGGTTATGACAGATTTTGCCTGGGACCACCCACAGAGAGTTTCCAAGTGGACTTCTATGGAAAATTCCTGGCTTCACAATTTAGACACATGAAGAATTTCAAGATTTAGAATCTTTATTAGTCCTGAGTAACAGAATTATTACTTTGTATAGTTACTTAAGTGGTTTGTGGGTGGAAACATGGCAATTTGCTTCTCTGCTCTGGTGGGCATCTTACTTTACCCACATGGCCAAGACCACCAACCTCAAGTATGTTTCCATGATAAACATGGGTGGAATGGAGAACATAGCCAATTATCTCTGTCTTTTCTTTGTTCTGGTAAAAACATTTATGAAAAAGAAGACTTGAACACAATCTAAGCCACATTTCTTGCTCATCTTTGAACCCAAACCACACTCCATGGTCTGGAATAATGGCAAAGCACAGTAATAACTAGGTAGGCAGAATGGTTAGATATGGAAATAATTAGCGAGCATTATCAAGATGATATCATTTACTCATAAATCATACTATGACCCACAGACCTGTCCAGTGACTTGCAGTGGGGAACAAAGTCCTTGTCTCATTCATTTTCTAGCTTAAGATGAAAGAGTGACAGCAGATAGCCCTCATAATCTAGCTCAGGATATAACTGCTCCCCACATAGTGAGCCAGAACCAAGCTTCTATTCATATACCATGTAAGCTGTAAATTAGTTTGGATTATTATCATCATGGCTATAATTCAGTTTTTCACATTGTGGCAAGTAAAGAAACATGAGTAGTATTTTCAGTATTTTTCTTCTCCGTGTGAGATGTTCTAGTGTGAAACACAACCACAATAATTTAAAACTGATCCTCCGCTCTTAATAGTTTAATATTTCCACCTTCATTTTACCTAGATACAAAAAAAGATATTTGAAAACATGAATAAAATTAACCCTTTCAATTAAAATTGGGGAGCATGGAAAACTGAGGTCTAAAAATATAAAATAATGATTCTTTTCTTTCTTTTCACATACTTCCAGCATTCAGAGAAGCTGGAAAATGGGTTAGCCATCAACCCACAGGACCTCAAAGATTTGGAAAAAATTAAGTCATTGCATTATCTTACACCCTGTTCCACAGCATATGAGGTTTTGACCTATCAGTTGGATTGTGCTCAAATCACACACACTGAGAGAGTTTTACTTCACCGACTGTAGTTAAGTGACAAGATTACAATGGTTAAGACTGCATTTCATCTGCAGCAAATTTCAATTTGATCTCTCCTTCCTTTGTCACCAATGTGTCAGCAGCAGATTTCTCCTCCAAAACCACACATAGTGAAGGGTGTTTGAATAAATTATAAGGGGGGATACCTGCCTAGTCTAAAGGGTGAATACACCCTTAAGTGCGATTGGCAGTTCATATAATTTCAAGGCATCACAGACATCATACTTATTTCAAGTGCTCTCAGGTAGTATATACCTTGGTGAGAAATTATGAAAGTAAAATATCAATAAGTGATATAACTTGATAAGTGCTGAAGAGAATTTAAGAGATTGAAGATGCCTTGGTTTATGCCCAGTAAGAACAGAGTTTTGAGCTAAGAAGCAACACTTGACTTCCACCATCAAACTGTCTGGCTCCAGAGAACAAACGAGTCATTAGTATAAGGTGTGAAGGCTCTGGCCATGTTCCTTTCCTTCCTGCTGCATGGAAACCAAGAAATGGGTTAAGGGTTGAAGGAACAAGAAGGAACTGGCAAATAGGAATCCACTTGTGACTTTTGGCCTCAGCTACAATGTGTACAGAGTTTTGAAGGCATCACTACTGTTCTTATGACAAGAAAAAATAATTACAAATTGAAAATCCATGTTTTGTCTTGGACCTATCAGGGTACTTGGGCTTCAGGGCAAACTGCCACCCTAAAATCTGGAAAGATAGGGACATCCAGAGAAACACAGCCAAGATCTGCTGAATGAGCCAAGAACAGAAGCTGCTGGAACCATAAATTGGTAGAAACACTTAAATGGTAATTTTGATGAATTGCTAGAGCTGAGTGTGGAGTAACATGAGAGTGAAAATTCCTGGGGGCCATACTCTTAGAGCCAATCCCTACACCTTCATGGATTTTCCTTCCAGGAACCCCTCCAGGTTCTCATGATGAAGATCTGAGAAAGATGGTTTCTAGGTTATGGGGAAGGGAAGAGCCTGCTTCATGACAAAAGCCTGCTCTCTAAGGGAAAAGACTTTGCCAGACCCTTTCACAGCTAAGGACGAGGCATTCTTCCCATTCCAGCCTCCTCTAGCCTTCTTGTCTTACTTAAAGGGAGAAAATACAAATTTAACCAGAGTCAGAACTTCAAGTAAATAAATTGGAAAAGAAAAGAATAGGGAAATAAAAGCTATACCTTTGGAGAGACACTTGTGAAGGTCATTTTCCATAACACAGATCCACTAAAAGCCTAAGATTTAATTAGAAAATTATAGAATACTCCCTTTACCGCACACCTCACCACCATACCCCTTCACAACAGCGAATAAGAGCTGGAAGAGCTTCAGGACACAGATTCTTTCTGAAGAGGAGTACTTAGGGACTCCCAGAGGACCTGCTCATAGAGGAGCTTTCTGGTCCCATAGATCCCGTGTCCTTTCACAGTAGCAGATGCTGGTTGAACATCTCTGTCCAGACTTGGAGTGGATTGATAACTGGTCTTGTGGGTTAACAAAATACCACAATCTTATAGAATCTACCATCATGTGGTTCTGTAGGAGAACCTGACACCCAGAATATACCATCACAATAAGTTGTGATAGAGAAGGAAAGCAGAGCCATGCCTGACAATCTTGTCCATTTCTAGTCTCCTGTATGTCGGCCTGGATTACATGGCTTTAGGCACAAAGCTGCTGGCAATCCTATGGCACTGGAAGAGTTTTTCATGCTGTTCATGAACTTGCTTCAATGAGTCCCTGAAGAACTTTCTCCCCCTACTTGCTATAGCTAGCCGTTAATCTTAGGAAGAGCCTGTAAGGTTAACCATCCTTCTGACCATATCAGTAACTCACTTGGTGGTCTAGATTGCTGACCTCAGCAGCTCAAACTGGTTCATCATGAAAGGTCCTAAAGAACCCTACCTAGAGTTACATGAGCAAGATGCTATTGATTTAGCACAAGTCATTTGCAAATGTGCATTAAGAGTATAAAACAGCTGCCTGGGTTGATGTCTCAAATGAGGCACAAAACAGTAATCTTGGTGCTCTCAGTATAAAGAAAGTGCTGTTATAATTTTTCATAAAACCTTCAGAAAGAACTCCCAGGCTTCATATGCAGATAGCCAGTTCTACAAGTCAGGATTCTCTCAGTTGCAAGCAACAGAAACTCAACTCAAACTAGCTCAAAAGAAAGGGGGAATTTATTGGCTTATGTGAATATGAAGTTGAGCATAGAACTTGTTTCAGGAATGACTAGGACTTACATATATGTAGTCATTTAGTCTAGGTCTCTCTGTCTCTTGTTATTTCTCTTTCTCTCTTTTCTTCCTTCTTTCTTGCCCCTGCTTCTCTTTCTAAGTAATTCTCATTCTTTCGTAGATGTTCTCCCTTAATTCGTGAGAAAGTAACCACTGTAACCTATCCTAGAACATTCTGATACAAAAACCCCAGCAGAAAGAGCAAATTAATATCTCCTAGATTCCATACAATAATCTCAGGGAAGGACTCTGATTGGTTTGTTTGGTCATATGCCTATTCCTTGTACAAATCACTATTTCTAGGAAGAGGAATAAAATGACTACCCACCCCTGTGGCCAGAGACTACTGTGACCAATAGCTTTATTAGAACTCCATGGAATAGGCAGGGAAACTTACTTCATGAAAATTAAGAGAGTTGTTGCTTCAAAAAAGGTGAAGACATTCTGGATGACATAAACAACAGATATTCACTATATTCCACCATTTGATTTCCCAGCATGTACTCTTAATCTTTATTGAGTACATGTAATCCCAAAGGTGTCCTGACCTGAGAATTTGATTACCTTCCCAAATCCACAGCTGCATCTAGCATCTGTGATCATATACATTGTCTTGGCTAAATCCAGATATAACATCTCACAACAGTGGAACCTAGGGCTAAATACCAAACATAAAATAGTAGGTACAGAGCAACAGCAATGGAAATCCCCATTTGGTAAATAGAGAAGAGAGGAAAAAATGCCATATGCCATGTTCTGCTAGACAGAAATCATAAGAATGTATGTCTCTAGGGCTAGAGGAATTCTAAGGGAAGTCAATCCCATCCCTAGTCCTACTTACAAGGAGGCTCTCCCTTGGTCATTGAACTCCATGGCTCTCCTTGACATGTGTGTAGAAGGGTATTCTGGGGTTTTGTTAGCAGCCCAATTCCCAAGGCATGGTTCTGGGGTTCTGGGTATTACCTTAAAGGTTGAGCATTACAGGTTCCTTTCTTGGTCTGCTCAGATAGGCTTACTCCTTAAAACTCTAGTAAGCTGTTAATGTAATCCATTCTGGAGAAACTCCATTAGGTCAGACCAGTGCCAGAAATCTTGGCCAATAACAATTTGTGAATCTGAATCCCAACTTTCAGTTTCTGTCTCTTAGCAACAAACCTTGGTGCTCTGCCCAGGCTTCTAGCTCCATATATATATCCATACCCATATCCATCTTGGTCTCTGCTGTAGGACTATATAAGACAATAAATTGTGGTAGTGAGGCAGAGCTAATCTCTTGGCCCTCAGGAAATATCTCATTGGGATATAGGGGTATAGGGGTAATTATTACCTTTATTTAGCAGGAGGGAAGCAGAGCAGGTAGTATTTAAGAGAGGTTCCCATATTTCCCTGGTTCCAATATAGTCTCTTGTCTTCCTGTGTACTAAATTGAGAACAGGACAGATATTTTGGCATTTGCAATTCCACAAATACATGACCATTAGTTATCTGACCATTAGTTGTCTTGGCTTTCTGGCTATCAATAGGTATATATTATCCTTTCACTTTTTTCAACCTACCAACCAGTCCCTTTCTTTCAGGGCAATAGCAAAGACTACAAAAGTAGCTAACACCCTCCATCATTCTGATATTTCTCTAGCAAATCCCCTGAGGCTCCAGGATTGGTAGGCTCTTAGTCTGAGTCCTAAAATCCCAAAGACAATAATGAGCCAGCTGCTCTGCTAGTGCATAGCAAAGATTTGATCTTCCCAGCCTGGGATGGAAAGCTCAACAGACCTCTACTTCACCTCAACCCAGGTACATAAGCTTGAGGAATTGGAGGCAAAAGTAAGACAATGGATTGTGCATTGAAGCCATCTTCTAAGAGCCCAGTTGCTTTACATTGTTAGGTTTTTTAATGTATATTTTATAGATTATGATATTCAAATGAAGAAATATCTTGCATAATGGTTTAGAATGTTTTTACCTCAAGACTATTACGTTGCTTATTTTTATATAATTGACATTCTAAATTTCATAGAGGTAATTTATGCAGCACTTAATCCAGTGGTTTTTACTTTAGGTTTTATTTATTTTTTAAAATATATATATATCTTTATTGATTTCAGAGAGACGAAGGGAGGAGAGAAAGAGATAGAAACATCAATGATGAGAGAGTCATTGGGGATCGAGCCCGCAACCTGGGCATGTGCCCTGACCGAGAATTGAACCTCCTGGATCCTAGGTCGATGCTCGACCACTGAGCCATGCCTGGCCAGGCTAGGTTCTTTTTAAATCACTAAAATGCTTTTTTGTTCTCCAAATAAAATATCACAAGAAATTCCAATCTGTAAGACAGTGTCATTCATTCAACAAATATCTATATTCCAGACACTGGGCTCAATATTGAAACATTAGGAATAAAATTTCATCCCCATTGCAGCCTGGAGGGTCTCAGAAGCCCCTCTCAACTTCTCTGCTGAGCCTGTCAGCATCCTTTGGTTTTCCTGAGGCTCAGCCCTCAGTTTGCAAATCCCTGATCTAGGCTCACTCCCTCATTCAGAACAAGGACTCCAAGGTCAGAGGGCAAACCATCCTAGTAGCATTTTACAACTTAGTATCAGAAAGTTAAATTGCATCCATGACTCCTCTTGCTTTAGATCAAAAAGAACATCACAAGTTGCCCACATTCCTCTTTAAAAATAATAACCATTCCTCCTACATCTGCCTTCAGAATTCTTTTGCTTTAAGTAGAGGAACACAACCTCTGTTTATTCTTTTTTGGTACTTTCTTTTTACTGTCATTTTGCTTCTTGAAGGAAATCTGTGGGAGGATGAGAGTGTAGTTAAATTGGCGGAATTAAGAAAGCAAATAATGGTTCCTGTGGTGTGGCACCAGCCTTGGGGTGGAAGAGTAGGAGGTACAGAAGTGTGATTATGTTAAAATTACCAGGAAAGAAAGCCTAAAAGTTGAAATGTCAAGAGAAGAGAAGAGAAGAAAAAGCCACTCACAAAGGATTCTACATGGATCACCAGAGCATCAGGGATGGTAGAGTGCTGTTCATGAGGGACAAACTATAGAGCCCATGGGGTGACTGAAAGAAATTTGTATAATAAAGACATTTCCATGGGAACACATTTTCTTCATAGAAAATCTCTTGTCTTGCCATTTCTGTGATCAAAGAACCACAATTGCTGGTAAAACTTGAGACCAATCCATGACATAGAAATGGACTATGATGTAATTCAGAATATATTAACTGAGCACCTACACCATGGCAGGTATCATGACACACACTGAGAGTCTAACAGACTAAGAGTTACAGCCCTGTCTTCCAGGAGCCCTCTGCCTGACGAGGTAGAAAGACCCATCCACAAACATAACACTGAGTCATTCATTGACCACTATGTGCTTAATGTTCCCTCTGAGCGAGAGACCGGGCTGGGCAGGCCAACAATAACAGGAACACTTCTTCAACATTTGGCATATGTGGTATGTGGGAGAGGCAGCCAATCACGTAATCACACAAACAATAGTAGAATTTTCTCTGTTACAGGGCTATGAAGGTAAGGCCCAGGAAGCTATAAGAGCTAAAATGGGGCATTTGGCCTAGTCAGAAAACTCAGGGAAGGCTCTCCCCAGCTGAGATCTGAAAGAAAACTAGAGATTTGCTAGGCAAAGAGGAGAGAAAAGAGCCTTCTAGGCAGAAGAAATAGCTCCATCGTACCTCCTTCTCCTCTCCGTCAGGCCAGGGAGCAACGGGAGAGAGCTGAGTGTGAAATTGATGAGGTGGGATGGAACCTATGGAGGAACATGTAAGCCACAGAGAAGGGTTTTGTCTTTATCCTAAGGGTAATGGGGAGCCATAAATGCTGTACAAATGTTCTACATAAGAAGGGTTATGGGCACAGAGACGTTGTAATTCATTCCTACCCAGGGGTGGGGATGTCTGAAAAGGCTGCTAAGAAGACGTAACATTTGGGCTGGGCCCTGCCAGATAAGTGTACATTTTTCTGGGTGATAGAACTGGGTAAATCGATCCCAGAGAATGCCAATGGCATGAGAAAAGGAAAAGGGGGAAATGGAACGTGGCTATGTCAGGGAAACACGGGACAGGACACATGACATTCTGGTTGTGATGGTGAATAGTGGTGGTGAGGTGGGAAGGGGTTGGGGGCTGCTGAAGGAGGACTTTGAGATCATGTCAGTAAAACTATGTTGGGAAATTGAGGCATATGTCAGAAATGTGGAGAGGATAAGGGGGAACAAGTGTGAAGGAAAAGAAAACCAGCTGGACCAAAGAAACATGGAACTAGAGTCTTCATTTTCTTATACCTGCCAAGAATTTTCTTCCCCGGGTCTAAGAAGTCAGGTAGACTAAATTGCCTCTACCATCAGAATTAGGTGCTTTCACTCTGAGAACCTGGCTCTGGCTCTGGGCAGGGGTGTCCTCAGAATGTCAAGTTCCCAGCAAGCTGCATTCTCTTCTCTCAGACCTTGTGCCTTGATCACAATATTTGGTTGCCCAGATTTTTTATCTAGGGTTCCCTTGATCCAGTGTCATATGGCTTCTGCCTTCTTCCTTTCATTTTCAAGTTTCCCATTCTGAGTTTTTGTTCCTCCAGCTTGACTTCCCAAGTTGCTTGCCTGTCATTTTATCACTGCCAGAACTGACCCATTTACCACTGCTCTTTGGACAGTCTGAGGAATGTAGCACCTGAAACATTTTAGACATGAATTATCGCCATGTGGCAATCCCCCCAGCATCCAGTAATTAACTGAATCAAACGAATGGAAAGCAGATGACGACATACATTTCTCTGCATCAGCTTCATGGTTCTGGGAAACTGAGTTAAGCTGAACACTTTCTTTTTCATATAAAATGGGGCCCTTTTAGGGTTTCAAGGATAATATAAGTAACATGCTTAGCCCCATGGCTAATCCATGGCAAGTGCTCACTGAGGGGTTGCTACTATTAAATATTTTGATAGTGAAAATATACATTCATATTATTTTTATTTCATATTTTCCTGGGATTATTGTATGGCAGCTAGCTAATAAGCCAAACAAGAAGTAAATGTCTTAGCCGGCCGGGTGTGGCTCAGCGGTTGAGTGTCAACCTAGGATCCAGGCGATCGGGGTTCGATTCCTGGTCAGGGCACATGCCCAGGTTGCGGGCTCAGTCAATGACTCTCTCATCATTGATGTTTCTATCTCTCTCTCTTCCTCTCCTTTCCTGTCTCTGAAATCAATAAAGATTTTTTTTTTTTTAAAAGAAGTAAATGTGTTAGATCAGACGTCAGCAAACATTTCCTGTAAAGAAAGGGACAGATAATATTTTAAGCTTTGCAGGCAACATGCTTCCTCACAACTACTCAATGCTTCCTTTGAATCAGTCATAGGAAATAGTAAACAAATGGGTGTGGTTCTGTCTCAATAAAACATTAGTTACAGAAACAGGTGACAAGCCAGTGGGCCATAGTTTGGTGACCTTTGACGTACATGGTTGCTTGTGATACAATATTGACTAATGGATTAATGAATTTATTAATTTGACAAATAGTCATTGAGAACCTATTATGCTGGGTACTGGGCACACAATGGTAAGACAGAGATATGATTCCTGATCCATAGACATAACAGTTAATTGGAAGAGATGGACATTATTCAAATAAGCACACATATAAAGTTACAAATGTGATTAGAGCTATTAAGAAAAGATGTGTAATGCTATTAGACTATTTGACAAGGAGGCGTTTGTTCACTTGTTTGTTTGGTGAGGGTTGTTTAGAGAAGGTTCTCTAAGGAAATGTTGTTTGTGCTGATATCTGAGGGGTGAGAATAAGTTCACTAGATTGAAGAAGTTGTTGAAGAGTCTCCCAGACAAAGGACCTAACGTGCAGAACCCTGTGATGGGAGGAAACATGAAATATCCACTGAATTGATATAAGACTTGTGTGGCCAAAGCACATGTGTTAAGATTATGCCTGCCCGGCCGGGTGTGGTTCAGCGGTTGAGCATCGACCTGGGATCCAGGCGATCTGGATTCGATTCCCGGTCAGGGCACATGCCTGGGTTGCGGGCCCAATCAATGACTCTCTCATCATTGATGTTTCTATCTCTCTCTCTCCCTCTCCTTTCCTGTCTCTGAAATCAATAAAAATCTTTTTTTTTCTTAAAAAAAGATTATGCCTGGGAAGCCTTGGTGAGGATTATGGTCTTTAGCCTAAAAACAATGGCAAGCCATTAACCAGCTTTAAAGCATGATTGAATTTGCATACTGAAAAATATATACCCTTTCAGCTAAGGTGTTGAAAATGGAGTGGAAGGGACATACAATATTTCAGATCATTCTTTTGAAAGAATCATTCTTTTGAGGGAGAATGTGTAGTTTGATGATTTGTAAGTAAAATTGCTTTTCTGCATCATGGAAAAATCATTTAAACTCTTTTATGGAAAATGAAGAAAAAAAAATGAATATTTGTATTTTTATCAGAGCCGACATTTATCCTCTCAATGTTTCTCTTTCAGCAGCAAAATGCAGATTAATTTGCATAAAAGTTTAGTCACACACAGTTCTGGTGACCTACTGACTCAACCTGTTTTTCAACTTGACTTATTTTCCATACATGAAACATTTTGGCTCAGAGAGCAGACAGGTTGTAATAAAACATATTTCTTGTCCTTTGACCTAGAATACCATTAATCAAAACTATCTAGGAGTAAATTAAGTATTTTCAAAGGTAAAAAATTGGTAATCCAACTGTTGTTTCAGTTACCATAAAATGAGATTTACAAAATCATTTTTTAGGGTCCTGCATCTATGAAAGATTTTATGACTTCTGCAAAAGCTAAGAGACCTCATTTCAGATTATGGACAACAGGGGAATCAGCAAAGATGCATACAAAGGAGAAGGGGGAAGAGAGGTAGGAGGAGGGGGAAGAGAAAAAAGAAAGGAAAGGGAAGGAAGGAAGGAAGGAAGGAAGGAAGGAAGGAAGGAAGGAAGGAAGGAAGGAAGGAAGGAAGGAAGGAAGGAAGGGAAGGAATTATTAGTGTTCCTTTTAATGGTATGAAAAACTCTTACAAGCTCCAGAACAGTAGTTCTGAACTGGTAGTGGTCTCCCCCTCATCCCTAGACAAGGGGATATTTGGCAATGTCTGAAGACATTTTTTGGTCACAGCTGGAAAGGGAAGGTTGCTACTGGCATCTAGTGTGGAGAGGCCAGGGATGTCCTTAAACATCCTATAATACACAAGGTAGCTCCCCACAACAAAGAGTTACCAAAGCAGAATGTTAATAGTGTTGATACAGTGGAGAAACCCTGGTCTTGCATAACGTTAAGCCCCCAATCCCCTTCAATTCTGTTTGTTCCAGGTTGTACTATAAAGTCTTTCTTTCTTTCTTTCTTTCTTTCTTTCTTTCTTTCTTTCTTTCTTTCTTTCTTTCTTTCTTTCTTTCTTTCTTTCTTTCTTTCTTTCTTTCTTTCTTTCTTTCTTCCATCCTTCCTTCCTTTCTTTCTTTCTTTCTTTCTTTCTTTCTTTCTTTCTTTCTTTCTTTCTTTCTTTCTTTCTTTCTTTCTTTCTTTCTTTCTTCTCTCTCTCTCTCTCTCTCTTTCTTTCTTTCTTTCTTTCTCTCTCTCTCTCACTCTCACTCTCTCCCTCCCCCCTCATCCCTCCCTCCTCCCTCCCTCCTCCCTCTCTCCTTCCCTTCCTCCTTCCTTCCTTCCTTCCTTCCTTCCTTCCTTCCTTCCTTCCTTCCTTCCTTCCTTCCTTCCTTCCTTCCTTCCTTCCTCTCTTCCTTCCTTCCTTCCTCCTTTCCTCCCTTCCTTCCTTCCCTTTCCTTTCTTTTTTCTCTTCCCCCTCCTCCTACCTCTCTTCCCCCTACTCCTTTGTATGCATCTTTGCTGATTCCCCTGTTGTCCATAATCTGAAATGAGGTCTTTTAGCTTTTGCAGAAGTCATAAAATCTTTCATAGATGCAGGTCACTTCCACCCTGGTATTTCTTGGAACCCAATAATGATTGACTCAGCTTATATCACAGTGACTTGTGTCCTCAGTATGTCAATTATCTCTCACTAGACTCACTCATCTCCCTGAATCCATTCCTGTGCCCTCTCCTCTACCAAACAGCCTTTTAAACATTCGATTTAATCTTGTTTATCTCCTATTTACACACACATAAAAATTCAATGACTTCCCAAGAGGAAGTTCAAAAACTTTACTGGCCTGCAAGACCTTGCATAATCTCTCTCTGCCTCACCACTTCCCAGGTTTTCAGTTTCATCTTGTGCCACTCCCCTTCTCTCCAGCTACACTGGGTTCTCTTAGTTTTTGTTTGTTTGTTTGTTTTTAAATGTTTTTATTGATTTCAGAGAGAGGAAGAGAGAAGGAGAGAGGGAGAGAGAAACATCGATTGGCTGCTTTCTGCATGCCCCTTACTGGGGATTGAGATGAAAACCAAGGCATGTGCCCTGAACCAGGAATTGAACCAGCGACCTCCTGATGCATGGGACAATGGTCAACCAACTGAACCACACCAGCTGGGCAGGATTCTCTTAGTTTTGAGTAGGTTATGCTCTGGTCTATCTTATAGGTTCTTCCCTCCATCTGGAATGTTGCTCCCTTTATTTGCATAACTTCTACTTATTCAAGTCCCAACTTAATTGTAATTCCCCAAGGAAACCTTCCCTGACTCCCAGACTAGATATACCATCAGAACACTCAAGAATATTTCATTATTTATGTATTATCTTTTGTTTAATGTTGGCTCTCTCCACCAGACTATACAGCAAACCATGAGTGGGTGTTCAAAAAGAACCTTGCATTTGGAGCTGTTTAAAAAACTTTTCATCTTTTATTTGTAACCATATGTCACGGGCCTAAAGTTTTCTCTACGAAAATAATGGTCTTGGCAAAATTAGCAAATTATCCTGGCATCTCACTGTAACAGAGCACAACAAGCCACATTTATCCACCCCAATACAAAGTCATTCTGCTTAAATGTTATCCTGGCAACTTTATTAGCCATCCTTTATGCCTCATCTTGTATTCTATTTGGCCACTCTTTACTCTAGTCATTATGGCAGCAAGCAGTTGGTATAAACTTACCTTAGCTGCTCACATATCTCCAGCTTTCAGCCCTAAGACTGATGTGTCTTGGGACACCTGGGGGAACCTTCCTGGACTCATAAATGTGCAGCTTAGAAATACAAGAGGTTTGGCACCTTGTAGGGCAACTCTTAACAATGGTTGATGAAACTAGTGTTCTCCCACCCACCCTAATGTCTTGAGAGAACTAGCCTGGAATAAATTCTAAGTCTTCCTCAGAAAGTCCTGGCTGGGTCAAGCACCAACTGCCTATAATAATGGAATGCCCCAACTAGCTCCCTTGATCCCTGGCTTCTAGTTGGGTCTGTCCAGTTGGAGGCAACAAAAAGAGATCTGAAGGGTACGTGGGCAGTGAAGTCTCCAGCTCTCTCCTCCCAAGTTCCAATAGGATGATTTCATACCTCTCCTAAGGTCACAGATCATGTCAGGTGCCTTCTACATAGAGCTTGCTTGCAGGGCCCTCGCTCCTGCTACCTCTGGAAATTGCCCCATCACTCGCTGCCTTTCCTGAATTCTGCCCACATTTCTGTAAATAGCTTTTGATTAAATGCTCCTTGAATTACCCAGTCTGTATGTTCTTTCTGACTTCTTCCAGGGCTCTGCCGTATAGTCTCTTACAGCTAAGGAAACTAAGGCTCAGAGTGGTTAACTAGTTCACACATTTCATCCCAATGTAAAATAATCAAAACATAAGATGAAAAGCAGAGGTTTCACCTGCTTTCGCAGTTGTAGGGAGGATTGCTGATGTCCTACC
This sequence comes from Miniopterus natalensis, assembly GCF_054644295.1. Taxonomy (NCBI): domain Eukaryota; kingdom Metazoa; phylum Chordata; class Mammalia; order Chiroptera; family Miniopteridae; genus Miniopterus; species Miniopterus natalensis. The sequence goes on from NC_142088.1 coordinate 21,267,067, forward strand.
AAACTTGAAGAAAAAAAGCAAATTCATTGTTGTTAATGATTGGTCTGTCGGTCACATGCAAATTTAATCTGTCTGCATTTTTATCAGGCTGTATCTCTTAAATGCTGTGTCCTCATTTTGTAGGTGTATTATTGGGTGTTTTTTTAATAATATATGCAAATTTTATAAAAATATATTATTTTCCATCTCGTTTTGATCATCTTGACACCGCATTTTCCTGTTACACAAACATTTTAGACTGTGGTTTGTCCTCAAGACCATACCAATTGAGAGGAAATGCGAGCTGTCTGAGTTATATATGGCAATTTTTTATGAAGTCTGCAATCCTAACGGCTGTGTCCTAAATTAAGAAGAAGATGGGCATTTCTCCTGAGATAAACCAATTCATCAAGAACCCATCTTGCACATAATATAAAACTTTAACAATTCACCCCAATGAGGCCTGGCCAGGCTGAAACATGTTGTTTAAAGAAATCCAGTTTGATGGTTTTGAAATACAAACAAGAACTAGAACTAGGTAAATAGAATGTGGCCAAGCATAGTTCTTAGGAAATCTGCTTGAATGAATAGCTAAGAAAGATTATAATTGGTATATGAATTATTTCTGTGGGAGTGGATGTTCTGATGATACTTGAGAGTACTTAAAAAGTTTGTTCTCATAAGTAATTTAAACATTCCTCTTGAAATACCACTTGTACTATTAATTTATTTAGCAAATTAATCACAGAATCATAACATTTTAGAACTGAAAGAAATCTCAAAGAAAATCCAGTGCAACTTAATTTTTGCAAACAGTTTCTTGGATCATTCCTAGATCCATGCACACAGAACATGAGCCAGCCCTCCACATACCCTTTCAGTCCAGCTCTTCCTAAGACACTGGACCACAGCTGGGTGTCTAGCCCAACTGGCACCCTCTTGTCTGCAAAGGGAGATCAAAACATGGCATAAGCGTGTTATAAAATGTTCCTTTCACTGATTCCCAAAACAGAGATTTTGTTCTGGTCTACAGTTTTCTATTTTTCCCCCCATAACTCAGTGCCTCCATATCCTATGCCCCACTTCCCAGTCCCTCTCACTATGGAAGGCTCAGAGTGCCGTGCCCTACCAATCTTAAATTCTGCACTCTCTCTCCATCCTTTTGAAATCCTATCCTCTGAAATGGCTTTTGCCAAGGTCATTAATAACAGAGCTCAATGCCAATATGACCTGACCATTCTTTGGTAGCACCTGGAATGTTTGATGACTCCTCTCATGAAGCTCTCTTCTCCACTGGCTTCTATTACATTGGCTCCTTCTTGGCTTACCCTCACTACTCTGACCATTCTTTCCTAGTCTCTTTTGTTGCCTTTCTGGTTTTTGTCATCTTTTCTTCTCATTCTTTCATTCACTTCATGGGAAACTGCAGTTATCTCACAACTTTCTCAACTACCTATAGGCTCTTTAGTCTCAGATTTAAGTCCTTTGTCCAGATCTTTCTCCTGAGCTCCTAACTACCTGCTGAATATCTTCTGAAGTTTCACAGGCCCTCCAAACTCAACAGATACAAAACAGAGCTATCCTTCCCCCAAAATGTGCTCCCCACTCATGTTTTCCTATCTCTGAATAATATTATCATTCACAGAGGTGCCCAAGCCAGAAATATGGGCATTAGTAGATGAGTCCATCAGTGGTTTCCCATTGCTCCTAAGATAAAATCCAAACTTCTCAGTATAACTTGTAGGAAAGATGTGTGGTCAGTGCTTATTGCAACAGATTCATCTCTTATAACTTCCTGTCAGTTCTCATATCTGCTCCATTGGCTCATATCTCAAGGGTCAGTTCAAAAATGATCTCCTCTATAAAGCTTTTTTTTCACCAGTATTCTCCTTTCTTGAAGATTCAGTCACCCTCGTGTGCCTCCTCTATGACACTTAGCTGTGCATAGCCCAAAGATTTTGAACAAGGTTGTTGTCACTGAGAATCAAGAGAAAGGAAAAACCCCAACTCACAAAGAAGACGCAATTGTGTTGAAGAGATTAAAGTTGTCTCAATTAGGGTGAACTAAGTAACTAGCTTTAAAAATGGGAGATTTTCAGAACTTTTCTCTCTCTGAGGTTTCTTTGGACAGGATACTTCCTTGAAAATGAAATGACTCTGTGGCTCTGTTTATGTAACAACTTCTCTATGGTTTGTTTACCTTTGGCTGCAGAGTTCTGGAGACAAACAATCACAACCTGTAAGCGGGGAGTAGAAAAGCGGGGAGTAGAAAGGGGAAGGATGTAAGTAGGGGAAGAATAAAGAGGCATGTTTCCCTATCTGATGTCTTTAATCTTTTAAGGCTAGACATGGGGCAGGTTAAGAGAGAAAATAAGCTGAAAAACAGAAGATGCCAAAAAATCACTGGTAAAAAAAGATTTCACAGAACCAACAGCCCAGTTAAGGGTGAAGGCTGGTAGTAAGATGGAAAAAAGGATTTGCCTCTGTTCGTTTTGTCAACTTATAGCTAGGATAGAGTTGACCGTGAGCCTTGTATCCACACTGTCTAGCCAAATATCCAAGAATCAATAATATCTTCAAGTTTTTGCAAGTCACCCCAGTCTTTGCTTTCTTTTTCTCAAATTACCTCCAAGACTTCAAATGACCATGGTTACTGAAATTAGAATTCTGGCAGCAATAACAAAGAAGCATTAATACAGTGGTCAGTCCCCACACCCTGCCATGTAGACAGACATGTGTTTATTTTATAATCTATCCTTGAGTACTTAAACGTGTCACATGATTTTATCTAACTTATCTGAACTCCCATGTAAAAATTATTGAAATCAGATATCTTGTACCTAAAGGTACTTAATACATGGTTTCTGAGTTAGAAATAAAAATGTAAGTAAATTCTGAAGTCTAAACTGGAGAAGCAAAGTCTTAATATAGTGGTTCCCAGATGGAGCCTTTGTAAATTTCTTCTTTTAAGCAGCAGGATGAGTGATCTACAGTCAAATCAACAAAAGCTGGTGGCTTCTTTGTCACTTCACTGAGGAAAAAAGAGGCAGTTCCACACGTAATTAACATTGTCTGATTGAATTGAGAGTTTCTGAATGATTAAGAAACTAGAACTTGACTAAGTCAGAAACCATGTGGTCTGTAACAGAACACCTTCTAAAGAAAAACAACATAAATTTCCAGATGAAACAAACAGATGACTTCTGTAACTTCATAACCAGGACAAGAGCTCCATTTGCCTTCAGTTCTTGATAAAGTCCCTGAACCAAGACAACTCCAGGAGAAGGGGTTAAAATGTGTTTTCAATTACTTTTTTCAAGGGCAAGAACTGTGTCTTTTTTATTTTATTAAATGTATTGGGGTGCCATTGGTTTTAAAATTATATAGGTTTCAAGTGTACAATTCTATAACACATCATCTGTATACTGCACTGTGAGATTTCTTGGAAAGAGAAAAATTATCTATGGAAACCAAGCCCTCAGATTTATTCTAATAATGTCTCCATTTTTGTCAGGTGAATGGTGGTGAGGGGAGTGAGTTCTGAATTGCCTATTTTGCCAGTTAATATAACTGGTCTTTACTTGTTGTAGTCTTCTAATGAAAAGGCAAAGAACACAATTCTCACTGAGGGGAAAGGTACTAACATTTTATGGAGTCTACCACAGGCTAGACACAGTGAGAGAGGTTATTTCATGTGCATTCTCACTTTTAGAAACAGTCCCAATAATGACAGAATCCTATTGGCATAGTCACCATTGACTGAATACTTCCTATGTGCCAGGAAGTGCTAAATGTTTTACACAGATCACCTCATTTTTAAGGTTTTCAACATTCACCCATATTGTGGCATATATCAGCACTTCATTTCTTTTTGTCATCTTTTTTTGTTATCTTAAGATAAAACTAATTCAAACTTATGAAAGGTAACTTCTGTGACCACTGAATATCCTCTCCTATGGTAGTTTTATGAGCTCCTCTGTGAATAATGATTTCCCCGCAATCTCTGCAGCCTCATTTGAAGACAACCCCTGGTGTAGTATTTAGGAGACACATAGCATTGCAAATCCTCCATTACCTTCATTGTGAGCTCAGTCCAGTTGGCTTGGGAATGTAGCACCCCTTTATCAATCAAAGGCAAAGAACCCAGAGACTCCAGGCCTGTCTCAGCTTATGTGGGAAGACAGACCAGATTAAGAGAAACTGTTTTTTTTTAAAGTCTGCTTGTCCTTGTTTGTTTATCACCATGATAATTATCTGTTTTACTGCTCCAGGACTTGGGCTTCCCATGAATTCTCTTTTTTGATTCTTTTGTGCCCATTATCTGATCTTAATGGTACAAAAATTTAGGTAGAGTAACCAGAATGAGATTGGGAACACCAATTCTATCTAACATTTGGATTGTTTCCATTTGTTTATTAGGTAATAGAATGAGAGAGAGACTCGCAGTATTGGAAGCAACCTTGGTCAGCATGCCCTTTTTAAGAGGCCTGCCAAGGTCACACAGCCAGTTAGCAGCAGAGCTGAGTGGTTAGAGCTCAGAGAACAGGGTCTTTTTCTTGGTGAACTAAAAAGATACCACAAAGGTATATCAGAATCAGAAGATCTAGCTGTGAATCTTCACTCCACCACTTCTTAGCTACAACACCTAATATAAGTTACTTACCCTCCTTTAAGCCATTTCCTCACTGAGGGAGGTGTGAACCTTAAATGAGATGACATGTGTAAAGTAACAAACATTGCACTTGTGCATCATATAAATGCTTAATAAATATCAATTACCGTCCCTTCCAGGTCAGGATCTTTTGTTTTTAGACTTTGAGCAGTCCCTCCCAGGGAGTTCACCAAAACCCATGGTTCTCCATTGTCTCTTCCATTTCCAAAACAAGGAGACTAGTTAAACACCTGACTCCCTAGGGTAGTGCTCTTTGGTGAGTTGTAACCTGAATGCCAATTGTCACAATTCCAGAACAGAGTAAAGGACAGTGTCTTTAATGGGCACAGTACTTCCTCCAGTCCAAAAGATGCTTCATTTGAGTCCCAAAGCCAGTAGTCATGTCAATCCCTGTTATTGTAATCCCAACCAAACAATCTCTGGTAAAGTCCTAGAAAGTATTTTGAATAGAAAGTAAAAGATTATTGTTCCCACTTTGTGGTTCTCAAGGATGAGAATGAACCCAGAATGTGGTCTGAACTTCCTCTTAGGACCTTAACATATCACACTATCAAATACAGCCCAGTACTTGTAATCCAATCATATTACAAACAATCACAGTTTTCCCACCGCAAAATATTGTCTTCATTTTAAGAGCATGCTTACCTCAAAAATCTATCTGAAAACTTTCCATGCTACCCAAATGTCCTGTCTAAAGAAACACATAAGCTGTCTTGCAGAAATGCTTGTTCCAAACTTCCTCCTTTTTCATAGGTTATTGACCCGGGGGAAATTTTACATTTTGTTACTTTTTACATTTGCAATTTCCCAGCTATGGATCTAATAGTTCTGAAACATTTTCCTCATCTTACAATTCTTTACCCCTCACAAGCAGTCCTTAAATCTCCTCAAGGTTGTTTCAGTGCCCACCCCCAAAATGATTAACCTTCTCAACCTCTTTACTCCAGCCACTTGGAGGGAAAAAATCAAGACACGTCCCTTGACAATTAATTATTCAAATTTTGAGGGAGGCTATGTAAAAACTGAACAATGTTCTGTCACATTATAGGTGACCTAATGAAAACTGCTTAACGTTAATTCCTAAGCTTCAGTTTCCCCATCTGAAATGGAGACAGTAATAGCAGCCATTACATGAGGTTGTTTTGAGAAATAAAAGAGATAATGAATGCAAAGGGCTTGGTGTAGTGTCTAGCACACATAAGTAATCACCTTATCTTGGCTATTATTATTGTTGTCATAAGACAATAAGAAATACAAAGATACTTAAGACACATTCCCAACGCTTAAGAAGTTTATAAGATACTTGCTATGATAAAACATAACCATGTGACAACAGCATTAGAGCTATTCTAATAAAGTATGTGATGCCATTATTTGTCAGATGAGTGAGGGACAGAAGACTATGGGCTAAAATATAACCTGGAAAGACTTGAGGTTGTTGGAGAAATAATAAGCTAGACTTTGACAGATGTAGACTGAGATAGGTGGTGAAAGGACAGGAACATTCTAGGTAGGAGAAACAGTAATAAGCAAACATATGGAAAGAGGAATGTTCAAGTGCTCAGAAAACCATGAGAGACAGGTTAAGTGGAGAAAACATGTCAATGTAGATTGGAGCCAGATTAAGACAAGCACTGAGTGTAAGTGTACACTGTAGGTATTTGAGGTTTTAAGATGCACAGCTGTGAGAGCATCCTATAGTGGTGGCATGGGGCAGGGGGTGGGAGGGAGAAACTAGGACAGAAAGGAAATAAGTTGTTAAAATTACCTAAATTTAAGGTGAATTGCAGAGATGTGGGTGACTATCTGGAGGTAGAAAGGGAAGCCACATCTGAAAGACACTTAGAGGAAAAAATGATGTCCTGATTTAATAGGCAAGGGCAAAGTGGAGTGGAGGTGTAGGCAAGGAAAAGTGAGACAGAGCACTCTGAGATTTTAATCCTAGGAGAGAGAGAGAATGGGGCATACTATCATTCATTTAATCATTTGTTCAATAATATTAATTCTACACTCTATGTCAGACCCTGTGCCAGGCCATTGGGATCCAGAAATGAATATAGCAGTCTCTGCCTTCCAGGAAATAACAGTATAGTCAGAAGAGGAAACTAGCTTGGGAAAGAAAGATTAATGTGTACCCATAAATTGATAGATCTGAAAAATCTTAAATGTCACCAAGAGTACCCCTCATTCTGCCCTACCTGAAACAAACTGTAAAGATAAGAAAACTAAAGTCCAAAGAGAGTAAAATTCACACCTCTACTTACTGTCAGAGCCAGCCCAGAAGTTTTTTGTTTTTTTTTGAAGGGGAAGTGGTTGATGAGAAGTAGGAAGCTGGGTTGCTAACCCAGCTGGAGGCCTTCATGCTCATGTGAGTCCAAAGGAGAGTTGGACCTCTATTTGGACTTGAGTTTGGCCTGTGGAAGGTCATGGGGACATATTGGGAGCGAGAATGTGGGGGATACAGGAGATCTTCTTTTCTAGCTCCACTTTCCCAGAAGCTTCCTTTGAACAAGTTAGGCTTGGGAGGAGGCAGGTGTTTGCAGAAGTGGAATGAGGATTCCCTAGGGACTTCTCCAGTTCTCACCCTGGGCAGCTGAGGGAGCTAGGAGAGGGATTCAGGAGAGGTCATCTGAGAAGTTCAGATGCACCACTGATTGCAAAGAAGAGTCTGTCCAGAAAAGAATGCTAATAGATGGCTGAACTCTATGGAATGGAAGACCCCAGCAGATGACCCCCACATACCATTTCAAAAGACCAGGACTAAGTGCCTTTAACTAGCCCTAAGCCCAAAGTGAGACCTTCCCAACCAGGGAGAGCACAGACCCCTGCAGGCACCTTTGAGGCTACTGAGGGCATACTTCAATTAAAGCCAGGAGACATGGACTTTGGCCTTGGCCTTGCTGCTCACTACTTGGGTGTGTGAGGACTACCAACCTCATCAGCTTGGCCTCAGTTCACCTCTGAAAAATGGCATCTCAAATGTCAATCACTTCTAGTAATTTCCCAGCAGTCCTTGGAACCAGAGGGAAGCCCACAAGGCCTTTGATTTGACCCTTATAGTTAGTGTCCTGGGCTCAGTCCTGCAGAAATACAAAGGGGAGTCAGGAGTTCCTTTTCTTTTAGAGCTGTGAATGCTCAAGAGATAAAAGCTCTTCTTGAGTTTAATATGTTTTGCATTTCCTGTGCCCTTTTTATAGTAGGTACTAAGTAAACATTGTTAAGTCAGAAGTTGGGCAGAGAGACTTTAAAGTGCCAAGTCAGGAGCACAGTCGGGTGAATGACTTCCTTATCCTCAGATTTAGTTTGGGCCTTCATGGGAGCACATCTTCATATTATTTGCTATGTTTATGTTTATATCAGCTTTAACCCATTTCTTGCTACCTGTGCCTCAACACTCTAGAGCTTTCAGAAGCAACCCCTGTATCTACATTGCCTACCCTGGTTGTTAACTCATTGGGTAATAGGCATTCCATCCAGATCTCATTTGATTTCTGCATCTGCTTGGTGTTCTTGACTCACTCATGCCCTAGGATGCAACCTATGGGTCCACCTGTCCAGTCCCGGTAGTCTCACCTTATTCTGTAAATGTGCATGTGCCAATATGTGCAGTTACACCGTTCAGAAGCTCTCATCTTCTTCTCCATTCCCCTGCCCTTGCGCCTCTCTTAGATGTGACAGTCTCAGCGATTAAAATGCTCTCTTTCTTGGACTAAGTGTTTGAATTTACTCAAAAGGAAGACTACATTGCTGTGTTTTTTTCCAATGTCGCTTAATTTAAAATCACTGTAAATTCTTAAAAGACTGACAGCTAGTGACAAAAGACAATACTTACCTTGAAATACTTCTTATAAAATCTCCACCATGTTTTATGAGAAATTTCACCCAAATGTTTCCGATTTTGAAATTGCTCACTTGTAATTGCCATTTATAAGTCCAGGAAGCATTTCAACTTCATTGATAACATTTTTTTTTAAGTTTTTTTCCCCTCTGAAATCTCATAAAAGAAGCTTGTATCATATATGTTTTTATTCTATAAACTAAGAATTAGGTGGTTGCTAATTCAAACATATCCCCCATGTTGGATTGCCACAAATAAAACTGCTTCTTTTAGTTTGCAAAGTCATTCCTTTCTGCTCATTTTCATGGCGGCAATCCCCTTCTCTCCATCCATAGTTCAAGGGGGGGGGAAAGGCACAATATAAAAATAAAAATGGAAAAATGGAGACTCCAAAATTGAACTAAAAATCTGAACAGACTACATCTTTCCTAAGTGAGCTGTCAAAAAGTAAAAGACAGAGGTAGAAAATATCTTGTGAGTAGGGTGGTTTTCTCAGTGACTTTGGGAGCTTTAAGAGTTTCCCAGAAATTAGGGAAATAAATTATAAAATCTCTGATTTTGCAGCTTTAAGTATAAGACTTTACCAAAATATAAATTCATCTTGTGAATGTAATTTATGGTACTTTTGCAGACAAGGGTTGATCTCTTAACCACCTGAGGAAAATAAAGAACTGAAGTACAAGTGCTCAGCAGTGAACTAAAGCAGCACAAACTCTGATAACCCTTAAAATCGTCACCAGGAAAGATTTTAAGAAATGCTAAAATTCAGGTGCTGAGGATGGAGCTAAACAATTTTAAATGCTAGAATAGTAAAGCTGTAAAGGTAGAAGAGACATCTCTACCTTTTGTAACTAAGGAAAATGAGACCTAGAGTGTATTTGACTGTCAGTGAAACGATTGAGTGTGTGACGATAGGTGCACAGACAAAAGTCAACAGGCTTTGAGTAAGAAGAAAAATTATGTGTGAAAGTTAAAACTAAATGGGATTCAGTATAATTGTGATGCAATTACATAGTGGCCTCATCTGCAAGGACCCTAAGCATCAGTCCAGGCGCACCTATGGCACACTCCTAGCTCCCCCTTCCTGAGTACAAAGAAGTTGGCAACAATGAAGGTGAAAATACTTTTTTAAAAACTGGAAAATTCAAAGCTAGTGATAACAGTGGGAAAATGAAGAAGTGTGAGATGCGAAAGCCAAAAAGCTCATGACAATTATGAGATGAGAAAACTGACTAATTTTAGACAGATTGTTAGTGAAAAGTGTATAACCACATTATAAACTTTTTTTCAAGCATGTAATTAAAAGAAAAAAAGTTCTAACCTTTTTTTTTGAATTCAGGTTTGTCTTTTGTAAAGATTCATGTTAATTCAATCTACAACAACAGTAAGTACCTCTTCTTTAGAAAAGCAAATTATACTATGAAAAAAAATGCTTAGCAAGAGCTTCTGTTTTGTTTTTTTGTGCAGGTGGCAGAGTTTCTAGATTATAGGCACCAGAACTCAGTCTCATTATCTCTCTGAGCATTGTATTCTACCTTTGCTATGCTTCTTAGTGCAAATGGCTCTCAGATGGCCCCCACAGCCAGCTCAGTTCAAGGTGCTTTCAAGAGCATAGAGGCAGAATTTGAGTTTGGTGGAGTGCTTGAAATTGTAATACTCAGTGCCTTCAGGCACCAGAGCTTGCTGTTGCTAATAAAGATAATAAAAGGAGGGGAAAACCCAAAAGACTTCAGATAAGCCTAAGCATCAAACGTTTCAAAAGGCAGAGGCTGGTAATTTGAGTTAAGGATCTTTTGTGGGCTGAACTTGACATAATGTCCCACCTCTGCTTTACCAATAATGCATTAAAAAAAGAGAAACTGAAACCATCTTTTGGAAATCAGATGAAGGAAAAAATTAGGTCTATTTGGCCTAATGAAGAAAAGGCGGAAAGGAGGTTTACTAATGATCTTCAAGGATATAACATGATATCATTGTGGACTTGTCCGAGCAGGCATTCATTAATAGTGTGAGCTATTTTCATTAACAAATGAAGAAACTGGTTTATATTTCAACAGATAAGAAGCACATTCTAGTGAGAATTAATGAAAAATAACTCTATAAGAAACATCCGTCTCTGAATACTTTAAAAATGAAGTAGAAGGCAGGAGAATAAATGATACTTCTTTTCAAGGTCATATCATGTTTGACACATCAAAGTTCATCTCACATATTGCTCTTGTGATACCTCTAGGATTATTTGGAAGAAAAGCTATTGTATTTGTTTTGTGTTCCCAAATTTTCTATTAATATATTTTACACAATAAAGTGAGGAAAGCTTTTTGTGGCTACAAGATTCTCTTGCTGAACCTACGAGCAGCAGAGGGTGAAGGAGGTGGGATGAGAAGCCTAGGAGAATGGAAGAAAGAATATATGAGAATGCTCAGGATCAGGGAAAGTCATCTCAAACCCAAAGAAACACATGACCCCTGAGTCAGACTCCAGGAACTCATCTTCCACCATAGCCCAAGCTGCCCCATCAGAGCAACAGGATTTCTGGGAAAACACATATTAAAAGGTGAAGGTGGTAGCTACCAACACTGACTCCTATACCTTGTCATCTGAGCCCATTTGTGGAACCCCTGCCACCCCAAGAAGATCTACCTTTCTTGCAAAATCTTAAGTCAAGATAGAAAACATGGTTTCTAGAGTTTATTCCTTATTACATTGGCCAAAATATATTTTTCAAACTTTTCCTCCTCCCCTGAAGCTACTAGGCTTTCTAAAACTTGAGAAAAATACTGACATCTGATCTATAAAATCTCAACTGTAAATTCTCTAGACTACCCGAAAAGCCTATAAATCAAGCAAAACTAAGTATATTAAACTTATTGAAGAAAGAAAGGACACCACCTTGACAGTTTCAAAACAGAAAATTGAGACAGGTTATTGATAGAGTTTCAAGGTGTAGGCTGGATAATTTTAAGTCAGGCTTCCAAGGCAGGAAACTGGTTGGGATTGGGCTGTATTTATGACAAAGTAAGTTGATGTGGTAGATACAGTGGGGCATAGATACTACAGTGGATCTTGATGAGCAAATTGGAAGTAGAAGTTTTGCTGGCATTAAAGGTTGGCTTCTCTGTGAAGCAGACTCTGAGACAGAATTTACTATTTAGACGGTTATTAGGAAATAACCTACTGCAGGCATATTGAGATAAATGCCTGCAATAGAGGAGGAAGAAGCTGAATTGACCAGGGAGAGAACTCAAGCTGTGATGTGGGCTTCACAGCCTAAGTCAATCCCATAGGGAGCTCTATATATTTTAAATGACTCATCAGAAATGTCCTACTCTGAGCCATATCATTGGACATAGGTTACTCCTGGAAGGAAGTAATGAGAAAGCAGCTTTCTTCAGCTGAGGCAATCTCTGAAAGGAATGACAGATAAAGGCTTTCTGACACCATTCCCCAGTAGCTAGGGCAGAAGTCTTTCCTTGAAGAAGGACCTGGATGGGGTGGTTTAGAGTATCATCATCCATGAGCATGTATTCCCTGAGCAAGTAACCATTCTTCTTATTGCTTGTTCTCAGCACTGTTTAGCACAGGAATAAGAAAGTATGTCTGGTCCCATTACTGTTCTAATACAGGGGCAAGGAAATAGGGCAGTTTCATTATTCATAACAAGTTCTGCTTTTCTCCTCCCTACATGAAATTTATGTGGAGCTCAGGTAAAGCGGTGCCCTTCCTTTACATATGGTTGAATTCTCTGTCCCATCCACCCTCATCTACCTTTCTCCATTTATGTATTACATGTTTTATTCCCTTACCCTCTGTATATTCCATCACCCCTCACCACTGATAGATTCTCTACCAAAAAACTTCGAGTTTTTCTTAGTAAAAAGAATTTTTTTAATTTATTTAGGCTGGTAAATTCCTGTGTAATCAACCATCTTCCTTTCACTATCAAATGTCTTCACTTTAAAAAGAAAAAAAGAGGGTGAGTTTAGAACACAGAGGTGATATAGTTTAATACCAGTACTGGCATCATAACCTTCTAAGTCAGTGATCAGCAAACTATGGCCTGTGAGCTAGATGTTTTAGTAAATAAAGTTTTATTACAACACAGCCTTGTTTGTTTATTTATATACTGTCTATGAATGCCTTCGTGCTACAATGGCCAAGCTAAATAGTTGCCATGGAGACTGGATGGCCCACAAAGCCTAAAATATGTATCTGGCACTTTACAGAAAAAGTTCACCAACCCCTGCTCTAAACTTCCAAAGCTGAACAACCTTATTATTTTGACAACTGCACTTCCTTCACCCTCAATAAAAAATAATACACCTCTGTATTATTATCACTCCTCCTTGCCTCTGTTTCCTTGCCATTCCTCTCCTCTTGGTTGTCTTCTTTCACCTGTCTCAGTCTACTTACATACTGCTACTATATTTTTCTTTGGAAAACTCATCTCTGGAAATATTTCTGCCCTGTTCAAACATTTCCACTGCTTTCCTCGTTGAATAAAATAATTAAATCTAAAGCCATTGCCATGTTTTGCCCCAAACTACATTTTCTGGCTTGTTTCCCACCACTTTCATACACACTCAAATCACTGACTTGTCTCCAACAAATCCTACCCTTTGCTATCTTTATGATTTTGCGCTGATGCTTCTGGTTTAAGAAAATCCATTAAAACAACACCTATACCTCCCCACCCCCTGAGTTAAAAACAAATTGAGAAATAAACTGTCAATTGGAGTCAGGAAGATGGAGATCAAAATATTAGAAATATGACTATGAAAGCTAGAGGGGAGTATGCGGTTAATTTACACAATAAAATAGGTCTCCTGATACTGTCTATTACACTATATCCCATTCATAATCCTTAGGAAAGTGCATTGAGGGAAAAACTTGGGTCTGAAAAATAAAACACTATTCAGGATTTCTGCCTCACACTAATCCAGGATGGAGAGAAAATAATAGAATTTAGCACCCCAGTGTTTGGAGCTTTGTAATAAATCTACTCCATCAAATGGATCAACACGGATGAATGAATGTCTCCTACCACCAGAAGGTGTGGAGTAAGAAAAAGATAGGTAAAAGACAAAGGTGTTAATGAGCCTCATTTTTTTTTAAAAAAAAAAAGGTTGGGAAGAGGTAGGAGTTCCCCCAGTCTTTTTCCATGTTCTTTTTATCTTATCCTTTGGGGTTCACCATGCATTATATCAACCAAGGGAGTGAAAAGGGAGGACATCAGCAGTTTGTCAAGGCAGTCTTGTTTCTGCCTCCTTAAATACCACCTGCTGCTCCTTTGGGATCCTCCTGTGGAAGCATATAAATGCTCCCAGATAGTACATTCATTAGATTAATTTCAAATCTACACTGCATCCAAGGCTGAGATTTTGCTCCCTTTTCTTTTTCCCATCCCAAATTATGCCCAACTACACTGCCCAGTATAGCTCACCAGAGGTTAGGCATTATAATTAAATGGCAACACTAATATATTCTACTAATAAATTTCCAACAACATACAAAGCTCCTCCCATTGTGAGGAAATTGAAGCCCAAAGATTAAATTCTCTTGCAAATTCAAATTCTAATAAATTAATATGCAAAAGAATTAACATCCTTAATTCTTCCTCCCCAAGTTCTTATTCTACTTGGGCTCAGCTAAAGGACTTAGTCTCAGATATCTGGAAGAGTCTGAGTTCTTTCTACCACTGCTGTCTGGGATTTTTATCACTGAAATAAGTGTAATTTCTTGTGTTCCTCAACATTTAAAGAACCCAAAGACACACCTAGATTATCACATCAGGCAGGACTATGCTCATGAAATTTAAAACAAGACGAAATCCAGCCCCAAAAAATCTCATCTCAGGTGAAATTGTTTCTGGAACACAATACCTAGTCTAGACCCACATTAATGTGGCCATGAACTGTAGCAGTAAATCATGGCACTGAGGGAAGACGAGTAGCCAGACAGGAGAAAATCTCAATGTTAGTCTTGCCAAGATGTCAGTCAGCTGATGTCAGTTATCTAAAGTTCATGACTGTGAAGTTAAACCCAAGTAGGAGCAATCTCTCATAAGATATTAATTTTTCCTAAGAAGTTAATGCCACACCTGAGGGAAAATCCAAGCGCATACTACCTTTTTCTTCTAAGAGAGGTGCTAGAGACATTGTAGCCTTCTTAGAAAGTGTAGAGATTTACAGTGGTTACAACACCAGTCATGAGATATTTCCATTTCCCCTTCAAGTCTTGTATCTCTGGTGCCCAGGTGCCATACCTAGTGTGGTATCTGTTTAGACCATCATTATCACACTGATTGCCGAGGAAACATTTTCAGTCCTATGACTTAATGGCTGCTACACCTATCTCTTGAAGTAGAATTGCCTGGGCCTGTCAAACCTGTTTTCTAGAAATGATATTACCTTACCTACTACATTTTTTTTTTCTGCTGGTGGCTCACTCTCAATAGGTCTCTGAACTGAAGCTCCTACCATGTTTCAGAATGTTTTTCCTCCTAGGGAGTCAATGAACGCTGATTTTTTTACCCTGTATCTTCAGAGTACTACTGTCTTCCCTCTGATTTTGGATATTCTAGGCTTTGAGTAGAATTTCATGAGTAGAATTTCATTCTTCTTCTTTTTATTTTTTTTCTTCAATCATAAGACCTGACTCAGGGGTTTCGTTTTTCTCTTCTGTCCTATAAATATTCTCCAAGTCTCAGTTGAGATTCTAACAATGAAACCTAATTCTTACATGGATCACGTTCTTATTTATCATAAGTAAGAATACCATGACTTTTGGACTTGAGTGTCACCAGTTAAGGGAGATTTGGGTTGTTCTCAGTTTTTAGTTATTATGAATAATGCTGCTATGAACATTTGCATACAGGTTTTGTGAAGATGTATATTTTCATTTCTTTGGGGACAATTCCCACTGGTGGAATTGCTATGTCATATGGTAAGGGTATGCTAAATTTACAATAAATTGCCAAACTATTTTCTAAAGTGTCGTTACCATTTTGCACTCCCACTAGGAATGAATGAGAGTTCCAGCCACTCTGTATCTGGCCAAGCTTTCATTTTGGCTATACCAGAGAGTGGGTAGTGCCATCTCATTGTGGTTTTAATTTGTATTGTCCTGATAAATAGTGATGTTGAACAGATTTTTCATTGTGTTTATTATATTTGTTTCATATATCCAAACCAGTGGCAGGCCCAGAGCCTAAAAATGTACCACACTCTGACTGGTAGTTAGGTAAGTGGATGACACCAGCTGGAGTCATAGTAAAATACCAACTCTGATAAGTAGGGTTCTGAAACTTTAGCAACTATGTCCTTACACAGACTGCTTACTGGAAGAAGCCTTAAAAGCAAAAGTCAATGCTGTCAAGTTATTTTCTTGCAGGAGTAATGATACAGAAATCACCTAACCCTCAAATTTTAGCTAAATGATGATTTGTAGAACTGCAAATAAACTGAAAGGATTTAGTGGGGAGTAAAAGGGTAGAGTCTGAGTCCCAGAACTCAAGGGTCTAGCCCTCATTTCCACTGACTCTTTCACCCTTTCACCCCAAAGCAGTTTTGGCCATAGCTTCTCATGTGTGGTTTAAACTTGGAAGAGGAGCCAAGTTATATCAGTGCCCCAGGGGTCAGGGGCGGAGTGGAGTGTCGGGAGAACACTGGAGGACACACAGGGGGTTGGAGGTAGGGATGAGTCATGGTGAAGAGAAAGAAGAATGAAAGGAAACGGGGATTGACAAACTGCCTTCCATATAAGGTTCTCCTTCACTTGCCACGCTCACCCTTCCTCCATATCTTCCTCAGTCTTCCTCTATGGGAGGAGGGAGACAGATAAGAGGGCAGAATGAATGTTTATGGGGAGGGTAGAGGGTGTGCGAAGTTGGGTTCGGTAAGAAAAAGCAAGAGGGAAAAGAGAAAAGCAATGGTGTCAGAAATAAGAGGCACGGCTTCTGGTCTGCTTCTGATATTCACTAGGATTGTAATCATGGGAAATCATTTTACTTCTTCGGACCATCTATAAAGTTGGACAGTGGACCCCTGGAGACTCTGTGGTTAGAGAAGAGCCTATATAGATTCCCTGGCTGTTCTGCTGAGCCTTATAAGTACTTTTCCTTGTGATAAGATTTGATACATTAGACCTTGCCTTCACTCACTTAAAATGGGTTATTCTAGGCATGTGAAAATCTGAACAGTTGGCTTTCTGTAACATTTTTCTGAAATACAAAATTCAACATAAATTAATTGTTCCTTTGCAGTGAATATGTGGGGGGTTAGGAAGTGAAGAGAAAGGTATGTAGGCATTTTTATCATTTTAAATCACTCTTTTGCTCTTCACATACCAGTAGGATTTACTCTCAAAGCAGTTTGGGAAATGTTAGGCTGGATCCAAGTTTCAACTGGAAGGCAAGTTAATGGTTCCCATATTTTTCATGTTCATTCCTTTGGGTTTCTGTATGTTAAAAGAGGAATGCTTCCCAGAAATAGCCATTTTTCTTGACTGTTGCTAGGAAATAAATTCAGACCCCACAGTATTTAATATATACCATGGGATGGAGGAAAATAGAAGATCCCCACCCTGATTTCCATTAAAGGGAAAGCTCTGACCCAACATAACTTAATTAACTCTAGCTCACTTTCCACATTAATAAAGTGAACAGCCATTGAAAGCTAATGTCAACTTCTTTTAGGATTCTGGCAGGTCTTGCCAGATAAAGCAAAAAACTTTATTTTACAGTGACAGGGACCCAGTGGCAAAGAGGACAGGACAGTCTCTTGGCTTAGTGAGGCAATTGAGTCTTTTCTTAACATGGGTTCAAACTGTACTGACTCCCAAGTATAGATTCTTCTTCAGGAATGTGCTTACTACCAGGGACCAACTAGCAAACAACCAATGGGGTCTGCAGCTCCTTTCCATAGACATAATGAAAAGAAAATGGAAATTGGCAAAGTTGAGTTCACCATTGTACATGGATCTGCAGCCCACAGTGGCCTGTGCTCTGCTAAGAATAATGTCAGCCATCCAGTTGGCTGAGGTCTAAACCTCATGACTTAGAACATGGCCTGCTGGCCAGAGAAAGACTCCAGAATGTGGAGTTTCAGAAAGAAAGGATTAGAGCAGAGGGTGGGGATCCTAAGTATAAAGGCCTAGATTGGGAGTGGAAGAAAAGATGTATAGGGGGTTTCTTCCCCACCCCCTCAAACCATGGTGGGTAGGGGACTATGATAGGCTAAATAATGGTCCATGAAAGAGACCCAAGTTCTAATCTCTGGAACCTATGAATTACCTTATATGGCAAAGGGACTGTACAGATTCTCACAGATATGATTAGTTAAGGATTTTAGGATGGGGGCAGGGGGGTCATCCTGGATTATCAATATGGGCCCTAAATGCCTTTATAAGTGCCCTTATAAGAGAAGGGAGAGGGAGATTCAACAACAGAAGTGGAGAAGGCAGTGTGACAACGGAAGAGGAGATTGAAGTGAGAACAAGCCAAAGAATGTGGGCAGCCACCAGAAGCTTTGAAAAAATAAGAAAATTGATTCTGCCCTGGAGCCTCCAGAAGGACCAGCCCCACCAACACCTTGATTTAGCCCAGTAAAACTGATTTTGGACTTCTGGACTCCAGAACTGTAAAAGAATAAATTTATGTTTTAAACGACCAAGTTGATAGTAATCTGTTACAGCAGCTCTAGAAAATCAATACAGGAGAGTATGAATTAGGGAGAAAGAGCTATTTCATCAGGCTCTTTGAATGAGAAAATATAGGGAGGAAGTGGAAGAGGTATGTGAGCTGCTTAGATTAGGCTTCAGGAGAAGA
Source organism: Miniopterus natalensis (assembly GCF_054644295.1). Taxonomy (NCBI): domain Eukaryota; kingdom Metazoa; phylum Chordata; class Mammalia; order Chiroptera; family Miniopteridae; genus Miniopterus; species Miniopterus natalensis. Next base: position 21,285,382 of record NC_142088.1, read on the forward strand.
AAATGAGGACAGAGAGGTTCAAGAGCCGCCTCTAGGCATGGGGGAGGCACTGATAATGAGGAAAAGGGTTTTTTTAAAATAAAATTTCCCTGTGCTTTGCAAATGAAACCTATCCCCGTTTTGGCACATTCTCCTAAGACTGGGAAAAGATATATTTCCAGTTAAAATTTATTTCTGATTGAAAGTCATTTATTTCAATGAAACTCTGAGTCCCCTCCTGTGGAGAATGTGAATTTAACAAAGAAAAAGCTATAATAAGGTGGAGATTTTCATTCATTGGAATTCAAGCTGATACTCCTAAACAAGGAGGTCAGATCCTAGGAGGACTCTGTGTCACAGAAGGGGAGTAGAGCAGAGGAACAGGCCATATTTGGGTGTGATTCAGTCAGAGCTTTTACAGAAATAAGTAATAACCCAAAGGTTACACGCAGAGAGTAATGAAGGGATTGTTTCTAAAGATATAGATGAAATCAAGGAACAAACAAGAGAGAATGAAGCAGCAGGGACTAGCAGCAGTGGAAAACCACTATTTCTTCTAAGTCTGGAGGGTCACAGGGAGTGTGAGTTGGAGTTATAAGATGCAGATGCTGAGGCTGAGACAGGCAGTTTATGTGGGACATTTAAAAAACACCAATAGGGAAGTAAGCAATGTATGTGGGAAATGAAAGAAACGCCAATAGGGAAGTAAGAAAGAGATACAGTTTATGTGGGAAGTGAAAGAAATACCAATAGGGAAGTAAGAAAGAGACACAGGGGAGGAATGGCTGTCAAACCAGTAATCACTATAGACACTTGGAACTCAACACAGGCCATAAGGTGAGCCACCCCAGGCCAAGGGAGCCACTGCAGCCCTGAGCTAGGGATGGAGGAACCACCGCAGCCTAAGGTGTTAGAGCCGAAACTGGATGAGAAAGGCATCCATGGAGTGGGAGAGCCCAGCATGGAGAGTCAGAGCCCAAGCTGGCCAATCCCAGGATTGCGTGTCCTGAATGGAAGAGTCAGAGCCCAGGCAGAGAGAGGAAGCTACCACATGGGGAAGGGGGTACCACCAAGTGGGAGATTGATTTGATACTGGGGGATTGAGCAAATAAGTAAACATATTTGGGATAACAAGCCCGAGCCGGGTGGCTCAGTTGGTTGGAGCATCGTACCATACACCAAGAAATGTTGTGGGTTCGATCCCCAGTTGGGGCTCCTATGAGGTAACCAATCGATGTTTCTCGCTCAAATCAATGTTTCTCTCTCTCCTCTCTCTCTCTCCTTTCCTCTCTTTCTAAAGTCAACAGAACATATCCTTGGATGGGATTAAAAAATAAAAAGGGTAATGAGAGTCAGGTTTCTCACTATCCTGAGAGGGACAAATAACAGAAAGGAATAAATCTAGGATGGACCCTGTACTGTTGTACTGGAATTAAAGTCATGAGTATGAACTTATGGATTTCAACATACATAGATAGTTACAGATATAAAGATAGATATAAATATGTGTATGTATGCATATATATGTATATATATGTATATATACACACACACATTTATATCTATACTTACATATATTATGTTTACATATATATTGGTATATGAGTGTACATACACACATTTACATGTATATTTAAATATCCATAAATATATATATGCATACACATTTACATCTGTATTCGTGTTTGTGCATGTGCGTGTCTGTGTATCCCAGTTCTGTTCACTGAGGGGTCTAGGAGCAGAGAAATCCCAATAGTAATAAGCATAACTAATGCCTAGATCTTGGCTGCTAAAAATCATCACCCACTCCAGGGATACCAGGGCTCCCTGGAGAAACTGTAGATTCCAGCACTGGGACAGGGGAAACATAAGCTGAGTCTGGGATGCCTTGTTCAGCCAGAAAGCAAGGAAGTGCTGAAAGAATGATGGTGTCTTGTTAGACAAACATGAGAGCTAGTTAGAATAGCCTCCCATTGGCCAAGGACAGGACAATGTAAGCATAAAAATAAAATAATGGTAGTAACACATGTTTACCCATCGGGCAAATTAGGAAACCATATAGAGGCAAATGAATAAATGTATAAATTGAAACTTTGACAAGAAACAGGAGAGTTGCAAAATTTCAAAGTGCCTTTGCATAAATTACTAACTATGAAGAAGAAAGAGTTCTTTACAGTGGAGAACTCAACAGACAACACCTCGGTTAAGTGACCAAAATCAATGTTATAAGTAACGTAACAAATTGAGGTTGTGAGCCACCTGATAGGTTGCAATTAAGGGAATGTAGCATCACTTGTTTGTTATTTTTGCCAAAGATCGATAACCTGATTTTTTTACTTATGAAGAAACATCAGACTGACTCAAATCAAGGAACATTCTACAAAATAATGGGTTGTAATCTTCAAAAGAGCCAAGGCCGTGAAAGTATAGATGAGGGAACTGCCCTCAGTGAAGGACACAATAGAGATGTGAAAACTAAATGCAGCGAGAGATTCTAAATGGAATCTTTTTCTATAAAGTATATTATGGGGGCATCTGGCAAAACTTGAATGCAGTTTGAGGATCAGATGGTAGCAATATATTGTTAACTTTCCAGTGTTGATGGGTTGCGGTTATGGAGGAGAATGTTCTTGCTAAAAGGAAAGACATACTATTCACAGGTGATAGGGCATTAGGTCAGAAACTTACTCAAGAAAAATGCAATTGTTCTGATATACTTCCAACTTTTTATAAGTTCAGGGTTGTTTAAAGAAAAAATTTAAAGGAAGAAAAGGAGGAAGGGAGGGAGGGAGGGAGGGAGGGAGGGAGGGAGGGAGGGAGGGAGGGAGGGAGGGAGGGAGGGAGGGAGGGAGGGAGGGAGGGAGAAAATGAAAAGAGTGACTATTCTAAGCAATAGAACCACCTCAAGAACAAGGGCAAATTTGCTAAGGTAATCATTTTCCTCCCTCAAGAAAACACAGAGAGGTATTTTCAATTGCTGAATATCAAATGTTTATTCTTTAGTTTTCTACTACTGCTAAAATCCATTTCATAAGCAACACCTCTTAAAACCAGTTTTTATTTCACAGAAATTGTATCCTTCAACAATTCACTTTGACATGTCGCACGCTGAGGGTGAGGCTGCTTCAGGGCACAGCTTGGACAACCATGCCACGTGAAGGGTCTCCTTCCACCCTGATCCCCCACACAGAAAGTTGCAAATGACTCAGGAAACACCTCTGCAGCCAGCCAGGTTGTTTAAGTCAGCTGAAAACAGAGTACACCATACTTGATTCAAATTACAAATTCAGTATTGTACTGTACACATCCAGCATTGCACATGCTTAAAATAATGTAAGCATGCATAATGACACATCAGGTCTCACTTTTTAAAAGTAGGCTATAAGCAGGCAGCTACACATTTTAAAACTACAATAACACCATTTTACCTAAAGTTTAAAATGTTGTTGAACACACATTGGCTGTTTCAGAAGTCTTTGGCATGCACACAGGAAGTAAAGAAAATATTCAGGCTAAGAATAATCATGTTACATGTATTTAAGGATCTTTCCAACCAAATCGTATTAGGAGGAAGACTGTCTTGAAGGACTGGGCCCCTTTCCAGGCTGACTGGTTTCTAGGAGGGGCAATCGTGCTGATGCTTCCTGACAAGTCTGTGTTTCTTCACAGATCCCAGAGGTACAAATGCAGGCTGACCCACTATGGTCCCCAGAGTGACTTCAGCCTCTGAGGGCAAGAGTGCCTGGTTGTCCCTAGAGCAGGGGAGTCTTTCACCCCTTGGAAATCCACCCAGGTCTGGATGGCTGCTCCCAGCTGATGGGGGTCATTTCAACCTGTCAAGCCCAGAAGCAGCAGGGCTGTAGTTTGGCAGTGACCACCAGAGACTGCAGCTTTGATGCTGAATAGATCATTGGCTCTACCCCAGGACATTGCTTGACAGTTATAGATGGTTCTGTTTGTTTGTTTGCAATTGTATTATGATTACAAAAATAACTTAGTCTGTAATTAATAATACCTTGAAAACATGGGTAATAAGATCATAAAAGGAAGTCACTTTCCATTCTGGACAACAATTCCTATCACTAATACCAACAGGTCAAGAAAATATACCATTTTAACTGAATTTGGGGAAAAATATGTATTTTTGGAGCAAAAGTATTCTTGTAGGAAGAATACAGGTAAACCATATTCATTAATCTGTGAATATATATGTGTATATTAATATATTTTATATATATATATGTATGTATGTATTTTATTGAGTGGTAGAGGAAAAATATAGACATAAGTCCCTACTCAGAGTGTCTGTCAAGTAGTCATGTAGAGTATTTTTAAAAGGAAAATTGAGAGCAGAAGACATCTAAACTCTTGATGGAGTGGTGGGCTGGGGTTCAGAAGTTGGAGAATACTGTGTACTAATGTATTAGGACACTATAGTTACATGTTGACATCTCTGAAATAGAATAGCTACAGTTTTGAAGCATCTCCTCTACTGCCTGGTTAAAAAAAGAATGCTCATCCTACAAGAAGAGGTAGTCTGTTAGTAAAATATGGACAGATGCTGGCCCTCAGCTGCCTATTTGCTCTGTAGATTCAGTACTCTTGACATATTTTTTAAATGTTTATAGATGTGTTTGTTTTACTGGCTGGTACATTCCTAAAAGCAGATGTGAAGACAGTGATTCCATCCCAGCAAGGTCTGTTTGTTGAGCACACGTGAGCCAGGCTTTCTATAAAGCTAGTCGCAAGAGGGTGTTTGTTTTGATAGAACTCAACAGTACTGAGGCAGTCTGTTAAAATCCCTGTTGCCTGATCTAGTCACTGGTTCAGACTGAACAAAACGCCAGTAGAAGATGTATGTAGTCAAATCAAGCCAGGCTCTCCATGGTCCAGGAAATGAGGAAATCTTGCACTTCAAGTAGGGTAGAGATGGCCAATGTGGTTCATCCCTGGGTGTTAGAGAGTCCCAAGTTATGAGCAACATCTGCAGCAAAAATTTAGCATAAATTACTTAAAAACTTTCATGTACCAGTTCCCTTCAATAAGTTTCTCCCTTTTTTATACCTCTTGTAAACACATGAGCATGCACACACGCATGCACACACGCACAGACACACCCCATCCAAACTTTTCTTTATCAGTCAAGATCTAACACCAGTTCCACATTTTCCATGAAGTTTTATTCAGCCTACTCTCAACTCCTATCTAAGAGATATTATCGGAACTCTACACTTTTCACTTGAGTACTTTTGACACTATCACATGACTCCATTCTCCGCACAAACATATCACCTCTCCCAGTGACATTACAAACTGAAAACAAGGACGGTCTCAGGTCTTTCCTCCCTCCACCCAATACACATTACTCAGCATGGTGCTAGTCTCATAATAATGATTCAATAAATATTTGACAGAGGTTCTGAGTCAGGCTCTGCTTGAAATTGTGTGTGTGTAATGCTTTCAGAATATAGAGAAGAAAGATACTGCCTCCCCTCTGGCCATTTTCATAGGTATTTGTTTAAATTTAATTGCAAGATATATGCTAGGCTTGGTAGGTGGGACATGAAAGCACCCACCTCTGATTTCAGCCACCCCTGGGTAGACATTTCCATGCATGCTGACTGTTCTAGATCAACAGCCTCATTGTGCCTGTCTCTGCTTTTCTGCCTTAGGGCTTTCTCTGAAAACGTGTGAGCCAGTTTACCCCAAGAACAAGGCACAGCTCAGGGACGAGAGATCTCAATGTGCTCTGTAGGCAACCCCAAACCAGTGGGGTTGGGAGCCAGTGAATAAATGCCCCCCTCATGGGAGACATCTGTACACTTCTCAGAGGTTCTGTGACCTCTAGCTGAGATCTCAGTAATGCAACGTTCATTTGCTTTTCTTCCCTGCCTATCTCACATTCCCCCTGTTCCCTCACCCATTCATCCTGGCATCACCTTCCACCTAAATTACTTGCACCCAAGTCTCTGTCTCAGGGTCTGTTTTCAAGGTTCCAAACCAAGGCAAACACATTATCACAAGCACAGAGATTGAGAGAAATGATTAAAGTAGCATTTAGCTCCCTTCCCATACTTTAATTCTACAATGACAGGTATTTTGCGTGTTGCTTTAGTGTAAGTTCTTCACCACTGAGGTGTGGCAAAAGTGCAAAGGCTTCTGTCTCATTGTATGCCTCATATCACTGCAACCTCAAAAGCATAAAACTTACACCTTTTCTACAATAGATGCTTCAAATTTTCTGAATGATCCTCAAATTAATGACACTCAAGTTGACAACACTTACTCTGAATGGAAAAAGTCAAAGTCCCACCTAAGTGGCCTTCTGTGACATCCACGATTTTTAAACTTGCACATTTTAACAATATCTTCATTAATTTCTCCTCTTTCTCTTGGTAACACCAGCCCAGGTCTCTCTTCCAAATCTCAGTCTAAAATCTCCGTATATCTATATATTTCCTACAGTGCCTCATTTAGATTTTGCACTTAACTGATATGCAGTAAATCTCTGACTTAATGAACTTTTTAATGAGGAAGACTTAGAATAATCTCTATTTTTAAAATATCAGTTGGAAAATTTCCTTGATACAATAGTGATTTATGAATTTGTTTGTTTATTTTTAATAGTAGTTTACAACCTTGTTGGTTTTCAATGCTCTGCAGAAAACATAAATTCAGTTAAAATAAAAATTCAGTTTTTCACAAAAAATACTAAGATTCAGACATAGAGGCATTTTCCCTTCCTTTAAAATCATAAATTCAAATTCCAGGCTTACTGTGAAAAATGCCCTTCCTTTCCCAAACCCCTAAATGTTGCTGTACCTGAGAGTCTGGGCTTCTTTGCTGTGTTCACTGCAGCCATGAACATGTATTCACTGTTAGGGTCGTGCACGCTGGTTCGATGCTTCTGAAAGAAAAAGTCAGAAACCTGGCTTGTCAGCTGTTCTCCCCCATCTCCATGGGTGATTTTTGTTTGTTTATTTGTTTTGATATTTTGTTTGTTTACTCTTTTCTATTCTTTGTTGAAGTGGTATGTGACAAATGTTATCACGGAGCTTAGGCTCCTGGCTTTAGGCTAATTCGGACAATATGAAAAGGGCTTTAAGCAGAAAGAGTTTTCTGCTGAACTAACTTCCTCATTTTTGCCTCTACTGTTCTTTCCTCAGTGGATTTAGATCATGGGCCCTATCTCACTCTCTTCCTTCTTTCTCTCTTTCTTATATCCCCTTCTGACACAGATATACACACCGTTTGGCCAGTGATCACACTGTGGACACATTTGAGTATTAGCGGACTTGCATAACATGCAGGATGGTGTAAGTTCTTTGAGATCTTGTATGGCAAAAGACTAAAAAAAATATTCCCAGCACAGAAAGATCTTTTGTTGTTATCATTATTGTTGTTGTTTTCTCTTTCTGCATAGCTTTCATTTTTGGAAACAAGGAGTCCTAGCAATTTACCAGGCACACAAGCTGGCCATTTACTTCTCGGCCACTACTGGTACCTTATAAGACTTTCTTGCTGATTATTTCTTAATTGACCAAGTGAAAGAAACAGAACTGTTTCCTCTTTGTCCTGACTCAGGAAGCTTAGAATCAAATGTGCGGTCCACATTAAATAATTTTTAAAAGCCAGGAGCATCTATTTTAATTTTTTTTACCTTCCTCTTGACTCTTTGTTTTTTGTTAGCCCCAATTTCTTCATCTTTATTGAATAATAACATATCTTTTTGTAAACCATCAAATGATTTTTAAATGAAGCAGCTATAAAATAGATAAGCTTCTGTTCCAAGTTAGTAGTTTAATCAGTAGGTGTATCTTGAGAAAAAAAATCATCTACCTATTGATCAGCTTGCTCTGGCAAGAATAATAGGTGCCTTGATGAGTAAATAACCACTGATGTTCCTCAGGAAAGTAGATGCAAGAAAGAATAGGCACTGCTCACCTTGTTCATAAACCAGCAAAAAAATGTGCATCCACAAATGTAGACTACAGCAAAAGCTGCACATCCTATGGGTAGCCAGAACTTCAGCTGGCAGCAAAGCTGTGATTCTGGGTTAGAAGAAAAGATATATTAAGAACAAGTTCTAAAAATCAGATCTCCTTTTTTGGTGCTAAATCATAAGTTCTTTTGCCAAATTTAAAAGAACCATTTAATCAAATGAGCTTGTCTTTATTACAACCATAAAATCCAGTAAATAGTAAATAACATCATTTTATTATTATAGTGGGGATCCGAAAACTAAAACCTAAAAGACCCTATGCACATATATACTTATAAATGTGGCTGAAAAAAAGGACTTTTCTGTCTATATTTTTGCAAAAGGATAAGTAGGAAAAGTAATGACATAAAACCATTATGTTCAATCATCTCACTGCCTTCCACAAACCTGGCATAAAAATCACAACCTGGAGCCTTATGAGAATAGAAGCGACAGTCAGCAAACCATGGGTCTGGGTATTTGTCTTCATTTTTCCTGATTTTTAATGGCATATGTGTTTTAAAGACAACATGACCTATTTCTAACTCAGCAGTCTGCATGATTAAATTGCATATTACTGGTTACTACTAATTATTATTACTCATAAATCATCCCTTGCGTATTTTCATCGTAAGTGATTGCAGTCAGTCTCACCTAAGTGAACCCCAACGCAAAAGATACTTGTTTGTTTTCCTGAGTGAGAAAAGCTGTCAAAATGCATGTGTGCACCTGTACCCACATGGTGAAAACCTTGTCTTACCATAAATATGCAAATATTCTCTCCTCAGAATCTCTTGGAAAGGAGGAGGGTCAAAAATGGACAGCTTGCAGGAGTAGGAGCTCTCATGGGACCTGTCCAAGCCGTTCACGAAGTACGACAGGCTGCTGTTGGACGACTGGCAGAGCCCCGGGCTCCCGAGGGACTTGGCACTCCCGCTGCCCTTTCTCTTGCTGAGGTCACAGACTATTTGCGTCCCTTTCAGCAGCTCCATCCTGAACTCCTGGACCCACTCAGGGCACCTGCACAAGATTTGTATGCCTCCCCTGTGAAATGTGAACATTTCAGACTTCATAAAATCATCGATTTCTCCTGGATAGAAAGAAGAAAAAAAAGAAAAAGTCAAAGTGACCTTTTATGTATAGGTTGCCTTAATAATTATATTTGAGCACAAAAGTAATCTCTTCATAAAGTCACCTCTATTGCACCAAAATGAAGGAAACTTCACAACAGTAAAGAACACGACAGTAGTGAAAACTGTGCCCTAGAAGAAACCGAACCAGAAGCTTGCTTCTCGTATATGAATATGGAATATGCAATATATTAGATAATACATTTACAAAGTACAAATCCAACAGATATGGCCCCTGCCCTTTGGCAGCTTCCGTATTAGAAACAGATGATAAGCAAATAAATATGCACTAATGCACCATAATTTGTGCAAGGAGTGGACTACTAATCAAATAAAGGTGGTGGATCAGTTCTAATTTTCACTGTAGAATCAGAAAATGCCCCTTGGAGGAAATGACTTTTAATATTGAAATTGAGGGAGGATTCACACTTAGTCAAGCAAGGAGAGCTTGGGGAAGAGATTTTGGGAATGACGTAGTTAAGGAAAAGCTTTTAAGAGTACAAATAACTTAAACTAAAAATAAGTGATTATATTTAAATATATGTTTATATTATACTCTTCTAGAGTGTGAAAGAACAGATGCATCATTTTCAAATGATAGAAATGTGTGTCTTCTCTGAATCTCATCCATTGAAAACTAAACCAAGCCCTGATGAAAAAGGTAAGGCCCTCGATTTTTGCTTACTGTTTCATGTTTTAAAATAAATTTTAAGCTTAAAGGAAGCCAGTGTTGTTTTTGTGAGCTACATGGGGATCACAGAAGGAAGAAACTTAAGTGGTTTTGGTCTGGCTGCAGATTCTGAGGTATTAGATTATAAGTTCAAAGTTCTCTTTGCCTTCCTTTTTCTTAATGCAAGAAATTTTATGCTGAAATTGTCTGGGAAAATTATTATCATGACAGTTTTCTACTTGTTTTAAAATCTCTGTCTCTATTCTGAAATATTTGTGTATTTTTGCCTTTTCGCATCCAGATATACACTTGTTTTATATGGCAAGCATATTGTTTTGTTTTCCTCTATTGTCATTTAATGTTATATCATAAACATTCCATTTTGACATGTAGTCATCATAATAATCCTTTTTAATGATGGTATAAAAGGCCATAATGTCAATCTATCATAATTTGTTAAAGCATTCTACTAACGTTGAGTATTTTTTTAACATTCTGCTTTTATGTAAATACTATGACATTTGGTCAAAATGTTTAAACATTAATATGACACTGTGTATTGCCACGTTGCTGACAGAACTTCTCCAATTTATAATACGACTAGCATTATGCAGGAGGATTCATTTACCACAACTTTACTTGTGCTAGTTGCTTTAATTTTATTTAAGATTTACTACAGTTACTTATTTTTTCTTAATATCTGTAGACTTCCATTTCTCTCTCTCTTATTGCTAGAGAAGAAACTTTCAGCTTGGTGTTTGCTTGTGACTCTACACACAAGTATCCTAGTTTTCAGTTATGGCAGTCCAGATTGTTCAAACTAATTCCCACACTCCAACAACTAAAATGCTCAACAAAATGTCTCAAAATACTATTAAATGGGAAGAAAGTACTAGGTCAAATCACAAGCAGATGTTTTCAAAATATTTACATCTACACATAGCATAATGAAAATCCTAAAAGCAGCAAGAGAAAAAAAGAATGACTGCCTTCAAAAAGCACTTATTAGATTAACAGGTGATGTTGCAACAATAAAAGTTATGATACAGTGAAATTATGTCTTATATCTTCAATGTGCTGAAAGAAACTGCCTGTGAACATAGAACATACTGTCTAGAAGGACAGTGAATGTATATGTGACTTGAAACTTTGATAAGTGGAGTATGCATATTGTGATAATGAATAAAAGAATACATAGAACCAGAATACAGAATTTAGAGTATAGAACCAGAATACTCATTTAGAGTATCACAAAGTTCAGTAAGGGGGAGAAGGGTTGGAATCATTGAAATCAGGAAGGAAAACACAGGCATGGAAAGGCTTCTGTGTGCTGACAATGTTTTATTTCTTGACCTGTAGTGATTGTACGAATGAGGTAGTATGCTTTATAATTATTCATCAATAGGACATTTATGTTTGTTCACTTTTCTCTTTATATGCTTTGTTCTAGAATTAAAACTTCTTAAGTATAGAGAAAATAAAGTTGATTTCATTTTAAAAATAAGAATAATATAAGCAAAGGCAAAAGAACCAATAGCATGAGAGTAGATGAAGTCTGCATTATAAGAAAATGAAAGATGTTTTGCTTGGGGACTTATTTGTCCAAGTAAATTATGTTGCACTATTATTGTTTAGATGTTTATGTCTCTACTGTCTGCTGCAGAAGATAAAATCAGTAGTCTGGCTCTCAGTTCCTTTAGAAACAGTCAGAGTAAATTTCCCAAGCACTTTAGAATGGTAGCAAGTAAACTACAAAGACATCTTGGAGTAAAAGTTTCTGCATCCACTATGCATTGTCTTCTATTTCTGAAGATGATTTTGTCATGAATTTTTTCCCCGTTTGTGTCCACACAATGACTTATAACCCAACACAAGATGAAAGTTGATGGTTGGCGGCACAGGATGGTAGAAGTCCAATGCAGTGGTTACCAAGGAAACCAGACACAAACTCTGGCTCTGACATTAGCAAGCCCCTGTGCCTAGAGTACCCCTCTTGACTTTAGTCTCTTCATCTGTGAAATAAAAAAGTGAAATCAAAACATCTTAAAGTTCTTTCTAACACTTGCTCTCTATGAATCCAGGATCAGAACATAGCCACCGTATGAGACTACAGATAGCCAAGAGAGCAATTACTTTGCTGTTGTGTCCTCCAGAGAAGAAACCATGTTCCTATAATCCCCTCTCTGTCCCTGCATCTTATTGGGCTGTTCCAGGGAGTCAGGAAAAGTGAATATAAATGAGACTATCTTACTTGCCCATAAAAGCACTTAGGTAGGGCTAAGAAGACTACTTGAGGTGTTCTTGAGTGACAGTGATGATGGTTTGTGCCTTTGACATCAGAGGAGTAACTGGAGATTCCTTCCAACATGTCATTTCTACTAGACATGCTTAATTTTTCATCTCGTCGTAGTCTAAAAATTACCTAGGTCACCTCTTTATTATCAAATGTAGTGATAAAAAGCCTGACTTAAGTTTCCACATAATCAATGTTTAAGCTCTCCATCTGGAAAACCACTTGGCAAATCTAAGTCTGCAATTTGAATGCGTTCCAGTAAGGGAACTAGGTATGGCACTTAATCAATTGCTTCATAATGACTTTGGCATCTACAGAACAAGATATACTCAAATACCTCATCACAAATTCTCCTTCGTCTTTGGTGACATTTGAAAAACAGTATCAAAAGGAGGTTATACCTATAACCATGGCTAAAGCATTTAATGTATAGATAGACAATTTAAGGAAAATCTGTACATTACTTTCATATAACTACAGAAGAAGCTGGAATCTTTTCTCCACCCTCCCTGGATGTTCTTATCTCCAAGGCTAATATTCAACCAGGAGTATTGATAGGATAGCACCATTTTTACAGCCAGTGTCTGTTTTAACTGCTTGGGTGTCAACTCTGTTTGGTCAGTTCCTCTGCCATACCAGTAGTTAAAATTCCCAGTGTCCCCTTCAGCAATCACTTTCTTCCTGGCCTTTCTCCCTTTCTCTCATGCTTAAATTTTCTTCACATACCACCTCAATATAAAACCATCCTCCAAAATGTCTTCTCCCACCTTATCATATATATTTGAGGTTTAACTTAAAGCTGGAGTGTCACTAGCAACAACCAAGGGAAGGTTAATGGAAGTAAGCAACCACATGAAGCTAGACAGTGCTCACCACAGACTGAATCTTATAGGACCACTGTTATCTGTCTAAAGGAAGTCTAATTTCGTGTACCTCTGTTTTATGCCCAAAAGAATGTTTTCACTTCTCATATATATGTTCCTCACTCTCCCTAACATACCATCTCCATCTCTGATACCCATAAATTCTCGTATACATTGCCTGTCCATGTTTCAGACACCCTGTAAGCACCCCCAAATTCACATACACATTTCCTGTAACATAATTTAACCTTTGCCTGGCATCATACACAGTCAGAACTGGTAAACTTAGAAATCATACATCAAGGCTGATTTTTCCATGTACAAACAACTAATGGCTTAGACAGTTTAGATTACTTGTTTATAAGGTCACATAACATCTTAGATGCATGAAAGATTTGAAGTTTAACTTAAAGCTGAAGTGTCACTAGCAACAACCAAGGGAAGGGTAATGGAAGCAAGCAACCACATGAAGCTAGACAGTGCTCACCACAGACTGAATCTTACAGGATCACTGTTATCTGTCTAAAGGAAGTCTAATTTCCTATACTTCTGTTTTATGCCCAAAAGAATGTTTTCACTTCTCCTCCATCTAAACTACAACTGTCCAAACCAGCCCCATCTCTCTCTGGGACTACAAGAGTTTCCTAATTCTCTGCTGTCACTCTTGCCCACTTACCATCCATTCTTCTGAAGGAAATCAGAATGATTTTCTAACATGCACAGTTGGATAGTGCTGTTGCCCTGCTTATAAAACATCTAGGGCCTTCCCATTTCACTTAGAATAAAATCTAACTCCTAGCTTGGTTTCCATGACCTACATGACTCATCCAATTTCTCTAACACCATTTTACACCAGTCATTCACTACATTGCAGTCACATTGCTCTTTTTCTAAACCCTCAAACACAAAAAGCTGGTCCCCAAGGCTTTGAAATTATTGTTTCTTTGCCTGGAATATTCTCTCTAATCTTTACATGCTTCTTACTTCTCCAGCAACCATTGATCACTCAATCCAAAGTACACCCCAGGTCATTTTATAGCTAGCATATTACCTGAGATAAAGTATTTATCATTGTCGGAAATTATCCATTTTATATGTTTACTTGTTTATTGTCTGGCTACCCACCATAATGTAATCTTTAAAATCAGGGACCTTGTTCATCTTATTATCGATCCATTCCAAGTATCTATAACAGTAACTGGTATGTAGTAGATCACAATATGTATTTCTTGGATGGATGGATGGATGGATGGATGGATGGATGGATGGATGGATGGATGGATGGATGGACAAATAAAAATGTAGCTATTTATAAATCTGAGGAGATGAAACATTGGCTATAAACTGTAAGAACCAAAGGGCTCTTAGGAATGATCCAGTTAAGCCTTTCTATTACATTTACATTTATAAGTTAAACTGGGGCCCCAAAATAAGGGAATATCTTGCCCAGGATTATAGCTCATCAATGGAACATGGTTCCATAATTAGCTAAACCATGTTGCCTTTCTTCTGAAAACAAGGAAATGCAAATATACAATCAAGCATAAAAGACACCTGTTCAACTGGGATATCAGATTCTAATGTAAATTATCTGTCTGAGCTTCGAAGAAATAGATTCTTTACCTGTAAATATCCCCCAGGTTCATAAAGACTTGTTTAGGTGATTAAAGATTATCTTGGCTCTTTTATGCCTACAGAGGGAAGGTCAGGTTTGTCTGGTTGATAATTTGGATCTCCAAAGTACACAGTTATTAAATTTGCCCAATGTACAGGGGTCCTGGGACCAATGATTGTTCTAATACACCCAGATGTTTCATAACCACAGCATGTTAGTGATTTCTATGTAAACACCATGCCATATCTTTTAGCATTTAATACATTATTAAGAACACAGATAGGAATATGTTCTCTTGAATCCTGATGATGTCTTAAAATCTGAACATTAATTCTTAGTTTTTGTTTTGACCTATCTGTTCACTTCTTCTTTGTACTCTCAGGTTATAAGTACTCTAGAGCAGTGATTTCAACCTTTTCCATCTCATGGCACATAAACTAACTACTAAAATTCTGCGGCACACCAAAAAATATATTTTTTTGCTGATCTGACAAAAAAAAATAGGTATAATTTTGATTCATTCACACCCGATGGCTCTTGTGTTGGCTGTTGTCATTTTTGTATTTCACAATCTAAGGGAAAGAGGTCAATACCCCTGACTAAATAGTCAGGTATTGCATGTTTTAAAAATTCTTGTGGCACACCGGTTGAAAATCGCTGCTCTAGACAACAGGTACTCTATCTCCTTAATCATGTTGACTACCATGTCTAAAGGGTACAATCTTACCAGTAGAGACTCAACCTTGTTAACTGCTGCTAACTATGATTTTTATAATATTACTGTTTCTATCCATAAACCAATGTTTTTAAGAGAAAAATCAGAATCTTTATATCAGGTGACTTCTTTAAGTTTTCAAATTTTTCAGAGGATAAGAGCATTTCCCTCTTTGTTTTTTGGGAGCTGTTAAGAAAACCTCTGAAGAAAAATGTATGCCCCTGAGAACTGCACAATAGTTTAAAAGTTTACTTGCAAATTGATTCTTTTAATATCTAAACTATTTCATCTCTTCAATACAAGATGGTCTTGTTTGAACCCATCCTATCAGGATGGGTTGTATTATCCCAGGTTAAAAATCTTTTGACAAAATCACACAGAAAAATCAGCACAATGCAGGGTTATGAAACAAATAAGCAATTCTACTTTTTTCTTCTTATCTCAGACTTCTAACCACAAACCACCCAGAGGTGTCAAAGTGGTAGAAACAACTTTCCTGAGTTCACATTATCGATAGTGCTTATTAAACATATTTTCAATAATCAAACCATGATGAGCTTTAGCTGAACATAGCACATTTATGTGACATAGAGACAAAGATCTAAAAATTGCAATGTTTATTTTGGATTTTTGTTCCATTTGGTCTTTTACTAAGAAATCCTAAAAATGTGCTTTCTACCACTTTTTTTCACCTTTCATAAATGCATTGTCATTTCTTAAGAGTCTATTAGCTAAAAATGTTATGTATGCATCATTTCTGTATTCACATTATTATTCAAAGGCACCCATAAGCCAAAGTGATTGAAACAGTAGGAAGAGTAGGCAAATAAGCCCAATCCAAATACTTAACATTTGCAGAAAAGAGAACCCAAAATGCTAAAAAGTGAGGAGACAATTTAACAAAACCAAAAGAGGTCATGCACATGCACACACACACACACAATGTGTGAATTGTTTACACTCTCCAAGGAACTTTGTAGTGGAGAATAAAACAAGCCATGATCCTCTAAGTTAAGTGAAAGATTAATTTTCTTCTAGTAAAAGCTGATTTTCTTCAAGAAAATGGAAAAATCCCAGAGGTGATATAAAACTTTGTGGCAAATATTCACTAAGTAGTTAATTTGCAAACAAGTTACTTCTTTAGCTATTTCATTACCTTTGATTTGAAATTGTTCTACTAGGGAAATCACACGAGATTAAATAGACCCAGCCCTCTTCCAGGGAGAGGGAGGGAGAATTTCATCAGTGCTTGTGGATACCGCGTTACTTTTTGTCCTTCAACTGCTGTGCAAAGCCCTTGCACACTGACAAGGTGCTCACTGGGTGACCTTGTTTACATTTAAGGCTCCTCTCTACTCCAGTGAGCCATACCTTTCTCTCAAGCCCACCCTTCCCCTTGGCTCCAGAGAATATTTCCAGTTGCCTTTTAACATCTCATTCTGGAAATCCCCTGTCACAGCAAGAGTAACATTGCCCAACTGAATTCAGGATTCACTCACATACCCAAACCTTCGCTTTTAAGGGAATCACTAGTCTGACTCAGAATCTGAGTCATCCTCATTTCTCCCTTTCCGGCTCTCCTGATCCAACTGGTCACCAAGTCCAGTTGACTCTAGCTCAAGGATATCTCTTGAATTCAATTGTTTGTCTCCACTCTCATTGCCAATCCAGATCGTTTCATGTCTTCCCTCAACTGTGAAAGCATTTTCTTGACAGTCCTTTTCAACAGCAGTCTCTCCCTTGTGAGTCCCTCCTCCAGAGTTACTCCCAAAATTGTATTTCTAAAAAAGCATTTCACTCCCCAGCTTAAAAGTTTCCATTATAGTGTTGCTTATGAGGTAAAAAATATTTTTTTTTGGCATAACACAAAATCCTTTGACAATCTCACAGATCGTATATTCAAGCCATACCAAATTTTTTGGCCACTCTTTTTATATTGTTACTTCTGTTTTCATAGACTAGAATATCCTATTACCCCCTTATCTGCCTAGAAACCCTCATTCATTCTTTAAGAACCATTTTGAATTTGTCCCTGTGACGCCCCCAAACACTTCTATCTCTATTCTCTCAATAGTAGTTTGTTTACACCAATATATTTATAATTCATATATGCTTAGAGCATAATTATTTTTACCTATCTTTCTCACTTAACCACAAGCTTCACAAGAATAAGGACTGCATCATGCTCCCCTAAATAATCCCAGGGCCTGGAACATACTAGAAGCTCAATAATAGTAAATGAATAAATACATAGAAGAATACAGGGGTTGAGCATGTTTGGTAACTGTCCTGCAACAGGGTGAGAAGAGCAAGAAGGGCAGGGTAAGAGATCCTATTTACTGGTATTGGAGGACACCTGTTTCCCAGTCCAAAGGCTAAGACTCATAATGATGGAAAACTCAAGAAGTTAAAAGTTTTAGCTTTAGTTATATAGTTAGTTAGCTTGGTAATTAATGAAGAAAGCTACCGTTCCAGGGACTGGAATGGACCTGCCCTGACTTCAGGAGACTCGCAAGCAATTTGACCTTTGTGCCCCAGGAAGACTGCAAGAGACCAAGATGGTATCTGAGTCACTGTGCTCCAGGGAGAGAATGTCCTAAGGCCAGGACACAGATTAAGAATCACCATCAGCATATGAAGGGATGCTTGTAATATCACCAGACTGCAGCTTTTATCTGATTGAACTTTTTCCCTGAATTCCAAACCCCTTACCTACTTTTTTCCTGAATTTCAAGCCCTTTACCTACACTTTTCTTTTTATGAAAAGGGTCAACTTGAGATGAGATGCAAGACAGCTTTTAGGTACATAATCCACCATCTTCTCAGATCACCAGCCATCTGAAGAAGGTGTCTGCCCATAAAGATTCAATACTTGTCTCTACTTATTGGGTCTGATAGTGACAGAACAAATGCCAACCTTTCTTGTTTCAATACTGAATGTTTCTCAGCCAGTTCTGTGAAGCCCAATAAGTCTGGAAGTTATATAAATATCTAAGCTTTCAAAAGCTTCCAAAAATAATAACAATAACTTATAAGCATGGAGTGCTTCTTATGTATTGAGTACTATATTAAATGTATTACATGTATTACATGCAATATATCATTTGTTGTTCATAACAGCCTTTTCAGTCAGATTGTCTATTTTTATCCCTGTTTTACAGATGAAAAAACTGTAGCTTAAATTACTGGCCCAAGTTTATAGAGCCAATATGTGGTAAAGCCATAATTTGGACCTAGGTATTCTGAGATGAGAGTACATACTCTTAAAGAGCCACTTAGTATATTAGGCTAAATTTGGAAGGTGTTTTCAGATATTTCTTCTCCTTTAAGATATAGTGGGTATGTAATTGTCCCAAATATTTAAGTAGTCAAATTGGTGCCACATATATGCTGAGATTGAGAGGGTTATCAGACACCAAAAAATTATTTGTTACCTGTGCTTAATACATTGAACTTGCAACGAGTCTGGGTCTTTGCTCTAACAAGGTCTAAATTCTTAAGTGATTATTCTGTGACTTATCTGCCTGTAGAAATGTAAAAATATGGATTCACACATACCAGAAACTTTTGTCATAATTAAATAAGTGCAAGCAGATATTACTATGAGATTTTTAACTTAGACCTAAATAGTACAAAATGAAAAGAACTTTCATTGTGAGCACAGTAGAGACATTGTTGTTGTTATTGTTCAGATTTTTTGGGTGTCAAACCCCAGAAGAATCTAAATGTTATCTGCTGAAAGTGTGATTTTTCAAATTCAAAAAAGTTACATTTTAAATGATGTTTAATTGCTGTTGAAAGTGCCATGTCTATGTCAATATGGCTCAGAAAGACAAAAGATTCTATCAGAACTAGTGGTTGACTGAACCAAACTCTTGCATCTATCTTCCTCCTTTTATTTTTGATATATAAGTTGGAAGAGACATTCAAGTTTCAAGACTCCACATTGAACTTAAAAAAAATTATCATCAGCATGTGGAAGTAAATAAGCCAAGTTGTATAACTCCAGGAGGTAGAGGCCTTCAATTTGTACTCATATATGCATAGGCACAGAAGAATTCAGTGTTCCAACAGAAAAAAGAATTTGTCAAAAAGTAATAAGTTGTTTACTACTGTGACATTTCAAGATTCCCACAGCTTTGCCTGAGGACACAAATACATTTGACATAATTCCCTGTGTCTTTTGTGTGTGCATGCATGTGTGCGTGTGTGGCTTTAAATTTTTTTAATTTGTTTTTGTTATTTATTTATTTTTTTGTTTATTTATATTGTCCAGTGCAGGAAAAGTCTCACAAAATTTCATAGACCTAAAATGTTCAAGTTAGTTTTCTCTCTATACAGCAATGTTGGGATTCTGCTTTCTTTCCCACCCTCATCTTGCACCATCCCCAATGCCTTCCTCCTCTACTGAGGCACACCTCCTTCTTCAGGTTCCCTGGCCAGACTTTATTACCTCCTGCCACAGGGCCCTAGCACTTACTTTTCTCGTGGTATGGAATGTTCCTCCCAATCTTCATGCTACTCCCTCCATTTACTCCTACTTGTCTTTCAAATATCAGTTCAAATACCATTTCCACACAAAAGACTTCAATGAACCAGGCTCCCCAACACCACCTCCATATCCACCCAGCCTAGACAGGCTTCTTGATTACATTCTATGATATAACTGAGTTCTATCTGTAATTATCATTAATTCATAGACTTATTTGATTCATGCTTCTTTCCCAATCATTCAGTTAGCTTCATGAGAGCAGGGACTGACCTCATTTTGCTCATCATTGTAAATACAGCAGCTAGCACAGTACCTCCTGCATGGCAAGTGCTTGGTGCTGTGTGAATAAATTGATGAGTGAGTGAGTGAATGAATGAATGAATGAATGAATGAATGAATGAATGAATGAATGAATATTAATTCTAAAGCTATTCATTTGTTGTTTATGCTGCTAAGGGATTCCATTGGATTGTATAAAAGCCATAGTTAGACAAATAAGTTGTCCCAAACTGTGCTTGGGACTAAGAAGTAGACCCTATTTCTTCATTCCTCATTATTCTTTACTTAAGAACAGTTGAGCCACCTTGAACCACCACAAGATCAAACATTTAATCAATTTGCTTTTGTTTTTTATTTTTTATTTTTGGAGATAAAAGTAGTCTATTTCTTTGTACCACTAAAAATTTACTTCTAGATAAGATTTTACCTACTAAAGTTGTGATTTCACTTTTAGTGTTACTAGAACTCCCCAATTTAATATAATTTCACTTTTCTTTTCCCAACCTCAAAAACATGGCTCAGAGTGAAAGATAAAGTAAATGTAATACTAAATAAAATGTATAGATTAAGAAGCAGTAGAAAGACATATTAGTTTAGTTGTAGGTAGTATTATTTAAATTGTTCAAATAGTCTGGCATATACCATCTAAGAGAAAGAACTGAGGCCTTCGGAATTATCTTTTTTTAATGTCTACAAGGACTGGGGTATGTTCTTACATCATCCACTACTCCTTGGCCCTTCAGAGGGCCTCTGAAACTGTGTAGAAAAAAGTCTGTGGAGGCTTAGGCATTTCTAACAGACCACCCGGATAAGATTAAAATCAAAATCCTATTTTTCTTTCAAAGTCCTTCCATTTCATTTTCTCCTTCAGAAATAATTCCCAGCCCAATGCCAGGACTTTTAATTCTCATTCTGTTGACATAAGTCCTTCTACCTTTCATCTTTCTCTGAGAATAGTAGGCCACTCTTCTACTTTATCCGCTTAAAGGTAACTCCAAGAAGGCAATTTAAAATTTTAATGGTCTGATGAAACATTTTTCTTTATCTTAAAACATAATATCAAAGGAAGCAGTGCAAACTCAATGCCATCAACAGTGACATGAGTGACAAATGCCCGTAGCTATCCATGTACCTGGGCTCTTCTGTAATTGTTCTTACTTCCCAAAAAAAAAAACAATCAAACAAACAAACAAAAAAACCCATTTCTAGTTGACACCTAAATTCCTTTGATTTTTTCTTACTGTTCACTTGAATTAAAATTTGATAAGAATTATTCAATAGGCCACTTACCTGTTAGAATTTCAACTTGGAAGCAGAAGAGAAAGAAATACCAAAGGTCTGACTTCATCTTTGCCAGGAACTGATAAAATCCTCTCCTTCAGTGTTGACAAAAATGACAGCAAAATTCGTGCTCCTAAGTGTTTTCTACTTGCTGAAAAGGAAGTGGCTTTGTGGGGGTAGATGTGATGTGACACCACCAAGGCAAGGATGTGACTTGTAATTGAAGGCAGTAGCTGTATGAGAAGCATTATCACTAATGTGGGCTGAGCACAATGCATGGATTGTTGATGATTCTGAAGACACAGGAAAACTCTACCCTCATTCTGGTTCCAATAAAATAAATGAAAGAGACAATGCCTATTCTTTTCAGAACCACCCTACTTTTCTGAATCAATAGTTATTGGGGATAACAGAATCTAGAAATAGCCACATGATGAATAACATATTTTGACACATTTCTGTCTTATGCTATTTGCCTGAGGTATAGAAAGCCTTTGAAATAAGACAAGAAATAAATGAAATTATTACCGAAATTGAAATGAAAATATCTGAAAGAGGAATAACATAGTAATCTGAGAATAATATTTACATGGCATTCATTGTTGATAATCATTTTCTAAATGATGGAGTCAGTTTTAATCCATCATAAGCCCTGCTCTGCATCTTACAGAAGAGTCTGTAGAAACCAGGACTGCATCTATAGCCTCAGATAAAAGCAAGAAAGTTGAAAAGCCTACCTATGATTTCTTTATCCCTGCAAGAAGATAGAGTAACCAATAACAACAGTAATAATAATATAAATGATTATATTTATGTGTACACAAATGTTTTATAAGACATAACACATGTTAATGCAAAAAAGTATAAATTAAATGCAAAATAGTATATAAAATATTTAATATATATAAAATATTCTATGAATATAACTAATATTTTTACATTGTTTCACATGTATTTCAGTGGATTAGCTGTGTATATATATATTTAATTATGTTTTATACATGTATTAATCTATTTAATCCTTTCAGCCATCCTATGAGATGGGAACTACTAATTACCCATTTTACAGATTGGAAAAACTGAGGCACAAGAGTATAAAGTACCTGGCTTACATTGTGTGATTAGTAATTGGCAGGGCTGGAGCATGCAGAGTCTGGCTCCAGAGCCCTCACTCTTAACCAAGCAGGTGGAACCATTAATGCCAAAGCTGCTGAGAATGCCATCCAGAGGTCTGAACCAGCTTCAGGAAGTTGAATCCAGGCTGGGTTTCTGAGTAGTGACAGGGCAGGACCAACTCTCAGCATGCAGAGGTGACATCCAGGTGAAGTTGAAATCGGTTGAGCAGGACAACCAAGGTGTCAGTCCAAAATGTACAGACTCTAAAGTAGAACCCAGGTTTCTGGCTATAGAAGAGCAACTAGGGACCAGAGCCAAGGGGTTACAAAGGAAAGGTAGGAGGCTGATTCTTCAGTGATTTCCCTAAGCTGCTGAGGTTTTCCCAGGTACAATTTTTAGGGCACATGGGCCTCAGTAATGGGTATGAAAGAAGCTATTTGAGGTGTTGAACTAGCCTTGGGCCACCAGGACCCCTGGGAACCTGCTGCTCTGATTGCTTCCTTTCCCTTCGACTGTGTCCCCTGCACAGCATTAAGAGGAAATGCTCCTAGATGAATTGTGATTGCATTGGAGTCTTTTTCCAGCAAAGACACGGGCAGTGGAGAATAATTGACTTTTCCTAACCTTTTTGTGGCCCAGCTCTGGAACTAAGTACAGTATGGAGAGCTTCTACTTTATTTGATAAAAGCTGCCACAAATTCTAGAACTCAGCTGCAGTTATGCAGGGGAAAAAAGGGTAGGCATCTAATAATGAACATTTATTGAGCACATACTATATGCCAGACACTGTGCCTCACATTCAGTTCTCACACCTACATTATGAGGTAGATCCCATTACTATTCCCATTTTACAGATGAGGAAACTGATAGAGAGATTAAGTAATTTGCCCAGGATCACACAACCAATAAGTGATAGAGTCAGGTCAAGCCCAGACAAGGAAACTCTGAATTTCACACTCTTAATTACCACACTACATTCTCATGTTGGTCTTCATTTATCTCTCCAGAAATTACTGGTAACATGGCTTTTTGGTCTCATATTTTGGTGGAAGAAGAGTAGTTTTAGGTCCTAGACAAAGTTCCAAAATATTTTAATGCAAAAGAGATTTCCTAGTAAAATTTAGGTGCAGCATTTCTACCTTAAGAGGAGAAAATTATACAACAAACACAATTACTTATGGCTTTAAATATTCAGAACTACTTTTCATGTGCCTACAAAATAAACTGGGCAAAAATTTCCATTCAACGCACAGGAAGCACTCTTGTTTGCTTTTATGTGTGTGTGTTTTTTTCATTCCATGACTTAAGAAGGTTTTGATTTGTGTGTGCAGATGCCTGGGGCAAAGGTGGGGAATGGAAAATCTGTTACATTAAAAGCAGAGTTTTTATTATTACTTGCCTTGTGGGCACCAGAGTGTGCTTGCTTTTCTGAAGTTCCACAGGTAAATATCTTTCTTTTGCCCTACTTAAAACTTACTGAAATCAACGTTTGCATGTTTAGGGGGCCCACACAACAAGGCCACTGAGGCCAAACAATGGGATTAAAAAGCACCCCCAAAGTATTTATATGTCACCTGAACTTGGCTTGCCAATTTGAAATAGAAGAGCATGGAAAGAGAAAGGTTCTTCCGAATCAAAGTTTCTTCTCGTTTGTTCCCTTTACTGGTGAGTGACAACACCATCAGTCACTTAGCCAGGAATCTGCGTGTCAGCCCACTCCACTCTCCACTAATTCACCAATAAGCTCTTTGTTACCTCAGAAACAATCACCAACTAACATTTCACTCTTTGAATCATAACACATAATGTGAGGGCAGGAAATTATCAAGATGCTTTCGTATTTCACATTGAAATTAATTCAATAAATTAAAAAATTAATCATCCTCATTTATCTCTTATCTGATCATTCTGTCCATCCTAATCATCAAACAAAAGAACATTCTATTTTAACAACCAAATCATGTTTTCTAATTTAAAAGTTATTCATTAATCCATAAAACCCAGAAAACTAATTGCACATTTCCATGAATGGTAAATAAATCACAATGTAAGATATGATTATAAAGTGATATGATGATATTTCTAACATGAATATCCCAACTTAGTCACGTTGGCAGCAAAGCTTTCATCCTGATGATGGTGCTATTGCTCAAAACATCGTAAAGCTCCTCCTTGGACCCACTCCCTCCAGCCTCTTCAGGGTTCTGGATCCCTCAGTCCTCTCTTTTGTTCCTGGACTGCCTTCTTATAGCTCCTTTCCTTCATTTATAAACATGATATAATTTCTTCAATCATTAATACATATAAAGACATTTCCTCGGATCCTATAACCCCTGCATCTACATTTCTTTCTTCTTTCTTAGTAAAGTCAAGGCCACACTCAGTCTCTACCACTCCATACTTCCTAGATGTTCTTCAACCCACAGCAGATGGGTTTGTGTCTCTATCATTCCACTGGATCTGCTTTTCCAAAGCCCACCCATGAATTCCACAACTCCAACCAACACCATCCTTCCCTCCCTTGACCACTGTGAATCATTTGATGCTATACTTACTTTATGTTGATGTTATACTTTATCTTGAAACAGTACCACCATTCCTGACTGAGTTACCATAACTAAGGACGATTCTGGGGTTTTTTAGGTTGCTTTGTATGTCTCTACCCTGATTTATTCTGTGTTAAATTTAAAATCTAACTCTCAGAAGAAAATCTTTACCCTCTTAAAGTTCAAACAATACTTAATTGAAGCCCCACTGTGGTACCCATGCATGGTCAGAGTTGTTGCTCTCTTCTTTTTAACTCTTATCTTTTAGACCCCTTTCAGCTTGGGTTTTTCTGCCAGTTGTAATTCCTCTCTTCTCCTAAATGTTGATGTTGATATTCCCCAGAACTTGAGCTTCAGTTCCTCGGCTTTCCTCATTCTCTCTACAAATCCTGAGTGATCAAGCAGATAATATCACTTGTTAATTTTAAAAATTTAAATAGGATAAAATACCAACACCATTTTTCTTCTGTGACTCTTAACCTGATTCTGAAAGCTATTTCAAAAATGTTTTGAACCATAATAACATTGTTAAAATAAGTACATAATCCTTCCAAAAGACTAAAACTCAAAAAAGGCTCCCAAACTTACACATGTACAATGGCAAGGTGGATAGAAAAAAAATGAATGAAGTAGACCTGGTATAAGGCAATAGAGAGTGGTGGAAATTGGGGCAAATTAGAGAGTACACAAATTAGGAGAAGCAGTTGATCAGATCCAGTGTACATTGCCACAAGGGAATGTGAGTCCAATATAGCTATTATTTTCTGATTTTTTTCCAAATAGATATGAAAATCTAGTCTTTATGGGAAATAGCCCAATATTTAAATTTTGCAACTTGTTCAAAACATTTAAAATGCAGTGTGAGCCAACATTATAGGAGGCAAACAAACATATCTGAAGACTCACTTTGGCCCATGGACTATCAATTTTTAACCTCTGCTTCAAAAGAAACATGCATTTGGCAGTACATACATATATGTATGCATATAAAGTTAGAAGATCCTTGTTCTAGGCCTGCCTTTATCATTTATCAGCTGTGTAGCCCTGAGCAAAATGAGGGCCTTTTCTGAACAGAAGTTTACTCATTTGTAACTTAAGAGGATTTTTGTGCAGACCAAAAGGTAATGGATAAGAAAACTCTTAAAAACTGTTACATGATAGCATAACAATCTAGTTATTAGAGTCATATTTTACTGACTTAAAATTTCATGACTTTTAAATAATTTTTTGGTATTTAAAAAATATCTCATTACATTTAGACTCATATTTAAATTTTATGCATGGGATTAAGATTGGTGAACCTCCCGCAGGGAAACAAGACACCAGCTTCATTGACAGTGTTTAGATGGCTATTCAGTATAAGATTTTAATAACTTCTTGGAGTAACTGATGCATTTTTAGGAAATAAAATGATCACTCCAAGCCTATGAAATGCAGTCCATTTCAACACCCCCCCCCACACACACACACACACACACACGCCCCTTCTTTCTTTCTTTGCAAGCACCTTAAGGTAGCATCTTCTCCATTTCTGTTTAGTGCCCTTCACCCAAGTGACTCAGATCAGCTAGAACATCATACTGGAATTCAGTAGATATTACAGAGTAATTTGACGTAGAGTAATTCTATGTCAAGTTACATTAGGTTTCCTGGGTGAGCTGTTTGTGAATGATGACACCTACTGGTATAAACTGAGAATCTGCTTTTTCTTTTTAAGAAGTGAAATAAGTGTTTTATCTTTTAAGCCAAGGAAAAAATAGAGAGAGATTACATCCAGCAGAGTCCAACACTGCCAAAAGTATAATTGCCAGTTTCAGACCAAGGATTTCTTGAAATCATGAGAAAATGTTCATGTTACAGAAGTATAAAAAGCAAATTATATGTATTACAATATATGAGCTTAATGTTTAAGTTTTATATAAAAACTTACAAACAAAAATATATAATGCCATACATAAAAACTATACATAGAAATAAATTCAAAGGATAGGCACCAGAATATTAATTTGCTAGCATTACAAATAATTATTTTTCCTTTTTTTTCTGCACTTTTAATTTTTTGTCCTATGACATGTATCATTCTCACAACAAAAATAAACAGTGTGTGTGTGTGTGACTGTTTTTTTCTTTCTTAAAAGTTTTCTGAAATTACCTTATACATGAAGAAGCAGAATACATAAAACACAAAGGACAAAAGTGATTAAAAAGCTTAATAATGAGCTTTAAATTTGGGTCTGGCAAAGCCTCTAACTTGTTTTTTTTTTCAAAAATGTTCATTTTCACCTCATTGTTTTTCCACTTGTACCTGAGGATCATTGTCAAATTTTTACAAGTTCTCCCTGTCCAACTTCCCCACTTCTGTTACTACTTCTCAATCCTAGGATCATCTTACAGCCTAGTAATTCCTAGCTTTCATAAACCATTTTATTTAAAAAGTCAAATGGAAGTTTAACAGATATAAAACCATTCTCATACTTTCTATCAATGTTCACCTTTATTGCTTAATCACTATTTCATGCCTTGAAGAGACTTTAGTAGCAATAAGAAATTAACAGGTAACAAGAGTTTTCCCCATTTTTAAGTGCTGAACCACTGGAAGGGACATAGATCTTGCAAAAGCTAGTGGAATTCTACAGAAAATTAATTGAGCAATGAGAACTAAGATAAGCAAATAGATAGCTGTTTAAGGCTCATGATAAATCAAGGAAAATAAGAGATGACTTAAAAGTCTGATGGAGAAATAGAGCAGAATACCTTGATGATTAGGTAAAAAAAATGATAAAAGACAGAAAATATATTAATTTACATTTGTATAGCGTGGTGTAGTTTACATAATACCTACATATACATTTTATGTTAAAAAACCAACAGAGCAGGTATTATCATTCTTATGTTGTAGGAATGGAAACCTGAGTCTAAGAGAAGTTAAGTGTTTTGCCCAAATTAGCTAGTCCAGAGTCAGAACCCAAACTCATATATACTTGTTTCTAGCTTAGTGCTCCTATAAATGTCCAGACAGAAAGAGAAAAAGAAAAAAAATGCTGGGCTTATAGAAGTTTATCTTGAAGGCTTGGTTCTATTTCACTCTCTGAAAGTTTACATTTCCCTAAGCCAAAAGAATGCAATTATAAATAATCTTGGACCCAGCCTCTTCAGATTATAGATGCACTGAAGTGTCCAAACCTCTTTGACATTAGCTTTTCACAAGTTATTTGACATAAAAATATAAACAAAGTTTTGGCAGGTGCAATTAGAAAACCTTAAAAATTAATGTCTCATTTTATTTCCAAAACCTCACCTTAAATTCTTAGAATTATTTTGTGATTGCTATACTAGGTTTATTATCAAGCTACTACGAAGGCCTACCTGGACTCCCAGCCCAAAGAATGAGCAGTTTCCTCAAATGGCATATTGAATCAAAATCTCCAAGGAACAGAATGGGGGTAGGGCAAGGACTATGAGGAAACTGTCAGAGTTATACTAGAGGTCATCCAGAATAATAATTTTTTTTACTTAGCTTGCCATATATTAAAATATATTTTACAGTTATAATAACTGTATAATTTTATACTGTCACAAAGATAGACAATTCAATGGAAAAGAATATATATTCAGAACTAGGGACTGAATATAAGACTTTAATGTTTGATAAAGGCAATGGACTAGATATGGTTCAGTTGTAGGTAACAGAAACCATTCTCTTTAGTTTAACCAGAACAGGCTTTGTTATCAGATATGACAAAATCTTTGGAAGGACTGGAGAAGCATATTCTGGGTTTAGCATGCAGAAATAATTTCCAGCCCCTAGATATACACGGTTTCTTATCATGATCGTAAAGGTTGCTATAGTCATTGTTGAAGTCTCCCGTATCATGAATCTACTGACTATCTTGCCTCTGCCATAATTTATGCTAGCAAAATAGCTGTCTTCCTCTTCTCTTCCATTATGCAATCCCAAAAGTAAGTATTATGTTGGCATGTCTGGTTGCTGGAACAAAAATTACATCCGAACCATAGCTGCAAGAGAGCCCAGAAAGGTAGTTTTCAGATTTACTGCCTCTTACCATAAAGGAAGGTTAACTTGGAGGTTGGAATAAAATCTGAGAGAGCCAATTCTCAGTGTCCACCAAACACAGCATTTCACATCAGCTAGAAAAGAAGAAACGCTTAGCTTTAAAGTTAGTCTTTAAAATCATAAATTAAAAAGTCTATCTTGGGTACACAAAGTCTGTTTTTCCTCCTGGATCCTTCAGTGTGTTGTCACCATTTTCTTTATCAGCCTCTGCCTCACTGGTCTGTCTCTCTCTATTACCAGCATTATCTCTCAAGAAAGAATCTGATATCAATCATTTATAGTGAAAAAATTTTAAGCCAGGGAAATGTGCTCCTTATGTTCCTCTCCTTAATATTGTAATGAAAGGCTTTATCTCCACTTAAAGGAAATTCACCCATCAATGAGTAAGATCAATAGGTGAGGGGTAGGGTGAGATAAAGGCCTTTTCCTGGCCTCACTCCTGAACTAACAATACATATAACCAGGCACTTACTATTAATCTCTTTACAAAATTGGTCCTTAGATCTACGGGGCACCTCCCCTCCTTAAAGGAAATGGGCAATAAACTCAAGTAGGAGTAACTGAAGAAAGTTTAATAAAGAGATTATTTGAAAGGTGTAGGAAAAGTTAAAGAAAACCAGTATGAGATGGAGAAACATACCAAAGCAAGCAACAGAAGGAAGCCATTACCACCTCTAGATCTAAAGGTCAAGGAGAGGGAATGTTACCAGAACCCAGGCAGAGCTATAGGAGTTATGGGAGTAGCTGTAGCTGTGAGAGGGGGCTTTCTGACTGAAGCTATGATTTTGAAGAGAGTCCTAGGGAATGACTACTCAACTGTACTTTCCTCCTGCCCTGCCCCCTCCCACCAGAGTCCCTAAGGCTGGAAGCTAGTGGACGGAGCTGAGGGAGTTGATGTGTTCAGTAGGTTCAACCTCCCAAAACACAGAGCAGAGTGGAAAAGGTCCTTCTCACTCAATGTGTTTCATTTTTTGTTGCAAATGAAGTAACTATTCAAGGCCTTGGAACAAGCAATGAGTGTTAATTATAGGCTCTCGTTTTCCTCTCTCTTTTGAATGATGAAACAACTAAGAGAAAGCTTCTGTTAATCACTATCAATAATTTAGTCTAAATGTCTGGTTATACATCCTACCACAATGAATTTTCATACTGTGTCTTGAACATTTATTTTATCCCCAGTGTCAAGGTGAAGGAACCATTTTCCCATCTTAACAGACTTTTGCGGCTTTTGCTTGCCCAATGTTCCTTTTCTTCTTTCCTGGTAACAGCGCCTAGATTTTACTTTAGGGACCACTTTTGCCCAACTCTTAGTTCATGTGGTTGGCCTGGGGCCCCTGATCTCTACTTCCACAGAGATCCTGAAGAGATTCAAAAGGAAGAGTAGGCCACTGCTGGAAAGGCTGAGACCAAGGTGAAATTTCAAGGTGGATGGATTGCTCCAGCTCCCAAGTTCACTGTTGTTCAGCCTGAGGTCACAGACTGGTTTGAAGATGTCCAAGGGCCCCCTGTGCCCATTCAGCAGTTTCCTACTGAAGACTGGAGTGCTTGGCCTGCCACTGAAAACTGGTCTGCAGTCTCCTCTACTCAAGCCACTGAATGGGTAGGAACAACCACTGAGTGGTCTTAAGCTATTCTTCCACAGACTCTTAAAAAGAAAATGGAAATATGGTCAACAGAAAATAAAGTTACTAAAAATGTATTTAATTAAAGTAAAAATCAAGTATTGAGGCCTGGAATAGATCCTTTGGCTCTCAGAAGAAGCCTATCCTGCCAACACTTTGATCTTGGACTTATAGTGTCCAGAATCTTAAGAAGCTTCTGTTGTTTAAGCCACTCAGTCTGTGGCACTTTGTTATGGCAGCCCTAGCAAAGTAATACAGCCACCCCCATGGTTTCTAAGGTAAAGAATTCTCTTCTGAGGGGAAAAAAAATGCCTCCTCCATCAGACCTAGAAAACCAAATCAATCTATTGATTTAACATCACTAAACTGCAACTTATGCATGCATATAAATCCTAAGGGGAGGTAACCATTTTTTAAAATCTTTCCATCAATATATGTAATAAGATCCATCATTTTGGGCAACCAAATTGCCAGTGCATTTATTTCTTCACCATTTTTTTTGGAATTAATTATAATTGGACTACTGCCCATCCTCCCAAATATTAGGACAAAGCTCCTTTTCTAAGCAAGGACTTGGCATTTTAGAACTTAACATGGTATCTCTTCTCACACAATGGTCCTGTGCAAGGATCACCGAACAAAGAGGTATGGAAATTCAACTGATGTGATAAGCAAGAAATAAAATAAGATAAGATTCTTGGAGTGCAGAGTTTGGATACTTAGCTAATCCATAGGTGTCGCTACTCCAACAAAGGTTATTTACAAAGCCTTATCTAAAACTTCTGGGTCTCCTTGAGCCCATACCCTGACCTACCCCAAAGCCCTTAATTGGCAGGATTTGCTTGCTAAAGATTGGTCTATTCAGTGTGCTGTTGGCAGTGCCTTACATGGACACAGAAATTAAATCTAAACAACAATAGAAAGCAAAGTAGAGAAAGAGCGCCACACAATCACATTTATTTTTTCTCTCTGTGGGCATAAATACTGCCGGGATACCCCCTGCCTCTCTTGCAATTATTAAAAAGTAATAGAATTCTCCTTTGATATTTGTCCTTGGGAACTCATTGCTTTATAAATAAATGTAAAATCACCAAGTAGGTTTAGGACTGATTAAAAAACAAAGAAAATGAAAACCAAATTGCTGAAGTTTTAGAGAAGTCAGCCTCAGAAATGAAATATCCTATGTGATAGAAACCCCATTGACGGAGCCATTTGTTTAACTGTCTCATTTTAGTTCCAAATTCCAGAATTGTTAATTTGTATTTAATTTAGTGAGGCTCCGTGTTCTTAGCAATAATTTATAGGAGTAAGTTTTTCTTTCAACTATCTAAAATTAGATGTTTTGCCACATTCTTAAATGTGATGTTTATTACACCCTGTGCCCAGGAATGTTTCCAATGAAATACAACTTGATTTCAAAACACAAGAACTGGATCCCTTTCACAGGCTCTTGTTGGCTCCAGGCTCTGTTGGAGCAACAGTGCTTCAAGCAGAGGGTTGGGCGCCTCATGCAGACATTGAGAGCTGGGCTTCTGGAGCCAGACCTCCTGGATCTGAACCCAAGCTCCTGGTTTTACTAGCTGCTGGCCCCTAGGTGAGTGACTGAACTTCTCAGTTGTTTTCTCTTCTGTAAAATGAAAATAATGACAGTACCTATCCTGTTCCTTTGTTGTGGGAATCAAATAACACAAGCAAAGTACTTCCACTGGTATATAATATGGTTTAACTGTTCAGGAAGTATTGGTTGCCGCTAGTGTTAAGTGAGCAGAGAAATAGCGCATGAGTTCTCAGCCCTTCTCTGCAGACCTCAGCTCTACCTCCTACACTCGTCAGAGAGCCAATGAAAGGACTGGGAATGCTTGTGTGAACCAGGGGGTGTGCTGCGTGGTTAGCTGGTCAAACCTCTAGCTCTCTTTCAGGGACCCTGAGCTGGGCCTGTGGTGGCGCTGAGGTTTTGTGACACCAGCTTCCTTGGTGGGTTTTGTTTTGAAGATGCAGAGATTAATCACCTTAAAAAAAAATCACTTCAAACTTTCTCTTGCTTGACCTGTAAGACTTAATAAAAATTTAAAAGCATTTCTTATTATGTGTGCTCAAAAGCTGAATATAAAAAGGTGACTGACATGAAATGTAAAAAAGGAGAAGAGCGGTGAAAGAAACTAAAAGCAGAAACTGCCATTATTTTCAGGCCTGAGGTAGAAAGTTTTCTTGTATTATCTCATAGTGGGAAAACCTCCACTGAATCTTTCCTACCTATCAAACTCCATCCATAGCAATGTTAGAAGAGAGGGAAAAATTACTTTTGCCCAAATCATTTTCAAATTGACTGCCTTCTTGGATATAGTTTCACATTGGTGTGTTTTCCCTATATACCCCCAGAATTTGATGCAATAACATCCTTCAAGGACATAAATTATCCAAACCAGTTTCTAGAAGTATCATTTTACTGCCCCTTGGTGCATAAAATAAAAAGCAACAACAATGTGCACCATAACCTGGAAAACCCACCCATCTCATCCAAGGAAGCCATGGAAAATGTTTCCCTCTGTGGAGAAGAGTATCCTCTAGTCGCTTTGAATTTGAACTCAGAACTTGTTAAAATAACCTTAAAAGAATTAAAAAATATATCCAGGAAATGTCTTGTGTGCACATGGGTCCTCTTTTGGAGATACCACAAGGAAGCCTAAAGCCCAAGGATTCAGAAGCTGCATCCTGATTGGTCAGGTGTTGGAACACTAACGTCAGAAGCGTGCAGTGATTGGTGGATGGGAGCCAGAAATTTCACCAAAAGGTGGGAGATAAAAGAGCAAAATGTGAGAGGAAGCAGAGAAAGGACAGGAGGTTTAAGAAATAACTTGAAAGGGGGAGGGAAAGACAACCACCAGAGGAAGAGAGGACTGTAAGAAGAAAATCCATCTTTCTAGGGGAAGATTTAATGAGGGAGCTGATTTATTGAAACATCCCATTCTGCTTCCAGATTTAATTGTTTTCTTAGAGGTTTCTTTAAGGGAAAACCTCTGAAGCTCAGACTTGATCTACAAGCTCCCCAAATTTCAGACGTTCTTGTAGTCACTTGATGATTTAGGGAGGGGAGTTTGTTTTTGGTTTTGTTTCTATTTTGTTTTGCTATTTCCCAGGGCCACTTGAGTTACAATTATCTTAATATTTATATCTTTATTAAATGCGTTCCTATATTTATATTTTTATCTAAAGCTTAAAGAAAGAAATTTTATGTCAGTAATTAAATGGAAAGTCAGTATTATTTTCCATAAATAAAAGGTCATGACAAAAATAAATAAACTGGAAATAAGTAATGCATTGAATTCTAGCCAGAGAGAGAAAGAGTTTGAGATTAGCAAACATTGGGAAGTGCTAAGACATAAGGGCACTAAATGAGAACTGATCCTCTGTGTAACCAAAAGGAATGAAAGAGAATTTAAATGGAAAAAGAATATTCTCACTTTGTGAGTCAGTGTAATTTAATGAAATGTCCAAGTACAACCTGAAGTCACTTTTTCTTACACCCCTCTTAAAACTAGTGGTATTTATCCTACACTTCAGCAAGCACTGGGACTGTGAGCATTTCATCACCTAGAAAGGACCATGCTCTCTACAAGTTAATACATGTTCTCATTAGACCAGACAACAATGTTAGGACACTTTAGTTAACCTGAACCCTCCTCCCCCCAGGGCTAATCACCTCTAGGGGTTCTAAGAGTTGTAGGGGAAGGCCCAGGACCAGAGCTGGAGATATGTTACCCCAGAAAAATGCTAACCAGGAGCTGATGGACCCCTGGATGACATCCCATCACTGCATCTGCCCATGTGCTGTCCAGTATGGCAACTCCCAGACACACATGGCTATTGAGCACTTGAAAATGGCTAATTCAAATTGAGATGTGCTATCTGTGCAAATTACACCAGATTTTCGAAGACAGTACAAAAAAATGTAAAATCTCTTATTTATAATTTTATGCTGATTACATGTTAAAATGATAATATTTGGGATAAATTGGGTTAAATAAAATATTAAAGCTAAATTCACTTGTTTCTTTTTAATTTATTTTGAACCAATTTTAGATTTAGAGAAAAGTTGCGCAATTGTTAGAGTTTCTATATACTCTTCAGCTAGCTCTCTTTTGAGTTAATAGATTATATAACCACTATAATTATCAAAGCCAAGAAATTAACATTGATACAATACTATTAACTAAACAATAATCTGTAATCAAATTGTACCACTTTTTTCCACTAATGTCCCTTTTGTGGTTTCAGGATCCAAGCTAAGATACCACAGTGAATTTAGTTGTCATGTTCCCTTAGTCTCCTCCAATCTATGGCAATTCCTAAGTCTTTTCTTGTCATTCATGATCTTGATGCTTATGAAGAGTACTTACCTGTTATCTTACAGAATGTCCTCAAATTAGGCTGGTGTTTTCTTGTATTTTATCATAATTAGAATGAGGTTATGGCTTTTGGGAAAGAAAGACCACAGCTGAGAAAGGTTCTTTTCAGTGCATACTATCAAGGAGTTTATGGCGTCATTATGTCTTATTACTGCTGATTTTTACTTTTATTTAGCATGGCTACTATAAACGTTTTACATACATTAGTAGTTCACAATACTGTTCTATCAGACAGTGCTGGTTGATACAATACATAAAATAATTAGTATGTAACAAAAGAGCATGTTTGTAACAGAAATATGGATTTAATTATGTTTTTCTTAGACCTTTTTGACGTATTTCACCTTTTAATACTAATAACAACTAACATTTACTGAGAACCCACTCTATGCCAGACTCTTTTGTAAACACTTTCCTCTATTAAATCATTTAATTCCTAAACAATCTGATAAGGTGGATGCTGTAATTCCCTGCTTTGTAGCCAAGGAGCCTGAGCAGCAAAGCTATTGTATGTTGCACGAAGGTCCCTTGGCTTAAGTGGCAGATGCAGAATTTGAACAGAGGGACAGAATTCCAGAGCCAGAGTTTATAGCTGCTACACTTTTTAAAAGCTACAATATCAGTTAATTCAAATCCCATAATTCAAGAGTAAACTCTCTGTTTTAGCTTTTCTCTCTTTTTTTACATGACAGAGGGGGGAAATTGACATTTAAGCTTCTATACACTGTGCTAAGAATTCAATACACATTATCTCATTTAATACTTACAGGAGTTCCACTTTACAGGTAAGAAAATCGAGGCTCAAGAAAATAGCAACTGCAGGCTGGGATTCATATATTTCATCACTCTCTTTATAGTCACACATTCTCCAGTTAGCTCAACCGCTTGTTTCATTTTTTCAGATTTTAATGTTTAATTTTTTAAAATCAGTTCTATACTGAAGATATTCTATCCATCAGTAGGTTTTATGATAAAAGATAATGACCCTAATGTGCCCATTCAGTTAGCAAATGGAGAAAGTGGTGTCACTTTAATACAAAGTACAAAATGGGTTAGGCTCTCCAAGCATGGGAAGCCAAGTCATCTATCAGGGAACATAAGGTAACTCTTAATTAGTAAGAATGTCTAGTGGAGAAACCAGAGTTTGTGACCTGCTTGTTATTACCTGGGATAATTCCTTTTGCCAGTACCTCCATGGCAAGGAAATCGATATCACAATGAAAACCCATTGTGCTCACATCAAGGCCCACCCCAGTGGTTGAATGACAGAATCATCTTTAATAAAAGAGTAGAACTGGGTACTGCTTTCTGGGGCTGTGCTGCTTAAGTGGATGCAGACAGAAATGGGGCCCCAAAGGAATATTCCAGTGACTCATGAAACCAAAGCAGAGAGGTGCAGTTTTTTCTTTGTTCAATTGAGTTGCCTTTAAAAAGGTAATGAGGTGATTAAAAAGAGTTCTGTGTAATTAAACATACTTGTAATGGTGGGTGTGACTCACAATATTAGACGTTAAAAGGAAAAAAATGTAGATTTCTGTTAGTTTCCTGCTTTGAAGTCCTAAGATTCCTTTGCATCTCAGAGCCTGCTACAGTTCCCAAATATAGCCACTAGAGGA
This sequence comes from Miniopterus natalensis, assembly GCF_054644295.1. Lineage (NCBI taxonomy): Eukaryota > Metazoa > Chordata > Mammalia > Chiroptera > Miniopteridae > Miniopterus > Miniopterus natalensis. Next base: position 21,322,061 of record NC_142088.1, read on the forward strand.
TGCTGCTAAATCATACTTCACACAAAATTCATAGCTTCATAATGCTTGTTTCTTTTCTCGTAGGGGGAAAAACTCATTTCATAGGCAAGTGTGCAGAGCAATGTAAGGGGCAAGATTTTTTTTTTTTTTTAAAGCATTTTCAATGCAGACCCATAGAGCAAATATTGTGAATTCCTGTATTGCCATTAGAAGCAAGCAAAGCTCAGCAAGAAGAGAGGGACAAGTTATCTGATGTAGCGATATCGCCCCTTGAATTATTGTCTTGAAAGGATTTTGTGTTTGCATTGAAGATGACTGCCTGTGCTTTTTGTGTGTTTCTTTGTTTTGGGGGTAGTGAGAGAGCTTCCCCTCAAATGTTTGAAAAGGAAACTGAAATATCATTGGAGAACTGCATATCCCAGTGAGTGCAAGAAAGCCAGATGAAATTGATATGCACCCAGCTGGCTCATCTTGACCCCATTCCCACACCCTTTACCTGCAAACACACCTTATCACTCTCCTCATGAGCTTGTCTCACTAGCAGTAAATCTGTACGCCACAGAGCAAGATGGGTAACTTGAAATAAAATACATACTCCCACATGCAAGAATGAAGCAAAAGGAGGTGGCAGAGGCTGCTAAGAACAGAGCATGTCCCCAGTGTCCACTGGGATATGTTATGATGATCCACTAGAAGACAATGGACAGTCGGGAAAGAGGCATGCCCCAATTCACTGAGAACATACATTCTGAAAGTCCATTGGCAGTCCCCTGTTTGGAATTGAGAGAACTAAGAAGGATGGTTAGAGTCCTTGGGCAGCCGATCAAACACATCCAACCCATAGGCTGGACTATAACACAGGCAGAGGGAAGCAGACTGCCCTGGCTACAAACTACATACCACCACCGCCACTGGCCATACCTTACCTTATTTTATTCTCAAAGCAATGCTTTAAGGAGGGTATTACTATCCTTGTCTTACAGATGAAGATTGGGATTAGAGAGTTCATCAAATCTCACACCAGGTCACACAGCCAGAAAATGGCAGAGATAAACCAATTGACTTCAGAGCCTGTGCCCTTTTACTTTACTCGCCTGTTCTTATTGAGTGTTTTCAGTGTACCAGGCACTCTTCCAAGTGCGTCACATGCATCATTTCATTTACACCCACGATAGGTGTAACGGATATGTACTGCTGTTATTTCCATTTTTAAAATGAAGGCATTGAAGCACAGAGAGGTTAAGAAACTTGTCTAATGTAATAAATGTAGTGAGGAAGTCATGGAGCGTGGACTCAAAACCAGGCCATAAGCTCCAGAACTGTTGCTCTGAACGAAACCACCACCCAGGCTCCCTCATGGCCTCGCAGAAAGTTCTCGGGCATTGGCTGAGTTTAAAAGTTATAGGACCAAAACCAGGACAGCCAAAAGGGAAAGGAAAAGGGTTGCTCTCCCTGAGTTGGGCATAAGATTAAGTAACACTTGTTAGGAGCCTACCACTTGCCAGGTTCCATGTTTAGTGCTTTATACATATGATATCATTTGGTTCTCACAATAGTCCTGGGACAAAGAAATAACTATCCTCATGTTCAGGTGGAAAAACATGTACCAGGAAAGTTACTTAACTTACTCAAGAACATGCAGTTAATAAATAGCAGGCCCAGACTAAAACATAACATCAGTTTAACTTGGAGGGATTTTCATGAAGTATTATTGTATGAAAAAAGCAAACTCCAAAACTGTATAAACAATGCACATATGTAAAGAATGACATTATTATGGAAAAAAAGATGGAAGGATACATCTTAGGTTGTTGATCTAGGTTATAGGAGAAAATGTGGTAAGGATGTAAAAAGTACATACACCACACATTTATGCATCTATGAAAATTATGCATGTGCATAAGTAAATGTACACATAAATAATTATGAAATTTGTACAAAAGTTACAATAAATAAAATTAAATAATTTAAATTAATTATTAAATATTTGATAAAATTCAATAGTCATTTCTAATAAAAACTCTTAGTATACTTTATTATTATAGATGTGTCTTTCTAATCCTGAATTATTAACAGGGGAAAAAATAACCATTACATTTAAGATGAAAATTCTAGATGTTTCATCAAGTTAAAGTAAGGAACAAGGCTAGGAATCCAATTATTTTTCTCTGTTATTCAACATTATTCTAGAAGTTCTAGTTAGTGTGATAAGAAAAGTAACTTAGAGCAGAAGTTTTTAATTTTAATGAAGGAATCCAACTATCATTCTATCACTGTATTAGATAATATTTTTAAGGAAAATGCTTGATAAACTAAGTGAAGCTCTAATTAATAGAATCCCAGTTAATAACACAAAATTAATGTTAAAACATACAGATAATGTCAGTTTGTACACCATTGTATTAGGTTTCTCCAAAGGAACAAAACCAACTGTGTGTGTGAGAGAGAGAGATACATATGCTCATGCAATTATGGAGGCTGACAAGCCCCAAGATTTGCAGTCAGCAAGCTGGGGACCCAGGAGATCTGATGGGGTAGCTCCAGTTCAAGTCCAAAAAACTGAAAACCAGGAGAGCCTACCATGTAATTCTAATTCAAAGGGCAGCAGGCTCTATACCAGGAAGAGCTGATGTTTCAGTTCAAGTCTGAAGGTAGGAAAAAGCCAATGTCTTAGTTCAAAAGCAGTCAAGCAAGCAACAAAAAAATAATTCTCTTTTACTCAAGGGAAGGTCAGCCCTTTTGTCCTATTCAGGTCTTCAGCTGACTGAATGAGACCCACATACATTAGGGAGGGCAATCTGTTTTATTCGGTCTACCAATTTAAATGTTCACTTCATTCAAAAACACATTAACAGACACACCCAGAATGATGTTTGTCCAAATATCTTAGCAGCTAGGGCCTGTTCAAATTGACCATCATGACCATATAGGAATAGGAAGAATTGTCCTTGCTAAGACTCCAGCTTCAGAATCAGCTCATGGTAGTTCCTGCTTTCATAGCATCTGCCCTTCCTTCCTATGTCTCTGAACCCACAGATTATTTAAAAGCTCCAAGTCTTTTTTTTAAGTGGGTTCTAGGGCAGCAGCAGTGACAGCAGGAAGGGATTGACAGTGTTGGCTGCTGTGAACATCAATCATTTCTCTGCAGAAACAGAGATGAAATAAGATCCAACTAGTAAGGACTATGTGGAACATTAACATGTTAAGGGTGATAAGGAATGCACATATTTATACACATACCCAAACTTACATATGTGCATCTTTTACATATAATACAAATAATTAAAAATATTGAGCCTGGCCAGGCGTGGCTCAGCGGTTAAGCATCGACCTAGGATCCAGGCGATCGGGGTTCGATTCCCGGTTAGGGCACAGGCCCAGGTTGCAGGCTGCAGCCGATCAATGACTCTCTCATCATTGATGTTTCTATCTCTCTCTCTCCCTCTCCTTTCCTCTCTCTGAAATCAATAAAGATATATTTAAAAATATGTATATATATTGAAGGCCAAGCATGTAGCAAAGGAAATTTTAAAACTTTTTTTAAATCAGAGTCTGTCAGAAAGTGGGGGGAAAATATATTTCCTACAAAAGGAATGAGAAAATCAGATGGCATTAGACTACTATGCCAATGACAATATGTGCTCAAAGTTCTAAAGGAAAATTATTTTCAACTTACATACGCATAATCCAGCATTAGAGCCAAATAAGAACTTTTACAGACTTGCAAAGGGATCAAATATTTGCCTTACTCACGCCCTTTCTTAATAATTTACTTGAGGATATAGTTTAAGAAAACAAAGGTATATTCTCCATTTTCTCAAGGGTAAAATGAGGGCCAAAGCCAGGCCTTTGGTCTTTTAAACTGCTCACCACAGAGCCCAATGCTCTAACACAAGGGTCTGGAGATGAGGAATGACAGAGGGAGTGGAACAGACCCCCAACTCCTGCCCCACCTCAATGGGAGAGTTTCGCTTGGAAGTGCTTTTTATAATGGATTTCTATGGAAGGTTTCGCTTGAAGAAAGAGTTCTGCAGCTTTGAATCATTTGGAAGCTTCTAGATTGGACAATCTCAAATGTCTCACAGGTTCCGGCACTTCACAAGTCTGTGAACACAGGCGAGTTTGTTCAAACAATACCATGTGTTGAACTGTGGAGCACCAGAGTTCCACTTTGAAAACTAAATCATAGCATCCCTCATCCGAAAAAAAAAAAAGAGGCTTTCAGAGATGTGCCACAATTTCTTTTACCCTGCTTGAATCTTTCTCTTTCGAGTTTATTTTTTTCAGAGCAGAAATCCTGAGGAAGACAGTTTGATGATATGGAAAGAATAATAGGCTAGAAATCAGGTTTCTAATCTTCATTGCATTAGCTTAAGCAAGACGGCTAACCTCTAAGAACCTCCCCATTCCTTCCCTTATATAGAGAGCTGGAGAACATCTTAGCTCAAAATGAAAAAAAGAGAGTGCCATTCAGAGTAAGGTTCTAAGTTCAATGTTGTGAACGTACATAACTTTTTAGATAGAGAATATATTTAGAAAATACTTAATCTTTATTTCACTATTCTGAAGACAAGCAAAAGCACTTCAGGCTCTCCAAAACACTCATTGGCTTGCCTGCAGAAGGTTTACCAGCTTTTATCATTATGAACAAAATAATCGTGAAATAATTCAAGTCAACAGAACCTTGAAAATGAAGTCATTCAAACTCTGGCTACTGGTTTTGAAGTTTGTTGGTTTGTTTGTCACTTTATTGGTTGAAGCACACATTTTTAGCCCATGAGTCAGTGCTGATTTATAGACCTTACTTTAAAAACTTGGAAATTTCAAGACCACATGTAGTGTTGTAAAAATCATGCAGGAATTTTGGGTGGACCATCAAAATGTTTTGTAATTAGATAGCTGGTATTCTCCAGAGGTTACCAGGCCAAGCTTTTATGTCTGAAACTTGGACAGATGTTAATTGATGTGGCCAGCATTCCACAGGACTAAAACTCCAAAATGGATCTCAGAAGGCTGTTGCTCCATTTCATAAATTCCGTCCTGTGGCTCAACCAAATGCTCAACGATTTTAACCCAGTTCTTCCTATTTTAATGACTAAAAATATTTACGGTCCATGCCCTTCACATTACAACTTCTCTGTTTCTGAGGAATGATATTAATACTCCAAGTTAAGCAATCTCAAACCCTTCAAGCTATTTTCTAGTTCCTCCCACCCCAACATTGTTTTAGCTCATAACAGAGTTGAGGAAGAGAAAGAGAAGACGAGACTAAGAAAGAGTACAGATACAGTTAAGAGAGAGCCTTAAAAATATAGTAAAAAAAAAAAGCTAATATAGCTTTCACATATGGTTCATAGAGTCTTTAATTTGACAAAGTAAAATTTCAAAGTAAGTTGGTTAATCAGTGGGGAACTTTGTTAACTTTCATTTTGCCAAGCAATAAAATTAAGGAAATAATTTTTTTAAAGAATAAAGATCATAGTATAATCTACCAGACAAAATATATTCTCAAAATAGCAAAGGTTATTTAAATGGAATTAAAAGTACACTACATCAACCATGTTTTTCTCGTCTAACTTCAGACAAGTAAAACTTTGTCAAAGAAAAGTACCCCTCCCTCTAGGTCTGACATTTGAAAACCACTAGACTACTCCATTGTGAGCACGAAATTAAGCAGAAAAGCCCAAAATGCTGCAGATAGAGGATGGTTTCACAGTGCTACAAAGGAAGCACCATGGCATGTATAACTTTGTATAGCCTTCTTAGAATACCCATCAGAAAGTGATTGTATTTTCCAAAAGAAGCAAACTACCAACCTTCACCATGCTTTGAGTAGACACAACAGATTTTTGTATATTGGTCTTATATTCTGCAACCTTGCTGAACTTGTATCTTAGCACTATTAGTTTCTTCTTGGTTCTTTAGGTTATATATATGGTTGTGTCATGTGCAAATGAGATAGTTTTATTTCTTCCTTTCCGATCTGGAAGAAGTAGCTCCTATTTCTTTATTTAGCTTCATTTTTATGGCTATAATATCCAGTACAATGTTGATTACAAGTGGCAAGAAGAGACATCCTTGTCTTGTTCCTATTCTTCAGAGAAAAGCTTTTGGTCTTTCACTGTTAAGTATGATGTTAGCTAGGGTGTTCATAGATGACCTTTATCAGGTTGAGGAAGCTCCCTTTTATTGCTAGTTTGTTGAGTGTTTTTATCATGAAAGATATTAGATTTTGTTAAGTGCTTTTTATGCATCTACTGAGACAATCTTTTATTTCAATAATATGGTTCATTATATTGATTGATTTTTGTTTGCTGAACCAACTTTGCATTCCTGGGACAAATCCTATTTAGTCCCAGTGTATAATCCTTCTTATATACTGGTGGATTCATTTTGCTATTACTTTGTTAAAGATTTTACAACTATGTTTGTATAGAATATCATCAGTAGTTTTCTTGTGATACCTTTTTGTATGGTTTTGGTATTTGGGTAATACTGGCCTCTTAAAATGTGTTAGAAAGTGTTCTTTGGGGAGATACTGAGCAAGAAACAATGGGCAGAAGCAATAGAAAGATCTCAGAGTAAGATAGAAAAATAAAGAGAAGCTATGCCTTATTAAACAAATGGCTGGCAACAAGCATTTTGTAGATTATACTATAACCAAATGTATTTTCAGAAAACAAGAATTTTACACAACTGATAGGTAAAAGATACAAGCTAGAGGAAAGGAAATAACCATTGTAGCACAGAAAATGACAGATTTAGGCTAATTCCTAATTGGAAAAACTTAAGTTTAAATTATTTCTTGAATATAATTATGTTCAAGTTAACTGTATAGAAAAATGTATGAAATTTTCATGTCATAGTTGAGTTGTTTTCAATCCATCTTTGTAATAGAGATTGCTAATTGCATCCCATTACCTTGCCCCTTTTTCATTTTTAGTAATAGTAAAATTTAGCTGGACACATAACTACACAGCCACAACCTACATTTCTCAGCCACCCTTGCACCTAGGTGTGGCCATGAGACTAGGTTCTGGCCAATAGGAAGTAAGAGATAGAAATATCCTATTTTCTATTCCTGTTTGTTAGAATGTGGAAGTCATGGTGGAAGATAGCGCAGCCATTATAGACCACAGTATAGAAGCTGTGTGTTGAGCATAATAGAGCAAGGAGGACCCCAATGTCATTGATCATCTTGAATTCCTTTACTAGGACTATTTATTAAGTAAGAGAGATAGAAATTGTGATATTGTTTGAGCCACTGCTATTTTGGCCTTTGTTAAAGCAGCTAAATTAGTACCCTAACTAATACAATCTTTGTCTAAAATTCCAGGTTTAAAAAAACAAAATAAAACCTCAAGAGTTGTTGAGGACTAGTATTTTTATCTAACAGGCTATAGATTTCAATATAGTCATGGTGTTGGTATTGCAGAATAAATGAACAAAAATATCCTTTATTAAATGTTGCCTTGTTAGAGACTTATTATTATTATTACTATTATTATTATTTTGGCCATTTATTTCTCTCTTTTCACTCTATCTTGAACATGCTTTAGTCAAGTCCTTTCTCCCCACTCTTCCACCAAAACTGATTTAATCAAGATCAACAATGACCTCCATGTCATAAAATTCTATGCTTAATTCTGAGCCCTCATTGTACTCTCCTGTTAGTATCTGATGCATTTGTATATTTTCTCCTCTTTGAAACATTTCACTTTATTTACAGAACACCTCACTCTCCTGGATTTCCTCCATCATCACTAGCTGCTCTTTCCTACCACATAGTATTAGAGTGCTCCCCAGTCCTTGGAAATCTTTAGTCTATCTACATTCACTTTCCAGCCTATGAGTATAAATCCTATGAGGATAGGAATCCTTGTCTGCTTCTTTCCTGATGCATTTTCAGTGCCTAGAACTGAACCTGCCACGTATCAGTGCAGCAAATAAATATTTGTTGAATGAATGAATAAATAACTAGAAGCTGCTTTGCTTTATAAATAATCCCTTTAAATTGTTTAATATTTACTTTCCTCTTGAAAGTCTTATTAGAAGGCAGGGAAAACCATATCCTTGCTCATCATACTGAGCATATGAAGAATAAATTTCAACTATGAATTTCCTGTGGCATAGCCAGGCTGTTTCACTCTCACTATTCTTGGCCAGCTATGCAGAGGCTGTGATGACAATCTCCTCAGTTGGTTTTAGGAATTTACAGCAAGGCAGAATAGGGAATAACATGCCAAAGTCAATAATTGGCTTAAAGAAAATGAGTGCTTATTAGTATTCAGCTCTTCATGTCTGTGAATTCTCATCTCCAAGATAAACTCTTTTAGGGTCATAAACAATGCTCAAGGACCAACACCTTTAAAGGGTGTTTATGGGGTCTTCTATGCTTCTGAGCATATTTAACAACCAATTGTACTCAGTGGGATACTAGGAACTCAGAAAAGAGCACATGTGGGTAATTAGAAATATTATCAGTTAAATGCAGGCTCAGTTAGTCCTAATGCAACCTGGGCTTACCCAAAACTAAATAAGGAACTGAAATTAGCTTTTCCCTTTAAAAGCCATTATAATAGTGTGCACAAGTTTGTTGAGTTGTCTCTGAGTGAGCAGCTCAGGGGAGTGTCTCTTTGTATGTCTTTCTATGTGTCAGCATGTTTATATGTGTGTGAGAATGTGTGTCTGAGATAGCATAAAAATACTCTCTTCAGATCTCCAGAGGAAAAAGCAGAGCTGACCGTTACTTGAAAATCTGTTTATAAACAGAGAAAGCAGAACATTAAGGAGACAAAATATTTTCCATCTGGAACTTAAATTCTCAGAAATGCTATCTTTCATTGGACACATCATTGCCAGTGCTTCAGTTTGGCAATGCAGACCTACCTCCCATACCTGAGAGAATCAGAGAGGCTAAGAAGGGGTAGTGTTGTGAAACCCAGTTGGCTGCCTACACAACAAACATCTCTTTCTCCCTTCTTCCTTCTAACAGAATTCAATGTTTGTTCAGATATCCAACCCTGCCCTCCATGCAACTCAGGGGACAGTTGACCCCATTCTCAGATCTAGAGGTAGATTGTGACTCATCTAAGCTCTTGCCCAGCAAACTGATGCTGTAAAAGTCCAGGTAGTAAATATTTTAAGGTTTTCAGCTACAGAAGTCCTTGTCACATGTTCTTTGTTTTGTATTTTTATTTTTTACAACCCTTTAAAAAGGTAAAAACCTTTTTTTTAGATCATGAGTCGTGAAAACAGACCACGGTCTGAATTTGACCCACTGGCTATAGTTTGCCAACCCTTTGTCTAACCCATGATAATAATTTTATTCCCCTTGTCAGTAGCTGCTATAGAAGAAGGCATGTGATCCAATTCTAGCCAATGAAATATAAAAGGAAATCTACTAAGGGCTTTTGAGAGAACTTTTCTCGTCTCTCCTGCTCCCAAGACATTACTGCAGCCATCCTGTCATACGAACCCAAACAGGGAGACAGAGCCAGTAAGCCACAGGTAGACACAAGATACAGAACCTCAGTTGCACCAGTGTTTTCAGTTACCTGTAGCCTAAAGCCCAAATTCTGATCAGTCCAGATGACAGTGAGTTCAAGGCAGATGAGAGGAAGAACAAAGAGAATACTTGGAAAGATAAGATGTCAAATAATGTTTCCCACCATTCCCTAGATCCCCTTCCTTCCCTTCATCCTCATCAGCCCCCTCTTGGGTTATATTTTATAAAGATCATCTGAGTGAATTTTGATTATTTTAGTTTTAAAAACCATTGGGCTAGAGATTAAAGAGACACTAAGGATACCCTACTGTAATTCCTTCATACAGTAGATAAGAAAATAGAGCACAGAGAGAAGTAATTTGTCCCTAAACACACAACTAGTTGGTGGCAGAGATGGGAATAAAAACCAGGTCTTAAATTCAAGTCTGTATACTGAAACAAATGATCCAAGGTGTAAACCCTAAGAGACATGGTCTCCTAGCACTGCTCATCATGAAAATCTAAAAATCAAGGATGCTACTGTAACATCAAGAGATAAATATAGTCAGTAGGATGAGAGAGAGAGGACAAGAAAAGAGAGAGTATGTAAGAAATTCGCTCACAACATTATGGAGCCCAACAATCCCAAGATTTGTAGTCAAGAGCTAGAGAGTCAGAAGAGTCAATATGTAATTCTAGTCTGAACACTGGCAGTCTTGAGACACAGGAAGAGTTGATGTTTCAGTTCAAGTTCTAAGGCAGGAAAAAACCCAATGTCCCAAACTGAGACAATCAGGCAAGATGAGTTCTTTTTTACTGGCAGGAGGGTCAGCCTTTTTTTTCTATTCATGCATTCAACTGATTGGATGAAGCCCACCCACATTAGAGAGGGCAATCTGCTTTACTCCATCAATTTAAACGTTAATCTCACCCAGAAATACATCAACAGACATGCTCAGAATAGTGTTTGGCCAAATATCTCAGCACCCCATGGCCCAGACAAGTTGACACAAAATTAACCATCACAATCTGTCACCACTTAATTTCTGGGATTTCTGGGTCTGGGTAAAAAGGAGCAGAGGTACACACACAGCCCCCAACACATCTATCATTGACAACTGCCCCTGGCTCAGAAGCTTTAGAGGATCGTGGTATCAGAGGAAGAAAAGGCACCAAAGCCTTCTTTCTAAGTCTACTTTTTTTGGAGTTGGGAAAGAGGTAGATAAACTAGTACAAAAATAATTTCATTTATACTAGAATTTGAAATATAAATCCTGACATTTAAGAATGAAATGGAAAATATAATAGAATGGTAAGATGTGGTTTAGAGAAATGTATTCTTAAATGGCAAGGATTTGGGGAAGGTGGAGAGTTTTACAAGAATAGAGCTATGTCTCTGTGACTTTTCTAGAAAGCAAGGGTCCCCAATGAGATTTGATAACAGAAGCCATTTTTCATTTCCCCAAAGCCTTGTGCTCTCACAAGTATCATGCAGCAAGAAGGGGGAAAAGCCATAATACAAAAAAGAGTGGAGGAAGGGGCTCTTCCTTCCTGATTGGAATTTTGGCAAACCACAGAGTTCTCTGCTCGTAGAGCCCCACTATGAAATGATTAAAGGCCTCTGGTTGCGGTTAATTGGTGTTGACACCTAACACCCTACAAATGTTCAAAAAACAAAATAACAGGAAGAAAAAATAAGAAGAAGCTCTATAGAAGTCACAACGAGTAATAAGTATACCAAAAAAATTTTAAAAAATGTTAAAGCAACGTCAGCACTTTCTAATGGGAAGTGAAAGACGAATGAGGAACTCACTATTTAAAGAAATCAAGAGAGGCCCCATAAAAATGAAGGTTCCATTTATGGCTTTAAGTGAAATGTCCTCTGAAACTTTTGAATAATGAACTGGAACAATTTTTAGGTAAAGTACATTTTTGCAATTTCATTGCCTGGATTACATGGCCTAGAGAGCCTAATCAGGGGCAGGAAGAAGGCTTGGCCATTATTTGAGAATGTTATTCTATGGCTTGTGCAGCACTGATGTTAGGAAGAACACCCAATAAGACCACAAATGTAACACACCTGAGCAGCAATATCCTGTTTTTAAGAAATTTAAGAGAGGTCGGTTAATTACCACACTTTGGAGATCAAATCTGGTTCCACCCTTCTAGGCTGTCAACCTTTTCTACCAAATAATGTATCTGGGAACTGCCCAAAACTGGTGCATGTGATCTCCATCCTACCTCATAAGTCATCTCTTCACCTTCTGCCAGATCCAAAAAAAAGAAATGTAATCTGATTTTTGAGGCCACAGAACTAGCACATTGTTAACTGGGCCTCCTTTCAGAACTGTGGCAAAGGCTAGAAAGATTAGAAGCAGCATATCTGGAACTGGGCTATAAATTAAATAAAAATGCCAGAAGTAAAAATGCCTACTATCTACTTACTATCCAGGCCATTGTCAAGGAACTGAATTATTATCAGTTTAGCAGAGTTAGGCATTCAAGATTCTCCCCTCTGGAGCAATCTCACCACCTGCGTAACTGGCACATATCTCCAGGGACCAGCAGGAGTGAACCACAGGCCCCAAGCAAAGGAAACTGAATGATTGGGGGGCCAGGGAAGGGGACAGGAGGAAGGCAGTCAAGAATCTTGGCTGATGACTTCCTAAGCTATATTATTACAGTACAGTAGATACACTATATATATGCAGGGTACAAGGATGAGCATGTTTTTGTTTTTGTTTTTTCACAATAATTAAAACTGGTGTTTGGAGACATGATTGTATAAACTGTATATGATAATAAATAAATAAGTTCTTTCATGATCTGGCTGCTTAAAATACTTAAAACTACTGACAAATCCAAAGACATTACTACACTGAATCCACACAATAACATGGGGTGGTAGGTACAATAATCTTCTCTGTCCTTTATAGAAAAAAAGAAAATGGGACTCAGAAATGAATCAAACTGCCAAACAGTAATTTAGAGGCCTGGCTGGGAGGCAAGGCTGACCATCTGATTCCAGAGGGTTTAGTTTGTTCTTCCAGTTACCATTATACTTTTTTTCAAAACTGAGAGAGAAAAAACACAGCAAACTGTAAAAGACATTTGTTTCATTTCATTTGGTTTTTTTCCTAGAATTTTTAAATCTCCTAGGAAAGTACAAGACATTTTGTAAATAATAACAGCTAATATGCACATGTGTAAGCAATCTAGTACTGATGATATCCCACATTTTTTAACAACCCCTAAAATAGCTGCTTATCTATCATTGTGGGGTTGTGGGGTGGTTGTTTTCAGGGTCAAAAGTACAGAGAAAATTAAGCTATAGCTCTCTTTTGCTTTACTAATAAATGTGCTCCATTAAAAGAACTGTTGCTCCCAAATCCCTTTGGTTTTCATGATAGCCAGTGAAAGAGTCCCATGAGAAAAGAAATGTGGGAGGAGCTGAATTCATAACCCTTAGCAGGAAAGGAGTTATGTGCTGTCCCTGCAGTCTTACACCAGGCAGTTTCAGTCCAGTGTGTTCAGTTCTTGAGCCAGCACCAGGTCTCAAAGGGACAAGTGAGGTGTCTGATTCTTGGCCAGCAATGTGCAGATGATGGGCTAGGGGAATAGGGCCCTCTGCCAGAAAGACCAGCTAGTGCTAATTGACAATGGATGACCAAGTAGATCTTGAGGTTCATAGGTATTTGGAGAGATAGATGAAGGCTATTCAGGAAAAGAGAACTGAATGAACTAATTCTGTTTGTGTGCATGTGAGAGGGGGAATGGCACTTGACACAGCCAAAGTCCCCATGTCTCATGCTTCAGAACATGAAGCATTTTTAGTGGTAGAGAGAGCATAATCATCCATTATACTCTGGTTCCTCCTGTTGGCAGATCACTCCCCATCTTAAGGAACTTGCTTATACTAAGAAAGATGGAGGATTTCTGGCTACATTCCTCAGAAATGGTGTGAGAGAGGCTGATCCCATCCTCAGCTCAGCTGAAGCCCTAGTCAGAAAAGAGGTAGTCCCTGTTATAGAGAAAGAAGAACTCAGTATGAGAGTCCTCAGTGACCCAGAACAAAGACAAAAGTTCTCAGAAAGCTTACTTGACTCCAAGGAAACCTCACTGTGCCCATTCCACATGTTGCTGAGTAATCTTCAAGCTCCCTAGTCTTCCGTCCTGACTCACAGTCATCAACCTTTCCTAACCAATACATTTTTTTTTTTTTGCCTGGATGTCCTCTGAGCCCATTCCTTAGTTCTCAGCATCTCCCTCTTTGACTGGACCCATTTATCAAGCCTAATAAACCAGAACTGCAATGCCCCATTTGACTGCATCATATCATAATAAATGACTCAAAGAATTCCTTATGTTCAAAGTTTCTGGTGCTAAAAAATAAAATTATCTTTTTCTTCGCTTCTCCAAGTCCACATTTTTACTTATTTTTTTTTTTTCTTATCAATCAAGATCTTGACCTTTTCATTTATTTTGTTTATTACAACCATTCCTTATATTTCTGCAACACTTTGGATATTGCAAAACACTTTCCCTCTCACATATATTTGAACCTTACAATAACCTTTCATGGATAGGAAGTCCAAGGCTCAGGGCTTGCATGAGGTCCCATGGAGCAAAGCTTCTGACTCTGAATCCAGTGCTTTTTCTTTCCTTTATTTTCTGGACAAGAAACCAGTCATTTCAAAGTAGGTTTCTTCCCTTTTCTTGACCTTTCCCTTTCACCACATCTGTGTAAGCATAGGTCTTGAACTTGAATATGGATAGACCTGGGTTGGATCTGATTCTGAAGGAACCTCAGGCACATCCTGTAAACTTCCTAGTCTCCAGTTCTGTGCCTATAAAGTGGGGATACCAATGCCTGTTTCGCTGAACTGGGTTCTCAAAGTGTGGTGCCTGACCCAGCAGAATCAACATCACCTTTAGCTTTTCAAAATCCACATCCACATTTTTAAATGAATTACTTTAAGAGGGAGTCTTCAAACATGAGGAAGAAACACAGAAGCATTCCCCTTCTAGCTTTATTCCACAGTTGTCTATGACAAGAAAGTTTCAGTCGTACACAGCAACTTGTTCTGATTGAGCACTATATCTGTGGTTCTCAATCCTGGCTACACATTAGAATCATCAGGGAAGATTTTAAAAACTAGTGCCTGTGTCCCAGCCCTGGTGGTTCTGATTCAATTGGTCTGAGTTGGAACCCAAACAAGAACAGTTTTAAAAAGATCCCCCAGGTGGTTGTAATGAAGAGCTCTGGCTGAGAACCACTGCTAACTTCATAAACAGTGCCTCATTGAATCCATTTTTATGAGTCAGAATTCTATGTTCATCTCTGAGGAAAGTGGCTCAGAGGAGATATTTTCTTGATTCATGGGCTGCTGTTGCCTGTCACGTACATTCTCTTCATAACTGACTTAGATTAGTGCTATGACTCATTTCTCAAAAGTCAAAAAAGCCCAAATTCCATTTTAGGTAAATCTGAACAACTACAACCATTTTCATTCTCTTGCTTTTGAAATGTGCATTTTACTTTACAGATCATTTTCCTGATACTCTCATTCAATTCTAACACAATCCTGAGGTAAACAAGTCAGATGTTATACTCCCATTTTAAAGATGAGGAAATCAATGGTTAAAGATAGGGAGTGATTTCTTCAGAGTCGCACCGAGGGGAAGTGGCAGAAGCAGGTCTCATACCTCAGTATGGTCTTTTTCACACTCCCTCTGCTGCACCCAGCCAACTCTGCTCCCTAATCCTACAGACCCAATATTACAACCTGATTTTGTTTACCTTTTTCCATGTTTCTCAGTCATAAGACGTATGTGAATCACTTGGGTATCTTGGTGTAAATGCAGAATCTGTGTCACTGGCGTTGGGATGCAGCCTGAGACTCTGCTTTCCTAACCTGCTTCAAGTGACATGGATGATGCTGGTCCATAAACCACACTTTGAGTAAGAAAATCATAACAAAATCACAAAATATATCCCTTCAAATAATACTGAAGGAAAGACTTAAACTGAGCTTCATCCATCTGATGCTCATGAGACAACACACACTTATTGAAGCAAATCATCAGATGCTTGGGAGTTCTCCCTCTGGCTAGAATATGTGTTATTTTTTTGGCAGCAAAATCATTATCATGCTCATGTCTGGAGCCAGATCAACAGCTGGAGTTGCAGCAGCCACTGGCTATAATTTCTCCCTCACTCTCTCTCTCTGCTCTGCCCTAGTTCTCAGGCCAAGATAATCCCAGTGGGGCCACTGGGCCATCTGGCAATACAGCTGGCCTGGGCTTCTGAGTCTGAGAACACAGTGGTGATTCACTGCCTGAAATCCAAGTCCTTAGATGACATCTTCAGTTCCTGGAAATAAACTCTGAGGAACATCTATGTTGACACAGGGTTTGTCTTGAGACTTGCTGAGATAGTATTCTATGGACATTGATAATTGTGTGTGTGTGGGGGGGGGGGGGGTTCAGTTTGCTCTTATCCTTAAAATTGTTTAATCTAATTGTTAAATACCTTTACAATACACAAGAATGTCCTAGGGAGCACAAAGGAAAAGGACCCCAGAGACTTGGGCTTAGTTCCATTCTTGCCATGGACTAGACAAGTTATGCAAATGTTATAACCTTTGCATACTTCAAAAAATTAAGTGATGAAACTATAGGCTCTTTGACAATCTTTTTTTAGCACTAATATGCTATGAGTCAGTGTTTCTATCTTCACAAAGTAAAAGGAGATATAATTTTTGAGAAATTTTATCTCTCTTCCTTCTACTTAACTCATCTCCCCTCCCCCCAAAAAACGTATACTACATTCCAATTGCCCCACAGGCCGTTTGATCATTGCTTACTGTTCTATGAAGCCATCTAATCTTAAAGAGTCATTTTTTTAAATTGTTGACAGTATTACAGATGTTCCTCATTTTTCTCTGCCTCTGCCCCCCTCCACTCAGCCCCCATCCCACCCCAGTCTTCCCCACACTATTGTCTGTGTCCATGGACTATGCATATATGCATATATGTTCTTTGTTTAATCTCTTCCTGTCCCCCTCCCCCCCGCCCCCCCCCCCCCCCCCCCCCCGGTTGGGATCTGTTCCATGCATCCATGCCTCTGGACCTATTTTGTTCATTAGTTTATTTTGTTTATTAGGTTCCACATATAAGTGAGAGCATGTGATATTTGTCTTTCTCTAACTGGCTTATTTTACTCAGCATAATAATTTCCAGGTCCATCCATGCTGTTGCAGAGGGTAAGAGTTCATTCATTTTTATAGCCACATAGTATTCCACGGTGTAAATGTACCACGGCTTTTTTATCTGCTCATCTACTGATGGGCACTTGGGCTGTTTCCAGATCTTAGCTATTGTAAACTGTGCTGCTATGAACAGAGGGGTGCATATATTCTTTCTGATTAGTGTTTCAGGATTCTTAGGATATATTCCCAGAAGTGGGATCACTGGGTCAAATGGCAGTTCCATTTTAATTTTTTGAGGAACCTCCATGCTGTTTTCCACAGTGGCTGCACCAGTCATTTTTAAGACCTACCCATTTTTGTCATCCAATTTTTAAAAGGCACCACTGAGAAAGCACAGCTATGTCTGAACACACCAGAGCTCCTCTCAGTCCTGTGTGAAGTGGATTCTCCTTTCCTCCTAGTCCCGTTGGCCCCTCCCTGTGCAGACATTTTGACGAGTGTGTACATTTACTTCCATGGGATTGTTAAAGGATAATATATTGATATAATAATTTATTTTTCAATCCCAGCGTGAGTCCCTTTCACTTCTCTCTACCCCCTTCGCATATCCCCATAACTTGCTCTTCTTGCCTCAGGGGAAGAAGGTGCCAGAGAAAATGACAGAATTACCCCCGTTAGTCTTTCTGCCTTTTGTTTAAAGTCCTCAGGGTAAAGGAAGAAACCTGAACAGAGAAGGCTGTTCCTCAGCCCCTAAAGAGACTTCCTGGGGGGTAGGGTAAGGGGGAATGGAGGGTAAGTCAAGGAGCAGAGGGTGCTTATACTTCACCCTCTGGTGCAGCCACCTGAAAGGCAAAAAGACCTCAGAGAAAGCAAGGAATGACTGTAGGCGATACAACGGCCAGTGGGGCCAGAGACAGCCTCACCCAGGATACCCCAACCCACGCCGAGGGGCTGGGGCCCCTACTTCTGAAGGGCGAAGAAGATGAAAATAGGAGAACTGGACAGGTGTGAGAGGACCTAATGAAAAACCTACCCTGGTTGTCTTAACATTGCACAAGATCCAGAAATGTAACACAATCCTGGGGAGAGATGGGGAAACCCCAGAAAGTGCTGAGGTTAAAGTTTCTTTCCACTAGCCTAGCAGAATGAAGCTTAGAGTCAGAAATTAAAATTTGAAACTGAGTTACAAAAATGAACTGAGATATGCATATCCCTTTCTAAGATTCATTCTTGCTCTGCATCCATAGGGTGTTATATCATATTGCCTTGCACAAGCAAATCCAGTTGGAACCTACTCTTCAAACTCCTGGGGAATCTAATGATTGTTCATTAAGTATTCCTTGCCAGCGAGGTGTCCTTGAACCACCTAGAGCAATACCTGGCTTGCAATAGCCTCTATGAATATTGCTTGCTGGCTGAAAAGAACCAGCATACTTAACGAAGCACTGAAACTACTCCTTTATTTTATTGTGCTAGTTTAAATAGAAGAAGAGAGAAAACTGTTATAATCAGTAAAATGTGAGCTAAGAGTGAGCCCTTAATAATAGCTTTTTCCAGATCCAGTTTCTCAGATTACTCCAAAGATCTAGCCTGCAAAATTTCAATCATTTTCACCAGAGAGCTAACCCTGGATGGCAGACAGCTGCTATATGTGGTTTTACAAAGACTGTAAGGGCATTAACTCATTTGAAGCACTAGGGCCACTGTGAAATCTGGGATGCTGTGTTTTAAAGTCAGAAGTTCACCCTTGGCAACTGTGCTGTAACCAGGCATGACTGGGTGTTATCTGAAATTGAAAATAGCTTTTCAACAGCCCTAGGTCTCCAATATTTTTAACATTATTGTTCATGTTGCTAAAAATATTCCTGAGTCTCTTCCTTTAGATAATTTGGAAGGGGAGGTATTATATTGGGAAATAGCTGAATAATATCCACCTTCCTAGTGGAAGTTCAGAATAAACCCTAGTGAAACATCAGACGCCCTCTGAGGGGCAGCCACATTGAGTCCTGTCTGTCTCTGCAGAGGTCTCTCTCCCCCTGGCTAAGACACATTTCAAACAAGAGCTTCTACATCTCTTCTAGCTCTTCTAGCCTGAAAGTGACATGATTTTTCAAATTTCAGATCTCTAACAGTCACTGCTTCAAAGTAAGAATTCACCACCCATGAATCCTGTTTTGTTGCTTCCTTTTTCTTGACAAATATTTCTTTAATGGGGCTTGGAATTTAAAGTATAAACAGGAAAACGGGGAAGGGATATGATTTCCATACTCAATCATAAATGTCAGGGTTTTGATACTGGGTCTTATCTCAATGTGACTCCCAATGCCTGCTGAGAATGCCTTCCTGACTGAAATTTCTAATCCTAGCTATATTTAGCTTGCTGGGCAGATGATTTTGCTGGTTGCTGTGTACATTAAACCCAAAGCAAAAAGAATGAAGGAGCAAGATCAGCTTTTACTATCCACCTCTAATAGAAGGTGGATATTCACAGACACTAAATGACTAACGAGAACCTCCTGTCTAAGTTTCAAAGGCAGCAACTAGAAAAGGAGAAGCACCAGACCCAAGATTTTCTAACAAGTCAACAACCTGAAGATTGGTTATGGGCCAAGGATAGAAATACTCTCAGCCTACCTAGCCTAGATACTCTTCCACAAGCTTAGTTATGTCACTTGAAATTAGTTGTCCTGTTTCTGAATGCCCAACACAACCACACAGGTCTTTGCTATATGTGTGATGCCTGCCCCCCAACACCCAATGTGATATTACAAGTGAAGGTAATAATCGTTCTTACCACACCTTATAAACTAAATACTTCTATTTTAAAGTTTGAAAACAGTTTTTAGTGCATAGCTACTCTATATATTTGTAATTATTATCTCTGAAGACTCTGAAAGGTTTTTCTTAAACACACAGACACAAAGATTCCATTTGCCAACATTACAGAAATGCCATTTTTAATAGATATGTGATATTATTCCAGAACCTGTAGGTTAATTAGATGTTCTTTGTCAGGGTCTTGTGTGGTGAGTCCACTATCACTTTCCAGGAAGTTCCTTGGAGAGGGCAGCCTTTGTAATCACCCACCTCACTTACAGTTTCTTTATCCAACAGTCAATAAGAAATTCATAGTTGTCACAATTGAATCTAAGCTTAGCCCCATTGACCCAGAAGCCATCCCTCTATTCTCAGTCTGAGAAAGTGCTGCCAACCAATCAGCAACAATAGAAAATGCTGACTCTGCAACTGGACAGAGACAGCTCAGGGCTCTCAACTACATGCGTAATCAGTGAGGGGGTGGCTGACAAAGATTTTCTCAGGTGTAGCTTTACTGGTAGAAGCTGTCTCAGGGAATCTTAAAGCATGGCTGCATCTCAGCAAAACTAACCAGGGTTCATCTCCTCTTCTCTCTTTGCTCTCTTCTCTTAGACTAGGACTTGGAGCCAAACTGACTACCAAGAGTTATAACAGCAATTGATTTCTATAGCAGGGGGACTATAATTCCTACTTAGAAGTGGTTGTTAAAATAAACAAAAAATTTATAAAGTTGGGACAGATATCACACCTCCAAGGTAATTACAAAAATCAAGCTTGTTCCTACTCAAAAATGGCTGCTAGGACATTGAATGGACCCCATATGTTTCCAGTCCAGCTTTTCACAAGCTTCCAAGGATTCCAGACAACAGGCAGCCCGATTCATTTCTGACAAACATTTGGTAGTATTTTTTTCAGTATGGCCTATCTCTCAGCTCTTTCTGATCCTGAAATCAAAGCATTTCACCTTATACCTCTAGGCTTGGACTAAATACAATGGTTAGGTAAGCAGCCACAAATTGCCAAATGATCTCCTCTTGCTGACTCCCCTCAACA
This sequence comes from Miniopterus natalensis, assembly GCF_054644295.1. Taxonomy (NCBI): domain Eukaryota; kingdom Metazoa; phylum Chordata; class Mammalia; order Chiroptera; family Miniopteridae; genus Miniopterus; species Miniopterus natalensis. Next base: position 21,342,608 of record NC_142088.1, read on the forward strand.
TTCCTCACTCCACTACCCCACCTTAGTATTTCTCTTCCTTCTACAAGATTACATGCCTTTGCTTTTTCTCCATCCTTCCCAGTCCTAAAGCTGTCTTAACTTAATGGCTGTGTGGAGGTAGATGATCAGATTGTGTATAAGCTTCTTAAGGGAGACAAGTTATCAAGAATATGTTTGTTTAACATGTCCTTATTAAGCATTATTCAGTACTTATTTTGTTAGTGTTGTGCTGGGGACTATAGGAAATACAGCAGAATATAAGGCATGGGCTTGACCTTAGAAAACATATAATTATTAGTAATCTTATCTAATGCACAACACCTCCCACTTTCCTATGTTCTAAGAAAATGGTTAGTAAATTCCATGTGTATAGAATGATGTTATGGCACAATATGTTGGCAATAAGTGGATGCTAAATAAATTTCCCACTTTCCCAACGCCAGCCCAGCAAAAGCATTAAGTACCTCCAATAATAAGTAGGTCTTTGAATGAGAAAAAGCCATCCCATCATATGATGTGGCTGTCAAATGCATGTGTATATACAAATGAATTAGAGACTTTTCTCTAAATTATGAATTTGAGGTCATTTTGCTAATTCTTGACAAATGAGCCAAGTTAAGGGCATGTGTCCTTTAAAAAACTCACATCTGTTTCTTGTAATTTATTAAGTGGCAAAATGCCACTCTGCTGGTTCTATACACCTATTGTTTAACTTGGCTCTGTTTTCAGCAGTCTGAATGGTGTTCTCTCAGATGAACAATGTGTTTATTCATGTAGCTGTAGCTATTCTGTTATTAGAAACAGAATTATAATGTCTGGAAGGAAGAAAAACACCCAGAAGAAAAAAAATAAGTATATACCATTTTTTCTTAATGCTCTTTCCTCCTACACAAATATTAAACACATCATACTCCTCAGAACATCTTTATAGAAGGAATCATTAACAAAAGGATAGAAGACTATTCCGAGATTGAGTCTAGGCAGACGAGGTTCTAGTTCTTATTGCTCAAACATTAATAGACCTTCACTTGATGCCTCTGCCCTTATGGAAGGCAGGAAAAATGCCTCTTCTCATCTTATAATGCTAAAAATGGCAAAATAAATTCTCCGGCTCAAAGAAGTTTTGGTATCGTAAATTTAGTACAACATCTTCCCATTCAAGGCATCATTTTGCAGTGAGGGGAGCCAAAGATTTTGAATGGCAGAATGGAAAGAAATTGGAGAGCACTTCCTGGTGGAATATTTCAGCAGTGATGAAGAGAAGGATTGTTGGGTCCACCTGCTAAGGGTTCAAGCTGGGCAAACTGAATAGCCACTCTTGGAAGAAGGGACTTTAGCTATGACTTCTTGAGCCCCTTCAAGCTCTAGGGTTGAATGATTCCATAATAATAATGTGACTGTGTTTTTTAAAAAGTACTGTGGTGACCAGATTTGCTAAGGAGATAACACAAAGGAAAACCTGAGTAATGAGTGAAGCTGCCTGTCAATCATAAAGGAATTCAATAGGTAAAACAGAAAGAGGTCTCTTGAGAAATGGTTGGCCACAGGGTACAACACCTCATCAAATTTCTGCCTGTCGAAACCCTCTTGCTTTGCTGAGAAGGGCTCATTTGCTGAGCTTTCACAGATGTAGAAATATGGACTCAGCAAGTTGTAAAGCCAATTTGACAGTTTCAGTCATGTCACTTACAAGAAGAATTTGATAACCAATTCAGAAATGAATTGTGCTCTTTTCCTCTCTTGATTAGCACACCTCACCAAACCCATTCTGAATGTTCCAAGCGTGCGGTCTCAAGTCTAATTTGTTGTGGAGCTTATGTACTGAGTTCTTTCCTGAAAACAAAGCTCTGAGGTTTGGGGGTGGGAAATTGGGGGAGAAGAGAAAGGTATCTATTTTAAAAATCACATGAGTTTCCTTTCATTTTATAATAAAAATTAACATTCTAGCAAGAAGGAACTAGGAATACAGCTTGCACTGAATAAATTTTACTTGCTTGTTTTAAAACTTATAGGACAATAATTATATTAACATTTACATTCTTTATCAAATATATCATAGAAATAGTACCACAATAATAAAGTTGAAAACAGAGTGAGCAATTGAAAGCATCCTATAAGAAGGTTAATAAACTAAGTTAATTAGCATCCCTAAACCTTGACCTTCTCATTTATAAATCATGACCAGCCCGGTAGTACCTACTTCTTAGGGCAGTTATGATGGTCAAAGGAACTACCATTTCCTTTGACTACTGCTTTTCAGCAATATTCATGAAAATGCTTTTACAATAGAAAGGTGTTCCTCGAATAGAAGGTATTGGGAAAATTCAGGCCAGAAGTTAATGACTTGAATGAAACTGGCAGCTAATTAGTGATGGGTCTGGGCCTCCTGTCTTCATTTGTTACCCAGCAGTATTTCCTCACTAGACTCTATTACCTTTCCAGTTTCTCCTTTGAACCAATTGTGTTACCAAGATTGCAATATTAAGACTTGCTTTAGAAATAAGCACTATACCCAAGCCTTTTTTATCAGAAAGGAATCGAAGGAGTTTAACATCAAAATGTGGAACAGGCCTATTCGAATGACCTTCTTCTAAATAAAATGACTGAATATCTGCTTTGAAACCAATGTTTGTGTTATGGAACAGAAAGATTTTGCCCACCTCATGCTAGCAGAGCAAAAACTAAACACCGAAAATTGCAGTAGAGAAATATTGACTCTTTTATTATGAATGGCATCATCCAGGGGAAGGGGAGGCTAATGCTCAAAAGCCCAAACTCCCCAATGGCATGTAGGTTGCAGATTCAAAATCATGAGACACCGTGGGTTGAGGGTTTGGGGTGGTGCTGGGAGCTGATTGGTCAGAGGTGAGGTAAGGGTGATGAATCTTGAGGACAGCCCTGAGGGTTTTTTCCAGCATCCCTCTGTCAGTATCATGGGACTGGGGGTGGGGGTGGGGTCCACTTTAAGGCTCAGGAACTGAAACACAACTTAGGTCAAGATGTTACCTGTAGATTTGCAGAGTCCCAACCCCTGTGACTGTTAGTCAGGCCCAGGTTATTCTCTTCTGCTGCCTCCAGGGTTGCTGACTATTCATGGAAAAGTCTAGGTCTTTGAGGTGTATCAGCAGAGAGATGTACTATTTCTAGAGCTAGGATTTAAAACTAAATTTAATCAGTCATAAGGACCCTTGGTTCCATTTGGAGAACACATAGACACAGCCCTAGGCTGTCCTTCCGTGAGTAACATACTCCTCCTCTCTACATCATTTACCAAGAGGCATGTGAATTTCTGCCCACTCCTCTCTTCACCCAACCCCTCCTCTTGAATGGGCCATGGGCCAGGTTTCCTTCCAGCCACTTGAGGGACTTTGTTAATGGCATTTTGTAGTTGAGATTTGTTCTTAAAATATGCAGAATTCCAGAATACAGCTTATTCTTATATCATTTCCTGGGAAGTGGATTGTGGGTTCATACCTAGTAAGTAAATGTTCTATAACCATTTGAGGTTTGCTCCATATATTGATCTTAAGTTTATTCAATGTGCTCTTAGCCCCCATTTTCATGTTTAATCAAAAACTTGCTCTACCAGAGATATTCATTGAAAACCTACTCTGTGCCTATCTGCTCAGTGCCTAAGATGTTACAATAGAAAAAAAATGGGCAGATTGAAAAGAATATGACTGGAAAATATACCCCCTATTACCTTCTTTTATCAGTTTTTCATATATTTATTCTGTTCTTCTTTGTTACTATTTATAGGTACAATGCAATATTTGTGAAAATTCTTGGTGAAGGAATTAAGAAATACAAATTGGCAGTTACAGAAGAGTCACAGGAATGTAAAGTACAGCACAGGGAGTATAGTCAATAATATTGTAATAACTATGTTTGGTATGAAGTGAGTGCTAGAAATATCAGGAACACACACACACAAAAAAATACCCCAATCACCTTCTCATCACTCTCATCTCCTGCTGGTGCCTTCCATTGGTGGATTGCCAGAGGGCAAGAAAGACAGGTGATGTGGTCCATTCAGGTCAGCTTCCCCAGCACAGAGGGGAGCAGGAGAGAAGAGAGGAGCAGATTTTGAGAATAACTAGCTGATACAGTGAATTCATTTACCCATCATTAATGTACATCTCCATTTAACCTAATTAGTCCTATTACAAAGATTCTATTTGCCTAATAAAGAATTACTGAAGAAGAAATGAAAAAAAAAAAGGTGAAAAAGAGGAAGGCAGAAAAAATGTAAAACTGTACCAAGGGTCTGTATGAGGGTTCACAAAGAAATAATTAAAGTATTCTTTAGTAATATACAGTGCTTACTATATATATTACAACATAATACAGTGTTTAACCCATGTCAGGCCGTTCTAAGCACTTTATATACACTAACTCATTTAATCTGCAACCTCATTGTACAGATGAGGAAACGGAGGCATAGGGCATTGAGCAAAATGACTCAATCCTCATGCTTTAACCTCTACTCCACACTGCCTCTGGAAAGTAAAACAAGTCCCTCACAGAATCCAGCATGTACTGGGGAGATAGTAATAGTAATGCATGAAAACTTAATTATGATGATTAAGCAATAACAAATTACATCTTTACAAGACAACGTAAGACTGAGTCCAGGAGTTCAGCCTAGCCTGGAGCACTCAGCAAAGAGGCCCAGTGACTATAAAACAGTGTCTAAACCAGAAATGGCTTCTGGCAACTGCAAACCTGCTGGGGCAGAGCCAAGAGCAGAACCAGGTCTTCCATCTCTGAATGAAGATTACTAGTTCCCTTCCCTTCGGCAACTCACTTTCAGAGCTCCGTAAAAGTTTCCTTGGAGACAGGGTTCCAAAGTACAGATCGGGTACCTCACCCCACGAACCTCAGGGGTCATCTTGGCCAGACTCCTGCCCTCAGGCCGGAATATATTGATATACTGTTTTGCCAAATGAAGCAATTCTTCTGCACTCAGTTTCTAAATTCTGTGGAAAAGGCAGGGATCAGTATTTTTAAGGAACTTATAGACATAAATCTATGCACACGAAAACATTCAAATAATAGCATATAAGCAAAATAAGACTAACCTTGTACATTACAACCTTGTCTATAGTCATCACTTTTGAATATAATTTAGATTCTTGGAGTGAATGATTACAATCATTTTCTTCACTATCTGTCTCTTAGAAACATGCAATATTTAATAAAAATATTGAGAGGTCTTTTTGTTCAAGGACAAAGCAAATAATTTTTTTACACTTGCACATGCATTTTGACCTTGAAGGGAATAAACATCACATTTGATTTTATAATGTTACTGTGTGGTTTTCAATTAGGTTTCTGTTATGTTCTACAAACAGAAAAAAACAAGCCTGTATCTAATTTAATACTTATAAATTTCCACAGATGGTCGCAGAATAATGAGTAGTCTAGTGGATAAAGATTTTGCTGCGTTTTCCAATTCGTGACTTAAAATTGTCTTTTTACCACGTTTTTTTATTAAAAATTTCCATTGACTATTTTTTTTCCAGCGAGTGTGATTATAAAATAATTCTCTCAGTTTCACTAGGCATGAAGACATCAATTTGAAAAAGTTTGTGGGTTAGGCAGCCAAGTTAGACAGAAATAGTTCAGCTGCAGCTGAATAAAGGCAATAGTGTTAGCATGGTTGTCAAAAGTCAGATTCATCAAGACTAGTGTGATCTCAGTTTATATAATGCACCACAGAAGATGGAAGTTTTTGAGGGTGGAGCTGGGAAAGCCACTTTCAGAGCAGTCAGGAAATTCCTTATAAGTCTGTGAATGCTCACAAATGCTGCCCTGTTCTCCTTCTACCTAAGCCTGTGCCAATGTGCCGAAGGGCACACCATTGAGTGCAGGATTTAAGGAAAAGAGCATGGGGTTTAAACAAAAGACTGACTTGAATGTGAATCCAACTCTATCACTTTTTGTGATGTAATCTTGGCTAAGTTATTTAACAAAAATAGAAATAATATCTTCCACTCTAAAAGCTGGGTCACACAGTTGGTGTGGCTCAGTGGTTGAGCATCAACCCATGAACCAAGAGGTCACCGGTTCGATTCCCGGTCAGGGCACATGCCCAGGTTTCGGGCTTGATCCCCAGTAAGGGGAATGCAAGAGGCAGCTAATTGATGTTTCTCTCTCATCAATGTTTCTATTTCTCTTTCCCTCTCCCTTCCCCTTTCTCTAAAATCAATAAAAACATATATTTTTTTTTTTTTAAATAAATGCTGGGTAGACAAATTTGAGAAGGACTCTCCCATTGCCCACAGTGAGCACCACTGAGAAAAGATAAAAAGCCAATAAAAAATGTTGATACTGCAGAGGGTAAAGAGCTAAAAGAGGGAAGAACCAAGTGCAGCAAGAGTACCCATGTGTGAAGATTTAGGAAGGTTTACAGAGGAAGAGACATTTGAGCTGAGCCTTGGAAAAGATAGAAGTGGTTAAAATCTCTGAGGTTATCAATGACATCTTGAATGCCATCTGTGATGACTCTCTGTGATTCCCTAGAGAACTGTGTTGGAAAAGATTCTGAGGTTATTCCAAGGCTCAGTAGCCCAGTGGTTAACCCCAGACCCAGTCTACAACAGTATCTCCAGGCAAGGTCTCAGGAGAATGTAGTCTTCCTCAACTAGTGAAGTTCAACTGGACTTTGGCCTCAGTTTATTTGCATAGGATGCCAATTCTCCCAACACCCTGCCTAGCCTCCCCAAGCATGGAATCCTACTCTTTGTACTCCCAAATGTCTGAAGGAATCTTAATGTGAACCAACTAACCCACCAGAACATCAGTAGCCATCTGGCTCTGGGTATTTTCTACTATACCATTTCCTGCTACAGCACCTGCCTACCAGGTTAGGCTTCCATGGACAGTGATGCCTGCCTTAATGGAGCCTGAACCCATCACAAGTCTCAGGTGCAGTCTGCAGAGGTGCCATCTTCCCAGCAGGAGCTAGTCCTTCAGTCAGGTCCATTTCTCCAGCCTTCTGCCCCACGCAATCCCCTGATTCTTTCCCTTCCCCATCAGCTAATGTTGATAAGGATCCAGCAGGCCTGCCCCACACCAATCTGCAATATCACCAAATAAGATGTACTCTCCCTGGCTCTGAACTCAAGTCTACATATAGGAAGAAAAATCACACGAATCCCTCTTTCTGTCATGTTCTCATGTGGAACACTAGGGCTGAGTGCTCCAGAAAACCCACAGAGTAAATCTAATTCCTCTTTCATATGACAGCCCTTCACATCTTGAACACAGCTATCATAGTCCTCCATGAGTCACCTTTCAAGCACAAATTACAAACATTATAAACACTCAAATTGGCACAAGTGCAGTCCATGCTGCTCAGCTTTGCACAGGCTTAAAGCACTCAGCAACTCCTTTGTGATGTTCCCTGACACTAGTCCCCCCAAATCAGCTTTCACCCAGGCACAGTGCCCACCACCACACACACACCTGCCTCCACTGCCACCCATCCAGAGTGGAACCATTGCCTTTAATGCCCATTCCCAGCAGGAGAGATCATTTTTTATTTTGGCCCCAAATGTTCCCACAACTTGACTTCTAGTAGAATTTACTTGTGTTTGCGTAGCTCAGCGGTTGAACATCAACCTATGATCCACGAGATCATGGTTCGATTCCCTGTCCAGAGTACATGCCTGGGTTGCAGATTCAATCCCCAGTAGGGGGTGTGCAAGAGGCAGCTGATCAATGACTCTCTCATCATTTATGTTTCTCTCTCTCTCTCCCTCTCCCTTCTTCTTTCCGAAATCAATAAATACATACTAAAAAAAAAAAAAAAAAAGTAAGAAAGAAAATATAAGTTACTTGTGCAAAGCTACCTCCATCACAGTCTCGGCTAGGTGGTACCCTGTTTCTGACCTGGGCTTCTTTCAGTCTTCTATGTGGCATTGAGCCTTGCTTGATCATTTTGTTCAAAGAATACTGATCCACTTTATTTTTTTAATTGTCATTGGGGGATCTTTAGGCCTCTGTCTTCTGCTTTTGTTTCCTATTTTTTTCCTCAAAAGGATTCATTTCTTTTTTCCAACACCTCTCAACCCCAACTCAGACTCTCCTTTCTCTTTACCCCCACCTCCCAACTTCGCCTTCTGCTCTAGGCTGATTATTATTCTTTTACAAACTAACCCCATTCCAAGGATCACAGATATACATGCAAGGTAACTCCCACTGACTTCCATTGGTCGTTACTTTTTATTACCTCCTGCCTGTTTTGAATGATGAAAGACCCCATTTGCAAGGAACATACTACAGGTTATATGAGAACCAAAGCTTGCCATTGGCTGTATGAATGGTTTCCATTTTCCCCACCTCTGAGAAAGAAGCCACATTGCTGCACTGACTTCAGCACCAGTGAGTGGGAAACAGCTACTGCTAAGAGTGCTGATTGAAACCAGTGGTCCACATTTACATGTCTCCAACTTCCTGTTTTCCTCTTTCACTGGTTACAACTCTCAGCTGCTGGAGGTAATCTCAGCATGAACATCTTAAAAAAAAAAACTTTTAAAATATTTGTCCCAAGATTATTTGCTTATTCCAACACCCATTTGTAATCTCCATGACACATGATTTACTTCTCTAGCACTTTCTGTTTACTTTTCATTTTCTCCTTTTCTTTTTGCAAGTAGCCCCCTAGATATGGTCATTTGAAAATAATGTGGGTTTTGGAATTCAACACTAGTTCTAATCCTAACTCTCCTACTTAGCTGTGTGGCTTTGGGAGAGTAATAAAACCTCTCGCAAACTCAGTTTCCTCATCTGTAAAATGAGGATGATGGCAGTACCACTTCTGCAGGGTTACTGTGAGAATTGCTTTAGCTAAGTACATCCATGCAGTGTGAAAGGCCTCACAAGTTGGTTTCCTTTCCCACTTTATCAGAATAAGGAGCTCATGAACTGTATCCAGCCTTCCTAAATAAGAAAGGAATACTAGAGAATGCTAGTCTTTATTCACAAATACAGGCTTTCTGTCCTTAAAGTCTAGTCATAGTTATAGACAACTATGATGTGCCAGGGGCAAAAAAAAAAAAAAAATGCTCACAGGAGACTAGAGACTACTGTGTCTGAGTTGCAAGTTAACTACAAAAGGAAAGGAAAACTCATTTTCAGCAAGGTGAAGAAAATAAGTTAATATTGGGATGACTATAGGATGGACTAAAGTATTGTCAAGGTGAAGCAGAAGAAAAAGGAAATGTCCTAAGAAAAGTTCTGTATGTGAGAAATCATTTGCATTGCTTTCTAAAATTTGAAATCACCTCCTGAAATGTATTTTCTACAATTTTTCCCAGAAGGAGCTTCCTTTTTTGTTGTTGTTAGAATAGATTATATCACTCTGTGGACTAATATCATGTTTTGAAAATATTGTTGGTTGCTTTGGTAACCTTACTGTGTGTGATAAAATGAGCATGTGTCCTTTCCCTGGGTTGTTACATGACTTCCAGAAGAATTTTGAACCTTTCTCAGTGTACTGCAGGCATTGCTGACAGACTGTTGGCAGTGGTGGTTTTGTGTTTTCCTCTGCAGCATTCTTCTGTGAGATAGCTGAGGACAGGCTGAGTCATCTGAGATTCTCTTGTTGAAGCCCTGTAATATTAAGGGAGAGGTAGAAAACATGGAGCCAGCATCAGGCCAGAAACAATGGTAATGGTCATACTGATGCTTAACACAGCAGCTGGGATGGAGATGGGAGGACAAGTAGCTTGAAAAGAACAGCTCCTGGGCAGAAAGGTTCTTAGCATCACCACTGCAGAACCCTGATGTGAAAATCAACAGACTTGACCTCTCAGCTTGGTTCCAATCCTGCCTCCTTCTGTGATCTTGGACAAATTTCCTAATGTATATGAGCCTCATTTTCTTCTAAAATAATTTCCAAGATTCCTTCTCCAGTCCTAATCATCTATGATGGTAGGATCCTGAGTTAGACCAGGGCTTCTGAAAATATGATCCAAAGACCCATTGGAAAATTAAAATCTTCAGGCCCTGCCTCCAATCTTACAAATGAGAAGCTCTGGGTCTGAGGCACCTCAATCTGCATTTCTCCCAAGTGCTACAGGTAACTACTGTACACAATAAATGAAAGAACAACTTTAACAGAGTGCACCCAAGAAAGTAACAATCTCCAAGAAGGGGTTGGATGTGAAACTCCTTGCCATATAGACCAGAGCAGGTTGAATTATTCTAAGAAAAAATTTTAGAAGGTTACTACCTGCCCCCTTTGCAAGACCCATTAGCCCTGTTACCGTAGGTAGCCATCATTTGAGCCCAGGGCCCAGCTGGATACTTTGGAGGGGCAGGCCATGGAGAGGAAGGGGGCTGAGCAGAGAATGCAGGCACACCAGGATCCAGAGGGACCCTGGGGAGTCCAACTAGCTCCCCTGGGTGTGCAAGCAGGGTGTCCAGCATCAGGAGACCAGTTGAGGGCTATGGCATCTCCAGGCTTCCTGATGGCAGGTCCTTCAGCCCCCTCTTCCCACTACCATAGACAGTCAGGAAGCACTGGGGAGTCTCCTCCATTGGCTAAGATGGCACAGGGGCAGGTTCTTACACCAACTATGCCAAAAGCTAGAAAGATGAATAGACAGGCCCTTAGCATGCCAAAAGTCAACAAGATAATTGGATAGGAAAAAATAACCCTCCCCTCCCTGTCTCTATAAGAACCACAGGCTTGAGCAGGAAGGGGGGATGGTCTTTAAGATGGGAGTCCACCATTCTCCCAGATCATGGTACCTGAATAAACCTCTTTCCTTTTGAGCTAACACCTGTCTCACAAGTTTGGCTTTCACTGCAGCAGGCAACCAGATCTGCATTTTGGTTACAGCCCCAGTGGCACTAAATAAACATCAATCCCACAAATGCCCAGGAGCTGCAATAGGAGATTGTGTTAGAACTGAAACAATGGCCATAGTCTCAGGTTGTTCCTGCCAGGAACTCCTGGGGAGGGGTCACCAGCAGACATTTTATTCACACCACATTAGAGGTATAAACTTTCCTGCTGATAGGGTTGTCAAATCAAACAGAAGTCATCCTCTTTTGGGGGTGGGAGATGTTTTGGTCTGGTTTGGTTTTGTCTGAATCTATAACCCCGTATTCCAACCTATAGCCAAGGACACATAAAAGAGAAAGAAAAAAACCTTTTTTCCTCCTATAAAGCCTTTAAGGCACCTGGTCATGGCTCTAACCAAGAGCCAAAAAGAAGTGAAGCAATATGAATAACTTTCCAGGGAAAGTCATTTTCTTTTTTGCTTTGAGACCTCCCAAAACAATAACTTAAATTTATAAATTTCCAAACTTCTTAACTGGCTTTGCTCCAATTAACAACACAGTGATAGCAACATTTTGCAAATCCAATTATAAGTAAATTAAATGTGTATCAACCATGGAGATGGAATAAGTAGCAGACTTAGTATAAAAATATAGTCAGTTTTATCAACAACCCCACAGTTCAAAAGAAACAGAGAGTGAAAATGAGCATTTTTGCCTACACACACACACACACACACACACACACAAAGATTGGAAGAAACTGGATTTGGAACTAAGATAAAAGTAGAATGTGAGAACAGGGTAGCCAGCTGGAGGTCACATTCCAGAGTCTTAAAAGTTTAAGCCAAGAGATGTATTGACCTACACATAGTTCTGCTGGTCAATATAGGGAAAGATATAGGATGAGGCTACCTAAGACAATATAGCCATGTTCTGCAAAAAAGACAATTTTCCTTCCCATAAACCCAGATATCTAAGCTCTCCAAGTCTTTGGAAGACATTTATTTGAGCATCTACTGTGTGCTTAAAGCTCTAATGATTCTTACTTTGGAGAAGTTCCCACTCAAGCTAGGGAGAAAAGACATGCACATTATCAGAGATGAAACTAAATATAGTTACAAAACAGAAGGGGAGAAATCTATGTGGGTTTGATGTGCCAGCAAATCTGATGGAGGAGGCAGAATCTGAGATGAGTCCCAGTGGATGTAAAAATGAGGGATACAGATATTTAGGGGTAAAAAATGTGAAAATGGGAAGTATCAGAAATGAGAGTACCATATTGGAAGAAAAAGGAAGGTGAGCAGAGGTATGTGCTGGGAACTGGTAGGACTTGGGGCTGACCCAAGGAGCTCTATCCTGCTTCCCTTGTCAACCACATTCTTACCTGGGGCCTGTGGTTCCCGTGAGAAAGGTTATAGTGCCCAGGCTCTCCCTCTATCCTGGACCAAGTCCCATTTAGATGAACAGAAATTTTGGACCCTGATCCCAGAGATGGAGGTAGTGATCAAGATTGGAATGCCATGAAAAAGTTAGTCCTCTGATTTGGGAGTAATGAATCTCTGAGTATTGTAAGCAAACCTGCAATCTACCTTTATAAACAAAATGAGGATTAGAAGAGGCTTTCTAATTTCCAGATGCCCTCACCCCGTATTTCATTTCTCCTCTTTCAGTAGAACCTCGGGTCACAGCCTTTCTTGCCCATTTATTCCTCTATAAGGGAAAATTTTTGAGCTAAGGAGTACTTAACTTTTTCAAAATTGAGATTGAATGAAGAGGACAATGCTTAACTCAATGAATAGCTAAAAGTAGAATTTCAACTAATAGTAGAGGAGATACTGAGCTTATATAAAGTAATCCATCATCTAATGGTGTCTGAAAGATACCTGAGAGGTCCTTTGTCTAAGTCCTTCTTATCATTTAGATTAGCCATCAACTATGGAAAGAATGATCTCTCTAAAGACATTTGAAGGAGTAGAAATGGCATCATACTATCCACTGGGGACTCCTAAACTGTGTGTTCCTTTATGGCTTCCAACCAAAAGCCAAGAGACCAAGAGGTACAGTATTCAGCATAGTAGGAGCTCATTCTAGGGTAGCTGCTATTATCATATATTGAAAGACCTATAAATTTTTATTTAACAAATCTTTATGGAATGTTTACTATATGTTGTCTCATTTGTTCGCACTTGCTGAGAGAGCGAGAGAGGGAGAGTTGTAGTAAGCAAGAGGAGAGAGATGCTTAAGCAGTGATTCTCAAAACTTGATGGGTATAAGCACCGAGAGTGGTTGGAAGAGCAAATTCCTGGTTCCATTGCCCAAAGATTCTGATTCAGTGCATCTGGAGTTAAGCATTTGAATCAGCATTTTTAGCAAGTTGATTCAGTTACAGATGATCCCCGGCCACACTGAGAAACATTTCACAAGACAAAAATAGGATGTGGGGGTCAAGAAGGAGAAACCTTGTGTGGAAACCAAGTAGGTTGAGGCTACAATTGGCTGACCAAGAATCACAGAAGGCTTAATGGGCCAGGTCTGCCAACTGATAGTAACACAGAACCACAGGTATGTTTTCTTCACATTTGTGAAATAGTCCATTTGGAAACTACAAGGAAAAGCTCTATTTGCCACAGAAGCAGACCAAAATATCTGCAAGGAGCATGGTTCATAACACTGGAGTTGCCACGGCAACTGTAATGAGGGACCAAGTTGAGTTGAGAAAGCTGTGGGTAAGAAAGAGGACGTGTGCCCACCAGTGTGGTTCAGCAGTTGAACATCGACCTAGGATCCAGGAGATTGTGATTTGATTCCAGGTGAGGGCACATGCCCAGGTTTCGGGCTTGATTCCCAGCAGGGGCCGTGCAGGAGGCAGCTGATGAATGACTCTCTCTCATCATTGATGTTTCTATATCTGTCTCCCTCTCCTTTCCTCTCTCTCTGAAATCAATCAATCAATCAATAAATATATAAAGAAAAGAAAGAGGAGGTGAGGAACCTATGCTGAAGAGAGTGCTGTGTGATTTATCAAGAACTGCTGTACCTGCGGTAGCCCACTTTATATCTCAGATAGCTGTGAAGAAATGAAAAGAACAGAGGCCGAATTTTGCCAAGGATGGCTTTCTGGTAATCGGCTGTGAGACAGCGAACTCACAAAGCATTGTTTGCCCTTGGGGACTTTTTCATTTTTTCCCAGTATTTCTAATATTGGAGCCCCCACCTACTGCTGAACAAACCAATCAAAAGCAAACGCAAACACAACACTCCATTACAAGGAAAATAATGACAACTCTGAAAAACGACCACCACACAGACTTTATTTAATTAAAAATATTATACATGTTGTTGCATTTTCATGGAAAATATTGAGTTAAAAAACACCAACAGTGTTAGTTTTCAGAAACATTAATGCACCTCGTTCTGCTACCTGTTTCCTTTTCCTTTCCATGGCATTAACCATGTGTAAGGAACCGGGGCCCTGTGTAACTAGAGCTTCCTTGAAGTTCACACCATAGGACTTCCAGAATGAGCCATGTTCTCGACAGTGATGTTCTATCAAGTTAACTTGATGGAACACCAACTTTGATTTCCTTGCAAACCACTAAAAGGAGCTGGCACAAAAGCCCGAAACACATGTCAACACCAATTCAGCCCAACATCTCTGCAAGAATCTGCTATGACTGCATCCAATTTCCAAGCCAGTTAGCAGGTGATCTTATATTCTATCTGGTGTATTAGTGTCCTGAGCCCCTTCACCAAGCTTCCCCTGAACCCATGATGGGAAGACACTGCCATATAGTGTTTATATTCAAACTATCAGTAAGTACACAAAAGCACATGTGGCTCCCATGCACAAAACTATCAAATAAAAAATACATATTGGTACAATACAACCCTTGGAATCACTGGCTAAAATATAGCCACGTGAGTATTTTTAAACCATTCATTTAATTATACACTTGTTAAGAAAAATAACACAACATAAAAATTTAACTTGAAAACATCATTTCAGCTAGAAACTTCTCACATGTAAATACAAGGTGTGTACAATATCATCCTCACTTCCTTCCTTTGCTTTCCCAGGACTGTACCATCCCTTAACTTACTTCCTTGATTCCACATCATAATGCTGAATCCGCATATTGCTCCCAAGTGATGCTTTTACTAAAATTGAATCTGATATGACAGAAACATCCTGGCTCTGTTTTTCTGCTCTTTTGTTTTAAATTGTAGTACACCTAATTTGGGTTCTGCATCCAGCTTTATATTAAAGAGAGATGAATCCTCCCAAAATACACAAATAAATGAAAATAACTGGATAGCAAAAAGGTAGAATTGCCTCAGCTCTTAGAAATTGGAGAATGGTCTTTCTTCTTCATAATGGTCTCTCAATTGATGGGAATAAAATAAGGCTGAAATTGCTTTTCACATTCTGGCTCAGTGGGGGGCATTTTCACATAGACACCGGTAGTAAGAGGGCTTCTTTTCTTTAGCTGCCAAACACAAAAAGAAACAGTAATTAGTATTGAGGAAAACAGAAGCCACTTTTAAGGATAATAGGATGCAGCAACTATTGGTTCGTCCCCCACCCCCACCATTGAATAATGAATGTTTACAACATACAGAATTATAAGCACCAGGAGCTTTTTTTGATTCAGCTATTAAAACTCAGTTTAGATAAATAACTCTGTGCTATGGATGTAAAACAGCAACTATTTTCCCTGACTGGAAAATAGAAGAAACAGACTTTGAGAAAGCTTCAGAAGAAAAAACACCCCCAAACTCCTATGGTAAGTGACTGGATACTGTCTGTCGGGGGATGAGTTTGATAAGATAGTAAACTTTAGTTATCCTGCTTGAGAGCTGTATTTCTCATCTCCAGTCCTCATATACTTTTTATTACTTTTTTTCTGTCCCTCTCAGTTCCCAGTTTTTATCACCTCAGTAAGTTGAGGTCTAGTATACTAGTCTGTGTGACGGTGTGTAGCAAATGAGGTAGGAAGAAGCTACAGCAACAGAAGAGGTTGAGAGAGAATCTTAGAAGAGAAAGAGCGGGGAGAGAGAGAGAGGAAGAGAGAGGAAGCAGAGAGAGAGGAAGGCAGGGAGAGAAAGAGAATGGGGGAGGGAGGGAAGGAGAGAGGGAGAAGGGAGGAAAGAGAGGGAGAAGTTTGTGACAGAGCCACCCTTAGGCAGAGGTGGCTGAAAATGACTGTCAGAAAGAAATCCTGATAGGAGGCCAGATTCCACCCTCCTCCTCTTCCACCAACAACAGTAGTAAATAAAAACTGGGGTTCTCTTTTACTAGGCTGGAAGAGAGGTCTAGACTTCCCAATCAAGCTGACTGGGGAACAGGGAACCCTGGAAGGTATTATGTGGACAGCTACAGTGTGGACAAGGAAGGCACAAGTTGGGTGGCACTGAGAGATGGCTTCCTGGTGAAGAAGAGGGACACTAAGGGAGATAATAAAACCTATCCAGATGGATGGTCTTCTCTAGCAGCATTTTGCCCAACCTAACCTTGTGTTTCAGGATTAACCTAAGTACAGTTGTCATGAAGATAAAGAACAAAACAGCTGCCCCATGTTGTTCAAACGTTTACTCAAAATGAAACCCTCTTCAGAAGCACACAAACATTCAATGTCAAACACACTCATCTAAAATATTAGTCATCCTGAAACCTCAAAGGCCAATGCCTTGGGTTTTACTGTGTTCCTTACCACTGTCCTTCACCTTACTAAACTCAAAAGCGTCATCTGGTCAGTTTTTATCTCTACAGATATCTCCACCAAAAATGGTGCATTGTCAGCATCACGCTTACCATTTTGCTCAAAGAAACAGCTGTAATGAGGAAGCTGTAAAAAAATAATCCCGAACTAACTGCTGCAAGGATCCAGAGGAGGAGATCAGAATCTGGGCATGGTTCTGGATCTGCAACAGAAAACAAAGCAGAGCTTCCCTGAGCCACTCTTTAAACTTTAGGGCCTTACTTCCCATTGATGAAAAAATGAAGAAATTTGAGCTTCCAGTCCTTGATAGTATTGCTAGCCCACAGTTTAGTCCAACTACTTGGGGCTCCTTCCCCAAGAGTGTCATATCAAAGGCATAAGAACAAACTTGACAATGGTTATCATTCCAGAGTGAGTGCCCCAACCTGCCAGTAGAAAAAAGACCTTCTCCAGCCCATTTTATTTTATAATCAGAATGCAGTTTGGGTTGCCACCTATACTACAAAAAAGGCTACCATGTGGTATGCCAGAGAACTCTTAAAGAGAATTTTCACAATCCTAAAAATGAACTACTTGACATTAAGGAGCAAAATTATTTTCATGCAAAGACAGCCGTGCAAAAGGTGTTAGCTTAGTGATATGGCTCTGCTCACCAATAACATAAATCTGGGTTCCATTGCCCATGCCCACATAGTAAGGAGGTGGGTACATGAGCTCCACCTTGCAGATGTAGAGCCCCGTGTCCATGGCTCTCAGCCCTTGGATGGTGAGGTTCACTTTGTTTCCACTGGAAGTGCCAATGCAGGTGGAATCATCTAGGAAGGTCAACTCATTGTCCACCATATACGTTCTGGCGCAGACTTCAGTCATCTGGCTGCCAACCTTCCGCAGCACCGTCACCCGGACCTCAGCAGCTTTGCCTGAAGACTCATACTCACACACAAAGCTGGCGACACCCCGGCTGCTGGCCAGCACCACTGCAGGCTGGGCCACGTGCATCCCTAACATGGAAAAAACAAAGTGAACTCAGTGAATGCATGTTCACTCACCACCAGGCCCAGGTAAAAGCCAGAGAAAGTTTATCTTTGATGGGCACCTTCCAACATTATCTTTCAATTATTCTCTTCCCCTTAAACGAGCCCATCACTCTTCCCTATCCCTTCCCTTCTCCACCCACCCCAGCTTTTCCCTCCATCTCTCAGCTATCTTCCAGCTACTCTCCATAAAGGTGTTTCTTACTGGAAAATAGTTTCTTGAAGGCAGTTGGCTGTGGCAGAAAGAACGTTGATGTGACAAACAGAAGGCCTGGTTCTACCATGAAACATATGATTTACCATGCCTCCCCTATGGGCTTCATTTTCCCTCACATGTAGGAAAAGAGGATTAGATCAGATAATATCAGAGTGCCTTCCAACTCTGGTATTCTAAGATTATAATACAACTAGAGGAACTATAGTTCAGGAACTATGAGCAGTAGAGGAAACTTTGGAAGCTGAAGTACAGAATATTGCCTTATATCTCAGCATACCTCAAAAACTTTTGCCTACATTTCCTTGGTTTTAGATCTCTATTACCCACATGTAGCTGCACATTGGCTCACTGTACCAGCCACCCCCTTCCCTGGCATTATTATTACAAAGTGAGGGATGCTGCTAGATGAAGAAAGCCACAGAGCAGAGGGCACCAGGTCCTTTCCTCTCTGGGCCAAAGCATCCCTGCTGCTAATTTCTGTGGGCTTTCCCTGCCATTGCCACCACACCTTCTGCCACCCTCTCTCCTCACTTGAACACCCTCACAGGATGCTCTTTTTCTCTCTGGTTTCTACAGGATAAGAGAGGTCAACTCTCCATACAAAAAGGCTCACGTCATCTAAAATATTGTGGCTTCATGTCAAATTATCTGCCTTTAACTAACCCCTCTTCAGTCAATCATATAAATGACACCCAAAACTTGGATTGAACCATGCACGTCACACATTCTGCTCAAATTTTTTTTTAATTGATTTTTTGAGAGAGAGGAAGGGAAAGGGAGAGAGAGAAACATGGATGTGAGAATAAAACATCAATCGACTGCCTCCTGCACACCCCCTCCTGGGGATTAAGCCCACAACCTTGGCATGTGCCCTGATAGGGAATCAAACTAGCAACCCTTCGGTGCATGGGATGATGCCCAACCAACTGAGCCATTCTGGCCAGGGTTCTGCTCAAGCTTTTTGATGTGTATGTAACACTTACTGCAAAAACAAATAAAGTAAATAACATTCAACATCTTTCATGATCCAATCCCAACCTATCATTCCAGTCTGAGATTCCAGGACACCTCTTCCTTTGTATAAATTACTCTGTGTTGAAGGTGCCAGTCCTTTTCCCCAGGAACTTGTACGGGAAAACATCTGTCCTCAGAAGAGACAACAATATGGCAGCAGCCCTTGCGATAGTTAATCCAGCAGCCCTGGTTAGACAATAGTCTCCTTGCTCGTCCCTCATCTTCATCTATCATAGATGTCCTCTGAATATCTGCACTGCTATAACTTGATTATAGTACTTAAGTTCTGCCCTGTATTAAACATTTTAGTGCACTAATAACACCTCCTCCAGAGTATGCCTTTGGCTGATAAACTCTTGAGAGCTGCCATTATATCCTGCCCAAATGGACACTCAATAATCATTATTGTGTTGACTCTAAGCCTAGAGAAGAACAAGTTTCCTGCCCTACCCCAGGCAAGCTCCCAATTATTACTGCTAAATCTGGTCACATTCAGTTTCCCAGTATCCACCATGGGAGGATTTCAGTTACAGGTTGAGATAAATGCCCTAAAAAGGAAATTTGAATACTTCTAAGGGTATTTAATCTTTAATGTTCAAAACATGTGAAATAATAAAAAGTATATGATTATTTCTTATCCAGTAAAAATAAAATCATTAAACACCTTTTGACTCTATACAAACTATATGGTTTCCTAGCGAGAAAGTCTAGAGAGAGATAAATTTGAAATTTAGTGGAACTGCTCATCATTTTATACCATGTAAGAGCTTTATTTTATCTGAAAACTGGAGAATCTGCTTCTGAAGTCCACAGATAAATCAGGCAGCAATTAAGTATCTTATGCCAAATGGACTGATGGTTTCCTTTCTTCCTTTCTTTTTTGTTTCACAATTTCAAACTGCTTTCATTTTTAAAAATAACTAGCTAAGTAGTTTATAGAGCCGATTAAGAGGACCTTGAAATCTTGAATTGAGTAAGAAAGCCTTAAATTTTAAACAAGCTGGCTAATTAGTTTATAAAATTGAATTAGATGACCCTAAAACCTTGAATTGGGCAAGGAAGAAACTGTTTATGATTTGCTCCAATTAGCATTTTTTAAAAAGAAAAATCATGAGCTCATCCTGATTCCAAGCTCAGATGTATTCAAGACTGTGGATATATTTTCTCTCTTAAGTCACTTAAATTTACAGTATTTTCCTTCAGTCATATAGAAGTGTCTGAAATTGCTCATGTCTTCCAAACCAACTCAGATGTATTCATTAAGCCTCTACTCAATGCCTGGCCCTCTGCAATGAGCTGTACCTCTGTTTATTTGCTGCTGCCAGTTGTGCCCTACTTGCCTCAGAATACAGAGCTATCCAAGTCTGGAGGTTGGAGTTTTACCTCTAACTTCTGGCTTTGCTAGAAATCACTGCCCTTGACTGTTGAAAGAAATGAAACCCAGGTGGGAGAAACACCTCCTCCACTTCGTGTTCCAAAAGCTTCACTCACCCTTGGAGAAGACAGGAATGAAAAGGAGAGAAAACAGCGCGATGCAGGGCCAGGTCCTATAAGGTGGGTCAAGTGGAGCCCTGTGCCTCCGGAATCCAAAGCCAGCCATGGCGTTACAGGTGCAGAGTTCAGGTCTTCAGGAAGCAGAGCGAAACCTTTCAAGATCCTGAAGCTTTGAAATGTGTTTGAACCCACACAGAATCAAGGACTTTATATAGCTGGCTTTTATTTCAGGTATGTACTACCCATTCAGTACATGTAGAATGCACCTGAATAGAAAGGCTTTTTGTTTTGATTTTACGAGAAAGGAAGACGTGGGTTTAGCTGTTACGTCGAAATGATAACCTCAAACACTCAGAGTAAAACTGAACAAAACAAGCCAATCCATGGATGGAAAATGCACTCAATTTGAAACTGAAGCTTTTTCTTCACTTTGAGGATAACTAAGCGGAGACTTGGAAAATTTCCTGGAGTGCGGGAGCCCCCCTAAATCCCAGTTTTATCCAATCGTCTAAGCATCTTTTAGCATCCAGTGCATTTCAGTGTTAACCCCAAAACTGCCAAGCTGCCGGTTCTCTGAGCCCTTGAGCTAATGACAGAATTAGTCTGTAGACATCATTAGTAAACTACCTGTGAGGCACCATCCCCAGCATGCTTTACAAATTAGTTTTAATTTCTCCAAGCTCCATTTAGCACTTCATTGAGAGAAAATACCAAAATTACATACACACAAAAAAAAAACACCAATCTGCCTCTGGTTTTACAGATTAGGAAAGAATTCCAGTGCTCTGGAAAGCCTTAACTCAACAAAGAGAAGCCAGAGTGGGAGAAGGTTCAGAAAATGTCCAAGAGATTCAAGCCCTTCTTAAAAGGACAAACATTGTTTTAATGGGAATTTTTCAAGCAGAAAATCCAAGAACTAAGGTTCAATGTGACTAAAGTTCTTAAATGTATAAAAGTTTTAGACAGGACAAAAAGAGGATAATACTAAGCACTAAGGATCCTTCCTTAAAACTGGGGGGTTTTCACATGTTTCAGCAATGAAAGAAGTATTTATTGAAAATCCAGGATATTCTAGAAATTGTGTATACTAACGATTGTATAATGACAAGACAAAAACAAAGTTAATGCTTTAAGAGACCTGTAGAAAACTGACGTGCAAACAGACAGTTGCAGCATAGACCACGGTGTTGCCTGCCCCAGCCCTTCGCGGTTTCCCATTGTCCACACACCTCAGCTCAGCACCGGAGGCTCTGTAGATTATGTATCTAATGCCTCTCTTTCTAGCCTGTCTCACAGCATTCCCTCCCATGTCTCCTCCCCGCTTGTCGTTTCTCCAGCACACCTCTTTCAGGTCTCACCATTGCCTTTCCTCCCATTATCTTGTTTTAGCTTCCTTTACATGCTCTAGGAGTTAGCTAAGGTGTCAGCTCCTCCAAGAAAACTCCCCTGACCTGCTTTTTTCCTACACTCCCCTAGCACCTTATATAAGCCTTCAAATCCCAGCTGAAATGCCAGCAGGCAATAACAACCGAATGGGAATTTACTAAGGGTCAAGTTCCAGACTGGCCACTGGAGATACCAGAGTGAGAAATGTAAGCTCCCGCCCTTGAGAGAAATTCACAGCAGTGACGGGCAGAGAGCTAACCCTGTGACAGGAACAGAGTACATAAATGCTGGAATTGAAGTATTGCGTAAGCCATTGGGTTGGTCTGTGGAAGTCAGAAAGGGCTTCTTGGAGAAAGTAAAACCTGAGCTTATTGTTGAGGACAAAAGCAAAGGGTGGGTATTCAGACCAGAAGAACAGCATGTGCCAAGGTTGGAAAGGACATAAAACTTTCATTATGGCCAAAGGGCAAGGCCAGTATGGGGATCAGCAGTAGGTGGAAACATGTTTTTTAAGAGGGCCAGTGCACCATAAGGAGCAAGTTGGCATGACTGAATTCACATTTTGGGGAAATTCCCCCTCACACAGGAAGAGGGGTGAAGAGGATGGGTTCAGCAAGGAATAAAATATAACCAGAAAAACCAGGAAGGAGACTATTGCAATACCCCAAGCAACAAGGAATTGGCAAGCTTTTTCTGTAAAGGACCAGATAATAAATACATTAGACTTTGCAGGCCCTATGACCTCTGTTCCCACTACTTAAATCTGCTTTTGTAGGGTGAAGGCAGCCACAGAAAATACGTAAATGAATGAGTATGGATGTGTTCCAATAAAACATTATTTACAATGTCAATTATAGCTCAATTTTTAAAAAAACATAACTTACTAAAACAGGTGGAGGCTGAATTTGGCCTGTGGGCCATGTTTTGCCAACTCCTGATCTAAACTGAAGCAATGTCAGCAGTGGCGACAAAGTCCCTAAGGAGTAAGTGGATGGAGAAATTTAGGATGACACCAGATTTATGGCTTGGGAAATACTATGGTGCTGCCAGGAATTGTTCAAATGTTTGTTGAGTTTTATCTCATTCAAGTGTCCAAACAACACTACAAGGCAGGGATTGTTGTTTTTCTTAAGTTATAAGGGATGTAACCAAGGCACTGAGAGTTAAGGGGACTTAGCCAATCCTCCACTAAAGCAAAGACATTAAAGTCACAGAGAAGTAAATTTGAATCCCAGCACAAAGACTTCCTAGCTGTTGATCTGTGGCTGAGAGCCCAGTGTCCTCCAGAAAATGGTTCCCACTCCTCAAGGCTATTGCAAGGATTGAATGAGATGATGCATGTAACATGCATAAAAGACGTATTATGGTGACTGGCCACTCAATAAATAGGAGTCCTTTTTATTTTAGAGTCACTGAGAAAACAGAGGTGCAATTTACTGGAACAGAGAACTTAAGAAGAATAGATTGAAGATGCCAAGTGCAATTTGGTCATTTGAGTTTAAGGTATCCATAGATGGTAAGGTGGAGAGACACAAAAGCAATTGCCAATATGGATCTGGAGCACACGGTAAAGATCAAAACCTAAAGACACTAGTTTAGGCAACCATTAAGCCACTGATGAAAATTTCACAAGGCCAAGGCACTCTATAAACATTTGCTAAATGAAGAGATAAATGAATGAAAACAGTTTAATGTAAAAAGAGATGAGGATTGTAACAGGAACTTTCAAAGAAGTCTTACCAGGTCCCTTTTATACTTTCATAATAAAAGTAGTAAAAATTATACCTTATCTGCGATAGCGAGAAAATACAATGGTTATGGAAACCACTGGATGAAAGAATGTTGGTAAAATAGATAAATTCACAATTTTATCCCATAGATTACTTGATAAATACAAAGGGGGAAAGATAATGGATAAATCTAGCAGCTACTGCCTTAGCCAAGTGATCAAAGCAAAGATCACCCATGATGGGACCTTCTGACACCAGACACCTCCAGATATAATGCACTGAGGACACAACACCTCTGCAGTGTGATTGCCAAAATTGTTTCAACTAAATCTATTCATGAAAAAACAGTAAGACAAATCCACATGGGAATCTTTCTGCAAAACACTGACCATCAAAACTGGACTTTGATTCCTCAAAAATGTTAATATTATGAGAGATTATAAAAGAAGAAAACTTAAAAAACTACTTTAGTTTATAGGAGGTTAAAGAGACACAACAAAATCCAATGTGTGATCCTTGATTGCAAAAAAATAAAACAACTAAAAAGTACATTATTGGGACAACTGAGAAAATTTGAATTTGACTATATTTGATAACAGCATTGTATTAATGTTAAATTTACTGAGTGTGATCATTGTATTAGGGTTATGTAAGAAAACATTCTTGTTTTTAGGTGATATTTACTTGAGTATTTAGGAATAAAGTCTCAGATGTTGGCAAATAACTCTCAAATGGTTCAGCAAAAATATGTGTGTATGTTTGTGTTAGTAGAGAGAAACAGTAACATAATGTTAACAATTGGTGAATCTAGGTAAAGAGTATATATGTGTGTTCATGGTACTATTCTTACAAATTCTTTGTAAGATTGAGGTTTTTCAAAATAGGAAGTGGAAAGTAAAAATTATAAGGCCACTATCAATATGGTAGGCATTGATAAACAAACTGAACTTTAGAGAGAAGTGACTTGCTCAAGGTTGTTCTTCACTCCCCTTTCTCACATCCATTCTCCACCTGGGAGACAGAACCTCGTGGGCGACTGGGTTCCCTAGCAGGTTGACTCTTGGGAGGGATCAGCTGATGGGAGGCACCAGCAGACCAGAGGACAAGAGGATGGAGGACAGGGTGTTTCTTCCCTGCTCTCTCCCAGATTCAGAACCCTGCCTCTTGCAGTAACAGCAGCTCTGCACAGTGATAGCTCATCAGGTGGCCCCAAACCTCCTTCTATGATGCCAGTTCTCACTATTTCATCCCCTGGTCCTTTCACTCCTGAGAATGATATCACTTTCCAGTGTTGCTAGCTCCTGAGTGCACTAACATCCTCTGCCCCCACCCTCTTTAATACCTCTCAAAATATAGTGCTTTTGCTGAGTGTTTTATTTGAACCACATGTGTCCTATAAGTCCCTGATTGAACCAAATTTAAATGCTGGTCTCATTCCCATCCAGAACTTATTTTTTCCCTATTACCTCATGTGCAATAACATGTTGTATTGTATGGGTGTATTTTTTACAGCCAGTCATGTGGAATTCTGTCTCCCCTGTTTCAAATTCTATTTCCATAGCACTCACACCCTCACCTCACATGGAGCGTTTAACTAGAACTTCCTTTGTATATTACAGGTGATGGAAAATTTCTGCATTTCGATTTAGGTCTCAATTCTTTTTCTTTCTCTTACATCTCATTTCCAGCTCTGGGGAAAGTGTTAATAAGTAAAGATTCAATGAGAAGACAGAGAGGCACTAATGAACCCAGCACAGTGGATAAGAGCATTACTAGAGTCAGACAGACATGAGTTCAAGAACTGTTTCTACTGTTTACTAAATGTGCGGTCTGGGAGGAGGTTTTTGAGCTTCTCTTATCCTCAGTTTCCTCATGTGTAAAATATAGCTAATTATGGTAACTATCTTATAGGGTTATTGTAATGATTCAATGAGACTATACCAATAAAATATTGAAAACTAAGCTTACTATATGCTCAGTAAAATGTTAGCTTATATATTGAATACAGAGAAAACCATGGGTTTCAAACTTCAACTATTATATAAACTCTTCTTTCATTATAATCTCTAGTGAGTGGATGGCATGTGAAACTAAAAATCAGATACTATTTGAATACTCACACATTTATTGAATTTCTGCCCTCTCAGTGTCTCCAAATAGCTTATTATATCTCCAGAATAGCTTATTATTTGCCTCCTGATTGAGTCTAAAAGCTCACAATTCTAGACATAATCTAAGAATTAGGTACTGGGAGCTCTCAATTATTCAGTGGTCGAATATTCAAATGTCTGAGGGTACCACATCCGTGGATATTTCATTTCAGGGTAGGAAGGGAAAAGTCAATTTTTACTTTTATTACTCCAAAAAGATTGATGGTAAAGTAAGTGAAAATAATTGGCTAAAATTAGGGCTTGGGGCTTCACTATGATTTCATTTTCTTACTATCTTCCTATATCCTACTGGGTTGAGTAAACCCCAAATTGGTTTGTAGTACTCTTAGTGGTTTCTGGATTTGAAAGATCTCTCAAGATTTGCATAATTCACAGTGATGCCCACAGTGTAGTGTCTTCAGAATTCCAGATGCGATTTGGTTTGAGCAGGGTAACTTGGTTGATTTACTCAGTTGTAAAAACTCTGAATTTGTAAAACTTATTCTGAGCTTAATTAAACTGTTCAGTTTGGGGAGACGATAACATGAGAAGATTTAGAAAGAAAAGAAAAAAAGCTTAAAAAACTGAACCAACCTTTTGTTGAAAGATCTGCACCTGGCATTGACTATGGTACATACTGCAAAACATCCTTTGTGATGGTTTCAGATGTAATGGGAAGAATGAAAAGTCTAATATTTGCATAGCATGCAGTTTCAGGACATCCCATTACGTTGAGCCTATAATCATGCCTAATTAAGGTTATATACTCTGTGTTTTTGTGCTAATTAGCTCATCACAGGACAACTCCTTTCAATACTGACTTCAAAGGAAAAAGAAGATCATCTACCAAAGTAAATGGTTGCTGAAGAAGGATCTGTCAATCATCTCTCTTCAAGAGAGTTAAAGAGAAAGGAAATGATATGCAAAGTGACTGGAAAGAAATGTTAGCTTCATTACCATTAAAGGGTGAAGATATGGGCTGGTCAAGAACTCGCTTAGATAAATGTGGTATGTGAATTTTCAGGCCCTAGGAAACTGTAATCTATGGAGTAAAGTCAGGTCAAAGTGAACGCTTTTGAGCTGTGGACTTTGTGCCAGTCCCTTGGTGGGGCAATAGAGTAGGCTCCCCCCGGCTTTTCAGTCTACCATGACCCCTCACTGGGGGAAGAAATGGAAAGCGTTGTCAAGTAAGCCAAGTTTTATTTGCTGATCTGGATGACAAAATGAAATGCAGAGGCTGCTTCAATTGAAGGTTCATCCTCACCTATCAGAGCTTTATTTATGTAGAGATGAAAACAAAGAGTACTTCTGAATGAAGAAATGACAAGGTCAACTGTGGTCACAAAGCAATTTGTAGAATGATCTATGTTCTAATTGCCAAGCTCCTTGTTTTATATGATAAACCCTTTTGGATATCTTATCTCCATTTATGGATAATAGTTTCTCATTATATTTCTGGTTTTAGCCATTATCGCATCTGATTATCTCTCAGTCTCCTTAGCTTCTCATACCTAAAAGTAAAAATTAAAGTTGGATTGTGTTTTATGCTTAATCATTCACCCCTGCTGTAACACAGCCAGCCACAAATAAATTTAGGTAAGTGACCTTATCAAAAACCAAGAAAAGATGTTTTCAAAATAAGTAACCCATTTATTTTACACACTGGAAAACTGATACTGGTAAGTTAATTGACTTTTCCAGGATCACACATTTAGATTTTTGTTCTCCACATTTAGATCTTGCACCATCCTCAAGGATACATGGGCAGAAAGGGGGGGGGGGTGTAAATACTCCATTACTTGACCTATGATGCACCACAGCTCACGTCACCTGAATGGTACACTCAGAGTGTACCTGGTTCTCTTTAGGACAAGTTGAGACAGCCCAATACAATCTCCATTTTACAAAAGAGGAAATTTCACAAGTCATTTATGTTACCTTGCCTTAGTATAAAGAAGACAAAAACTTGGGGAGTGACTGGAAATTTTCTTTAATGTTAAATAACCCACTCACTCAAACCCCAAAATTTGTTAGCTATCTATAAGGAATGACATTGAAAATTTCAAACATTTGATGGAACCCATTCCTCCCATGATATTTGTGGCTGGTGTAATCTCAGCCTCAAGCACATATTTCAGTTTCTTGGTTAGAGACAATCACTGTTTTCATATTTTGAGCTGTGTTATTTCAAGCCTTGCTGCTACCGTAGCATTTGAGTGATTTCAGGTCATGACCCCCTTCACACCTCCAGTTCACAAGAAGCAGTTATGTTCACACCCTGAGCATAGAAAAACAGTGTCTTTACTCCTTTGCAGTGTTAGCAATAGTAGTTGCGATGGTGGGGAAAGTGTGTTGGATGATGAGGAACACAGTGTGTTTGCACAGCCTGTTGCAAGCATTAAATCCTGAAGCTAGAAGAAATGTTAGTGAGTTCTGTTCTCCCAGTTTATGAGTGAAGAAACAAAGGCCCAGGGAGGTGAAATGATCTACTCAAAATTACATGCGCAGCCTGTTGATGGCAGAGCCAAGATCAGAGCCCAAAAATTCTTAACTCAAGTTTAATTCTCTTCTTACTATTTGCTTTCACCATAGTTAGTTATCTTCCCAAGACCTGTTAAACAGACATGGCTTCTGGCTCTAATTTCCTGCTAGTTTGCAGCTTGAAACCCATAACTACCAAGTAGTCTGGTAGGTATTGGGTACCCACAAACATAAATCTGCAAATTGGATTTTATTTTAGTAAAAAAGTTATGGTCTCATAGCACTAATTACAACAGCCAAAAGATGAAAACAACCCAAGTGTCCATCAACTGATGAATGGATAAACAAAATTTGTTCTATCCATACAACTGAATGTTATTCAGCCATAAAAAGAAATGAAGTACTAATGCATGATATAACATGAATGAACACTGAAAACATTATGTTGCTTGAAAGAAGCAAGACACAAAAGGCCATATGATTCCATTTATGTTAAGTACCCAGAATAGGCAAGTCCATAGACACAGAGAGCAGACCATTGATTACCTGGAACTGGGAAGAGGCATGAATGGAGAATGACTGATGGGTACAGGATTTTTTATGGGCTGATGAAAATGTTCTTGAACTAGGTAGAGGTAGGGTTGCACAATATAGTGAATGTACTAAATGCTACTGAACTGTATGTTTTAAAATGTTTAAAATGGTTAGTTTTATGTTATGTGTGCTTTATCTCACACACACACACACACACAGTATATATATATACACACATATACGTACATATACATATATATATGCATTGTAACTAAAACACAGGGTCTTTTTTTTTGTTTGGCATGTGTATAGAGCCCAGCTTCTGTACTCATCTAAGAGAATCATGTTACTACAATGGCATTGCCTTTAAAACTAGGAATCCACTACTTATGTTGTTATATATATATATGGCCATGTTGATGGATTCAGTAGGCTTCTACCATCTTAAAAGGTATACCATTATTATTGCAGTATGTATTGGCCATACTTTTTGCTCTTCTTTAAATGTAATCTAGACAAAATCTGTAACCAAATTCACTTCTTTCCAAGTATAAAAAGAATGAACTAGTAAATATATCCTGAATGGCTGAGGCAAGAGAGAAAGATTCTGGTTATTTCTCATCATCTACAATTCTGAACAGACATCACACTGAGCCATCACAAGCCAGAATCTGAGATATGGATCATTTGGCTCTACCCTCCCCTAGGAACAGATTTCTAACTGGTTACTCAAATGTGGAGTAACTGAATGAGATGGAGGGAGGCCATGTTAGGAAACTTGGGCTCAGCGAACTATATTATTCAAGCAAGCTTTAGGAGAATGTAATTTAGAAGCAGCTGGTTACATTTAACAGCTTTCCTTAGGAGGCACCATTTCATGGATTATGCTCTAAAAAGAAAATCCCTAGCCCAGTGCTTCATTCATGAGTAGGAAACTAAATGATTGTACTTACACAGTCACATCAGGGCCTGCTGAAGGCAGTAAGAGTAATGCATTGTAACTAAAACACAGGGTCTTTTTTTTGTTTGGCATGTGTATAGAGCCCAGCTTCTGTACTCATCTAAGAGAATCATGTTACTACAATGGCATTGCCTTTAAAACTAGGAATCCACTACTTATGTTGTTATTTCTCAACATTATTTCAATCAGTCTCATCACACGAAGCTCTTGCCTCATGTAAACTTTGCAGTTCTAAACATTTCTGTCACATTGGTTAAGAAATGCTGACAGGTAGAATATACCAATAACATTTATTTCCTGTTCTCCAAAAATATAAGCAAGCCAAGAAGCATCATTGAACTGTATCCTCTGCATTTTGCCCTTTGGATAAGATAGACAAATGTGTGTTTAAGAACAAATGAAATTTTTAATTCATGACATTTTTAAAAAGCTAAAGAAAGTTATAATTTTTAAAAATTAAACCTTTGCTACTGAAATTTATTATCCTGATTTATAGGATAAATTCAGTAACCAAGTGTATAGTGATAAATAATGTTAAATAAATACATTTCCTTTCTCATCATTTAGAACCACTGTTTTCATTTAAGAAAATAAATCACTTCCAAATTCTCTGGCTCTCTCTCTTGAGATCCAGGCCTTCTTTTAATTAGCATCATAAAATACTTATGTAAGTGAATGTCATTTGTATAATCTGAATGTATTCATTGACTTCAATATTTCCTATAACAAAGAAAAACTGGGGGCAAATCCTCAAGATTTTTATTTTAAGAGAATGGGAATAAAGAGGAAAATGAGAAGAAAGAAGGATAAGAGAAATAAGAAACAAATAGAGAAGAAAAAAGAAAAAACAGAAACTTTAAATAAAGGATAATTTGCATATATTCAAAGAAGTGTCAATTTTGACCCAACTGACAGAATTAATCAACAATAAAAGATTATTGGGTTTTGATTGTGGGTGGAACTGTCATAAAATTCCAAAAACCTCTCAATATCACAAAACGCTAAAAAAGATGTTCTGCTAGATATTTTATACAAAAACTGTACAGATAATGTCACACTAGTGCTAAATTTAACAAATAAAATTGATTGTGATTGATAAAACTCATAGAACATTTTTTTTTTTTTGTCTTTAACTCAAATTACTGCTGTGTAAATGGTTTTTTTAAGTCACTAACTTAAAAGTCAGGAAACTCTTAGTTAGATTTAATCATATTTCTATTGACACTGGGTTAGATAATAACTTTTTATAGATTTATAGCAGTTTGGGATGTCACCAAGATGCAATGATTCAAACCCTCTTGTTTCTACAGAGAGGCCTCAATTTGAAGATTTAAAGGCTGAAAAACAAATGACAAAATACACAAATTATTTTCTATATAATGAAGCAGAGCAAGACAGTCAAAACACTCAGTCCTCTGAGACCCAGACAAATGGACTTGGGGGAAAGCTGGGCCTTACTTGAGTATGAAGGGAATCCAGTAGCCATTTCTGAAAGTAAGTACCCAATGGTCAGAACTTTATCGGATCCGAGTCTTGGATAGTGAGCAATGCTAAACCTCACTCAACGAAGGACTGAAACTTTTTAAATGCTTATAACTTCAGTTAGGACTGAGATAAAACAGAGCCAGTAGGTGAGGTAAGACATTTGGGAACACAGGTGAAAGAAACTGATCAAGATAGAGATAAGAGACATAACTGAGAGCTGATTGGATGGCCAAGGTCACTTTCTGAAGAGACCAGCATTCATAAATTCTGATACATTTATTTATCTATCCCTTTACTCTACGGTAAAGCTAATAAGAAAAAATGTCATATTTCTTTTCCCTCTGGGTTTACTGTTCTTAGGAAGGTGCTGTTGTATTCCATAGATTGATGGGATTTTCCAGTCACTATTTTTTTAAATTAACTATCCAAGTTTAGTTGGGTTGAAACCAGACCATGGTTTTCAAAGAGCAGACAGATTGAGACCAGACTATTCTAAACTCCCCCACGTTCTGGTTTCATTACGTTTTTGAAACCCAGATCAACTTTATTAAGAGTTGGTAAAAGTAGGCTTACTTCTTAGCAAACCTGACCCAGTTAAAACTTAAGGTTGGAGTGAATTCAGCTTTAATTTGGGGGTGCAGTGCTAAGAGTAGAAATGAAACTAAATATGCGCAAATGTGTAAGAACTGATGAGGAGGAAAAAATTATTAAGTGATAAATTTATTAACACAAATCTATGAGCAATGAGTGGATAAAAACTAGTAAGAAAATGTTTCCAGGTCTAAAAGCCCAGCAATTACTCTAAAGTCATAAAATTCTAAAATAACTTTTCTGATTAAGTTCAAACTTTCCAAGAACATTCATCCTTTATCTGAAAATAAACCATGAGAAACATTAAGCTAAAATCATTGTAAACTGCTTGCATGAGAATTCTGTTTTCACGATGGAACTATCAAGTAATCATTCTAATTTACTAACTATGATATTGAAGTAAAAGACAAAAAAAGTCACTGGCGCCAGAAAGGAGAGAAGGAGAAGGAGGGGAGTGAGGAGAGAGAGAGAGAGAGAGAGAGAGAGAGAGAGAGAGAGAGAGAGAGAGAGAGAGAGAGAGAGAGAGAGAGAGAAGGAATGAAGGAATCAAAGAAAGAAAGGAGTGAGCAGACAAGGATTATTAAATCCATGCAATCTTTTTCTTTTTTTCCCCCATGCATTCTCAAAGCAAGTCAGTTCTGACCAAACCCCACCCCTCAGGAACAATATACTGTTAGTCTTATTCCAACTGTTTCTCAGAAACATCATTTTTCTTGGTTCAGCATCTACCATCCATAGCAATCCCCCAGAGTTCTATCTCCAGGGAATCACAAAGCAATTGTGCCAATATTCATACCCAACTCCCACTGTTATTAACTCTCTAAGTCAGGGCTTCTCAAATTCAGGACTATTGACATTTTGGACCCAAATGGGATTAAACATACAAGGGTTTTGTTAGGGAAAACATCTGAGAAAGAAATATAGGGAAACCTGGGAGAATCATCAGATCAAGAGGCACATTTGAGGTTCAAGATAAGAGAGGGAGTGAAGGTTGAGTGGAAACATTCCAGAACCTTGCTCAGACTCAGAAAGATTTGGCAAGAATGCCAGGGGTCCTTGAGCCAAGGGGGACCATCCAGAACTGGCTTGCTTTAGAATTCCTGCCACACACAGTTATTGCCTGGGAGCAGCCCACGGGAAGCAAGAACTCAGCATAAACAGGGTAACAGATGTCAGAGGGCAACAGCTTGGGCCCTTGGTCCATTACCTTCCTTACAGTAGGAGGTCTGTGAGGCTCATTCTCATGGATGCTATAGTTTACCCCTTGTGCCACATAGATCCACTTCTCCACATAGGCTCATGTAGCTCCTCTTCCACAATTCCTATAGGCCTTTCTTCCTGATGGAGAACTCTAAAGAGGGAGGTTAATGGATGGATACAACCCCCATTACTACAACTGATCTCAAGGCCACAACTAGTCTTCCTCCTCTCCCTCCTCCACTCTCCACTCCAAATTCCTTCCCCACATCCTCAGCCGTCACCATGGCAGGTCTTGGTGACTTACTTAGTAGTATAACCTAAACCTTCATTCCTAAGGAGTCTGAGCCCTTGATAATCATACCCTTCACAGTTCTGGATTGCTATACATTTCACTCCTGGACTCATGGTCCACCCCTTTCATTCCTGGACTCATGGTCCCCACCTACCTGGGACACAGCACCATGTAAAAGACTGATTTAATAAATGCATTACATCCTAAAGGATGGCACCCCGTTCCCTCAAAATTTTTCTTCCAAGCTGCTCCATTTGAAGGACATTGCATCACTATATGAGGCTGACTGCCTCTGGATACAATATGTGATACAACCAGTGGACATGAGCCAATTTCACCTCTTTCAATGTGAAGTGGTCCCTTGGTCAAATGACATTTTGAATGAAATTCTTTCCATGTGGATCAGGTATTCTAGAAGCCCCTGGATAGTAGTGTTGATATGAGGCTCTGCAGGTAGAAAAAACAAATCCATCCCCAAAATAAGTATCTGTCCCTGAGAAGATGAATGATTGCCCCTTCCAGGACGGAAAAGCCTCTATGTAGTCAACTTGCCAACAAGTGGCTAGTTAGTATCCTC
The DNA here is from genome assembly GCF_054644295.1 of Miniopterus natalensis. NCBI lineage: Eukaryota > Metazoa > Chordata > Mammalia > Chiroptera > Miniopteridae > Miniopterus > Miniopterus natalensis. Next base: position 21,376,271 of record NC_142088.1, read on the forward strand.
AAGGAACAGTGCCATGTGGACACTCAATTCTTATAACAACTTGGACATTCATAGATAGCGTTAGCTAGATCTGCCTTGGGAAGTAGAAGCCTGTACTGCTGGACCATGATGTCACCTCCATCTCTTCCACTCTATTCATGTGTCCATCATACCAGTTCTGGGGTTACCAATGATGAAGGCTGGTTAATGTCAACTGGTCAAATCATTTTGTCCTGGTTAATGTCATCTGGCCAAAATATTTTGTCCATTTGGTTGTTCAGTGCTTCTTCCATGGAGAGTGCTTTCTGGTGAGCATTAATATATGAAACAAAATCTTTGCAGTTAGTGAGGCTCTAGACTATATGAGGCTCAAGGCTCTATCCCAGACCTCCTTTTCTCTAATCTTCCAATCCTTTTCCTTCCAAGTCCTTGATCAGATGTCTAAGCCACTTTTCAAGATCTGTAATACCATTTTAGACCACTTGCTCTTCCACACAAAGTGGATGACTGGGAGTATGGCTCACAGATCTGCCCACAGGGAAGATTTTTCCTCCCCTGTCTTTCAGGATCACCCCTGAATAAACCTATAACGTGGCTACTTTCAACACTGAGCTTGCATCTAAGTGCCAAACAGAGTCACCCCAAAACAGAACTCTGGCTTTTTTCTCCTTTTTTGGTTGGTCATACTGGAACATCTACTTGGCTATAGTTGCAAGCTTGGGAAGGGGCACTACTGCAGCTGTGGTAGCTGACATGGGATCTGGACCATCTGCTCATGTAGCTTACTCATGCCCTCTAGTTTTTCTTAGCTCAATTCCAGATGTACCATTTTTATCCTATGATAGACTGCTTTTGGCTTTACGGCTTGGTGGATCTAACAGAACCCATCTCATAATAAGCAGTTCCAGACCCATAGTCACTTGGAATCCTATAGTCAAGTGTTCTACCTCTAACAAACCAAGAGCTATTTCTCAAAAGGTAATGCTACAAAAAGCATGACCTTACTCTACAATCCCAGAGGCCTGCATGCTGGAGCTTGCAATAAACTCTATACTGCATCTTTTTCTACCACTGAAACCTACACCATAGGGTTTGTTGAATCATATAACCCAAGTGGCAAGGCTGATTGCACCTGGATCTGCTGCAGTTCCCTCTTGTGCTTTGAACTGTACTCAAAGCTGGGAGCCTTCCATGTCACCTGGTAAAAGGATGGTAGCAATATTCTTAGATGTGGGATGTGTTGTCGCTAGAACTCAAAGAGGCCTATCAGATCCTGTTTCTCCCCACCCCACCCCCCTTTGTTTGTGTGTGTGTGTGTGTGTGTGTGTGTGTGTGTGAAGCAAGATGCAGCAGATTGTCTTTTACTTTGGAGGGGATAATCCAGCATGCCCCTGAGCATTGGATCCCTAAGTCCTTCACTGAAGTTGCTGTCCCTGAATCTTCCCACTCACTAGAGAATATATGGTTTACCAAGGCCCTGCATACTAGTTGCCTCTTGCTCAACCTGTCCAATCATCCTGATGTCATCAATGAAATACAGATGGCCCCTGACTTAATATTGTTTTCCTTTACAATGGTGTGAAAGCAATGTGCATTTAGTAGAGACTATACTTCAGATTATGAATTTTGGTCTTTTCCTGGACTAGCAATATGCAATAAGATACTCTCTCATGATGCAAGGAAGAAGCAATGAGATGATTTTGCCCAACTTTAGGCTAATGTAAGTGTTCTGACTATGTTTAAGTCGGCTAGGCTAAGCTATGATGTTTGGTAAGTTAGGTGTATTAAATGTGTTTTCGGCTCATGATATTTTCAACTTACACTGAGCTTTTCTCTGCCTAACCCTATCACAAGTTGAGGAGCATCTGTAGATCACTGTGATGTTCTGTGGGATGTCCAGGAAGTCCACATCTCTTCAGACTATGTTATAACAGAGGACAAGAGAAACATAGGCCTGAGGCAAACTTGTAAATGAATATTATTGCTTACCTCGTGTGAATGCAAGCTGTTTCTGATCCTCTTTTTGACTTGGAATTGAAAAGAATGTATTTGTTAATACAATGGCTGCATGTCATGAGCCTGAACCTTTACTAATCTGTTCTAGGAATGATTCCATGTCTGATACAGAAGCTGCTTTGGGGCTTTTGTTACTAAGGTAGTCTACAGAACTATCAGGATCATCTAGTTTCTGAAGGGGCTAGACTAACAAACTAAGTGGAGATATGGTAAGAACCACCATCTCGGCATCCTTTAGGTCTGTAATGATGGCACTAATCTCCATCATTCCCTTACCCCAAGATATGATTTTTTGGGTCTATTATCTTGAGTGAGATGGGAAGAGAGTTGGGAAATTCAAAGGTTTCCACTTGGCCTTCACTACTATGATAACTCTCATCCCATAGACCATAAAAACTGTATGGCAGTTACTGGGTTACTCCAATTTCCAAATACTATATCAACTCCAATTGTACAATCCTCCAGGATTCCATTTATTACCAGGCCCCTATATGCTCTCACACTAACAAAGGGTACAATAATGACACTTTGGAGCTCCAAGTATTAATGTAATCTCAGATCCTTTGTCCATTAATCCTCAATATGTCTGCTCATTCCCCTTTTCCCATCCAAGTAAGTGGTCATAAATCCCTCGGGGGAAGGACTAAGGGAATTGTTCCAGTATATCCTTGCCATGCTGCTGAAGAGTCCTTCTTCCTAGGCACCTGGCCACCTCTTCAGTCAATGGGTTCCAGATCTGAAACTGGCTCAAATCAAGAAATTGAGAAAGAAATTATGACTTTTTATTGGGGTAATTGTCCTCAGCTTCCTGATCCTCCATGCCTGCCTTTATTTTCTCACAGTCTCCTGGCTTCTCTGAGCTCCATCATCCCCATAGATGTTAACAAGCCCAGCCCTGTGACTGTCTCTCCTCCCATAATCTCTAGTATACATAAGAGGCAACCACTGAGATGCTTATGTTCCTCTCCTCAGCATATTTCTTATGGCTTTGGTGAATATTTTGTCCTCTGGTCTCTTTCATGGAACATCATTCTCTGGTGTGTCTTTGGATCTCAAAAATATATCCATTCCTGAATGCCTACTTCAGACTCTTCATTCCTTTCTTTACATCTACCAGAGCAACATGGGCATTTCCACTTAATGAATGTTAACCATTGCTTTATTCAGACTTCTAGGAGGCACCCCAACAGTGAGTTTGCCCCATCCCCTAACAATTTTGCTAAGGTACTAAATTCCACATCTAAAGAAAGTACTCTAATGTCAATTATTTCTTTCTTATATTCCAGCCCCCTTGATCAAGCACCCTCAAAATCCAATTCCAGCAGTATTCCACTAGTTTATGCCAATACATGTTGACTAATTATTGCAATTCTTTGGGATAGTGTCTCTTTCTTAACTTACCAGGCCCAACATGACCTCAGCCATGGGATTGGCTTGGTAGGCAGGAAAGGAGGTGGGGGCAGGTCCTGAAGGTGGTCCCTGTTATAGAGATGAGATATCTATAGCATCTTTTAGTACCATAGAACTGTTAGCTATGAACTCTTACTATGGAAAGTGGGGCCACCTCTGCAAGCCCAGAGGTTTTGGGGAGGTTGCAGAATTAATATCTTCTGGGCGCCATCCAGATGTCCTCATCCCATGTTTCAGTACTCTATATTTCCCACCAGATCCCTAAACTCTGCATAATAGACCTGCCTTGGATGAGCATTCACATGTCTCTGGGGCTCTGTAACTCTAACAGTTAGATCTTTAGACTGCTCCTCAGTAGGTCTGACCTTCTGCTGAAAGGGATGCAGGCATCTTTAAGAGCTATCATAAAAGTTCTCTGGCTCTCACACTTGGCAGTAAACTGTTTCCTTGGCCTGCCAATGTCCTTCTGCAGAGCACTGATACGTTAGTAAACTTAGGGTAACCAGCCAACCTCACTGTCTTTGTATGTGTAATTCCCCCATAGTTTTCAACACACTGGATCATCACACCTTACTCAGCACTCCCTTCCACCTGAACATTTTCTCAGGTCACCACTGGTGAAATCTTTAGCAACTGAGCCTCCACATTGTCCCAGAGACTATCTGTACTCCACCTACTAGCCAGGACTGTGTCCTTTATACCAGGTGGTTGGTGGCAAAGTCAGTCTCAAATTCCAAGATTAAGGCCTATTTCCTCTGAGAAGTGAATGCCAAAATGAGATTAAATATTGCAGGGATTTTATTTGAGGAGCTGCCTGGGATAAAATGAGGAGGAAGGTGGAGAAGGCTGGGAGAGCCATCACACATTGTGCAAGTCTAACCCTGAGTGAAGGAGAGAGGGCAGGAGGGTTAAATGGAAGCATCCCCAGTGGCTCCACAGAGCAAAGCCTCTGGAAAATCCTCATGCTAAAGGCAGCTATTAAAGGAGTCCTGTATCTTCCCAAAAGGGCCTGCCTCAATATCCCTGCCACATTTTGTCATTGGCTGGAAGCAGCAGTGAAGTGTGGCTTCCACACGAACACAAGAGGGACTTCAGAGTGCAGGATCTGGGGGCTTCTTGTAGTTGAAGGTCTGGACACCTGGAAGATTGTACTTCTTTTGCTGTGAGCTCATCTTCACTGGAGTTGGTCACTTGGTATCCCAGGGCATTCAGATGTGGAGGTATCCCTATTGAGCTATTTCTGGTTTGCTTCTGCTGGAACCCTAAGTATCAGATAAAAAATACTTCTTGGCTTGGTTTACATACTCCATGTAGCTAGTTCTAATTCAAACACCATGAACTCATATGTAGGCTTCTTCGCAGCTTCCCTAAACAATAAGGAATCATTTTCCTAATCTCCAATTCATGTGTGGGTATGACAGTTTTTTATGTTTCTAAATTTATGCAAGAAACTAAGTCCCAGATTTTATCTTAAAATTAAAAATTAATTTTATTCTTTTAGATTAAGTTCCAGCAGTGGGGTTCTGAATAATGAATTTTATGGCTTTTGACATACATATATAAAATCCTAGACAAATGTATCAATTTACATTCTCATTTTGTAGCTTTTCTGGCATGCATATTTTATGTGTTTTTTTCAATTTCCACTAGTTTCACAAATTATGAAAGTTTTCTCACTATTTTAGTCTCTTTTTATTAATTCATTTTGGTCATAAAACTGAGCATTAAGTGATTAAAGAGCAACAACAACCTGAGCTGCTGCCACCTGGGGAATGTTTAATAATACTCCACAGAAAGGCCAGGAGGGTGGTCTGCCTTCTCTGAAGGTTCTGCCCGTCTCTTGAATCTTCCATCCTCTTGCACTCTGCTCTTTCATCAGACCAATCTACTGAAACTACCAGGCTCTTTGAAACTTGCAACTCCTTCTGCCTGGGCTTTCTACATTTTCTTTAGTCTGTCAAATACGCACTTCTTCCATAAAGTCCATCCTCTTTTCCTCCTCCCTCACCTCCACCCAGTATATTAACCACTCCTCCTTCTGCCACTGCTATGTGTTATAGACACTTCTATCAGCATCCACAGCCCTCCATTGCCTTTGTTAATTTGCAGGTCTTCTCCCCATGTTCTATCCCTTAGAGACAAGAACTATATCACTTTTATCTTCATGCCATTGACATTTTGAACACTAAATGTGCAAATAATAAATACATAAAATGCTACAAGATTATCTCCAAAAGAAGAGAGAAAATGTAATGTAGCTTTACTTTCATATTTAGTCTTTTCTTTATATTTTCCCTTTGCATTTCTTTCCCTTGGTCAGCCAGCACACTCAGGTGTCCATCAGTCCTATCAGACTGCCTTTTATTATGGTAGCTTCTCAAAGACAAATGTGTATACAGTCTGAGCTCTCATGTGTTGGAGGCTCCAGACAAATATCAAAAATCACAATAAATATTCCAACAGTCAAGCATCTAGATTTTTTAAAAATCTGGATGTGGAATGTTAAATTGAAAAACATATGGATGCCAAATCAAAACTTTCCATTTTAATCTGGACACAGCCTTATTTTACTAGGAAGCTGAAAGGAATATTGTTCAAGATCACAGCTGCTCTTATGAATTTGCAGCTTCCAGATTGTTTTAGAGTTGACAGCATTTGTTGAGCCTCCAGTATGCATAAGGCGGAGGTCCTAAACAGTTTCCAGATGTCCATGGAAAAAGACTCAATGGCTTTGGGTTGAGAAATGGATTAAACAATAATAGAATACTATTCTTTTTTAAAAGATTTGTTTTTATTGATTTTTAAAGAGAAAGAAAAAGAGAGGGAGAGAGAGAAACATCTATGTGAGAGCTAAATATGATTGGCTGTCTCCTACCGGGGACTGAGCCTGAAACCTGGGCATGTGCCCTGACTGGGAATCTAACCAGCAACACTTCAGTGCACGGGAGGACACCCAACCAACTGAGCCACACCGACCAGGGCTAGAATACTATTCTTAAGATTCCTGTATCACAACCTTTTCCCTGGTGAAACCAACCCTGAAGTGACCACTCTCATGAACACACACACACCCTGGTCACACACAGAAACATCTCAGCAATATTTTCTCTATCGTTTTCAGAATAGTAATAGCTTAACAATGATCATGGAGTGTGGGAGAGATGCTCCAAGAAAAAACCCTCACCCTTTTCCACTACATTCTCCCACAGTTCTAAGCCTTCTCACTGGTCTGGAAGAAACATGAGGCTTATCATACGCTTGACTGCAGGCCACACTTAGCATTAGAAATGCATCAATTACTGGATCTGCTGGAAGGAAATCAAGCGAAGACATTTGTGAGTTGAAAATATGTTGAAAACATATTACAATGTGATAACCTAGAGTTTTGGTGGCTTTGCTAAGTCAGAAAAGAAGGAAAATGAGGGAAGAAAATGTGTTTCTCATTTTTAGATTTACATCATCTGGAGTAACAGAATACTTGTCCAAAAGGTTTCCTCAGGTCTCATGCTCCAATAAAGTTGAATTTAAAAAAGGAGGCACCTGCTCAGTCTTCCTACAGCTTATAAAATTGAGGGTTATTGAAACTTTGTCTATAAAAAAAGAGAGTCTTTAAACCAAGTCTAGTCAAGAGAAAAGGGGAAGGCAGAAGGGCTGCCTGAATCAATTCCTGCTTCTCCCCTTTCACTCTATGGCCCCTTTCTTGGCCAATATATCCAAGTTCAAAATATTTACCTATTAAAGTCACTTGACTACCTTTAGTTCCCATCCAGACTTGTTTGGTCTTGGAAGACGGACTAGTCAGAATTGGACATAAAATCACGGGGGGTACTCACCACTCTGGACCCACCTGAAATACCCTGAGTTGTATTGCTACTGACTCTTGCCTTCTTTACCAGGAATTATTACTCATTTGTGTATCATGTAGTCTGAACTAGACAAATGCACCATAGTGGAGAGGAGACAACAGGAAAAAGGGTCTCGAATAATCCTTGTGCAAGCACATACTTATATACCTATATATAGTATATGAGCAATAAATTAAATGAACTTAATTTCTCTTCACACATAGTTGGTGGAATATGACTGATGACTTGGATATAGAAAAGGAAATATAGAACATAGTCAAAAGAAATCATTGTAAAAGAAGATAAAGGCAGAAATCACTCTGATAAAAATTTCGACACCAGCAAGGAACGTGATTTATAAAATCAAAGGTATATATGAAGGAATCAATTACATTCAATTTTTATTGTTTTTACTACAAAAACAATGCATATTAACTACATATAAGATAGAAAATTCATATAGGCAATAGAAATTCTTATATCCATAAATAGTGTGCTAGCAAAATAAATGATATATGTATATAACTAGACTGTGGACAAAGGGCGCTATCAGTCTTACCACTGTTGACTCAATGAATAGTCTTTGAATGAATGAATTTGAGAGATTTTTCTATGCATATATACATATAAAAATGAAATTATCCCATACACACTATTTTGCAGTTGACGGTATATTGTAGATATATTTCATGTCAATATGTATTCATGTACAGCACTTGATTGCTGTTTTATGATGGTGATTTGTACCCTAATTTACATAATGGATTTCTTTTCAGTCTGAGCTCACTGGTATGAGGCCTTTTTTTTTTCTTGTTCTCCTTAATCAGGACCATTGCTCATTCCTTTGTCTTTCCTTTTTCTTGTGCTTTAATAGAAGTGGTCTCGAACTTTTATGAGCATTATTGTTTTATGAAAAACTGGTTAAATATTTAGACTCCTGAGCCCCACCCCTACAAATCTCAATTCATTTGATTGAAGTACATCTTGGGAACTGTTATGTTTAAAAAGGATTCCAGGTTATCTGTCTGTAGGGGTGTGGGGAGACTACACTGTGAGAATCACCATTTTGCCAAACTACAGACTATTGAGGGCATATTTTCACTCCTCACTATTTGAAGCCCCCCACCTTTTGGGAGCCTTAGCCCTGCTTTCAGAAGATATGCAAAGGTCTACCCCTATGTCCCAGAGTTCTAAAGTAAAGAACTTGGTGAGTGTAGATTATTAGCAATAGGGATGGGTCAATATATAATCAGTCAGAAACACTCAGGTCTGGCCACCTGTGTGTCTTCTGAAAACAACCAAACATTTGGGACAAACCAGTGACACAAGGACCCCTCCCAGGGAGTTCTGATAAAATTTTAACCTAACTTCAATTTTACAGATGCCTCTGTGTGTTCAGTTACATTGTACCTCCAATCAGCTCACAAAAAGTCCAAAAAGGTCAGAAAATGTACCAACAAAGGAAGCTCCATTGTTGTTTGTCTCATTGAGTTGTCCTTCCTTCCACTACTGCCTCTCACCTCAGTTTTGGTACGGTGCTGGGAAGGGGCTGGCAGAGAGAGGGATATGGACAAGTACCACTTATTGAGTCTTTAAATAAGTGTCTCCTCCACAGTCAGGCTTGGAATCCCATGGCTTATTGGAAGTCAAATAACAAACTGTCCTAGCATTCCATGACCAAGCAATCCCTGGGCACACATTAAAGAGGTCTTAATTTACCCCTGTCAAGGATGAGTGGGAAACACAACAATAGCAATAAATGAGGCCTGATTTCTATAACAAGGATTGCGGTGGATCTGGAATGTGATAGGAGGAGTAGGAATGACCGCAGTAGCCCTCTGATTGGTGCCTTTGCCTCAGCTAGTTCCCCTCACCTCTTCTGCTGAAGCTAGTACAAATCTCATCATGGGAGATGCTTTCTTAAAACCCTTCCAGGACCTCCACTACAAGTGGCATAAAATCCAAACACTTGAATATGGCTATGAAGGTCCATTATGGTCTAATCAGTGTTTTTATCTCTACAGACTCACCTTTTGTCTCTCTTCTCTCCAGCCCTTCCTCCACACATGCACACACACCTACTATGTGCTGCATTCATAACCACTCCTTTCAGATTCTAGGATTCACCGCTCCCTCTCACCTCTGGGCCTTTGCCATGTACTATTGTCTTTGCCTGGAACATTCTGGGTCCCTCTTGACACCTCTCCTTTTGAAGAACTTCTATTTATCTTTATGTCTCAGATTAGACCTTGCATCCTCTGGGAAGCCTTCTTTCATCCTTACTCCTCCATAGTGGTTTAAATAATAGCCACTCAAACATATTGTTTCTTAATCCCTGGAATTTCCTTATTTGGAAAAAGAGACTTTGCAAATGTAATTAAGTGAAGGATTTTGTGATGACAAGAAGATGAGAAGATTACCCCTGGCTTATTCAGGTGGGCCCTCAGTGTCATCACAAGTGTCCTTATAAGAGAGATGCATAAAGACACATAGTGGAGAAGAACATGTCTGAAGAAGGAGACAGAGATTGGAGTGAGGAAGCCACAGACCCAGGAATGCTGGGACAGCCACAAGAAGCTGGAATAGGCAAGCAACTGGTTCTCCCCTAGTGCCCCTATAAGGAATGCCACCCTGCCAGTCTTCTAGCCTCCTAAACTGTGAAAACATAAATTTCTGTTGTTTTAAGCCATAAAGTTTATGGTGATTTGTTAATACAGCCTCCAGAAACAAACACGCTCTCCAAACCAAAAGAATTCTCCCTTCCTTCTTCTCTTGTAACACACCCAGGGTAGCACTCAGCTGTTATCACTGAACTATTATCACCTATTTACTTGTCTTTAGACTCTGTGAGATTAGGATTGGGAGCTCTGTTTGTTCTGTTCCCCACTCTATGTTCATGGCCTAGCACAATTTTTTAACATATATGGTCAATATATTTGTAGAGTCAATACATGAATGAATGAATAAATGAATGGATAGATAAATTAACGAATGAGCAAGGAAAGATTTCCTTAGGAAAAGAAAACAGGGACACCTATTAACGATTATTTGAAAGGCTATTCTCTAAAGAGAGGGAGAGGAAATGAAAGTGTAATGAATATCCACTGTATCAGCCACTATGCCAGATGGTTCATGTATATTATCTCATTAATTCTCACAAAATCCTTGAAAGTAGTTATTATTGCCCTGATTTTACAGAAGTAAGGCTCAAAAACTGAAGTAATTAACCTATGGTCATAAAGGAAGAGGCATATGTGAGGATGCTGGGGGTGTAACCTGGCCCAAGGAGTAAAAGACAGGACAGGATAGTTCAATTTAAGAACTGTTCTTGGTATTAATAACCAGAGTTATCCAACAATGAAACAGGGTGCCTCAAAAAGCAGACAGTGTCACAGGACACGTTCAAGCAAAGGCAGAATGATCATTCATCAGGACACAAAACAATGTCTGAATCAGAGGAAGTCGGTGTCAATTATTAGATGGCCTCTAAGGCTCTTTCCAACGCAGACTGCAGTTGTAGGGTGAGCTGGGAAGTCAGTGAATAAACAGCTTGTTGAAAGCTTAATAAACACACAAATTCATTCTTATGGGTTGTAAAATCTAGTAGACATAAGTAAGCTATACAGCCCATGTAACAAAATGAAGGTAAAGTTGGCATGAGAGCACTCTTCCTGTTGAGGACCCTTCTCATTCCTTCTTTGGGCAAGTAATCCACTTCACCTTTTTCTCCCTTTCTGAAACATTGCTCTTGCAAGGATCAGTTCTCAACATTAGCCCAAACCACCTCCACATTTCCTGATACCAGACCAGGATCCAAATGTTCAGAAACCACTTTTGAAAGTTGTCGGAGACTTCTACAGCATTTCCCAAAGTGTTTTTAAATGCACTAGATATTCCATGAAAAACAGTCTTCCCAGAAGATGGGGTTTATTCCATAATACTCCAAGATACTCTATGAATAATTATTTTTTATGTTTTAGTAAAATCTCTGAAATTAAGTTATCATTTACACCTTTCTCCCAAAAGTTGACTGCAGAAAATAAGATTAGTAAATCAAGGGTTCAGTTGGACTTCTGATCCCCAACCTGATGTAACCTCTTCTTCCTTTCAACATCCAGGGATACTCTGTGCCCTCTCTTAGTGTCCTTATTTAATTGAGTCCCTAAACCATCTTTTATGATTTTTATTTGTCTTTGTCATATTATCCCAATGAGATCATAACCTCCTCGGGAACAAATACAAATTTTATTTAATTTTTCTTTGTGGCAACTTCTACATTGTATATTATGTGCTAGTCAATGGAATTGCTCAAAGTTTTACTATAATTTTTGTTTTATATGAATCTGATTATATGTCACTAGTGAACTAGATATTCTTGGCTATAAAGTAATTAGAACCTTCCGAATCAACATTCAATGTGATGACCTCTTAATTAGGAAAGATTAACATGCAGAAATCATCACAACCAAGATTTCAAAGTTTTTCTTAGTTGTTCATCAATTTAAATATTTACTTTCCCCACACAGACACACCAACATACTTACTAAGCCTTTGTTTCAACTTTATTTTCTTTTAATATACAACAAAATCTATTTTTAATTCACATCCAGTTTTATCAATTTTTACACATGTATAGATTCATATAACCATCACTACTATCAAAATACAGAACAACTCCATCATCTTAAAAAACTCCCTCATACTATCTTCTAGTAGCCACGCCCTCTGCTCTGCCCTAACTATGGGCAACCACTTGCTCCATCACTATAGTTTTATCTTTTGGAAAATGTCAAATAAATGGCATCGTACATTATGTAAACTTTTAAGACTGACTTCTTTTACTTAGCCAGTAATCTGAGACTCATCCAAGTTATTTGTGTATCCATAGTTTTTTACTTTTTATGAATAGACTATCTATTCACCTATTGAAGGGCGTTTGGGCTGTTTCTATTTTGGGTGATTTATAAATAAAGCTGCTATGAATATTTACATATAGATTTTTATGTAAACATAAGTATTCATTTTTCTAGAATAAATACCCAGGAGTGGTATTGCTCGGTCATATGAAAATTGTGTGCTTAACTTCATAAAAAAACTGTTAAACTGGCTGTACCATTTTGTTTCCCTACCAGTAAGGTATGAGAGTTCTGGTTGCTTTGCATGTTAACCAACACTTGACGTTGTTAATATTTTCTTATTTTAGCTAGTCCAATTGGTGCATAGCGATATTTCCTTTTTATTTAGGTTTTTATGACATTTACAAATGAGCCAAATCTATTAAAGTTAGGGAGGAGGATTATCTAGCAGAGCAGATAGCCCCATAACCACATTTTGTTTATCTTATTTTCTAATACCCAAAGTATATAATGTAGTAGTGGCCTTATAAGATATTCCAAGGTTAAGCTGAGAACTATATTATCATTTTATCAAACTATATTTGAAGTTTAATTAATGGCGTATGGCAGTAGAGCAACTGGGTCCTCCAACTGCCCCTAAGCAGAAATCAGGAATGGACACAACTGAAAATGAGGTTAGTCCCAGCACAGAGAAAAGACAAGTGGTGCAGAGTGTGGAAAAGGTAAGTCACCCTTCTATGCCATTATCTCAGGGTAGGTTCTTCTTCACAGACCCCTTGCTACCTACACTCCAGCCACGTTTTGTCAAATTCATCCCTACACAGGGGCTTTAGCACAGTATGTCTCCTCTGCCTAAAGTGCTCTTTTCTGATATCTTAGCAAGATTGGTTCCTTGTTATCATTCAGACTTCTACTTAAATATCATCCCATTAAATACATCAATGGCCACCTACCCCAATGCAGGCCCACAAGACACTCCCTATTTTCATCGTAGTACTTATCATTGCCTGACATTATCTTTTTTTAATACTCTATCTCTCCCTATCAACTCAATAGTTCCAGTGCCTAGAACATTGATTTTCTACCTTTTTTTTTTATCTCATGGCACACATAAACTAATTACTAAAATTACTAAAATTGCTGATCTGACAAAAAAAAATAGATATACATCTGATTCATTCATACCAAATGGCTATTGCTGTGTTAGCTGTTATTTTTTTATTTGACAATCTAAGGGAAAAGAGGTCAGTGCCCCTGACTAAAAGTCAGGTATTGCAGCATACCAGTTGAACACCAGTTGAAAATTGCTGGCCTAGAACAAGGCTTTAGACTTAGTAAGCACTCAGTAAATGTGTGTTGAATGAGTAGATAACTGAATGGTATCTACTTGTAAGAAGCTTACTTCTTGCAGAGACTGTTGGGCAGATGTGCTACTCATGGTGCTTTAAACCTACACATTGACCGTAACTCAGTCTTCATATCTTTGAGCATTGATGGGAAGAGTAAAAACATCCTTGAAATGGAACTACTATTTCAAAGTTGTAAGCACTTTCTTCTCTTGTGAGGTGGAGACAAAAATGAATCTTTGGTGCAGGCCAATCTGTTGTTCTGGGAAAATCACTGGAATCGGCCTTTCGTTTAGAGAACAAAGACCCTACTCACAAATACAGATGTCTGAGATGATGTCACACCGGGAAAGTGAACTGCTCTTCTGAGAATATAAAAGGTTGTCTGTAGGGTGGGCAGACCGTGCTTCCTTTGAAATGTTTCTTTTCTAAGAATGAGCTCAGATGGTTCTGGGCCTGCACACGCTCTCTGGTTCCCATGGAGCAGTGTTTTGTATGAAGCAAGGCTTGCAGAAGATCTGGTGCTGGAAACTTGAAAATGCAGGGTGTACAAATTTGATTTCACTTCATGTAAAAGCAAACTGGCCTGGGCGTGAAGGCACACAACCAGGACTCTACCACTACAACCCAACTTGTGGTGCTATTAAAGCCTGAGCAACCTAGGCTTTGAGAAAGGTTAAATTAGACAGATGGATGGGTGGGTGGATGGATGGATGGATGGATGGATGGATGGATGGATGGATGGATGGATGGATGGATGATGGATAGGAGGGAGGAAAGGAGAAGGGAAAGAAAGAACGAGACAGAAAGAGAGAGAGAAGGAAGGAAGGAAGGAAGGAAGGAAGGAAGGAAGGAAGGAAGGAAGGAAGGAAGGAAGGAAGGAAGGAAGGAAGGAGAAAGGAGCAGCTCTTTACTTCTGAAATGTAGAAAGTGAAAATGTAAGACTTCACACACACACTTATCCTCTGTATGTGGATTGTCTATAGGAATATGGGCCTATAATGTTCTGTTGTCATTGACTATAATCAATCCAGTGGATGAAGTAATCTCCTCTAGAAATAAGTCAATCTAGGAAATAAAAAGAGCACAGAGAAACTGAACTTTGTTATGAGTTGCAAAGGAAAAGTCTCCCACTGTTTGGGACACAGTGTCTTAAACCTGAACCCTGAAAAATTGACATTTTCAGGGCGCTCCTTATCAACTGTTTTTTCTTTATAATAAAATGACAGTAGTTGAAGCAATAGTATCCTGAATTATGATAATAAATCCTTCATCCTCACAAAATAATTTGGTTCAGCCACTCAGTCATGTGATAAATATTTGTTGAGTGCCTACTACATGACAGACACCTTGTAGGCACCGAGGAAAATAGTATGAGCAAAGCAGACATTACCCATACACTTGGGTTGCTCACAATATAGTGGAAACACTGTTAGTCAAATATAGGAAAGAGACATTAGTCAAATACAACAATACCATATCAAAGCATGAAGAGAGCAAAGCAGCCATGGAAATGTTTAGATCAGAGAGACTTCTTCAAGTCTATGAAGCAAAGGGCCCTCTCCTACAGAAATAATTATTCTTAAGCTAAGATCTCAACATTGAATAGGACAAAGCTAGGCAAAGAGGAGGGGAAGAACATTCCAGGCACAAGGAGCAGGAAGTACAAAAGCCCTGAAAGAGAAGAGAATGTGGCACATTTGAGGACTGGAAGGGAGGCCAACAAGGCTGCAGAGAGACGGTGGTCCAGGATAATGGAAATGTGTGAAGGAGGCAACTCATGCAAGGTTTATGGGTCATGGTAGGGATGTTTTCCTCTATTCTGAGATCAGAAGAAGCTTTGAAGGGCTTTGGAAAGAGTACTACAGTGCAGGGTGGAGCTCCCATTGGAGAAGGCAAGAGGTGATTCAAGAGAAGCATTTACAAGCTGTGCCAATCATTAAGTTGTGGTCTCTTAGCTCAAATCAGTTCAACTGTACAACCAGATTCATGATAGGCTCTGCCAATAGAAAGTGCCAGAAGGAGACTGCAAGGCTGAAGCAGGAAGAAGGAGCTTGCCATTTCCATGTTTGTGTGAATATCACCCCAGGCTCACTTTCATTAGCATCAGCTAAATCCACTTTGCAATTTTTTCCAAGACTTGTGGAACCAGCTTCACTGCCCAAATCCCTCCTCCCCAGAGGTAACAATTCTTTATGTATAAATCTTTCTGTTCAGATAGTTGGTGTGGTTTCTGTCCCATGACAGGTGGCTGGCTACAGCAGCACGGCAGCAGACAGGGGAAGAGATGGCAGGGAAAATGGGGAAACGGCTCTGTATCTGAAGTTTCTATAATAACTTGATTGCTCCATAATTGATTTCTTCTTTAAGATTATGAGGAGAGGGACTGTCTTCCTTGCAAGTAATTGGTAGAAACTGTGTCCACAAAAGCTACCTAATAAATATTTATTAGATAAATTTTAATCAGCTTTATGAGAGTTTAAAGGATCTCAGGGCCATTGTTTAATTTCTAATGAATTCTATCATCTTGAAATATAAGATATATCCATGTATGTTTAGAAATAGATTATCTAGAAATCAAAGTTTTAACATTTTTATGACTCAGTTTACTGTGCTAAAATAATATGTAAATATTGTCCAATAATATTAATGCAGGATTTTGTGAAACACACTTTAATCCTACTGATTTATACTAGGCACAAGTTATTTTGCCCAGCTTGATAATAGATTCGTTTTCAAAGGCTGTTTTCTCAGCAGAAATGAAACGCACAGCTGTTGTTTGTTTTAGGGTTCAACTTTAAACGCCTTAGGAGAATAAGAACCACAAGCATTAATTTCGGGTTATTAAAAAGCAGACTTATAACCCAAATGCTATTAATAAAATATTTAAACTGCATAATACATTTGTGAAAATGGTGTTGTTCAAAGAATGTAACTTTTATTAAATTTTTTATTTGATTTAATTTAAAATTGCAATGATGTCTTTTAATGTACTCATCAAGGCTATCAGTTCACAGAATCACGATTCTGTTAAGTTAGCCAATGTTTTTCCTTGAAATATCTGAATTTTTTCATTAGAAAATTAGTCTATTAGATTCTGGCTCACTTCTGTGAAGTTCCACATTACAGTACTTCAAGCCACGTCATTTTCTCTTATCAGGTGCCAAGTCCTATCGATTTTACTTTCTCAGTTCTTCATATCCACACCCTTCTACCAGTTTCCTCTTGCTGTGCCTTGGTTGGCCTTTGTTACCCCTTACTTGGACTATTGCAGTACCCTCCTAAATAGTACTGTCAGACTTAACAAATAAAAATACAGGACACTCAAATAAATATGAATTTTAGATAAAATACAAATACTTTTTAAAATATATTTTATTGATTTTAGAGTGAGAGGAACAGAGAAGGAGAGATAGAGAGAAACATCAATGAGAGAGAAACATCCTGCATACACCCTACAACCTGAGCATGTGTCCCAACCAGGAATTGAACCGGTGACCTCTCTGTGCATGGGATGGACCTCAAGCAACTGAGTCACACGGGCCAGGTCCAAACACTTTTTTAATATAAGTATGTTCCAAATATTTCCCAAATATCATATGGAGCATACTTATAGTTTTAAAAATATTTGTTGCTTACCTAAAATAAATATAACTGGGGGTCCTATATTTTCCTGATGTCTTTATTCTCTGATTGCCCCAATCCACCATTTATATATTCTACATATATCTAAAAAATATTCTTCTGATCCTATCACACCATCACTACCACCTTTTCCTTCCTTTTAACTTTTCAGGCAAAAGGAAATTATTGACAATTTTTAAATACAAGCACTTTACCCTAGCATTCAAGGCTATCAAAATACCCTCTTTAAATGATATTTTGACATTTTAACTTAGTCATTCTAAATTGAATTTATATTATTCACTGACCCCATAAGTCTACATTTTCCTGTTTCCATATCTTGACAATCTAGGCCAAATTCTAGAATATTTAATCCTTAAAGGTTCATATCAGAAACAAAGAGTAATAATACCTATACAGAAAGCACTCGATAAATTTTGATTTTTATTGTAATTGTATAATTATAATTATCATCATTGTCTTGAGACTTAAAGCAACAACATGAAAGTGAATGAGGTTTTTTTAAATTGGAGCAAAATATTGATCTGAGTCTCACTACACATATGCTATACTGAACCCAAGAGCTCCAACCTGGAAAAGGGAATATTTTTCTATAATAAATGTGAAAGGTATTATGGAACTAACTCACAATGCTAAATCCTTAATACATGATAAATCAATTAGTGTTGTCTAAAATGGAAATACTTAGAAACAAACTACCTGGCACTTATACATTAGTGAAATGAAAGCAACCGCACCCATACCCAGGCTGCTCCAGAAATAAACGAGAGTTGTTTCTCTACTTTCTCCGGTCCTTAAGTCTTCATTTATTCTTTGTATTTATATTTTAGAGCCATTTTGAAATTCTGAGAGCTTGTCCTTTATTCCAAAACTTGAGTATTTAGCTTGAACTCATATTAAACACACATGTTAATTTTCCAAATGTGGTTAAAAAATAAACAAAGTAATCTCAAACATCCCAAATAAATTTTATTAAAAGTTTACACACACACAAATCCATCAGGATCTCAGCTTTTATATTAAATTCCAATTGGGTACAGTATTAAGTAGGCAGATATTACTTTATTTTTAATAGCCTTCTTTAAACATCAGTAACAACAATACTTGCATTACACTTTTTTTCCCTTAATATCACCTTATATGGAAACTTAACCAGACAAAAAATATTGGCTTCTGAGAAGTGATATAAAGCAACTTACAGTGTATGAGTTCAGTGACTCAAGATAAATGAGGTAGAGACAACCTACTCCTTGCTCTCTAGTTTTATCAATTTACACATTTCCCATTACTCTACATACATTTTTTTTTAACATTCTACAACCTTCAAAAAATATTCTTCCCACTTTGAGAACAGTTAAATTATTTTCTATTAAGAATACTAGATGCTAGTCATAATGGAATCCCCAAGGTTCACAAAGTGCCCTGGGAGAATGAAGTGTGGGTGTGGTTAGGGGTAAGACCTCATACAACTGGGAAATGACTGGCTCTCACCAGGGCCATTCAGTCCACATGATAATAAATGGATGAGCCAGCACCTTCCCCTCTTAGCACTGCTGAGTGGGCCTCCAGGAAATGAAATGTCTCCACTAACACCAAACCCCAAACCAATGAGAGGAGCAGCATTTCTGGCCTTAATCACACCCCACTCAGCTCTGTGGAAACATGACTGCCGGCTTGCAAAGAAGCCAGAAATGATACTTCCTCTACTGATTCAGGCAAGGCCTGAGAGACACCTTGAGAGGTTATTGGGTTCTTGTTTCTCTACCTAGAACTACACTTTATTTACAAAGAATTTTGCAGGCTCCTAGGCCCCTACTTTTGGTTGAGGAAGGGAAAACGAGTGCCGAGGAAAGAACTATAAGGTCCGCAGTATTCATCACTGTCTCTCCAACCCTGAGCACTGTCCCTGGCACATAATAAGAGCTCAACAAGTGGGTGCTGAAGCTGGCTCCCACCTGCCCAAAAGATCTAACTGTTAGCTTCTCTTCCCAAATCTCCATTCATTGAAGCCATGTTGGTAACTTGAAATTAGCCATGGTGGGAAAATATACACTAGGAAAACTCAAATACTACAAGTTCGCCTCCTCTCCTCCTCCAGAGAGCCAGTTGTCAAACATCACTGGGCTCAATTAATGCTTATTATTGAAATTTATGGAGTGCTTATTGTATTCCAGATGTTTTTACTCATGCCATCTCACCTGATTGTAGAGTAAAAGGTGGAAATAATGGGCAGATGAGAATGTAAGTAGCTGTGATATCTGTCGTCCCTTTGAGTGCCAGTGTTCGCTGTGGTTGCCTTCAGTTCACTATACAGGAGATGAGACAGACTCTGTGTAACTAAATCACTTGTCCAAGGTCATCCAGCAAATATGGAGCATATCCAGGACTAGAACCGAGACTGACTGAAATGAAGCCTCTGTGCTCTCTGTCACACCCTTCTGCCTGGTCAGGGCAAACCCCAACAGGACATTGAGCTTCACTCTGTAGAGATATTACAAAAGAATAAGAAATTTAAGCTCCTATCAACTTAGTTGCTAAAAGCAGCACTGCCTTGCCCTTAGAACCAGCAAGCAGGGTCTTTACCTTGGCCTGTCTACCCTGCTCTTTGGAAAGTCTTCCTTGAGTTCTCCATTGCCAGGGAACACCCAGAATCATCAAAACCATTCCACACCACTTGTGCTCCCACCACCAACAGGCAATTCCAAGTGATGTCATCCCCTACCTCCAGCTGGTGTGGTGACAACATGCTCTCCTGGGTCAGTGTTAAGCTGTGCCTGACATGGGAGAAACATTTCTTACGTAAATGACACAACTCTACCACTCCTCTCTATCTGCCCATGAGGTCTTCTCCTCTCCTCCCAGCTTGGGTGGTGTATGGAAGACAGAGATGCAGTCATAGTTGAAGGAGATCACATTCTAGAAATGCAGTGATAATGACCTAAAAAAGTTCAAAAGAAGACATGATTGGAAGATATGCTATTCCAACTTGTGTTATAAAATTCTGCACGTGACCAAAAACCAAATTATCATTCACATTTTCCTGCATACTCTGAGTATGACTTGCATTTGTGGTCACCCTCAGTGAGGTACAGTAACAATCTCTGAACCAGTAATTGGAAGCCAATATTTATAGGCAGCATGATGGATGATGCAGGATCGTGAGTAATGCTGTAATCAGCATTAAAGAAATGGAATTGCCAGACTGCAGAGGCTGAAAAATCTGTATTGTTTCAACACAAATAGGTTCTGAATAGACATGGCAATGTGAGTAATAATAGTGTTGCTACCTTTTCCTCATGAAGACACAAACTTAACCAAGAACAGAGCATTTGACAATAAAGACCACAAAGAGATGGTTCCCAGACCTGAACAGGGATCTTCATATGCACTAATTAAACAATAAGTAAATAGATGCATACCTCTTCTTTACGCACTGTTCTAAATCTTCACTGACAAATCATATAGGCCTCACATGGATTCATTAATATTTATGACATGCTTTTAATCAAATTGTTTATATAGACAGGGGCCCCGCAAGAAAATTTTGCTTATGCCTTTGCATATCCATGGCAGCCTTGGCATTGTTAAACCCTTTAACCACTGTGATGGTGACCAAGCTGATTTTTCTCCTCAATGAAATATTTAATCACCAACCCTCAGCCAGATAACTCCTCACAACCTAGCCAATGAATGGAAACAGCAACATGGGGCAGAGGCAGGGGCTTCTTCCAACCCCACAGTACCCTGTCTGGAATGGAACCTGTATCAAACCTCTCAGTCACCCATCAACTGTTGGGTGGGGTTCTGCATACTCCCTGCATACATAACTAGGGAGTGATGTGTCATATACAAGACACTCAATATAAGACCTTCTCATGGTCCTGATGACTGGTCTTGACTGACAACTTCTGGTTGACTTTCCTGTAGAGGTTAAAGCCACACCATGTGACTAGAGTAGAATTTAGTACAAACCATGAGATCAGAGGCAGAACCTGAGAGAATCATCTGCTCCAAAGACCACAGGTTGCATGTTAGGATACTGAGGCCCAGAGAGCTCAAGTTAGTTTCTCAAGTCTCCACAAGGCAGATTCAGGTGTCTGTGCCCACTGCTGGCATATAGTGGGAGAACAGGAGCCAGAAGACATGGTGGTTAGGAGCTTGAGCTCTGGAGTAAGATTACCTGTGTTTGAAACTATAGCTCAGTTTCTCCAAAAGAAAAATGAACATAATAATACTACTGCCTTAATTTGTAAGATTGCTCTGAAAATTACATGAGAAAATATATGAAAAAGGGTTTAACATGATGCCTGGAACCTAGAAAACACTACATAAATGTTGCTCATTCTACTATATAAGGGTGCCTTGCTCGTCAAGTAAGGTTGACCTAACTCCATGCCTTAGCCAGTGCATAGCAGAGTAAGACCCTTCAGCAGTGTTACTGTGAATGTGTTCTGTGCCACATACTATACTGGTCCCTGGGGGAGTCTGCACAAAGAGTTTTACCTGAGATTACAGACACAGATAGCAGGAGCTACCAAACTCCTGGATGCCATGTTTGCATGTGAAACATGTGGTCCCTCTTCCTGTTCATGCAATTCTTAAACTCACTGCAGTCTGACTTCCAGCCTTGGCACTTCCTTGATCTTGCTGAGGTCACAGGATTGCCAAACTCAGAGATCACATGTCAACCCTTATCTTTGTTGATATTTGTCTTTCTTTAAACAGTCCTTGAAACTCTCTCTTCTCTTGGGTTATTAGTCTGCTCAGGTTGCCATAGCAAAATACAACAGTCTGGGTGGCTAAAACAACAGAAATTTATTTTCTCATCTGGAGGCTGGGTGTCCAAGATCAAGGTGTTGGCAAGGTTGGTTTTTGGTTTGGCCTCTCTTTCTAACTTGCAGATGGAGCCATCTCTGTATCCTCACATGGCCTTTTTCTCTATGCCTAAGGAGACTAAGAAAGAGACCTCTTGTGTCTCTTCCTCTTCTTATGAGGACACCAGTCCAACAGAATTAAGATCCCATCCTTATGACCTCATTTAATCATAATTACATTTTTAAAGTCTCTATCTCTAAATGCAATCACATTGGGCAGTAGGACTGCAACATATGAATTGGGGAGGGGGGCCTAATTCAGTCCATAACACTTAGCTTCTATAACATGACTCTGTCATTATTCTCCCCTACCTTTCTAAACACTCCTTTGCAATTTCTATGCAATCCTTTCCATCCCTCTTCTTCTGAATGCTGGAGTTCCAATGTCTGATGTCTTCTCTTCCCCCAACCCAATACACATTCCCTGAACAATCAGTCATACCCACTACCATATCCATGTAGATGGTGCTCAAATCTATATTTCAAGCTCAGATTTCTCTCCTAGCTCCACATCTGCATACCCTATTGTCCATCTTATATGATACCCCACAGAAATGTTAAATTCATCACTTTCCAAAACAGCATCTTTCCATGTCAACCTACTGCTACTTCTGGCTTTTCTGTCCCATCATCTAAACTAGATATCTGGAATTAACCAAAAATCTGTGATCATTTCCTCTTCATACCCTGTACAATCCAGAAGAGCAAGGAGAGCATCTTTTCTGTTGTTCCCTGTATTTCCAGCATTCACTATAATGCTTGCCTTAAAACTTGCACCTATTAACTATTGTAAATAAAATAAAAGTTAAACCTAGAAATAGACACAAAAGTAGTTTTTTGATCTTTGACAAAAGAGCAAAGGCAATACAATGGAGCAAAGATAGTTTTTCAATGAATGATGCTGGAACAACCAGACATCCACATGCAAAAAAAAAAAAAAGAAGACACAGACCTTACATTCTTCACAAAAAAATAACTCAAAATGGATCATAGACCCAAATGTAACCTCAAAAATATAAAATGCGTAGAAGATAACATAGGAGAAAACCTAAGCAAACTTGGGTATTGCAATGGTCTTTTAGATACAACACTAAAGGCACAATCTATGAAAGAAATAATTGATATTCCAGACTTTATCAAAATTGAAACTTCTTCTCTGTGAAATACAATGGCAAGAGAAGACAAGTCACAGAAAATATTCACAAAAGACACATCTGATAAACGACTATTAGCCAAAATATACAAAGAACTCTTAAAAGTCAACAATGAGAAAATATACAACCCAATTTAAAAATAAGCCAAAATCTTTCACAGACATATTACCAAAGAAGATATAGATGGCAAAAAAGTATATGAAAAGATTCTCCACATTATATCATCAAATTAAAACAATGAGATAGTACTATACATCTATTAGAATAGCCAAAATCCAAAACTCTGACAACACCATATGCTGGGAAGGATGTAGCGCAAGGGAAACTCTCATTCATTGCTGGTGGGAATACAAAATTGTACATCCACTTTGGAAGACAGTTTGGTTGTTTCTTATAAAACTAGACATACTCTTAGTATATAAACCAGCAATCACCCTCCTTGGCATTTACCTAAAGGAGTTGGAAACTTTATGCTCACACAAAAGAACCTGCACATGGATGTTTATAGTAGCTTTACTCAGAATTACCAAAACTTGGAAGCAATCAATATGTTCTCAAGTATGTGAGTAGATCAATAAACTCTGGTACATTCAGAAAATGGAATGTTGTTCAGTGTTAAAAAGAAATGAATTATCAAGCCATGAAAAGACATGGGGGAAACTTAAATGTATATTATTAAGTGAAAGAAGCCAATCCAAAAAGACTACATACTGTACGGTTCCAAACTGTATGTCTGACACTCTGGAAAAAGCAAAACTATGCAGACAATAAAAGGATCAATGGTTTTCAGGGGTTGGAGGAGGCAGGGCAGTAGGAATGGACAAGTGGTTCACAGAGGATTTTTAAGGCACTGGAAATGCTCTGTATAATACTGCAATGATGGATACATGTCATTATGCATTTGTTCAAACCCATAATAGATTCAGCACCAAGAGTGAACCCTAATGTAAATTATAGGCTGGAGATGACAATGATGTGTCAACAGTGTTTCATCAGTTGTAATAAATATATCTCACTCGTGGGGTGTTGATAATGGGGAGGCTGTCATATATACAGGAGGAGAATGTGGGAAATGTCTGTACTTCTCAGTTTTGCTGTAAACTTAAAACTCCTCTATAAAATAAATTCATTTTAAAAAGTTAATGGGTCCCTTATTTCTCATATTAAATTAATTACCAAGTCCTATTAAATATGCTCTGCAAATGGCTCTCAAATCTGCAGCCTGTTCTTCATCCACACCGCCTCTGCACATTTTTTAGCCTTGTTTTAGTCTCTCTCTCTCTCTCTCTCTTTCTCTCTCTCTCTCGCCCCCTCCATCCCTCTCTCCTTCTCTACACACACACACATGCACACACTATACATGCCGGCCATGCCAGCAGGCCTCACACCTCCATGGCTATACACATGCTCTTTCTGTGGAAACATCTTGGTCATCCTTCATCACTTAGCTCAAGTTTTACTTCTTCCAAAAAGCCTTCATAAATACCTTCCCACCCAGATCTCAGGCCAAGGCTCCTGTTCATAACAGTATTATAGGATGGATTACACAGTATGGTGATGTCTTTTTCTTTTATAATATCCAACAATCACTGATGTAGGCACTGTCTTTCAGTCCCCTCACTATCCAAAGTACCCAAAATCATGAGAGACTGTGAGTAGGATCACAGATTTTGGAGTCAGAATTATATGGATTCAAATTCTCCTTCTGCCCCTTAAGCTCTCTGAGCCTCAGTTTTCTTATCTCTCCAATGAGGGAAGGAATTAGATCCACTTCATAGGATAGGGTTGTCAGAGGGATTATTAAGTGGTATGATAAATGTAAAGCACATGGTGTGTCACTTGTACAACAGGAGACTCAGTAAATGGTTATACAGTGAATTGATTAACTGATTAATTAATTTAACAGAGATGTAAGTTACATATATAAGATGAGTAATTTTCTACTACCTCATTGACTTACTCCCTATGCTACCTTGGTCGAGACTTGCTATTGTCAATGGGAAGATGAAAATCATATTTGAACAATCCTAAATTCACTAGTTGCAACAATGTTGGGCTATGTTGAACTATCCGAACTAATTAGACCAATATCAGCAGGATTTAGGCCAGGAGGGTGCTCTCTGGAAGGTAAAATGGTTTGTCAGACACAATTCATGAAGCTCCCTGGCTTCTCACTCTGCCCACTGGATCACTCTCTCTTTTTCTCACCAATATGCCACATTCCCTGCACTCTGAGACTGCACCTCTGTAAGAGTGAAATGGAAAAAAACTGGAAATCTTGGGTGACAAAGTGAAACAGTACAAATCTAGTGAGATATAACACATTTTTATTTTAATCTAAGTAGAAGTGCCCCCATTTGACTCTATTCCTGATTTCTTATAAATACAGGAGATGTTGGCTAAACTGGGTTAAG
The DNA here is from genome assembly GCF_054644295.1 of Miniopterus natalensis. Taxonomy (NCBI): domain Eukaryota; kingdom Metazoa; phylum Chordata; class Mammalia; order Chiroptera; family Miniopteridae; genus Miniopterus; species Miniopterus natalensis. Next base: position 21,401,810 of record NC_142088.1, read on the forward strand.
GGAAAGCTGACTCTCCCACAAAGGTATTAAGGACTGACACTCTCCAGTTTGGAAGTTTCTAGAAACATAACCTTTATGTACAAGTTAGAGGTCTCCATGAATGAAAAATAACCCTTTCCAATGGCATACAATAGATAACATAGGCTTCTAAAAGGGAGAAATAAAAAGCAAAACTCCCTTAAAGAACATGTCTGAATGAAGCTGAAAGCTCCTAGTCTGGTAAACTTTAAACAATTGCATTTGAAATAATTCTCACAGTAGCGAAGATTTTCAAAGTAAGCAATAAAGGAATAAAGTAGCTCCTGGTATCGTGGCTCCTATTGGCAGTTTTTGCTTTGTGTTGGTATGGTTTTTAATTATCTGTGTACATCAAGGTTTTACCGTCTTTCTGGAAAGTTGGTATAGTTCACTTCATAACATGGACAGTTGTCATTTCCTTTTGGCCGCCTACCATTTGAACATCCTGCCTATATTTGAAGAATTGCCTTTCTTCTGAGTCTTTGTGAGAGGCACAGCCCACTTTTCACTATAAAAGCTGAAATGCCAAACACTACCTATCCCAGTACCCCTTGCAGTAGTTATAGACCTGGGATCCAGGATCCACTAATCAGAAACACCCATTCTGGAGTCTGAGTCAGGTGCTAGTGACACAAGCATCAATTCTGAAGCTCTAGCTAAAGGTCACAGCAGTTGTAGCAAAATCATGTTTCTATGGCAGCAGTGTTTGCATGCTGTCCCCACCCTGTACCTGAAGCAGACGTGATGCTGCATCAGTGAAAGAGCATGGCACCTGGCAAGGGCAGTGGCAATGGCATGCATCCTCACCAGCACACTGTGTGGCATGATTGCAGGTATTGTGTGTGCCCTGCCGCTGTGGCTCCAAGCCTGTTTTCCAGCTCCCCTAGTGACCCTACAAGCACCTCAATGTCATTTTAATAAATGAGGTTAAGTCAGCTGGAGTCTTTTTGTGTTGCCTACAACTAAGAATTCTGACAAATTCTGAGAGCATCAGGGGAAAATACAGATTCAGAAAGCTGGAGCTGGTCTGTTCCCACCTCTGGGGCGTCTAGGACAGGAAGTGTTGGCCTTCTTTTCAGACCCACCACAGAGAGCAGGCCACCTATAGGGTTCAGTGAAGCACAAAAGAAAGCAGATCAAAGCAATGAACTGTAGTGCACTGAATGGGGAAGTGTCAAGAGAGCAAGTCATAGGTGCCCATGAACTGTGAATATTTGAAACCACAAATTGAAAAAATCTGTGCTCCCTTGGGTCTTCTCTTAGTCTGTTTTGAATGAGGCTCCCATTTCTGTTAAGGCAACTCTAGAGATTTCGAATATGTAGTTCAGATTATTCATTTTTTAAAAATTAATTCAACAAAATTTTAACAAGGATGTACTATGGTCACAGTACAGAGTGGGGTCTATCAATAATTCAGAAGTGGAACAAATGCAAAGTTCAACATGTATGCATTTACCAAAATGTCATGTTACCTGCTCGCATAGTACTCCAATCATTTCTAAGTGTTATGTCCTCAAGGAAGCCATGAAATCTCGTATGGCCACTAAAAACCCAGTATACATTCTTAAATGCCAACACTTAAGAGTTTTCTCCTGTCAAAATAAGGATCATGGTGTTAGCCAGACTGGATTCAAAGATGAGTCAACTCTGTAGGTACAGTATAAGCACCTCCCTCTGAGCCTATGAGGGATTTTTAAAACTTAATGGGTGCCAGTGAGCTTCCTTATGCCTTGGCCTCATTACCCAGAAAGCCCACTGTACCATGGTACCACCATCCAGACCTAGTGTCCTGTTCTCCCTAGGTCCTTCTCACATCTCTTTGGCCAGTCAGGAGTCAAATGGCCAGGCTTGTATTTCAGTTCCTACTTCTGTCCTAGCTTTGCAAAACCAGGTGACAACTCAAAGCATTCCTCTCATGAGCCTCAAATAATGCTGACAGGACACTCACATGGCCCTGGGACCTGGGAAGCAACAGTTGCCTGCAAAATTCTGTGAACAGGTTGCAGGATCATCTCGACACTAACTGTTGAGCCAGGTGCCTCCTGACAGCTGGGCTACTGCACTGGGGACACTTAGCACCACACAGACTCTGAGCCCCAGGTCTTCTTTCAAGACTTGTTTTGTGGATTTGGTCCCAGCCCTCACACTGACCCCCTCTCCGGACCAGTCTTCTCCAATTCAGCCAAATACTACAGCCAAATTAACCTCACAGGATATCTTTTTTCTTTTTCACCTTCATAACCTCAAAATTCTATTGTTTTCATAATAAAACAAAAGATGACACTCAGAACTGGATCGCCTTTCTCTTCTTAGCTTCTCCCAGTTCAAAATGCTTGTGTCTCTTAATAGACAGCATTCTCTTAGATCTACAGTTGGGTTCAATGCATTCAAGCCTCAGCATGATCTTCTTTGTAGTTTATTATATGTTATTACATATTATTTTAAAGGGTTACATTATGGATATAATTAATCTTCCCAGTTCTCTGGTGCACTCTGGTAAATGGCTTTTCTCAATTAATTGAAGTAGTCCCCTTTTTCCTGAGTTTGGTGGTCTTGTCATGTTTCAACCAGGGACCTTTCTGCACAGTCACCATCCTACTCCACTCTCTGAGGCAGGAGTAAAAACAGAATTTCTATTCCAGAGTGTTGCCCCTTCTCTCTACAAGAACCAGAGGGAGATCAGAAAACAGGGTTCCATCCCATTGCTGTGGAAAATGCACCTACGACATTGTGTCCCCCAACCCTACCATGAGTTGGTGATTGGACACATTTGGTCACCTTTAGCTTACCTTCTAAAACATACTTCCAAACAAAATTTAATAATAGAATACATATACAACACTGCTGCTGTTTTCCCCTCCTGACCTATCCATGTGCCTTATATTGGACAATGAGGAGGCAGACATGGTCCTATATTTGCAATATGGAGAAAACAGATGTTGGAAAGGTAATCCCACAAGTGTGACAGGAGTCCCATCAGCATGGGATGCACCACAGGTACAAGGAAATCTCCCCCAGTCTAGGGGATCTGGCAAGGCCTCATTCAGAAAGAGACTTTTAAGCGGAGATCGACGGGAGGAAGAGGAATCACCAGGATAAGGGAGTTTCAGGCAGAGGCGGGCAGCAGACACAGAAGCACCTAGAGATGGAGAGAATGGGCTTTCCAAAAACCAAAAGAGATCAGCATGGTTGGACCAGGGAGAGCCTGAGGGACCCTAGTAGGAAAATGGCCAGGTGACACAGACTTGGAAATACAAAGTACAGATGCTTGATAGGAGACAACCATATGAGAAACCCAGTTCCTCTTTCCACATGAAGTTGTCTTAAACTGCACGGAGCACTGAGGACAGGGAATCTGCTCCACCAGCCAATACCCCTTTCTGGTGACTCTCATTTTTTTAAAAATCCAAAACCTGCATCACCCCTCCAGAAAGCCCTCCCTGACTTTCCTGTCCTGCTCTCCGCAGCAATTGGGGTTCCTACTGTGGTGTTCCCTGCAGCAGTGGGTGCTAAGTATATGACACCGGGACAACAGAAAGCAGAAATCTCTCCAACTCCTGGTCCATCCGCTTTCCCCGCCAGTTGTGGGAAGATGCAAGCCCCACAGGATTTTTAAAAACTGATGTCTTGGTCATGTCATGTAGAGGGAAAGGATTTCCTGGCTATTAGAAACACATTAGCAAATGGAATCCAGGTGTCCAGGTCCTTCCTTGTGCATGTCTACATCTCAAGGCCAAATTTCTCCCCTTGTTCCAAACAGAGAATTACTGAGATTGGCAAAAGGTATTGCATCTACAAAAGAAGCCCTCCAAAAACGAGGATGACTTTCAAGAGCAAAAGGGAGATGTGACTAGTTTTTAAAATGAAATCCACCACATTGTGTCTGAAGATAATCACAGCCTACGCTCCTGAAATTGCAATAAAACATAGTACCCATAGATGGCGCGAGGTGACTGCTAAATAAATACTTAAATCCGGATTACCTCACAGAATCGGTCAGGTGGAGCCTGGGGGGCTAAAGGCGGGAGAGCTTTCAGCGCATACCCCATCTTTGTTACAACCACGCACAAGCTGTGTAGCTTCTCTATGACAGTTGGATAATCATAGAAGAGATTTCACCATTTTCTTCAAGAACTCTTTCTGGTATTTTAAATTCAATGTATAAAATCAGCCCAAATTCTTCAGACTGGTGCAGTTCATCCTACTCCCATCTTCAGCGGACAGGCATTAATCTGGTCCAAGTGAACTATGTAGGAATTCCAACTCCTCCCAATGTCTGTCCTTGGCTTCTGCGCCTTCTCCACGTTTTCCACAATTTTCCTGGGGTTTAGTGCCAAGACCAGGTCACACGCACAAAATGTGTTTAGACAGAAATAATAGGAGCTAAAGAACTACTTCAGGTTGTTAATCTAAATCTTTTACATTCGTTTAGTGATACAGTTTATAATGCCCTATCTTTGCCTTGGTAAGTCCCTCTCAATGATGCAATGAATGTAGTAGAATTATCTCCAGTTTGGAGGTGAGAGACAAACTTAAGAGACCAAGTGGCTAGCATTTTCAAAGCTTATGACATCGGGCCAAAGATAGTCGAAGTCCAGTGACTTTTTCAACCCATCTGGTTGTATCTCTCCATGCTTTGTTCATGAGTGTGCTCCTAATTTTGTTTCTTTTTTTTTTTTAATTACTAGAACTACAATGGTGATCCATTGTCAGTTTACTATTACCTGTTACGGTTTAGAGAATTAACATTTCCCGGGTAGAATCGTAATGTGAATATCGCTAACACTACCCCCACTTACAGAGCCCTTCTGGAGTGCAAACGCCTTTCTAAAGTACTTGCTTAAACATGTTAACTCAAGTAACCCTCCGACAATCACGTGAAATAAATAAAACACTGCTCCTGATCCCCAATTTACAGATGAGGAAGCTGACGCACAGAGAAATTAAATAATTCCAATAAAGATCACAAACAAACAGTAGAGCTGGGATCTGAGCATAAGCCATCAGCTCTGGAGGCCATGTTCTTACCAGCTCTGCTAATGTGCACTTAGAACCATTACCAGGGAATGGAATGAACTAAGTTCATCTTCCCTCTCCCTGATAAATTTGTGACACGTTGACTTGAGGTCAAGCATAAGGGTGGAAATAGCTCCCACCTGGAACCTCATGGTGTGGTTTTTACAAGTTTACACTGGTCAAGGGAATCCGGGATAGACCCAATAAGGCTGCCTGCAAGCACTTTGTGAGAATTCCTATCAGAGCCAGGGTAAGTGAGTGGAGTTTTCATTACCAAGAGAGGAGTGAGGTGTATCGTTACCAATAGGCTGACTTAGCCTCCTACCTTTGTTTCCCATTTCTAAAATGGAGATAATTCCATCCAGTTCACTTTGGCATCTACTACACAAAATTTCCCCAACAGAGACAGTGAGCAGCATCAACCTGCTGGGGCTCACCTGGATCCAGAGTGGGTGGCCCTTCTCTATCAGAATTTCAATGTGTGGTTTCAACAGTTGCAAGTATGTGAAGATTAAATAAGATACAAAATGTAAAGTATTTTTGGAGGCTCCTCAAAAAGTTAAACATAGAATTACCACACAATCCAGCAATTCATCTGTTCAAGTCCCTTCTTCTATTTCTTCTGAAGAAGGGACTTGAACAGATGTTTACACATCAATGTTTATAGCAACATTATTCACAGTAGCCCGAAGCAGGCCTGAATGTTTGTGTCCTGCAAACTGCATATGTTGAAATCCTGACACTCAATAGGATGCTATTAGAAGACAGGACCTTTGGGAGGTGATCAGGTCACAAGGGGGAACATGAATGGTGGTGATGGTTACACAACACTGTGAATGTACTTAGAACCACTAAATCATGCCTTTTAAAATGGTTGAAATGGTAAATGTATGTTATGTATATTTTACTGCAATAAAAACATAAAGTTTTTATAAATGTAAAGTGCTTAGGGTATCAGGAACAGACTGCCAGGTGCCTAGCCAATATCCATTCTCCTCTTTCTTTACTAACAGAACCTTGACTTGTTGAGGGCAGCAGTGAGCCCAGCTGAAAATACGTCTCCAGACTCCCTGCAGACAGGGGTGATGGTGTGACTGTAAGCTGTGTAATTAGATGTAAACTCCAGTTACTGAGGGTGGATTCTGGGAAAGTTTATTAAAAGGTCAAGGGGGGTGCTGATTCATCTGGCATGCTCTCTTTTACCTTTAATTCTGTTAAAGAGAAAACCACAGGCCCAAAATGGTGTCATTTTAGCTAAAGCCCATGACACCAAGCCTAGATTTAATACCTGACCTAATTGCTGTTTCATCCTTTCTCAGAAACATAATCCTCATCAAACAGCCTAGAATTTTCTGGTTGAACACCAAGGAGGTAGTCTGTCACATGGGCCCTCTCCATCCCCCCGCCCCCACCCCATAGGAAAAAAAAAAGTAATCTGCATGATAAAAACCCTTTCCCTACTCTTCTCCCTCCTCCGAAAAGATGCCCTGGCCCCAAATAATCCTTTCTTTTCTTTTGCTAATTGTTTCCTTGCCTCACCCTTCTTTTTTTTTACAAACCTTCAATTTTTACGACCCCCGGGAGCACCCTCTAGTTGCTAGATGGGATACTGCCTGATTTATAAATTGCTTAAGAAAGACAATTAGAAGACCAGATTTACTCAGTTGAATTTTGTTTTTTGTTTTTTAAACAATCCTTTCCAGCGTAGAACATAAGCAAGAGAGCTAGAGCCCCAGCAGCCCTCTAGAGACCATGAGGACAGAAGTCAGCACCGGGGAGGCAAAGCAGAAAGAGAGGAGCCTGAGACACCACTGGCATTGTGGAGCTGCTATCCTTTTGTGGAATGATTATCCCTGGACTTCATGTTACAGGAGAGAAAAGAGAATCCATCTCTGGTTTACACCAGTATTTAAACTATCTGCTGCTGAACACAATTCCTAACGGATCCAGCATGCTAACGTCTATTGTTATTGTTGTTACTGGTTTTATCATCAAGAAAGGAGCACCACATACTTAAAGCCAGAGGATCTGGGAACACTGCCCTGCCAGTCCCACTGCCACAGATGCCATAAGAAAAACTGGAGACCTCACTGCGTGTCCCCCTAGGTAGCTATATTGGTTGATATGCTTCCTCCTCAGTGAGCTCAAATGTGAAGTTTTCTGTTCCACAGAGTAGAAAGGACTGGGAGGCATCTGGTCTTTTCCCTGCCAGAGTTTAAGGGAAGCCAAAAACATCTCTGATTACGTTTCACAAGGTCGTGACAACTCTCCAGGATGGACTGGCCGTCTAGTCATCTGCATGACTCATCTGACAACTCACAGCTCCTTAACCTTCTCTAGTTCATTGACCTTTGCTAGCACACTGCCCCATACCAACAACTTCCTGGGCAGCCACACCCTGGACCTTGTCAGAAGGGAGAACCGCCCCAGCAGAGTCTTGATAGCTGACATTTCACTGTCCGATTGCTTCTCCCTCTTCTTCTCCCTATTCCTCACACTTCCACTCTTCGGCTTCATTATGTTGGTCAGTCCCTGGGTGTGCATCTTGGTACAAGGAAATTCAGCACTACCTATCAGTATTTTAGATGCACATGCTCTTTGACCCAGCTATTCTATTCCTAGGAATTTATCCTACAGATGACAAGAGTGTGCCTAATAACACACAAGAATACTTTATTATACGCTACCACTTGTGTGGGATAATTTATGTAAAAATAAATAACATATTAACTATATCTGTAATATATTTGGGTATATACACATATATATAAAACCTATACCTGTACTATGTATATACACATATATGATATCTGTACCTATAATACACACACACATAGTAACTACTATACTGTCTCTATAGATATCAAGAAACTAGTAATAGTAGTAGATAGAGGTGGGTGGTCAGAAAAGATTTTTCACTCATACTCTCGATTTTGGACCTCTAGCCTCCAGGACTGTGAGACAATAAATTTGTTGCGTAAGCCACCCTGTCTGTGACACTTTGTTACAGCAACTCTAGCAAACTAGTACAGTGGCTATCTGCTAATTAGATGGGGTGGCCTAGAAAAACCTTTCTGTGGAGGTGATATTTAAGCTGAAGCCTGACTAAAGCAAGAGCCAGCCTTGCATAGGTCTAAGGCAGAGCATTGTAGAAAAAGGAGCAGCAAAGGCAAGGGCCCTGAGGGGAACTGCACTTGGTGTGTTCAAAGAGCAGAAAGAAGGCTGTTGTGTCTGGACTTCATGATCAAGGGGAGAATGGTACAGGATGAGGTTGGAGGGCTGGACAGGGGCCAGATGAGGGTCCATTAAAGTCATAATAAAAAAGTTTAGATTTTAATTGAAGTGCAATGAAAAACCATTGGAGGATTTTAATCAGAGATTTGTTATGATCATATTCGTGCTTTTGTAAAAGCATTCCATCTGCTGGGTGGAGAATGGCCTAGGTAAATGGGGGGACAGGATCAGAAGGCTGGAGATGACTGGAGAGGCTACAGCAGTTGTCCATGGGAGAGGTATTAGTGACTTGGATTATGGGGTGCAAGATGCCAGTGGAAAGAGAAAGAAATAAATTCAGATATAAGTAGGAGTTAAATTGGTAAGATTTGTTGATGGGAGGATGTTGGGGGAATAAATCAGGACACTTATTTGCTTCCTTGAGCAGCTGGGTAGATGGTGAGCCACTTACTGGAATGGGGACGCCTGGGAGAAGACAAGGTTGGTGTGGGAAGAGAGGAGAATTCTCTTCCCTTGGCTTTCAGGATATTGCCCTCTCCTGCTTTTTTCCTTCCCTCTCTGACTCTTCCCTCTGGGTATCTTCTTGGCTCCTCTTTCTCTAGCCACAGAAATGTTGGCGTTTTACAGTCCTTTCGACTTGTTCTCCATACCCTGGATGATTCCCTCCATTCCCAAGATTCTGGTACCATCTCTATGCTGATCAATAGCAAATGTACATGTCCAGTCCAGTCTCTCCCCAGAATTCCAGAACTGTATTTTCAAGTGACTTATAGATTTTACACCTGGAAATTCAAACTAATGCATGCAAGCTTTTCTAAGCCCGTCCCTGCAGGCTCTCCCTCAGATCTACTTGTTGTGGCTTCTTTATCTTAGCTAATGGTCAGCCAGTCATCTGACTTCTCTTGTTCTTATCTACTCTACTTCCAGCTCACATTATTTCCCAAGCCCCATGATGGTTATATGTAGTAGTGAGAACCATTACTGAGGAAAAAATTTTTTTAAAAAAGCATGAACAATTAGGTTTTTAAACAGCATTAGTAATTCAGCTGGAATTTAAAGTCCTGTTTTCAAGACATTATTCTAAGGTTATGTGAAATATTGTAAGGTTATCTGAAATATTTAGTGATTGGGATATTTGCTTGATGAAAACATAAATTTCCTAGAGGAGAGCAGAGAGAAAAAAAACCCTAGGCCAGAAATCAAGAGCCAACATTTAAGTAAAAGCTTTGTCACTTATTTGCCATTTGCTCTTGGTGAATAAGTAATTTATCATTTTTTGTCTTAGTTTTCTAATCTGTCAAATGGTTATAAAAATTAATACTATCCCTACCCAACTCACAGGGATGTTTCACTAAAAAAAAAAAGATTATTATCATTAAAACTGTCGAGGAGGAAATACGTGGAATCAAGTAGAATATTAAAATAATAACGCATCATGACCAAGTAGGGTTTATTTCAGGAGTATAAGCATAGTTTAATATTTTAATGCCTATCAGTATTACTCACTACATTAGCAGACCAAAGAAAAGTCATACAATTATTGAGAAAGATGCCTGAACACCATTGGAAAAATCCAACATTAATTTATGATTAAAAAGAAAAAAACTCTTATCAAGTTAAACAACTTTTTTTTCATTTTTGACTTGCTATGTTACACTTACTATGTGTTTCTCATAAGTGTAGTTTTAGGGTAAAGAATTTCAAAAGCACTTGCTTTCAAAAATGCTTTTCAATTTTTTTAAAAAAAAGCTACCAAAAATGCTTTTCAGTGATAACAAGCATGAGAGAAAAGAATGTGAAATAGAATTTTGTTACTTGAAATTATCTTGAAGGCCCATACTTGTTGCATTGTTTTCTTTGTATGGGTATTATTGGTCATGGCCTTAATTTGTTGATGCAGTCTTAAGTCAGAAATGCAATCTCCCATAATAACTGTGTGAACGGACCCCGGCTCTGGGAGTAAGGATGATCTCACCATATAGAGTCAGGGGCACAAAATTAATTTTGATATTTATTTTCCTTTTTTTTTTTTTTTTTTTAAGAAGTGGACTTCAGACATTCCTATCTATTTCTAACAACATAAGCTAACTATATCTAACTGGAACACAAAGGCCAGTCACTCAGCTATCTCACCCAGTAGTATTTATGTCTACTATCTTCAATATAAAAGTGATTTGCCTGTATTTCAAGCCATAGAATCACAGAACATTTTTGAAAGGGGTCTGAGCAACCCAATCTGACTAGTGGGTTTTAACCCTGGCTGTACATTAGAATAACTAGAGGGTGTTTAAACAATTAATGATGCCTAGACTTCTCCCCAAAGAGTCTGACTTATTTGGTCTAAATTAACTGGCTTTAGTATTGTTGAAAAGCTCCCCCAAGTGATTCTAACATGTAACCACTGCTCTAGTTTCACCTTTTCATTAAGTGAGCAAATTTCGGCTCAGAGTGACCAGCTAGGTAGCAGTAGATCTCATTGATTTACAGATAATTCTTAACTTAAGAAGGTTTCCAAAACTTGGAAATAAAGAAAAAAGGTGACTTGCACCCAATCAATGCATTAGTAAAATACTGTCTTAAGCTTAACCAAGGGTCATTTGACGCTCTAAGGGGAAATAAGTTTTATTTCACTTACCATTACTATTAATTAAAGTCCAGAAATGTTTAAGTCTATAAAGATTAGATGTTAACTTGTGGAAAATTAATGCCATGAAAATGAGTTTTTGTATATTAGAAATAAAAATTATTTCTGCTCAGCTGAGAAGATAACCCCAAAGGTTATGATTTTATTGGCCTGTGAGGCATTAATTAACCAGTTTTGTATGTAAATTTAGCAATCTTATTCCAGTATATTTTTCTACTTATTCTCTCTCTCTCCCAAATAGATCATTTAACCTTCTCTGTGTCTCAGTTTCCAAACTGGCTTTATCATTTTTCTGCTAACCTCATTAATGAGAAATAAAACTTTGACACTTGCTCACTAAATAATTGTGTGAAAATTATGAGTATAAAATTATGATAATTATATTTTGACATTTGAAAATGGTATAAATTTTATTAGGGTGTCCTAAATTATTAAGAAGTTTTAATTGATCATTCAAGATGTAATTTATTCTGTCCTCCAAATATATCACTCATCAACCACATTCAGAAGCCATAAAGTTGGAGAATTTTGCTTCAGGCAAAGTAGAGGAATAAGAATCTAACTAACCCTCTCAAAAAAAAAAAACACCAAAAAACTAAAAACTAAATGGGAAAAATATATAAAATTACAGTTTTTAGATACTGGACACCAGTCAGCACAAGAAAGTGATCTCTGAGGGAGGGGAAACAAATGAGGTGAACTCTGTGGTTTTCCAGGCTTACTACCTGGAAAGAGTTTCCAAGACACAGTGCAGGGAAGTCTCCCTGAGTTGAGAAGATGGAGCTGGGACTCTGAGGCCAAGGCAGGTAGAGTTTCACAGGTAGAATATCAGAAAGGTGAGAGCTTCACAGAGAGAGGGTGAGGCAAAGGAGGCACCCACTTCAGGTGGAAATTTTAAGGGGACACCAAAGACTCAGGGACTAAGACAAATAAATAATATTTTAATGTAATATTTTTAAAAATCAACATGAATGCAAGCAAGCCCATGATAAACAAAATATCAAAAGTTTGAGTGAAAATAGGCTCTAACCCTATGCTTGCATGATTCACCTCAGGCTCCTCAGTCCCAGCCCTGCTCTTTAAGAAAAGTCCTGAAATCCTCAGCACATTTCCTCCACATGGCCCCTCTGAATGGCCCATGTTAACTCTATACCCATCCACCCCTCTGATTTCATTTTGGTGCTTAGACAAGTGTCTCAAGCCATCTCCTGCTTTTTTATTAATTTATATTTTCTTTATTTCTCCCCTTCTAGAGTCATAAGAGAATTATCTTCTCCAAATACAGATTGCATTTCTAAAACTTTTGTCTCTGTGTTAGAAAGGGTAAGGGAGACATCGAAATTTCCTAACAAAGCATTCTTAATCAAATAAATAAAAGGGAAATAAAAATAAATACAAAACTTTGTTAGTAAAAAGTACAAAGTGGAAAGAGGTGTGTGTGGGGGGGTGCGATTTCTTTTTTGGTCAATTAACTGCAACTGACAGGTTTTTTTTGTATTAATTAGGCTATTGTGTTGCTATGGTTGCAAGTTTGCATTGGCATTTTCACTAGAAAACAGTGTGATCTGATCTGAACATTCCTCCCACTTGTCACATCTGCCCACTTGCTCCAGATGGGGATTTGGTAACATAGTTTCCAGCCCCAGCCTCCTCCACTACCCCAGTGGGTGCCCATTTTTCAGCCCTTCTCTGGAAATCTGAAAGCCTCTGAGATATGAAGTTAGGTCCAGGCTCTTGCTCAAAATACATGTCAAACCACAGAACACTAATCAGTTTACTTTGTGTGGCTCAATAACCTTTCACCTCTTTGGCATGATATATATAAGACATATATAAGATCACTATGAGATTATTTATTTCAATGATGAGTCCTTTAAAATGCCTTAGAAATAAATTTATCACTAAAGAATATATCTATCTTGAAGTTTTGGGTGTTTCTTAAAGCAATCCTTAAAAGATACTTTTGCAGCCTAAGAATGAACTCTTGATGATTCCTCTAAGTTTTACACATTCAGATATCTTTTCTCTCTTCCTCTCCCCTCCCTCTTTTTATATCTTCTCCTCTCCTCTACTTATCAATTTTTCTGGTAACATTTACACTCATTATTCAAGCTTTTATTTCTCAAATTTGATCACCGAATGTCTCCTAAGATGTAAGAAGGCAGTAGGCAAAAGGTTCCCAGGATTGGGCCTCCTGAGGACTGACCCAGTGCAGCAACTGAAACTGATTGTCCTGTGATGTGGTGGAAAGAGCACTGACTGCAGGTGACAAAACCTGAATTTAGATTCTTGCTCTACACCTCTGCCTCTGTCATGTGACCTTAAACAAGTCACGTTCTCAATTATTTTATCGGTAAAAACTAGTGAGTTGGACAAGATCAATGTTTCTCCAACTGGGATCCACAGACGGCCTGTATCAGAGTCACCAGGGATGCTTTTTGGCAATTCAGATGCCTGGGCCCCTCTGCATCCAGCTGAATCATACTCTTTCTCAGGGGATGGAAGGAGTAGAAGTGGGAGGTGGGGTTTAGAGCATAAGACAGACCCAAAGTCAACATTTTTAATTGTTTCTCAAGTAACTCTTGTGCTTACTAAGATTTGGGATCCCCTGAAATACATGATTTCCTAAGCAGCGGCTCTCTTTCATGCTCTCACCACATAGTTCTAGGTTACTATCTGTTGTGAGATATGTAGGGAAAAAAAAAAAAAATTTAGTGATGTGTTTAATTACTAAACTTTAGAATTGTAGTTAGAAAATAAAATTTAGGATTGTGTTTATGAATAAATTATAAGGAATTCAAAGTATCACTATAAATTGCATCATTTCCATTTCTTTGTTTCCCTTTTATTTGCGTAAGTAGGAAGCAAAGAACAAACTCACTCATCAGACTCTAGGAACTGCACATATGCGCAGCTCATTTGATCTGTTAACAGCCTACTGTAGCAGATTTCTTTAGTGCTGGACGTCGTATCCCTCAGCTCACCTCCGCTTTCCACATGGCAGTCTGTGGTGGGCAATGAGTGCAAGCTCGAATTCATCTTTAGCTGACAATGCCCAGCTTCAACACTCATTAATCGATTTGCTTGGTTTTACTGAGATAAAATTCACATTCCATAAAATTCACCCTTAAAAAAAAAGTGTTCAATTCAGTGGCTCCAGTATTCGCAATGTTATGCATCAATCACCACTAATTCCAGAATATTTTCATCAGCCCAAAAAGAAATTCCATACTCATTAGTGGTCAGTCTTTATGATTCCCTCTCTTCACCCCTGGTAACCACTAATCTACATCTGTCTCTATAGATATGCCTCTTCTGGGCATTTCACATTAATCGTACAATAGGTGGTCCTTTGTTGCTTTCAATATTCTCTCTTTGTCTTTGTCTTTCAAAAGTTTGACTATGATGTATGTGTTTAGACGTGGATATTTTTTAGTTTACACTGCTTGAAATTTGTTGAGTTTCTTGGATGTGCGGATTAATGTTTTTCATCAGGTTTGGAAAATTTTGCGCCATTATTTTATAAATATTATTTCTACCGCTTTCTTTTTTTCCTTCTAGGACTCCCATTATGTGTATGTCAGTATGTTTGATGGCGTCCCATGGGTCTATAAGGCTCGATTAATTTTCTTTACTCTTTTTTCTTTTTCTTCTATAAACTGGATAATCTAAATTGACTTGCTTTCAAGCTCACTGATCCTTTCTTCTGCCATTTCAAAGCTGCTGTTGATCCCTCTAGTGAATTTTTCACTTCTTTTATTGTACTTTTTAACTCCAGAATTTCTATTTGATTCTTTTTTATAATTCCTAACTCTTTATTGATATTCTGTATTTTGTGAAACATTATTTACATACTTTTCTTTAATTCTTTAGCCATGGTTTCCATTACATCTTTAAACGCATTTATGATTGCTAAATTAAAGTCTTTGTATAGTAAGTACAATATCTGGGTTTCCTCCAAGGCAGTTTGTATTGGCTGGTTTTATTACTGTGTATGGAACATACTTTCCTTTCTTTGTGTTTCTCATAATTTTTTGTTGAAAACTGGACATTTTAAATGATATAATGTGTCAACTCTGAAAACAAGATTTCCCTTCCTCTCCAGGATTTGTCATTGTTGAGGTTGTTGTTTTGTAAATGAGGATTTTTAATGGATTTTAGAGAGGAAGGGAGAGAGAGAAAGAGAAAAAGAGAAACATTGATGTGAGAGAGAAACATGAATTGGTTGCCTCCCGCACACACCCTGACCAGAAATCAAACTTGCCACTTTTTGGTGAATGAGACAACGCTCCAACTGAGTCACACTGGCCAGAGCTGTTGTTATTTTTGTTCCTGTTGTTTGTTTTGTGGCTTTCCTGGACTAATTCTGTAAAGTCTATATTCTTTGTCCTATGTAGTCACTACAGTCTCTACTCTATTAGCTTAGTAATCAATAAATGATTGGACAAATTTACTTAAATCCCTTGAACCAATAAGTGTCCTAGCCTTTGCCCACAGATCCTGTGTGTGTGTTGGGGCACATTTTCAGCACTTCAGCAGGCCATTTCCAACTTTGCCTTCGCTTTCACTTCCAGCTTGCACAGAGCTTTAAGGTCAGCCAAAGGTGAGAGTTTAGGGTTTTCCAGGCCTTCCTGAGTAAGTGAGTAGCCCTATGCATCCTTCTAGATTTGCAGGAATATGTCAGAGCTTTTAAAACCCCCTAGGGACATCTAATTCACCAGTTTTTCCTCTTAAATTTTGTCGTCAGCATTGGAATGCCATAGTCTTCCTGTTCTTAATGAGATTCCACTATTTTTCTTCAATAAATGCTCCTTGGATTATTGCAAGACTTTAATTAATTTCCAGAGTTCTAAATAAGTTGATTTTGATGGTTCTTGTTGCTTGTATGGAAGAGCAGATTTTTGGAGGTCTTTATGTCACTGGTTTGTTTGGTTTTGTTTCTCTTTTACCTCATGGTCCTCCTCTGAATTCCACCCCAACAATGTACAAACATCATCTCAGAATTACAGGGCAGTTAAGCTCCCAGGAAATCCTCAAATATGGGTGACAGAAGCCAGCCCTTCAGATGGATGCTGCTGAGAGACATTCTGTATGCTCTCCAATGTTCTGGGAGAATCTTCCCCCACTGCTAATATACCAAATACCTTTGTTCCATCCAGAGCCCTCCTTGAGTCAGCAATCATGGGAGACCCAGCCTTCCTTCCTACTTCTGCTAGGCAACCTAAGTGAAAAGCTGCTTTTGACAGTAATTGTTGGCCTGAAAATGTTTTCCCCAACACTTGTTGGCAGCTTGGGACAGAAATAGGAGCTGGATTGATTTTTGCTTTTCAGCAAATGCTAAACCTGCAGGCTGAAGGTCAACCTGTATAATGAAGATGAGAGAACCTGGATTCAGACTGACATATAAAAGGAGAATAATAATCATAATAATAATAACAACAACAGCAGTAATAGCTACCTCCTAGAGGTATAAAGGCTAACTGAGGGAATGCATGTAAAGCTATTGCCTAACACATGGTAAACCTTGTGTAAATGATTATTACTATTAATTACAAGGTTCAAGGCTGCCTTTATTATTAGCCAAAATGAACTAGACTTACATCATTTAAAGGGTCAAGATTCAGTCTAGCAAATAAGGGAGAATGGAAGAGGGGAACAAAGGGATGGAGAAATAAAATGAAGACATAAATAAGGAAACAAAATCCAGGGCCTAAATTTAAAGTTCAAAGATTATTTTTTAAAGACTGCATTTGTCTTGTTATGAATTAGTCTAAAATTGTGCCATACAACTTTACTAAATTCAGTCAAACAATTGATATTTGAAACCAGTGCTTTCCAGTCAGATAATTAAAAATGATGATAAAAAGACATGAGGGGGTTGGAGAGGTGAATTGTCATGTGGGGGCAATATTGTTGGCCATCAATTCTGAAAACTGGGAAACCAAAGCTAAACTAAAATATCTGAGCAAATTCTTCCTGGTACTCCTGTTTATTTTGGTCGAGCAAGTAAAGGCCAGGAGCTATACAGAGAAATTCCCCCAGGATTCTGAATCAGAAAGGTTAAAGTGACTTAGGTCGAGATAGCCTTCTCCCTTCACTTTTTCAGTTCCTGGGCCTGCTCAAACAGTTTGAATGCCTCTCCTTTCCACAAACTACCTCCTCCACTAGAGGAAAGGGTGATTGATGGCATATTCATAAACTGAGCTGGCTAACAGAGAACCCCTTTTTTCCTTTTATTAAATCTGAGGATTACTTCTTGAGCAATTGACTATGGTCATAAAATAACTAACATTTACCACTAATCTTTAGCTCAAACATGCAAATAGTTACATTTTTGTCATTTGTCTCTATTCTGCATAAAATAGGATTTTTGAAGGAAGCTTCAACCTAATAAGCTAATAACCTAATGAATGACAATTGCTTTAATCTTAGAAGCCCATCTTGATCCTTGCTTTCCCGAAAAGAATTCACAATTCTTGAGAATATGAGTTTCAATGCTCACATTGCACATTTATAATCACACGGCACAACCAGTGTCATGGCTGCAGCAAGCCTTTTCTAGGTCTTCCCTTTCAAAACAATGACCGAACTTCTGTGCTGTAATATAAAATGGAAACATCCCAGAAAAATCAGCCTCCGAAGCTATCCAAATTGCTAGTTTAGCTTTCAGATTCAACTATTTCCCTTCAAATGTACTCTAGGGTACAATGAATTGTTATGGGGTTTTCTATACTAAGGAAAATTTCCAAGTCACAGTTTGAAAACCTCCATTGAAACAAATGCATTGTGTCACTTGAAATAAGAGCATCTGTAAATACTTTACAAAATAATTTTCTTTGTTCAGCAGAGGAAGGCCAGATGATGCAATATCTAGCTTCCAGCTGCGCCTTCCTCCTCTGGTAATTCAGCTTCTTTTAGTGCCGTTTGAAAGACTCCTGACCACTTACTGTGCAATTTTGATGATGTGCTTAAACTCAGTTCTTCATCTCATCACTCAGGAGGAGGGGGAATAGAAATTGTATGAGAATACGTATGTTTCCACAAAGCAACAGCAAGATGGTTATCTTTCTCCTGGGCATTATTTCTTAAACACAAACAGTGCCAGAGGAAGAGGGAAATCAGCCAGAGACCTTGGGGGATTCAGAATGAAGGAAATCCTTCCACAGGATGAAGTATACAGCCCATAGAAAGTACATAAACAGCATTAAAAGCTGGATGTTATTGTGACTTCTCTGCAGTTTTACATTTTCCAAGCTTTTAAAGTCATTTATCGTTTCATTGTGCCAAAAAGGATGAACTAATAAGTTGGCTGCCTGCTTTTAGGAGGTTAAAAGACAAGCAGTGAAAAAATCCCCTATATGAAGCATAACAAAAATATTTTAGCTGATTTAAACATATTCTTAGCACTTAGAATTGATAATATTATCAGAGCAAAATGTTAAACAATAAATAATGAAAATCAGAGTGTGGAGCTAAAACAGCTGTTTAATCAGCCATTTAGTAAAGGGTGGGGGACTGGTCCAATTAATTGTTTTCTGTTGTAAAAACAAAACAAATGTCTGATAAGATTTTTAACCTTCAATTTGTATAGGAAGGGTAGTACAGTGTATACGTTGCCATTGTCTAGTGTTTGGGCTGAATCCAAAAGACTAGATTCTTTCTTATTTTCCATAACATTGTCCCAAGATTGATGTCCTGTGCTCTGATGTGATGATATTTTTAAATATAAGATTTCATGACTTGGAAGTCTCTTACGCGAACCTTCAAAGGTTTCATGTTGTACCACAATTGCTGGGGTGTAGATTAGAATCCCCGAAGCAAGCATGGATGTTTCCCTTTCCCAAGCATGCTCTCCGACCTGCACTCATCATGATTAGGGATGTGCATCAACACCAAGCCCAAAAAGCTGTGGTGGCAGCAATGGGAAAAGCTGAAGGAACTCCCTGACCTTGCCCCCAACTTCCCTGCCCATCACCCATGTGCCCCTCCAAGCCCACAGGGTGAGTTTATGATGACCATTGGCATGTTTAGATTTCTCAGATGTAGAAAGAACTTCAAAGCATGAATTCTTTTCATGGGGACACAGCCTATAAATTACTGTGTTTCTTAACAGTGAGCAATAGAAAAAATGGAACCCTTTAAGGATACACTTAACATTCTTGGGACTTTGGGCATAACACCACGCTTACATAATTCTGTAACTAGAATGATATAGTAGGCTTTTAGCTCTAAGCAATTCATGACAGATACTTTAAAGAGATATTTAATCTAAAGTGTTGTGAAGAGAAATAATTCCTGCAGCTCCTTGGTTCTT
This sequence comes from Miniopterus natalensis, assembly GCF_054644295.1. Lineage (NCBI taxonomy): Eukaryota > Metazoa > Chordata > Mammalia > Chiroptera > Miniopteridae > Miniopterus > Miniopterus natalensis. Next base: position 21,421,036 of record NC_142088.1, read on the forward strand.
TAAGAGAATCAGATGAACTTCAACTCCACAGAGGCTGTGAAATGCCTCCAGTTCACTTCCCACCCCCTGTAAACAGATCTTGATCCAACACCTGCCCCAAATCCACTAATGTCACCCCATATGTGTTTCTCAAAATTGGATCCATAGACAATCTTCATCTCCCTGCAGATTTCTGGGTCCTGTCATAGCCTTAGTGAATTTAATCTCTGGGAAAAGGCCCTAAGAATCCACCTTTTTATCAAGCTCCCAAGGTGTTTCACTAATGCTGGAAAAAGTCCCTGACAGAGAGCATCACAATTCTATCCCTCTGTTAACATAGACCCTGGAAAAAGAATTTTTGCTCTGTATCAACAGAGTTTATTGCAAAAATGACTTTATTTTTACTTCCTAAAGCCATGTCTTCTGTCTTTATTGGGTGGCTGATTCAAGAGCCATCTGAGGTTTCTTCCAGCATCTTTTATGCAACTGAAGTTAAGATTCTGTTCACTCCATGCATCTCTGTGTTTCACTGAAGGACCCCATGCCATTCATTTGTGATTTTATTTAGTTGCAGGGCAGCGAGGGCAAGGGAGGATTTATTTGCTTATGGATTTATTTGCTTCCTGTTGTCAGAAAATGAAAAATATATAACTCTGTGTTTCTTTTGTAGCTTTAGCTACTAGAAATCTTGCAGCAAATTTCTTGCTCAAGTGTGGCAATCTGTTCTGCTCTGGGGTCTAAATGTATTTAGACCTCCTTGTCTGTGAACTTTGTTTTGTTTTGTATTTAAGTGACATATTGTACTGTTGTGGTCTGTGGTGACCTCTGAACCACGTTAAGCAGGCTATAAATTTTTACAAAGCAGGGAGCATACATTTATTTTCAGTATTTAATACTTGGCTTGCAGCAATTCCTGAATGGTCACTTGAATCAAGATTAAATGCCTGTTTGTTATAAGATCCAGGACTAGTAGTACTATATTCTGTCCAGTTGAGTCTCTTTGTTGGATTGGATACTAGGGTCCAGCTGTATTTGTTTTACACATCTATTTTTATGAATACAAGCCAGAGACATGGAGTTATGATGCATTTCCATTGCTTTCAGAATCTATCTCCCTTTGTATGCTATGAATTTCTGAAACAACACAGCATCTCCATGGCTACCTGACAAAGTACTAAGGCTGCCAGAGCCTGCTTCTATGTGGCTCAGTGTAAACCAAACAAATTACTACAGCCAACCTAACACAGAGAATTTACACTTTGAAGCCCTGTAGAGGGAGATATTGAGCATCCAATGAAAGCCCAGCAACATACCTGGTAGTGGCTACATCAATGTTTGCTTGGGCGCTGGCCAAACGCTCATGTATAAGAAATAGTATCATGGGTCATTTTCATTCCCCAAACCTCCTAATGCTATTATTCATCACATATGGCAACCACACACTTATGGCAAAGTTTGGGTTGGACCAGCAATGGATTTTGTTTAACTCTACTTCCATATATGGTTCCTTGGCTTCCTCGGCACCATCTAACACAAAGGCACTAATTACTTAACAGGGGGTCTCAATGTTCCCAGAAATTTTCTTTTACACATTCCTGTCGTGAAACACCTTCCATGTTTGTCCAATTCAGACACAACAAAAATATCCTGTTTGAAAGATCCCTTCAGAACTGCTATCCACACTACCTGATACAAAATTTGCTAAGGGTGGTATGGCATAGGGTTTAAATGCATAGACTTTGGGTTGAAAAAGACCAGCATACATATCTTGGCTTTGCCCTGTATATACCATTTGTGTGTCATTGGGCAAGTTACTTAAGCTCTCTCAGACTTGGTTTCCTCATCTGCAAAGTGAGGATATTTATAACAGTATTACCTCAAGCGTGGTTGTTATGATTAAATGATTTAAGAATTTGGCACATAGGGGAGATGTTGGTCAAAGAACACAAACTTCTGGTTAGACAAAAATAAATTCTGTGGCGCTAATGTACAGCATGGTGGTTATAGTTGATAATACTCTATTATACACTTAAAAGTTGCAAAGAGTGTAGATCTTAAATATTTTCACCACAATAAGGAAATGGTAATTCTATGATGTGACAGTGGTGTTAGCTAATACTATGGTGGTAATCATTTTGGAAGATATAAATGTATCAAATCAACACATTCTACACCTTAAACTTACACAATATTATATATCAATTATATCTCAAAAATAGAATTTAGCACATAGTAGGCACTTAACAAATTATTATTATTAGCATTCACAAAGTATCTGTTCTGGGTTGAACAGGTCTATTGATAGCAAGTTCTTTCTTGCTATTTCTGCCTTCAGAAGCCAGTATATTCTTTCTTCTACAGTACAGTATTTTAAATATTTGAGGAAGCTCTCATGTGCCTTTTCATATATTTGTGGGCAGCTATCATTTTTCCAGTTTGATTCTCTGGGTCTTTCAACTATTTTCCTCATACCTTTGAATCCATCACCATTTTGCCAAGCTGGTTAGATGCTTACCAATCCCATTTTCTCTTCTTGCACTTGCTGAACACCCCATTTTCCAATGTAGGTTTAGGTCCTAGAACTAGGTTCTGGCCAATAAAATGAGTGCAAAAGGAATGTGTGCCACCTCCATGCCAAGCCATAGGTCTTGTGATTTCCTCCTGCTCTCTTTCACTTGTTGGCCTCCTTAAGCAGATGACCCAGGGGAGGATCAGTCCTTATGCTCAGCTCGATTGCATTTTTTCTTTTAGTTTTAAGTCCAAAATTCCAACTGGTTCTGGTAATTTCAAATCATGATTTTATAACCCAGAAGATCATCTATTTCCTCAAAATTTATCAAATTTGTGAGTGATAAACATATATTCTATGTGCTATTCAAATCAGTGCCCAACACAAAATTTGTTTTTTAAAATATATCTTTATTGATTTCAGAGAGAAGAAGCGAGAGGGAGAGAGAGAGAGAGAAACATCAATGATGAGAGAGTCATTGATTGTCTGCCTCCTGCGCGTCCCCTACTAAGGATCGAGCTCACAACCCTGCATGTGCCCTGACCAGGAACTGAATCGTGATCTCCTGGATCATAGGTTGATGCTCAACCACCGAGTCATGCCTGCTGGGCCCAAAACAAACTTTTAAACAAGAAAAGGCTAAGACAAAAGCATAGAGAAAGACCAAGTTGAAACTAATTATTAATTAGTACTCTTTGGAGTCAAGTGTTCAACTATTTCTTGATCCACCTATTTCTCATCCAGCATCCATTTCTTCACTAGAATATCACAAGATATTTTGTCAAATTTTACTTGAAATTCACATACACTATGGACCAATAATTCTCTTGAGACTAAAGAGCCTATGTAAAATGTAAAACTTTTATTTACTTCTTTCTCTTAGTGAACTTATGCTAGCTTCTTAGTGGTGACCACTTCCCTTTGTAAGTAATCATAAAATAACTATTTAATATTTTATTCTGACATTTTCCCAAAAGCTTATGTCTTAATGGATAAGAATCTTCTGGAAGCCACTTTTCCTTCTTTTGTTTGGAACTTCAAGGACCACAATCTGTTCATCTCTAGTTTTCTGTCATGCCTCCTATCCTCCACCAATTTTTAGAAATTATTGACAATAATTCCTAGAGCACTGTTGCAAGTGATTTCAGTTCCCTGGGTTACCATCTGTCTGTGCCTGAGAATGCAACTGCCCTTAAAGCAACAAGGAAATGTTTCACTATAGCCTCACTTAGTGTATAAGTGAGGGTCCTGGCAGGACACAGAATTCCCTCCTCACCCCCAGAGGGATAGCATGAAGAAGCCTCAATAAAAGGAATACTTACAAGAATGTGGGCAGAGTTAAAGAAACAAACAAGGATGGTGAAACACCAGAGATGATGGGAAACTGGTAAAATCCTGAATCAACCAGGGTACCAGTAAGAAACAGATGACACACTGAAACTGAGTAATTGAAGGGAGGGGCCACTTGCAAAGCCGTGGGCAGTGTTTAGGATGAGCAAAAAGTGATGGTACCCTGGAGCTTGTAAGAGCAGGGGAGGCGAATATCCCCTACACCTGAATGAGTAAGTGGAGGGAGCTGCTGCTAGGGTCCACAGAGATGTTGCTATAGGATAGCCCTGGCAGGAGCTGTGTGTGGCCTTTGGTACAGGCCCACTGCCTACAGTCCACAGCCAACCCAGCATGGCAGGGGGAAGGAAGATGGAGAGGGATAGAGGGACAGGAGAATAAAAACTTCAACCTCTTTCTCCCCAGCCCCACACTCTGAAACCCTGTTGAAGCCACGCATTGGCTGAACCCCCCTGGAAGCCTGAGGAAAAGGAGCCCTTCGACGATGCCCATACATGGTAGCCACCTAGGTACAGAGCAAAACAGAGGATGGGGATAAGTAGAACCAGAAGGGGAAAGAATAGCCACCACAGCACCTTTGGCCCAAAGGGACAAGAGGAGGAAATGGTACTGGAGCCCTCTGCACACTAGAACTGGAACAGAAGGAGGGGTCATCTGGTGGAAAGCTGTAGATGTGAAGGGGTGAGACACGTGAGACACCAAAGTAGGAGAGGGTGCAGGGAAGAAACACTCTCCCTCTCTTTCTTATCCAGCTCTAAACTTCTCACCACTGCCTCCCATTGTCCACACCCAACTAGAAGCCAGTTAGCAAAGGAGCCCGTGTGATAGGACCCATTTGGGGCTGCCTCCCAGGACCTGGAGCAGGGCAGGAAAGGACAGAGATGGAGACTAGCCAGCACATCTACCCTGAGAAATTATCTTAACCACCTTTATTTTATGTATCTCAGTTGAAAGATAATTTTCCATTCTAGAAAACAAGGAAATGAAATAAGAGTTTAGTAATTCTGTTGTCTTAGTGTCATTTGATATACCAGTCCTGGACAAATAGTAAGTAGGATCTTCCTTCCTTTTTCTCCTTTCTGTCAGGAAGCTCTTCAGAAGTTCTTTTTATTACCCTTAGAATTCCTCACAAGTCATTTCGTTCTGGGTTTTAGACTGACATACATTTAACAAATATTTAAGAGCTTTTGCCTTGTAATGAACTCTGTGCTAGAGAATCACAGGATATGACCAAAGAGCAGTGCACAAGTCACCTCTACTCAAAGCACCTACAAATCACTCTGCTTCCTACCCTCTTAAGGACAATCTCTTTCTAACCTGGGAAAATCCCATCTTTCCTAGACACTCTGCCCAGCTCGAGAAAGCTCTTCTCCTTTTTGCTTAAGGACTCCTAAGGGCTTAAATTCTTGGAAACAAAAGCTAGAAAGTCTTTTAGATGTTCCACCTTAACCACAAATCTCTTCTGAGACAACGCAGTTAAGAGTCAGTTTCTTACTTGAAGAAAGAGAAGAAAGGAGGGCGGAAGGAGAGAACACAGGGACAAAAAAAGAAACTTAAGAATTGGTATCTCAAAATATGACCCAGTGACACTTGGCTACTTTCACACCTTCTATCTTTTAGATGTGGCCTTTTAAATGCTGAGCTCACCGGCAAACCTTCCTGCAACTTCATTGATTTGGTTGGTTGTTTTTATTTTTTCTTTCTATAGTCATTTTATATCATACTGTCAATATTTTATTTTAAGAGAGGCCCGTCCACTTTGAATTATCTTCCCTGTTAAAGTCTCTGGCGATGAGAAAAACCTCCAAAACATTTTGAAATCAATTTTTGTCAAACAGATTAAATTCAATATTGTTCCCACTGACAGCTTTATGAGCTCTAAAATGGAGTATAATCACTTTTTTCCCCAATGTTGGAGTAACTTTCATTGTAACTATTTCTGATTTTAACTAAATTCTAATCAATTTTTCCAGAGTCATGGTTCTTATTTCATCTTTTGTATCCTGAAGGATTGGGTCACCAGTAAGCCATGTTTAAAAAAAGAAAATATATATCAATTTTTCTTTTAGGAAATTGAGACTTCCAGCCAAAGTTTAATGGTGCTATTCTATGCATACAAATAAAATTCATATATACCTAGTAATAAACATCAGCATAATAAACACATCAATGTGGAGTTCTCAAGCCACAGTAATTCATCAGGAAGTCCCACATTTTGTGGAAATAGCTGCATTAGTATTCTTACCCTGTTTAGCCATTGGCTGGGAGCAGCCCACAGGAAGCTTGGGCCTCAGAATGAACACCTTGTTGGATGGGGGGCCAGTGGAGGGTGCAGGTAGGACCACAGTCAATTCTGCTCCCTTCAGCAGGAATCCTGACATATTTTCATGAACATTATACCACATTACTAGATTAAGACTAGAAAAGCTATAAGATTAGTTTTAAACTATATAGGAAAAATACTTGTTTTATTTTGAGTCTATTTTTGATTTTAAAAGAATCCTTAGCAAATAGGACTAGAAGTGAACATATTTAACTGGTAAAGAGCACTAAAAAAAATTAGCCCAAATTTCAAATTTAATGGTGCATGGTAAAATAATTCCCTTTTATTGAAGACCAATGTAGGAATACCTGCTCTCGCCACTGTGATTCAACATTGTATTGAAGCTCTTGGCTACAACAAAAAGCAGAAAAAAGAAATAAAAGTCATTAGGATTGGAAAGAAAAAGGAAGCCATCATTATTCATATGTGAATATATAATATATAAACACATATAACAGAAAAGGATAGCCAGGAAAATTGTTAGAATTAAAAAGAGGGTTTGGCAAAGTTGTTGGCTACAACATCAATGTACAAATCAATGTATACCAGTAACAAACATTAGAAAATATATCTTCAATAAAGCTTATTTTCTCCTTTAAGTTATTACATGTATTTTCTAGATTTATTCTTAGATACCATATTTTTATTACTTTTTAAATGGTGTATTTTTTGAAGACTAAATACACGCAATGATATACCATATATTTAGATGGGGAAACATTATAAATATGTAAACTCTCCCCAAATTGACCAATTCATTGAAACTTCAATGCAAATCCCAACAGAATTTTTCATGGATCTTGACAACTTAAAATATATATAGAAGACGAAATAGCCCTCCTAATGAAAAAAGCCAGAAAGCAAGGTTATAAAGCTACTGTAGTTAAGGAAGTAGCTTAGCGAAGTAGGCAACTACACAACTGAACAAAATAGGAGCCCAGAAACAGACCCATACCCACATGGAAGCTTCATGAAAAGGTAACCTTGAATATCAGTGCAATAGTGGCACAAATGGGCATTTATTTGTCTATAAATGGATCTATAAATGGAAAAAATAAAACTGTATCCCAACCTCACACTATATTCAAAAATCAATTTCAAACTGATTGTAGACTTAAATGTGAAAAGCAAACTTAAAAATCTTTAAAAGAAAATATATTTATAATCTCAGGGGGAGAAGGATTTTTTTAAATGAAACACAAAATACACAAAACCAAAGGGAAAGACTTATACACAGAAATTATCAGTTTTATCTTAGCCAAGGTTATTGAAGACACCATAAAGATCAGGTAAAGGCAAGCCACAGATGGGAGAATATATTTGTAATATATTCAAATAACAGAGAACTAGAACTCAGAAAATATGAAGAACTCCTTAAATAAGAAATCAGCCCCCCAAAAAAAACTATAATAGAAAAATGAATCAACTTGTATAGACATTTTGCAAACAAAAATTTGAAGAAAATATGCTCATTTGAAATCTAAAAAATACAAAGTAAAATACATTGAGGTACTACTATACACCCATCAAACTAGCAAAAATTAAATGCCAGTGGTATTGGCTCTGATGTGGAGAAACAAAAATCTAAAACACTGCTGGTGCAAAAGAACTGGAAACAATAACTGGAAACAATTTGCTGTTATCTAGAGAAGTTGAAAATTAACATAACCTATGACAGCAATTCCTTTCCTAGGTATCTATTTTTTAAAGAAAATCTTCTATGCATGCATGAGTTGATAATAGCCTCATTCCTTAACATAGGGAGAAAAAATAAACAGAAAACAACTTAACTTGGAGAATGAACCTGACATATAGTCAAACAATAAACCACAATTCAATGAAAATGAATAGCATCAAAATGGACCAATATCTCAAATCTAATAGTAAGCAAAAAAACAAATCACAGAAGAAAACATGCATTATGACTCTTTACATAAAGGTCAAAGACATGCAGAAGTAAAAATAAATGTTGCTGAAAGATGCATACACATATGGCAAAATTAAAGCAAAGCAAGAAAATGACAAAACACAAACTATTATTTTTCTTCGGTAAGAAAAGAAGGAGATGGAATAGGAGAGTGATACAGGAAGCTTCCAAGATATTGATTACCTTCTATTTCTTATTCTAAGGCAGGTGTACATAGGTTTTATTGTAATAGTTTACTTTCAACCACATGTATGTGTGTATTCACACACATACTATATGTACATTACTCAGGCTTTTTTATATGTATGATATATATGAAAAATACTGTACAATTTTAAGTTGTTTATTATTATTACTATTATTATTACTTTAATTTTCAGCTTCTAACTGGTTAAGACAAGTATTAGCAACCTCTGTAGAGGTCAAGTGTAGAACCAACAAGAGTCCTAGACCAACATCCCAAATGTGGTGCAGAACACTAATTCTATGAGTTATTAATAGATATTGTGTGCTTTAAAAAATTGAAAGATAAAAATTAGTTTGGAAACATTTGTTTAAAAGATAAATTACTTTTTTATAACAGGGCTTCTCAGAACCTTCAATATGCTAATATACCCTGTGACTCTATAAAAGGAATATCCTTTGTAGTGTTCCCCAACTTTTGACCTCCATCTGTTTTCTTTTTACAAAGTATAACTTTATCTTTTGCCCACTCCTTTTCATTTCTGCACTTCTATTTTTGTTTCCTAATTCTTATAGCACTCTCTCTAATTTTTGTTATATTGGATTTCTGTGAACAGGCAGGGAGCAACAGATTTTCCAAAACAATTATTTATTAGAGAAAAAAACTACATGGCTAAGTCCACTCTGTGTAATAAAATATATATAGTCTATAGGAACTCAAGGGAATAAAATAGTAACAGGAACCCAAAACAACAAAAACACAAAGTATACTGAAGCAATACTTACTCATTCCTGACTTACAAAGCAGGCTTTCATTAAGGTAGTTAATTATTCATCATAATTTATATTTAATTATTCTTTCTTATGAAATAACACTATGATATGAAGTCCTAATCATGGGTCCCTTTACTATATAGATTTTCAAGACCCAACATCTCAGTTTTCTAATTAGATGGTAGTTTCAAATTACATGGTAGTTTTAGGTGCCTGTACTCTATGACATGGGGTTCAACAGGCATTGGTTGCATGCTAAGATAGAAGCAGAATGCATAGGAAGTTTTTTCATTTAGCACATTTTAGGCCTTCCCATAGCATAGCCTAAGTGGCACTCATTTCTTCATTTGGGGCATGAAAAAGTTCCAGCACATTCTCAAAATCACAAATTTGCTGTTTTATTTATGTGCACTCATATCTGCCTAAACTACACACCTTTTCCCTTTCTCTCAAATGTTTTCATGACTTCTCTCAAATGTTTTCTGTGAGTCAGATCATAAGTTCTAGGACCAAACCTAACTCCCCTGCCCCTTTTTTTTTTCCTTTTGCGTTATATTTAGTACGTGCAATTCTTCCCAAACACCCAGAGGCCACACAGATATGAGATATCTCTGACTGTGGTAGTTGTCTCTAAACATCACCTACACCTCCCCCAGCATGGCCCCCATACTCCCACATACCTCCATGGCTCATTCTCTCCACTCCCGTTGGGGCAGCCAGGCACAAGCTTCACCTAATTTACAAATGACTAGATTCTGCAAAGGCCCATCTGGAGTCAAAAAACAACCTTGGGTTAGATTTGAGTGTGAAAACCACTGTACTCACTTGTTTTTTACAAGAGTTACATAGATGTGTTAATCATTTCAATTTCTCCCCTCCCCCCTTAAAAAAAAAAATGAAGGAAAGAAAAACAAGTGAGAAGGAAACCTCATACATCATTGCCTTTTGCTACTATGCCTTAAAACAAAAGTTCATAAACTTGTAGAACTCTCATTTGGAAGGGATCTTAAGGTCAAGATGGTTTAAGCACCTAGACCGTAATGACATTGGCATGCAAACCAGTAAAAAAGAGCATAGGCTTTGAAGTTGGACAAAATGTTTGGCTTTACTACTTCCAAAGTCACATGGCCTTAAACAAGTTACTTAACCCGAGTCCCAATTTACTGAACTGAAAAATGAAGAAAATGGACAATGCGCAGGGTTATTATGAAAATATGAGGTAACCTATTTAAGATGCTTAAGATTGTGCCTAGTGCCAAACAAATGGTAGCTGTAATCTTATTCATTTACTTACTTATTTAATTCCTACAAACTTAACAAATGATCATCCAACTAACTCCTCTTCAGTGATGAGAAACTCATTGCCTCTCTAGTCAGGCCATTTCATCTTTTAAAAGTCCTCTGAGAGTTATCAAGTGTGTCCTTACTGTGGGGATTGCCAACTGCCCAAGGAGGAAGAAGCTAGGGGTAGGTGATAGCAAGGGCTATATTAATGATTAACAGAAGAGGCTGTGGAATCAGATGGAAAGGTAGAGAAAATAAAAGTTCAGGCCCAGTCAAGTCAACATGTGCTCACTAGCCCTCCTACACACACATACCCTGCCCCCAAGCCCCCTAAGCTTGTTCAAAGAAGGTCGAAAGAATTTGACTGTCTAGTTGCTAGCAAAAGTGTGAAGGGGTGAGGGTGGTGAGCACTTTGGAACTTCCTATATCTAAACAGTGCATATAAACTTGTAACCAATGAAAATTAAAAGAAAATGTATAGTGTCTTAGTTTGGGTTCCTCAGAAAGAAGAGCATGAAGCAAAGACTTCTATATGAATCCTTTATGGGAGAGTGGAACCCAGGAAGCAGGAGTGGTGGCAACATGACTTAAAGCCAGGAAAGGGGAACAGCCGATTCAAAGATAAAGTATTAAATTAGTCACCACTATGTGTGACTGGTTTCTCCATCCCATAGGACTATATGGAACACCACATGCAATCTGGGAGTAGAAAGGGAGAAACATTTAACCATTGACTCCCAATTTCCACTGTTTCAAAGTTCATCCTACAGGACATTGACACCACACACTTCCAGGTTACCCATAGATATTAGCTAACTATTGCTGCAACAATGCTGCATAACAAACAACTCCAAATTTCAGTGGCTTACCAAAAAAAAAAAGATTTCTTTTTCTTATGAATGTGAGAATCAAACTTGAACCCAGACCACTCATGGCCATGCTTTGTTTCAGGCTATGAGTGGTCTGGGTTCCAGTCTGACTCGCATGTCTCTCTTGAACCATAGACTTCCTGGTACATGTTCTCTCACGGGGAAGAGCAGAAACATGAGAAAAGTCAAATCACATAAGCACTTTTAAAGCTTCTGCCTGCATCCCATGCATTCACATTCCATTGGCTAAAGCAAGTTACATGGCAAAACTGAAAAATCAATAGAGATAAAATATCTATCTATTTTACTGGGAAGCACTAAAAATAAAACCACTTGCCTATGAGTTTCAGCATATAATTCTTTACAGGAAGGTAGTAAAGATTGGGAGCCATAATCTAATCTACCAAGCCTATGTGGGTGCTAAGTGTGTTCCTGAGGAGCCTACACTGGTGCACAGAAGCCCCAGAGCAAATGAGATGCACCTAGAGGTCATATGAGATGAGGTACTGTCAGGTTGAAACTGCATGAAGTTGGTTGACTCAACAGAAGAGAGGGAAAAGAGACAGGCAATGTTGAGAAGATTTGAAGTGATACGTAAGAGATGTTTAATCCAGCCTGGCTGAGCATGGCTCAGCAGTTGAGCATCCACCTAGGATCCAGGAGGTCGAGGTTCAATTCCCGGTCAGGGCACATGCCCAGGTCGCAGGCTCAATCCCCGGTATGGGGCGTGCAGGAGGCATCCAGTCAATGACTCTCTCTCATCATTGATGTTTCTATCTCTCTTTCCCTTCCTCTCTGAAATCAATAAAGATATATTTTAAAAAGAGAGAGAGAGATGTTTAATCCATATAGTCAACTCTGATAGCCACGACAAGGATAATTACTTCATCATGGTATGAAGAAGGGAGTGCCAACTCTACTTGGAGTTCACTCAACTAGGATTTCACTCTACGAGGAGCTCACTCTCTTGCCTTGCCTTGTGGATGGGAGGAAACTAATGTGAATTAAAGCAAGGAATCATCACTTTCCCACCCTGCTATTAACTTTGGAATGGTTTGTTACATATCAGCAAATAACAGATCGGGAACAGGGGTGCAGAGAGAGAAAAGAGCACTTACACCTTTGGGTACTATTTTTAGGTGTAGGCAACAACCCTCACAGAACCAACTGATCCCATGTAGGGAAGGGTCAACAGCTCTGTCCACACATAAAAGGAATATAGTGCAAGCTCTGATGATATCAACGCATTCTGTGCATTTTGCACCAAGAAAAAAATAGAAGTGCTTGCTTTGCAGAAAAGAAGTCCCTAGTAGTCCATCACTTTCCATTCAGTGCATAGTGCAGCAAAAAGTTCAGTAGATGATTGAAATAGCCTTTCCCCACACTCTACAAATAAGAGGTGCTCAGTGCACTCTGTACACGTGTGTATGTGTGAAGAGACTAGTATTCCTCTTCAAGCCAAGATTCACTGCTTCCCCTAACCCTAGATCCCCCTTCCCAACCCTCCACTCTCTCACCTTCCTCAACCCTACTACCCAATCTCATTGCTCAAGGATCTTTCATCATCTATTATTTTCTCTTATTTCTTCAGCTTTCATTTCTTCCTTTCTACTAGAGGTCCTCTTCCCTTAAGCAGGTTAAATCTTTGCCTTCTAACAAAAACACACCTTTCCTATATCTTACTGTCTTCCTCTTACTCTCCAGTCAACAAATGTTTGAGAGCCTATCATGGCTCAGTTGCTTCATAGTTTGCTGGACTTTGGAGATACTGTCAAGGAACTCCCAGGCTAAAAACAGAACACATGTGCCAAGAAGCTTCTCTTCACAGGGAAATTCTTGCCCTAAGTTCTGCTTTCTTGACGTTCTGGTCTTCACTCTGATCACAATTTTCCCTGCTAGAACCTTACTTCCAGCCCCATCATCCCACTGCAACTAGTTTTACCAAGGCCCTAGATGCTAAATCCAAAGAGCTGATTTCACCCACCATCTGACTTATAAACACTGTTGACCACCCTCTCAGACTTAGACTTTTCTTATCTTTGAGAGTAAATGTGATCCTGTCTCTTCTTTGCATTGAACCACATGAAATAATAGTTTTTATAAATCAAAAGTAGTAAAATAACCAGGAATTTGGGGGAAGAAAGGATGAGTAGGTGGAACATAAGGAATTTTTAAGGCAGTAAACTATTCTGTATGATATTACAATGATGAGCACATGTCACTGTACATTTGTCAAAACCCATGGAATGTACAACACCAAGAGTGAACCCCAGTGTGAACTACGAATTTGGCTTATAATAATGTGTCATTGGAGGTTCAATAATTGTAATAAATGTACCACTCTGATGGGAGGTCTTGATAGTGGGGGAGGTTATTTGAGGCAGAGAGGAGAGGGAGAGTGTATGGGAATTCTCTGTACTTCTCACTCAATTTTGCAACAAACCTAAAACTGCTCTCTAAAAATTGTCCATTAATCTTTTTTTTTAAAGGCCAAATCTCAGCAATTTCACTTAGTAGAACTTAACAGCTCTCCTATTCTCTTCCTCTCTGGCAGCTCCTTCTAGGTCTCCCCAGGTTTACCTTCCTCAGTTCTTTTCTTTTCTTTTTTAATATATCTTTATTGATTTCAGAAAGGGGAAGGGAGAGGGAGAGAGAGAGACAGAAATATCAATGACGAGAGAGTCATCATTGATCAGCTGCCTCCTGCACGCCCCCAACTGGGGACTGAGCCCGCAACCCGGGCATGTTCCCGGACCAAGAATCGAACCTCGACCTCCTGTATTCCAGGCCAATGCCCAAATGCTGAGCCACACCTGGCTGGGCCTCAGTTTTTTTCTTAGCTGTTGGTGTTCTCCAGGGTCTTGTGTTTTCTTCCCATGCTGAAAACCCCACAGGAAAAAGGCTGCTGTCCTGAGGGTCCTACATATCAGGCTTCTGGAAATGCTCTTCCACATCTCTTGTCCTATGACCTCAAAAACCTAAGCGACTATCTTCACATGCCATAGAGGTTGTAAGTTGCACCTTTGCCAGTGTTGGATGCAGATACTGCTTCCAAGTTTGGGGAGAATTGAGTGCCAGAAATTTTTCATCTAAGGAAAAGAAAAATTAACCTTTTAAATTCTTCCTTTCAGATAGCATGAATGCTTTAGATTCTTATGCAATAAGATTTCACTTCCCATGACTGCTAAACACCCTTTGCCTTGCTTCTTTTTGAGTTCCAATTTATGGTTCCAGAAGTGTTCACAAATTAGCACAGTATTTGCAACAGTTCCACATATTTTGGAACATTTTACAATATTAAACAATTTAAATGACTGGAATTTATCTGTAAGCCTAGACAGCATGCATGCAGGTTGCTACTGGTTCTTTACTATCCTAAGTTAGGTTTCCTGAAACCAAACTCTGAGACTCTAAATTTATTCTGAGTTTTTACAAGAAAAACATCACTCATTGGGGAGGGACAGTGAGAGAACCAGGATTGGGCACAGAAAGAAATTGAACTGTGATGCAGCTGCAGTTAAAATAGAAGCCTCAGACAATATCGTTAGAAGCTCTGGAGCAAGGATTCAGCCCTTCAGAATTGTCCCAATGGTGTTACCTCCAAATTGATCCACCATTGAACGAAGGCTCTTGCCAGAGAGGAGGCTTATCCTTGGGTGGGGCAGCTCCCTTCAGCAGATGGCAATTCCTAGAGAGGGAACCATCAGAAACAAACACTCCAGCAGCTGCAGAAATGAGGACTTGGACCTGCAGGGGGTCAGGATGGCACATCTTAGTGATTATCACATTTACATGGGCAACTAAATGGACATTACATGGTAGAATTGCAAATTCTGCAATATTTATAAAAATATTAATACCATTTTTTTTAAGTCTTTAAAAATTAAAGGAAACAATTTTAATTTTATTTTAATGTGGGAGGTTTTCAATTGTCAAAGGGAAGTCTATGAGAATGACACTAAAATGACTGGAAAAAAATGCATGCAAGCCAGAATTTTAGTCAAAAATACAGAAGTCACATATGACTCATTATTTGTTTTTGGCACCAGGAGACTATGACTTCATGTGTGCTGAGAGTGATGACATTCTTTGGAAAAATTCAAAGATTATACACAATATTTTATGGATCTGCCAAAAGATAAAAATCTTAATGAAACACATACATAGCAAATTTGACCTTACAACTGCTTTTGAATACATGATGGGAATGCCAAATAAATGCTATTAAAGCAATTAGACTTGACATAGACAAGATAGAGAATATATTAGAAGAATTAAGTAAAACGACAGAGGATTCTCAAAAAAAAAAAAAGAAAAGAAACAAATTATGATCTTCGTTAGAAAATTAAAGTTCTTCTGTATTTTTTCTGGCTATAGATATTTGGTATGAACTATTACTTGTTATTTATTTTAAAAAGAAACAGATATAAATGTAGATGTTTAGGCTTTAAAAGAAATTTAAAGTATTTTTATGTTAGAGTAAATTATTTTTCCAAGTGAAACTACATGCAAAAATGCAACAAAAGTAAAATTTTAATAATCTATAAAACAATTAAAACAAAACAAAAAAAAAGAATTGTTTGCAAAAATGTGAAGAAGCTTTTTTTGTAACTAATACTAAAACCAATTTCTCTAAAGACTACTTTTTGGCCATTTGAGATCACGGCACAATCTCAGTTGAGACTAAAAACTGTAATGAACATAGATAAGTTATTTCATTTAATATTACAGCCAACAATACACAAATTATGTAAAAATCTTGATTATAACACAATTTGTGCTAAAATAAAAGCAAGAAAATAAATTTTATGGCAGAAGTATATAGTACATTTTTAAAACTTTTTGCTAAAGTATAACAATACAGAAAAGAGCAGAAATCATACTTTGACAGCTCAGTGAATTTTTAGAGTGAATAATAATCAGCACCCAGTATAAGAAACAGAACATTATATTTGCCTTAATTGTAATGTTCATCCAATCATCTCAGCTCATTAACAGAAGACCTTTGAGCCCCAACAACTCCCTATGCATAGCTTTATAATAGATAAAAAACAAAACAAAACAAAAACATGGGAAAACGGCCGTATCTCCCATAGCCTGGAAGTTTCCTGAAGACAGGGGCTATATCTAACACCCATGCCAAGTTCAGTGCCTGGTACTTGATAGGTGCTTACTAAATGCTGATACATACATAAACAATGAAACAGTAAGTTTACATCTGCTCATTCCTAAAAGGAAGGCTTTAAAAGCAAAGGGCAACTTTCTTTAAAGAGGTCCTAGATTAAAAAGCCAACAAACAGTACAACTGAGAAAAAAAAAATGGTCAAAGAATAAGAATAGACAGTTCACGGAAAAAGAGATGCAAATAGTTCTTAACCATATAAAAAGATAGTGAATCTAATTCATTAAAAAATGAAATGCAAATTAACTCAGTGATGAGATACCATTTTAAATTATCAAATTGTCAAAGATCAAGTGTTGATAATACTGTGTTATTGAGACTAAAGGCAATTGGCTCCCTTGTACATCACTGGTGGGAGTATACATCAGTATAACCTCTTTGCAAAGAAAAATGACAATATTTCTAAAAATTAAAAATGCAAATACTCCTTCTCAGGGCAGTTCTACTTCACACAATTTGACGAGGTGTATATACAATATCATTTAGATCTGGAATTCCAGTCCACAATAATCTTTCACCTCTGAACTTCAGTTGTATATCGCTTAATTGGAACTCAGCATGTACTGCCTTTATGACCAATTTTTTACCCAACCAGATTGTAAATATGTGAAGTCAGGACTATATCTTAAATATCTTTCTGTCTTTCTAAGCATCCATAGCTATATCAAACACGTTTTGTGCTCAACTTTTGTCCCTTTCACAGGACCCAAGTCTTCCTCTGGGAAATCCCAAAGCCTCTCTAGAAGTTCATATGTCATCCCAGGGACCCCAAGAAGATCAGTGTTGCCTGAGGAGCCACTGCCAAAAGCTGAAAGAGATTGAAAGGATGAGGGTCCAGGCCCAGTACACATATTTTGACCTTCTGATAAGATTTCATTAAAAGAAAAATGGGGGAGGGTTTTACCACTTTAAAAAAACTAAGCAACTGATCTAAATCAACAATGTTAATTTTTTAGTTTTATATTTTTAAATCTATGTACATTTTAAAGTTTTATTTTTAATACATTGTTTAAGTATTTATTGTTTTATACCTACTAAGAGTTATCTTTCTTATTGGCCCCTGGAGTAGGATAGCATTAAGGAACACAGGGGTAGAATTCAGCTAAAGAATCTTGAAAGAATTTACTAGTGCATGCTATCCCATACTGTAAGGAAGTAAGCCAATGTTCCCATTTTAATTCAAAATATGACAATAAATTCCCCAAGCTCCCTCCAGGAAGTGTTCCTTCTCATTAATTCATATAACAGAAGGAAGAGATGGAAAAAGTCCTAATGCTCTCCTGTGGAGGCCTTCCGTCTTCTGCTATTCTGTGATCTGTTACATCCCCAATAGAAAACGTGTTCAACGAGGCAAGTTGCCCAAATTTTATGTGTCCAATTTTATGGACACTGTCCTGGGTCCAGTAACAACATTTAGTTACTGAGAGTTAACAGAGACTAATAATTGAACATGTCAATAGGACAAGATACTATTGAGTCAAGTTCTTTGAATCCTTAAGTAATATAATCTATTAATATAAATACACATCAATAAACATGAAGGAGTTACCAGTTAGAATGCTTTAAGCTTTCTACAATAAAAAATCCAACTCAAACTGGCTTAAATAGTAAAACTGTCTCATATGACAAGAAGTTGAAGGAAGAATAGTTTCAGTGGTGGTTCGATCTGTAGCTCAATAGTGTGATCAATCTGCTTACCTCAGCATGTTCTTCTCAGGCTTACTCTCCTCATGGTACTGAAATAGCTGTTCCAGATGCCACTTTCAAACACAAAATCTATAGAAGAAAGATATTATATTTCCAAATATCTTTTTTAGAGCAAAGAGAAACTTTCCCAGAGGCCCCTCAGAACACACTGGCCATAGCTATTGGTCAGAATTTCGTCATGGGTGCATGCCTAAAACATTGACTGATGATAAAAACAGAACCACTATTCTGGCTTCAACCAATCCTTATGCACACCTTGGCATGTCCCAGAAGCACATGGAGGGTAGATACCTGAACACAAGAGTTCTGTTTGTTGCCAAGGAAGGGTAAATAGTTTTTGCTTCTAAATGTCTGAAGAATGTCTTAAAATACATATTAATAAGATACATTTAACAATTTAAAAAACTGTAAATCTTTATCAGTAGTCCTCAATTTTCCCATCTTTTCCAGTACCTAGTTCATCTAATCTGTTAAAGACCAAAACAGCTTGCAAGTATTCAAATAAAAGATAGTCTTTCATTCATCTGTCCATTTATTCATTCAGTTCAGATGTTCTGAGCACCAATCATATTCAAGGTATGGTTTACTCTGGAAGGCTCCATAATGTAAAGTTTATGTTATCAAGAAGTTTATTATTTGGAAAATGTCAAACTTTAGAAATGATGTAATAGTTTCTTAGCCTATAATGCATAGGTGCTTTTCAAATTAAATCCATAAGTTCCAAGAAATTTATAAGATTTCTAACCTAAACTTATAAATAAAATTTATTATTTTCTTATGAGAAATTGATAAAAACAATTTTGATAAATTACTTAATTTAAGAGTTATAGGAAATAGTAGATTTAGTCAAATAATCCTGATTGACAAATATCAAACATAAAATATGGTTACCTGTAAAATTTAAGCATGAGATGATTTGGGTTTTTTGTTATAAAACCCAAAACAATGCCATTTATTTTGGAAAAATTATTCTGGGGCAGTTATAAGGATTATGACAACTATTATAGGAACTAGACTTGAGAACATTTAATCTACCCTCTCATGTATTGATAACTAGGAAACAAGAGTAGACTCTGTCACTAACTAAGATGTTCCAGGGACATCCCAAAAACTAACTCAAAATCCAGTATTCTCCAGGTCACAAAATCGAGCTTATATTTCCTCTGAGATCCAAACCAGCAAGTTTCTTCTCACATTACTCTTAAAAGACAAACCCACCAGATGTATGTGAGGAAAAACCTGACAAACTGAATTAAAGTGTAAAGAATCGAGGGGAAGAAATGGCTAAAGAAGGAACCCAGGAAAGACATTTCATGGCATAAGAACCATGCCACTTTTTTGGTTTTATTTTAACTTTTTGTTCTTCCTAGATAATTTCTGTTTGGAGAATGGTGATCTAATTTATTATATGAAGAGCCCAGTAACCAAGTGGCAAAAAGGCAAGCATTCTGTCAGATTCTCAATACCAAACATATTGAACATTAAAGAAAGGTGCCCTCTCCAGGTAGATGTAGCTCTTGCAGGCGCATAACTTAGTAAGGGGACCCTGAGTGGATTTCAGCCCCTTCCATTCTTTTGACGAGAAGTCCCTATGCAGGGTGTACCATGCATAAATGCACACAGTGACCTTGCATGCTGAAAAAAAATCTTGGAATTCCTGAGACCGTTTTCCCAGATCCAGAACTTGAATGCCATGTACAAAGTCAGGATAAATCCATTCTGCCAGAAACATTTTTCATCACTGACACCCGAGACATTGGCACAGTAATATTAATCATCTGACCTTTTAGAGGCAATTTCCTGATCTTAGCTGGGCAGATCAGGCTAAATGTTACTACATTCAGCCCTATTTTTAAATTGCCCAGATGGTGTGAATGGGTGTGTAGTCATGGTGCCCACATACACTGGGCTGCTTCCAGGGACAATTTGTACCTTGGGTGTGACCAGCAGCTGTGGACAAGAGTGGAGAATGGAGGTGAAGGGATGACAAATGTCAGGTCAGTAAAACTGATTTCACCAGTCACCTGTGAAATGCTGAGCCTTAGCTGAAGTTAGAGGTAAGAGGAGTTCACTCTTGGTCATCCATAAAAAAGCAGCCAAGTGCAGATGGAAAGAGTGTGACTGACAGAAAATGGGAGGCCAGTTCTGAGAGAGCTGCTCCTGATCTCTGCTGCACCAGCCCCAGGGTGGATTTGAGTGTGCTGTGTAGGGAAGACTTTGCAGGGAAAGACAGGCCATTTTTCGTCCCCTGCCTGCTCTGACTTGACGTTTATTTTGTGTCCTTTGAGATTAAAAGCATTTGATGCCTAGAAAAGAGCAGAAAGGGCAAACAGGGCTTATGAGAAGAGTAACCATAATTCACAAGATCTTTAGACTTTCAGCAACAATATACAGGGGACTCTATCATCCTGAATCAGCTTCTTCTCCTCTTTTCTTATAATTCCCTGTTTCTTTTGCCTAAGATGACTTTCCCTCAGATGAAGTTTCTTCTTCCTTCCTTTCTGTTGATCCATGTCTTTCTTTCAAACAGATACTTAACATTTAGCACCTCCAATAGGCCTTTACACACATCCAAAGGCATCCTTCTAGCCTTACAAAGGTAGATGGTGGCTAGACCTCAAAGACAAGCTTGCAGCTGAAACTGTGGCCTTGGGTCTAAGTTAAGGGTCAACACTTCGCAGCCTGCAGGCCAAATCCAGCCCACCGCTTGCCTTTGAACAGCCCATAAACTAACAATGGATTTTACATGAGTAAATGATCAGAAAAAAGTCAAAAGAATATTAAGGCTATGTGATGTGAAGATTATATGAAGTTAAAATATCAACAAGTCAAGGTTTATTGGAACACAACATGCTCCTTTGTTGGATTATCATCTCTGGCTCTTTTTATACTGCAATGGCAGAGTTGCATAGCTGCAAGAGACTATATGACACAAAGCCTAAAATATTTACTCTCCATCCCTTTCCAGAAAAAACTTATCAGTCCCTGATCCAAGACATTAAACAAGTTAGAGATGTCAAATAAGAACATCTCAATGAAATAAATTTCAGGCAAATCAAGGCGAAGGCTATCAAATAGCCACATTAAGGTCTAAGCCCATAATTAAGACTAAGTGGTTACCCTGAGAAACAGGATATTAAATAAAGCAGGAGGTGGGGAGGTATACAAAGTCTACACTCTACACTTGGTAAGTGTGGAGATAATAATGTTCGTGTTGCTCACTGTCACATCTCCAGTAGCTGGCCCACTTCTTAGAGCTGGGCAAGTGCTTGTCAGATAGTTATTGAATGAGTGAGGGGAAAGGCAGAGGGAAGAAATATAAAACAACTTAAATAAAAGATGCACAGGGTTGGCAGTGAAAGAGGGTCCCCAATAACTACCTCAAGCTTGTCTACCCTTGTGTAAATGTCATGAGTTCCCAAAAATTAGCAAAAATTCACACTTTGGAAGCTAACATAGCAAATGCTAAGTGTGCACCCAGGAGACGAAAGAAATGACTAAAAATAACTATGGTAACTGCAATACTGCTCATTGAAGACCATCTTTTCCACCCCCTTTCTCAGCCACCAAACACATATATATTTAGTCCAGAGAGTTAATTCAGACTTGGAGATTAGCAAGGGGAAGGAAATTAAATATAGAGCTCATGAAATAAACAACACCCCTTGTCACTGTTGATCTTTGATTAACTGGCTCTTCTTTCGGAAACAGGGCCTCTTTTTCTTTCTCTCTCTCTCTCTCTTTGCTTGCAGGTGACACCCACACATATCCTTCAGTGTTGGCAGAGATGCTCACTCAGATAACAACTGGAGTTCGTGCTGCACATTTTCATCTTCGTGTGTCATCATCATCATGTAAAACCACAACTATAGGAAAACAAAGCTGTTTGCTGCTCTTCTGTCTCAACTGACATTTCCACCCAGCTCTCACAGTTTGTTCTTTGGAGCCAGAGGAGTGTTTAAAGCTGCCATTGAGATAGCTCTGCCAGGTGATGTATAAGTAGACTCCAACCCACCCCTATTCTGAGATAAATTCACCTTTTGGCAACTTTTTGTCCCCTCAAATTCCCAGTACCCCAAAACCTTTCATAGAGTTGAAGCAGGTGACTAGGACAGGGAGCAGGGCTTGAGGAGCACACATTCTGGCCTTAGAGTGGCCTCAATAATGAGGTCAGCTTGGAAAAGGTGAAATATTCTTGGATCACTCATATTTCATCATAAGAGTTTTTCAAGTGTAAAGCCCAGTGTCCACACCCTCAAATGAACAAAAGGCACACTGAGAAAGTGGGCCACATTCTGCTCTGGACAGTGGTAAGTATTGAGAGCCCATGAGTCCTTGAAGGGAAAACACTAATTCCTTTGGGATGTCAAATTGGAGAAAGTTCAGAGGTCCACCCTCTCAGATCCATTCCTGAAGAACTGAACTTCTTCTGAGCACCACTGTTGAAAAGTCAGGAGTTATGCAGTGCCTCTCAGTTTTGGAGACACAATAAGCTACCAAACAAGGCCTGGTATGTTTCCAAGACTATTCCATTTGCTGCTGCTTAGTGTGGTGGTCAGGCTGCCATTATGATGGATCCAGAAGTTTCTTTGATTTTTCTCACTTATCCATTATCTCTGTTCCACACAGGATGAGAGAGGAGAAAAGATACTGCTTTAAAAGCAATCAATCTGTTTTATCAGTCTGAAGGGGGGAAAAGTGAATTCAGGACTGCAGACAATTACATATTTACATAGTTATGTAGCTAGAACATAGTAGGAGGTCTGTTAGGTAAAGTCTTGAAGTTTGCATTTTATTTCATTTTGAACTTGAGTTTCAAGGTCCTAGAACCTTTTCACAGAAGCAGTTTGTATTATTTTTATTATCCCAATAAAGGAGTGCTTATTGAGCAGATTCATTTAATGACTGATTTTTACCAAGGTTGTCCCTTTTCGGTTGATTAGACCTGTCCTATTGAACCCTTGAGTGATTAGCTAAGTTCAGTCTTTCTTGGAGTAGGAAACATATAGGCTTACCTTTTTCAAGTTTTAGTTACTTAATAATGGGACTCATTATTAAGTTTAATGAGCTCCATTTCAACAAAGAAAAGAGTAAGTGTGGAGATGAACTCATTGCACACATATTTGACTTTAAGCCATCCTCAAAGCACAATCTGTATGAAGTAAGTGGGAGCTGCTACATGAATTATCAGACCAGCCCTTATGTCTCTTGTTCAAGGGCCTTCCCCTACCCACAAGATCATAGCAGTGTGTGTGTGTGTGTGTGTGTGTGTGTGTGTGATGATTAATATGTCTGATTTGAATGTTCAGCTTGTTCCAAGGGCCACAGTTTTGTTTGTTGTTTTTCTTTTATTTTTAAACTATTGCAAGCCATTAGAGTGTTCAGTTATGACATGAGCATAACAGATGAAGAAGCTGAAATTGTCTGTCCCCAGCTTTCCCGTCTTTCAGCTCCTTTTGAATCACAGCCAGGCAAGGCATTTATAGAATTTGTTGAGACAAAAATTACTCCATAGAAAAGAGCAGCAGTTCAGTAGTAGTATGGAATTTTAATTACAAAGGCAACATTTTTAGAAGTCTTAGGCAAAGTCATGCTTAAAACATTGTCAATACTCCATTAAGAGGGGATGAAGGGGCTTCAATGGGAAATCAACTTAACTCCTTATTGTGGCTTATTTAGCATGGCTTTTTAAGATGATTCTTTTTAACAGTATTGTTTTTACTCACTGCACAAAAATTTCTAAAATATAAATTAACTTATATCCATTAAGTTTTCTTTCACCAGGTTTAACTGTGTATATTTTTACCTCCTGTTTCACTAAAACAAATGGATTTTTGAACTGATTAATAGGAAAGTGAAAAGCAGAACTGGCTCTCTCCTTCTCTGAGTGAGATTAGTGCATTTAGATTAACCATTAATTCATTAGGGCATGTGAGATTCAGTCAGTCAATAAATATTTATTGCATGCCAGGCACTGTTCTAGGCACTGGGGACATGGCAATAAACAAAGCAAAGTCCTGCCCCTCATGGAACTTACATTCTAGTTTGGGAAACAATAAATAAATAAGTAAAAAAAATTTAATCTAAGAGATGGTGAAATGCTGTGGGGGGGAGGGGGGAAACAAGCAAGGAAAGCAGATAGAGTTTAGGGGAATTTAACTATGATAGAAGAAGGTGATGCTTGAAAAGGGACCTGAAAGAAATGAGAGAACAAGCCAGGTAGATATCTGGAGAACATTCTAGAAAAAAATATATGTGTAAAGGCCCAGGAGTGGGAATATGCCTGTGATGCTGAGGAGCATATGTCAGAAAGTATGCATTTACCTACAGGAGAGAGATTTGCATCACACAGAATGCGCAAGCCCAGCCTGACATCTCAGAGAGGTAAACCATTGTTTTGATGAGAAATTGTGACTAAAGCCAAGCCAGAAGTGTGCCTTGCTTGCGGTGAAAATATTTGAAAGTCTAGATTTTTTTTTAAAGGTTAAAATTGGCAATTTATGAAAAGGATTTATCCCCCAATTTTTAAAACATAGCAAGTTTTCTCTCGTTTCATTGCCAAAAGCGAAGACTCTCTGCTCTGAAAGACAATATTAAAGCACAAATTTAAAAACAGGCACATGGTAGTTTAGTAATTTTATCACTAAATACACAGAATATGATGTACACTTGGTCTCTTTGAACTGGCATACTCAGACTAAAACAAGCAAGCTCACAATAAAAACATATAGAAATGGTAAGTATAAAATTCTTAGAATAAAAGCAGCCAGGGACATTGTTTTCTTCATAATTACCACACCCGAAATTATAGGAACATGGCTCCAACCACAGCCTCAAACCATTTCTTGGTTCATACTAATAGTGAAAAAGGACTTCCCTGTTCACATTTCCACTTTGGTTCTGTTCAAAGTGAGTAAGAAAAATCTCAAGTGTGATTCATCTTTAGTAAACCTATTTTTCCCATCAGAAAATAAAACCAGTTACTGCCAAAGATCAAATCTTTCCATTTTATTTATTTACTTACTTATTTATTTATTTATTTATTTATTTATTTATTTATTCATTTATTTATTTATTGCCATTTCCCTTTCTACAATTTCTACAGCTTTATCACTTTCAAATCCAATCTGATAACTTGGATTACAGAACTCTGTGTGCCAAGGAACCAGCACTGTGGCTCCTGTGCCAGTTTAAATCCAATCGTTCTTTGTCACTCAAATATTGCTGAGTTTGGCCTTCTTTAGATCAATTAAACTCATGGAATGGATTTAACTGATCTAAAAAATCACTAAAAAATCAACCGAAGTACAATATTTTCTGTCTGAAATCATAATATTCTTACCTCTCCCCACATTACAAAAAATTAAAGAAAACCTCTTTATATACATAAAAGTGGGAGGTGGAATGGTGTATATTTTATTACAATAATCCAAATTTTATAGCACCTCATCCCTGGATGGTGGGTACAATATTATTCTTTTCTTTCTCAGGTCATGGCCCAGTTTAATTTGTACACATAATTGATCTACATGGCAATAATAATGATAGCTAACATTTTACGTCAGGCATGGTACTAAGTATCAGGGACAAGTAGAAAAAAGAGACAAATAGGGCCATGTCTTCAAGGAAATCACAGTTGAGGGACAGACATTTGTGATCATTATCTCCATTTTATAGTTGAGAAACCAGAGCCTTAAAAAGACAGTGACTTGCCTCAGACCAACTAGCAACGGGACTTAAACTAGGTGTATCTGCCTCTAAAACCTAGACTCCTCTAACATCTGAATAAATAGAAGCACTGAACAAATGGCAGCAGCAGAGCCATTCTTCAAGGTCCCCAGGCATACTCCAGTTGACCCAAACTGGAGGTAGAAAAATGTCCATGGTCATTCCAGGGTCAGGCTTTACAAGGTATCTTGAGAACTTTGATGCTGTCTCAAAAGACACACTCCAAAATACTTTTCCATGTCGATGGACCTCCAGGTAAACAGGCACCTGAACAAAGTTCTGGAGCTCTGAGCCCTTAAAACACTGAAGTTCCTATAAAGAAGCTTTCATCAGGGCTCTTCTGCCTGCCATCTTCTGGAAAATTTCCATCAGCCAATCCCTCAGCACATGCCAAAAATCAAATCATTTTCTTCTATTCTCCCTCCTCAGAACAAGTTTCTTGGGACTCATCCCACACACACTAATGAATGCTAGCATCCCTTTTTCACAGTATTGTCACTTCTCCTATGGATGTACATTCAGCATTTCACTTCAGATCTCCACGCAGACGATAATGAGACCAGCTGTGCAAACCTGAAATATATGGAGCAGAAAAGTCCCCCTGACTGGAATGTGTTGCCAAACAAATAACCTTTCATAGTATTTAAATAATTTTAACATTAAGTGGCCTTATTTCCAAACATATTCTTTCTTGGTGGGAACACTACTTTTTTTTTTTTTTTTTTTAATCATATTGTGAAGACTGTATTGAATTTCCATCACAGGGAGCGAGGAAAGCAAGTCAGTTTGCCTTGCATTGCTTTGAAGATATTCCATTGGTCAAAATGACTAAATATGACTAGAATTTATCAAAGACAATGTCTACCTCTTTCTAAACTAAAAAGAAAACATTAAATAGGAACTAAGTGGCTCATTTCATGAGTGAGTGTTTTCATAATGTTTAAATCTCCCTATCCTCCCCCACCCTAACCTATCCCTACCCTAAACCCCCATTTAATCAAAGGGAATGATTTTCTAACCTTTCTTCTCATCTAAAAAGTCCTTCAATATCACACTTCACTTGACCACCATGTGCAGGGGGGTAAGAAGGGAGAAAATTGTAAGCAGATTTTAAGACTAACAGCATTCACTCACTTTTTATTTTCTACCCTAACCTCTCAATCAAGTCAATAAACACATAACAAGTTTGAATTTTGATCATGGCACTACCAGATTTAGCTTGCTATAGTAATAATATTTAACTTCATTTGAGTCTCAAAATGATGTTATTTGGTCTAGTCGGTCAAGAAAAATTGGTATTTGTGGCCTAATGGAGGGCCTGAGGTCGCCGGCTGAAGATGAGGCGATCATTTCCTATCCAGAGCAGTGGTGTTGAGCAGGTGAAGAGATGTCAGCCGGCTGGCATCTGGATAGGTGTCCGTGTCAGGAGCGGTATGCAGCAAAGTCTCGAGATGGAACGTAAGGATAGTAGTGCTGTCGGGTGGGCCCCTGCCTCCGGGGGGTCATGTTGAGGTAGTCGCTGTGAAGGATCCTGTTTCTCTTATTCTTCATCTGCAGAAAAGAGAAGCGTCACTGTGAAAGGCCAGGGACATGGAGGGAGATGTTGTGGGATGAGTTCTAAGACTTTGGGGGCAACTATTCAGGCCATGGACTGTCAAGTGAAGGCTGAACAGCAGAATTCATTAAACACCTTAGACTTGGATCATGACTAATTAAACCTAACTACTTTGGACTCTTCTAAATTGACTTGAAAAATATGAACCAAAGAAAGTATTTTAGAGAAATGCACCCCTGTTACTCTCAAAGAAGTCATTTAACCTAAATGTCAAAAGCATATCCCATTAACATACCTGCTGTTGATATATAAGTACTCTCGAAGGCCCTTCCTCCTATGCAAAGGTTAAGCATCCCAGCTGAAATCTTCTTACTTTAGTCATTTGCTCAACAAGCTATTTTTCCATAATTAACCAAAGAGGACCTTCAGCCCTTCAGAGTCTGGAGTAATCATAAATTCATAGCAGTGGATTCCAAATTAATGGGAAGATTGTTCTAGGCAACTAGTTACATTTCTATTCCTTTACATATATTTACATTTCCATAAAGACAAAAGAACCACTCATTTTTAATCTTCAGGCTCAGCTCCCTCTGAATGAATTTCTGCAAGGGGTGAGAAAAGTAGGACAATACTTAACCTAGAGCAAGAATGATGCTTCCATGAATCTTAGCAAAGTTTGGATTAAGGAGCATCTTCTTTGGATCAATATGATGCTAAAAATTTATATATTTGATAAAAGACCCATAAAATTCTAAAAATAGAAAGCCATCCAGATTTCTGGATTCAGACTTCTCTATTATGGAAAAAAAAAAATGCCTATTTCCTGGCACATAAGCCTAATGCATAAGTAAATCTGCTGGACATGAATGATATGAACACCTGCGTAAATAAGTAGGCAGATGACTTCAGCCCTGGCCTTATTTCCATGCACTTCTACCTGAGCGTTTCACACCTTCCTTGTCAAAGGAGCCTGTGTAAGTGTTAAAGAAAGGTTGGAGAAACACTAACCTCCACATTACTAAATATGACTAATGTGTTTTCAGCCCTCATTTTCTTGACTCTCAGCAGCATTCTTTATTCTTGATTTTTCTCTCCCTTTTGAAACACTCTTCCACTTTGTGTTCTATGAGATGGTACCATCCAGGATTTGATTGTGCCTCTCTGACCATGCTTTCTGGCCTCCTTTGCAAGCTCATCCTTCACTAACTAGCCATTCACTGTTAGAGTTTCTCACAGCTTTGTTTTAGGCCTCTCCTCTATTCACTCCATCTTCACTCTCCCTAGGCTTCAATTATCACCTATTCACCCACATTAGTATCTCTGGACTAGACTTCAAAGTCATTTTAAACTCAACACATCTAAAACAAAATTTAAGATCTTCGCCTAAACTCTGGATCTCTCCCAGGGTTTCTCATCTCAATGAGTGACACTACATGTATACAGTTGTCCAAACCACACCTCCCAAGCCTTATTCTTGCTACCTCCAGCTCCCTTATTTCCTGTCCTATGGGACATTTGACAATGTCTGAAGACATTTTGGGTTGTCACATCTGGGAGGAATGCTACTGGCATCTAGTGGGTAGAGGCCAGAGATGCTGCTAAATATTCTACATTGCATAGGGCAGCCCCCAATAACAAAGAATCATCCAGCCCCAAATGTCAATAGTGCCAAGACTGAGACATTCTAATCTAGAGTCTGGTTATGGGGAAAAAAAAAAAAAAGGAATGAAAAGGAAGCAATGGATACAAAATGTATCATCAAATTAACATGAGTATTGTCAGACTGCTTGACTCCTCCTTCTTGCTCATACCCAAAGATGACTGATGACTTTAGCCCGGGTGACTTGAAGGATAGTGTTTCATCCATAGATAGATATAAAGCAGTAGGAGAAGTGTATTTGAAGGAGGTTATAAATTCTGCTTTAGTCATTTGGGACTTGAGATGATGGATGGGTTATCTAGCTGGAACTAAGAAGAGGGTAGCATTAAACACACATAATTGGAAAATTCATTCAGGGAAAGGTAGTCATGGAAACCAAGTGCATGAAGGAAGTTGCTCTTCAAACATCTTGATTCTATATCTTTTCTGTAAATGAAACATAGGAGTTCTCTTGGGCACAGAGGACAGGAATAAGGACATGGAAATGTCTGCCTCCAAATCAGTGTGGAAAGTTGCTGATGATACCCTGCCAAGCATTTTAGTACTTATTCCAACCCTGAAGACTCCCCTTGCCAGATTCCCAAATGACAGTCTTTGTCTCCAGACACCAAAATAAAACTATAGCGGGTAGGGAGGGCCCAATAATGAAGATGTTTCTGGGTTCTCCAGGTTGCACGCAAAAACTATGAAAGATCTGCTGCAATCAATTCCCATGCTTATTCTCACTGTGTTATCAGACGGTGGATTTAGTCATCATCACCCTAACTCTAAACACAACAGTAAGATGGAAATGACACATGCATGACCGGAAACACTATACAGAATTCACAGTGTCCATGTGCATCCAGCATACACATATATGTTTGCAGAGTACTCACCTCATGTGTCTATGTGACTAGGTCACCTACTCTGCCCCTTCACCATTAAATGTCTGTGAAAGGTGTATCATTTCAGGACCCACCTCCCTTGCCCTTCCCTTCAGTGCAGCCCTTACCCACTTGTTTCCTGGAAGCAGCAGCAAGACACAAGGCATACACAAGGCAATTTAGTGAATAGAGAATTGAGAGTGAGAGTAACAGGTGTTGGCCTGTGGCAGCCTCGCCAAGGGGAGCTCTTTATTTATTCAAATGTCAGCAATAGGTCAAGAACTGAGATAGAATCTGCAGCTGCTCCCAGAAACCCACTCAGCCTAGAACTGCCTACGGTAGCACGTCACAAGCCCTCAGGAAGTTCCGGAAAACAGCAACTTATACCAAGGCACAGTGCAGACCAGCCAAAAATAGGATCCCATAAAAGTACCTAGGAAATGGCTAAACTGTAGGGATCCCTAATGGCCTAGTTGCCTATCTCAGCAAGGTGCTAGCTGCTTAATCAGTGACAGCAGCAAGAAAAGATCATCCCAGGGTAAAAATGCTGAATTAGTCTATGAAATATAGGTATATGTTTATTTCACACTCTTTTGGTCAAAGAATACAAAGACCTAGCTAGGTCTGATTGCAAATAAAGGATAGTTATGAGGTAACCAAATTGACTATAAGAGGCCACAGATGGTAAGATATAACAAAGCACTGGAACTTCCCAGTTTATAGGGATCCTGTGGGACAGAATAAGAGTAAAATAAGTAAAATAAGTTTTTTCAAAACAAAACAAGATGAACCCCACTGGGAATTAGTAGTACTGCCAAAGAGAAACCCATAGTGTCTATGTTGTTTCCGAGTTGAAAGTAAACTGTTAAAACTCCTTGAAAATGAGAAGCTACTTTTGTCCCTTTGGTTAATTTGAGTCACTTGGCAAATTAGTGTCTGATTATAGTAACTGATATTCTATTGCATATTTACAATAAATTTTAAATGATGATCAGCACCCTTTTGCCACTGAAAGTTAAAGCAGTTCCCCAAACTACTTCCTGCAAAGCTAGTAAATTACATTGACCTACGTCAGCATATTACAGGGGAGCACCTACCCTGGAAGGGTACCCAGGTGCACCTCGCTTTTTTTGTTTAATCCTCATCTGAGGATATTTTTTCCATTGCTTTCAGGGAGAGTGGAAGGGGAAAGAGAGAAAGAGAAGCATCAATGTGAGAGAGACACATTGACTGATTGCCTCCTACACGCACCTTGACCCTGACCAGGGGTGGGGAGTGAACCCACAGCCCAGGTATGTGCCCTTGACTGGAAACAAACCAGAGACCCTTCAGTCTGAGGGCTGATGCTCTAACCACTGAGCCAAATCGGCTAGGGCAACTGCACATGGCTTTTAAAAAAAGTTAAGAAGTTGAGATTCCCAATGGGGTCAGGAAAAAAAAAAAAGAAAAAAAAAAAAATTAAGAGTCTAAATTCTAAAATCATTAGCAAACACCACAGTGGTTTAAAGCTGGAAAAGATTTGGATGAAAACACCAAGATCCAGAAAGATAAAGGGACTCAGCTAACATTAGAGGTAGAACTTAGACAATATTTCACTACATAAAAAGCCCCCAGGAGGCTTAGGAAACTTGAAGAAGGCAAGGCAGGCAAATTCTCAAGGTGATATCTAGTATAAAGCATTTCCAGGAACAAGCGGCCACTTTGTTCCCTACCCGGCAGAAGGTAGAGATTAGGCAACAGGCAGCATGACCAGTGCCCAGAATACCCCAAGTGTCTTCTGAAAAGGAGAAGTATGTCGGGAACAGAACAAAAGAGAGGCAAACTTTGGCAACAGGCCGACAAGAGATTAACATCGTCCCACGTTGTATCTATCATTGGCATGACTGTGAATCCATGGCTGCCCAGCCCCTCCCAGCACCAAGGCTATTGTAAATAGGATGGCTTCACATGGCATGGCTTCCAGAAATCTCTAACCCATGTATGAATTAGTTAAATGAGTGGAGTATGCCTTGAAGGTGGGTGTTATACTTCAGGCATGTTTATTTAAGTCCTCAGTTTTGCCTCCATGGAGGTTATGAGTTTAAGCATTCATTTAGCATTAAATATACTTAATACTAGGTAGATGGTGAATATAAAAAGAAATAGTCCTTTATCCTTAAGGAGCATGCATTTCTTGTTGAAGGAATGACTCATACATGCATCTAACTTATAAAAAACATTTCAAAGACAAAATGGAATTAATACATGATTATTCTGTGCCCCAATGTGTATATAAGAACAGGAAGTCTCTGAGTAAGGGAAAGGTCCTTGATAAGGAGGTTCCTTTCTTAACAATAGACATGATCATCATGATGTCCTCAAATCTCATTCAGTGCTGAGGAAGGTAAAAAATATATATACCAAGTTTATTGCCTGAGTATTTGCAAAAGTTGGTGAACTCCAATTCAGTGATGAGAGCTCAGAAAAGTCTAATTCTCATTACAGTTTCATAATGACAGTACCATACTTGGCCTCACAAAATTCAACTGCTTCTGAGGAGATAAAAATATGACTCAGATAAACAGACCTAGTTTCCTTGCTAGGTTTGAATACTTAATTTCAGAAGCCAAATTTCTCATGATTTTTGACCCTGAACCAAAGTTGTTCATTGACTTTAGTTGTCTAGATTCCCAAGTTGCTTAGATTTTTATACTTATGTACACATTAAAACTATTTTATATATCATAATGATACCCCTACCCTAATTTAAGCATTTAGCTTTTTATTCTTTTTGGCCACCTAACCAGTGCCTTCTGGAAAACAGAACACCCATCAGATTTTTATCTCAGATAAAGTTGGACAGGCTAAAAGAGAACCTACTTAAACCTAGCAAGGAAAAAGGCAATAATAAAATTTCTGTTAAACAGAAAATAAACTACATAGGCAAAATTCTTGAATATGATCAGATCACATGTGTGGTAGAAAAGTTGACATAAAAGCAGTGCTGCTTCTCTTACCCAGTAAGTAAAAAGAGCCACTGTTACTAGCATGCTATACAGAGTCAAGACTCCACCAACAACCACCAGTGCCCAAAATGGCTTAGAAGACTCCGGAGTTCGGTGAGCTGGACAAAGCTGATTCTCTGAAAAACAGAATAGAGTGGATTAAATGATTTGAGAGTGGCACTTGAGTACATTTCCTTCCTTCTGAACATTATGGAAGAATGTGAGAGGGACCAAAATATGCAAATTACCACTAGCTTAGAATGTGCAGACTTCCCCTTTGGTCTTTCCTCTTTGGAACTTATCCAATACCACTAATCATGACCTAGTTTTCAAGGCTACAGTTGAAAACCATTACTTTAGAGCAGTCCATTAACAGAGTCGCATGTTACCTTTCACATGGATAATGGTTCCATTGCTCTTCTCATTGTCTATGTATGGAGGAGGGTACATGACCTCTATTTTGCAGAAGTAAATATCCGTTTGGTTAACAAACAAATTCCAGAGGTAGAATGTCACTGTTTCGTTGCCCAATTTCCCATCACAGTTGAATCCTGTTTTTGAGCGAAACTGAAGCTGATGGGAGTAATTTCCATTCACAACACAGACTTCCACAGCACTGTCTGCTCCCTTATAAAGGGATGCCCGGAACTCCTTTGAAAAGAGGTTGTAGGTATAATTGCAGCTAAGGTTGACAGCATTGTTGTGCACTACAAGCATGGGGGACTGCTTCACCAAAATCTTGTCTTCTGGAAGAGAAAAAATCACTTGCTTAGAACAAGGGTATAAAGACTTGTTCCTGAAATCAAAGTATAGTAATTAACAAAATAAACAGATCTCCAGTAAAGGCTTTCTCTTGGCAGACAAAGACTCAGGAGCTCTTTGGGAGATAATTAAACCAAGAGTATAAAAGTTTAGGGTTTGATGTTGTTTTCATCTCCTTTGAATAGGACAATGGAGCATGTTTTCACTTGGAAGGTAGAATATGGTTTTCTGTTGGCATTGAGCATCACAGTTATGCATTTGGATTCTTAAATCTCTACTGAGATTCCTAAAATGTTAATCATGCTTGATTGTGTTAATTTCCTGATTGAATGGCACACTTGGAAGAGGTGCTTAATACCTGATATAGATACACAAATAGATTTGTTTTAAAGTTGTGGTACAAGCTTTTGTGAAGGAGTTTAAATGTTTTGAAACATTTTGACTTTGTTTATTAGCCATTCCAAGGGTAAGATAAAGAGGTAAGAGAAGCAATAATCCAAAGAGTTTAATATATCTTCCATAGCAAATTTTAAGAAGAGCCTTCTCAAGAAATTTGCATATTTGTTCCTTTAAATCTCAGAAGGTAGAAGAAGCCCACAAGAATTCTCTCTCTGGTCCATCTGCTACCTTTGTGCTAGCCTAGTAAAAGATCAAAGAATCTAGAGACCTTTTAGTTCAATTTCTTCACTTTTTAAGCAAAGAACCTAAAGTTAGGTCATAAACTGCATGAAGGAAGAGAACACATCTGTTCTATCTGATTTCCCACTACATATGTGGGAAATATATATGTGTCATTGCCTGGCACATGACAATATATTTCTTTTATTTTTTTAATGAGCTGTATGAGGCCTAAAATCAATGGGCAGATGGTAAACAAAGCTAGGACTAAAATTCAAGCCAACTACAACCACCTAAGAAATAGACAACTTAAAAGCATTGAGAACCAACTTTGTAACCAAGACTCTTCAAAATTTCTCTAAAACAATAAATTGATTTGTGTCTTTGATTCTAATTTTGGTACATTTTTTGCTATCATATGGAGGTAAGCTAAAAATTGTCTACCTACTTGCATTTTAAAAAAGGTTATTTGAAGCAACACCCCACAGTGAATTAACATATATTTTGTTTATTATATGTATTTTATACTATATTCTTACAATAAAGTAAGCTAGAGAAAAGAAAATGTTATTAAAAAAATCATAAGGAAGGGGAACACACTTTGACAGTATTTATTTAAAACTCAGCATATGAACAGCAAATAAGTGGACCTACGTAGTTCAAGCCCATGTTGTTCAAGGGTTAATTGTATATTTTAAAACACCATCTTAAAAATACTAGAATGTTATTTTCCACTTTATATATTACCAAGATCAGTTAAACTACAACTATCTGAGAATTCTGCTTAGTTGAAAGTATCACATCTGTTAAATTGAGCTGAAAATTTCCAGGAATTAATTGCCTTCCAAGAAATTTTTTTATAAATTAACTGTATTTGGACAAGCTGTGCTAAGATAATGGCCATTAATATAATGGCAATGAGACCAATTTAATTCTAAATACTCACTCCTGATAGTGCCACAAAATTATTTAATTCCAGCTTATGTGTTTGCTAGTTTTTAAATTGCAGATAATAATATCTCTTAGGGTAAATAAATGTGCTCAATTAGCCATCAACCTTCAATCTTTTCATTTATGTTTATTTTATACTTTCAAAATACAGCAAGTTCTACATTTTAAATACCCTGTTTTATATGCTTCCATTTGTTCAGTTTTTGCTTTGTATTTCCTCTAGACCCCTAGTTTTCAAGTATCTTGAAAGCAATGACCACATGTTACATTTTTTTGTATAATTCTGTGCAAATAATAGGATCTCATTAAATAATCAATAAGTGAAAGGTGGCCTTCTGACTATCATTCTTAGCAGCGAAGCCTAACTACCATCTTATTAAATCCTTATGCAAAATTTGAGTCTCAACAATGACTTTAGCTGCATTTATTATTCACTCAACAAATACTCCCTAAAAGCACTAAAAAGTAAACATGAAAAGAATCAAAAAGAATCAAAAAAGTTCCTGTCTTGATAGGAAAATCCAACTTGTTTTTTGTGTGGTTTTGTTTTGCTTGGCCTTTTTCTTTGTGTACTTAGAAGAAATCATTGGGCAGGACCTGGCTGGGAGACTTAGCGCCAGCAAGAAATGCCAGCATCTCTCCTTCTTTACAGGGAGTTCAAGTTAGGTATTTGTATTTCTGCTTACTGAGCCCTCAGGAATTGTGTTTCTATAATTACATGTATTCTGTTGTAATGGGCATTCAGATTCTTCCTGATCTGCCTTTGAGAGCTGATATAAGAAAAAAGATGAGACTAGAATTTATTTGCTGAAATTAAAAAAAAAAAAAAAGGTGGAGAGGAACTTGGGCGGGGAAAGTGAGTAAGGCTGGAGAGAAACCAGCCCTGATGGTTGCCCACTTTGGTTTCCTTCTCCTGGCACCCACAGCGAGGAGGAGGAACTGAAGGGAGAGGAAGGGAAGGGAAACCATGTTACTGTACTCCATAGCATCTATACTCCGGTAGTTTGCTTTATATGTCCTGTGTAGCTCAGAGTGTGACACCTTCCCAAGATGCATGTAGGAGAAAAACAATGATTTCCTAAAGATGAACAGAGTTCAGTTTCTGTCCTTGGGCAGTTCACAGCCTGGTGGGGGAAAAAAGATAAACAGGAAGTTACTTAAAAAATAGTGGCACAGTGATACTCACGGTGCTTCTGGGGGCAGTTGGGGCACCAGCTAAGGATTTCTGGAGGGGGTGACTGCTACCTGAGTCTTGAAAGATTATGCATACACTGACAAGTTTTTACTAAGATGAGCCTTTGTATTAAAAGGTTGGGTGAGGTAAGAGAGTGTGTGTGTTGGGGTAGGCGGGGAAATAGAGGACTTTGGGGAAGATAAAACAAGAGAAAAAGAACAGTCTAGGCAGACAAGAAGAGGAGAGAAAGAGCGTGACTGGGGTCGGGAATTACAGCTACTTCGATTTTGCTGGACCATAAATTGTAAAAGACAAGATTGACAAAGCAAGCATAGTTCATAGTTTGGGATCTCTCCTGTATGTTATGAGGATCTATTAAAGGATTTTTAGCAGAAAAGTAATATGTACAACTTTTCATTTTATACAGATCACTTTAGCAAAAATGTGAAAAGTAAATTCGAAGGGTACAAGAGTGAGAAGATGGAGACTAGTTAGGATAAAATTGTATTAGTCTAGGCAAGAGGTGATAAGGTTAGAAAGAACCACAGTTTTAAAAAAGTGAATAAATTCAAGAAATATTTACAGGCTAAAGTTGGCAGAACACCACATTGGCTTAGATGTGGTGAGATAGGGAGAAGGAGGAGTTACCAGTGACTGTCCTCAGGCCACACAGACCAACCAGTGAATAATATTGTTTTCCTTTCACCTGCATCTCTTCTTTGTTCATTACCTAACCAGAATAGGCAGTTCAAAACCTGAGGTGAAGTTTGGACATCTGGGATATAAAGAAGATGTTCTTCCAGCCTAAGGGATCATTGCAAAAAAAAAAAATATGAATTACCTCAAAGATTCCTGGGAATACAGTTGACTCCCTGGAGTTTAGTGCAGTGTTTGCTGTTTTTCACAAGGGAAAAGCAGGGATCTTTCTCTTTAAAACTATTTTTTTTCCTTCACAAAGCATAATACAGTGAGACAACTAAAAGATAGATAGATTTTCCTTCTGTTCATCATAGAGCCTCCAAATTCAAACCTGAGCATTGTTAAGACTGAATCAGATTTCTCCTGAGCCCATTCTAGTTCAGTTGTACAAGTTGAGAAATTTCTCAGGGAAGAGCAATCCAAGATCCCAGTGTCTAGGCTGGCTGTTACACATTCAGTTTTCTCTGGTTGACAGCATATCCAACAACTGAGCAAGGGAAGGAAAAGTCTTTTTTTAAAAAAAAATATTGAATAGTTGTGGAATGTTTATTTCTTTTTTTATTGAATTTATTGGGGTTACATTGGTAAAAAAATTATATAGGTTTCAGGTATACAATTCTATAACACATCATCATCTGTATATTGTATTGTGTGTTCACCACCCCAAGTCTAATCTCCTCCCATAACCATTTATGCCCCTTTTACTCTCTTATACCTGACCCACCCATCTTTCCCTCTGATAGTCACCATACTATTGTCTACGAGTTGTTTTTGTTGTGTTTTTTTGCTTAATCCCTTCACCTTTTTCGCCCAGCCCCCAACCTGCCTCCTCTCTGAGAGCTGTCAGTCTGTTCTCTGTATCTATGAGTCCATTTCTATTTTTGTTTGTTAGTTTATTTTGTTCATTAGATTCCACATATAAGTGAAATCATATGGTGCTTGTCAACTAGCTTATCTCACTTAGCATAATATTCTCTAGGTCCATTCATGCTGTCACAAAAGGTAAAATTTCCTTCTTTTTTTTTAAAAATATGTGTTTTTTAATTGATTTCAGAGAGAGAAGAGAGATAGAAACATCAATGATGAGAGAGTCATTGATCAGCTGCCTCCTGCACACCCCCTACTAGGGATTGAGCCCGCAACCAGGCATGTGCCCTGACTAGGAATAAAACCTTGACCTCCTGGTTCATAGGTGGACAGTCAACCACTGAGCAACACCAGCCAGGTTTCCCCTTTTTTGTGGCTGAGTAGTATTCCATTGTGTAAATGTACCACAGTTTTTTTATCCACTCATACACCGAAAGGCACTTGGGTTGCTTCCAAATCTTGGCTATTATAAATAACACTACAATGAGCATAGGGGTGCATAGATTCTTTCAAATTAGTGTTTCAGGTTTATATGGATCTATTCCCAGAAATGGAATAGCTGGGTCATATGGCAGTGCCATTTTTAATTTTTTGAGGTAACTCTGTACTGCTTTCCACAGTGGCTGCACCAATCTGCATTCCCACCAACAGTGCACGAGGGTTACCTTTTCTCCATAGCCTCGCCAACACTTGTTGGTTGAATTATTGATGGTAGCTATTCTGACAAAAGTGAGGTGATCTCATTGTGGTTTTAATTTGCATTTCTCTGATAATTAGTGATATTGAGCATCTTTTCCTATTGGCCATCTGTATGTCTTCTTTGGAGAAGTGTCTATTCAGGTCCTTTGCCATTTTTTTTTTGTATTGCAATGTTTGCCTTTTGGTGTTGAGTTTTACAAGTTATTCATAAATTTTAGATATTAACCCCTTATCAAATGTATCATTGGTGAATATGTTCTCCCATTCAGTGGGCTGTTTTTTCACTTTCTTGATGGTTTCCTTTGTTGTGCAAAAAGTTTTTAGTTATGTAGTCCAGTAGTCCAATTTGTTTATTTTTTCTTTTGTTTCCCTTGCCTGAGTAGATATATCAGAAAAAAGTATTGCTATGAGAAATGTCTGAGATTTTACTGCCTATTCTTCTAGGAGTTTTATGGTTTCAAGTGTAACATTTAAGTTTTTAACCCATTTTGAGTTTATTCTTGTATTTCGTGTAAAAAGGAAGGTGGTCTAGTTTCTTTTTTTTTTTTGCACATATCTGTCCAATTTTCCCAACACCATAAATTGACTAGACTACCTTCACCCCACTGTATGTTCTTGCCTCCTTTGTCAAATATTCATTTACCATAAAGGCACGGGTTTATTTCTCAGCTTTCTAGTCTGTTCCATTGATTTATATGTCTGATTTTATGCCAATACCAGGCTGTTTTGATTACTATGGCCTTGTAGTATAGTTTGATATCAGGTAGCATGATTCCTCCAACTATGTTGTTTCTCATGATTACTGTGGTTATATGAGGTCTTTTGTGGTTCCATATATTTTTGGAATATTTGTTCTACTTCTGTGAAATACGCCATTGGTATCTTGATAGAAATTGCATTGAATCTATAGATAGCTTTGGGTAGCATGGATATTTTGATTATGTCAATTCTCCCTATCTGTATGCTTCCACCTGTTTGTGTCTTCTTCACTTCCACCCATTTGTCTTGTACAGGTTTTTTACATCCCTGGTTAAATTTTTACTAGGTATTCTTTTTATACAATTGTAAATGGGATTGTTTTCTTAGTTTCTCTTTCTGAAAATTCATTATTGGTGTATAAATATGTCACTGATTTCTGAATATTTATTTTGTATTCTGCTACTTTACTGAATTCATTTATCAGTTCTAGCAGTTTTTTGGTGGAATCTTTGGGGTTCTCTATATACGGTATCATGTCATCTGCAAATAGTGACAGTTTTACTTCCTCCTTTCCAATTCGGACACCTTTTATTTCTCTTCCTCTGATCGCTGTAGCGAGGACATCCAGCACTATGTTAAGCAGACATCCCTATCTTGTTCCCAAACCTAAGGGAAATGCTTTTAGTATTTGCCCATTGAGTATGATGGTGGCTGTGGGTTTGTCATATATGGCCTTTATGATGTTGAGGTAGGTTCCCTCTATTCCCACTTTGCGGAGAGTTTTTATCATAAGTGGGTGATGGATTTTATCCAGTGCTTTTTCTGCATTTATTGATATGATCGTGTGGTTTTTATCTTTCATTTTGTTTACGTGATGTATCACTTTTATTGACTTGGGGATATTATACCAACCTTGCATCCCTAGAATAAATTGTACAAATACTATGCTTGAAGTAGTTTGCTTAATATGTGCTAGTGTATGGCTAACAGCTTCCTAGATTAGGGTTCAACCTGAGTTTAGGATTGGCCTATGGAGTCTCTTGTTTTTCAACATTTATATGCTTATAGCACTTAGTTCTGCCTTGGCCTGAGTTCATGTCAATTATTCAGAGAAACCTGTGGGAGAAACAATCTCATAGGATCCAAAATCTACTTCTGCGTTAGAGAGAAACTCAAGGAAGGAAATTCACTTTTGGCAGTGGAAAAAGATAACCAGTTGCTCTAAGTGATATTGAATATATCATGATGATTATGTCTTTCAGTAGACATAATAATTCTGATTCCTTATTTTTTCTTAAAATGGAGCATGTGTGAAAATGCACACCACTTGCTCAATGGGAGTGGAATAATGACATAAATAAGTCAAAGCAACCAATAACCAAAACATGAAATGATATTTGGCCTTGATATGTATTTTGGTCCTCTGAGTTTCAGGGAATCCACAGTACTTCAAATAATTTAAGGATATATCTAGACTCAGAAGATCGTAGATGAATATTTAGCTTCCTCATATTTAACTTCTGTTTGACTCCTTTTTCTTTCCAGTTCGTGCTAGGAGTGGGAAGCACCCTTCTCAGGCTAATTTGGTCTCAGTAGACCTAGCCTTTTTCCATAAATATTTGGTTTTCCCTCTTGTGAGTAGTTAGGCAAAGTCTACCTAGTCCAAACGTATTAGGTTAAAAGGGAAACATTTTCAACCCATCTACTGTATTTGCTTAGGTATCAAAAAATTGTCTTGACTGACACTTTTATAACTGAATTGACAAGTTGTTTTGATGATGAATTTAGTGTTCTGCTTTTCAAAGCCTTCCTAGCAGCTAAACCAGCTAAAGGTGTGGAGACAGGAAGCAGTAACCTCAAACCTCTTTCCCTCACAACTACTCCTTGACAACAGACAACATGAAGACTAAGATTGGAGGTGAGAAGGTACTTATCTGTTGCTTATGAGCAAGGCAGTGAGAGCTAAAAGATTTCCCACAGATAATCTGTGAATCTTGTGCTATAGTTGACTTCTGGAAAATTGAGAGTTGCTTGTGCTTCCATGAGAATGGAGTGGGGGAGGAAGCTTGGTTACAACAAAAGCTTTCCCTTTCTCCCTATTGGAAATGGGTCAGTTACTATATCAATAACCAAGTCAATTCTCTGCACAGGTGGAGTGGATAAACATCTGTAAGGTGTGGCTCCAAGTACCAGAAAAGGAACCTCGACCCTGAAAGAATCTTTTCCCCTAGCTCTTTAATGCTTAGATTTCAAAACAAGATGAAGCCCAAAATGTAATGTGGGAAATATGTTGATTTAAATTAATAATTATAGTCTACATACATAGGGCTACAAAGTGTTTTCTCCTATTTTATCTCATATGAACTCCATATTAACATGAGAAGCAAATACGCAAGGTATTCATCTTTATGGCCATTTTATAGGTGGGAAAACTGAGGTCAATGAAGCCAATGACTTGCCCAATGTTACAGGACAAGTAAGTGACCCTTAAGACTTGGCTCATGCCTCATGACTTCTAATCTACTGTGTTTTCTCTCTGGCAGGTTGCATCAAAATTTCAACACAATTTCAATGACTGATTTTAGATCCTCTCAAAGCTAGGCTTGATAATTGGATGGTAGTACATGTGTGAATTGAGAGTTATGGAGGAAAATACCATTGAGCAAGAGAGTAAATGGAGTGGGAAAGACAGGACCAAGATAAATTCCATTTTCTCCACCATTCTGCTGGAGTCCCATGCTGCAAAAAGTACTCAGCTTTAAGGAAAGCTGGAGATGATCTAAGCCAATCCCTTGTTTTATAGGAGAGACAATTGAAAACAAATGAAGTAAATAACTTTTTGAGCAATTTCACACAAACACTGGAAGAGTTAAGGTTTTATTTATTTATGTATATCTTTATTTATGATTCTAGGAGCAATGTTTTAAACCATGAATGGATAACCAACTTTGTGAATTCAGCAAAAGTGACTTGATTTCATGGTCATATTTAGAAAAAGTGTGTCTCCAAAAGGTCTGTGCCTCTAGTGCACATACACAAAACATTTTGCTTACCATTGCAAAGACTTCCTGAAGGTCATAGATGGATCCCAGATAAGGCCTACAGATAATATGGTCACATGAAATGCCTCTTATAAATTATTTCAGATCCACAAGCAATAATTATCCCATGGCAGCTCTTCCATTTCAGCTTGCCCAAGTGTACAAAGAGGTTTGAACATGAATATTAGTCAATACATAAAGTCACTTTCCAGTCTAAACTTCATTTGGGAAAATCCTTAACTTCACAGTCTTTTTGAATTGTATTTATTCGTCATGTTTAATTTACCCTATTTCATATTTCCTTTTCTTTATCATAACGCCATAGAGAAATAAAATGCCACATAGATGCTGGTAAACCAGAGAGTAAAGTAGGCAGCACTCAATGCTGAAATCTGCATTGGGAAGTTAAAAAAGCAGTAGAAAATATATAGTAGATATTTATTTAGCAGTGTGGCTTCCCTTCAGAACCTCTTAAGAACTTTATCGGGTTCCTTTTCTGTACATCCCAATCAGAGTTTCTTTTGCAGTTTAAAGATCAGGTTGGAAAATCCTGATCACCTTTTTTTTTTCCTTTTTTAAGTTCTGACTGAACAGGATTTAACATGTTAGGCAGCAACCAAAGAAAATGAAAGCTTTTTATTTTCAACCATCTTGCCCTATGATGTTTGTGAACATTTTGTGAAGATGACACTGGTTTCCCTGGCACAGAACACCTCCCTCCTGACCACAGAGCTGGTAAATTACCGTAACTTCCCTCTGAGTATATTTCCTGCTCAGGCCCAGGATACCCTTCAACATGTGGCCATCTGACCACTTTCTCCTTCTCAGTCTCTGTAACAAGCTGGCTGCCCCACAGGCCAACCCAGGGTTACTCAGGAAGCTGTCAGACAAACTGTGCTTTCTGGGAGGAAAGGGAGTCTCAGCCTTCTCTGGCTGTGGTAGCTCTAGCTGGTGGCTTGGCCTCTTACGGTTGTGAGAAAGAGGAGTATAAAACACATCAGACTACAGCATCTTTCACCATCTTCTTTGAGCTACTAGGAAGATAAAAACAGAGCTATGAATGATTCATACCTTGAATGGCTCCAGACGCTCTAAAATTCATGTTAAAATGAAAAAAAAAGGTAATACCGATTACATTTTCAAAATAACTCTGGTCATTTCCTCTAGTTTTCTATTGACTGTCATCTTGCAATTCTCCCCATTTTCACAAGGAATAGAGATTTAAGGAAAGCCTCTCAAAAAAAGAGACTTTGAAAAAATCATGGTATATATACATATATGTTGTCTCATTCAGGATCCCAGAAGAAAACAGATGGCACACTCAAAATTAGGTAGTAGTAGGAGGGTTTTATTTATAAAAGGACTATTTGCAAAGGCATGGAACCATAAGGGGTAGTGCTAGAAGCTGTAGCTCATAGCAGCAGAGTTATGACCACCCTTATATATAAGGGGGCAAGGGGAGAGTGAAGTTAACCAGAAGCAGATGGAAAGAGGATCGTGTAGAGAAGGCCATGACAGAAGCAATGACTTCTATAGAGAGAAACAGTCAGGCAACCAGCCAACCCAACCCCACCTCCCAAGATTGTGTATGTACAACTATCAGTTACATCAAAGCACATTCATTCATTCTTACCAACAAAAAGTGTGAATTTTAAACAAAATCTAAAGAGATCTTAGTCCAAACAAGTAACAAATAATAACAAGTAACAATAGAAATTGAAGCCTAATTAATCAATTTACTAAACAAGCACTAAGCTCCACATTTTACCCTGATTTGTGTCCAATCATTATGCTGTACACCTGAAACTAATATAGTGTATGTCAAACTATAATTTTTAAAAAAATTTTGTGCTACATGAAACTGTC
Organism: Miniopterus natalensis; assembly: GCF_054644295.1. Lineage (NCBI taxonomy): Eukaryota > Metazoa > Chordata > Mammalia > Chiroptera > Miniopteridae > Miniopterus > Miniopterus natalensis. The sequence goes on from NC_142088.1 coordinate 21,465,289, forward strand.
AGAAAGTAACTCAAAGATCAAATAGTTTGGCAGCAAAAAGTCCTATCTGAGCACCTAGACCTAAGTCATTAATTCTTAAGAGAAAAACATGATCAAAATAATCAATAAGTACTTTTCCTTCTAAGGGAAATCTTAAGGCAGGTACAAAATTAGCTATACTCCAAGGCCATGTATGGCATCTTAGCCCTATAAACATTCACTGACAGTCACATGAAAGAGGCCTTGTTGCCAGGCAACATGATTCTGGAGGCTTTTGTGCAGGCTGGCCTTTAGCTGGGACATGAAGTCTGGGCAAATTTAAGACAGGTCAAAATGAAGGAAAGGACTTTTAGTGTAAGGGTTTACTGGAGGCTAGGAGAGCATCTCACTTACTTAACAGGGAAGTAGGTAAAGATGGCTGGTACCAATCATGGAGAGCCTTTAATGCCAAGAAAAGGCACATGGATTTTACTAGAAAGGCAATGGGAAACTGAAGAAATCTGAGTTAAGAATGGGGTGGTAAGTACCACTTGGGATGTTAGCACATCAGCTTTGATGTAACTGATAGTCAGTGCAGAATGCAATGACTTGGAGCCAAGCTAGAGCAGAGGCAGAGACCATTGGAGGCTGTTGCAATAGTGTTGATGTGAGCTCATAGGATCTGAGCTGTGGAGATGGCAGCTGGGATGGAAAGGATGAACAAGTCATTTGTGCACAGTTATGTTCTGTGATGGCGGATAGGAATCAGAAATGACACAGAGGTCATGGGCTGGGTGAGAGCAAATGGGGAGGTGCTTGTTGACAAAATTAGATAAGTGAGGAGAGGAAATTTGTTTGGGAAAAAAGCTGTTGGGTTCAGTTTTAGATATATTGGGTTTGAGTGGTGGGCAAGGCACCCTGGAGGAAAGGTCCAGGAGTTAGATATGTCAAACTAGAGTTCAAGAAAGTCAGAGATAGATTTGTATGTTGGGATGTCATCTGTATTAGGATGACAGTTAATATCAAACCTGCTAAAAACCATTACCTACACTGTAATCCATCCTTACCACTCAGAGACACTGCCCAGCAATGCAGGGTAGGAGGAATCTAGAACTGATACTTCCTGAAGCTAAAGCAATGTAATCTTGGGTGCAATGTGACCCAACCTCTACCATTCAAAGGTCTGCAAGTATCCTCTCAGCTCCTAATGGTAGACAGTCCAAGAGGACACCATGGCAGAGTACCTTAACTTATATGAAAGAGGTACCATACCCAAAGCCACCAAACTACTTCCAAAAAATCAAATTGTATTACCCTAGAAGGATGCCTATAGTCCAAATAGTAAGTAACCAGGGTTTTATAGCTTTCTACAAAAATATCATGGTAGTAATTCAGCTAACAGATAGAAAGAAATCCCACAAGTATCAAAAGGCTTCCTATATGATTTTCTAAATGTATATTTTAACCCAGTAACCAAATTTAGGAACCATATTTTCCTCTTGAGTCACCATGATTCTGAGCCCTCATTCAAAACAACTCTGGTGAAAAGATGAGAGAATATTTATTCTGTTTCATTCTCCCTAAATCTTCTACTTCCAAAGAGCCTGTTCAGGACCACCTTGGCACATACAGAATCTTCTAGGTAAGTGTCATGGCCTGGAAGTTTGAAAATAATTGCTATGTCAAATCTTAGCATTATATAGGAAAATGAGGGAGAGAGAACAAAGACAATGCTGTCCCTTAAACTTCTGCAGTCATTTCAAAGCATATTAGTATCTAAGACCCTGGTTTGCACTCCCTCCAGACGATTTCAGAGATGGCTGGCTTGCAATTCTTTGTATTTTCTCTATGAGATCATAAGAGCTTCTACAAAGGGGGAAAGGTGGTTAAGTTTCCTTTTTAGAGCTGATAAAAGCCAGAGGTTTTTATTCCACTAAAGAAGCATTTTTAAGCCAGAAATATACCTGAAATGTCTTCATGTCCAATCCCTTCATATATCAGATGAGAAAACGAAGGCATAGAAAAGCTGTGCCACGGTGTAACAGACTAAATCCCCTAGTCACATCCCCTTACCTTGAAAAATCAGTAGCTTTAGCTTTTGAGTTTGACAAAAAAGAAATGTAAAAAGAATAAATGACCTTTCCAAAGCCAAGGGCAAGCAGCCACATCTTTGTTCCAAAAACTATAGGGAGATGCTGAGATTAAGTTTCCTGACTGGAAAAGGGAGCCCTGCCCCTGATGTTCGGGAGGGCTGGTCCTGAACCTTGTGTGTTATCTCAGCCCTGAGCTGAGGCCACGCCCAGCCATAGTGTGCATTTTTGAAGGCTCGAGCAGATTTAAAGTACGCGTGCGCTTCAAAGTCAAGGTATGTAACATCCCTGTGGCCCTTGTTGATATGGTTAGCACAGCAATCTGTTCTGAATTATATATCTATACATAATCTTTAACATTAGGTTTACCAGCACAAAATTGCTCATCTCCCCTAGCTTCATCCTAACACAACTCTGCCCCTATAAATCTCCTTTCTTCCTCCCCATTTTTCTTAGATATTGGTTGTCCCCTCACTAATCTCCCATGCTCCAAATCATCTCCCCCTCATCTTCTGGAGAGAACGGCCTCCATCTTCCATTTTTCCTTCTGCCTCCTCCTTTCTTCCCTAATAGTTCTCTTTCCCCTCTAACCTACAACAGTACACATCACACACACACACGCACACACTCTCTCTCTCTCTCTTTCTCTCTCTCAAGACCAGCATTTGGTTCCTTCCACATGTTAAACATAATAAAGTCACTTAGTTTGCAAACATTTATTACATACCTGCTATGTACAAAATACCATGGTAAACATTATAGGTGATAAATGGTCCTAATTGTTTTCACTTTAGTAATTTCCTGCCCCTTTTTTAACCCTTTAAAGTCTTATCTCCCTTCCCCACAACTCTACCTAAACTCAAAAGTCCCAACTGGCCTCCTTTTAACCAAACCAGTGGCCTTACCAAGTTATTATTCATTTCCCCTTCCCTTATCCAATTCATGCTATTAACCATTGTGTTGTGGGTTTTTAAATTGTCCCCTCCTTTGACTTTAATGATACTTCATTAGCCTTCTTCCCCTCACTTCTCCAAACACATTCTCTGTCTCCTTCACTAGCCCATCATTCCCTCAGCTGACTCCTAATCAGAACTATTTTTCTTCTTACCCACTTCCCATATCTTCAGCTTCAGTGTAGTTGTATGAGACAGTGAAGAAGGCTGCAGTATTGGAGTTGGGGATATTAGAGTATGAAAGGAGATATATATTAGATAAGTAATATGGGCCCAGCCTAAAAGCATCCAAAAATGCCAGGAAACATTGCAATGTCATCTTTCTATAAGCACCTTCTAGGAACCATCAACACAACTTCCTTTTCCAGACATTGAGAGATGTCTAAGTTTCCTCCCATCTCTAAATGTCTATGGTTAAATTGAACAATTCAATGGATTGTTCTGCTTATAACTGTTTCCACAAAATAAGTAAATGTAAAAAGAGTATCATTATAGAAGTGTTTGATGGAAAAAATTTTCCAGGAAAATTTCACAATTCTCATTTTTACTTCCTTGAAGCTCAAAATGAGTTTTTGTATCTGTCACAGAACCTGGAATAGCACATAGAAGATGTTCATAAATACCTGAATGAGCACATGAATGAAGACCTGTCTTACCAAAGCATCAGAAGAAGCAAGCACTTTGGAAAACAGGAATCCAATACTTTCAAGACCTATCACTTACTAACACCCTATTTAGTTCCCAAAGGAGCCTCAGAGTTGAAGGAAACAGTCTTCTCATGTGTGTGCATTCTTACCCACCTTCTATGGGATAGTCTGTGGCTCAGAAATGGAACCCCCCAGAATCAGCATTCCTAAAGCTGATCTTAAACTATGTACCCTGATTATTAGTCATGTTCAATATCAAGGAAAGTTATCAGGTCACATGGAAGTTGCACATATAGCCACAGTGATGTTCTGACACTTCATCACGTGTCAAGTATCCTTCAGCAATGAAAAGTACAACCTGTTACCTTCTCAGCAAGTGAGGGGAAAAAGAAGTCAAACACACACCTAAGCTCTTAATGAGGACATCTATGTCACTGTTAAAATGTAAGACATTTCAAGAATTCAGATTCTTGTGAGAATGAGTGGGTGACTAATAGGAGTTACTGCTGTAACCCATACATTACATTTCAGATTGTGAGCCAACAAAGTGACAAGGGTACTGCAGAAAGGGACTCACTATCAGATCAGAGGTAAGAGTGAACAGTTAATGGGTAACTCTGATGACACCATCAAGAACCATTAACCTGGTTACCTTGGCAGCCAGAGTCCCCAAGATAAGGAAAATGATTACGAATGAAAAAGATGACAGTCATGGTGATGCAGAGATAAAGTTGCAGCTCAAAGTTAAGTAAGAAGTTCTCCACCATGATTCAGGCTTTCTTCCAGCAATGAAAACATAAGCACATGTAACTTGCATGGTGAAGCACACAGACTAAATTAAAATGCCTATGAAATTAGCACTGAAATACAAAGGCCAAAGAAGTCTCAAATCTCTTTTTTACATTGTGTAAGGAGCAACTGAGTTGTAACTGATCCCATACAGGACACCTCTCTTCTAGTCATCAAAATGAGAGTAAGGGGCAAGCAGTTAGACATCTACTTTCCAACCACTTCTCAACTGGGCCTGGGTTACCTTCTCTCCAGCTTCAGAAATCAATTCTCATGCCACAATTCTCAGACTGAAAGCTCTGGGTACAATTTTTTATGACAACACCATGTCATTGACCAAAAAGAGTCAAATAAATCACCATAAAAGAGACATACACTGATGGCCGCGTGCAGGTGCTGGTGTGAACAGAAATGCCAGGAGGGCCGGGGCAGGCGAGGTGGTGGGGATAATGGATGGAGACAATGGTCTAGGTAGTGGCACAGGGCGCATTGGGTGCAGGAGGCATGGCTATGGCTGTGGGCCTGGCCATTTAATGACAGAAGGACCAGGCCCCCCAGGCTAGCAAGTTTTGGGAGTCTAGAGACAGTGTGGATTGGGTGGACTGGGTGCAGGTCTGGCTGGGCAAGCACTACAAAAAATATGTTCATGCAGATGCAACTACCAATAATCCGCTGGCTGGGCTGGTGGTGCAGTTTCTCCACTTCCAGGTGCCTTTGGGAAGCAAGTAACCAACTCGGCCTTCACCAAACTCCCTGCAAAATGTTTCATGGATTTCAAAACTGGAGGCGCCTTGTGTCACATTCTCGAGACTGCTTACAAGCATAAAAATGAACACGGATAGCAAAGGTTTGATCTACAGAATCCAACCCTAATGAATAGTAATGTTGAGATGTTTATGAACATTGAAAAAAACATTGGTGCAGAGCAATTATCTGACCAGAGCCAACATCTACCTCATTCCAGACATTGATCTGAAGTTGGCTAACAAATTGAAAGGTATCACCAAAGGACCTCAGGGGACATTTATTGATGAGAAGTCAAAGGCTTCCATCACATTTATCTGTATCCTTCCTCAGTGAAGTGTATCCTTCTAGAAATGAAGAGTGGTTGCGATCCATGATAAGACAAGCAGGTGTTAGTACATTAGGGGCTTTACCTGGACAGCTACAAAACTTGGATCCATAGTAATGATGTTGATGTGGAAATTGAAGATCTACCAATTCCAGAAAAACCATGGAAGTTTCATGCAAAATGGGTTTTGGATGCTGATGAATGAGGAGGATTACAAGGTGGACAAGAACAGGAAGCCCATGAGTTTTCAACAGCAAACTTCAACAAAGAATGAAGACTCAGCCAGAATTCCAGAGAGAAAAAATAGAAAAGCATCAGCTAATGCCTTCCTCTCTGCCCCCCACACCCCCAGAATCACATAAGAAGAGTGGGAAGAAGGGCCAAGCTCATCTTTATGGGACGTGCAGAAGTCAGAAAGAGGAAGAAGAGCAGGAAGGTCTTTCAAGAATATGGAAGGCCCGATACCTGTACCCAACACAGAGGACGGGGTACTTCCCAAAAATGTAAATCCAAAGAAAGATAGTGAAAATACACCTGTTAAAGAGAAACTGTAGCTGACCTAGTTGAGTGGAATGAAGAAACAGTCACAACAGGAGGAAAGGAAGATGAAGCTCCCTTCAAAAGTGATCAGTCAGTCAGTTCACCCCGGTGAAGATAATATCACAAAGCAGACCAGTCCCATTATTTTTCCAAGCTATGCATCATGGTTTGATTATAACTGTATTCACGTGATTGAAAGCTGTGCTCTTCCCAAGTTTTTCAATGGAAAAACCAAGACTCCAGAGATATATTTGGCATATCAAAATTTTATGATTGACACATACCACCTAAACCTCCAAGAATATTTGACCAGCACTGCTTGTCAGGGGAACTTGACTGGAGATGTGTGTACTGTGATGAGGGTTTGTGCCTTTTTAGAGCAGTGGGGGCTTGTTAATTACCAAATGGATCCAGAAAGTGAACCCATGGCAATGGGACTTCCTCCTACTCCTCATTTCAATGTATTGTGTGATACCCTCTCTGGGCTTGTGCCTCTACATTTTTGATCACCTCAGGTCCCTGCTGCTCAGCAGATGTTAAATTTTCCTGAGAAGAACAAGGGTAAACCAATTGATTTGCAGAGCTTTGGTCTCTATACTGATATTTACTCCAAGAAAACCTTAGCAAAGAGTAAAGGTGCCAGTGCTGGAAGAGAATGGACTGAGCAGGAGACCCTGCTAGTCCTGGAGGCCCTGGGGAGGTACAAGGATGCCTGGAACAAAATGTCAGAACATGTTGGAAATCAGACTCAGGATGAATGCATTCTCCAGTTTTTGAGGCTTTTCATCGAGAACCCATACCTTGAGAATTCAAATGCCTCCCTTGGGCCTCTAGCCTACCAGACTGTTACCTTTTTGGCATCCTTGGTGGACCCTTATGTAGCATCTGCTACAGCAAAAGACACCTTGGAGTTTTCTTGAGTCTGGAAGGAGGTGCCAGTGGATTTAGTTGAAGCTCATGTCAAGAAAGTACAAGAAGCAGCCCCAGCCTCTGAGAAAGTGGATCCCACCTACAGGCTTGAGGGCAGCGGCATCACAGGCCTGGGCCTGAAGAGCCAGGAAAGCTTGAAAGAGCTGCAGAGGAAAAAATGGAAACAGATACTGATGGTCAGCAGCCTGGAAAGGCAGAAACAAAGAGGAAAATTAAACAGATGAAGGTGATAAAGCACAAGACTGAGACAATGAACAAATATCAGGAAGGAAAAGGACAGTGAAATTAGCGGGGACACCAAATCAGAGGAACAGGAGACGGAGGAGAGCCAGGAGCTCATTGATAGTTGTAAAGAAAGACAAAGCGACGTTGAGAACAAAAAAGTAGAGCATAAACTTTCTGAAGGAAATGCAGTCACAGCCGCAGCTGCTCTGGCCTCAGCTGCAATCAAAGCCAAGCACCTGGCTGCCTGGAACAGAGAAAGAGCAAGTCTCTGGTCACTCTCCCAGCTGAGACAGGGATAAAGAAACGGGAAATCAAATTTCAGCATTTTGAGGAGCTGGAAATGATCATGGACAGAAAGAGGCTTTAGAACAACAGAGGCAGCGCTTGCTTACTGAACTCCAGAACCTCCACGTGGAGAGCCTGAAATACGCAGAATTGCGAGTCCGCCTACAGCATGGGCAGAACCCTCCACAGGGGCACCAGCATATGGGAGGGCCTGGCCTGCCACCCCTGGGAGCAGCAGGGCACCCCGGCATGATGCCTCAGCAGCAGCCTTCTTCCTACCCTCTGATGCAGCACCAGATAGCACTGCCCTACCCACTCCAGCCAGGTCAGCCCTAGGTCCAGATTCTGATGTCCCGGCAGCCCATGCCAGGTCCAGGATTCCCACCATTGCAGCCAACATCCACCCTCCTGGCATGCTGCCAATGAGGGGGACATCCTAGGGCCTCCAGTTATCCTCACATTTCCTAAGGGCATGCATTCCTGCTGCAGCAGCAGCAGCTGCCATCACCTGCAGGATGGAGTCCCTCCGCCTCCTGCTCCAGGCCCACCCATCCACACCCAGCGCCACCAGCTGGAGTGAAGATGACAAGACTTAGGTTCCTCAACTTCCTTGGGTCTTTTTTAGGTTTTTTCTTCTCACAGACCCAATCACAAGTTCCACATCCTGTCTCTCCCCATTTCTCATGCCTCCCCTCTCCATGCTCTGACACCCCTGTGTTAGGTCCTCAGCCAACACTCAGGGGAAGCCTTGGTGACAGTGTGCCCTAGTCATCCTAAAAATAACCTCTGTCATCCCTGCCCTGGTGTGGGGTATTCTTTGTCTATTATTTTTGCTCTCCTGCACTTTTTTGCTTTGTTTTATGCCTCTGTGGATAATATTTTATAATCATTGTCTTGTCTTTTTCATTATCTTTTTTTTTTTTTGTCATTATTGCTTTAAAGGAGAGCATTCAAAATTAATAGGAACCAAAAATGGTGATGGGCCAAGGGGGTAGCCAGTGGGGAAAAACCTTAAGGCATTATAAGTTACCTTATTTATGCTTATCTGAGTTAAGAATGGTGCCGATGGTGAAATTTCATGAGGCTTTTGCCACACATAGATGCACCAAAATTCAAAACGATGGGGAAAGGGACTCCACTGATTTTTTTTTCCTCCTAGTGAGGACTGCCAGGGCCTCCACCCTGCCCAGCAGACCATACCCCTTTGGTACCTCGAAGGGTAGAGCACATGCATTAGCACAGATCACTCCCTCCCGGGCCCACAGGCTCTACTTTTTTATGCAGGTTTGTTGGATTGGGATGGGTGTTTTTGTTTTTCTGAAGGCCATGTGAGCTTTGAGGGCTGGCATTTGGGGAAGCATCCCTTAGATCCTGGGACTAGCCAGGAAAATTTTAGGGGCCAAGGGCAATGGCTACCCAACCAATCTACCCCACTATTCACTGCTTATATGCATTCTTTTCCCCCCTCTTAAAAAAAAAAAAAAAAAAAAAAGTAGTAGAGAGTGCTGAACATTTTAGCTCATGGAACTTGGTTAGGATGGTGGGGTGCTCCCCACACTACCTCTTGCAGTTGCCGGGGTGAGTGGAATTTAGTGTGCACTGCATGCAGCAAATACTTGGAGGAGATGTTCACACATCATAGAAGCTGAATAATAGTCATACGGAATTTCTATACTCATGATAATAGAATAAAGACATTAAGAAGGAAGGCAGTCTATGTCTAAAGAGAGACAGTGAGATCCCCTCCCCTGCCCTAGTAAATGTTTGAATGTGAGAGCTTCAAAGTCATTCCTATCTCTAATCTATCTGTGAAAATGACTCATTCTATTTCCTGATATTGATATATTGATATTAGTTATACAGCCCTTGCTGTAAAAGTCCTGTCTGGATGGTTGCCTTTAAAAAAACATTAAAAGTAATATCTTATTGTAGGTATGGTAGTAAAACAGAATTCTTAAGCAAGGTCTATACTTTGAACATGTCCTTCAAATTTACTTGAAATAACAAAAACACCCAATCAATTTTTTAACAGTCAGAAAAACTGGCTACAGTGTGTTTAGTGTCACGTGGATACAGCAATTTGCTGATTTCACTGCATTTTTGATGTTCAGCTTTTTACCTTATTTTCCCCAAGTCCAGCCTCAGAGTATCACTTTCTTATCAGAGGAAAATCACTTCCTTTCATGTACAACTACCTCAGAGGGGTCATTTGCTGAACTCAAAATAGTTTTTCATTACCTGACTTTGCCGATTATTTAAATGATTAAGTACTATTTTTCTGCCTTCCGTGCCTCTCTCAGAAAAAGACATGCCAAGGGAAATGAAGCAGTGTTGGAGAAATCACTCCTGCCCAAACTGGCCATTTTGACCGTTGATTCGCTAGGGTTTGGAGAAGTGAAAATAAACGCTCTTGTGGAAAAAAATAAGTGATGTCTTCCTGATTTTGACTTCAGACTGAATAACTAGCCTGCTGAAAAATAACCAATATTGGCTGCAAATGTATGAACAATGCCATGTATTATATGCATGCTCCTTCTATCACCAATCACAAGTCAGGTCCATTTCAAGGGTCTGCAGTTCTAAGCTGGACTCATATTCCAAAGTCCAACAAAATCCTCTATTATGGGTCTCAATTGCCCAGTTACCCAAATCTGGTAGAAAACATGTAACTTTAGTAAAAGAATTGTCTAAGTAAAGTTTTCCTCACACTTTCAAAGTCATACTTCTTTCAATTAGCCATAAAGATCTTTCTAGGGTGTCATTAAAATCATGGAGAATCAGGGTAGGTTTAACCTTCCTAGAATAAGTATTTTAAACTATGCTGTGAGCCAGTGATTTAGGATTATTAAATTAGTGGAAAAAAAGAACCGTTCTTCCATTCTTCACACACGCACACACATACAAACGTACATACATACAAACACACACACACTTCAGCACAGACATACCAATAGTTTCTCACAATCCTAGGGAGAACAATTATACTTTGACCAGAGAATTATCTCATTTTTCTAATTTATTCATAGAGGGTAAATACAGAGAAACAAAGAGCACATGGAAGGTTTTGCACCATTGATTAGAATGGATTATACATTTGTGTATGTTGTCCTTGTGTTTTCTCATAAGTTTCTAATTGGAAGAAGCATTTCAAAAGTGCCATCTTTACCCCAAGCCCTTTCCTCTTTCATTAGATGACCACTCAGCACCAAATCTGAAAAGTTATGAGGAGGGCGATTTGGTGTTTGAAAAGCAAATGCATTTTAAAGTTGAAAACAAAGGTTTTGCTTGTATGAATCCTCCATCTGCTTTTTAGCTACCCCACTTTTAACAGATGTTCTAAAGAAAAAATATAAAGCTTTGAGTCTTACAAAATGTATCTTCAAAGGACAATGAATGAACTGATGACAGATGGTTGTCCACAAAGCACATCAGCAAAGTATTTTGTGTACAATTGCCAATTTTAGTTTTCTGTCAGAGTGAGGCTTCTCTTTCCTTGCTGCCTGTTTTAATGTCTAATAAACGAAGAAATTTTAAAGATCCCTTAAAACTAGCATTTAAAGGCCTTTTTAAAAATAAATTTAAAGATACTTGTTAAATGAGTTTAGTAGCTCTAAATGCTTGGTACTAGATACTGGGGCAAAACCTGTCTTATCACCAGCTCATGCCTTTCGTTATATGAACACCTTTTACAAATACACACAATTTGTAAATGTTCTCGCTGACACATCACACAATGAATTAGATGGGTATATATATAACTATTGTACTTACGCAGGTCGGGAAATAATACCCTTTGGAGCATGTGTACATGATATTTAAGAACAACAAATAATGTGGTCTTTGCAAACCAAAATAAATGAGAAAGAAAATTGAAGAGATTGACTTTTCAATGTATCTTCAAGGGAAAGAAATAACTATATTTAAACATTCCATCAACCCATATCAGTCCATTTTTTTGAGCCAAACAGGACCCTTTTCTAACTCTGAGACAAGCTGAAAAAAACACCTCATTCTAGCCCACCAAAGCAACAAGTTCATTCTGTTTGGAACTGTTATTTTTCTAAAGATGATTTAACCTTGGATGAATCTGAAGCTAAGAAATTACAAACCACATCATGTTAGGTAGGATAGCACAATGGTCACGAGCACAAGCCCTAGCATCAAACCCTGGTTCCAGCAGCTAGTATTTGTACAGCCTTGGGCAAATTAGCATTCCTACTCCTCCGTTGCTTCATCTAAAATGAGGTTTTGTAACAGTATTAAGTATATCATCCTCCGTCATCATGATTGGGAATTTAAGGAATTTTAATCTAAGAAAATAAATTTCAGCCAATTGTAAAAAACAAACAAACTAACTAATTTATTAGCATTTGTATTGTGCCCATTTATATGTTGACTCCAGAATTCATTTTGGCACTCATTCAATTCAGGTAACTATAGTAATTACAAGTAACACCTTGCTAACCAAGCACTGACTGCACTAAGCATTTTACACGGATTATTTCATTTTATCCTTACAGTGACCTTGAGATGAGGTCCCCATTTTACACATAAGGAAACTGAGGCTTAGAGAGTTTAAACACTAGCCTACACTTAGCTAGTAAGAAATGGATCTGTGATATGAATGCAGGCAGTCTAATTCCAGAGCCTTCAGAACCAAACTGCTTATAGTAGTTTTTTTAAATTAAAAAAAAATTATATATACATGACATTTCCGACTAATACCTAAATAAATTTTATTTAGTTCCAAAAGATGTTCATTGAAATATTATAATGTAATCTGAGAATCAGTGAACTTCTAAATAATAGGTTGCCATTTATAGAAAAACTATACTTTAAAAACCCAAATTTCACACATTGCTTGAAATGTAAAATGAACCAAGCCAAAATAAGACCTCAAAAGTAAAACTCAGAGGAGGAAAGAAGTCAAAGTTGTTTACCTGCTACTTGAATTGAAGGGAAGAAGTTGAGAGCCAGGAGCAGCCTGAGGATCATTGTGCTAATGGTGGGTCAGGGCTGCAGCCCCTCCTCCCCGAGGAGCCCAAAGTGTGAGGTGGGTGGGCTGAAGACGCACTTGCCAAGGCCTGAGAGTCTCCGTCATCCACTGCCACCTCCAGCTTAACTTCCCTCGGGGCATCTGATCAAACCACATGCATTCAAACCACAAGGCACTGTTTCACACAGGATATTACATTGTTTTGATGACTTTAGACTTTTCTTTTAAAGGCAGCCTTTTCTTGGCACTAAAACAGAATGTCAGCCACTCTATGATGGGCTCATGAGAATTACTCTCTACAGTCTGGTATCAGAAACTGTGAGAAATTGGTGCTCGGAATCCAGCAGGACTTTAAGGGTAGACAAACAAGGTATTCTAAAGGACCAATAAATAAAGTCTCCCACAGAGGAGATTTTCATAGGATGGGGACAGGCTTATTGTTAAAAACAACAATAAGAATTATATTGAGGATTTGGGAAAATTTATATCAGTGTTAAAAGGAGTCATAAATATTAGGGACCGAACTTTTGTGTTGGACAGAGGTAGCCCTATGGAGCATTTAACACATACTCCTTAGTTCATACGAAGCCTCCCCAGCTCACTTCTAGGAACTTTGAGAAACACACCCTCCTTGCAAGCACCCAGCCCAGCAAAGCACCCTAAGCAAAAGGAGAGTCAAATAACATGGTATGTCCTGAGGGGGACAGTAGGTGACCAAAAGCCCTTTGGTATTGCATGCTCTCTACGTCCCTCAAGGAATCAATTCAATGTTAAGTGGTAGGCAGGAAGAGAGGCTCCAGAGCAGTCTCCCCAAGGCCAGACCTCTGCAGCCCTTTCTGGAGGGCCAGGCCTTCTGCATGTAGAGTCATTCCACTGATAGGGCCAACTCTGCTTCCATCTTCTGCCACCTGGTTCAGGGTCCTGTCCTTGCTGGCTTTCTCAAAACTTTTCCAGTAGTTTTTTCTGCTTTCCTGAAAATCTAAGTTTTATATGATTACCCTAGTTTTTGGTTTGTATATGTGAGGGTTTTTTTTAAGATAATTTGTATTGCTTTCTATTCTGACTATAAAAGTAAGACATACTTCATATAAAAAATTTAGAAGATACATTTACCTTTTTAAATGTTAAAAATAATCATTAAAGTCAAACTCACCCATAATCCTACCACTCTGATATAAACACTTAATTTTCCAGTCCATTGCCTTCCATGTGTTTTTCTATTAAGATTTTTACATACTTAATGTCATGTTTTATTTATAGTTTTCAAAAGATATATACTCTTATCTGTTATATCTTAAACATTTTCCCATGACATATAAGTTTTCTTTATAAACATCAGTTGTAATTGATGCATAATATTTTGTTCTATAATCATATCATAAATTGTTTAAGCATTCCCTAGTATTGTTACCAATTTTTTGCTATTTTAAAATGCTGCAGTGAACATCTTTGATGCCCTAGCTGTATGTTCCTCCCTCCTCATCTGCTGAATGACAGATAAAAAGTATTTCCTCTCCTGATAGGGCCCCGTTTGTCCACATTTCAGTTTTCTCACCAACACAGTCTTTGTGACCCTCCAATACTGACACATTTTTCTGCCCTTTGGAGCAATTTGTCCTTAAAAATGATTCACTTACACTTCTGAACTAAAAGGAAATAATGAAGTTATGCCCCCAGTCCTGGAGAAGATTCTCTATCCTGTTAGGGGGACCTATATCTTACTTAAGGCCTGATGTCTTTCCAGGGACAATTTAAAGAAGTCTTAGTGCCCTTCTCTAAAAGGTTACCCCTATTCTGGAGTGACCAGGCCACCCAGGTCTAGAAAAAGAGGCTCTGAAGTTCATCATAGAGATTAAGAATATGTACAGTAGAGACAAAGACTTCCCTCTGATTAATAACAAAAGACTAAGAAGAAAATGAATAATTGTCTTCGAGCATGTGAAAGATGACTATACAGCATCTCGTTAATATTGCATATATGTTAGTGCTTGGTTGAATCAAACTTAACTAGAAAGAAATAGTGCAATTATCTAGTCTAACTATTTTTCAGAGGAGGAAGTTGAAGCCCAGAGAGGTTAGCTAATTTATAGAAACTCACAAAGCAATAATTAAGTGTACTTGATTTTTATAACTTGACTAACCTTACTTGGTTTTTATTCTTTAGAGTAAAAGGAAACAAACTTTGACATTTGCCTCCCTTTTTTATAAACAAGTGTCACACTAAAGAAGCAAATCATTTCATTAGGGTCCTTTCACATTTGCTCTTGAAATTCAGTGGCATTCACATATACTGAGAAGTGGAAATGATAGAGATGAAATAAAGGATATTTAAGCCATCAATGCACAGAATACCAAGACTCTACTACATTCCCCATGGTAAAAATAGCTAGCATTTATGTACCAAGCATTTTATATGCCTGATCTCATTTAATACTCACACAACCTGTAAGGAACGTGCTATTATTATCTCTATTTTACAGATGAGAAGAATGACTCTGAGAGAGCTGAGAAGTCTTGGGAAGCAGTGGAGCCAGCATTAAAATCTAGAACTTTCTAACTTGAACTGCTATGCCCTAATCATAGCACTATACTGCCTCCTTACTGTCAAGCCTCTCCAGTATTGTGAATTCCTTCAGGACAAAAGAATAAGAACTGTGCATTATCTTCCCCTTGCAATCTAACATCCAGCCTGTGTGACTCAAGTGTGGAGAGGAAAGGGGGTGGGGCCCAAGATGCTGGGAAGACATAATCAAACTGTGTTTCATAAAAATACACCTGGATACTTCTGGAGAAATTCCAGATTTTTAAAATTCACACATGATTTTAAAACTCAAGGAGATGCACATTGTGATGAAACAAATGACCTTAATCAATCAACAAAGATACTGAAGTTCTGACTATGTGGCTTGTCAGAGAAAAATATTACAAATGATCAAATTCTATAGGCTGTTTGAAACATAACAGGAACTAAGCCTGGGGTTAAGACCCTGAAAAAGAAGAATCTCAGGGCATATAATATTGTGATATAATATTGCAATATTGTGGTTTTCACCCTTGGCTCCTGGCAAGAGGTCATAAAACCTCTGTAATTTCCTAATCCATAAAGGTTCTAGGAGCATTTTTTTTTCATATTTGGATTTTGTTCTAAAGCATCTTTTGTTCTAATAAAGTGATTCTTGGTGAGCTCTTGGATAGCTTCAGGATGGGGCTGGTCACCAGAAAGACCAAGCCATGGTTAGAAGCTTAGAATTTTCAGCCCCACTCCCCATCCTTTGGAGAGAAGGGGGGCTGCAGATTGATTTTAAAATTGATCATACCTACATGATGAAGCCTTCATAAAAACCCCTGAACTACAGGGTTCCCAGAGCTTCTGGGTTGGTAAACACATCACAGGATGCAAGGGTGATGCACCTCAACTCCGCAGGGACAGAAGCTCCTGCACTTGGGACCCCTCCAGATCTCGCCCTATATATCACTTCATCTGGCTGTTCATTTGTATGCTTTAGCATATCCTTTATTATATAATAAACCAGTAAGCATCAATTAGTAATTTTCTGAGTTCCATGAGCCACTCTAGCAAAGTATTAAACCTGAGGAAGGGGGGTCATGGGAACACAATTTATAGCCAGTCTGTCAGAAGTACAAATGACAACCCAGGACTCGCAACTGGCATTTGTAGGAGTGGCAATCTTGTGGAACTGAGCCCTTAACTTGTGGGGTCTGACACTAAAGCTAGTTAAATAGTGTCAGAACTGAATTATATTGTAGGACAGTCAACTGGTGTCAGGGAATTAGTCAGTGTGGGGGGAAAAACACTTTTGGGAATTCTAGTGGCTAAAATCACAGGACTTGAAGTCCCACAGGCATAGGGGTGAAATCCCAGTTGGGCCATTTCATAGCCATACAACCTTAGAAAGTCATACCCTCAATTCCTCATGTGTAAAGAGAGGATGAAAATAACTCAGGCAATAAGTTGTTCATATCTCACACAATGTGTGAATTTCCACACCTTTAAGATAGAAATAAGATTTAATGACTCTCCATTTCACAACTATAAGTGGCTGAGTAAATATTTGTTGGATCAACCAAAATGGATCAATGAATATATGTTTGATATGTTTATGTGGATCGATTTTACTTCATAGCATGTGTGCCACTAGAACTCTGTTTTAGAAGTTATCATAGTATTTCTCTCTGGTGCACAGTGCTTTCATTATAACCCATACCAGTCAGTATAAACTACGAAGTATCATTGGAAAGTCTTCAAGAATTATATTTGTCAAGCCGGTCAATGACAGAAAGCCTTTTGGCTATCTCTAATTAATATTAAGCAAGCCTACTAGGATATTTTCTTTTATCTAAATTTCAGCTAGAAACTTGCCTTCATTTTAGTTCCTAATTTTCCATAAAGCTCTGTCATACAGAGGTTCAAATGCTCATCTGGTGATTGTAGGAAAATAATGAAGCCTGACCTGAGTTTCTCTCTTTAAGCTCTGCAGTATTACCCCAGCTGTTCGTATGAAAAACTTATTCAAAAAGCAGACAAAGATGGTTAAGAAAGTCATGCATATTATCACAAACCAACAAGACCAAAGCCTGAAAAAAATTATATTACTCCTAAAAGAAATGAAAGAGCAAGAAATAACTGCCATATTGATCAATGAATCCCACTGAGTAAACAAATATTACAGAAAAATACCTGCAGGAACAGTCTAGGAGGCTTGATCAAGGATTACATGAAAAAATAGCTTAAAAAAATTACCTGAAAACCTTTTGACCGCTTACAGAGAAAGGCAGGCCTACAGCTCCAAGTGGTAAAAGCAGTAGCTAACATTTCCTGGATGCTTCCTGCTAGCAGGTATTGTGCTCAGCATGATGCATGCATCATCTCATTTAACCTCCACAACAACCTTAGGAGGTTGGTACTTTTAATATCTCCATTTTATAGATAAGAAAACAGAAGCTTAGACAGGTTAAGTAATTGACCCACAACCACACAGTAAGTAGTAAGGCAGGGATTTAAACTTGATTTGGTCTGACTCAAAAAGTGAACTCTAGATTAGAGCATCATGACAGAAGTAGATACAATCTTGATCAATCAACAGCTGGAACATGTGATTGATAGTGCAGTACTTAAGAACAAGGGGTTGTTTTGGGGGGGAGGTGATTATTTATTTTAAGTTATTTATTTATTTTTTAAATTTATCTTTATTGTTGAAAGTATTATAGGTGTCCCACTTTCCCCCCCAATTCACCCCCTCCAACCCCTCCCCAGGCCTTCACCCAATCCTTGTCTGTGTTCATGGGTTATGCATATATGCATATAACTTTTTTGGTTAATCTCTTTCCACCCTCCACCCCCCTTCCTTCTTCCCTCTGAAATATGATCGTCTGTTACATGCATCAATGTCTCTGGATCTATTTAGTTTGTCAGATTCTTTTGTTCATTAGCCTCTTCTAAAGAAGACCCTTCAACATTTCCTGTAGTGCTGGTCTGGTGGTGATGAACTCCTTTCACTTTTCCTTGTCTGAGAAGCTCTTTATCTGACCTTCAATTCTAAATAATAGCTTTGCTGGGTAGAGCAATCTTGGTTGTAGTTCTTTGTTTTGCATCACTTTGAATATTTTTTGCCACTCCTTTCTGGCCTGCAAGGTTTCTTTTGAGAAATCAGCTGACAGTCATATGGGTGCTCCCTTTTAGGTAACTAATTGTTTTTCCCTTGCTGCTTTTAAGATTCTCTCTCTGTCTTTAACCTTTGGCATTTTAATTATGATGTGTCTTGCTGTGGGCCTCTTTGGGTTCCTCTTGTTTGGAACCCTCTGTGTTTCCTGGACTTGTAAGTCTATTTCTTTCCCCAGGTAGGGGAAGTTTTCTGTCATTATTTTTTCAAATAGGTTTTCAATTTCTTGCTCTCTTTCTTCCCCTCCTGTAACTCCAATAATACAAATGTTGTGCCTCTTGAAGTTGTCCCAGAGGCTCCTTATACTATCATCATGTTTCTGGATTATTTTTTCTTTTTGCTCTTCTGGGTGGGTGTTTTTTGTTTCCTCATGTTCCAAATTGCTGGTTTGATTCTCAGCGTCCTCTACTCTACTATTGATTCCCTGTAAATTATTCTTCATTTCAGTTCATGTAACCTTCATTTCAAATTGGTACTTTATTATGTCATCGATGATCTCAGTTGTTTTTGTAGTACTCTTACTAATATGCTTGAGCATCCTTATAACCAAAATTCTGAACTCTGTATCTGTTAGCTTGTTTGGGTCTATTTCATTTAGTTCCTCTTCTAGAGATTTCTTCTGTTCTTTCCTTTGTGACATGTTTCTTTGCCTCCACATTTTGGCTGCTTCCATGTGTTTGTTTCTATGTCTTAGGTAGAGCTGCGATGTCTCCTGGAATTTGTAGAGTGGCTTTGTGTAGTAGGTGTCCTGTAGGGTCCAGTGGCTCAGCCTCCCAAGTCACCTGAGCTGGGCCTTCTAGGTGCTCCCCTGTGTGGGCTGTGTGCACTCTCCTGTTGTAGCTGAGCCTTGGTTGCTGTTGGCATCAGTGGGAGGAATTGACCCCCTGGGCAATCGGCTGTGAGGACCAGCTGCAACTACAGCCAAAGAGCTGCTGTGCTGGAGACACCTCTATGGAGCAGGATTTACTTCAGTGGAGCTTTGGTGTTCACCAAGTGTGCCCCTTGAGTGTGTCACTCATGGATGTGGAAGGGTTGTAATCCAGCGTGGTCGAGTCTGACCACCAGGTGCACTGTCTCTGGGGCCTCCCAGAAGGTGCAAAGTCAGCCTGTGCCAGTGCCTTGCCCAGGGCCACCCAGCATGAGCTACACAGCAACCTGTAGATGGTTGCTACTTGTGCTGGGCTTGGCATTGTCCAGGAGAGGCCAAGATATGACCCAGTGCAGGCTGCCACTAGTGCCAGGCCTGGGGCCACTTATCAAGCTGTATGGGGCCTGCTGCTGCTTGTTTGAGAGATTTTAGGAAAGTCCTAAGCATGAGGCTCGAGAGGCCACTTGCACAAAAAAGCCCCTGGAAAAGGCTTGGATGAGCTGCAGGTGGGGAGGGGCGGGGCCAAGGGTGTGAGTCAGGTGCTGGCAATTCAAATATGGCGCCTGCCTGCTGGCTGTGTGCGGGGAGGGCTCGCCAAAGGAGCCATGGCCTCTGCGAGCTGTTCTGTCTGGGAGGAAGCTGCCCCTCCACCTCTCGCCCGGATTTCAGGCAGGTTAGTTCCTCCCCGAATGTTCCAGTTTCCTTTCAAGCTGCTGCCCAGCATTGGACTCAGAGGGAGCGTGTCCAAGTGAGTCCATGCGCGGGCCCTTTAAGAGGAGCTGCTGGGGCTCCCGCAGCCTCCGAGTCCCTCAGAGACAGTCCCCCCTGGTTTTCATAGCCCGAAGCTATGGGGACTTCTCTCCCCTGGAACCCTGGGCTAGGAGCCCTCACTCCTCTAGGAAACCTCTGCCTCTGAGATTCCCTCCTGGGTTTCAACCGTGGCACCGGGTGTGGGCCTGTGGCCCAGTCTACCCGATCCAGCCCTGATCCTCCCACATCTCCGCCCCTCCTACCGGTCTCGGTGCTTCTTCATCTCCCTGGTTGTAGGGCTTCTGTTCAGCCAGATTTCAGGAGGTTCTGAGTGATAGTGGTTTGTATTTTAGTTGTAATCTTTATGTGGTTGCGGGAGGCGGCAGATACAGCTGTTACCTGCGCCGTCATCTTGAAGAACAAGGTTTTTAAAGGGAATGTATCTTCTTTTTTTGTTGTTGCTGTTAATCCTCAGTGGAGGATTTTTTTCCATTGATTTTTAGAGAGAGTAGAAGGGAGGCGTAGAGAAGGGGGAAGAGAGAGAGACAGAGAGACATTGATGTGTGAGAGACACATCAATTGGTTGCCTCCTGCACGCACCCTGACTGGGCCTAGGGATCAAACCCACAACCCAGGTACGTGCCCTTAATGGGCATCGAACCCGCAACCCTTCGGCGTGTGGGCGGTTGCTCTAACCACTGGGCAGAATGTATGTTCTTGATAGGCACATCTGACCTTTAGCGCCACCTTCATAAAAATTCAGTAACAATTCTATAGGTGACTTGCAACATCTCCCTTCAGGTGGGAGGATGCAGTTAATGCTCCCGGCTGACCCTGCACCCATGCAAACCCTGTCAAGAGAAAGAAGCAAGATGGTGAAGTTTCGACATCGTCCTAGAGGAATTAACTCTGACGAGATCCTCTAGGAATGTGTGTACTGTCAGCAAGGATCCATCATGTGCCCAGGCAATGCTGATCTGAGCTTTAGGACAGTTCCTTGACAATCGGTTTATTCACTTGGTAATCTGAAAAAAAGCAGAAGGAGAGTGGCAGATACAGAAGACATCAGTCACCATCGTTAAAGACTGAGAGAGATATTACAAAGCAAGCTCTGGCTAAACCACTATGACAATATAAACTTAGAGGTCTTAGGACCCAAAGCCATTGTTATCAGGAAAGTCTACTGTGCTGTTCTCAAACCCTATGACTCTGAAAAACTAATGGTCTCATGGAGCCATGTTCTGTTGGCTCGTGGGAGACCAGCTGCCACCTTACTGCTGGCATTGTACAAATGCACTGAGGGCCCTGTGCCAGGCTGGATTTTTTATTTTTTGAAGCCACTGAGACATTTGGATATTTTCTAGAAATAGGGCTGTTAATTAAATACGATTGGGGTTGGAAGGGCAAGGTAAAGAATGTATTTCACTCCACATCTTGTACTGAGCCTGATTTTACTCTTCTATTCCCTACTGTGCAATCAGTTGGATGGTGACGGGGCAACCTCTGACCTCTTCAGGAAGGGCAATCTTGTCCCAGCCTTGGGAAAACTGTCATGCCTGGTTTTCCTCCTTTCATAAAAATTTTAAGGGCCCTCATCCCCTAACGTGTTTTTTAGTACAGAAACTCCAGCAAATAAAACTGTTAGCTTCAACATTGCTTTCAATGGTCTCTCATGTTACTGAGGACCCACGGGAGCCTTCTCACCCTTCCCACTGCTGTATCTCCCTCCCCCCACCGTTTTCCACCAGTTCCCACACTCACTGAATAAGGAAGGTCAGTCTGAATACATCTGTCCACATCTCCAGAATGCCACAAAGGAGTAACAGCTGTTGACCTCTGTTCCAAACACATGATCCTGTTTGTCCCAAAAGTAGCTTGGGTGAACTCCAGCTAATATATACAATCTCTACTTCCTATGGAGAATGTAGAGTCAGGAGAGTATATTCCCCAAACTTGCTTTGGTATAGATTGAACAGCCTGCTTTCAAGTGCTGAATCCTATTACAGCTAATAATAATAATGTTAATAATTATTATAATAATTGTAGCTAAAATTCATTAAGCATTTGCTATGTGCCAGATATAGTACAAACCTAAAACATGGCAAGTTTTTAAGCCTTAAGTTTTTCTTTAAGTTCTGGGAAATGCAGTACTTTTCTTTCTCTCTAAGTCACTATGCTTTCTCATCTTAATACACACACACACACAAAATATTGGGGGAGGGAGGGAGCTGTAACAGATATTACAGAAGCCCAATAGTAAGAGTAAGGAGCAAGATTAAAGAGGCTATGTCCTGAGGCAAGGTCCAGACAAATCTAGTATTCATCTAAGAATCCATCCAGAAATAGCCATTAACACCACAGTGCACTTGATGTCGTTTATGCATGGTCTTGAGAAAAACTCCAGACTAAACTTGTTCTCACACATTTAGCTCCCTGTATATTACAGGCTGCTCAGTTTTGGGATGATTGAAACCTAAGTCATCATTCTCTTCACTGAGGGGCCAAAATCAACATTGAAATGCAAGGAAACCTCATCCACATCAGGAATCTAGTCTATGCTGATTTCTCATACTGTTCATTGTATGAAATTTGCCCAGCTTTGCTGTGCCAAATTGTCATAGGACTCTTCTAGAAAAACCGGAATCATTTAGCAGACTTCAAAGTGGAACAAACAAGAGTAGAAAAGTCTATATAGAGTGACCTCAAAAATGCATATAATTCACTCAACAAATATGCATTCAGCGCCCACGATAGAGAAGGCCTCTTTTACACCCCGAGGATCTAGGGAAATTAAGGCAGCCCCCTTGTCCCCAGAGAATTCAAACCTGGAAGAAACACTGAGAAAGAAGCCCCTAACTTGCCCCTAACTTGCTTTCAGGGTAGGGAGGCTGTTTTTTGAAGGATAAGCAAAACTGGCCAACCAAAAGTGAGGAAGAGTGGGGCTTTCCTTCCAGGCAAAGTGTATACTTTTGCAAAAGCCTAAAAATGCATAACTTACTGAATGAACTACGAGGAGCTCAGTGTGACTGAATCAGAAGGAACTGAGCAAAGACAAGGGAAGTGACAGGAGTCAGGGGTCAATCAGGCCATGGTAAGAAGTTTGCTCTTTGTACTGAGAACAATGACGAACCCTCACAATATGGGTCAGCGCATAGGTCTGGGTTGCTGTTATAGATTTAGGAGGCATCAGCATGTTAGACCCAGGGTTTCAAAAAGGTTTAATTTCTGACGTCAACTCCAATTGATTGATATCAGCTGCTTGAATCACAGTGCTGAATGGGATTTCTGAGGCCTCGTACTGGTTCAACGGGGGCATGGGAAGGGCAAGGGGGAGGCCAGGCATGGCTCTCTGTGGCTCCCTGATCAAGATTATAAAAAAGCCATGAACACAGATCAGATTGCAGGCTGTTTTTCCTC
This sequence comes from Miniopterus natalensis, assembly GCF_054644295.1. Lineage (NCBI taxonomy): Eukaryota > Metazoa > Chordata > Mammalia > Chiroptera > Miniopteridae > Miniopterus > Miniopterus natalensis. Next base: position 21,488,490 of record NC_142088.1, read on the forward strand.
CATCTGTCTCTTCAATGTTGGCACTTTTCCATAGTTGGGGTTTGAGGAGGCCAAGTGATTACTTCCTTCTACTTGCTAATTCAGTTCTAAATCTAATAAGGGAGACTAAAAAAGAAAAAGGAGTCATGCTGAGGGAGATGCAAATATTACTGATAGAGTGCTACCAGAGAATGTGGCTAAGATTTGTGGCCACAGCAAGCATCCCAGAATTAGGCATATTTACCCATCAATCACAGACATTGTTAGAAACACAGGATCCACCTACAAGGGTAGAGTCTTCACCACTAAGCTACCACTGGGCCCAGAGCAGAACATGGGCTCTCTGCAGGAAGACAAATCCCAAAGGTGGGGATGAAGGCAGTAGGAACCAGAGGGACATGTAAGGTCAAAGGAGGGTTTGTTTAAAGTGGGAGAGACAAGTGAGCATGTTTTCATGCTCCAGCAAGGAAAGCATGATAGAGAGAAAGACTGAAGGGATAAAAGAGAGAAAATATCTAGGGGAAAGAAAGGAGATGACAGGAAATAGGCCTAGACATAAGGTAATACCTCAGTATTAATTTAAAAGGATGAGACAGCCCTGGACAGGTGGCTCCGTTGGTTGGAGCATCATCCTGTGCACCAAAAGTTTGCGGATTTGATTCCCAGTCAGGGCACATACCTAGGTTGTGGGCTTAATCCCCAGTCAGAGTGCATACAGGAGGCAAATGATCGATGTTTCTCTCTCACGTCAGTGTTTCTCTCTCTCTCTCACCCCCTTCCTCTCCCTCTAAAATCAATAAAAGCATATCCTCGGGTGAGGATTATAAAATGGTAATAAGGAAGTAACCTCTTTGAGACTTTCACACCTGTCTAGAAAAACAGAAGTTGTAGCAATTAGAGATTAACGAGCATTGACCAGGCACTTCTCCATTCTTACGCGTAATCTCCTAAAAATCCCTGTGTAAAAGCTGTTCTGATTGGTCCATTTTATAGATGAGAAGAGCTATGAGGCAGCAGGAAAGGACCAAAACATACTTCCTCCAGATCTGAGACTGTGATCTTGGGAAAGTTGACGATTTCTCCAACTCCTTGTTCTTTGCCATTAAACCATCGTTTCATTAAACCATTGCTTCAGAATGAGCTTCCACTGGGCGATGTGAATCGATGGGAGAGGCATCTTCAGAAGCTATTATTCAGTCTGTGTGATGGAGAGTGGAGGATGGTGGGGAGTGAATGGCCTCTTGAGCTTTAAATCCTATTTCTAAAATCTCTGAAAAAGTTAACAAACATCTCTTTCAGCAGAGTGGTGTGAAGGCATTTCTTATCCCTGGGTGCCACCTCAGATCTTTGGGAAACCAGGCTGACCTCTCAGGGCTTGCTATGCTCCTATGTCTCTGCCAGAAATTAGGCTTCCTAAAAATAGCATCCATCAGGTGGCTAAACTGTGGGAGGTGGCAGACTGGCTAATGATTTGCCTCATGCTTACAGATGTTCTCTCTGAGGACCCTGAGATTATAGCCCTAGGGAATGGGGAAGGCTCGGGCTGGCTGAGTAGACTTTCTCTAGACCCTGGAGGTTAGAGTTTCGGAGAAATAAATTATGTTTGTTCTTTTCCCAGATCTCTACTTAGCAAAGGTTTGTGAAAATGCATTCTTTGTACCCAAGATTGTGGGCACATTCTCTGAGATCTTTTTCTCTTGTCTCTCTTGAGTTATCACTCTCTTTTTATTTCTCAGAAATTCAGGCTCTGAACTGCTTTACAAACTGGATAAAAATATGTATGTTTCTGCACAAACATGGGGTTGACAAGTACTTATTGCCTCTTCTCTTTTTCTACTCAGTCAGAATGCAAAATGCCTCATGAAAGTGGACGTGTGGATAGTCTGTCCCCAAAACCCCTATTACATAGAACTGGCAAGACCATCCATTACGTCTGGCAGTTCTTAACTTTTTTATGTCAAGGAACTGTTTGGTGGTCTGGGAGCCTGCCAACCCCTTCTCACAAGCATGTTTTGAAATGCAAGGGACAAAATGCATAGGATTGCAAACAAACCAGACTATTGAAATGCAGTTTTCAAATCTTTTCTGAAACATGATGCAGTAATAAATGTGCTTTATTAGCACATTAAATAGCAAGATCTAGCTATGGTGTGATAACTACTATAATTTTGAAGTAGTGATAAGCATAAATGATACTTTGAGATACCTGCAACAACTATAATATGATATGAAAATACCTGTGATTTCTACTGATGCTAAAATTACTGTGATTTGCTGCCTAAATATATTGTTGAAATGCTTACTTTCAGTTAGAGAAGTTAGGGAATATAAAGATATAATTTTTTTCCTGCCCAAGATTATGTCAGACCCCTGGTTATAAATCCCTGAATAAGCCAATACATCTGGCGGTCATCAGCATCCATCTACCTACATCTGGATCTCACGCGCACACACACACACACACACACACACACACACACACAAGCACTGAGTGCCCTATAGCCTCAACTAGAACCTGATAGCTTCTTAATGAAACTCATAAAGGACACTTCCCAGATGTCTTCTATTCTGAAAGATCAGGAGCAGAAAGTGCAAATAACATTGCACACCTCAATATCAGCATCTCTTTAGCCTCATTTCCAAGTACCAACTGGGTGTGGATGGCCACTCCCAACCATGGTTTTCTCATCTGGGCCTGAAATGTAGGCCAGAATCATAAGCTCTATAATTCCACCTGCACTTGTTTTGCTCCCACATTTCAGATGAACTCCAACTTTCCATTCCATTCACTGTACTCAACTGGGTGGGACATATGTTGCTGAGATGAAACACAATATACAGTGGAAAGACCACACTCAAGCTCAGGCCCCTTGCTCTGAATAATGATGTCAAGCCCCCTGGTGACTCTGCAAGCACCCCACACTCTCCATTTGATATTTCGTCCTTGACAGTAGATCCAAATATCCTTGGAGGACTTCTGCCACTTAGGGAACACTCTCCCCATCACTTACTCTACTGCAGACAAATGAGCACTGTTTTTTTACTCTTTAAAACAACAATTTCTTTTAGGTGTTAGGTCCTTCACATGAGCTCTTTCTTCTGTCTGGAATGCCCCTTCCCTTCACTCTTCCCAAAGCATACTCCTCCACCTGACAGTCATTTCTGGTAACCCTATGTAAATTAGGTATTTCTTTTATTCCCTACCTCAATATCCAGGTAATTTTTCTTAAATGATCACAATATGTTTCTACTTTCTTCCATCTCTTCCACTAGAGGCTGAAGTTCCTAAGGGAAGGGATCCCCATATCTGGCTCATTCACCTCTGTACCTCAGCACCAATGCAATGCCTGGCATATAGTAGACACTCAATAAAAACTTGGTGAGTGGATTAATCAGTAATGAACATTCTTTTTTATACTACATAGCTCTATAATCTGTAATGTGTACACTAAGCTCCTATACCAGAGTAATAATGGAAGGTAGGCAGAGTAAAGTATCAGGTGATGTATATTTGAAAGCATTCCTCTGTTTTATGGACCAGAAGTGGTATTCTATTTGGCCTAGTTTGATTGCCTATCACCTGTTGACCCAGCTGCCACAGTTCACTGTACTTGCTGTGCCAATCTCTAACAACTGGTATGGGTTACTCCGCGCCTACTTCTCTGACTCCAGGGAGTATGGCTGTAGGAAGTAGAGTTGATTAATCTCTAGAACCATGGAGTTTAGCACCTCAGGAATGCTCTAATCCTGGCTGGCCAGGTACTCTTCCTGGAAATCTCTCTGATCTTGGTGTCATTGTACCAGGGAAATCAATTTGGGGGCATCAGTTCCCTCCCCAGAATTCATTTCCTTTGCAAGCCATACATTCATCCTCAGATGATTAATGACATTGCACTCAGTGATAGGCCCTCTGCTAAGGGCTGGGAAGATAAAGGCAAATGAAGCATGCCCTCAAGTGGCTCAAGACAGATAAGCAAATTAACAACTCGTACGAGGTAAGTTTCTGCTTTTACATTGATAGGAACAGTTCTATAAAACTACTTAAATGAGCCAACATGATAAGGGCACCCACAGATATGTGTATGTGTACCTTCACATTTGCCATCTCTCACAAGATCCTGAAAGTATCAATTATAAAATGAATCTCCCTCCCAGGGGCATATGAACCAGATTTTACCATTCAACACAATTACTGTTGCTTTAAGAGAATGTCTGGAGCTGCTGCACTGCCCAGCCCAGTAAGCACAATGGAACATTTTCCTTAGGATTACCTCACTCCCAGTGACCCACACAGGAAATAATTATTTTGGTAGAGTCGCCAGTAAACAGTGAAATGCACTTACTTGAAAAATAAGCTCTTTTTGACCCTGCAAGACAGTGGCTTCACAAACATAGCTGAACCTAGTTTCTACCCAAACTCAACAATTTTGTACATAAATGCTGCCTTATTCTTGGATTGTGGGTTCCCAGATCCAGGCCACACTTCAGAGTTCTGCCAAAACCCCACTGCAAACAGTGGTTTCCTTGTATTTCTGGCTAAAGAAGAATGTGGCATCAAAGAAAAATTATATTTCTTTCCTGGGACAGAATATGGAAACTCCATAGATGTCCTAGCAACAAGTTCAAACACTGTGCTCATGTCTGAGAAAGTACTCCTGGTCTTACAGACGTCAGTCATGAGGCCTGCCCGAGGAGTATGGCAATGTTTGGAGTAAATGAGAGTTCTGGGCAGGATTTTTGAGTCAAAGTGAAAAGTTTAGATCTCTACTCCTTATTCTAGTTGGACCTAATTTCAGAACGCTTTGTTCTTCTGGGTAGCCCCCAAAAGACAGTACCCTAAATGGAAGCTACAGAGCTCTGAGAAGAGTAACGGTACCTATTGAAACACATGCATTGGATTAATAAGGCAATGTTCTCAACTAAAATTGACTTTATTCTACTGAAAACCAAAGTCACTGAAAGAGTAACCTAGGGCAAGAAAGGGCTACATGGTAACTTGGAACTTCTCTATGAGTTCCTGAGTTCACTCCAAGAAATACATTGTGAATAGAGAGAGCTGGAAGTAACTGATCCAGCCCTCTTCTTGGGTCATTTTGGAGTGAGACTCAACTGACTTCAAAAGGAATAGAGAATTCCTGAGGAGGGACTTCCCAGAGATTTTCATTTATTAAGGAGGAAAGAGTGAAGGGCTCTGTGCTGAATGGATTAGAACCCCACCTGGTGTTTACGCCAAACCACAGGAAGTGCTTAACATCCTGGCATGAATAGGCCATCACTTGGCAGCAGCAGCCAGCTGTTTACAGTACCCAATCTGGTCATATAAGCTTAATGATACCTATTCTAGTTTCAAGTGATACAAAAACCAAATGTATGGATGTTTAGTATCTCAAAGATAATCTATGAGAAAGGGGGCCAAATTGAAACAATTCCTACCTAGGGGACTGAAACAGAAATGTAGTTGGTTTTGTGTGATTAGCAGAAATTGTGATATATTACTACTAAATTATGATAAAGTCATAGCCCAAAAAGTCTTTGATGTGAGGAAATTTTACTTTATGAAGATAAAATCATCTCCGTTTGACATAGGACCTGTAAACTATAGAAGTATAGAAATTTAACCACTGTCACAGCTGATTTTAGTGATTCTATATAGCACATGTATCATGGCTGATGTATAGTACAATTGACACACATACACACATGTATATACAATAACAGACAACAGAATCTTAACAGTGATATTTTAATCATGAAACGATTCCAAATCGCATTTAGGTCCCTAGTCAGGGAACATTAGGACATCCTCTTCCTGTTTCTGCCTTGTCCAAAAGCTAGAACAGAGCTCTTGGAGGAGATCCAAGATGTCAGGAAGAAATTATTTTAAGTGCTGTTATGTTTGGGAGGGGCAGCAGGGCAACATGAACTGAGTCCTATATCTGAATCCATGTATAGTAATAATAAATCAAGTCCCCAGAAGACTTCAGTATGTTAATTTCTGGCAATAAACGGAGGAAATTGCACAAATGTCACACACATAGGCCTGTTTAGTCATTCCTTCCTCTGTACTCTGTACATCCCTCCATTAGCACTTACCTCATTCATTACACTGTAATTATTTGTTCACAGGCCTGTCTCCGCCACTGGCCTATGACATGGGAAGGAATTAAGAACACTAGCTGTGGAGCCAAGCTGCCTAGATTTGAATCCTAGCTCTGCCACTAACTAATTTCTGTGGCTTCAAGCAAGCCCTTTAACCTTGCCAACCTTTGGTTTCTTCCACTGTAAAATAGTTAGCAATAGTATCTGCCTCTATGGTGGCTGTGAATACTTTGTGAGAAGTGAATAGGAACATGCCCTGCCTTAGGGAGCATCCTCAGTAACTGTTAGCTGTTCGTATTATCACCATCTGGGGATAAATCACACCCCGTTCATCTTCACACTCCCAGTGTCTATAGGATGCCCAACTGCTGAAAGCACATCAGTTGAACCAACCAATGAATGAGATGATGGAGTGAAGAAGAGGCAGTCTCCTCCATGCTCTTCATTCACTCTGGGGAAAATAATGAGGCATGTGTGGCCCGGCCTCATCCTTCCTCTGGGCATGAGCTGCTCTCAAAGGGCATGTGAGGCAGGGCACTTCCAGCTTCGCCCTGGTGGTAGGCCTGCCCTTTCTCCCCAGCTTCCTCTGAAGGGGGTGGGGGAGGCCAAACTGCCCAGAGGAAGCGCGCATTCTCTACTTTCCTCTAGGAACAGGCTCTCCCCCACATGGTTTGGTGCCATCTGAGACCAGGTGGAGAAGACTGATGAATGGTGTTAAAAACAAAACAGCCCAACAGGGCGTGGCTCAGTGGTTGAGTGTTGACCTGGGATCCAGGCGATTGGGGTTCGATTCCCAGTCAGGGCACATGCCCGGGTTGTGGGCTTGATCAATGACTCTCTCATCATTGATGTTTCTCTCTCTCTCTCCTTCTCCTTTCCTCTCTCTGAAATCAATAAAGATATATTTTAAAAAATAAAAAATAAAATAAATAAATAAAAGCAAAACAAATTCAATTTTCTGGGCTCATTTGGTAGACTCATAGGTGCTCCCATGAAGCTGTTCCCTCCAACCTAACTTGACCAATCATATACAGGGTATTTTAGCTTCCACCTGCCATTACTTGGATTATTCCTCAGTATGTTCTATTTAGTGCACCCTCTCCAAAACCCTGTGGCTCAATTTAAAAACTAATAATAATAATTTTTCCAGATTTTTAATTTTTCAATTTTTAATAAAGTACACCTCTTGGGAGAAACTGAAAGTACATGAATTTCTGAAGAATTGAAGAGTTGAATAACTAGGATACTGGCTGTTCTCCTTTGTTCTCTCCAGGCCTATTCTTGGCTGTTCTCTTCTTTGCTGTACCTCGAGAGGTTGACCTCTTTGGCTGTATCATCTGGGCTCTCTTGCTGTCTGGCTTCCTGGTAAGTTTTAACAATTGGAGAAGACTGAAGGGTGAGAAGAGAGAGAGGCCTGAGTATTTGTTCTGTCTGCTCCCTCTCTGACTGTGGTTTCATTTCTCTGCTGTTAGATGCTTCCCTCTCATGGCAATAGTTCATGCTGGGTTTCTAACATCACTCATTCTTCTTAGCCCTTCTGGCCCACTAGCAGTAACAGCATCCCAACATTGCTAGTCCCCTTGGTGCTTCATCATCTTTGTTAGTTCCCTTTGCCCCGCACACACCCCTTTTACGAGTCCTTTAGTTAAAGGCTCTTCAAGTAAATCTTTGGGTGTGCCACCTCTTTCCCATTAGGACTCTGATGAAAATAAGTGATGAAAACTAAAGAAAGACCCTTTTGGAGATGGAAATATTAAGCATGCATAGCTTGATATCACTAACCACTTGTCTCATCCAAAAATGATTACCTTTATTCTCATTACACCTCACCTAGAATCTTTCTGGTAACTTGACTTTCCATGTTGTTCTAGCTAAAGAGATAGAAGACCCTGGTCAGACTGGTTCTCATGACTGTTCAATATCTCATCTCAAATCAGTAAACTGTTACTGCGCATTATGAAAATAGTGAATGGAAAGTCAAAAGGAAGTGGAAGTGGGAGAATTAACTGAGTTTACTTTTAGTTCTGTGGAAAAAAAAATCACATATTTGAAGGGCTGACATTCTAAGATAAAGAGCTCTAAGATCAGGATTCAAAGATAAAGACTGAGATTTACCAGATATGAGCTTCTGAAAATGTAGCCTCCAAGTAAACTCAGAGGCAAACTCAAATTTTATTTTCTAATTTTCTAATCTACTTCCATCTGCTCTTTTATATTTTAATGTGTTTGAATATTTGCTTATGTTTATAAGTATAGGCAATTTCTCACAGCCTCAAAACTTCCATGTAAGAATGAATTCTGGCACATAGAATAACATCAGCAGAGACTGGTGCTTTGAGGGAATTCTAAAAGGCAGTAGCCAAACTATAATTACTTTTTTATAGAAAAAGTGAAAGGCACAAAAACAAAAATCCTCAGTCCAGCATTCCAGACCTTTCACAATCCAAAACCACCATAACTCATAAATTCAAAACACCAAAAACACCACACTCCTTCCTGCCATTTGGCCTTTGCTTATTCTATGACCCACAACCTGAAACACCTTCTCCTGTCCTCTCTGTCTGTCCTGGTCACTCTTCAGCCTTCAACACTCTGACACAACCCCATTCTCCCACAGCACTTTTCCCAGCCATGCCAGTTCACCATATTCTCTATCCCTCTTTTAGCACTTGACAAATCATATTTCACTCTTTATTCCCTAAACTACTGACTGTCTCCCTCCAGCCTTATTCCTGGGGTAAATTCTTGGTGATTTCAACTATCTTTTCCAATATAACCTAGCCTCACACTTCTTTTTTTTTTTTTTAACTGGAGGTTTTATTTGGGAGTGGGGAGAATATTTAATATTTTAATTGGCTGGGGCTATTGCATTCCCCCAGACTGATGCCATATGGAGAGGTGTGCTCCACCCAAGAAAGGTGGTGCTTGCAGTATGGGAGAGTGACAGGGATCCTAACAGCTATCCCAGTAGCTCTCTCCCCAGAGCCACAAACCCCAACCTCTCCTCATGTGACTCTTGTCTTCTCTGCCCTCCCTTCTCTGTAGTCCAGGGTGAGTGGCTGTGAATGAGATTTTGTGCATTGGCTCTGTAAGAGGGTGTCTGTATCTCTAGCCCACTTCTGTCTGTAACTAGTGAATAGAACCCCTACCAATTTTCACAGTCAGATGTTATGTGGGTACCTCTTCCTGGCTCTGGTGTTCTGAGCTGGGAAGCCAGGCTTCTCAGGGGGAACCTTTGCAACAAAGGCATCTTTCCAGAATCTCAGCTGCTTCCCCTGGGAGCGGGACTAGCCCTTTTCGCCACTTTGCCCTTTCTACCGGTCTCAATAGGGCTTCTTTCGTATATCCTTGGTTATAAGATTTCTCTTCAGCTGGTCTTCAGTTGGTTATTTAGGTTGATTGCTCTATAATTTAGTTGTAATTCCAGTTTGGTCCTGGGAGGAGGTGAGTGTAGCTTCCACCTACTCTGCCACCACCTTGGATCCACCTTCTCTCATAACTTTTTTTTTTAATCTTCTCCCAAGGATTAATTTTTTTTTTTCCTGGAGAGTGGAAGTGAGGGAGAGAGAGGGAGAAACATCGATGTGAGAGAGACACATTGATTGGTTGCCTCCCCCGCACCCTGACCAGGGCTGGGGATCAAACCCGCAACCCAGGTACATGCCCTTGACCAGGAATCAAACCTGCGACCCTTCAGCGCACAGGCCAATGTTCTAACCACCAAGCCAAACTGGCCAGGGCTCTCATATCTCTTTTATTCGCCCCTATTGAGTAGTCCTCTATAACAGTTCAGCCACCCTATCCTATTTGTCTTTACCATTAACTGCACTCCCTCCATAAGCTCAATTTCAACATTCTACTCTGCAATGACAATCTCCAATATTTCAGATGATTCTTCCTATGACCTCAAGCCCCTCCAGTCAACCAAGCCTACCATCTTTTCTCTCATACCCTTCATGGCCTTAATATCCTTCCTTATCCAACCTAAAGTCGGTTATCCCTCACTATACTCACTAATTCACATACACCTTTAACTCCCTGGACCTTCTCCTCATGCTCCTCTGACAACCCCAAGCCTGACTAAATCCAAAGCTCTACCTTCTTTGTACCTGTATTTGAACATGGCTGGAGTCCATCATACAACTGCTTTGACTGTTCTTAACTTAAAATTGTGGCTCTTCATCTACTCTTTTGATGCCTTCTACTTTGGTTTTGTAGAAACAGTAACCCTCTTCCTTTTTGCATTCAATTTACCTGCTATTTCACTAAATAATAACAAAGTATAGTAACAAATGCAAATGGAGTTAACAGGTTTGGAAATAAACCAAGCCGACTCTTGGTAAGCATATAACTCAACTGGGGAGAAGAGAAGCGTGTGTAGCCTACGAGCCTGGGGTGTTCCAGGTGCCATGGACCTCAACCAGGATGTATTACAGAGGGCACAGAGAACCTCTGTTAACCTGCCACGGTAGTTAACTGGGGGTCAGTTAGTAGAATGTCTATTGTACATGTATTACACATGAAAACTATGGATTCTGGAAATAAAAATCCGTAAATGACATTCTGTAAATAAGCAAAACAAAATTGACCTCCTACTACTTCTTTATTGACCATATGAAAAGTCATTTTTGGCCCAGGTTTATTGATTTATAGTAAGGCTATTGAGAAAGAAGCCTGTCAATTTACCAGAGGCTCTTTCATCATTTCTTAGCCATGCTATCATTTTGGCTTTATCCCATCATCATCATTTCCTAATTGATGCTATAACATAAATATCAGATTCTTTAAGATTAAGTAGCTTCACCCAGAAGTAAATTATCCCCTTAGTGCTATACAAAGATACCATTAAGAGCACTGTTTCTCAGCCATTTGTTTTTATTATTGCCTTCCCCCTAAGAAACATTTTTAAACATTTTTTTCTAATTACTCACCAACCATGAAATGTTAATATAATAGGTTTATTGTATATCTGTTTATATAATGTGCATCTATACTTTATACATTAATACACACACACACACACACACAAACCAATTGTCACCTCCTTGGATACAATTACCACCCTGTTGAGACTGCATGATTTAGGGCATCCTATATAGGATTCATTTTTTTAATAAAAATTATATATATTTAAGGTGTACAACATGATGCTTTGATATACATAGTGAAGTGATTACTATGGTCAAGCTAATTAACATAACATCACATTCCATAGTTACCTTTTGTGTATGTGTGGTAAGAGCACTTGACATCTACTCTCTGAGAAAATTTTCAATACTCAATATAGTATTATCAACCGTAGTCATCATGCCTTGAATTAGGTCTCTAGACTTATTGATGCTACATAACTGCAACTTATACACTTTGACCAACATCTCCCCACTTCACCTACTTTCTTGTCCCTGGTAACCACCATTCTACTCTCTGCTTCTATTACACAGTTCTTATTTGACTGTTACCTGTGGCTGACAAAGAGAACAAAGGGAAAATTTATTTGAAGAAGTGGCCTTAGTGGTGAGGCTGTCAGTCGTGGTCACTCTTTTATGTTTTCATTTCTTTTATTCTGTCTTTCTTAACTTGATATCTTTATTCTTTTCAATTCAGTGCTCATATTTTTATTAAAATGGTAAACAATTAAACACCAAAGTAGGACTAAAGATTTTCATCAATACTAACAACAGCTGCAAATAAGCTTTTCCTTTTCAGATTCTTGCCATTTCCTTGACCTAAGAAATGAAATATTTGTGAAAACTATTCTTCAGTATCACCATACCATTTCATGTGCCCACTCAGCTCCATACTTATTTTTTTACCATCAATAGCATATGTATCATTAATATTAGCAACACAGCTCAGAGGTTTACATGGTATCATTCAGGGAAACAAAAGAAATGAATAAAAGAAAGGAAGAAAGGTAAAAAAAGAATAGAAAGAAAAAAAAATGCTGAAGGGTTTCTTCTAATGTATACCCACAAATTTCAAAGGGAACTATGAAACATTAATTTAATAAAGTGTGTTGTCCTACTATATTAAAGAAGTCAGCTTGCTCTTCCAGTGTTCACCTTCTAATACTGAAAAGTATATTGAAGTTATTTTCTTAGATCTGGAGCCAGAAAAAAATATGTTCTGCTGTGTATAACTATTTCATAGACTCTAAGAGTAGTCTTCCTAATGTTTGGAGAACAGTGCAAATGAGTGGCGCTTTTATTTTCTACCTCCTATATTTATTTGTCTTTTCATATTCTTAATGTGCAAGAATATACACCCTTGATTATAGATGTCGGCAGTTTTTTAGAATTCCAAAACTTTCATGTGTTCTGACTCACGAAGTATCAAGACCATTGGGAAATAATTTTGGGGAAATCAGACTGGTGTTTACCAAAAAAAAAAAAAGTTTTTCCATAAACAATTGAGTCAAGCCAAGCAGCTAAAATATCTATAATAAATATTAATTCATGCCCTTCTCCCTATAGAAATTACGCATCTTGAGTTTAAAAACTCAATTATTGCAGGACCGTAGGAGGGAAGAGGGGGAGAAGATAAGTTATAATTCTAATAGGCATCCAAAACTCCGATAAAATTTCAAGTTTTCCTGCCATTTTCAGCTAATATCTTTTATTTCAATATTTTTACCTACATTGTCTCTTTTGATAGAGTTAGGAATTAGATACTTGAGTGATTATTTTTTTAAGGTCGATCTTCCTCTATCAGGCTGTACACTCCATAAGAACCAGTGTCATGTGCATTTTGGTCACCATTATATCCCCATGACAGACACAGGGTCTGCACAAGATAGATGCTCAATGAATGTACTGAAAATTGAATAGATTGGATATAAGGAAGTATATTTTGATACAAAACTTTTCTCAATGCAAAATGATGGTATAAAAGCGTCTCTTCACCCACGTTGATTTTGTTGTTTATCCATCATAGAGCTATAATGTGCCAGAAGAGGACTATTAAGATCTAGTCCCTGGCCTGAAGAGACTCACAATCTAGAGGGAGTGACAGACATGTAAACCAATTAAATCATAATATAGTGAGATATGAGAAATAATAAATATCTATGCAAGAGGTAGAGAAAGAGGTAGCAATCCAATTGCTTTCCGTTGACATCAGGATTTTCTCTCTGACAGGCAGCCATAGAAGCATAGAAAACATGAAATATTTAAAACTGAATTTTTGTTTTGTTTTGTAACAGGACCATTGAAAATGAAGCTAAACTAAATTGGAGACTTGGTCCATCTAACCACTTGAACATCACTCCTTCAGAGAAATCTCTGATCCCTCTTGACACACACACACACTGGGGTAGGACTCCTGTCATGTGCCTTCCACTGGAGTGGGAATTCCATGAGGCCAAAGAACATGTCTATCTAGTATACTGACTGTTATATTTCTAGAACCTAGAGCTATCTCTGGCATGTAGTAGGTGTTCAATAAGTGATGAATAAAATCTCCCCTGCAATACATTTCTTTTTCTCTTTTCAAACCAATTTATCTCATTTTTCCATTCTATAAATTAAAAAAATAATTTTCCTTTATAAATAATGTTCTTTGCCTTTTCTTTCAAGATGAGTGCTTCTCTGATTGTTCAAGACATTATCATTGACTATCTAGAAGTAATTTGCGTTTTATGCATCTACACACAGTGGAGAGTTGAACCTGAAGAGTATATCTGAGGCTGTTGGCCTACTTGTAGACTCCCAGAATAGGTTCCCCATGGGGTTTCTCCACACCTCTTATTCATACAATTTCCAACGGATTTCAGCTGAAGAAGGGACACTTTCTTCCAGAAGGTGGTTAAAGATTAGTGTTCTCAGGGGAACAATGAAAGGTCAGCATTCACTTTCTTTGCCCAAAATTAATTCTTACCCCCTACTTTCACCAAAGGGAGGAAGAGAAGAGGAACAAGATCCTGGTTTAAGGCTTAAAGTGTTCCAGATATTTAGAAACAGAGACTTAGGTATCATGAAAGAGCCTCCAGTCCTAAGGCATCAAGTTCTGAGGCCAGTGAACCCTGTATTTGGTGGTTCCCCAGGCCATCTGGCTGCCAGAGAGAGATATTTTAAGTCATGGCAAGGCCATGTGGCAACCTCAAAAACCACGCCCTTTGAACGGCAGCTTCCTCCATCAACATGGGGCGAATCGGAGACAGTGCAAGAAATAAAGGCTGTGCTATGGGGATATAGGTCTCACTGAAATGCTGTTGCCTTTTTAAAAAGTGATTAGTAAGTTCCTTGTATTTTTATGTACTAAATGTTCTGCTAAAAACTGGAAAAGTCCAATTTGGATGTTTTCAAATGTCCAGATGTGCCCTAGATACAGCCTAGATGTCAGGAAGAGATTTGAATTGATTTTTTTCACTGCAGAAATATCTCATCTGAATTATGTAGTCTTTCACATGACCCTTGGAGGAAACGGGGAAAAGTACATTTAAATAAATTATATGTATATATTGCTATTTCAATTATAACATATGAGAAGATGTTATACTGTTATATACCAACTGTAACAACTAACTCACCAAAAGGTTGTGGGTTCAATTCCTAGTCAGGGCACATACCTAGGCTGTGGGTTCAATCCTCAGTTGGAGCAAGTACAAGAGGCAACCAATCGATGTTTCTCACTGACATCTATGATTCTCTCTCTCTCCCCTTCCTCTCTCTCTAAAAATCAATAAAAACATATCATTGGGGGGAGGATTTTTTTTTATTCCTCACCTCTCTTAGATTATAAACATCTTGGGGACAGGAACCACCCTTGCACTCACTCCCAGAATATAGCACGCTATTCTATATAGAAGGAATAATAACTTAAATATACACAGTTGGTCCATTTTTACAATAAAGAAGCATGATTTTGTTCCATGGGCATTTTATTTTTCTTCTTTAAACTAAAGGAATTGGTTGGCCTAATAGTACCAGACCTAATAGTGCCACAGACCTACTGAATCAGAAACCACATTTTAACAGGATGATCAAGTGATTGATTGTATATACATTAAAGCTTGAGAAGCGTCATCAAGGATGAAATTGAGAAAACTGATAATCTGAATAAATAAATAACAACACTGTGAAGTTTATAACACATTTCTTTCTCACTTAGTTGTACCTTCCTCACTCACCGCTCTCAATAACCGAGTGGACCTGGTATTGTCATGACTTCCATCTTACATGTGAGACACAGGAGACTGGATGATTGTCCCAATGTCACAAAGCCAGCAAGCTAAAGAGCAAGGATTTAAACACAGGTCATTTGACTCTGAAATCTAGGCTCTTAGCCACCACCAATAACTATTCTGCTTGTAACTCCATTGAAGTCTTTTTTTTTTTTTAACACATCACATTGCCTCTCCAATGGCAATTTCATACATGTGTAACCAACTAAGCTTCTTCCTAAAACTAAAAATCATATATATCCATTTAATTGAACAAATATTAATAAATGTTTTATAACAAACAACCCCGACTTTGTGGAGCTTATAGTACTAGGCCAATAAGAGTAAGTGCTCAACAAATATTTGCTGAACCAATCAATCAGTGAGTTACCTTCTTATAATATGCTAAGTGACACAGGAGCAAAGATGAGAGAGACACCTGTACACTTTCTGGATACTGAGACATTTCCTATAAATGATGTATGTTGAGCTGAACCCATACAGAGAAGAAGGGTCAACCAGACGAAGAGTGAGGATAGGAGATTCCAGGCAGGCTATGAGCTTAGGCTTTATCTCAGGATGATGAGATTCATAAAAGTATTTAAGGGGGAGGTATGGACTTAAACTGATATGTGTGAATGCATATATATATAAATAGTTATACATAATAAATTCAAAATATCAAGAATGAAGCCCCTGAAGCAATCAGATCTTGACTCAAAAGCTAAACCATAGGATTTAGCTTACTAGTGATCATATCCTGTCAGAGGGTGGGAATATGTGGTTTGCGATTGAGGTCTTACCTCTGTACATATGGGAATGAAGAGAAAGGGATTCATACCCTTAATTGTCTGCAGGAGAGAGAAGGGCCAAAAGAAGTTGGAAGATACAGAGACTTGATCTGGGAACCTTCAGAAAAAGAAAACGGGAAGCCCTCCCTTAGTTTCAGCATCAGCTCTTAGAAAGAGTTATTAGAAAATAGGAGCAGGAGACCTCAATTTGAATGAAATACAAATTTTCTCTTTGACACCTAAGTGACACCCCATTAACACGTCTGCCCCTGAGAATTCCCTGAAAAGTGGAATCTTCTTTAGGTTTGTATGCAATTTTTAAGTAGATTTTCATGGAACTTTTAAGAATTATAGACAACCCAAGAACTTAGTATCCCTGCACAGTAAAGGGGGGGGGGGGGGGGAGCACCTATTGTTTCCCTTTCTCTCCTGTTTTTGCTTATATCTTGCTTTATCTCAAGGTATTAAACAGATAAAATAACGTCATTTAAGAAAACAGGGTTACTTGTATTATCTGTTATATGCATCAGGGTTTTTCTTCATCAAAGAAACCAAACTTTCCTATGTTCTTTATTAGGGCTTCAGTATTAAAGGTGTTTCCCTTGAGGTGTTTTGTAAAGCACAAAGGGTTCAAAAGAAAATGCTTTCACTCTCAGTGGTTCAAACCAATGTTCAGACTTGTAAGGCTTTCTCTTCAGTAGGGTGTTTTGGAATCTGAACTGGGATTTGAGGCCAAGCATCCCACAGTCAGGAGTGCAGGGACAGAGTTTATTCCATGTCCAGACACCATCAGGAACTAGGAATCCTCGAAAAGAGACATGACCTTCTCCCAAAATGACAGACATGACCCAAGAGACCAGGGCCACTTGTAGGTCAAGCAGAGATCAAAGCAGCCCTCCCTCTGAGGGACCCCTCAGCTCCCTGGCATGTCCTTAGAGAACATCAGCAACCGTCTGTGTGAGGGCAAAAGGAAAGCAGGGGCGGGATGGGGGAGGGGGTGGCCAGTTCACTTCCTGCCAAAAGACATGAAAGTAACTAGAGAGAATGTCCACCCACCTGCAACAGCCTTGTTTGCCCTTAGTCTTTTTTCATCTCTATCTTGGCATCCCCAGTGAAAAAATAATAGGTCACCCAAATATTTTAATAAATATTTTGCAAGAGCAGACTCGGAGTACTGGAACTACCTTAAACCAAACCAACACAGCAATGAGAAACCCCACTTCAATTGCTTCTTACATAAAACCTTGGTTCAAACATCAATTCTTGATAGTCTTCTTATATCATAAAAGCATTAACCACATTGAAGAGAATTTTGATGAATAATTTTTTTAATTATCTATAAATTTCTACCACATTAGTACAAATATTTTTATGTGTATGTATTTCTTCAGGCTTTACTATATGAGCAAGTAAGTATTTAGATACACAGTTATGGGTCTATTTTTTAAATTACCTGTGAAAATGTTTTTCTGTTTTACAAAGTACTAAAGCCAAATAAAGGGATGTTCAGCCTACAGAGCATATAAAGTTGTATCTACGTTACAACAAAATTATTATCTATTCGTTACCCCCGAATTTTGGAGACATAGCAAAATTGGTTATCAATGGATTAATAAGCATTTGATAAATATCATCTACTTCAGTCTCACCCTTTAGAAAACCATGTGCTTTAAGGGGGTTTTTTGTTCTGTTTTGTTTTTTAACCTCTTAGTGGTTTGACATTTCTTGGTCATACAAACAAGTGTGTTATCAAAGAGACTAATATACTAGCATTTAGTTTTTTAAACGCTTTTGACCTCTAAGATAAGAAGTTAAGAAATGACAACGCCATACCATGTCAAATGGCTGATCATGTACTGTAATATTTTATCTCTGTGAGCATGGCCCAAAAAAGGACTGTGTAAAGCCATGATTATCTCCCATAATGGTGAAGGTATATGTACCTCTTCTATTTTCCATCTCAGAAAAAAAAAAAAAGTGCAGTTTCCCCTACTAAAGGAAAATCTGTCTTTATGTTCTCTCATCTCTACTTTTTTCCAATTTTCTCTGGAAGCTTTTGAGCCATCCCTTATTCCAACCCCCTCCACCCCCATCCATTTATCTCCACAAATGCCCAAGTCAAATAAATGTCTTCCCTCAACCCTCAGTTACTATTTCATCTCTCTTTAACAAATATCTTGGAATCTATACTCTCTGCTTCTACTTCCTCATTTAACCCAGCTCAGTCCTTGCAATTTTCCCTCAAAACCCATTAACTATGGACCAAAATATTCCTTTTTCAAAAACACCAACATCCTTCTAATGATCAGATTTACTAGTCCCTTCTCAGTCCTCGTTTCCATCAGTGTCTCTTTCTATCTGAAACTGGTACTTGATCCCGTTCTTAGGCTACTCCTTTGTACTGTCCACCATCTCCTCCCATCTGACTCTAGTTTCTCCTTCTATTTCTGTCTCCCTGCTGGCTCCAGTTGGGAGCTCCTCTTGTTGCCCTAGGAATAAAGGCATTATGCATGGATCTGTCCTTGAGCTTCTCATCCCTCTGATCTGAGCTCCAGGTCCATATTTTTCACATCTTGCTAGAGATCTCCACTTGTGTGCATCTCAACCCCAGCATGTCCAAACTTGACTGAACATTCCTGCCAAGCCTGTTCCTCTTTCCCGATACTAGAAGAGAACTCTAGAAGCCATCTTCAAGTATCTCCACTTTCCCAACCCCCACACTTAGTTACTATGTCTCATATATTTTTACACATTCCCACTATTTCCATTATCTTTTGTCTGAATTGTTCCAAAAGCCAAGAGATGGTTCCACGTATTCAGTCTCTTTCTCTTCTGACCTCCAATATACCCCATACGCTCCTCCAAAGTAACCCATCAAACTATGGCTCTTATGGTATCACTCCCCTGGAAAATGAAACCCAAATACCTTACCATGTTATTCAAGCTCCCAACAAATGGTCCCATCTCTTATCTCACCTGCTCATGAATCCTCCACTACAATAATACTGGATGTTTCATACACCAGAGTGCCACTTTGCCATTGCTCATGGCTATTTCTGCTGTCTGAAATATTCTCCACCTCCCAAACCCTCTCCACCATTAAATCTAAGAAGCATTTCAATTTCTGCCTTTCCTGTGAAACCTTCCCTGTTCTCTTAGTAATTTCTCTTTTATAAGACTTAGAATTTTGTTACATTAAGGTAAATACAGGTTTTTAATAAACTTACAAGTTTGTGTGGAGATTCCATTTTGTACCAAACATTATATTCAGGATATAGAGGATGCACAGTTTCTGCCTTGGGAAGGTTCTGCTTATGGGGGAGAGAGAAAACTTAGCTTACTAAATTGTATTCATGTGTGTGCCTTTCCATGCTAGAGATGCTCACACAGGCATGAGGAAGTTGTCCTTAACCTAGCCTCGGGCATCAGGATGACTTTCCAGAGGAGTAAC
Organism: Miniopterus natalensis; assembly: GCF_054644295.1. Lineage (NCBI taxonomy): Eukaryota > Metazoa > Chordata > Mammalia > Chiroptera > Miniopteridae > Miniopterus > Miniopterus natalensis. The sequence goes on from NC_142088.1 coordinate 21,507,970, forward strand.
ACCTAAACTGAGCCTTGAAGGAAGGATTGATGTCCAGGCAGATTGAGTCATGAGTGCATTTCAGAAACAGAGAAGAGCATATCAAAAGGCATGAGACACCAGGTCCAATTTCAGGAATTCAAGTAAATCAGGTGACTGGAACATAGAGTGCTTTGGAGTATCAGGACATGAAGCTAAAGAGGTAGACAGGCTACATTGGAAAGAACTACTAGTGCCTGTATCAGTCATCTATTGCCTGAGGCTGCATAACAAAACATCCCTAAACTGTGAGGCTTAAGACAACAGCCATTGCTCGGCTGGGCATAACTCAGTGGCTGAGCATTGACCTAGGATCCAGGAGATCGTGGTTCAATTCCCGGTCAGGGCACATGCCCAGGTTGCGGATTTGATCCCCAGTCGGGGACGTGCAGGAGGCAGCCGATCAATAACAACTCTCTCATCATTTTTATTTCTATCTCTCTCTCCCTCTCCCTTCCTCTCTCTGAAATCAATAAAGATATATTTAATACAAACAAACAACAACAACAATAAAACAGCCGTTTATAATTGTTCATAAGTCTATAGGTCAGCGGGGTGGCTCTCCTGATTTCATCTGGGATCACTTACATGTCTATAGCCAGAAGTGTGCATTGGGAAGCACTTTAGCTGACCTTAGCTGAGCCTTCTCACGTATTTGGGAGTTGGCTGGCTGTCAGCTGGTTTAAATGGTCTTGGCTCTTCCCCACATTTTTCTCGCACATCTGAAGTAGGTTAGCCTAGGCATGCTCTCATGACAGGCCGAGATGAAAAAGAGAATTCAACCAATCACGCAAAGGGCAAGAGGAAACACACGTGCTTTTCAAGCCATCATGTTTGCTAGCATTCCATGGGCCAAAACAAGTCACATGGATGAACTCAGAGTCAGAATGGCAACTTGCCTCAGGTTCTTTGCCTTTGATGTTCTTCAGCCTGGAACATGGTTGCCACAGATACCTAGAAGGCTCATTAGTCCTCTGTTCAAATGTCACCTTATCAGAAGTCCATCCTTAATTGCCGGTATGAATTGGCACTTGTGGCTCCCTTCCTACCCTATAACTCTCTTCTTTTCTAACATGTTACATATTTATTATTGTACTTGTTTATCATTTGCTCCTCCCACTAAAATTTAAAGTCAACGACAACAGGAACTTATTTATCTGGTTCACTGTTTTATCTCCAGAGCCTAGAATACAGACTTGGTGCATGGTAGACCATCAATAAATATTTGAACCTGGTCATGCTGCATACAAGCATTAAGCACATCGCTTGCTCTGAGTGAGATTTGTTGGGTTTGTTCACCCATTCTCTTTGGGTATATTTCTCAGAACTACTCAGGATTTAACCTGGCTATGATACTAAGCTAAGGAAATGGAACTCTGCAGCATTTAAATGGTATCAACTTTAGATATTTGTTTTAAGAAAAAGGGAAAGTTTCCCAGCCAAATTCCTAAATTAATGTGCATAAGAATAAAATAAACTTGCCTAATCTTTCTCAAATCACTTGAGTAATTCTGAACATGGAATGATAATACCACAAGCTTCTCTAAGTGCATGGCAGGCACTTGCCAATCTGATTCTTTAACAAGGAAATAGTGTCAACTTTTAAGTGAACATATTTAGTTATTTTCCATGTATTTACTTCTAAACCATCACACTATATGAATCCATTGAAATTCTTCACTCATTATCCAGACTTCACCAAGCTACCTCACGTCCTTATGTTCCCCAAAGCAGCCAACTCTGAGTGCCACTAAATCAAAAAGCAACCTAGCATTGTCACCCCACAAGGAGGCTAAATGTCTACTTTCAAATGCCAGTGTAGGGCAATTTGGCAAACCCTCAGGGTGCATTTTTGGTTTTTTATTCTGCTCTTCCTTTTATTGTGATTTAGTTTTCGAGTATATAACAGTGGTTTTCCAAACAGTATGCTATGGCAGCCCAGCATTTGAGCCCTATACCAAATTTATCTTTGCAGCAACTGAGTATACACACTGTTACTGAGGTCTGTGGGATTCATCTTGCAAAGAGATAAAAGCTGTGGCATAAGAGAAGACCAGCAACAAAGAAAGAGTGTATGTTTTCTGAAACATAAACATATAATACATCACAGTAAGGGTAGTAAACAGCTGTCCTCATACCTAGACATGGCGTGGAAAGGTCAGCACATAAGCTGCAGCTACTTTTATGAACACCAAGAGATACTGTTTTATCATAATGGGGATGGTGGTATGTTTTGGTCCTTCATTTGTGTTGCCAATAATTCTAGCACTTGGAAATGGACTACAAACAGAAGACTGAGACCCTCCAATATAACAGAAAGCTTTATACCTTTATTGAAGATCTGGAGAATACATATGGATTTATCTGAGCATACTCTCTCACATGAAATATGGAATAAGGGAAAGGCTTAATTTAAGGACGGATTCTGCATCCCAGAGGCAATTTTCAGAAATGAGTAGTCAAAGTAAATTAGACCAACCTTAAAGCTGATGTGTCTAACAGAGGTCATTATATAATCTCAGAAGTTCTCCTTTCTCTAATTTGTGCTTTGAGATGTAACTATCCCTCAGGGTGCCAAAAATAGAAGATAGTGCTCAAAATTCCCAAAAGTGTTCCTCCTCCTTCTGCCTCTCTGTCTTCCAGCTAAATTGTATTGGCAGCATTTTTCTCCCCTGAAGGTTTATGTCTGAACCAGATACAATGCTGGGACCTCTCTTGGAGAAGCTTTTGCTTCAATAGATTTTATACAAGAAATAAATGTGAGAGCTTCCCATCTCTGTCTATCACATTCATTCAAAATAATAGTGCATGCCAGGACCGGAGGTTGTGGGGAGGAAAGGGGGGGTGAGAGGGGGGAGGCGGTAATGTCATGAATTGTTTTCCTGCAGCTGGTACTGCTCAGTAACAACTGTTCATGCAAAACAAAAGATCACTTCAGAAAACCAGAGACAGACAGACAGAGGCCAACAGAAAGAGATCATTATAATCATATTTTAGAGATCAAACAGCTTGGATTATGTTTGCTTGAGCCTATTTAAGTTTCCCAGTTGTTTCATACAAATATAACAATTTAACATACCATTCCATAATAATATAGTACTAATGTAATGACAAATGCATATGATATACCTCCAGGCATCTAGCAGGTTTCTTATCTTCTATTTATCTTCCCCATGCTGGGGAGAAAAAAAAAAAGATGTCAACACAGGGAGGCAGCATAGCACAGTGGTTAAGAGCACGGCCTCGGCTTCTCATCAGAATAAAGTCCCAGCTTGGCCTCTTACGGTGTGACCTTGGGCAAGTTCCTTTACCTCTCCAAAGGCTCAGTTTCCTCAAGTGCTACATGGAGTTTGAAATTTACCCACTTGATGGTTATTGTAGGAGTTAAGAGAGGGAATGACAGCACGTAAGACATTGAGCGCAGTGCACGACCCATAAAGAGCACTTAGTAAATGCTTGCATTTATAGGCAGTGAATGAATGAGGAAACAAACCCTTTTTTTGTAGGCCTCTCATTTTCCTCCCTCATCCCATCCCCAGTGTAAGCAGACAGAGGGAGGTTTGGCAGTAGTTGCAGCAAGTCGTCAGGTCGCTAAAGGAGAATGCTGGGCTCGGCTTTGCTGTTGGGTCAAAGGCCTGCTGCACAGCTGTGCTGGCCACAGAGCATTCCCCCTCTCATCCCCTCCAGCATGTCTCCTATTGGGCTGCAGGACTCTGGCCACACAGCAGCCAGCATGCCTGTCCCCATGGGAGGTGAGCATTTCATGTAAGCGCTCACGTAATTCTTGGAAGTAAGCATTACACAACTTTTATGTAGGACGCTGTTTCCCCAGGGTAAAAGTCCACAGTGATAACAAGAGACAGGCGTGGAGGGCAGGGCAGAAGACTTCTGAAAAATCTTTGTCTCTTTTCTTATAGACAAAAATATGTAGTGTTCCTAGCTTTAGATCTGAGCTGTGTTCCCTAAGATGTTTACTTAACTGTCTATAACTTCAAAACAACAGCAAACATGACCACATACCACATAACCTGGGGTGGGGGGGGGCAAGGGAATATTATTTAGGTCCATGTGAACGATGAAATCCAGGAGGAATTTTACAATTACAGGTTTCCTTTGACAAAAGAACCCAAAGGCCCACCACACACCCAACTGATTCTAGGACTGCTGTGGCCTCAGAAGAAGTGGGTCGTGCGGTCACTTGCTATGGCTTATAGACTATGTGAAGGTCCACACCAGGGGAAAATAATCTGCTCACAGGCAAAAGCCAACTGCTGCTCCTAATGCTTCCTAAAAGAATACAAAACACATAAATATAAAGCTATCTGCCTGCATCCAAGGCAAAGAGCTGCTCCACGACACTGAGCTCAGCTGGCTCAAAGCCAAGTGAAGCAGTTCACCCTGACGGAAATTATAGTGCTGTCATTGTGTCGTAATGAGCCTCTATACAGTGTTTCCGCTGAGTCTTGAATGAAAAAATGAATCAGAATCTGGCTTCCTTAAAGGAAGGGGAAGAAGTGTGTATTTGCTTGCATAGAGAGGTCATTCATTTGGCCTCACGAAGTACACATTTTGCTCGTTTTTTAAATTCTGCCCTTCAAAGGGAGGTGTATCTGACCCAATTTGAAAATGCTTATTATGTGCAGAAGATGATGCCATTTTTTGCTCCATAAATTTTAGAAGTGCATTTGCTGTTTATAACTGGCTTAATGTACAAGAAATCCAGGTGGAGGGAAGTATTAGAAAGATGACACATGAGCGAGGCTGCATTTCCCTGAGCCACTGCCAGCAGCAAATGCAGACACCTGGTGGAAATTTAGTGACATGCCCACAAGAGGTTCCCCCATTTTTAAGACTCAACTGTTACATGGCAAATAAACTCAAGCACACGTGCTTAAGTACATACAGTGAGACAACCCTGGTGAAAACCTAAGGCAGAAAACAGCCAAAGTAGGTTGTTATTCCAAAGGATTGGTTGCTAGTTAGGAAAGAACTAAGGTCACTATATAGTTTATTCCCTGGAGTTGTATAATGTGGTTGGTGCTTTAGACCAGAGATGGCCTCAAGTTATATTTACCCTAATAAAAGACTCTTACGGGCACTACTACCTAGCCCAACCCTGTTTTTCCCCTATTTTAATACTCTGAACACCTCTTTCAGTTTTGAAAACATAAATACCTAATTTTTATCAACAGATATATGTGCCAGATTGATTTTGTTACAAGTCTCAGACCTAATCTCTATTAACACTTAGTTTCTGCTTGCCTCCAGTCCAGAAGCTGAAGTGTCCACTAGAGGGAAAGGCAAGAAATAGCCAATGACATCTTTTGTTTTGTTTTTGCTTTTTTTGGTATATCTATACCTTTGAGGAAATAATAGTTATAACTGGCTTTTTTGCTAAAGCCTTTAAAACATGATCTCTTTTAATCTGTCCATTTTTGAAATAAAACCTATTATCTTTATTCTACAGAGAAGGAATTAGAGGAGTTAAGCAATTTTCCCAGGGTCGGAGAGCTAATAAATCAGAGAGCAAAGAGTTAAACCAGGCTGATTTTGACATCCATTATGCTGCCTCCCAAGACTGTTTGCCCTGGGCAAATATTACACTTATATTTCAAAAGGCAAGGAAAAAGAAGGAGCCGGAAGCTGCTAAGTGGATGAGAAGCAGATGGAAATTTCGTGCTGTTTATATTCGCCCAAAAGGCTTACTAAGGGACACATACTCTTTTTGAGATCCTTACAGAGTTGCAGGACAGGTCCCGCCCTCAGGGTGCTAACGTTTTAACTGGAAAGATGCCCAAGAATGTAAGTCAAAGCCAAATAAGAGCTGCAATGGGGTTATATACAAATTATTGTGTGTAAGAGGGTGGGGAGAGGAGGCTTTTTTTCTGACGTCTTGGCAAACAGTTGGAAAGACTTGTTTTGCCTACTAATCATTAATATCGCATCTGTTTTAATCTCCTCATTAGGAACATTTGACATGTGTTTGCCAAGTTTAATGAATATTTATATTGAATATTTGAAGACTCCCAAGTTCGTGAACTAAAAAAATCTGCTTTTATATTCTCAAATGCTTTGGTAGTAATGAAAAATTGGTAAAATTTACAAAGAAATGACAGCCTATAAAGTTGAAGGTGAAGTTCAGTGGCTGAGTGAATTCCCCAAGATTATGCCATGGGCAAGTGGCGAATCCATTCGCCTCCCAGCCCGCTGCTCTTTCATGCAACAACTTACTTCCTCTCTGCTTAATTGTCAGTGTTTAACAAAGTTATTCTTTTCTATAGGCCGGGAGAAAATGTCTTAGGTGAGGATTTACTGATGGAGAAACTTTTAGAAATTTCCTCCTGTCAAAGACGCAAATATTTAAACTTCGTGAAAGGATGACCTAAACCACTTGAGCATCTGAAAACTTTCTTTTCACTTTGGTCCTGAGCAAACTTGAAAATTATATGCTTGTGTAGAAAATTCTTTGGTTTTTAACCTCAGAAATATGTATGAGTGCTAAAGAGTTTCTTTGTTTTGGAACATGTGGATGATACATCATTTAGTTAAAGGTAGTAAGAATAGTTTAAATGACAAAGAAGACGATCGGGGACAATTTAGGAATATTCATATAAAAGTATAAATTGTATAAACCTCTGTATCATTTTTGTTATAGAGACTGGCTTTTTTCCCCCCTGCATATTTCTCCTCAATTTAATTAATCAGACTTTTTTAAAGCTCCTTTTCCTACACTTTTCATTATTGAAAACACCTTTTTTTTCATTCTCCTCCTGTTGATAATATTTTCCACTTCTCATTACTGCATTATATAATGTTTTCATTACATCTCAGCACTTGGCATGAGGTTGTTTACATCAAATCCACTTACCCATACTTTGGAGATTGATAATCGCGCTCTTTTAGTAATGACAAGAATGTAGGAAGAACACGCACTCCTCATATAACCTGTTCACTCCACTAATTAGAATAAATTCTCTTCTGAAATGTTATCTATTGAGAACCAGACAAGTTTTCAACCCTAAAAAGCACATTTGCTAGAGTTATAAACAATGGAATCTCAGAGCATTAGCCATAGAAAAGGCCTAATTTTACATAAGAGGAAACAAAAGCCTGGAGATCTTTGTGCAAATTGGTTTCTTTCATCAGCCAGCAACCTAACTTATATAACCTAAAATAAATGATGTGGTTTCTTTAAGTCATTGATTCAATGAGTAACGCATGCTTCCTTAGTTGGTTTGGTTTTGGAGGTGTGTGATTATAATGCATGAAAAGTTGGGAATGCCTTTGGGCCCTTTTGTCCTTTAGTTTATAAACATAGAATCACTGGTTTAAAAAAAGAAGAAAAGAAGAACAAATGTACAGCATTTTTCTTCCAGTTAAAGAAAAATGTGGCTCTTCCACATGAGGTCTGGTTACAGGACAGCAGAATCACCTTAGAAATGCCCTCAAAGTTAGCGATATATTACTCCTTGTTGCCTTGAAACTGGACAGGAATAAAAGTTATAGACCTATGTTTTCCCTGCCAGAATATGCATCATATGTATATGGCTTTTTTTTACTGCCTCTGCATCAGAGAACAAAAGAGCCAAGTCCAACCTCATGTCCACTATCTCTGACACGTCATGATTTTCTGATGATGGCAAATCTACCAAGCAAGTTCCAATCTGAGATCTGACAGAGAAAAAGGTTTTGCCCAAGGTGAATTATGACTGCTTCAATAGCAATATTTGGAATGTTATTTCTGGAATATATTATATCATATCATAGTAAGTCTAGAAGATACATTTCCCTCTTCCCCAAATAAGATAATTCTCTTTTCTTTTCTGACTCTCGTACTTACCAACTGTGTGCAAATTTGAGCAATTTACTTACCCTTTAAGTCTGTTTCCTCATCGCCAAAGAATAGCCACTTCACAGAGTTATCGTTGATATTAAATGAGAAATTATATAACATGCTTACAAGATAGAAGGTACTTGATAAATGTTAGCTCACTTCCTTCTCAACTCTTCTTTTCTATATCCCTGTCTTATTTCTTTTTTTTTTTTTTTTTTTTAATATCTTTATTGATTTCAGAGAGAGGAAGGGAGAGGGAGAGAGAAAGATAGAAACATCAATGATGAGGGAGTCATTGATCAGCTGCCTCCTGCACGCCCCCAGCTGGGGACCGAGCCCACAACCCCAGCATGTGCCCTGACCAGGAATTGAACCAAGATCTCCTGGATCCTAGATCAACACTCAACCGCTGAGCCATGCCTGGCCAGGCCTGGCCTATTTCTTCAGAATATAATTTAATATTTTATAATATGTTTAAAGTATAATGATTTTAATCACATTTTAAAACTTTTAATTGAGGTATAACTTACATACAATAAAAGTATATAAAGTACACAAACAAGACAATTTTTATGTGTATACACCCATGTAATCAGCAGCCAGAGCCGAATATAGAACATTTATAGAACATTCCCACATGCCACCTCCAATCAGTACCCATCCAGAGGTAACAATTATTCTGACTTCCATGATGATCATTAATCTCAAACATTTTTAAATAATCAAAAAAATAAGTGACAATATATTCATACCAGAAATTTTAAAAAATAACACAGCAGTAGTTCATGTATCCTAATATGGAAAGATCCCAAAATACATTGTTCTGTTTTACCAATGTAACTGAAAAGTAATAACAGAAGTGATCATAGAAAGAATGATAGATGGAAAGGAGAAAAGAAATATTATAAATAAAGCTACTCTGAGTTTTTGAAATCCTTACCAAGTGTGGCCTTGCTTAATAGTAGAGGAAGCATCCAAAGGGAAGTCAGCCACCAGCCACCTAAATTGGAAGATAGCAGGAAGCATTGACGGACCATATACTTACTGAAAGCAAATGTACTCCTCTCCCTCTGACTTGGACACCACCACATCCTGAGCTGAGACTCCTTCTCACAGTACTTGCCGGGCCCCACCTTCCCTATCTCCATCCAAAGAGTGTAAATGAAAGGCAGGGAACCCTTTGTTGCTGTCTTGCTGTGCAATAATATGGACACCCCACTGGGGTTTATCAGACTCTTTCTAAAAGCCATAACCAAAATGGATTCTTCCGAGATGCGGTGTAGAAACGTAGCCTCAAAGAGCATTTTGGTTGGTGTCAGCCGCCAAAACAAGTATAATGGGTCAAGGCTTTGTCTCAGAGAATCCTGAACCTTTCTAACTTGCTCCTATACCTTCAAACTAAATTTTTGTTAATAACTGGATTATTATTGTCAACAACTAAATTTTTTCAAACAAAAAGTAACTGGTTTGTTTTCAAAACAATCCAAAAGCTAGTATTTGAAAGCACCTCATTCTTCCTTTGCAGGTAGATGTGAACGTGTAGGTGCACCCATAGCAGTACATTAATCTTTTTCTCTACAGTTACCAGCAAGAGCCTCAAAAGCCTCCTTATTAATAATTCTCACAGCCCCAAACCTTCTGGAGTGCCATGTAAGCTTCTTTCCTCTTGGCCTGTTATTTATGGAGATGGGAAACAGCCAATGCCTTTTTTGTAATGGCCCTCCAATCTGTTAGACCTTTATTCTCTAAGCTAACTAACCCCACAGATTTTTGGCCTTTCCTCTTAGACCTTATTTTCTAAGCCTTAATTACATTTTTTGCTCTTCTCTGGAGTTCTGCCAGTTCCCCACAACCTCCTTAAGGGGAGACACAAAGTAGCCACAGTTGGGGTCAGACCGTGCTGGGAAAAGCTGACAGGCCACTTCCTGCCCTTTGCCTCCCATGCATCCCACTATCTGGTTGCCTTTGTAAATAAATAGCACTTGTTTAGCTAATTCTAACAGGAGTGCCATACTGGCTCAAAGTCAACCTTTCCCCATCTGGCACTGGCAGCATCTTGATTTTGTCCCATAAGCTTTTTGCACTTACCCCCTTTGAACTTTATCTGATTCAAAATATCTTACCCAGTAACTTTTCTGGGTCACTTCATATTTGGTCCTTACTCTCTCCCTTTCTCATAGCAGACTTTGCAAATTCAGGAAATGTCTTCTCAGAAGCCTAGACATTGATCAAGATTTACTAAGATTTTTTTCTCTCTCCCCGAGCCATTCACAAGGCAAGTGCTGACATTAGGGTGATAATAACCACCACTTATTTAGAGATTATGCTAGGAAATTTTACATACATTATTTCATTATTTCCTCACAACAGCCATACGAGGCAGATCTTACGACCCCCATTTCATCGAAGAGGAGTCTAAGGTTAGCTAAATTAAGGAATTTGTTGTCAAAGAACTAATGAGTTCTGGGTTCAAACTCAGGTCTCTCTGACTCCAGGATTCACGATGCCACAATGCCAGGAAGCCAGTGCTCACTGGCGTTTGGGTGTGACCCACTAAGCAAATATGACTCCGCCTGTGAAATATATGTATGACTTATCCTGAAAATCAACAACAAGCATGGAAAAGGAAAAAGATTGAAAGTAAAAGAGAAGGCAAGACAGACAGGAAGGGAAAGAAGAGAGGTTCATAGTGGAAGGTCATCAAAACCTGTTCCAGGTGACCCTCTGGGAGGCTTCCAAACAACTTAGTCCGATCATAAAAGTAATAATGTGGGATGGAGACAAATTGTTTAAGGGTCCTGACAGAGCACGGCACGTCTCCTACATTTCCCTGGACACTAACAAAGAATTACCCAACCGTGGACTGGAGAAAAAGGAAATTGCCTGATGAGATATATTTATTTAATTAGTTCTTGCAACTGTTAATTTACTACTGTTTGGAGGAGATAAACATTATTGGTCCTATTGAGTCTGTTACTGCTTTACCAACAAAATTAATTTTATGATTAAATGGAATCAAAATGTGGGGGGAAAGTTGAAAGGCATTTGTCTATATGTGCCTATATAGCTGTACATGTATGTGAACATCTAGAGAAAGCTTTAGAGTCAGGCACAGAACTGCAGCCAGAGGCAGTATGGGGCAAGGGGGGAGGAAGGAGGGAGGTCTTTCAAACAATAGCATCTGAATGTTTTATTACAAGATGTTTGCATATTATACACATTAAAAAAATTTTAAATAGATTTTATTTAAAATGTCATCTGCCCAAAACCCATTTTAAGGAATTTTATTATTTAAATAGAAAAGAAAGAAGAAGAAAAAAAAAACACCTCACTTCTGTGGGCAAAATATTAAATAAAATACAGTAAAAAAATGTTAAGTAAAATTTAATAAGAAATGTGGATTTGGGGAAGGTTATCTTTTAAAAGTTGGTTCTCCAAAATCAATTTTTAAAGCTCCTAAGCAGAAATAGAACTCTTAGTTCTTGATCGATATCAATTCTACAATCCCAATATTATTAGGAAGAATGACCCAAATGTCAAACTTTTCCTCAAGAATTTGATGAACTTTCTCTACTGTTTAAAAAAAAAAAAAAAAAAAGTCTTACTTTTTAATACCATTTCTGACTGTGGACCCATACTAAATCAAATAAGAATTACCTCAAAATTGTAATACAACTTTCATGAGTTTTCTAATAATCTTACCCATCTCAGAACATACTTTTACAGAGACCTGACAAGTTTATTGATGTGTATTTAAAGGTCGACAATCAGAGAATTTCTATCCTGCAGTTATTCTGATTTAGATGTTTCTCTTATGGAATCAGTACATTCGTTGAACTTTCTAAACAAAATGGTTTCAGGGTTTCTCAGTAGTCCTTCTAAATTTGCTTGCCTTTGAATTCTGCTAGCTTACAAAAATAAATTCATTTCAATCACTGCCTGGCCAAAGTTTAAACTTAAAAATAGACCCGACAGTTCATCAATAGGCTGATCTGTTGATGCAATAGTGTAGCTAGGCCTGACCAGAGGGCATCGTGCTAAAACAGTAAACAATGTGTTCTTGATATAATTCAGTGCAGAGGATCTAACCTAGCAATAAAACTGCATCATATGAATTAAGTAATATGCAAGTCCTCCATAAATGTTTATTGAAACTGGTATCAAATCAAATCTGTAAGTTCTTCCATTATATGATATAACAGTCATTTGTAAATAGTTTAAATCTACAATTAAGGTATAGTTTATTTTCCTACAATAGAATTCCTTTAACACTGTAGTATTAATTATTAGGTAGTACGTTTTAAAAAGTAAATATATAAATCTAGAGCCTTAGCCAAAATTAATGTTGTCTGAGTTAATGGCTGTCTCTATATAGGAAAGTTTCATAGTGAGAAAAAAAGATATAAATTGTTTTATGCAGGCTATATGGAATTACCTTAATTTAAACATGATCTCATTAAACCACCTTCTGGTTGACTCTGCATCACGTTTTTAATTTGTAAGGATGGTGTTAGAAGAAACTTAAATGGCAAATGTCTATTCTGGGTTTTGTTCATACAAGGTTGTATTGGCCTGGGTTATTTACAGGCTCAAGATGTTTGGAGATCTTTCACAATAGCTCTGAGAAAAACATGTAGTCAATTTGAATTCACAAAAAATTTCCTCATCCAATGGTGACTGAAGGATGCCAGTAAAACACCAAACAATTTGACATCAGGTGAGTTGCAAAACTACCATTTTGAAATTAAATGCATCCTAAAACCACTGAACCAAGGCCAAGGAAGGCAGGCAATAAACATCTAACGGAAAGCAACAGGGCAGAAAAAACTGAATTTCCTTTCTTCCTCTACTAGAATGTGATGAACAATCATTGATGGGGAGTATATTTTATAGTATTTGTGCCTTGTCTTCCCTTTCTTGGCTCACAAGTATCCTTTAAAATAGATGCAAGCATCTGCAAGTGTTTGGAGTATCTTGAAGTCAACACCTGGGCAAGCATGCCACCTGGAGTAGAAGTCTGTGTACAAACATAATAGACAATGAGGCAGAGTGATATCAATGGTCCCAGGCTGAGTCCCAACCTTACTACAATGACAGGGAAAGGCCAGGGACCAAGAAGCTCAGCTACCAATTGCTGGAAGGCATGTAGAGCATGGTTAAAGGTGAGGGCCTTGCAGTCAGCTAGTCTGTATCCCAGTTCTGACACTTCCTAACCAGGTAACTCTGAGCAATTTTCTTTACTGTCCTGAGACTCAGTTTTCTTGTCTGAAAAGAGTGATATTTAATAATATCCAGCTCAAAGTGTTGTTGCAAAAATTAATGCTTATAAAGCATGTACAACAGTAGTTGGCACATGGAGAGCATGCTGTTAATATTAGCTATTCATCATTATAACTAAGTATCTCATTGTTACTATAACTCTTTAGATGGTTTAATAGTGGATTTATTATGCTTGATTTCCAAGCCTCTAGTCTGTCCCTCCTCTGAATCATTTTGCAGATGTCTGCCATGTTAAGCTTTCTAAAAAGTCTCTTCCACCATTCCACTTTTCTTCTCAAAAACATTCAAGGACTCCCTACATCCAAGAAAATGTCTGAACTCCTCAGTCTAGCTAGCAAAGCTGCTTATATAGTCTGGTTCCAATCTGCTTTACCAACCTTCTACTCCAGCTAGACTGATGGCTCTCTTCTTGGTATCAGCCATCTGGTACAAATTTCTATTTCACTTTTCATACACATGTACTACTAAGAAAACAGTGTGTGGTTGGTAACTATTTGCTAGTCTTATTTTTACTCCGGCAGCCTGGAGTATGGATGTTTATGTCTGACTGCGGCAGAGGATCCTGAGGCTGTGGTCTAACCAGAGAAAGGTTTGCACAGAAACTCCAGCCTCATTACAGTGCATCCTGGGAAACTTGGCAACAGTAACAGGGGTAAGCTAAGGCCAGTGGCATAGAACTAACATAGTATTTAGCCCCCAAAGTGTTTAAGAAATACATATTATATATTAAAGCTTTTTAAAAAACATATATGTATATGTATCCCTATTAAGAGGTTTAGAGAGAAATTCTCAAGTGAGAAATCTGGAAATAAGGCTCTAGAGTCCTAGAGGTTTAAGAAAGCCCTACTATGCCCTTGGCTAAATACTATCCTAACTATAAATCTTACCCATTCAAGCTTCTCCCTATAGGGGCACCCACTTTAAGAGGAATTTGTTCTGATTTATTTATACAAAACTACGAAGTAATCTTTCCTTCTAATCAACAAAAACTTCCGGCCCCATTCATAAAACTGACCTAAATCTCACTGTTATGATGGCTTGTTTCCTTTATGATGCCACTGGGATTTGGAGAGGACATAGCAGAGAGCAGAGGGTGCCTGGGATTAAGGAGAGGCCCAGAGCGATGTGTTGATAACCCCTGAGGCTGGGATGGGATGATGGAGGAAGATTCTCTGAGTGTTTACTCCTAGCTATTCACTGAGGAAGTGAAGGGCATCCCCCCTGACAATTTGCAAAATGAACCTCTTCCTTCCAAAGACATGTTCTGCATTTCATGGCAATAGAAAAAGGACAGGAAAAAGAGAGAATTTTCCATAATGCTAAATTGTCACAGAAAGTTTGGACAATAACTTTCCTTATATAAAGCAGTTTTGCAAGCCATTTTCAAAAAATAAATACAGCCCAAAAACTCAGACCGTCAATGTTGAGCCCTCCCTAGATGGCAATCACAAATTGGTGGCCCTTGAGCAAAATTACAGCTCACAGATATGTTTTGTTTGGTCAACACAGTGTTTTTAATGTTTTAAAATGTAATTGCCTTTATACCAGATATGTGTTCTGCAGTTTGACCCAGTCCCACCATTCCCCAAGGTCTTACACTTTCTGACATATTTATTACCCACCAGTCCCTGCCTAGAAGCACCTGATTTTGCTATTCCTACTAGAGTCTGTCTCTTTGATAGACCTCTTATCAGTGGCCTTAGGTGATGCGTTCAACAAATGCCCCTCACATATGCCCTCATTTCCCTGTTACCTCTGTACATCATTCTCTTCAAGGCTCTATCAATTTTATACTTGGCTCTTCTTCTTCTAAGTACCTCAGAGGTTCCTGGGAGCTTGTTTTTTTAAATCGTGCAATGAGAAGAGGCCATTCCCCGCTTCACATTCATCAACTCTGTTTAGCTCAACCCTCACTTTACCTATGGGGCTCAGCTAGGCAGTGGGGTTTCGATAAGTTAGTTTTGGCTTTCATGCTGAAAAACCTGGCCTTGAATGTGCTATCAATAGCTTTTGGTTTCACAAAATATCTTAAGGTTAAAACATTATCTTCTCTAAAAAGAGATGGAGAGGGTGGTAAACTGGAATCTTAGTTGTTCATAATTTTCAGCCTGTCCAGAAACTTCTCCACACTGCTCTCTGATAACACCTGTCTTGTCTGGCCCACGAAGAGAGTGAAGCGGGCTCTGTTGCTCTGGGTTTCACCAGGACATTTCATTTAAGTAAAATGCATGGCGTTCTATTTCTTGGCCATGAGAGAGGGTAAAGGACAGAGTTCGCCTTTGACATAAACAGGACTCATCCAGTAAGTAGCCAGCGGGAAGTGTTGGCAACATGTAATTAGCCAGCTGGTCATCCTCTATTTAAATCCACCCTCTTCTAGAAATGCCAAGTTTTGAAGACTTAAATATTTTAGCATACCAGGCATAGTTTAAAACCAGATTTTTAAAATCTGTTTTCATGTTGCTCCCTTCCTCCTTAGTCAGTTTCACATACAAACTAGGGGTCAAGTAAGTTAATACCTTAAATAAAAGGGTGCTGAACTTTTGGTTGGAGCCAATTGTGAAGTCAGTATAAACTTTTCTTGAACTCTTGCTCAAGAAGAAAACTTCTTGAGTCTTAATTATCTTTGAGGCAGGAATTCTCAGAACCCATATCCCAATCCAGTCCAGTGCCTTTAGCAGGACAAATATTTCCTTTCTGCCGGGGTTACAAAAGAGACACTTGGTTATCAAAGCAACCCAAAGCATGCCTGAAGTAACCCAAAACCTTGATAGCACTTGAAAAGACCCAGCTCTCATCTTTTTTGCCGTTGCAAATCCCCACCTCCTGTTCACGAGCCTGGGAAGTAAACAGTCTTCCCTGGAATTCTGATAGATGTCCACCCCAGGTCTCCCCCTTCTTTAGGTCCAGCATTCCTACATGTCCCCCCTCCTTGGCTTTCTTCTCCACTTGTACTATGTTTACTTCAACTCAACTCAAATGACTTGGTCTTAATCAAAGCAAGAGCATCTCAACTCATTAACTTTTACTTTCACCTTCTGATATTCAAGTCTGAAAATCTCCATAAGTTTAGATATTCTTGGATGAGAAATATACAGCAAGCCATCACAAACATAAGAGTTGAGGTCTCTTATCATGGAAATGTCAAGGTCTGTCCCTTATCCTGCTCCAGTTAAACAGTGAACAGTTCATTTGAAGTTTCTGGAAAAATGATTCTCACAAAGGAATAGCTTATGGAAACCATTTTACTTTGAGGTATTCATTTACTGAGATCATTTCCAATTTTGTTATTAATTGTTCTTTTACAATGAGTAATAAACATGTTTTAAATTCTGGTTTCAAAGAGAAAATACAGCATATCTTCCTTGGCTCTTCAAACCCCAGAGCTACACATTGTACATAAAATTTACCACAGAGACACTTAGGAGAATTTAATCTCTGCCAAATATGCTCCCAATTCTTATGGGCTCTATTTGTCAGAAAATACATGATTAGGACAATTGTGGAGTGTAGTTCAGTGTGTTTCCCACGAATCTTGTGATACCTAGAGCCGACACTTTTTTTTTCTTTTATGACTCCTAAGAAAAAAAAAAATGAGTGACCTTTTCCTTACCAACTTCACTGGGTGCCAAAACCCCTAATGTGTATCTGGGGTCAGATGCAAAGTAGATACTATGAGCCAAAGACCACCAGATGTGCTGATGATAAACAGCTTAGGACAAAATAGAAGTCATTGGTAGACTTTAACAAATTGCTCGTTTCTCCCCATTACCCCCAAATTTCTGTGGATGAAAAAGGGGTTTCTACAGAAAGTAACCTCACAGGGTGATCTGATCATAAATTCCTAAATGGGCAGGTCATGCTGGGTAGTCAAACCCCAGGTATATAACTTCTTTAATAAAGTGTTTATGTTTGCCGTAAGCAACTCCTGTCCATTGTTTCTGTGCATCTAGGACCTAGATTCTAGGTTAACACACCTTAGAAACACCTCTTTTCAGGCCCTTCAGACCACCCTCAAGAGAGTACTTAATCTTGTTAACAATCCTCCAATCCAATCCCCACCTTGCTTCCTCCCACCTTCATATGAACTTCCTTCCATCTGTTCCTTAATTCCAAATGCCTAAAAGAAGCTGCAAATTGCCATTCTGAGGAGCTTTTGAGATCTTACTTCCCAGCAATTATCATCAGCTTTGGTTCAAATAAAATCTTATAAAAATTCTTTACATATTTGGACATTCTTACATCAACATTTCTGCTCTTCATGACTGGCAGCAATGTCCAATTTCTAAAGCTTAGTTTCTTCCTTTCTTGTTTTAGTGTCCGCCTGTTTGAGTCTCCATGTCCCTGCCTGGTTGTGCCATGGGATCACAGCCCCACTGTTCCTGGCTCACTAGGGCTGATAGCATCTCAGGTGCCCTCTCCACCCGGTCGCTGCATGATACTGGGTACATCAGCTGGTTATTGCCGCTTCACTCAGTGTCAAATTCCCTATACTTCTGTTGCGGATTGAGTTGTGCTCCCCAAAAGGATTATGTTCAAGTCCTAACCCCAGGTCCTATGAATGTGACCTATTTGGAAAGGGAGTCTTTGCAGATGTAATCAAAATAAGATGAGGTCATACTGAGTTTGGGCCATACTGAATCCAATATGACTGTTGTCCTTATAAGAAGAAGGAAATTTGGACACAGGGGCACAGACACACAGAAGGCACACACAGAAAACAGGCTGGATGAGATAGCTGCAAGTCAAGGAACACCCAGGGTTGCCAGCAAACCCCAGAGTCTAGGAGAGAGGCATGGAACAGACCCTCCCTCAGAGCCTTCCAGAAAAAAACCAACCTTGCCAACAACTTGATTTTAAATTTCTGGCTTCCAGAATTGTGAGAAAATAAATTTCTGTCATTTTTAACACCCAGTTTGTTGTACTTTGTCGTCACAGCCCTGGGAAGCTAATACAGTTTCTCTCACACTTTTGGAGAATTGCTCAGTTCATTTAACAAACATTTAATCGACACCCACTATCTGCCAGGGCCTCCGCTAGGTGTTACAGCGGAGACCACCGTAAGTGACAAGTTGTCTCTGCCACTCTGATACTACTGTACAGCCAGGTCAGTGAAATGATGTCACACAATAAGCACAGTGACAGAGACGTGCACAGGGTTTTGAGGGAGCAGAAAGGACAGGGACTCCAGCTCAGGGTTATGAGAGGGCATCCTGGAAGAGATAATGCCAGAGAAGAGTTCTGAAGAACTCCCTCCCTAGGGGAAATCTGCAGGCTGGAGTGGAAGACAGCTTCTCCTCCACCACACCCACCTCTAAAAGCAGCCTCTTCCTGCAGCAAATGGGTTTAAATGGCAAAATGAAAGCCATGTTGCACCACACTGTGATCTTCAAGTACTTTCCCACAGCCTGAAGTTTCTTGCCAGTTTAGTTTTATGGAAGAAGAAAAAAAAATAAGCTGGTTTCTCTTTAGGCTTGATTTGGGCAGTGGGAGAGGGGGTATCTGTTTACTTTTTTGCGTTTTGTATCTGGACTTTATATAATTGGAAATATTAATACAATATAATTTTTCTCTGTAGATGTTATTGCCTTTTGAGACACAAAATGCTTTAGAATAATACAAAGGCACTTAGGTAGCTTTTTCAGAAAGGAGAGCATACTGAGTTCTTATTACAAAAGTAATGTGTATAAAAACAGTAAACCAACTAAAAGAAAAGGTGATGCACAGATCATTTGGAAAACAGAAAACCAGAAAGATGATTTTTAAAAAACACACTCAGCCTCACTATCCAGAAGCTATCATTGTATTAACATTTTGATGGATTTCCTACTGGATTGTTTTTCATGCATAGTTTTTATTTTGTTTCTTCGTACTCTATAAACAATCTTGTATCCTGCCTTTTTCACACACCATTATAGCATAAACATTTCCCCAGGCCTTTAGGAACTCTTTATAAACATGGTTTTAAAGGCTGTAAAATGTTTGGCTGCATGGATGCCCATGGTTTACTTAACCAGGCCCTGTGTTGGCCCTTTAGGTTAGAGCACAACTTTTTAAATAGCCTGCAGATAAACTTAACAAGCTTCAAAATGGAGATTTTAAGAAATTTCATCATAGACTGACAGTTGTGACGTGATACAAGGACCATTTTATCATCGGGAAGTTGATTTTAAAACAAACAAACAAAAGACAAAGACAACATTAGTGGCTGTTCTCCACCCCCACCCCAGCACCACAGATCTTCCCTTCTTTGGCTTTGTGACTCTCTATTGCTGGGCCCTATTATTTTACCCTTCATATTCTACTCACCCTGGTTTCCTGGTCCAGCTTGGTGTGAGTACTCTGGGGCCTCAACACGCTCTCCTTGGGCCGAGTGTTATTGATTAGTCTCCTGTCATTCTGGCCTGTGACAAGTGCTTCAGTGCTAACCCAGGCTCCTGCTTTGCACCCAAGTCACAATCCTGTGGGGTTCACTCAAATTTTCTTGCTGCCAGTCTGGCTCAGGACACTGACAGAGCTCATATTTTTCCCAAATTGTCATTCCCACCCCACCCCAAGATGTTCTCTGATAGAGAACCTCTCTCATCCCAGTACCCCAGCCAGTGTCATGTACATACACACACGCGCATGATGATACAGCTGAGCTTCTGTATCAGTCTATGTTGTTTCCATTTCTATTATATAACCCATGTCCCCTGATGTCCTAGCTCTTGCCCTGACTCTCAGCTGCCACTTGATAGCCAGATTCCCTTACCTGTGTTTATTTACTACCTGAGCTCTCCAGAATCACCTACCTGTGAAGACACCCTGCTACTACTTGAATCCCCAAAGCCAGCCATTTGCCTGATTTATGGTGAGATTCCTGTGCCCTTTACATGAAACACCTTGCCTTCCCAGCTCAAACTTTGCTATTGGATAGGCCCACTCTACCCTCCTCCCCAACATACCTCAAAGTCAGTGAGCAATGCCAGCTGCAGTTCCAGGCCCTCCCTAAACCCAGCCCCAATAATTCTGACTGGCTGTGAATGAACAAGGCAGCATTAAAAACCATGTTGAAAAATCCTTGAGAACCAATCCTAGATACAGGTCCACAATCTCTTATTTGCAATTCCCAAATTTAAAAAACTAAAAACTCGGGCATTTTTTTCATAAGTAATTTGGCAGCAAAATCTGACTGTATTAGTTTCCTGTGGCTACTATAACAAATTACCACAAACTTGGTGGCTTAAAACAACAGAAATCTGTTCTCTCACAGTTTCGGAGGTCAGTCCAAAATCAGTATCACTGAACCAAAATCAAGGTGTCAGCAAGCCCACACTCCCTGAGTCTCCCGGGGAGAATCTGTTTCTTGCCTCTTCCAGCTTCTGCCTCCTTGGTCATGTCCCCTTCTCCTCTTCCATGTGCATCAGATCTCCCTGTGTCTTCCTCTTATAAGGATACATCTGATGGCATTTATGGCCGACCCAGATAATCCAAGATAATCTCACTTTCTCAATCACACCTGCAAAGATGTCCAAACCCTTAACTGAGTCATACCTACAAATATCCTTTTTCCTTATAAGGTGACCTTTAGAGATTCTAAGGATTAGGACCTGCTATGTTTGGGCGGCCATCCTTCAATGTACTATACTGACTTACATGAAAATGAAGCTATTTATGGCCTTTATTTATCCCTCTTAATATGAGCAGCCATGTTTTGCTAAATGCTGCCCTTGATCTCAATGAGGGTGTTAGGTAATATGCAAGATGGAAACCGCTTTTCCTTTCTAAAGTCTTAAAAACTCGGCTTCATTCTGAAATGCATTGGGCCACAAAGGTTTCAGATAAAGGCTTGTGGACCAGTCTCACAGTGTCGCACACTGTCTGAGGCATGCCATAAAGTGGGCGGTTCTGAAATGCCCTGGCTCAGGAACACCAGTCCATGCCACCTGCACTGCTTTGGGTAACCCTTTCACATATGCCATCTCAGTCAACCTATACATCAATGCCATAAGGTAAGCAAAGCAGGTGTCCTTATCCCTGTTTCAAAGATAGGAACCCAAAGGGTTGAGTGTCTTGCCCTGGGTTCGTTTGTTGGTAGCAAGGACCAGAACCAGAATCCATGGTTCTAATTCTCAGTCCAGTATATTCCATTCATCACAACTGCCTCCTCAGAGAGAGAGAATCTGAAGCGAATTACTCTTTAAAGCCTGCAATTTGAATATTTTTATTGGCGAAGGTTAGAAATGACACTGTGAATTCTGCCAAATGATAAGATAGGCCCTGAGCCAAGATTAAACAAGGGAGACAGGAAAGGTACAGAAAACTATTGTTTAGGAACTGAAGGCAGCTAGGAAGGCTATACTGCTTATTGACTTGCCTTTTTATTTCTCTGTATTATTTAACTTTCTATTTCTGCATTGTTTAGTGTTGGAAATTGAGAAGAAAAATCTGCATTTACATAGGCATTTACATCATGTTATGGCAGGCTGACAGCTTTTTTAAAAATAAGGATAATCGTGCTTTCTTTGCAGAATTACCATGAGAAGTAAATGGAAGTATGTGAAGTGCCTAACACAGAGCCTTAATAAACATGAATGTCTTTCCCTCCTCCCTTTCCCTTTCTCCCTGTCTTTAAACCCAGTTCAAGGAACCAACCTCATAAAGCTGTGTTTTCAGACACTGCCCATCTCAACATCCCCAACTCCAAAGCTGCTGGGCCTATGTGGGACCTGCCAGCCCTGCCTTCCCAGTAGGATCAATCCTGACCATTCCATTCTAGCCACTGCCCTTTACCTTGCTTTTCCTTCTCAGCTAAGCCTGTTGGAAAAGTTGTTACATTCCTCACTCTCCACCTTCACTTCCTTCCTTCGCATCACCTTTCAACTCTCTTGAATTTGAATCAGTTCTATATAATGCCACCAAAAACCCTCATATTTCCAGTCTCAGTGGACTCTAGAATTCGCTGCTGCACTTGACGCTATTGACCACTCTTTGTGAAACTCTCTACCCCCTTGACTTCCATGGGAATATGAATTTGGGAGTACTGAGCATGTAGGTGGTCATACATGACCAGTGGTAAAAAGGATGAGCTCACCCTGTAGTGTCTAGAAGAGACGAACATCAGGTCAGAGGAATACCCTCTGGTTCTTGAACGATGCTCCTTCTCACAGGGTGAGGAGTCTGCAAGGTCTATGGAATGTATCAACTTGAAATCCATAGCCTGTCTGCAAGCCAGGACGCCAGCATACCCTAAACAGACAGTCTTCCAAGGCTTGCACAGTCCTCTGCCCAAATCCCGAAGATGGACTGCACCACCAGGTGTTCACACTAGGCCTAAGGAGGGGGCAGTGTTCCCAGCAGTGTGAGCAGAGCTTGGATATGCAGGTTGAGGTGACCTCACACTCGCACCCAACGTCCTTCATAATTTTCAGATATTAGAAGGAAAGTGACCATTAGAAGGAAAGTGAACAAGCCACGGACAGTGACCGTTTCTCCCCATGCTGCCACATTCCAACATGGAACTCTGAGGAACAGGAGAATTTGGGGTTGTAATGAAGCTATTATTTTTCAGGGTAGGAGAGTAAAACATACAATGGGACCTCGGTTTTCGAAAGTCTCCATGAACGAACATTTCGGTTTACGCCCACCATAAACCCAGAAGGAAATGCTTCGGTTTTCTGACACACCTCGGAAGTCGAACATGCCACACGGCTACCGCTGAGGGCAAGATCCTGAGGCCCAGCTGTGGGCTGTGGATCCCTCGGTTTTTGAACGTTTCAAAACTCGAACGGTCTTCTGGAACGGGTCATGTTCGAAAACCGAGATACCACTATATATTATTTCACAGTTTATTGGTTTGATTTATAACTCTAAGGTAATTTAGACATATAATATGTGGCATCCATTTATACTTTTATCCCAGACCACGAATGTTAGAAGTAGGCCTGTGTGGGAGCTGAGCATTCATATAGGTGCCACCTCCAGTGTATCCATACATCCTGCCAAGAAAACTGCACTGAGAGTCAGCAGGAGGAATTACTGGAGTGATTAATGTCTGGCCTGGGCACATCTAACCTTTCTCTGACCTAGCCACACCTCTTCATGTCATGTAGGAGAAAACTGAAGTCAAGAGCAGTTAAAATATTTCCCTGCTCTAGAGAGGGGCAGGATAGCATGAGGACTCAGGTCCTCTGACTCCAGGACAAGGCATTTGTTCTTGCAATGCTGGAAGCAGGACATCCTAACCTTCAGAAGGCCAGAGGAAGAAGCTTTTTCCCAGGCTCCCCACAGAGCTGCTGGGCATGTGCTTAGGGAGAGGGTATAACAGAATGGGGTAATTAATTCAAAAAGATGTCGTGTGAAAAAAATTATAGGATATTCTAACAAAGCAAGTAGTGTTCTGAATTATGTAGAAATTATTCTGGTTTAATTGTAATGAAAGGGAATGAACAATCAGTTTGGAGATACAAGGAAATGTTTTAATAGCAAGACTAGAGTTTGAGGAATCTAAATGGGGATAAGCTAGCTAGGTCTTTTAAGTAGGCCATTTTAAGGGGACATATATAAGCTAATACTTAATGTTACTCTTGTAACAGGTCATTCATAGGACATGAGTGGCAGACGTTAGGTGAACAGAAAAGCATGACTGATATGGTCTGGAACCTGCATCTGTGGTTGACTAGATGAATGGCCTCAGGTAGGATAAAGCCCTCAATTACTCTAAACTTCAGCTTCCTAATTTGTAATACAGGGAAAATAATATCTAGCTTATACTGTTGCTATGACAATTAAAGATAATATGAGATAGAAAATACACATGCAGAAAGCAGACATTGGTGTTATTATCTAGTAGACTGTATCATTCATTGAGTCATACAACTAACCTTTACTGAGCATGTATTATGCACCAAGCACAGTTGTGCTGTGTGTCTCACTTCCCCTTTACAATCGTTTTGTTTTTGTTTGTTTTTTGCATATTCAGGCCTGTCTGCCTTGGAAATCAGGTTAGTTCTCTAAATGTTTCCTGTCTTCTTCCCAGGAAGGTGACAAAACCTCTGAGGATAATCACAACAGATAGTGTTTGTTTAGTGTCAGAGACAGTTCATGCAAGGCTTCAACTCACACTATGCAGCCCAAGGGCTTGGGTTCAACTTTCGGCTGTGCTGCTTACTAGCTGAGTCAGTTACTTAATTTCTCTGTTCCTCAGCCCTTCCATCTGTAAAATGGAAGCGACAATAGTGCCTTGCCCAGCCGGGCGTGGCTCAGCGGTTGAGTGATCGACCTAGGATCCAGGCGATCGGGGTTTGATTCACAGTCAGGGCACATGCCCAGGTTGCGGGCTGCAGCTGATCCAATGACTCTCATCATTGATGTTTCTATCTCTCTCTCTCCCTCTCCTTTCCTCTCTCTGAAGTCAATAAAGATTTTTTTTTTTTTTTTTAAATAGCGCCTCTTCATAGCATTGTGCAGTCTAAATGAATTAACATATGTTGATGCAGCTAAGACAGGATCTGGCTCATGCTCAGTGTTATATAAATATTAGCTATCATTATTTAAATCTCTACTAATCACTGACATCTTAGATTCTCTTATTTTCATTGTAAACATGAGCCTTGGCCCTCCGTAACTATTCCTGCACAGGGAGTTGCTTAGAAGAACTATAGCATAAAGAACCTCAAGCTATTGGCACTAAACAGGTAAGCAAATTATAGGTACCTAGAAAAATCCCAGTACCCACCCTGGCACCACTTAACACAGGGTCTAGCTTCCCCATAACAATCTGTTTCACCCCAAGTCAACCCAGCCATTTCCCTTTAGTCTCACGGTTGAGAAAAACAACCAGAATCTTAGAATGAAAATATTCTTTCCCAATCCTTTGAGCCAATGATATCCCTTCTGGAAAACCAACCTAAGACAAATTACCATCCTAAGACAAATTCAGATACATGTGCAAACATCTTTCCACAGGAATTAAAACTGAAACGTCAACTGAGGCACAAAGATATAATAGCTGCTGCATTTAAAGGAGGTGGGAATCCAAATGCAAAATTTTCTAACGATTTAGCTGAAAACTGGTTTCTATAACTTTTGAATTCCTGAGTCACGTTGGAGATATAAAAGGGCTGAGAGTGCTGGCCAGTGTGGCTCAGTTGGTTGGAGTGTCATCCCATACACCAAAGGGTCTCGGGTTTGATTCCCTGACAGGGCACATACCCTTAGTCAATCTTTAGTCAGGGCTCGAATGGGAGGCAACCGACCAATGTTTCTCTCACACTGACATTTCTCTCTCTCTCTTCCTCTCTCTCTAAATCAATAAAAAATGTACCCTCAGGTGAGGATTTTAAAATGGGGCTGAGAGAGAGTGGGGAAAAGGAGGGTTTTCGGACAGAGTGACTTGGACTTGGGAGGAAGGTGTGTTGTGGGTCCCTCTTCCCCACCAAAACAGGAGGTGGTGTTTCCCCTTCTCTTCAAGCCCCAGGAAGGAAACTCAAAGGGACCATTTAAAAAGCAGGGGAGGTGCTCCCTGCAGTTCAACACACCAAGCACTGGCTCCTAACTCACATTTGAGAAAGCTGTAGTGACTGGTGGCAGGATGGAGGGTTTCATCTGGGAAGTGATGCAATGGATTAAACGTGCATCTCAGGAGGAGCCAGATGCAGAACCGCCGAGGTGTGTGGAAAGGGATGCTGTGCATGACCCCCCAGGGGGCAGTGACAGAGCCCCAGTGGAAAAATACTGTGTGGAGTGGACTGTGGAACACAAGGGACCCCAGGGAGAGCTGCTCTTCAACTGTCCGCAGGTACTAAAACCTCAAAAGTCGTATTTGTGGGAACTACGTCATTACGTTACACCAAAGCTTTATTTGGACCTGCCATGTAGGCCTAGCAAACTCTTGGAGAATTAAGCCAAACTTCCAGGTGGTAAGAAGCCTTATGGAGATGCCCATGTGCCAAGAAACAGATATCTCCATTGAACAGCCAGAGAGGAGCCTGCCTCCAGCCATGTGAGTGAGCTTGGGAGCAGATCCTCCCTCGGTGGAGCCTTGAGATGACTACAGCCTTGTGAAGGTCCCTGAGTCAGAGGCATCCAGCTCAGCCATGCCCAGATTTTTGACCACAGAAACTGTGACATAACAGTAAATGTTTGTTTGTTTAAGCCTCTAAACCTTAAAAAAAAAAAAAAAAACTACCCTTTTGGGAGGAGTAGCAGTTTCCCCTTGTTGATTAAACCATCTCTTCCTTCCATGCTGTACTTTCTTGAGCTGTAAACTGCCAGCCCATCCATCTTATGAGAGTACCAGGTTAAGTAAAAACTTTCCCTTCCCATCCCCCTGACCTCTCATTCCTCTCCCTGCCCCAGGTCAGAAAACAGGAGCTACTGAGAAAGGGAAGAAGGGAAAAAAACAACTGACCACAATCTGCTACTGGCCTACCTGGGGTGGAAGGCATCCTACTTTTATTTTTTAATCCTTACCCAAGGATATGTTTTTTATTGATTTTTAGAGAGAGATGGAGGGAGAGAGAGAGAGAAACACCAATGTGAGAAACATTGATGAGTTGCCTCCTGTACCTGCCCCAACCAGGGATCAAACCCACAACATGGGTATATGCCCTGACCGGTAATTGAACCCACAACCTTTGGGTGCATGGTACAACACACCAACCAACTGAGCCACTTGGCCAGGGCAAAGGTGTCTTACTTTTAAATGAAGATTTAATATGGCTTCTTATTTCAAACTGGATATTTTAATTTCTAAATGGAGACCGTGAGACTTAAAGCAAGTGTAAGACATAATCAGAAAAGTCACAGAGCTGCCCAAGTTTTTCATTCAGGGTCAGGGAAATAATTTCCCCCCCTGCATCAATTTTGCTCCATATCAAGAGTAGTGGGAATGGTTCTTACCCAAAAGGGCCTTTAATCCTACACACACAGGGGCCAGAAATCTAAGTCAATCGGGACCACGTTCCCACTTCACTATCTCTGCTTTATAGTGCTTCCTTTCTCCCTTCTACACACCACTGCCCCAGTCATACCTGGGGACATCCAATGGCACTGCTTAACCATTGGCAGCCACGAAGTAAATGATGCCCACAGGTATGACACCTGGCATGGGCCACTTCTCTGCAGATACTCTCCCTTGTTTGATGTTTGCGAATTACATTCTGCAAACCATTAATTCCAAGACATGTGATTCATATTAGCATGTTAAATATTTTTGAATGCCCTACAGAGAGGTGATTTCTTGAAATTTGTTCAACCCAGGATTGTTCACTTTTTTCCCCCCAACCATATGCAACGGTTAAAAGAAACAATCAAACAAAAATACTAGCAACCAGTGTTTGGGGAATCCTGTTTGAGAAGTACCACCCTGATTTCAATTGGAAGGTTATTGCGAAGAAACTGGTGGCTCTGGGAGGATACCCCATCCTTTTCAGCAAGCCTTCCTGACATAAATCGTACTGCTTTGTCCTTTAACGGGAAACAAGAGGGCCACGCCCTACACTTTTAGCCAAAGACAGATAAAATGAAGCAAAAGTAGGCCCTTGATTGATGGATACATCAAAGTCAGAGGGCTTTTAGAAGCAAAGTTATAGCTTGGCGAGTTTCTCTGGACCTTATTACTTTACATCTCAATGCTTCATTCTTTTGAAGGTTATTTCTCCACTATGTCTCTGGTAGATGCCACCATTTGTCTTGTTGAAGTCCAAAACTGAATTGCTGTAAATGAACCCTGTAACTGATATAAACCTACCACTACAGGCAGGAAGAGCAAGTTGGGTCAGAGGAAGGAAAATGAGTACTTATCTAATCCTATAAATTCAGGCACAAGGATCTCCTTGTTCCTTAAAGTTGTCTGGAAGTGATGATTCCCTGACTCCTTTCCTATTATCAAGTCGCCAAGATGTCATCTCCAAGGCCAGAATACCTGTCACAGCATGAAAAACCTTCAGAGCCACTAATACAGCAGCACATCTGGAGTGTGTCTAGAGTTACTGATAGGTCTTTTTCCCTTTGCCAAACAGACAATGTCCCACAGGGATTGCACCCAGTGACCCAGGGTTCTCTGCAAGAATTGACATATGGCTTTGGATTTCATCACACCCTCCCACAACCTTAACCCTTCTGAACACACAACTTCGTTCCTCCTGATCACAGAATGACCAAGCCTTGTATTCTCTCACACAGTTAGAAGTTTTTTGGTTGGTGTTATTTGTTTGTTTGTTTTTGGGGCATAGGGAGATGTAATTTCACTATATAGTGATTAAAAATTTTTCTTAAACATGTGCAATGTTTATTTCATCCAATTTTATGTTTCTCAAATACTGAACTCTTAAAGTGTTCACTTTATCTCCATGTTCCCACTTTCAAAACTGAGCAGGGAAAGTCCCAAATGCTGAGCATTAGCAGATAAACACTTACATCCAGAGGGAATTGGAAGCACTTTTAAGACCAGCTGGAAACCATTTCATAAGTGCGTGGGAAGTGTTTCTTTTTATAATCTATATTTCACTTTAGAGCAATGTGACTGATAGTGGCAAGAAGTTTGTGGTTAAAACACAGTAAATGGGCAACAGAGTACTGTGACCAGATGGGGGGGAGGGAGATGTTATATTAGAAAAAACACAAAAGGCATAAATAATATATTGAGGAGGAGGTCACTCAATGTGAACAACTAAGTCACTCAGAGTTATTAAAATCATTTGTTATTTATGGACTCATTTTTACAAACCAATGTTCTTCCTTCCTCCCAAATGTGCTCTGAATGAATGGTAGGCACACTGTCCCTCTTGTGCTACTCTGGTTAATTCAGAGGTTTGGTAATTTTCCTAATGGAAAAAAAATCAAATTCATAAAAAAAAAGTTCACTAACTACCTGGCAGAGGGCCTGAGGCCATATTCAGGGTGTGATACAACACATTCATTTGACTGCTTTCTTTTTCAGCACACGTCGGGCTCTCCAAAGTTAGCTTTGCCTCCGTTCCAAACTCTGTTGGCACAGCTCTTCCCTGGGTCCTCTGATGCAGTGAAAGAATCCGGAGTTGGAGTCTCATCCGAGAAAACAGATGCCATGAGTGAAAAGATCCAAGTGAAAACAACTTAATATGGTTGTCGGGTAGGAGTTTACCTTGATGCGAAGGTAGCCTCTGAGAACACTACCAGGCAGATTATTCCTGAAGCTACAGAACAAAAAGGCTTAGATCCTCAAAACTGAATATGCTCAAATTGCTTGGTTTAATAAGCTAATTTAGAACACATCGCAGAAGCAAAGGAGAAGAGATGGGGTACGTGAACACACTTAAAATAGGGTGCGAGTGGGTGGAACGATCATACTCATAGCCTCTCCCCCCTCCCATCAGCTTTCCTCAACACTGACGGCATGAGTAGCACCAGATGAGGTTGCAACAAGTGAGCTCACAGACAGAAGGTGCCCTGGGCTCATGTCATACCTTGATAAGAGACACGGGGCAAGTCCACCTGGCCACAGCTATAGCTTCCCAATTAGCCTGCTGAGTAGCTCTGGTTTTATGGTTATTTCTTAGGCAGAGGACATGTGGCACCAGAATGGGTGTTGCCAATGGGTGGCCAACTTAGGGATGACATAGCTGTCAGCCCAGAGGTGACATGATCATGACTTGATCTCTCCTTTTCCGTCTATAAATAACATTCTTGTCTTTTCCCATCACATATTTCATTTACTCTATCTTTCCTCAGCACATTTTATAGATTGCTAACTTATTATTTATATGTAACACATCTTATGAATCTGCCTGTCTCACAAGCTGTTTCCTTACTCATTAACTATAATTACCACTCTAGGAGTTTCACCAATATCTTATGAGCTGCTAGCTTACTTTCTATGTATACATATCATTTCTTGTGAGCTTTATCCTGCCATTCACTTGTTTTCTTGTCTTCTACAACAGAATTGAAAACACAGAATTGAATATAGAGTGTATGAGCAGTGCAACAGATGTATACAACATCGGGACCTTCTCTGGACCTGTCAACAGAACCTACAGAGAACACCACAAGAGACAGTGAAACACACAAGCATGGCCTTCAGGCTTTCTCTTATAGTTTACAAACTTTGACTCCTTCCAAGAGAGCATGAATAATTAAGTATATTTTGAGTGTTAGTCTTTGGGACTTGACCTGGAACAGGGAAAACTGATTATCCTATGAAATATTTGAGACCATAAACTATTTCAACTCCAATTTGGGATCATTTAGTTGAGCATGTTCAAAATCCAACCCTTGGCCTAATTCTCCTTAGAAAAGTCACTTAGTATAAATTGCCCATGTAGATAAAAAAAAAAAGAGCCTGGGACTATCAACCCCCTGAGACAAGGCACAAAATTAACAGTGTAGAATCTGGCTAAGCTACTGATCTGGTAATCACCGACTTGGCAGCCCTTACACTGGATGCCAGAAACAGAATTACTCCATTTCTGCTTCTATGAGACAGACTCAGTCAAGGCATTAGCTACCACCTAATCTCATGTATAAGGCCATCTGTGCAAGAAGGGCACAAAAATCTATAGAAAGAAAAGTAAAGAGGACCTCTGACCTATTTCAAAAGGATCCCGCCAAAGCTTAGGTTTCTCCAGTATGGCACAGAGGGCGAGTCCACCTCTAGTCTCTGAAGACATACAGTCCTATAGTCAAATCCCAACTCTTTAACACTTATTAGTTGTATGATACTAAGCAATTACTTAATCTCTCTGAGCTTCAGTTTCTTCATTCATAAATTGATAATTATATCAATTATAATACTATCCACCTACAAGGATTATGGTGAGGATTGAATGAAATAATTTGCATAAGTTAATTAAATAAATGATTTACACTATACCCTCACACATGCCTTTCCAATGGTTGTTGTAGTCAATATTATTGTAATTGCTGCTATTATAATTAGCAGAGCAACTTTAGAGTAAGAATTATATATATATATTTTTTAATCCTTACTGAGGATATGCTTATAGATTTTAGAGAGGGGAAAAGAGAGAGAAAGGAAGAGGGGGGGGAGGGAGAGAGAGAAACATCGATGTGAGAGAGAAACATCGATTGGTTACCTCCTGTAGGCCCCCCAACTGGGGACCAAACCTGTAATCTTCCAGTATATGGAACGATGCTCCAACCAACTGAACCACACTGTCCAGGGCAAGAATTATATTATTTTAAAAGTAGTGTTCTCAAAATGCATACCTACCTCCTGGATAATGTTCCAAGTGCCTTCAATAAAATAAAGCCTTTTATTTTAAATTTGGTAAAGAATCTTAAAATGAGACCATCTCCTTGGAACTGTGGCATGTTGATTTAAATTCACACAAAGACTTAAATGTCAATGGTAATTCCTTTTATGGTGAGATTTTTGAAGAGCATGGAATGAGGAAAGAAGATACCCGCAAAAGGAGAAGAGGGAAGACTGGAAACTTTTCTCCTGGGTTTGAAATCAGACAGAAGGAGATTTGATTCCAGACTCTGTAACACCACTGTTAGTGTGACCCTTTGGAACCTCAAGGTCCTCATTCATAAAATGGGAATAATTGTGGTACCTACCTCGCAGAGCTCTTGTAAGGGTTCAAAGAGACACAGCCTATGAAGCACATTGGTTGACACATAGCAGGTTCTCATTAGGGGTTGATTTCCCTTCCTACCCATTTCCAGGAACTGATTCATTTTCTCACACTCAGTTCTCCCTCCTGGCTAGTGCTAGCTTTCATACAGATTAGGAAGAGAAAGATGCAGAGATTTTTAATTTTTTTTTTTAATTTTTATTGATTTCAGAGAGAGGAAGGGAGAGGGAGAGAGAGATGGAAATATCAATGATGAGAGAGTCATTGATCGAGCCCACAACCTGGGTATGTGCCCTGACCGGGAATCGAACCGCGATCTCCTGGATCCTAGGGGGATGCTCAACCACTGAGCCACGCCCAGCCAGGCAATGCAGAGATTTTTAAGATTGGATTTCTGTATGGAAGAAATAGCAAACAGAAGTGGATGATGCAATTTAGCTGAGAAAATCTAGACACTATCAACCTGATAGCACTGCTAGGAAATAGTTAAAATCTCTCTACTCCTAGATGAAATTCCAGGCTGGAAGTCTTCAATTCATCTAACCCTAAGTGACCTTCTGAAGTCTTGAATTTCCCCAGGCTATGGAATTCACCTAAAATCAGTCTGGTTAGCAGATGGAGCTGGGAGCTCTGCTCTACTCTACATTCAGACACGAGTCCCCCCTGGAGCCTTTGAATCTTCCTCAAGAACCTGGGATAAGCTA
Source organism: Miniopterus natalensis (assembly GCF_054644295.1). Classification (NCBI taxonomy): domain Eukaryota; kingdom Metazoa; phylum Chordata; class Mammalia; order Chiroptera; family Miniopteridae; genus Miniopterus; species Miniopterus natalensis. The sequence goes on from NC_142088.1 coordinate 21,540,369, forward strand.
AGGTACTGGTATTTCAAAGGCCCCCAAGATCCTTGGAGGCATTTCTGAGCCCCTAGGGCTAAGCCAGGGAAGGGGGAGGGCAGGCAGGAGCAATCGTGGCTCTTGCACTGCTAAGGTTTCTGCAGCTACCACTTTCTCACCATTGGATGTGATCCTGCTCAGGTCTCCCAGGAGAGAAGGAATGGGGTTTTTTGAACTGAGGCTTTTCTAGTAGCTCAAATTTAAAAAGAGACGATGAGCTACCCCAAGATAGGGTATAAGAAGTGGGAAGAAGGTAAGTCAGCAAAGTTCTCTTCACAGAATAATGAAAAGAATTAACACTTTATATGGTGCTCACTGAACCTGGCAGTGTTCTAAGGGCTTACTTACTTCATTTAATCCTCACAATAACCCTACAAGGTAATAGGCAGTTTCCCCCCCCCCATTTTACAGTTGAGGAAACAGAGGAATAGAGAGGTTGAGTAACTTGCCAAAGGGTGCACAGCCAGTAAGTAGTAAAGGCAGGACCCCAAGACAGACATGCTGGCACTGGAGTCTGTGTGCTAAACCATAAAGACAGCAAATATTAACTGAGCCCTCTCTCCCAGGCACTGCACTAAATGCCTGTTTCACATGGATCACCTCATTTAATCCTCACAGTAACCCCATATATCACTATAATCCCCATTTCACAGATGAGTTAATGGAGTTTGGAGACATTGAGTAATTTGTCCAAGGTCCCAGTAGTCTACTTTGTCCAGGCCCACAAAGAGGAAAGCCACTGATCTGGAAGAACCCCTTTGCCATCCCACTCCACAGAGCAAAAGTCTTGGGTCATTGCTAATGAATAAACATTGGACAGTTTTTGCAACATCTACTTCCAGCAATCTCTATTTTTGTTGTTTATGGATATCAGGACATATTTAAACAAAAAGGGTCTACTTGAGGATGCAGAGGTTTCACGCTATGCTTTTTTTTTTTTTTTTTTTTGTAACTGTTGAGTAAAAATCCCTCCTGCTCATGCTGTGTCATACCACGGTCTTATTTGTGTTACTTCTACCCAGATGTGAAAGACATTAGCTAATGAGGTCTGTGCTTGTGTTGGAGAGGGGGGAACTCCATTATTACTCAGTGAGAGCAGAATGAATCTGGTTTTCTTACTGCCTAAAAAGCAAATATTAGATTTCCATGCTTTTTGATAAGTTTCTTTCCTTCTTTCTTTCTTTCTTTCTTTTTCTTTCTTTCTTTCTTTCTTTCTTTCTTTCTTTCTTTCTTTCTTTCTTTCTTTCTTTCTTTCTTTCTTTCTTTCTTTCCCTTCCTTCCTTCCTTCCTTCCTTCCTTCCTTCCTTCCTTCCTTCCTTCCTTCCTTCCTTTCTTTCTTTCTTTCTTTCTTTCTTTCTTTCTTTCTTTCTTTCTTTCTTTCTTCTTTCTTCTTTCTTTTTGCAGCTGGTATTTGGCTGCAGTCAACCCTCAGGCAGGCTCTAGCTCCTCAATGGCTTCCTCAAGAGTGGTGAGTTGATGATATTTTTGGTTTGGGGTCTGAGGGAAGGAGAAGTTTGGAGGAAGAAACAATAAAGCCACCTACGATTTCTTCTTAAATCACATGCACAACTCATATTGACTTTGACAAGAGCAAAATTAAATGTGAGGTGGTCAGCCAGGCCTGACTCTGCCATAGGAATCTGAGATAAGTCTCACTGGAAACCTGGTTTGCAGAAGATGAGGCTATGCCTGAGGGATGACAAAGGGCAACTTCATTTTGCAAAGTGAAGAGACATGTTGTTTGTGACAGGAAGGAATTCCTTAGGGTTTTTTCCCACAGGATCCAGTGAAATATGTCAGGTCATCTCCTGCAGATCTCTGTGCTTCCCTTTTGTAATTCCAAATCTATGCTGAGCCCTGGCCTCATTACTCAGACCCTACCACCAACCCCCACCTTCCTGTCACAAACATCTCTCTCACTCTTCCCCCCCCACCTGCACCCCCACCCCCCACCCACCAGCCCAGCACAGGCAACCTGCAGGACCAAGAGGTGGCTAACAGTTCAGCATCTTAGCCTGTGAAGAGCCCTTGTTCATGTGTTCAAGAGCCGTTAGACAGGACTAGAGGTTAGGAGCAAGAAATGTCATGGAAAACCAATGTGCCCTTGAAACCCGAAGGAAAAAAAGCAAGATTAAAAAATGGTCTCTGCATTTGCAAACTCTTTGCTTCCCCTTTCCCTTCTCCTTTCTCCCTTTTGCAGACCATCTTCTCTGTGCTTCACTTCCGCAGATAAGGCTTTCTATTCCTTGTCTCTGTTCAAGTAAGTAAAAGAGCATTTATCTAAGGCTAGGCCCTATGGGAAATGCATAAAAAGATACAATAGACCCCCTGCCCTCAAGAGGGATAAAAACACATTGGGGGAGGGAGCAATCAAAGCCACCACTAGTCTGATGTCTTGTGAGAATCTAAAAAGTCGCTCCTTCCTCTTCAATGAGCTATTGGCATGGAGAAAGGAGCATGGGCTAGAGTTCATCTCCTACTCAGCCCGTTGTCCAGATGCTCTTGAGCACAACACAAAATGCATGTGGGACATGTGAGATAACCTTGGGAACAATGATTAAAATGTTCGGTCCAATGCAATCCATTGCAAATAGGCACGGTGCAAAAACTATCTGACATAGCCAGTAAGAAAAGAGAGAAGTAAATGTTGGTTAGTTTCATTGGGAGGGCTGTGTAGAGAACGTGGGCTTTGAACTGGTAGGGTAAACTAGGAGAAGGTCCTTCTGGATGGCAAAGGCTATTCCAAAAGAAGAAAATTGGACAAGCTGAGACATGGAGGTGAGAAAGAACGACAGTCCCCGCACTTCTTCAAGCCCTTTCTCCCTTTTGCTCTTATGTGCCTTCGTTTAGAATACTTCCTCGGATTCCTCAGTTCCATGAATCCATCTTTTTTCCACAGATACCCTTCATAAAGGATGGGCAGACACTGTGTTTGCATGAGGAAGCCTGTTCTGATTCTGTCAGTGCTAAACCTCTGCAGTGGTAAATAAATCACTCCAGTCTCCATAGTTACTAACCTCGATCATGTCATAAGCTTCAGACACACAGTAAAAATAAAGATACTTGAGGCTGCAGAAACAAAGGATTCTGAGTCTCTGAGGTGATGGCTTTATCCCTCAGCCCAGGCAACTCAGTCTCCAGAGCCTGATCTTTCATGATAATTCTCTGATTCTTTCATCTCCATGTGTAACCGGTATTAAGGCAAATGGCTGAAGTGTAAGAGCAATCAACACCAATGTACTTATGATGAGTGCATAGTCAGAAATAAGACTGGCATAAATATATCGATGAGTCATTTATCTGCCACCGGCCTAAATAATATTTTCAAATGGAATTTTATTTTCAGACCTCAGCTCTAGTTAGCAAACTGACAGATGAAAACATAGCAGGTTGCCAGAATATTTATATGTTTATTTCCTTCCCAGTCCGATACAACAAATAGAGTGACAGTTATGGAAACAAAGGAGATGGTCCAATGTCTTTTTCCATACAGGAATCTTTTCTGCCCTTTCCCTGGAGGACTATTATTTAATCTCCACTGGAAGAGTATCTGTGATAGAGTAACTTGGGGCAGCCATCCCTTCCATTGTTGGAAAGCTCTTGGTGGTTTTTTTAAATTCTTCTTTATATTGCATTTATTGCTTTCTGGTTCACTGACACCCATTGGTCCTAGGTTCACCTTCCATGGGAGTATAGAATGTAGAATCCTTACATTTTTAATTACTTAAGGTAATTGAAAGGGCACTAAACTTAAGTGAAGAAACCTGATTTGTAATCCCAGGATCTCCATTCAACCGCCACGCTATGTTGAGCAAAATCAAGTTAAGCTCTTTGAGCCTGTTTTCTCATTTATAAAATGACAGCAGTGTCTCCCTTTTCTACTTCACAAGGCCAATGTAAGAATCAAGTCAAATAATGAAAATGAAAGAGCTATGAAATTCATGAGGTGCAATATATAATGTAAGGTGCTACCATTATCTACATGCAAGCCCTCCAAATACAGGATGATGGCAAAGTAGGTTCACAGTTGTGAGTAGGCAAAACACAGAGTTTTATCCTTTTATTAATATTTATTAATTATTGTATTATTTTCCATACACACAGCTGTAAACTTACTTTTGCCCTACCCTGTATTTGAAGACAGCTGGTATTACCTTGGTGTTTGCTGGAATGATAGTTTCTAGATTACTTTTTAATGCCAAGTGTCCTTATCTAGAAGCTTTCAATTCGTCACTGACTCTTTTAAACATGGTGCTCAGAATAATAGCCCAGAGATGGTAAAAGCAGCAAAGGAGAAGGGAGTGATTTCTCCCCTGCCTCCCAGGCTGCACACAACACTACAGTTGGATTACTTCTGCTTCAGATCGCATTGGTGCTTCTAACAGCCTCTTCAGACTGTTACCAAACATTAAGTTAAAGCCACCTAACACCTCTATGTCTTTTTCACATGAACTGCTATCAAACCAGGTCTACCCTTTCCTAAATTCACTTAATATCAAGATGAATATCAATAATTTTATAGTTATTTCCATGGAGCTGATCTCTATTGAATTTCATCTCATTGTCATCAGTTCATTGTCAAGAAATAGAATGCTATCCCATTATTCGCCAGCTATTTCAACTGACCTTTACATCTTGAATGGGGGTTTCTGCAGCAGTGTGTGACAGGAAGACTTCTGAGAAGTCCCAAAATGTTCAGTAAACAAAAACACTTTGAGATCTATGTACCGCAGGAGGAAATCTCCCTAAGCAAGGTCTCATAACTAGCATTCCTGTGGTGAGAAAAGATTGTTTTAATAAGATTTTAGTATTAAAATGATTGATAGTGAAGTATTTTTAACATTAACAGACATTTCCGTTTCTAGAGAGTCACAAACATAATTGCAGTTCCAAAGTTTGAAAACATTTTTCTATGTTCTAGGCATTTAACATGGATTTTTTAATTAAAATACTTTTCCAATAAAGTATGAGGCTTCTTCCAAAGGAGAAGCCAGTTACTGAGTCTGAAAGGACGGATGGAGAGATCTGAAGGGACATCAAAAATCCTACATTATCCTTGGCCTCTTCAAAGGGAATTAGAGGTGACCAGGCAGATGGGGGCAAGATGCCCCTCACCTCTAATGGGCAAGGATTAGGTATGAGTCTTTTGGCTGCAAGTTACACAAACCCATTGCCAACTGGCTTAAACAAAACAAAGATAATTTATTGATTTATATAGTAACTGGAAATCCAGAAGTTAGTTTCAGCAATTCCACTCCTGGGTATACTGCCAGACATGTATGAAGATGTTAATGGCAACACTGTTTATGGAAGCAGGAAGCTTTAGTCAACCCAGAAGCCCTAGCCTAGTCAGGTCAATGAGTTATAGACAGCAAAGGAGTTAGAACTTAAAAACACAGTATTGGGTTGAAAATAAAAGAAAAAAAACTTAGTGAAGTTTATAATACAATGTTATCCATCTATATTTAAAACATACACACAAAATCATGCCAATATATGTTCTTTGCTATGTGTGCACCTTTGAAAATATATAAATACATTTAAGTAAGTACCTGCTGTGGGAAGAAAATGAGAGAAGGGATGAAGGATGAAGATGAAAAATAACTTCTAGAATGAGACCAATAGTGATGTACACCCAGAACTGAGGAGCATGATTGATTCAACTTCATATACCAACAGTCCAACAATTTTTAAAGAATTTTTTCATCAAACAATGTAATCACAAATCAGATGGTCTGTCTCTCAATTCACTCCTCTCTGGATTGGCTTCATTCTCCAGCAAGCTCTATCCACATTGAAGGAAAGATGATTCTGGAATGAACAGGTTTATGTGATGTTTTTAGTTCATGATCTCAGGAGGAGAAAGATTTACAACATTCCTACAAGGACTCTGCTTGCCACTGCTTGAGTCATGTGTCCATCACTGTCACCTGGAAACAGGTTATTCTTAACTGGTCAACCTGGTCATCTACCTGTTGATGGGGGAGACAAGGCCCTTTGATTGACAGCCCCACCAGTGGAGACCACCACCCATAATTCCAAAAAAGTCCTAAGCAGTCAGAATTCAGGGATAACTGTACTCTGACCAAAAAAAAAGTTTATTAATCAGGCTGTGCTCTGTAGAGTACAATCAGGTAGTAGCTTTATTTTTCTCCCAGTCTGGTGCTTCAAACCTCCTGTCTCAGATCTCCTTTTGCTGATCCCAGACAATATCCTGAGCAAACTGCATGACTTCTCCTGTTGCTTTTTACTTTTGTAACAGTCTTATTGCAAGGTATTATATACAAATTCAATCTTCTTTAACAGCCAAACTTAGTTCTTTTCTCTTATTCACACCTTCTTCCCCTACATTCCAGGTTGGGTATTAATAGGTCCCAGCAACCTATAATAAGGAAGTGGGCCACAGTCTTATTCCAACCACACCCAATCCTGTTGGTTGTTCCTCTCCAGTTGAGAGGTGGGGGAGAAAGGAAAAATAAAGAAGCAAAAAGTTCTTTGTTATTTAGCTTGTGGTGTCCTCCATGAGACCGATGACTCTCTCCTATGGGGAACTTACGTATGTTCTTTAGAAAAACCCTCAACCCCTACTGGGGATCTCCAACACTTTCTTGTTCCCTCAAATGAACAATAGCTTCTCCTGTGGACCACTAATGGTTCTCCCTTAGCTCCAGCTCAGACAGTAATCACACACACACACACAGTATTATTGGTCAGGGTCTTTTCAAGATAGTTACACCTCCCAAAGTGTCCACTTACTCCTCATAAAACACAATCCTTACCTTGCTTACCATTGAATTGTAGCTTGTGCCCACTCAGCAGTCTCTTTGCTTTGAGGGGCAACTCTAGCCAGCCTCAGGTATAGACAAGGAGCAGACTCCATACCTGTGGTCACAAACTCCATGGAACAGAGGTCAAATTGTCTGTCCCAAGACCTCACAAACTCATGAACATGAATGTTCATTTAGCATTATTTGTAATAGCACAAAAGTGGAAACAACCCAATGTTCATCAGCAGATGAATGGATAAACAAAATGTGATATATATACACATTCAGCCATAAAGAAGAAGTAAAGGTCTGGCCCTGGCTCATGTGGCTCAGTTGGTTGGGTGTTGTCACATGCACGGAAATGTTGCTGGTTTGATTCTCAGTCAAGGCACATGCCCAGTTGTGGGCTCAGTCCCCAGTAGGGGGTGTGCAGGAGACAGTAGATGAATGTTTCTCTCTCTCCCTCTCTCTCTAAAAAAAGAAAATCAATAAAAATATATTTTTTTAAAGTAAAATTCTGAAATATTCTACAATATGGATAACCTTTAAAACATTACGCTAAGTAAAAGAAGACAGGCACAAAAGACCACATATTGTGTGAATCCATTTAAATAAAAATGTCCAGAATAGGCAAATCAGAGAGACAGAAAGCAGATTGATGATTATCAGGGGTCAGGAGAAGGAGAATGGGAAGTGACAACAAATGAGTACAGGTTTCTTTGGGGGGTGATAAAAATATTCTAAAATTAGATAACTATAATGGTTATACAACTCTGCAAGTATACTAAAAAACATTGAATTGTATATTTTAAAAGGGTGGATTTGATGGTATGTAAATCATATCTCAATAAAGTTGTTATTTAAATAAATTCTCCCCAAAGCTCTTGTTGGACAACTAGTCATAGAAACAGTTTAACTGGGTACCTCTTAGCAAGCCTCAGTGCTAGTCTAGCTCCTCTACATCGAATATGAAGGTACCTGTCCCCTATTGTGCTCTGCTTTATCATCTCAACCTGAGGCCGCAGCAAAATCCCACGTAGTAATTTTATACTGGATTCTACTTCCAGATTCTAAGGTTGGTGTCCTCGCCAAACTTCACTTTTCAAGTTTTTCAACAGAGGTGGAAATCCCTGCCTACACAGCTGCGGAAACTATCACTGTTTATTCAAAAACCAGGGACATTCCACTTCTTTGAAATCTCCAAAATAAAGGAATGATTTTCACTGAATATCATGACTGAATGTACTACATGAAGCGCTGGTAGCTGAACCTCACACAAAGAAGTTGTTTTTTGTTTGGCTCTCCGTATGGCATCAGACAACTGATTCCACTGTTGATGATTACAAACACTGTTGTCATAGGTTTAGGAGGAATTGCTTTATTCAGTCAGTTTTACCAAGGGGCTCTGTTAGTGAGCACACAGGTTGCAAGGATGAAGAACATAGGCAGGCTGCTCGCCCACACAGAGCTTGCCTCCCCTCAAATTCAGCTAAGAGGTATTCTAATGAGGCTGCCGTGCTTCCGTCAGCAATTGCCAGGGATCAAGACAATGATGGTTCTAGGAGAAACCAATGAGTTGCATTACATAATCAGAAGTATCTACAGTATTAAAAACATAAGAACACATAGACACACACACCACCACCATCACCACCATGTAAGCACTCGAACTGAATTCCTACAAGATTATGTGTTACGAAGCAGATGCTCTGTGGTCACACCCTTTTTGACTAAGTATTAGTGCCATAACATTGTAACTAACACAATGAGAGGAAGAGAAATGTTCCCCTTCCCAAAATGTTACGGCAGGATTCTCATGCAAAGATTAATAAACCCATTGTTTTTTCAAAAGGCCTTTCACAGTTCTGCATTTATATTCGTAGTTATGCTTCAAGGCTTGGTGTTTTTGCTGGTTTTCAAAATTCTAATAGTTACATTGATACTGAGTGAGGCTATGCCTGTGTAGGGGGCAGAGGATGTGTGGTAAATCTTTGTACCTTTCCCTCAATTTGGCTGTGAACCTAAAATTGCTCTTTAAAACAAAAATCTTTAAAAACAATTCTAATGATTACCACTTTTTCTATTAACCATCACGCAATGAAACTTTATAATTGACATCCAGTTGGTTTCTCCCCTAAAAGCGCATACTTTCCAAACTTTCCCATCCTCTGATTCCCCCAGGTTTGCATTGAACTGGAGCAAACACTGTCCCAGCCAGGACTTGCCATCTCATTCTACCTAAAACGAATGTTATACTTTTTTCAAAAGCAAGTCATCTCTTCCTACATCCCCATTTCCCTTGTTTTGCCAGCCGACACCCCTCACAACTCTTGCTCTAAAGAAGTACAGTGTGTGTGTGTGTGTGTGTGTGTGTGTGTGTTCATGTTCCTTGCTTGTCAGAGGTTGAGTAGGGGAGGTAAATATGCATGTTCACACATCATCCAGACTTAGAACTGGGAGAAAGCCTACGGACCATCAAGTCTAAGTCCCTCACTTTTCAGATGAGGCAGCTGAGGCCTGGAGCACACAGTGCCAGAGCTACAACCAGGGCTGGGTCTTCAGGCTCTTTCTCCAGGGCACATCCCCCCAACTCCCCCCCCCATCCCCTGTGTGCTTTTTACTTCTCCTCCTACAACCTCTCTCTTTGCCATTATTTCAACATCTGTAAATAGAATAATAACAGTTCTGCCTACCTCACAGGGCGGTTGTGAGAATTAATGAGGTAACATATGTGAATGTGCTTGAAAACCCTTGAAAATGTCAGACGCTATTTAAAATGAAAATTATTTCAATCAAGAAAACAAATGCATACCATAAAAAATGGATAATAAAATAATTCACAAATGAGAAATACTCTGCAGATGACTTCTAGCGCTTATAATTAAGTTTTCAATTAAATCTAAGTACCAAAAAGGACTAAAGGGAAAATAAGATTGTCTTCTGTGCGTGGGGCTAAAGAAATCAGCAGGTGCCTAATGGAAATTAGACAGCTGCATGGGGCCTAATGAAAATTAGGTTATGTCACTAAAAGCAGGAATTATACCATGCCCTTTATTTCCCTCTCACTACTCACTCACTTTCACAGCCACCTCATCAGTAATGGAGCTTTGAGGTTATTATCTTAATGGAGATGGTTGGATGTTCTTGTTCAAGAAGAAAGTGGCCATGCTCAACAGCAGTGTGTTCATGGAAAGAGAAATTCTTTGGGCTGACATTTATACTCAAGTTTTGGAAAACTCTGAGAAAGCAAAAATGGGAATAGAGAAAAACGGAGCAGAAACCCATGGCTTCCTGAAACAGTTAACCTGAATGTAAACGCTAAGAAGAAAAATATGTAGAAACAACTGAAGTCAAAACAGAACTGCAACACTTTGACTTCATTAATTGAGGAGTACTGGGTCATCATGCATGATTGGTACTGACCAAGCCTGGTAATTCAAGGAGATAAATTAGTAAAGAAATTTCCATCAAGAAGAGAACGTCCCCAAGGAACAAACTTTATGCACAGCAACACTCTTCTAAGTACACCTTTGCCTACACACAGTTATTTATTATAGCTACCTCAAGTACACACACCCCAAAGTCCCTCTGAACCAACTAAACTGCATAGGTCCCTTCATGAGCAACACAGAGAACATATGACTCAGCCCTTCTCCCTTGCCACCTTCTTCCTGTCAGTAGGAAGATTACGTGGTAACAGAACAGCCCTTAAGTGAGATGAAAAAAACAGAGACTAAACAACATTCCTCTGAAGGCCAGGCAGAGGCTTGGGAAATAGGCACTTAGGAAAGATCAGTCTCATGGGCCGGGCATAGTGTCCAGAGAGTAGAACAGGCAGGTGGCTGCCTGAACGAGTGGAAGGAACTAGCCATGGAGCATCCTAGAGCAAGTAATATTCAGAGATGCAGGGAGCAAGGTCTGGCAGCAGGTAGGTGGAACCCTGCTAGGAGAATGGCATTCAAAGGCAGGCTGGCAAGGTCAAGGCAGAACCTCTCCTCCAGAACCGAAGTCTTGACCAGAAAGTAAGGCAGAGACTAAGGATGTAGAAAAATAAGACAAAGACCCAATCACCACACCAAAGAGACAAGGTAAAAGTTTGGTCCAAGGAACAGGAAAAGCTGACCTGCACTAAGAGTCACCCTGAGGACAAAAACAAGGTGGCAGCGCAGGTAACAGCAGCACCCACCGCCTCTCGCAACCACATCAAAATTACAACTAAAATACAGAACAACATCACTCAGCCTCCTGAAATCTGGCTGAACAGAAGCCCCACAACCAGGGAGCTTAAGAAGCACCGAGACCAGTAGGAGGGCCAGAGACTCGGGTGGATCGGGGCTGGATCCCGGAGACACGGCGGCGGGCCCACACCCAGTGCCAAGGGGTAAACCCAGGAGGGAATCTTGGCAGTGGAGGTTTCCCGGAGGAGTGAGGGGTCCCAGCCCCACAGCAGGCCCCCAGCCCAGGACTGCAGGGCAGGGAAGAGACGTCCCCACAACTCTGGGCTGTGAAACCAGCGGGGACTGTCCCTGAGGGTCGCGGAGGCTGCAGGAGCCCCAACAGCGCCTCTTAAAGGGCCCGGCACAGACTCACTCGGACGCGCTCCCTCTGCGCCCAGCTCTGGGCAGCAGCTTGAAAGGACCCGGGACACTCGGGAGGAACTAACCTGCCTGAGATCCGGGTGAGAGGTGGAGGGGCGGCTTCCTCCCAGGCAGAAGAGCTGGCAGAGGCCATGGCTCCTTTGGCGAGTCCTCCCCGCACACGGCCGGCAGGCAGGCGCCATATTTGAATCGCCAGCGCCTGACTCACACCTTTGGCCCCGCCCCGTGATTCCCAGAGGCCCCGCCCCTCCCCACCTGCAGGCTCATCCAGGCCATTTCCAGGGGCTTTTCTGAAGTGGCCTCTCAAGCCTCATGCTTAGGACTTTCCTAAAATCTCTCAAACAAGCAGCAGCGGGCCCCATAGGGCTTGATAAGCAGCCCCGGGCCTGGCACTAGCGGCAGCTGCACTGGCTCATAGCTTGGCCTCTCCTGAGCACCTCCAAGCCCAGCACAAGTAGCAGCCAACTACGGTTTGCTGTGTAGCTCATGCTGGGCGGCCCTGGGCAAGGCACTGGCACAGGCTGACTTTGCACCTCCTGGGAGGTCCCAGAGACAGTGCACCTGGTGGTCAGACTCGACCACGCTGGATTACAACCCTACCACATCCACGAGTGACACACCCAAGGGGCGCACTTGGTGAACACCAAAGCTCCACTGAAGTAAATCCTGCTCCATAGGGGTGTCTCCAGCACACCAGCTCTTTGGCTGTAGTTGCAGCTGGTCCTCACAGCCGATTTTCCAGGGGGTCATTTCCTCCCACTGATGTCAACAGCAACCAAGGCTCAACTACAATAGGACAGTGCACACAGCCCACACAGGGGAGCACCCAGAAGGTCCAGCTCAGGTGACTGGGGAGGCTGAGCCACTGGACCCTAAAGGACACCTACTACACAAAGCCACTCTACAAATTCCAGGAGACATCACAGCTCTACCTAAGACATAGAAACAAACACATGGAAGCAGCCAAAATGTGGAGACAAAGAAACATGTCACATAGGAAAGAACAGAAGAAATCTCTAGAAGAGGAACTAAATGAAATAGACCCAAACAAGCTAACAGATACAGAGTTCAGAATTTTGGTTATAAGGATGCTCAAGCATATTATTACAAAAACAACTGAGAAAATTGATAACATAATAAAGTACCAATTTGAAGTGTAGGCTACACGAACTGAAATGAAGAATAATTTACAGGGAATCAACAGTAGAGTAGAGGACGCTGAGAATCAAATCACCAATTTGGAACATGAGGAAACAAAAAACACCCAACCAGAAGAGCAAAAAGAAAAAATAATCCAGAAATATGAAGATAGTATAGGGAGTCTCTGGGACAATTTCAAGAGGCCCAACGTTTGTGTTATTGGGGTGCCAGAAGGGGAAGAAAGAAAACAAGAAATTGAAAACCTATTTGAAAAAATAATGACAGAAAACTTCCCCTACTTGGGGAAAGAAATAGACTTACAAGTCCAGGAAGAACAGAGAGGCCCAAACAAGAGGAACCCAAAGAGGCCCATAGCAAGACACATCATAATTAAAATGCCAAAGGTTAAAGACAAAGAGAGAATCTTAAAAGCAGCAAGGGAAAAGCAATTAGTTACCTACAAGGGAACACCCATACAACTGTCAGCTGATTTCTCAACAGAAACTTTGCAGGCCAGAAGGGAGTGGCGAGAAATATTCAAAATGATGCAAAACAAGGAACTACAACCAAGATTGCTCTACCCAGCAAAGCTATCATTTAAAACTGAAGTTCAGATAAAGAGCTTCACAGACAAGGAAAAGCGAAAGGAGTTCATCACCACCAGACCAGCACTACAGAAAATGTTGAAAGGTCTCCTTTAAGAAGAAGATAATGAACAAAAGAATCTGATGAATTAAATAGATCCAGAGACATTGACGCATGCAACAGATGATCATATTTCAGAAGGAAGAGGGAAAGGGGGTGGAGAGTGGGAAGAGATTAACCAAAGAAGTTATATGCATATATGCATAACCCATGGGCACAGTCAATAACAGGGTGAAGGCCTGGTGAGGGGGTGGGAGCAAAGTGGAGGGGGTCAATTGTCGGGGGAAAATGGGACACCTGTAATACTTTCAACAGTAAAGATTAAAAAAAAAAAAGTTACCCTGAGGCTCAATAGCCAAACTCTGGCCTCTTTATTTGTTTTTTGTTTGTGTTTTTTTTTCTATTCTCTGGAGTGGGCAGAGGTCCTCAAGCCTGGGACAGGACTGAGTGGAAACAACATTTTGATATTGCTAATGGGACTAAGCACTCCTACAATGCCCTGTGTATATCTCTATTGTTACACTCACTTGTTTAACAAACACTTATATAGCATTTCAGCATTCTTCTACAGAGTTCGTAAATATAACTCCTGTGAGAACCCTATGAGGTAGGTACAATGACACTCCCCATTTCACAAATATGAAAACTGGACATAGAGAAGTAACTTGTCCAAGGTCACACAGATAGGAAGTGGCAGAGCAAGAATTTGAACCCAAGCACTCAGGCTCTAAGTCCGTGTTTCTAACCATGACCCCACACTATTTGCTACTTTTGTCATGATCCATCTGTGTTTCTCTTCCCTCTAAAGTCCAAGATATGGTCTCTGCTTTAGAGAACTTGGATCACCTTTGCAACTCCAGTGCCTAGTGCAATGCCTAGTACATAGTGAGCCTCAATAAATGCCTGACGGATGGCTGAATAAATAAACGAATGAACAAGTGATTATGGGCCTGGCATATTGAGCACACAAACACCAGGGACAAAGGGAACAACAGTAGACTGGATTTTGTTAATGTGATCTGCAAGACTGTGTAAAAGAAGGCAGCCAGGTTCCAAAGCAGGGAGTGGCTAGTGGAGCTGCGTGGGGGAGGTGTGGAGATATGGCTCATAACAGGAGCTGTGGATCAGTCGCTTAAAAAAGCAGCTGAGGTCAGAGGCGGCTGGGGCACAGGAAATGGTTATACAATAATCTGCTACTTGTACATGTCCCACATCCCATTTGCTATGTGGTATTTTAGAGCCCCACACCTGAGAGGATATATGGATTTGGTCAACCACAATTTGTGTGTGGAAATGACTATTACCATAGATCATTGTCAATTGTCTTACAGGATTGGACACAGCAACCTCTGGCTAAGAGTCAGCTTTAATAAGCACAGCTTGAATTCAACCATCAACAGGACAGGCAATATTAAAAACAGAACTGATCTACATACCTGCATAAAAGCCAGAAAGGTCGCTTGTGAGAGAAGTCTTCATAAATGTTTGAGCATTCAATGGGCCCGATTATGCTTTTGTGCACAGATATGGGTACAAATAGGAGTTAGGGTGGACAGAGGACACATCCACACATTTCTCAGTCTTCTATACAGTGTAATGCTCTCTCTGACCAGAGCCATCAAGCTAGACAGTGAGTCAGTAATCATTTGGCATCACTTGTAATTTCAAGAGAAGGAGAAAATAAAAGTAGCTAACATCTATTGAGCATTTACTTGGCGCTGAATTTTGCTCTAAGTGCTTACTGAGACCTCATGACATTCCCCATTTACAGAGGCAAGAAAAGAAGCTCAGCGAACTTAGGCAATTTGTCCAAGGTCACATGTCAATATTGGTAGAAGCAGGGTTCACACTGAAGGCAGTTTATCTCTAGAACCCGTACTTAGAACCACAAGTCCATAGGGATCATCCACGCTGAACAGAGCAAGTAATAGAATGACTAGAATATAAAACTGACTTCTAGCAGCCACACCCACCTTTGTATACCCACTTGGAGCTCCAGACTGTGCTCAGTCACCCAGAATGCTTATCCTCTAGATTTAATAGCTGTAGGGAGTATAAGGATCCCAAAGCTTCCCTAGATATACAATATAGCCTTAGCATAGAGCTTTCCCTAATCATTGTTGCAGCAAAAACAGATCCAAGAAATATTTAATCCCAGATATGACAATAAATTTTTCTCCAAGCTACTATTTCAAAGAGCTGTTATTTTCAAGCCACTACTACTATCCCTGAGCTCCCCAACACATATTCTTAAGACCCAGCTTATTCAAATTAGAGGGTGCCTTTACATAACTAGGAAGCCTTTGGCATCAAATTTCCACCTTGGCAAGAAACCAGGGTAAGAAGGCCCTCCTCGGCCCATGCAAACCAAGCCCATCCAAAGCAAACAGTTCCCATAACTGTTTACTGTAGAACAAGCCTCTTCCTTTAAAAAGGGCGAATGTGGAAAATCAGCCAGCCAGACATTGCTTGTTATTCCAGCACTTCTGAAATTCAGGGAGGAGACCATCCAGCCCTATTCAAACGGGGAATGCACAAATTGGGAAACACATCGAATGTTCTATTGGAGCCTATAAAGATTTAATTGTTTTTGTAAAAACACATTTTCATCAGAATTACTTAAACAGTGACTGTGTTTAATATCTCCACTTAAATAGCCTCTTCTGGCCCAGCTTACAAATTCTCCCTCCTCTTCTGTGACACCACCCAGAGGAAATCCATAATCTGTCTGTGTTCCTCGGTCCTGGCAAGACCAGGGAAAGAACCTCTGCTGAGCTGCTTCCCGGTCATTGGCTTTCCACCGCCGGATTATTCTCGCTCTCTAGTTGTAAATAGAGACAACATTATTGCCGAAATACTTTGAGGCAACCAATAATGTGTGCTAAATTTTTAAAGGAAATGTTTGCGAGTATTCGCAGCCAAGTCCGGAATTTGGTGAGATCCGTATGATATGCAGAGTAGTTGACAGCTTTACGGAACACAGCTAAGGTCAGAGTGAGGCGTACCGCAGGTTGGTCTATGGGTGATCCGAATAACTCTACATGGATTTGAATTTTTTTCCTAGTTTCCCAGAAGTAGGCCATTTCTACGCAAGCTTAACTGAGCATTCGCTGTTTTAAATTTTGAAATGACTGGGTCAGTTTAGATAATAGACAGTATTAAATGTATCGGGAATAGCAAAACAGATGTCTAAGTCTTATTTATATGACTCTATTCTACACATAGACAACTACACAGCACAAAGAGGTAAAAATCACCCACTTGAGACTCCATGTTCTTACACCATAAAAAGAAGAGCAGGAAGCTTTAAGAGGGATTTATTTACTTATGTTTAAAATAAAGTAGGATCCACGTGCCATACAGGGGTTGATTTGTCATTACCCAAGATCCTGACAACCACGGATTCAGCAAAAAGACCTCCAGGATGAAAATGACCATGGAAACCTCTGGCTTTACCCTTGGGCGTGTGCAGTCAAAAATGAGAAGGCCCTTTGGCAGTGTCTGCTTCTATTTGCCCTGAAGTGAAAGGCTGAGGGGGGACATCAGCACTGCTGTCAGATTGGCTGATGTGCTGACTGTGCTACCAGCCAGCCAGTGCATGTGCCTCCAGAAAACTCTCTCCCCACAGATCAGCTTTTGTCTTCCTGATCTCAGGAACCAGGGGGCCGCACATGGACCTGCAGTCTCTGCTCATCAGTCTGGGAAATAAACAGCACCAACCTCAGGTACCCAGGGCTCTCAACAGCAGTAAAAACACAAATATGTACACATTTGCACATATCTTCTAACTGAGGACTGCATGAAATATAAAAAAATGTCTTTTACTAAGCTGCTGCTGCTTCTATTCTTCTTTAAAATAGGAGAGATTCATTGTAAAGAGCCCTATTTTTTTAAAAAGGGAGCTTTCAGTTTTGAGCAGAGGGGGGGAAAATGAAGAAATAATTTTATAATTAATGCTACATTGTTTACAATTAAAAACAGAATCTGGAAGCATATGCAATGAGTAATACTCTAATGACTAGTATTAGCATGTTCTTATTTTTTATTAAAATTCCTCATACTCTTCTGCATTCACTATCATTTTATGTTCCCATTTGCAGAGCACAATAGTAATCGTTCTATTAATCACGTGGTTATTTTCAGCAGTGTAAATAATTCTTTTAGACTGTGTTGAACACTGATCGCATATATTTATAGACTCCAGCCTTCTCTCTTTGGCTAGCTAGGTTGACTATATCCACCACATCTAACCAAAGCCACAGATTTCAGTTTGAGTCAGTTGTGTTTGTTTTCTATTTATTTATAAACCCTGCCTCCTCCCAGAAAAGGTTTGAAGCTGCTGTTAGTCACACCAGTCCTTAGGAGTCCAACAGTTGGTCGAAACCAGTATTTCTGGTTCCTTACTGCCTGTGGAACCTCACAAGGGCTGATTTGTAGCAATCACAGACCTGTGCGGACTGGCTCAGATAACTGCCAGTTGAACTAACCTTTCTCACTTGCTTCATCAGGCAAGAGTGGAACAGCCAAAGTGGAAACTTTATAGAGGTTATGTCTTTCTTATCAGTATAGAATGGACTGTCACTACTACCAAGACCCCTCAGTCTATGATAAAAAATATATACCCAACTTCAAAGCAGTTACTCAAAGATATTATGTCCTCGACTCTACAGTCAACACAATTCTGCAAACTCACAGGATACACACATGTGTGTTCTGTGGTCAGTGTACTTTCTTCTCTTACAGACAGCTTTCCAAATCTAGTCTCCCATTCACATATTTTTAGTGTTTATTAGAAGTCAGAGATTTTCCACGGAATCCCTGCTATATAGCTGGATGGACGATCCATGTTTTATAGCCCAGAGACACAATGTTCCTTTGGGCTATGAACTTGTCATCCTTCATTGAACTCTGGATAATTCTTAGATAAGAGCTTTCGGGGGAAGGGGAGATCTGATTCCACAGAAACTGGGGTTGATGATCCAAGTGGCAATTTTCTCTCTTGAGTAAGAATTAAATCAACACACTAGTTGAAACATGACCCTCCGGTCCTGGCGTAGTTTGATTTTTTGAAAATACACCGGTGCTCACTAAAGGGTTATGATAGAAAACATATTTTGATTCATTCTTAAATTTTCTCATGGTTTCATATTAGAAGCTGCTCTTGATTTTCTCTCTTCAAGCCTACTGTGACGCCTTGGTGGTGCAGAATAACCAGTTCTTCAACCATTTGCTGAAGCCCAGCAGTGTTTTAACTCAAAGTTCTACCTTCTGCAACCAGTCTTTCATCCTGGGGTTCAGCAAGGTTCCTGATGGAAAAAAAAAAAAGAGTTGGCAGTGACAAGCTACTCCTCACATTATTCAGGAATTTCACTGTCAGCCATCCCTTCCTTTCTCTACTCTTCCAGCCACCAACTGTTAGCAACGTCTTCTCCAACACTGGGATGGTTTCAAGGACTTCAGGAAAATCTTTTCCTCTCAAAAGAATCCCATACCTAGCTTGACACCTGGCACATAGTGATATCGATAAATGTTATATGAATTAAAGAATTCATGCATTGATAATTCTCTTTCTCTGAAACCTCCCCATTTTATCTCCAAACCCCTAAGTACTCTGTCTTTAAATAACTCCAACTATTATTACACATTTACTATAATGGCTTCTATAGAGGACTGTCAAATCAAAAGTGGGGAGGACTCTTCAGGTATAAGATAAAGACAAATTGCTTTGCTCTAACCCCTTATGGTGGAGGGACAATCTGCTTTCAATATCAATTTCAATAAATAAAAGTAATTGCCTAAGTTTATTTCAACAATGTTTCCATTGTTCATACTTAACTACCCAATGTCTATGAGCACATAAGGTGGTAAAAATAATGGCATAGAAATTTTGTCTATCTACATATCTTCAACTTAACTAGAGGAGAAAATAACCTTTAAAAAAGGAAATGGAGTTTGCAATGGTCCTGGAAAGAGTCAATCTAAAAACACAACAACATTAAAATATACACATATTTCCTCTATCCCTTTATTCTCATCCAAAAGGCCTCTGTTTATCACCCTAGAACTGATTTGAGGTGAAATGGGAGCTTGTGTGCAAATAGGGTTGGAGAGGTAGAAAGCAATAGTGAAATAAGAGATATTATTGTTGCAGCCTTATTGTTGTTTCCATAATCATCAGCTGGCTAATCCTACTATAGAAGGCAAAAGGGAGGTTTATCATGTAGCCATAGTCCTATTGCTTAGTCTGCCACTACTCAACACATCACTAAAGAAAATCTTGGGGTCCAAAGAAAAGCACAGAAGTCAGGAGGAGAAGTAAACTCTCCAAGACAGAGAAAAATCAATGACTAAAGTGATTTCACATGCTAAGCCCTTTGAAGTGGAATCTTACTGCTTTTTCCATCACCTACTCCAGACATCCCCCACTACGTGCCTAGCTACATGTAGTTTCCATTCATAGTATTAACAAGTGTGGCTTCTATGGAGTCATAGAAGCCATTCAGTTATCTCAACAAAGGTTTTACATTGGCATGTGTGAGAAGGACTCAGATAACTTCACCAAATGGTGATTTTTTTAAAAAATGCTAATCCATTGTGAAATAATTTCCTCTAGATATTGCATTATTGCCTTGATGTTAAAGGGCAACAGGAAAATTTGTGATCTTTGTGTAAGTTGTTTTGTACATTTCAGCATAGTTTAATAATTAATCTGGCTTCTGCTCCTGTCATTCTACTGAAGCCTCTCTCTTAAAAGGCATTTATCACCTTCTAATTGCTAAATACCATTTCTTCTTCTGTCTACCTCCCCTTGAACCCTCAATTGTAATCCTCAGTGTTGCTCCAATTCTTCCTGAAATCCTCTCTGAAACCCCAGCACACTGCATTCTCCAGGTTCTACTATTGCTCAGACCATTCCCTCAGTGTCTTAATACCGTTTCCTCTTCTTTCTCCTGTCTTTTAAAATCAGGGGTGTCCCTAAAAGTTCCTATAATCATCTTTTTTTTCTCCCTATGGTTTTTCTTGGAGATCTTATCCCCTCCACAACTTTTACTATCATCCCTGCCTGTCCATTCACATGTCTACTCTCAAATTCTCTTTAGACAGGTTTCTAACTGCCTCCAGGATATCCACGCCTCATCGCTTTCTCAAACTCAACACATTCTCAGGCAAACCTACTCTTCCTGCTAACTTCCACCTTTCCATGAGAGGGGCCACCATCTTCCCAGGAGCCCAGATTTTTTGGAGATTCACACCTTTTGCCCCCATTTAACTTTTTCTGGACATTCTTCTGCTCCAAACCGTCATGGTATGTTGCTTGTAAGCTCACTTATGATATCATTTAACCCTTGTAATTTAGTCAGTTGTACATTTATCTCATGTTCCCTAATAGATAGAAGCTCCTAAAGAAAAAAAACCATGCTTCCCTCAGCTTTGTACACCCTGAAGAGCACAGAGTCTGACCCATAGTAGGTATATTTAGTTGAAAGAGTAAAATATACCTACTTTTTCATTCATTGGTACATTTTATTCACATTTCCACTGCCCTTTGTCGTCTACAGTCAACAACACTGAGCTAAAATTGTACTTAATCTCAGTACTCTGAGGAAAACTATCAAAGAAACGTTCTAAGTAATACCACAACATGCAGAGTTCTTGCTGTACTGAATTTATTGTTCGTGCAGCCCACGTTTTCATCCATTGATTCCACATGGGGGGAAAAAAAATTTATATTTGGAAGGAGCACTGAAATGTGTGGGGAACCAAACTCACACCTCACCTGCAAGCTATTCCTTAGGTTTGCTCTCTCAGTAGTGGAATCCCTTCTCCAGTTCCCTATAATTTGCTTGTTCTGTTATTACTCCCACACTTGGTTATGAGAGCTTGGTATTGCGAAAATCTACACTCAAAACATTGCAATTTTAATTCAGAGAAAGCACGCACCTCTGAGGGTGACTCAGTGTTATAATGAGGCCCACGCTCCCACTCTTGCTGATCTCATCGCTGACTCGGGTTTGGTGTTAACTGAGCATGATCACAAGCTTTAGTTTGAAGGGTTGGTTTTTGTTCTGTTTGATACCAGAATAAGCAGCATAATGGAAGATAGGATAGTCAAGCTCTCTGATATCCTGGCCTACGTTCCGATACCAAATGCATGCCTTTAAATCCACCAGTAGAAAGATAGCAGGTGCTGGGTTTATTGTAGCCTGGAGAACTTGCCCCAACCTGCACTCTGTCAAAGAAGTTTA
This sequence comes from Miniopterus natalensis, assembly GCF_054644295.1. Taxonomy (NCBI): domain Eukaryota; kingdom Metazoa; phylum Chordata; class Mammalia; order Chiroptera; family Miniopteridae; genus Miniopterus; species Miniopterus natalensis. The sequence goes on from NC_142088.1 coordinate 21,561,786, forward strand.
AGAAAACTGGAACAAATCATTCCATTGATCTCTTCTTACTCAAAAGGCTATAAACAGGTAAATAAATAGAATCCAATTGTGCCTTAAGGATTTTTCCAGATTCATCATTTTATAGAAAGAGGGGAAAAAAGGCAATTCAAGTCTGAACCTGCATTTTTAAGAGCCCTTCATCCAGCTTGACAGTTGATTTTTTTTTTAATGTCCAGCTAGTGGACAGTATAAAGCTAACACAGACACCAACACCATTCATGTGTGAGAGGTTTAATTTACTAAATCAATCAGGAATGCCACAACCACAGACTTAAAGACGCATTTACAACACAGGTTTGGTTCACATCTAGTTATGGTTGACAACACCTCAAGCTCATGTTCGGACATGAGCCTATTTTTTAACATCAGCTGAAATAGATTTCACAGGAAAGTTGTACTGCCAGTTGTTTTTAAGCCAAGTTCGAATGATATCACTCATCTGTTTACTCTTCCCCACTCCCTATGGTCTAAGTCTCATCTACTTCTCCTACCTATTTCCAATGCTTCCTACTGGACACTTCACATTCCAGCCAACCACACAGCTCACTCTTCCCCCATATCATCTCATAGACTTCTGCTTCTGTGTGTGTGATGTGCTATTGTGATCTCACCCTCAAATCTCTGTTCAAATGTTCCTTCCTCCATAGAACATTCTTTGACTCACCCTCTTCCAAGCAACTATTTCATGGTATCTGTACCTCTCAAATAATTTCAACAGTTCCTACTTTGTTTGTTTGATTTTTGTTTTGTTTTTTTGCTATTTCTGCCTATCTTAATTTCCCCTGCTAACATGTAAACTCCCTCAGGAAAAAATCCACAGGGAATTTTTTTTTTGGTATATTTAGAGCCCATGCAGCAATTTTTGCTTATACAGATCCATGAACATACCTTGGAATGAAAGAACAAATGTTTCCCAAGGTATTAACAAGAATGGAAAACTGTCAGTGGCTTGACTGTACTTTGTAGGTCAACAATCTCCGAGTCCTCCCTGAGGGTTGACATCATTGATATGATTAGCATGGCCTCTCCTGACTTTCTTTTCTCTAAGCAAGCCACTCCATGTCTGCTCTGTGCCAAGTTTCTCCACTGTTAGTGGTTGTTCCTCAGCATACAGTGGCTCCACTACACAATATCCATACGCTGCATTAGAAGCAAGCATGAGGTACATGTTTTATAAGTTGCCATGAAAAAAAGCAAAAAACTATTATAAGTAGCAATTTTACTCCTTCTAAGCAATGCCAGCAACCCTGAAACAGCCAGCACATGGTCACTAATGTCTTGCCAAGTCTTCTTACATTATCAAGTCCATTGATATCAAAGCCAGTCATCATCACCGTCTACTGTTTGTTCAGTTGCCACAGAATGCTTGGCATCACACTAAGCACTTGAGTAAAAATGTACCTTAATTGTTGAAAGCACAGTCCCTGAGTTCTTGGAATTTCCTTCTGAGACAGAGCACATTGGCATGAAGTACTACCAATAAGTTACAAGATTAAATTTTCATAAAAGAATCCGAAGTTAGATTTTTAAATCAGTCACACTGGAAGGCAATGTAATTCCAATGATGTTGGCGTTGCCTAAAGTTATTTGAGAACACTTCTTTTGATTCACCTTTCTCTTTCTTTCTTTCTTTCTTTCTTTCTTTCTTTCTTTCTTTCTTTCTTTCTTTCTTTCTTTCTTTCTTTCTTTCTTCTTTCTTACCATTTATGTCCTTTACACCCTCTTTTCCTCCCCCCAGCTCTGCCTTTCCCTCTGGTAATCACCATGCTGTTGTCTGTGTCTATGAGTTTGTTTGTTTGTTCTGTTTTGTTGTTTAATTCCTTCACCTTTCTCACCCAGCCCCATTAAAGTCAATTTATATGACATATTTATCAAAACCTTTTATCAGATGTTATCATATGCATAACATTTCATTCTGTTTTAACCTCAAGTAGAATTATCCAGCTTGATTACCAAGACCTGGCTCCAAATGAACATGGGTAATTTTGGAAAATCACATCCATCTTTGAAAGGTGAAGATTTTCCACAACTGAGGACATTTCAAAGAAAATTCGAGAAGCCCTGAAAGGTCTTCTAAACATATTTTGAACAATAGCAGCATAATAAGAGTAAATGTATAATTTTACTGGGAATGGGGGAAAATCTTAGAATGTTTGTGTTTATATATATTTACTGTATAGTTACACTTAACATATTTCTCAAAAGAACTATAAAAGGCAAATAGAAAAATCATTTGGAATTTTTTTTTGCATTTGTGTATAGTATTGCCTTTTAAAGAATGTATTCAATTAATACTTTCTTCTAATGAAAATTAGCTATACAGGAACCAAAACATTGGATCCAAGGTCCAAATTGGACTCAGCCAAACCTTCAGACACATCTCACATCTGTGTAGTTGCTGGAGAATGGTCCACATATTTTGTTCTTTCCTATTACACAGTTTAATTTAGTTTTGGTACTATAGGATTTCTCTGTTTTTCTAAATCATGCCAAAAGCTCTGTGAATTAGGGCCTCTAACATAGGTGTTTTGCATCTCAGCAAACACTCTCCAAATCTGGTACATAAGCACTGGAACCTACACTTGAACTTGGGAGCATTATGATAACACAATGGACTTCACAGTGTACTTGAGAGAGTACAGCTGAACCACATCATTTAGTCACATTACATTGTGTCATGAGGGGGAAAAAATTATCAAGGACCAAAGGTGGGGAAGTAGAACCAGTTTCCTGTGTCATGTAAATGTATATTTTACAAGTATTATATGTGTTAAAAATATCTTTTGACTTTTCAACTGTTTCTTAGACCTGATGCTATATAAGGACATACCCACCTAGGATGATCAAAATAATCTAACCTATGAATATGTTTAATAAAAGTCCTGCAAGTAATACATTGCAGTTGGAAATGTGCAGAATTATTAATACAAACACCATCTTTTACAAATAATGCCTTAAGAAAATTATAAAGGTAATGAATTATAGTATTTAATGAAGAGTTCTAAATCTAAATAGTAGTGATTTTAATAGCTCCATTTATGGAGCACCAATTATGTACATGTAGTGCATACTTTAAGGTAGCTTTTAACTATCGTCACTTAACAGATGGAACAAATGAACCTCAGAGAAACACAGCTAGTAAATGGGCAAGGTCTGTGCTGTGTGGTAGACCCAAAATGAAGGTCTTCCCTGGAGCTTGACTTCTGTAAATCCATCTCAGTTTTCAAGAATAATTTGAATGGTAATTAGAGAAAAAAGACAGGGAGAAAGAAAGAGGAGAAGGGAGAAAGGGAAGAAAGGACAGAGGGTACAGTGCAATACAGTGTCCATTGTCTGTATGTATATATATACCCCCAGAGAACTAACCTTTTCCCTCAGATAATCAGCAACCCCCAAGGCAGCAGAAGACAATAGCCTGGAGCTGACTAATGGTCACCCTGTCCATACCTCTGGCAAGCTAAAGATAACATCTTGACCTAAGTTATGTTTCAGTTCCTGAGTCCTATGGTGGACTGACAACTTTCTCATGAGGCCAGACAAGGAATATCAGAGCTGTCCTCAAGACCTGAAGAAATAATTCATCACCCTTACCTCACCTCCAACCAATTAGCTTCCAACATGACCCAAAAACCCTAGTCCACCATATCTTGTGATTTTGCCCTATATAATCCATAACCTACATGCCATTGGGGAGTTTGGGCTTTTGAGAATTAACCTCCCATTCTCCTGAATGGTGCATTAATAATAAAATAGCCAATATTTCTCCACGGCAATTCTCAGTGTTTAGTGTTTGGCCCTGCTATTGCCGGTGGACAAACTCTTTCTGTTCTGCAATACAAAGAGTTTGCAATATAAACTCTTTCTGTTCTGCGTGTGTGTATATATATATGTATATATTATATATATTATATACATATATATATACACACATATATGTAAAACTTTGTAATAATGTACACCTCACAGAGCTGTTGGGAGAATTAAGATAATAACATATGGGAAATGCTTTGTAAACTTTAGAGCTCTGTACAAATATAAGGTACTATTATTGTTTGAAGAAACTGAATTATAGCAGTTAGACTAACTTGCATTCTAATCCTGGCTCCACTGCTTGCAAGCAGCATGACATCAAGCAATTATATTATCTGAATTTAAGTTTTTTTCACTTTGTAAAATAGAGATGAGTTATGAGGATAAAACAAGAAAATGCTTTTGAAGTACTGCCTGGAACACAGTAGGTACTCAGCAAATGTAAGCTCCTTTTCCTTTCCCAGCTGCAGTTTTAAATGCCTTTATTTCTCTTAAATCAGAATATCTTCCACCATTTTCTTGCCCAATAATAACCAGGATGAATCATAATGATATGATGCAACAAAAGAGCAGCAAATCAATGATAAGCCATAAATCATGGTGTTTTCACATCTAGTAATAATTTCTATTGTGCCGGAACCATCAACAGCAAATTGCACAAGTGCCAAATAAACAGCCCAAGGAACAGCATGAAGCAACCATGGCAAGGTAAATTAACCTGGAAAGCTACCATAAAAATATGAGTGATAACCCTGAAAATATCCTTATTTGTATTCCAAAACATAATTGCAAATTGCTTAGACAAGCAGGATATGTTCAGTTAGATTCTTGAAATTTTACCAGAAAAATGGTTTCTCTCTAAGACCTTGTGGAGTCCTGGGCTCACAGTACACAAGCTATTGAACAATTCATTTAGGATTGCTTCTTACCACAAACAATTTTTTTAAATGCATAATATTGCATACTCTGCCACTAAGCTCTACTGTGTGTCATCCTAATTAAGGATGCAGACAGGCTGCTCAGTAATGATGATTGATGTCTGCTACAGCTCTTAGTGAGGAGGAAGGTGAAGATGAGCATTAGCTGCAGCCCTCAAGAGAAACGTGGTAATTGGCATTGCTCACTGTACCGCAAATCACATCTTCCTGGAATTATAGAAGAGGCACTTAAGAATAGAAAATTATCATGCATAAAATTGTAGTTTTGTTCCTCCTGAGGAACAATCCTACAAGGCACAGTTTTCAATTATTTTCAGTATATAAATGAATGGCAATGTAATTTTTAGCATTTCATTTCAGCTGGGGCATCACGACACCAATAATAATAATAGTTCATTTTTGACTTTATGACATGGACCTCTTTTTTTATCTTTTGTGTTTTAGACTTTTGTGTCTTGAGATTTATCAATCTTCTTGTCTGTATGTATACCTGCCAGCTTGAAAGCAGCTATTTTAACAGTAACGGTAGTAATTGTTTTTGAATTAATGAAAAGCAGTTTGGAGTAAAGAGCTAATTCAACAGCCAAGTGTTGACTCTTTGCCCATTCCCACCATCCTGCAGCTTGATCACTCCTTCCCTCTAAAACAAAACACAGTAATTACTCCAAGCACAGGTAATACAAGCAACCATACCAGGTATCATGTAGACTTCACAGAAGAGGAAAGCTTTGCCTACAGAGGCTGTACCTACGACATCAAGAAAACAAAACGGGGTCTCTGCTCTGAAGAAGACATGCATTTTACTCAAATTTACTCTTATAAAGCCAACTTTCAAAAAAATGAGGGTTCTTTATCTACACTCTCTAACTTATCCATCTAACAAATCAGAAAGTAGAGTAAAAATGTTCATCAGTTGGGGCCTGATTCAATACATTACAGCATACCCAAACAATGAAATATCATACGACTATAGAAAAGAAAGCAGAAATGGATGAATAGTATGAGCTCATTTATATAAAGCCAAGGGAAGAAAGAAAGGGAAAAGAGAGTAGATTTTTAAAGTAATCACCACACACACACAAAATTAAAACTTTGGGAGATGATGAATGTGTTAACTAACCTTATTATGGTAATCATTTCATAATATATGCATACAATCATTACACTGTACACTTTAAACTTACACAGTGTCATATGTCAATTGTATCTTAATAAATCTGGAAAAATCAATTTAAATAAATAAAAACAGGCTCTGGTGAGAGTCCCGGAGAGCCTCTTTCCCTGATTTTCATCAGGAGGGAGGGAGGGAAGGAAGGAAGGAAGGAAGGAAGGAAGGAAGGAAGGAAGGAAGGAAGGAAGGAAGGAAGGAGAAAGAGAAGACGGGAGAGAAGAAGAGGAGGGGAGAGGAGGGGAGGGGAGGGGAGGGGAGGGGAGGGGAGGGGAGGGGAGGGGAGGGGAGGGGAGGGGAGGGGAGGGGAGGGGAGGGGAGGGGAGGGGAGGGGAGGGGAGGGGAGGGGAGAGAGCCATGTGTGTATGTTTATATGCATTGAAATCTTCTAGAAGAGTGTATGGATTATTTGGATTATTTGCCTTGTTCACGTTATGTTTTTAATCTAAAAAAAAAAAAAAAAAGTGGGAGTAGCTTGGGTCTAAAGTTCTCCCAGCTCTGCAAATTGGTTTTATCCCACTGCTGCTTTGATCAGGAACAACAAGTCCATCCCAGTGCAGACTCTGGATGTGCTTCTGTTCTCCCATGGAGACATCAGTGAAGGGACACAGGAAAACAGGAGGGACAGACTTGGCCTGGCCTCTCTCTGACCAGAAGATGAAGTGTGAGAAAAGATATTTAAGGTATGTTTACCTAATGATTTCCAAAAATCAGAAAGAACACAGTATCTGCATTTTATAAGAAACTTTTGAGGAGGAGAGGAGAGGTTGGATAAACTGGCTCTACCATTGAAAGGGGTCAATCAGAATCAGCCTCAGTAAACTCAATGCTTTCTCTTTAAAGGGCAATTTTGACCCACTCAGAAAGAAAAGGCAGGAGTAAATCAGGGACTTAGAATTCAATAGAGCAGAAGAAACTGAGGTCTTTTGGGCGATTTCATGCTCAAAATGAAGAGCAGAGTGTTGTTAAGGAGTGGGTTCACAGCTATGCCAAAAAAGTTAAAAAGCCGAATATAAGCCAGGCTGGGTGTGGATAAAAGTGGGATGAATCTGACCTCTGGGCCTTTGCTCCCCAATTAGGAACCACTATTTGCCTGGGACAACAATTTGAGATAGAAGCACAGAGCTGAACAAGAATGGGAAAGCTACTTTGGGACTTGGCCTTCAAGTTCTCTGGCTTTGCAGAGACAGAAACATCAGGGACAAGACTCATCATTGTTCCATTCACACAGTTCAACCTCATTCTGCCTTCTCTTCCTTAGTAGAGTTGTAGAAATTTTGTAGACATTTGTATAGCTGATAAAAACTGAAGAGCTGAATAATTTATTCATTCTACCAATGTGAACAGAGACCTGAGAACAGGAGTCCACTGTTACAGTAGAACACTAGCCTGGGGACTAAGGACATCAAAACTCTAATTGCCACTCAGCTCATAACAACTGAGATGACTTTGAGCAAATCACTCCTCCTCCAAGCCTCTTTCCAAAATGAATGAATTGCTTATCCCCAAGGTGTTAATCACAGACAACGGTCCAGTGTTGCATTTCATCCAAAGGTTTCTGAATTTTAATCGTCTACTGGAATAAAATACTTTACTTCAAAGGAGTGAATCTCCAATAATGGGAATTATAGGTAGCCCTGCTGACTGTTACCAGTGCTTCCTTTTATTTCTTTGCCTGCATACACTGATGTTACACAGCCAATAATGATGTTAACAAACTTGAATTTAATTGAGTTGGAGGGTTTGATGGCATGAGTTTCTATAAGCAGTTCCAATCTTCAAGGTTATACAAATTATGTATGATTTCATAACTAGTGGGGTTTCCAACTAGTGCCAATGCTATTTTTCTTAGTCAGTTTCATTATTTGGAAAGTAAATAAAAGAAGTATTTTCATCCCCAAAGATATAATTTTATATTCGGAGGGTTAGAAAAATGTTGCAAGAAAGAACTGCCCAAAAGAAAGATGCTTTGGATATTGGCATTTCAAGAAGAGCAAGGAAAAACTATTTTTAAAAAAATAAAAGATTAAGAGTACTTTTACTTGCAAATGAGAGATGACTAAATGTTGACATTTTCCTTTACTGTAATTAAAATTATATATATAAGATGTGGTTGACTCTCAATAAGTCAGACAAAAGCATACCTAAAGCAATCCTCTTTCCATGTGTACAATAAGGAATGATGATGCCTCAGAGTGAAGTATTATAAATATGCAATCATCGTCATTCTGAATTAGCAAAAATTACCCAAGATTCTTCATCTGTTAAAAAATGATCTCTCAGTTCCTTTCCGGCTCACAGGGAGCTTTCTCTTCCTTCAATGGAAAGAGTTAAGTCAAATTAGGTAATTACAACGAATCAGTGGCAATATGACTTTTACCTTGGGCAACACTTACATGTCTTTCCATGTTAATAAAGTCCCAGGACTTAAATGAAAATCCACATGGTTTCATTTGTAACTTAAGAAATAAGAACTAGATATTTTTCCTTATAACAAGCCATTTCTTTCAGAAGACAGAATAGCTGAGAACCTTTCTAAGTCTTTTTATACTGTTTTTATGGTTCCACTGTGTTGAAATTTATTGACTAATCATTTAATTAGAGCACTGTCACAGGTTAGGTCCCCTAGTAGATCCCCTGGGTTTAAGAAACACAAAACAGCTAAGTACTGCCTTCCCAGAACAATGTGTGAATTCCCTTCCCATGAAACACAGATTCATCGATTCAGAGGGTTGCATTCTTCTGACCATTTTCCTTCTATCACACTTGACTTTCAAATTAGGATTTACATGGGGCAACTCAATTGCTTCTAGTAAATATTTTAGTGTCCTATACATTAAAAAATAAATAAATAAATCTGCTTTGTACAAATAGCATTTTCTCAAAATAAGCATTGATAATTTTTCACTTATTTAATATACTTCCTACACAATTAAATGCACATCTTAGTTGGAATGAAACTAACCACCACTACCCCAGAGTTTGGATTGCAAATGTAATCATGACACTATTTTATGGGGAGATCAGAAACTCAGGAGTGCCCTACAGCTTCCTGAAAAGTTAAATCTGAAAAATTGTGAGATTGTTTTGTTATTTGAGTTTGGATCAACATTATTGCTTCTTGCTTAAGAAGGAATGTTGTCTAAAAAAGTGAAAAATAAACTTGAACCTCTGACCATAATGCTTCAAGTACCTATTTAATGATGTCATCATGGTTTTACATTTGCAAATAACTTTGATATCTATTATCTCATTTAATTCTAACCACAACCCCACCAAATAGGTAATTATCCCCATTTTACTGATGAGAAAACCAACTCCAAGAAGGTGTTACTTAAAGCAGATCTTCTAACTCTAAATCCATTGTTCCTTCCACTACACCGACTTCTTCAAATTACTAGAAATATCAAATTTTGCATGAGGTCAGTCAATAGTGTTAAAAGATAAACTGAGGCATATTTTAAAAATTGAGTTTATTTGAGCAAAAATCAATTTGCATCAGGCATCATCCAATCTAGAAGATAGAAAGGAGCTCCAAGGAGCTGTACAAAATGAAAGACTTTTACAGGCAGAAGGGATCAGAAACAAGGAAGTTATACTATCAAAAAAGATTGGTTATTGCAAGGTTGCTTTTCTTTCATGCTAAGTAGTGTTGATCAGGATATTCCTGAATGATGGGTCTAAGATTCCATTTCTGGGAGAGCCAGCACTGTAATTTTCTTGGTTTGGTGATGTGGGGTTTAGCATAAGTGACTACATGTGAGGATTGTTGTCTTAACAGTGGCAAAATATGTTTAAGATCAGTTATCAATAAGGGGTATGAGTTCCAGGTGACAGGACCATGCTCACATCTGTTTGTGAGTTCCTCAAAAGCTAGTCCTCATAGTGTCTCTAGTATATAACACCATGCCTGAGATTGCCGGCTCCGTGCAAATTTTGATTGGATTAATGGAACATAATTAAATAAATATATGATTTATATAAACAGTGACAGTGTTTTCCAAGCTGTTTTTAAGGAATGTTAAGAAGTATACCATAAAAGTGGGTTCCACTGGTAAGTGGATTTGGGAATTATTATTTATTATAGACCCAGAGAATTTACAATGCTTACTAGAGGTTCTGAAAAGTCCTATGGTAAAGAATCTTGTTTGAATTTATTCAACCAAGTTCTTCCCAAACAATTGCCTGCAGAAATCATCCCTTTTCTTCCAATAGAATTATCTGAACTTCCTTCCACACACCGGTGTTCCATGGGATGTGGTTCCAAAAAGAAGCCTTTAAAATAAAACCTAAAAGAGAACAGTGCATGAGGATACCACAAAAGAGGAAAAAGTATTCCGGGCACAGCTGCAATATTTTGAAAAATTTAAGAGAGAAGAGTAGAGCAATATAACCGAAGGACAGTTGGTATGAGATGGTCCAGGCCCAGAAGAGCTAGAGAATCTAGGGTGCAGTGATGCACTCCTGTGGACCAGGTCCTCTGAGACTGATCCACACTGGACAGAAGCCCAGACTAGGAAGGGATCAATGTCTGGAAGAGTCCATGTAGGTGCAGGTCAGGGTCAGAAAAGAACCCAAGCATCTGAGGAATTCAGGAGCTGGCTGGAAGTAGAAATGAAGGTAGATGATCATCAGAGACAGAGAGGGCTCAGCAGATACCAATCTCTGCTACGTGGCTGGAGCTGAGAGTGCGGAATTCAGGCCGAAGAACCCAGTGAGAAAGGTAAAATTCTAGAAGGTCAAGTCCCAAGTCAAGAATGTGGGCAAAAGACAGTAAATTAGGGGCCTAATGACTACAAATATCATGTACTTATTGTTATTATATATTATTATATTATTATTATATTATACTATTAATATAATACAATTAACAAGGGGGCAGCCATGCTACTAGGACCAAAATTTGGAGGCCCTCCCTTTACCCCACCCCTATCTCTAGGGCTTGGGGCATTCAGAACCACTGCTATTTCCAACACACAATAAGGACTTGGGAACTAATTAACCCATATTGTCTGAGCTTGGGTCCCCTTAGCAGATAATCAGTCTAGGTCATGATTAGCCCCTTCCTATAAATCGAAGTTCCTCTTTTCCCTCTTGCTTCTCTCCCTTCTTCTGGAGATCTTGTGGACAGCTAATTTTACCATGCCTAACACGCAGGGCTGCCACAAAAGGCTGTGCATGTTGCACTGCTTGAGGAGACACCATTTCAAGGCACTGGCATCCTTGTTTGGTTACATATCCCCTCCTTGCCCATGTAGATCTCTCCTTCAATCTGTCTTTTATATTTTTATTCACAGTTCATTAATTCAGCCAATCCCTGCAATTCTCTCACTCAGTTGCCTTTTCATTTCACCTACTTCCAATCCTGTTTTCCCTATTTCTAGTCAAGCTACCGAGGATTGCCAGAGGAAAAGACAGGGCTGTTCATACTGGGTGTTGTTAAAATGTATGGGCTCCACCTGCTCACCCCTTCTGAAAGGTTACATAAGCATGAAGTAAGCCTTCTATTGTGTTCAACCACTGGGAAAATAGCATAGTCTCCAGATAAAAACTGGGACATCAACCATGCCTACAGTTTCTTTCAGGGAACCCTCTCACTCTGTCGCATTTTCCTCACTCTCCTCAAACCTCCTACTCCATCCCTGGGCCCCTCCTTTGAACCAAAAATGAGCCCCCTACTTCCCAAGACAGTGGTGACCATCAGAAGAGAGTTCCTTCAGCTTTGGTCCCCCTATCTTCCTGAATTCACACCCACCTCTGTTTATTTCCCTCCTGCCCCAATGCAAGAAGAGTCCCTCCTCTTGTCCAAGGTTAACACCTCCTCACCCTTCCATGACCCACTTTAGGGACATTTTTTTCTCTCCCCAGTTATTACCTTTTTTATCTTTTTCCTCTACTGGCTCATTACCAGCAGCAGTTAAACAGTTCACCCTTCAACTCCACAGATGCTTCTACCTACCACACCCCACCTCTTTTTTTTTTTGCCTCTAAATTTCTTGAATTCACCAGCGTCCCAAACTCACTGTCCTCTTGAACCTTCCCTCCTGAATTCTATTTACGCTCCCCCATTCCTCATGTCCCATTCACCCCTTAGCCCATTGTAACCTGGTTTCTGTCAAACATTCCACTTAAACTCTTCTTACCAAAGTCCTCCCTATCACAAATGGACTGTTTTCCACTCCTATCTGACACCCTTTCTTAGCAGCATTTGCCACTGGTGATCACGCCTGCCTTCTACTGTGATTTCCCCATTTCTTTACACGACACTATGCACTCCCGGATTTTCTCCTGCCTCTCCAGCTACCCCTTCTGAGTATCCTCCAAGGCCTCTTTTTGTTCATGTCTCTTCAATGATGGTCTTTCTCAGGGTTTTTGAAACCTCTTTTTTCTCCATTGACTCAGCCTCCCTGGATAATCCTAACTCTACTTCTAGGTCTTCAAGTATCCTCTTAATGCTGACCACTTCCAAATCTTGTCTTCAAAACTAAATATCCAACTCCTTAAGAGATATTTACACTTGCTTCTACAAGCAATTCAAAGGCCCTTTATGAACTCATCACTTCCCCAGCCCATCCAGCATCCCTAGGTCTCACCGTTCCCAGTAGCCACTCCATGGAGCAGGGGATGGAGCAAGAAGCTCATCATCTTCCAGCAAGGACTGTGAGCAGAGCAGAATTTCCTCCCACCTGGACCCCTCCAAGCAGATGTCTGCACTCCAGCAGGGGGATGTGTGCAAAGCAGCAACCTGGTACTTAATTTCCCTGTTTAACCTGAGGGCAACAGGGATTCAGTGAATGATTTTAAAACTCCAAACTTCTTACCTTGGTACACAGGAGTTTCCTTTGGCCATCCCCTATATTTTACTTGGTACTATAGCTAAATAATAACAAGCCATTTCTGTTGTGTAATATTCTGGGCACCATTCTAAGCGCTCGTGCACAGTAAGTTTATTATTCCTCACAGCAATCCTATGAGGCAGGTTCTATTAGTATTCCAGTTTTACAGAGGAGGAAACGGAGGCAAAAGGGATTATCTTGCCCAAGGTCACATAGCAGCAGTCAGAACTCAAACCCATGTGGTCTGGCTTTGAAATTATGATCTTAACTACTATGTTTTATTGCCAAATGGAGCTATTTAGAGTTCCTGGAACGTGCTCTGCTCTGCTTTTCCCTGGTCTCTGTCTGTCTGTCTGTCTCTTTCTCTCTCTCTCTCTCTCTCTCTCTCTCTCTCTCTCTCTCTCTCTCTCTCACACACACACACACACACACACACACACACTTCTTCCCTATGTGCTTAGGTAACTCTCACTCATCCTTCAGATCTTTGTATGGAAATCAACTCGTTGGGAAGCCTTTTCTGACTTTCCCTTCTGCACCTATCCCACACTCCCAAGGTTGATGCCTTTCCTCAGGGCTCCCACAGCATCTTTCTTGTGGCTCCGTCACAACACTTACCACTGTACCGTGATTCGGGTTAACTTGTCTGTCTACACGTCTGAACTGCAATACCCTCAAGATAAGGGCTATGTCTCAGTATTTGTAGAGTCTTCAGTGCTACACACAGTGCCTGGCCCGGGGTAGGGGATGAATGGTAGTGGGGTAGGTGTTGAATAAATACAAGGAGAATATACAAATGGCATCAGCAGACAAGTTAACTTGAGGCTGGGTTGTCCAGATACTGGTCTAGGGCTCTTGAAATTGACCCAGACCTGACCCAGAGTTGCTCCCAAACTTAAGTGTAGGACTGAGCCTGTGAGTGAAGACTTCGGGATCCCAGCTGTCGAAACCAAAGGAAAGGAGATTGCTGAGAGCCAGGAGGAGGCTAAAGCATCAGCCTTGATAGAAGCCTGAACAGATTTTGTAAAGTGGATTAGAATATAAGAAAAAATGAAAGCAGATAAGCAGGAAGGACAGCAAAGGATTACAGAGAGCGTTATTCTGGGCGATTGAAATGAAGAGAGTGTGTGGGGATTTGATATGGGAGCTTGATCTAAATTTAAACTGAGGAGTTTAAACTGATCTGGAAAATGTAACCAAGTCGAAAGCAGTCATGGTGCACCTAGAGTAAGCACTTTTATATGATTTGGAATATGCTCCATATGATTATAATGATTCACTTTTCATAGGTAGAAGCAAGCCTGGTATTTTCCTGTGTTTATTTGCCACTTTAGAGGGTAGTACTGGAGTCAACAGAGCAGAGGAAAAAAAACTCCTATTCTAGTCGAAGGTCCATTAGCAAGCCTTTGGTATGCTTTCTGGATGAAGATTGATCTTCGGTTATAATCACTCCATTCACCAAGCCTTTTAATAGGATGCCTGAGTCTAGGGCAGAGGCATTAATGTACTGTGACGGCCTTGACCAAGAAAAGCATCTCAGTAACAAAAATTGGCACAGTTACCAACACAAGCAGTAAAATTTCAGAAACATCGTGTTTTTGTACCTATTTTAATGAACATTTATATTTACAATAAATCATCTTGTAATTATTTTAAATAAAACCTCTTTACATTAAACTTCATTATTTCAGATTCATTAATATAAAATCTGTATAATCAGTTCTAGATTTGATATATGAAAGGGAATTTTGCCTCTTATAGCAGTTTTATTTTTTTCTTCAATAGGTCTTGCACATTTTTTTTTTTTTTTTGTCAGATTGAAATATATAAAAAACACTTAGAGCAGTCCCTGGCACTCAAACTAGGGCTACCCATGTTAAATGTTAAGCTATTCTTTTTTAAAATATATTTTTATTGATTTTTAGAGAGGTAGGAAGGGGGAGAGAGAGAGAGAGAAACATCGTTGTGAGAGGGAAACAGGGATTGGCTTCCTCCTGCGCACACCCTGACTGGGGACCCAACTGGCAACCTTTCAGTGCACGGGATGACTCCCAACCAACTGAGCCACACCGGCCAAGGCAATGCTATGCTGGTACCGAAATTAATACTTCAGAAAAAAGATTACCTCCTTCAGAACATAAACTGTTATTAAAGGCTTTAAAAATATGTGTCCAGTTGTTGTTCAATGAGTATGGAGCTTCAGTCATACAAGATGAAAAAGTCCTAGAGATATGATATACAGCAATGTGCATATAGCTAACAATACTATAATGTACACTTAAAAATTGTTCAGAGAATAAGTTCATGTTATGTCGGGGGGTAGGTTAACCACAATTTAAAATAAAATCTGTGTCCAAACAGTCTGTTAATTGCGAGTCTCATCTCTTCATTAAAATAAGTACAACAGGATCTCTTATTGGAAATCTCCAGTAGATGAGAGTCATAAAGGTACTCGTATTACTGGGGTAACACTAGCAGCTATAACCAATAAGCTTCTATTGCCTTACAGATATTACACAGTTTGAGGCCTATTTCTTGCTCATGTGGTGCCTATGGTTGGCAGGCAGCTTTCTTGCAGATGGTGACTTAAGAACCCAGGTTTAGTTCATCTGTGGCTCCGCCTCCATCAGGTCCCCATTGTCATGTGCCTCCAGCCAGATGGAGGTGGAGGCGGAGGAAAAGCAAGAGGAGACTGCAAGGTAGAAAGGCTTCCCGGCTGTTAAAATACTTAACCCAGAAGTGACAAAGGTCACTCCTGCTCACATTCCATTGGCCAGAGCTCTCACATGGCCACACCTACATGGAGGGAGGCTGGGAAGTCTAGGCCCTGGCTCAGCAGCCATGGGCCAGCAACAGCTGTAACCATGAGAGGGAGAACGGATTTTGGCAACCAGCCGGCCACCTCTGCCACAGCACTGGAAAACAGTCTTTTAAAATATGTTTAATCTTAATTCAGGTTTCTCGCAAAATCAAATCATCATTCTCTTCAGTACTTTAAGTGCACTTTGCAAAAATACTGCAAATTTTAAGATTCCTTTTTCTAATAATTTTTTCCTTTTACTTTTGTCACATTCTTAATTTCCACATATCATACTTTTAAATGGGATTTAAAATGATTCAAGAATCAGAATTCATTTCCGGGTTCTGAGTCCAATCCTGCTTTGGACCATAGGGGATTTAAAGAGCCTGAAAAATCAGTCTTCTGCCAGTTATGCTCTGTCTGGGCACATTCCCTGGTTTTAATCACTGCGTTCTGATCTAGTTCCCCTAAGCTATCTCCCATCTCGTACTCCCATTTCAATAACTAAATTCCCATCTCTACCATTATTTTCTTCTTTGTTGTTGTTTCTGTTGTTCTTTTTCCCCCCTTCTATTGAATTTATTGGGGTGACACTTAACAAAATTAAACAGGTTTCAAGTGCACAATTCCACACCACTTAACCTTTATTTTCCATGGAGTTTCTACCTTGGTGTTTATTTCAGTTAGGAATGTATTTGAGTGCAAGCAACAGAAATCCCAAAATTGATTTAGTGAAGTAAGTGCTCTTTCTTTACAAATAAAAAAATAAAAATACAAGAAATCTGGAGTCAGGGTATCTAGGGCTGGGACAGGGCTGCACTGTGTCAAAGACCCAGCTTTATTCTCTTTTCTTGCTCTACCACCCTTAGCATGTTGCCTTTGATCACTGTATACTGATGCAGCATGCAGCACGCAGCGGGCTTGTATTCAAGGCTAGAAAACAAAAAAAAGAAGAGAAAAGGTTCTTGCCAATAATGTTTATCCCTATCTATCGGTAAAACAAAATGTTTCCCAAAAGTCTGCTTCTTACTCCCAGCAGACATCCTTCAATATGTCTCATATTAGAATTGGATCACATGGCCACCCTGACTGCCAGGGAAGGAAGCTGGGGATGGTTTGGGGTATCAAACAACAGTATCTTTTGTAGTTCCCACTATGGTTATTCTAAGCCTGGGATTCATCTTGCTTTTGTCTTCCCAGGAACCAAAATAGTGCCCTGAAGCCCAGACTCATAACCAGGGCAGTGCTACCCACTTCCAGTCCTGCCTGTTGCTGACCATCTGCCCAGGGTTCTGCTCATTGCTCTGACATGACTGCATGGCTGTTTACTCCCAGGAGACCGACTAAAAGGCATTCTATTGCCTCAGCTGGCCTCATCCTCAAAGTGCCCACTCTCTGCAAGGTGCTTAGTCTGAAACTATGAGAACCCTATCCCCACCCCTTAAGCCAAACTAGTCAGTAGGGCTGAGCCTCCATACTCATGGTCAGAGACAATTCAGCATTTCAATCCTAGCCTGCCTTTGCTCTTTCTAGGAATATACCCAATATATGACAAGTTCTCAAAGTTTTTATGAATGAATGATGAATGTCCCAGTCTACCTGATAGACATGGAGTAGAGTGAGAGACAGTTAGGCAAAGTCAAAAATGTAGAGGGAATCATCTATGATAACTCTTCGTTCTGTGTGACACTCTAGGAACACATGTTTCTATATGACAATAATTTACATCTAGACAATTTGTTCTTCAGTTGTTATGCTGCTTAGAGAATGCTGAAGGAAAAAGATTTTTCTCCCCCTTCTTGGAACCTTAAGGAAAGAATCAGGCACACATCCTCACATTACACTGAGAGCTAATAACTTTTTTTGTTGGCCTTCCATGCATGCAGTTTTAATGTCCCTGATTTTATGAACCATGATATATAGACATGGATAATCGGTGGCAGATGTACATATCTTCTCTTCCAGAATAAGTTTAAGGAAATATGATCTAACTAAGGAACAGTTAAACATGCACTGATGTTTAAAGGGCTTGATCCCTTTGGATAACACTTAAAGGAAAGAAAGTTTTTGTTACACAAATAAAAGCATAAAATATAAATTTAAAAGATGATAATAATATTTAGGAAAAAGTCTTTCACTTAGAGTTTTGACAAATATTCTACATGGACAGATCTTCCAATAGAAAAATGCATAACAGGCCCTTGTGGTTTCCCATTATTTGTTGTGGTAACAGCAAAGAAGCTCTGTTGTATGTATAGATTTTACTCATCCTACATTACCATGATATTCTAATTATAACTTTTACTTAACATTGTTATCACATTGCATAAATGTACCCAAAACTGAAGCAGAGGAACAGAGAATATGAAATCTCCAGACAAAATGGAAACTCCTGTGTTTCCCTTTGTCAACTTGGGCGCTTCTAGGAAAAAAAACACAGTAGTCATAGGGCAAAAGTTATTACAGAAGTTACAAATACAATGTGTCACTGAAGAAACTATTGCTAGTGACTTGCCTTGCTTTTTAACAAATTATTTTAGGGGGGGAAAAAATCAGTGAATGAGTTAGACTTAAATACATAAGGGGATTTGCTACAAATCATCTAGTGTGATTCTTCTTACAATATGATTGTAACTATCTAAATTACATTCTCATCAACATATATATCCCTTTACCACCACCATCCCCCTAAGTTTTCCCTATTAACATATTGCATTTGTGTGGTACATTTGTTGCAATTAATGAGGCAATATGGATACATTATTGTTAACGGAGGTCCATAGTTTACATTAGGTTTCACTCTTTCTGTTACATATCTATCTTATGGGTTTTGACAAATGTATAATGGCATATATCCCTCATTATAGTATCACACAGAATTGTTTCACTGCCCTAAAAGTGCCCTGTGCTCCCCTTACTCACCCCTCCTTCCCACTGGAATCACTTTTAGCCTGGTGATGGGCATGTCATTAGTACTCTATGGGTCCTGATGGGCAGTACTGTATAGAATTGGACTCTGTTTTACCCTCATGTTAGAATTATTGGGAGAAGGGTGTCATTGTCCAGGTAGGAAACACTTTTTAGTGTTTTCAGTACCTGATTTGATCTTAAAGTTTACATTTTCACTTGATGCAAAAAAGGCAGAAATAATTTCAGAGGCTGAAGTAGGGTTGCATGTGAACACAGTTAAGTTTCCTTTGGGAGGAAGCAGATAAATAGACCAACCAAAGGTTTTTAGCTTATTCCTGTATGAATGTGGAACCAGGCACTCTCCTTTCATGGAGAAAACAGTGAAAACATCTGCATACATAGCTAAAATATTTAAATGTAATTTAAAATATTTTTCTCCCCTGTATAAAATTTTATCAAATAAACCCTTACAGCTAGTAAATTTTTGTGGTCATCTGATTCAACTCCTTTCCTTTAGGCAAAATTACCCATAAGCCATTTTCAAAAGTTTCTTTTTTTTTAAGAACTACTATAGAAGTACATTCTATACAGTTCAAAATTGCTTCATTGTTTGATACCCTTATGGTGAAAAATCTATCTTAGCACACCTAAATTCCATTATATGATTATAGCTTAGTTCCCTCTTCAATCTTAATTTCTAGGGAGAAAGAATCCTATCTTCTGCATAACACATTTTCATAAATGTTAAGATTATTATTAGGCTCACTTCCTTTTTTTTCCCCCCCTCATGGATAAATGATTCTGGCTTCGTAACCTTTTCCCATCAGGTCTTACTTCCCATTCTTAAATTATCTTTGTGGAAATAATGAGAAAACATGCTGCATAAAGATGACAGCTTAGTATCATGAAACCGTCCTCAGGCCCGGGCCTTTTGTAACTTATAAATACCCACAATGGCCACAGTGCTTTCTTCCAAGGAGAACTCGACCTTAGTATTTCTGAGCTTTTGCTAAACGTATAATGTAATCAATCAACATGAAGAGCTAGCTCTATGAGCGCAATTTTGTAAAACATGGTATTTTTTTTCCTCATGAGGTTTATCATTTATTGGGAGGGAGACTCAAACCATAAGAAAGTAGGCATGTTACAAATATATTGTCTGCATATTACAAACATTCAGAGAAGGAAGTCTTCCCTGGCTGATTTGGGGAGCATTTCATGGAATGTCCTGGAGGTGGCTGGGAAGGTTGGACAGGATTTGGAGGGTCAGGGAGGGGAGGTGAAGATAGTCCAGACCGTGAGAACAGCAAGAAGGAGCAAAACCACAAGAACAAATGCCATAAAGTGAGGCAGGGGAGATGGAGAGGCCAGCTGGAGTGCAGCAACACGAAAGGGGGGGGCAGAGAAAGCGGGGGTGGTGAACAGCTTTGAAGCCAGTTAGAGGAGCTAATTTGAGAGAGTAACAGACAACAGGGAATCGTTGCAGGCTTAAAAACATTCCTAACTATTTTCACCCTACTCCTCCTGCACATGATAGAAACAGCCAGCTTGGGCAGAAAGAATAATCTTTTGATTTATATATTCAAACCTCGGGAAGGAGAGAAGAAAACATGAGCTGGTTCTCAGACGACCACAACCAAGGATGCAAATACCACTAGGATTCTCCCCCTCTGTTTTCTTTCTCTCTCCCTGGCTCTCATATTTCCTACGATATTAGAACCATAGTCACCAATATTTCCTGGTTTATCTTTTTCTGAGTGTCCCGTCAGAGAAGAATCGACTTTTTCTCCTAATTCTAGTTGAAAGAAAGAACAAAATGCGGGGAATACTTCTGGTTATCCCAGTGTGGAGCACATGCTCCCAGCAGTAACCAGGGTAGAGGTGCCATGATTAGCAGCAGCCCTTAGAAGCACGTGGTTGAGTTGGAGGCTGGTTTGGGAGGAGCAAACCAGAAGAAGAGAAGACAGGGCAGAGGCAATAGCAAAGGTCCTCTCTAGAGGCATTTATTGATTTTGTTGTCATTCTCTATGAACAAAAAGTAATGCAAGATCATTTTGAAAACTAGGAATATTGATCAAACACAAAGAAGTAAGCCCTGGCTGGGTAGCTTGGTTGGTTAGAGCGCCATTCAGATACCCCAAGGTCGAGGGTTCGATCCCGGTCAGGGCACACACAAGAATCAACCAATGAATGCATAAATACGTGGAACAGCAATCAATGCCTCTCTCTCCCTCTCTCTTTCTCCCTAAATCAATCAATAAAAAAAATTTGAAAACCACAAAGAAGTAAAAATGAAAATTGCCTGGAGTTCTTAATCTAGAGATAACCAAGCTGTTAATACTTTGGTATACCACTTCTTTTCAGTTTGTCATGTTTATTTGTGTGTATCTATCTATGGGTGTGGTAGAATAATGCCCACTCCTCCCAAAAGATATCCATCCTGGAGACCATAAACATGTGACTTTATACAGCAAAAGGGATGCTGCCAGTGTGATTAAGTTAGGGATCTTGAGATGGAAAGGTCATTCTGAATTATCTGGATGGTTCGAATGTAATCGCAATGGTGCCTATAGGAGGAAGACAGTGGGTTAGAGTCAGTGAGAGAGACTGGGACGCGCTATGCTTCCCACTTTGAAGATGGGGATGGGGCCATGAGCCAAAGAACGCTGGCAGTCACTAGAAGCTAGAAAAGGGTGAAAACAGACTCTCCCCAGAGCTTCCAGAAGGAATGCAGCTTTGTTGACACCTTGATTTTAGCGAGCTGAGACTGATTTTGGACTTCTGACCTTCAGAACTATAAGATAATAACACTGGGTTGTTTTGAAGCAACTGAGTTTATGGTCATTTGTTCCAACAGCAATAGGAAGCTAATACAATGGATGTATATGTATGTTTGGATGTTTGGATTTTGTTCGGCTTTTTGTTTTCAACAAAATCAGAATCATACTGTACTTGATATTTTGTGTGTTTTTCAAAATAAAAACATGGTAATATTTTGGGGTTGTTTTCAACAGAAAAATGATACAGTGGGAGTGGTCCTGGTAGTACCAGAAATTGTTTAGGAATATTATGCAGGGTGTTTCAAAGAGAGAAGAGAGAAGCTAGCCAGACCAAGCCCACAGACTTGTGCAAAACCTTAGTTTGAGATTATGAAGAGCTTGAGGTGGGTGGTAGCAGAGAAAGCAGTGAAGAAGTGACAATAAGGGGCATTTGGAAAGCACGACTGATGGGACTCAGTGGCAGCACTTCAGTGATGTCTTGTTCTTTGGCACAGCCTTGCCTCAAAGGATATAACTGAACAAAAGTTCTAGTGACCAGCTATTCATCTGTTTACTTTGTTTTTCCATGACATCTTTTTTTTTTAAATGACTTTTCCCAAGCAGTTCAAAGAATCATACAAATGACCATGAGGCAGGAAAGGGAGAGAAGAGAATCATTTCTTAATTCTCTTATCAATCTCCTATATGAACTATAAAGGGGGGGAAAAGTATTAAATGATAAATATATAATAGTAGGAGAATATAAAATTGTTTTTTGGTAAAATAATGGACTTTGAAACTTCTAATTGTTTCCATGAAGCACATTTTGCCTATACATGGCATGTATACATTTTGACCAAAAAGTCTGAAAACCTAGATTATATATATATTTACAAATTCAACACCCCTGATTACTGATTCTTCTGGGGTATGCTAAAGCTTCACATTTATCCAATAAAAGTCTGAGACACAAATCACCTGAAGCAAAGAATCATAAATAGGTGTGCAGGAGTCAATGGAAAGATTGCCTTAATGCACCGCTTTCATTGCAATTTTGCACAGTGCGTTGAATTATACATTGCTAATGAGGAACAACACATTAAACATATCATGCAGTGTCACTGAACACATTATGTATTGTAATATCAATAAATAATTTATTATATATACATATACGTGTGTGTTTCCAGTCTTTATTTGCTGTGTAGTCTTTATGGCCACCAGGTGCATATTTACCTCGTCAGCCTTGATTTCTCATCTTGGATGAACTCCCTTCAATTCAACAAATATTTATTGGGCAGCTTTTATGGACTGAATTGTGATCCTTTCTCCCCAAATTCCTGTGTTGAAGCCCTAACCATCCTCCCACCTGGAATGCTAAAGCAATACTTGAAGCAAGTTCATGTCTGCCCTATTTTTTCCCATTGTAGACAGTCATTTGGGGGGATAGGGTCTTTAAAGAGGCAATTAACTTAAATGGGGTTGTTAGGGTGGACCTTAATCCAATATGACCGGTCTCCTTATGGTAGGAAGAGGAAATTAGGACACAGAGAGTCAACAGTGTGAAGACACATCAAGAAGGTGGGCATCTGCAAACTAAGGAGAAGCCTCAGAAGAAGCCAAGCCTGCTGACACCTAGGTCTCCGCCTCCTGGACCTCTAGCCTCCTCCAGAACTGTGAGAAAATAAATGTCTGTTCTTTAAGCCGCACAGTCCGTGGCATTTTGTTATGGTAGCCCTAGGAAACTACAGCACTCGGCTGTGTCTTAGACACTGTAACAGAAAACAGAGACTGAATATTTACCAATAAAAAAGCACAGTTCTTAGCTCTGAGGACAGTCTAGTTCTTGATTTCAATCTATAGAACAGATCCATTTAAATGTCTCACCATTACTTCAAATGCAACTTGTCCAAAACTGCAGCTTTACATAGGGTATTGAAGGGCTCTAACTTTTTTTCATTTCACTGTTTCTCAACAGACTTCTTTAGCTCTAGTAAAACCATTTCCCCCATTGTTTACTAATAATAACCTGCTACTTTCTGCTTGTTACGTTTGCTATGCCATCCCCTGAGACCTGACAAAACCCCACACTGAAGGAAGACTTGATTGAAGTTCATGTTTTGCCCTGTTCTTTCCTAATGCAGACACTTTTGAGATGGGCATAACCTTTTTTAGTTTATTTGGCACTGAACACAAGTCGTTCACTTTCACTTAGTACTTAAAGCTAGTTCTACTAGTAGTAGTTTAATTATTGAGCTCAAATGCTGACTTAAAAATAACGCTCTGTAATGTGTATGTAATCAGAGAATTACTGAGTTCTGATTGGTTAAATTCCTTTGTGGTCTGATTGTGAACGTCAGAACACTCACAAGGGTGCAGGCTGTGATTATTGCTCTTGCATAATAGTTGGTGTTTGTTCTAAGTCAATATCTGGAAATGTCCAGCGCAACAGATTTAGAAAAAAATGCCCCGAAAAGACTTACTCACAAAAAACATCTTCTATAACTTTAAAAATATATTATGAAGGACATGTAATACTCTATTTACTACATATTTATATTACACAGGGCATGTAAATCCCACTTGTGTGAAAGAAGCAGAAATACCTCGACCGTCAAAGATCGTGTTCTGCAGTTGTTAAAATTCAACTGGGAGGGGTGAGATATGCATAGGATGGGCCATGCCAGGCCCTTTTATCACCTTATATTACTGCCACTGACTCTGTTTCTCCCCATGACATTTAGATGCTAAGCGCCAACTAAGTCTCACTATTTTTCTGAAGTCATATTAACCTGTTTCAACCCTAGTCAATTTCTCTCTTTCTTAACTCCTATTGTACTTACAGTCTGTATTAGAGTTGAGTATTTAGTTATTGTCTGGTTATTTCATATTCTTCGCTCATCAACAGTTTCTTGAATGCAGACATCCCTTCTTCAATTAAAATTAACTTTATTTTTTATTAAATAATATATGTTTTGTGTGTTGTTTTCCTCAACATTTTGTTTAGAGATTTAATTTCATAAATATTGATTTAGTTCATTTATTTTAATTGCCAATTAAAGCATCATTTAAAAATAAAGAAATTAAAGAAAGTATCATAATCACACCACTCTGCAATAAACATTTTTTGTATTCTTGTTGTATTTATTTCTAGATTTTCTTATATAATTTTTTTTATGAGTTCATATTGTACATAATGTTTGCAAATTTTTATTGGTTAGAATATTGTGAACACCTTTTCAAATCAAAAACTATTTTTCTAGAAATAACCATTTTCTTAATCTCATTGCTGGATATTTAGGAGATTTCCAATTATTTGCCATCATCCCATAGTATCCTAGCTGATGTCTTGTTCTTACTTCTTGGAATAAATTCATAAAAGAGAAATTGCTTGATCAAATAGATGCACATTTTAAGGTATGTTAAAGTTTATTGCTAAACTCCCCTCCAGAAAAAAAGCTTTAATGATTTATATTCCCACCTGCAGGATACGAGAGTGTGTTTCTTTCTCTCCTTGTCAATAACTGGGTGAGGTCATTTTTAATAATTAGAGGCTATTTCTTGTATTTCACTCATACTCCTTAAGTGATTCGACAGAGCTGGGGACACAGTGGACACTAAAGAAATAGTTTTGACAAATTGATAAATAAATATTCTTTCCACTACTTATGACTACTGATCTTTTAAGTTAATAATCATTCATTCACTCAACATACCTATATTACATGCAGTGGTCCTTGGTCTCCCTGCTGAAAATGAATACAGCATTTAGAAATGAAACAAAGTTACTGAGTCATAAATTAAGACAATGATAACTAGTTTCTAAGTTAATGTGTATAGCAGCTACTCTTAAAATGAAAGCTGTAGTTTAGTCCTAAGAAGTCTTTTGGGAACAAACAATTTGGCTCATTTTTCTAAGAATAGGAAGTACTAAAAACTTCTCCTCTGGGGAATAGAACTATGAGTTTAGGATATGAAACCTTCCCATCCTTTAGCTTTTGGAGAATTCAGAGTCTGGGGAATTGTGCGAGAGATGAAGTCAAAACCTGGTCTGGATTTCCATACTCCTTTCCTCCAATATGGGGGGGAGGTCAACACTAAAATTTCTGGGGAGAGTTTTAATGTTTCTATCCATTCCTGAAAGTTTGTTTCATTTAAAGCTACCTCAGCACTAGAGTGACTAGATGGATGTCCTAGGCAGTTAAGTAATTTAATTCTGCAAGGCTCCCGCTCGATTATAAAACAATCATACTAAGGTAATAACTGGTTCCACTTTTCCAGTATAAAATCTTTTCGTCTTACATAAAGTCGTTAAAAGTCATTAAAAATTAGCATAGCTTTAAAAGTTACTGATTTGAAACCTCATTTAAAAGAATATATCCCATAATTTTTTATAATTTTTTTCTCATTATGATTGGCTACAATCATTATGATGGAGCTACAATGAGTTCGTAGCTCATAAAACATCACATAGTGGAAAGAGCATGTGAGTGGGGTCAGAAGATATGGGTTCCAGTCCACTGTCTTCCAGTGCCAGCTATTTAACCTTAGGCAAGTCACTTCATCTCTACTGTAGTTTACTATAGTCACTTCATCTCTACTGTCGTTTTCTCTACTATAAACCAACAATTTGTCTTAGGTGAGCACTTCCGAAAGTATATTCCGTGGAAAACCTATCTTTCTGTTAGAAAAAGCATTTCATGTTCCGGTGGAATGGACTCTGTACTCTAATAGTGACTTCCTTGCCACCTTTACCCACTAGACCACGTGCTTTTTGAGGGCAGAGAACCACCTTGTTCTGTCTTTCTTGACTTTGTATTTCTAGGTTTTAGTTGGAGATCAATAAACCCCTGTGGAATGAATGAATGATTTCACGGTTTGAAGGAACTGATGAGAACCTGCTTACTTTTCTCAGTGGCTGAAAGTTACTTTGTTTCCTTTTCCAATTAGCTTTGACCAGCCTAAGCACTGGGAGGAGTGAGAGTTGGCTAAGAGCTATCTAAAAAGCATTCAATGGTCTACGTTCTAAAAATTTTTGTTAATCCTTACCCAAGAATATTTTTTTCCATTGATTTTTAGAGAGAGTGGAAGGGGGAGGGGAAGACTTGGAGAAAAAGAGAGAGAGAGAGAGAGAGAGAGAGAGAGGAATGTTGATGTGAGAGACACACTTCAGTTGGTCGCCTCCTGCGCCTGCCCCCGCCAGGCCCCCACCAGACTGAGAGGGAATCCAACCTGCAGCTAAGGCGCTTGCCCAGGTGACTGGGATGGAACCCCAAACCCTCAGGTTAGGCTGATGCTCCAACCACTTGGCAACACCAGCCGGGCCAATGGTCTATTTTAAAAGGAGATTTCGACAGTGAATTCTCTCCCTTGTACAGTAGTATCCTAGCCTCCTAACAGCATTTGATGACAGTAGGGATCTATTAGGTTTGGCGCTCAGGTGTGTCTAATTTCAACAAACCTGGTCATAAGGGAAATGGAGTGAAAGGCTGCAGACAGATCTGTATTATGGCTTCTCAAAATACTTTCATTTATTAATTTAGAGATATTTCTTGCGCAAGGTACTATGCTAGAGACATTATGGAAGATGTAAGGACGAAGACCCTGAATCACACGTATTGGGGAAGGTCCTAACTTCCTGAGATTACAGCTCGAGGTAATAAATGATGAGTTCTACAAGAAAGGAACAGCGGCTACAGGAGTTATCCTGCACAAGGATGTTAAAGCAGCTACTCGGCTGAACAGAAAGAGTGCAGTCGTGTTTCCAGAGCACTGAAGGCTCAAGTGCGACGCGCGGCTCTAAACACCAGTTTGAAAAAAGGGGTGCACCAGTTTGGAATAGACTGCAGGGGGGGAGGGGGGAGACCAAAACCACTTGAAAGTCCTCAAGAGTATCAGAAAGAAGGAATGTAAAGAGCCGAAT
The DNA here is from genome assembly GCF_054644295.1 of Miniopterus natalensis. Taxonomy (NCBI): domain Eukaryota; kingdom Metazoa; phylum Chordata; class Mammalia; order Chiroptera; family Miniopteridae; genus Miniopterus; species Miniopterus natalensis. Next base: position 21,588,960 of record NC_142088.1, read on the forward strand.
CGGGACGTGGCCCAGGGCGGAGGAACGCACACCCTGCCTCGCAGGAGAGGAGCCGAGGTCTCGGGAACGTACAGCCAGGTCCTCCTTCGTGAACTTTCAAGGTACAGATCCTTATACTTAGCAAGCAGCTGGGAAGGGGTGGAAAAGCAGTGTTTACTGCCCACGGGTGCCAGGTCACACTCCGAGCTTTTCCATTGTTTTCGAGCTGTCTACCCTCTCGCTTTGCAGACAGCCGGGCGAAAACGATTTAATCCTATTTTTTCCTGCCCTGGGTCAAGTGTAGGGGGTCAACGTAAAGATTTAAATTAGAACCTAGAAGTCGAGCGGCAGCGTCTGAGTCATTTGGAGGCTGGTGATGAGGAAGCATGCCAACCCCTTATTCCCAAACCATTTCAGCGAGGGGGTGACGGCTATTAAGAACCCAAGATAAGCAAGTTCCGGAGTTAAAAAGGACTTCAAGACAACGGACGTGTCCAGTTTTTAAAAGCTTCCCAAGACAGGGCATGAAACCGCAGAGCTGTTGGCCAAAATGGAAGGATTTCCTTTAAAAAAAAAAAAAAAAAGGCCCCACGGGTTGCGAGGACACTGGTCCTTTAAGCGCCTAAGACGGCACCTGAAGCGCTGGGGTCCGCGAACGCCCGCACCGAGGTGCTCGCCGAGGTCCCGGGCCGACGCCGGGAGCCGCGTCCGAGGACCCGGGCGCCGAGGCCGCGGGCCTGCTTCCAGGGAGGCGAGCGGGGCGGGGCGGGCGCGCCGGGCGTCCCCTTCCCACTCATTCATTCTCTGAGTCACAGGTTCCCCAGGTGGTGCGCCCGAGCCGCGGGGAACGGCGGGGCGCGGAGGGCCGCCCGGCTGGGCGCGGTCGGGCGCCCGAGGGGAAGGTGAGCGGGCGGGGCGAGGGGCGCGGGCGGGGGGCGCGTGCGGCGGGCGGGCGCCCGGGAGGGGCGGGCGCGGCCGCCGGCGCCGGAAGTGAGTGGCTGGCGGCGGGCGGGGGAGCGAGCGGCCGGGCGCGAGTCGGTCGGCCTGTGGGCAGCCGGCCCTCAGCCCCTCCTTCTGCGTCTCGGCCGGACGCGGCAGCGCTGGGATCCGCCGCGCCCGGGCGCTGCGGGCGCCCCGCCCGCCGCGCGCGCGCGGCCCGCCCCCGTGGCCGCCGCCCGGTCAGTCAGTCAGTCAGTCAGTCACGGAGCGCGCGGCGCGGGAGCTGCGGGCGCTCACGGCGTCTCTCGGGAGGGAGCGCCGCGCCTGGGGAGGAGGCGGTGGCGGCGGCGGCTGGGGGAGCGCTGCCCAGCCCGGGGCCGCTACGGTAGCCGGGGCCGCCGGACGACCGAGCAGCTGTCGCGGTGAGTGCCCAGCCTCGTCCTTCGGCTGGCGGAGGGAACCGGCCGGGCGCGGGGCTGTGAGGCACTGCCGCCGCTCCCGCCTCCATTTTCCCGGCGCCCGGCCCCGCCGCACGGGCACGGTGCGGACGGCCGAGCCTGGGGCGGGGTCGCGGCCGGGGCCGGTGGGACCTCGCCCGGCCAGGCGGACGCCGGTGGTTGGGAGTCGGCGGGGCCTGGGCTGCACCCTGCGCCCCTGGGGGCCGCCACGGAGGGAGACAATGAGAAATGGGGCCGCCTGGGGAGGGTGCGGTTGGGCTTCTCCGGGCGGTACCGGGAGCTGCTGGCCCGGGACCGCGGGGAGGAAAGGACGCCCCCGACTAGCTGCGGAAAGCGGTGATTCGATGTCTGGGGTTCCTCGGTTTCGGTGCCGCCCCTCTCCCCCCGTCTTTCGTATTGGAGTTCAGTGCAGAGATTTTAAAAGGCGGGGCACCCTCTGTGTCTTCTTTCTAATTAAGCAGGCTAAGCGATTGCTCCATTGCTTTTGAGCCCCATCTCCTCTTTCTGTGTCTGTGCATTCCCGCCGGAAATCCAAACTGCAGTTCACGGGGTGGGGGTGGGGGTGGGGTGGGGTGGGGGGGCAGGGGCGGGGGGCCGACGGAGGGGGAAGGCGCGGGAGGGGGAGGGCTGGGATTCGGATGCCTCCGCTTCAGGACGGTTAGGAAGATGTGGCTTTCTTATTCAGACAGCGTCTTAGGGTGTCCCCGCCGTGGGAGGTAGAAGCCGCACAAGCCTTATTGCTTATAAGCACGAAGACGAGGAGCTTTTTGGAAGAGGATGGGCGTTACATCAGATGTGTCTTGCGTGCGTGCGTGTGTGCATTTCTTGCATTCTGTGGGAAGCACGGTCGGGGAAATCTGGGAGAACTGGAAGGTTTTCACTGAACGCCCCAGTAAGGGTTGATGTCCGCAGCCTTTCTCTGGGAAGTGCGGAGGGCTGTCGGTGTATGTAACATAAAGCCCGCTGTAAAGGAACAGTAAAGGTAACGGGCTAGGGGTGGGGGTGACTGGCTTACTCGACGGGTGGTACTGAGTGCCTAGGAATATTAAACTCAGCAAGTATTTGTGAAATACCTACTATCCGTTAGGCAAGGTGGGGGACGCAGTGGACAGGACCTGCAGCGTCCAGCGGCGGGGAGAGCGCTGGGGAGCCGGGAGCCAGCAGCCAGCGGTTCGGTTACGCGCTGTGATTGGCTTGGCCGGGCGACGTCGGACACGCCGCGGGACTCTCCCCTGGACGCGCTCTCCTGGGAACGCGCGAGGGGCCCCGCCTGTTTACCTCCCCAGATGGTCGTCGGGTCAGCTGCGACGACGTGAGCTAACCGCCTAGCACCTTGCTTGGCACTGAGGCTTTAACAAACGCTAATTCCTTCCTTCCCTCGCCTTCTGCTTTCGGGATTTTCTTAGGGGAAGGTGGGAGAAGGGAAGGTAGGCAGTTGTAGTGCAGTGAATTATATAATAAAATGTTGAAGCAGAGGTGCAGAATAGGGGAGGGGAGAGGAAGGAGTTTAATTCGAGATTGGGAGCATTGGGGGGAAGTTGATGGAAACTGCGGCGTCTGAATGGAACCTTTCAGAATGGGTGGGATTTCAGCTGATGCAGGTGTGACGGGAGGACATTCCTAGTAGAGGTGGTGCTACTCTTGAGAGCCAGTCTGTGGAGGAAGGGCAATGGGGGAGAGCAAAACAGAGACTCACGAAAGCTTTTTAGCTCTTGTTGAGTTTGACCTTCGAAGATTGCCTGTTATTTTGCTTTTTGTGTTGTGAATTTCTCAGAAAACAGATCTAGCCTATTCAAGTAAGTAGAGAGAGATGTCTGCAAAGCTTAATACATGATTTTTTTGGATTAGACATGGTGTGTTACTTGGACTGCTGCTCCCTTCTGTTCGAATTTAATAAAGAATTATTTGTAGATACTTCCTCTATTTGGTAGAAAAAGCACCTGATTTTTCAGATTCAACAGTCTCACTAAGATTATATATTAAGTAACTGGCTGAAAGGAGTGGAGTACTGGGCATATGGGGGAGTGTCTCACACTCTTGATCCGTATTTGTTTTCACAAATATTTTAACACTTACTTTCCACAGAGGTGTTTTTAACCTTTGTCTTCGAAGATAATTAAAATGGCTTTTCTTTTGGTTTTGCTACCTTTGGTTCCCACTCATGGGTAATTATTTATTAGATTAGCGTGGTAGGTGACTATCAAGCTATTTGTAGATTCTTAGACACACATTATAGAATCTCATGCCTTTGCCTTGGTTCTCAAGTAGTTGAATGTCAACGTTAGTTTTGTTAATCCCAAACTCTTATTTTAGGAAAATTAATATTAGTGAAACAAGATAATGTGACCTCAGGTAAATCATTTATCTAGGACTCTCAATTTCTTTAGCTATAAAATGAGAAGTATGGATCAGATCAGTGATTTTCAACTTTCTTCATCTCATGGCACACATAAACTAATTACTAAAATTCTGCAGCACCTGAAAATATATATATTTTGTCTGTCTGACAAAAAAATAGGCATAATTTTTTTATTCATTCACACTGGACGGCTATTGCAGTGTTGTTATTATTTTTTTTTTTTAATCTATCTTTATTGATTTCAGAGAGGAAGGGAGAGGGGGAGAGAGAGAAACATCAATGATGAGAGAGTCATTGATCAGCTGCCTCCTGCACGCTCCCTACTGGGGATCGAGCTTGCAACCCGGGCATGTGCCCTGATTGGAAATCCAACCAGGATCTCTTAGCTCATAGGTGATGCTCAACGACTGAGCCACCCCTTAAGCTTGTATTCTTAACCACATTCCTATACTGCCACCGTAATAAAATTAATAACGCACAAGTATTTTTTATTGTGGTAGGAATATACAACATAATATTTACCATTCTAACTATTTTTAAGTGTACAATTCAGTGGTATTAAGTACATTTACATGGTTGTGGAACCACCATCACTGTCCATCTCCAGACCTTTTCATCATCCCAAACTGAAACTCTACCCATTAAACAGCAACTCTCCATCCTTTCTTCCTCCCAGCCCCTGGTAATCACTTTTCTACTTCCTGTCTATGATTTTGACTACCCTGGTTACTTGATATAAGTGGAATCATGCAATATTTGTGTTTTTGTTGTATCTGGCTTATTTCACTTAGCATAATGGCTTCAAGCATCATCCGTGATGTAGCATGAATCAGAATTTCATTCCTTTTTAAGGCTGAATAATATTCCATTGTATGAATGTACTACATTTTGTTTACTCATCTATAGATGGACCTTTATTTGTTTCCACCTTTTACCTATTGTGAATAATTACGTTCTGAACATTGGTGTATACATATCTGTTCAAGACTCTACTTTCATTTTTCTTGGGTATGTACCCAGAAGTAGAATGGCGGGATCATATGGTAATTCTGCCTTTTTTTTTTTTTTTTAGAAACTGCCATACTGTTTTCTACAGCAGCAATAGCATTTTATATTCCCACCAGCAATGCACAAGGGTTCCAATTTCTTTGTATCCTCACCAACACTTGTTATTTATTTTATAGTAGCCATCCTAATGAGTGAGAAGTGGCATGTCATTGTGGTTTTGATTTACATTTTTCTAGTGATTAATGATGTTGAGCATTGTTTCATGTGCTTATTGGCCATTTGTGTATCTTATTTGTAAAAATGTCTATCCAAGCCCCCTTACCCATATTTTAAATTGGTTTATTTTGTTGTTGAGTTGCAAGAATTTTTTTATATGTTCTGGATATTAATCTCATATGAGATCCATGATTTACAAATATTTGGCCCCATTTTGTAGTTTGCCTTTTCACTCTGTCAATAGTGTTCTTTGATGTTCCATTTTTTCATTTTAATGAAGTCCACTTTATTTTTGTCTTTTGTTGCCTTTCCTTTTGGTGTCATGTCTAAGATATCATTACCAAATCTAGTGTCATGAAGCTTTTCCTCTATGTTTTCTTCTAAGAATTCAATAGTTTTAGCTCTTATATTTACGTTTTTGATCCATTTTGAGTTAATATTTGCATATGATGTTAGGTAAGGGTCCAACTTCATCCTTTTGCGTGTGAATATCCAGTTTTCCCAGCACCATTTGTTGAAAGGACTGTACTTTCCCTATTGAATGTTCTCGGCACCCTCATGTACATGTATAAAAAATTTTAATACATTGAAAACCATAGTGCTACATGATTATACATGGTTAATTTGTGTGTGTGTGGAATGCAAGCATTCCTTAGTATAAAGTTTCTCTTACTATCTCTGTGCTTATTTGTGAATTTCAAATGGGTCAATGAATGATAAGGAAAGTTGTAGTTTGCAGTAGATTTTTTAAAAATTCAGCCTTGTGCATATCCATATAGAATTATTTAAATAATACCTTAGTATGGCACATGCATTGTATTTAATTAGTTAAGCCCATTTCTTTGGGGGTATACTCATCCTGTGTAATTAGTGACAAATAAACATATAACACTATGTCCTGATGTCATAACATAGGTGTTCTTATAGCTTTTTGAAAGTTTTGGGTTTTTCTTGTTTGCCTTCTAAGCAGTTGTTAGATATTGTTAATAATTTAATTTTGAAGGAAAAATTCTTATTTAAAAAAAACAAACTTGTATCAGTTTTATTGAAGCATATTCCGAGATTGCAAAGTGAACCAGTAAAAGCTGCCAACAAAACAAAACTAAAATGCCCTGGCTGGTGTGGGTCAGTTGGTTGGCGCGTCATCCCGGGTTTAATTCCAGGTCAGGGCACATACCCAGGTTGCCAGTTTGATCCCCAGTCAGGGCGCGTGCAAGAGGTGGCCGATCGATATTTCTCTCTCACATTGATGTTTCTCTCCCTCTACCTTCCTCTCTCTAAAATCAATAAAATAAAATAAAATAAATAAAAATGAAAACAAAAGCAACTGCTTGTCTGGTGAAATCAAAACAAAATTTTGCATAAACAAACTGTAACTTATATTCCTAAGCCTCAGTTTGTCTATTTGTAATAAATTAATGTGATGTATTTGAACATAAAAGAGTATTAGCAACACTTTTGCCAGTTTTGTATATTTAGGATACTATATAAGATTTCATCTGGAAAAGTTTTGTTGTGAAATATTAGAAAACTCCCAGATTATATGATCTTTAAAGCTTCATCCCATGCTCTTATCCCTGTTATTTTAAGATACAATATTTACCACACTTTGGGGCAGATGTTTTAAAATACATCACTCAAAAAAAAAAAAATAATAATTAATTAATTAAATTAAATACATCACTCATGATTTATAAATTGGCTTTTTAAAAAGTATATATTTAGCATAATGAAGAAATCAAAGAGATAGGCATTCTCTCCTCCAAAATATAGGACGCCCGTTTAAGTGCAGGATACCAGGAATCAGTAGAGAATGTAATTGAGGGAACAGAGTCTTAATAAAAAAAAAAAGCAGAAAAAACTGGGATTTGAAAATGGATGAAGAGACTAGGTTTAGAAAAGAAGGGACAAGTCATCCCTTTAGATGAGAAGAAAAGCAAGTTGGGAGGCCCATAATAGATGTCTTGTCATTATGTATCCCTTAAATTGTAAGCCCCCTGGTGAAACATGGTGAAATGTAAACATGTAAATAGGCCCAAATATTATAGAACTGCAGTAAGTCAGTTTTGTAGCCATACCTGAAAATTGGATGCTTTTTTTTTGAAATTTAGAAAACCTTACCAAGTTTGATATATGAAGAAAAGTTTAGCTAAGTCAGTACAGCAAAAGTAATAAAGTAACTTGAAAATATAGCGTATTCTTTATGTATCCCAGATTGTACATGCCTCTATCCATGTTTCTGAGTATGGCTTTTTTTCTTGTAAGATATTTAGTTGCCCTCCCCTTCCCCTAATTAAAAAATATATATTTGGCTTTGATGAGCACACCTGTTCACACACTTCATCCGTATTTTGAATTTATTTATTTATTTTTAATTTTTTTTAAATGTATCTTTATTGATTTCAGAGAGAGGAAAGGAGAGGGAGAGGGAGAGAGAGACAGATAGAAACATCAATGATGAGAGAGTCATTGATCGGCTAGCCCGCAGCCCGGGCATGTGCCCTGACCGGGAATCGAACCCCAATCGCCTGGATCCTCGGTCGATGCTCAACTGTTGAGCCACGCCCGGCCGGGCTGAATTTCTTTTTAAAATAGATTTTTGTTTTTAATTGTGAAACATTTTAAACCAAAGTATAAAACATGATAGACATCTACATACTCATCACCAGTAGTAATCAATTGTTTACATTTTGCTTCAAATAATTTGTTGAAGGAGTAGTAAGATACAACAAAAATCCTCCCCCAGGTAACAATTTGTATTGTTCTGGTACATGTTTTAGTGCATTTATTACTTATGTATTCATAAAATTTTACTTAATTGCTGTCTGTACTTTTGAATTTTATATGAAGGATGAGCTCTATTTATCATTCTTTTAAGATTTGCATTTTTTACTCCACCCATAGGGTTTGACATTATTCATACTGGTTCTTATAGATCCAGGTCATTCTTTTTATAAGAATAAGGCAGTTTTTCCACTTCCCTTTTGAGAGAGAGTTATATAGTTAGGATGCCACAATGAATATCCTTTTACATTTCTCCTGGTGCTTGTCTCTTAAGTACTTGGACACTTACAGGTGGTATTGTGAGATCATAAAATATATAATCTCCAAAGTGATGAGTTGTACATGTCCCTACCACCAGTGAACATTACTCCACATCCTCCCCAATCTTTGGTTTTATCAGACTTACTATTTTTGCCAAACTTGATGGATATGAAATGGATAACATTTTTTATTTAATAAGTTTTTAGAAATATAGTTATTAGGATAAGGAATATGAGGTTCTGTGGCATATTCAGTGAAATTTTTATCAATGAAAACATTTCAAATATCCATTAAGAAATGTTTCCAATCACAAATTAAAGCCTTTAAAGAGTTTTTAATAAAAGCATTGTTGTTTGTTCACAGTGTCCTGCCTGTAAGACTGTTTGATATTAGAGAATTGCCTAAAATGCATTAATTCTTATTTTGTGATATCTGTGTAGATAATCTAGATAAGTGATTTTTCAACTGGTGTGCCACAAGAATTTTTAAAACATGCAATACCTACCTGACTATCTAGTCAGGGCCACTGACCCCTTTCCCCTTAGATTGTCAAAAAAATGACACAGCCAACACAGCAATAGCCATCTGGTGTGAATGCCCTGTCTTGAACCATAAACATATAGGTCATATAATAGAGTTGCATTTTGTTGATCATGTTGCATAATAAGGTTGCATCTGATCGGTTACTTCTTGGTACCAGAAATCCTTGTGTACAAGTATAGGCACCTGATTTTTTAAAAAGTTACTTTGGAGCAAAAAAGATAGCTAATTACTACTACTACTACTGTTGTAAATCAATCAAAATTATACCTATTTTTTTGTCATATCAGTGAAAAATATATTTTTTGGTGTGCCGTAGAATTTTAGTAACTAGTGTATGTGTGCCTTGAGCTGAAAAGGGTTGAAAATCTCTGATTTAGATGATTATTTGACTAACAGAACCCATTACTGATTTTACTTCCTGTGAGCTTTTTGGGGAAACATTTAATTTTTTTGTACACATGTATAGTCAAGTAAAAATATAATCAGCTACATACTTGTTTTCATTTTAACAGTGGCAATTTGATGAGTACTTACAGTATAAGAATAGAAATTATTTACCCTGGGAATGGGGAATATATCATCCTAATAAAATGCATCTTCTTTAACTCCCCCCCACCAATGTGTCTGTGTGTTTGTGTGTGTGTGTAATGAAAAATACTTTCGATTTAAAATATTTTAACATGTAGGCACATTAATTTTAAAAGTAAAGAGTATAGTCCTGGCCAGGTGGCTCAGTTGGTTGGAGCATTGTCCTGTACACCAAAAAAGGTTTCGGCTCTGATTCCAGGTCAGGGCACATAACCTAGGTTGCAGTTTAATGCCTTGTTGGAAGTCTGCTAGTATTCTTAAATAATAATATTTAAGCCTTAGTCTTTCTGGTCTTCTGAGAGAAGCATGCAAGTAACAGCAATCCTATGGTGTTAATTTTTTTACAGAGAAACCCAACTCCAGATCTATTTTTAACCAAAAAGGAAAGCTAACTTTTTAACTTAAGAATTCATGTGGAGCCCCTCTGCATGATATAGTTTTAGCTTGCCTGTGGGTGTCCAGTTTCCTCTCCACGATTTCTGACTTTACTTGCTTATGGTCTTATCTCTCTCTGCTCCTGTGCCTTTTCCCCCTAGTCTTTGTAGGCACAAAACTCTTCCCTTTACGATTTGGCATTTACAAGGGACAAATCACATGATACCTATAGCCTTTTACTATCTTACAGCCTCTGCACTTCATCTGTGGCTGCTTTCCCCAGCCAGTGCTTCAGACCTGCCACCTTTCTGTCCTGTACAGCTTTCTCAGAACTTTAGTCCACCACTTTCAATGTATTTTCGACAAGGAGTAGCATTGGCTATTGTTGTGTAATGGATCACCCCAGAACTTAGTGACTGACGACAGCAGCAATCATTTTATTAGTATTTCAAGTGGTTCTGGGGGTTGATCCGGCTTAGATGGTTCTCACTGGGAGTGACTTGAAGTTGCAGTCACAGGTTTCAAGCCTTCTACTCACTCACTCTACATGCACTAACCACCAGTACCACCCTCCTATTGATTCACTAATGCTTTGAAATTTCTCTCCTCTCGTTGTATTCAAAACATATGATATAAATATAAAACAATGGTAGTCTATACTAGAGTGCTAAGTAGTGCAATATGACAGTAAAAAACTGGTATTTATAAGAACATATGTGCTAGGCCTGGCCGGGCGTGGCTCAATGGTTGATTGTCGACCTAGGATCCAGGTGATGGGGGTTCGATTCCTGGTTGGGGCACATGCCCGGGTTGCGGGCTCGATCAATGACTCTCTCATCATTGATGTCTCTCTCTCTCTCTCTCGCCCTCTCCTTTCCTCTCTCTGAAATCAATAAAGATATATTTTAAAAAAAAAGAAGAAAAAAAAAAGAACATATGTGCTATAGGAATTAGAGTTGTTTCATGAAGAAAGTGGAACTTAAATTGGATCTTGAAAAATGGAGTTTAGATATGTTTTGCATTGCTGGAAAACTACATCAGTTGTGAACATTTTTTATAATCATTTAAACATATCTTAGAGAAGTTCAGAATGTGTGATTTTGCTCCAAAATGTAGAGACTAAATACAAGGGATCTCTTTATTTTTCATGTAGTTCTTTTTTGCTTATCAGTTTCAGACAAGGTTTAACAAAGCTAAAGGCATTCCTCCCTGTGACAGTCTCTGAAAGAATATTGTAGCAGTCTGTCATTTATTTCTATGCCAAAATTACTAATCTGATTTTAAATAAATCTTAAGTTTTCATCAACTACCTACTCAAATAGAGAAGTGAAGAAAACACCAACAGGAGCTGGGCCACAATGGAAATAGGAAGCCTTCAGTAGATGTTACCTATGGGCCAGACACTGGGCTGAGTCTTTCATGTAGATTATTTTCTATTCACCATGACCATGTGAGGTGATTTTACAAATGAGGAAACAGGTTTAGGGGATTTAAAAAGGACTAGTACAAGTTCATGGAGCTAATCACTGTCTGAGCCAGGTAGTCTAATAACTAGCCCTAGCTCTTAACCAAATGAAGAAGTTGGAACTGAAAAGGGCACCACTGTAGCCATGTTGGCCATTTTAGCCATCTGTGGAATGACAAATTGCAACCAGAATATCTTTTTCTAAGTAATGGATATGAAGCCAGTCATGGGAACCTTGTAGCTATGATCAAAAATAGGACACCACACTTAACACTGCCTGACCATTATTGGTTCTGGCCATTGTGGTGAGAATGAGTTGCACTGATATTTTAAAAAACCTTTTCTCTTTTGACCCAGCATACTGTCTAACCAACAGTTATAATGATTGGGCATTGTCAGTGCCTTAAAGTTGTAGGAAGATTAGCAAAGTTATTAGTTTGTTTTATATTTTTATTTTATTTTAAAATATATCTTTATTGATTTCAGAGAGAGGAAGGGAGAGGGGGAGAGAGAGAAACATCAATGATGAGAGAGTTGTCATTGATCGGCTGCCTCCTGCAGGCCCCCAACTGGGGATCGAGCCCACAACCCATGCATGTGCCCTGACTGGGAATCAAACCTCAATCTCCTGGATCCTAGGTCAAAGCTGAACCGCTGAGTCACGCCCAACTGGGCTGATACTTATTTTTTAATTTAAAAATTACCTAAGATTTTTTTTAATTGCTTTTTTTTTTTTTTTAGAGAGGGAGGAAAGGGGGTGGAGAAAGAGAGAGAAATATTGATGTGAAACAGATACATTGCCTCCCGTACAATCCCAAACCAGGGATCAAACTGCAACCTAGGTATGTGCTCTGACTGGGAATTGAACCTACGACCTTCCAGTGCATGGATGACACTCTAACCAACTGAGCCACACCAGAGAGGGCAAAAAATTACTTTAATTTTTACCTAGATTTAAAATTTTTATTTACAGTTTATTGAGAGGTTAATAAAAAAATGAATAGCCTATATTATGTTTTTAATCTTTCCTTTTTCTGAGACTCTTTGAACTTCAGTTTCCTCATTATAATAAGATGGAGGTGATGCCACCCAGTTCCCTGCTTTTTCAAACTAGAGCAATGTACCTCCAGCCCTTTCAGGGTGTGTCTGTACATTTGAACAGAGGGTTGGGGTTTGGAGAGGGATTGGGAATACAAAACCACAGAATAAATGTTCTCACTATTCTGAAGCACTAAATTTACTTGATGATAGTTTTTAAATACTTTTTCTACTTTAGCTCATAGAGCAGAATGTGAAATTAATATGAATTTTTAAGATAAGATAGTGAATTCAAAATAAATTTTAGGTGTGCAGGGATATGGTTCATTCTTTCACTGGTACCCACCTTTCATGCTTCCTGAAATCTATATTTTGTTCTATAAGTCAAATATAATTCTTTCTTGTAACCCTAGCTATTTTTACTATTCAGACAAATGAATGGACTCTGATAGGTAAAACAAAACAAAGCCAAACGAAAAAAAACCAGAAAACCCTAGAAGTATCAAATTATTTAGAAGTCAAAGCACCCTGAGCAAGTTCTAGACTCCTACTGAGACTTCATTTTAACTAAGACCGTAGATACTTTTGGGTAGGAGTTTGGGCTGAGGAGGTGGAAAAACCAGCTCCCTAAGTCTCTCCCTCCTCTTAAGCAGTTTGTCTAAAGCAGGGGTGGGGAATGTCCCGCAAAATCATTTAGTTTGGCCCTGTCAAAACCTCACCAAAGAGAGGCAGTTCCAGCCATAACATTAGAGGTGAGTCAATTAAATGTTTAACCAAATATAGCAGGCTAAGTTTTAAGTTGATAATTTTTTTTAAGTTGATAATTTTGTATGGCTCGGGAATGATGTTATAAATATCCAAATGGCCCTTGGCAGAAAATGGTTCCCCATCCTTGAAGAGTAGTTGGCAGCAGGTACTTACCCTCTGGAATTAAGATTGGAGAGAGAAGGCTGATAAATTGGGAGGAATTTAGAGTGAGGTCAGTAATTAAATAATAGAGCTTTAAAGACAAGAATGGGTTGGAAGTGGTAGGGTCGGGGAGAGACCTTTCAATTCAACTAGTCAGTCTTTTTTTGCAGATTAAGAAAATGAGGTATAAGTTAAATAATTTAGCCCAGAGTTCTAGCTAGTTAGGGACAAAATAAGAATTTCCAGTCTCTTGACTCCTTATTTAGTCCTAGCTGGCCTAGGCTGGGAAGATCTTGCAGGCTTTGTGGACCCTTTCAGTGGAATAATGAAGGTACTGTTCTAGGGCATAAAAATGGAAGATTTACTTACTTGAGTTTCTTGTTAACTGGAATTTGTGTTGAAATGTTAGAGAATGTTTAGCATCTATAGTTTAAACACCCAACAAACTCATTCTGAAAATTTCAGTAACTTTGTAGACCCTATCCTTTTCACCCAAAGCAACTCTTGATCATTCAGTCTCATCTGTTTCCATCTGTGGCTGGTTAATGTCAGGAATAAGAGCAGAGGAAGAACTACTATAGTATGTGGGATTTACTAGTGATGTGACTTATCCCAGGTTTGAGTTTCTGTTCAGAATTCTGGTTAACTCAAAGTCTTTTTCTTCTTTTTTTTTAGCAAAACTGTATGAATTTTGGATTTTCATATGTAGGAATTGGAAGTAACTTCTTTGAGGGTAACTTGCATGATCTGCTAAGAGAGAACCCGAAGAGATGGAGATGAAAAGCAAGTTGCAGAACAGGAGTATAGAATTTTGGAATGAAACCTTGGAGAGGAGAGAAAGGGAGATGAAGGAAGTTGAGAGAAGAGATACATTGTGATAAATGTATTGATGAACTTTCTTATATTTTGAATTTGAATAGATTCTTTGCTTACAACTAGTTTGAGTTAGGTTTCTGTCATTTGCAGGAACCCTTATGAATACTCATTTGTTAATTTTTACAAGAGTGTCATATTATAATACAGCTATTGAATCAAATCATATTCTTGGAAACATAACCTTATAGAAATATAAAAATCTTCTGAAACTAAAGTGATTGTAGAATTTTCTTTGGTTTTTCTAAACTATTTACCTCTATTGATAGGGAAGTTAATTTTAAATGTATTGGTCCTTTTAAATTAGTATTTATTGAGAACCAAATAAATTAGCCACTTTTTTTTTTAAGAAATACACCTTTAGCTTTGAGTCATCTTAATTAGATGTCATCTTAAATTTTGAGTCATCTTAAAGTAGAAATATTTAGCAGAAAATAGTTGAAATTCAGATGAAGAAGGACCATGATTATTTGTTAGTTGGTCTGGGGTGAAAATGAGAACCATATGTCTCTCTCAGAAGCCTATGACCTAGTTGGGTGTGGAGGGTGATAAGGCCAAGTGCACAAATAACCACCACATACTACAAAGCTGATTAGCTGTAAATGCCATAGAGAGTTACAAAGTTCGTGTGCCTCTCAGAGGAAGTAGTATCTAACTTTCCTGTGTTTAACTAGCACAGTGCTTAAATTTTTTTTTGTTTTTAAAAATTGAGATAAAATACACATACATATATTCACTCTTTTAAAGTGTAAAATTCAGTGGGTTTTAATATATTCACAAAGTTGTGCAACTTTACCACTATCTAATTACAGAATAAACTTTAAAAAACTTGAATGTTTTTAGCTGAGGTTTGACCTCTAGGTCTCAGGCTCTTCCACTCCCTATTATTTACATCTGTCTACCAATGGTATTTAGACTGGCCACCTGACACCACAAGGCATTTAAATTTCCTACCAGGCTTAAGAGAGTTGTTTTGGGGGGTGTGTGTGTGTGTGTGTGTGTGTGTTTTATAGTTTCCTTAACTCTAGAAGCAGATGCCAAAATTACCGTCTGGGTGCCCATGTGGTAATACTGGCTGCTGTCCTGCTCAGCATCCTTTTTCCCACCTTTTTTCCTTTTTTGGACTCTACCATCTGACTCCTTTAAGAATGGTTTCCACCTCTGCTGCAGTCTTTTGTGAAAGATGACTTCTCATTGCCCTCAGGAGGGCTTCCTTAAAATAAAATCCAAACTCCTTTTCTTGGTTTACAAATCCTTGCATGATCTGGCTCTCTACCTGGAATCCTCTTCTCTGATCTTTGTGCATCTGATTTCTTCTCTTCATTCATATCTCACTTTAAATATTGGTATTCAGACCTCCCCTATTCATTAAATATAAAGCTACTTGGTCATTTTTCATACAGTCCTCATTTAATTATCACTACACTTGTCATGGGTCTGATTTGTTTTTGTTTAATATTTTTCTCCCTTGTTTGGCATATAGTATGTGCTTAATACATATTTGTTGAGTAAATGCTGAGTAAAAATATTTGCTTTGAGCTATTGCTCCTGCTCTGGTTCATCTGGCTACATGATTCTACCATTCTCTTCCAGAAATTTACCAAAATCTCTGGTCTTTTGATCCCTTTCCCATCTCCAGCTCTCACTGCCTTGATGAGTTCATTCCCTTTTGTAATTGTTTACTTTCATTTCAGTGGGATGTCAGCGAAGGAGATAAATGTAATCTTGTCATTCTTTTGACAGGTTGAAATGTGTGCTCAGGTTGAAAACATGAACAAAGGCCAAGTTAAGAAAGCATGACTTGTTTTTTGAGAATACCAATTAGTTTATGTTGATTGAAGGGTAGAAAATAAGGTTGAAAATTTAGGTTGAGACCATAACAGAGGTTCTGAAATCACTTAAAGAAGAATTCGTACTTAATTCAAAATGTCATGAGGAATTGTGGGTGTTTGAGCAGAATCATGACCTGAAAAGTGTTTTTAAGGAAGATTAATCTGACCATAATGGATAAAAGAATAGAGACAGTTAAGGAAGTTGCTAGAATAATCTGAGGATGATGTAGTGTGGGTCTGGACTAAAATAGTAGTCATCAAAATGAAAAGGAAAGCAAGGAGTCAGAAAAATAGTTGAGACTTATTGTGCTAAAACTGATAAATTGCTCTATGATAATTACAGTTTAGCCATGCGACTTTTACTTAGATGGATTGGTTGATTGTATGTGGACTGTACTGAATGTATCATCTATCAGTGATGTGTTGTAAATGCCTTTCCTAGGATATTTACATTTATGAGGTTAAACAGAAAGCAGATACCTCTACTTTGTTGGATGGGGATATTTGGTCAACTCTGGCACTTTCCAACTCTGAATGTTGGCAAGAAGTCAAGGAATATGTTATGAATAATGCAAGGTACAAGTGTTTCACTATTTAACATTCTTTGTTCTCACATTTAGTAACAAAATTTTAAAAATCAAAGCATCTTTAAAAAAACCATCTTGAAGTCTATTTAGCTTAAATCTTATTATTTTATTGAAATTAATCTTTTATTTAGAAATGAATTCTGATTTCTTCCTGACCTACTTGTGATAATAACCAACTTATTAAATTTTTTTCTTTTTAAAAAATTTATATTTATTGTTGGAAGTATTACAGATGTCCCTCTTTTTTTCCCCCATTGACCCCCCTTCTCCCTACTCCCACCCCCTCCCCATGCTTTCACTGCATTATTGTCTGGGTCCATGGGTTAGGCATATATGCATATAAATTCTTTGGTTAATCTCCTCCCTTTAATTTGTTGTTGTTTTTTCATTTGAAGATTAGACATGATTGTTTTTTGCCTCTGTGAAAGAATTATATGATGAGTAATTAATTTTCTAAGATGTTAAGCTTTTATTTGCAGTAAGTAAAACTAATTTTATGATGGCCAAAATAATCTAAAAAAGTTAATTGAGTAAGCCAGGCAAATGCAATTTAGGAAAGGTAATACTTGCATACATAATAAAAACCATGTGTTGGAGAAATATACCGTATTTTTCAGGGTCCTTAGGTTAAACTGCGTTATTTTATTTGGTAAAAATGTTTTTCAGCCTATATAGGTTTTTTTTCCCCTTAATTTATTTCTGAATTTTAAATGACCTATTTGTTGACATACTCTTGTTTTCCTAACTAAACTACAACTTCCTGAGGCCAGAGACTATTCTTTTTATTTCTTTCTTTATCCCCCCTTTCTCCCTTCCTTTCCTTTTTCCTTAATTTATTTTGTTATAATTTCAAACTTATGGAAAAGTTGTAAGAAGTGTACAAACGACTAACTCCCATATTCCCTTTACCTAGACTTATCTGTCATTTACATCTTACCTAATTATCATTCCTCTCTCTTTGTATATATATTTGCACACACACAGTAGCATATATGCATACACACATTTTTTTGAGCCATGTGAGGATAAGTTACAGGCATTGTGCCCTTCATGACTCAGTTCTTCAGTGTCTCTTTCCTGAGCGCAAAGATACTCCATTACATAACTGCAGTACTATGATCAAAATCGAGAAGTGTAACATTGATATAATACTATGTTCTAATACACAATCCATACTCAACTTTTGTCAATTGTCTTAATATTGTCCTTTATATACGTACATATTTTTTCTGATTTGGGATCAATGATTGCATTTAATTGTCCTCTTAGGTGTCTTTTAATCTGGAACATATCCTCAGCCTGCCTTTGTGTCCTTGACTTCCACATCTTTTAATACTATAGGCCAGTTATTTTGTAAAATGTTTCTTATAATTTGATGTAGGTAATGCGTTTTTGTCAGGAATACCACAAAATGATATCTTCTCAGTGTATCATTACAGGAAGCATGCAATGTCGGTTTGTTCCAATATTGGTGATGTTAACTTTGATCACTTGGTTAACTTTGATCGCTTTAAGATAGTGTCCCCCCATTACTTTGTGGGGAGATATTTTTAGAATGTGTAAATAGTCTCATCAAATTTTCACCCACTAATTTTAGCATCTGTTGATGATTCTTGCCTGAATCAGTTGTTACTACCATGGACATACCTGCAAATACACATACACATGTATCAATCTTTATTTCTACCCTTCTCCTTAACTCTTTCAGTTTGAAACTTTGAGTTCATTCTGATGATTCAAAATTCAATTCAAATGGCTTCTTTGCCACAGGCTGCAATTGTCTGGAAGACCACCCCGCCAAAAGCATGAGATGCCCTGAGGGGCTGGATTTCCTGCCATGTATCTTCTAGGGCAGGGGTGGGGAACCTTTTTTCTGCCAAGGGCCATTTGTATATTTATAACATCATTTTCGAGTCCTGCAAAATTATCAACTTAAAATTAGCTATGAAAAAAGCTCCTAGATTTATTGAATTTCTAGTCCTGCCTGCGGTTGCCTTGGCAGGATCAGATCAAATGATTTCAGCTCGCTGGCCAGATGTTCCCCATTGTTTTAGGGGAATAGGGCAAAAGTGAAGGGAAAAAAACAGTAGTCACCTAATGAGGCCTTTAAGAATTTCAAGACTGTTTCTTCTATCCAAGAGAGTAAAGTCATAGCATGCACAATATCCACTGCTTCCAAAGATAACTAAATACTTATGTAGCTAGCATAGCAGGAAAGGGTCTAAGTGTGGAGCAGAAAGAGCGAGATGAACATCTCTGGAAGCAGTCATGGAAGCCCCATTTCTACAGATATAGTGACCATTTTAGTTTCCTAGGGCTGCTATAAAATAAATCACTACACACTGGGTGGCTTCAAAACAAAACAAAACAAAACAAAAAAGAAAAATGTATTCTGCCACAGTTTTTTAATGAATTTGAAAAACTGGAATATAAACAAAGGGATTTTACAATTATTCTTTGTTTTCAATTTTTTTGTTGCTCAGTGATTTCAGATTATGGTTTATGATGTACTGTGTAATAAGTAATGATAAAATTGATCATTAGAACTTCTTATTTATAGGAATGTTAGGAGTTTCTTTGTAGAGCATTGAACTAAGTTTGTTTTTTTCCACTTTAGATAAGGGAAAACTCTATTTGGGGTTTAGTAGATATCCAGTGTTATGAAAATCCATTGTAAATAAAAGAATTCCTTTACTAGGCAGTGTATTTAAATGCTTGATAAATAAAATGTTAAATTAACAAAATTGCCTTTGATTTGATTTGTAGCTCTTAGGAATCATTACCTCTATCAACTGTTAAAATATTTATTTTTATGCATCCTTATTTGATCTTTAGTTACTTCACATTTAATGTACATGATAATGATAATGAAGAGGGTATGTTAGTTACATTTGTCAAAAACAGACATAAAGGAGAAGGCATCACCTCCATTAGTATTTCTATTTCCTCTGGGTAAAGAGGGTTTCACCAGGCTAGCCCAAAAACAGTACATCTCTCTGTTTATTAGGGAGGTACAGTTCCATGTGGGAACTTTACAAAATTTAGTTCAGGTGTTAGCTCATTCCCAGAGGACCAGGCCACGCAAGTTACCTCATAGCCAATTTACTGTGTTTGCTCCTGCAAAGCTTTTCAATAACGTAATACATGCCTTCTTCCTAGTCCCTTTCAACACTTAAAAGATCATGGCTTCCTTTAAATTTGCTTCATGTACAGGCCTACAAAAGGAAGGAACTTTGTTCTTAGATAATTTGTTAATCAAATTACTTCTATGTTTACCATCTTCCCCACAGTTAGGATTAATGTTCTTTGAAGCTGTGGAAGGTATTTTTTGCTTCCTTTGTATCCTGCATATTACTTAGTGTAATGCTGTTTGTAGGCAAAGTATTTTGAAGTGTTAGACCCTAAGTAGAACTTGGGCCTTTTCAGTTGAGGGCCACTAACATACAGAGAAAACTTCATGATGTATATATGAAAAGCCAATTTTGACTTTTAAAAAAAACTCATCTGCTTTATAAGTTAATGACAGAAGCTATGAAATGATGTTTATTTAAGAATAGGCACACACTGGAAGAGCATCCTCAAAACAAGAGCCCTGGTTTATGCAGAACATAGATACAAAAATAAACATAGCAAAGATGGAAAATTTTAAATTTTGGGAAAATTCAGTTTAAGGTTCTCACTCACATGTGTTGCCAAACTGAGCTACCTATGTAAAATGTAATAGCTACATAAAAGAATTAATAATAAACTAAAAATTTACATAAATATTTGTTTGCAGGGTGGAGAAGAATTTACTGAACTAAGGAAAAGAATTTGTACCTCTGATAACTTTAAACAATAAAACATTTAGCGGTGTCTTAAAAAAAAAATACTATGCAACAAATTAAAAGGTAAAACCCCAGGAAAATGTTGCCATATTTACAACATGGTTAATATTTTGAGCCTGTAAAGAGCTCGTGTAAATTCAGTTGGTTTATTAAATTCTCAGTCTTCATTTGCTCAGTTTACAAATGAACCATTTAATTCACAGCAGGTCCTGTGTTCTAGATCAAGAGAGAAACATATGTTTGGTGCCTTATTCAAATGAGTAGTTAATGGCCCTTCATCGCCCGAAACACTGCATTTTACATTACGTCATGCCCATCTCTCTCCTTTTCCTTCTCTGCTCTGACTTCCTCTCTCTCCCTTTTGATGTCTTCTTCCTCTTTTGTGCCTTACTAAATTTAACAGAGTTTTGGGTTTTTTTTCTTTATTGTTTCTTTTATCTGATTTAGGTTTCCTTCCTCTTGCTTTTACTTTGCAAGAGGTTTATCCTGCACAGTTGGGGGCACTCCTTGATCCTGGGTCTTCACAGCCTCCCTTCTCTAGTGCCTGTTTTACTTAAGAATTATTTACCGGATTAGAGCAGCATAGGAGGTGTTTAAAACACCATTTTTATTTTTTGTGTGTTACAGAGCTACTGAAACATAACTGGATTGTAAAGGACTAAAATTTATTTCTAAATTAATAACTCTGAGAAGCATGGAACTATGGTAACAGAGGAGGAGTAATTGGGGTATGTTAATTAGGGGATCCCGATACTGCCTAATTTCTTTATGGTCTTAGGGAGAACTTGGTCTAGGCTGTTCTGCCTTTAACCAAATTGTGGTTATGTAAACTCCTTTACTTCTGTCTTACAAGTCCTCCCAGTAATTATAACACAACACATTACAGCAGCCGTCAGACTTTAGTGGACATAAATACCTGTGGAAACGTGTTAAAAATGTCCCACTCCCTGGAAATTAGTATGCAGTAGATCTTGGGCAGACCATTTTAAAGCTGACTTTAAAAGAAGCACCCCAGGTAATTTTGATGCAGGTCATCAGACCACAATTAGAAAAACATTGCTGGGCAGCATCATGGCCAAATTCTTTGGTATGGCTTA
Source organism: Miniopterus natalensis (assembly GCF_054644295.1). Taxonomy (NCBI): domain Eukaryota; kingdom Metazoa; phylum Chordata; class Mammalia; order Chiroptera; family Miniopteridae; genus Miniopterus; species Miniopterus natalensis. The sequence goes on from NC_142088.1 coordinate 21,610,098, forward strand.
TAATTTTGCCCCTGCCTTCTCTCTAGCTCCATTTCCTATAGGTCTACACCACACATTCCTGCAGAAATGCTTATATTTCGTAGGCTTTTGATGATTTATGACACCGTGGATCCAAGCACATGTGGTTGGACCCACACTGCAGCAGAAGGCAATGGTAAATCACTGCTGCACTTTTTTTCCTCAATCTTTTATCTTTCATACCTTGAAAACCCTATAATGAGACAGCTCACGCCTTCATAGGGTTACCAGGAGTCAGAGCTCACTCAATGGCATGTAATAACACCACTAGACAACCTTTGCTTCAGAAATGTTAAGTAACTTAGAATTCTCAACATTTCTTACTTTCTCACATCTTTATACCCTTGCACATTCTGGTCCCTCTGCCTAAAACACCCTTCTCTTTCTCTCCTTTACAAGTTCTTCAGATCTTGCCTGAAGCATCACACCTTTCCTCTTTCCTTCTCAAATTGAGTTAAACTACACTCATATAACATACTTCTATTATAGCACTTAACACAATGTTTCATCATTGTTGGTTCCTTGTCTGTCCCCTACTAGATTATGTATTCCTTCAGGACAGAGGCTGTCATCTTCATCTCTGTTCTTCCAGTGTCTGGCACATAGTAGATGTAAATATTACAATCAAAGTTTCTCTTTACTCTTTGGAACATTGAGGATGCTAGACTTAGAGAAATACTGTAGTGGCAGCTCTGCACTCCCCCTGTATTCTGAGAGTTTTCCCGTGGTCTTAAGTATAGAGTGCTTATTTTGAACAAAACAACTATTTTTGAATTATTAAAGGGATAAAAATAGTAACAAATAAGGCACCCTAGCTATACATCATGTATTTTTCCTGCCACTCTCTAAGTATGTCACTTATGTAACTTTATTTCCTCTCAGGACTTCAATTTCCCTATTTATAATGATTTCTACCTAATATATACAGTAGCCTTCTAATGGTCTTTCCCTTCTCTAATACCTCTTGTATTGGCACCATGTCCTTTGAATAAAATACTATTTCTACGCCTACCCCTTTCATTTCTATGTTTAAGAATCCAGTTGCCTTCGGGCTTCCAAGTTCTGTATGACCAGGTCCTGCCTCAGTCCTTGACTTTTAACTCTCACTCTTGTTGTTTTATTTGAGACAATCTCATGACAGTCTCACAAACACAGACTTTCTCCTTTGCTCTTTGTAATTTGCCCTACCTGGAATGTATTTACTCAAATTTTTAAACTGTAATCTAAGCCCAGCCTTCTTGATAAAGATCATTACTCTGTCTCACAGTGAGGAAATGGAAGAGTAAACAAAAATATCTCCCAAGAGGAAGGTTTAGGGACAATATTCTTGAATAATTAACTTAATGGAAAATTTAGTGGAAATATTATTGTTTCATACTAAGGCGTACTAAATGGATGTTTTCATTATATGTAGTGGAGCTTACTATATATTACAATTGAATAATTGAAGCATGATTATTCACCAACCAGTTATAAGCAATGGTTGTATTCCTCCATTATTTCTGTTTTTACTTTATTGAATAAAATAAATGAAAACTGGTTTAAGATATTAGCCAAGTCATATTACTATAATTTATGATTTATGATTTTTCTGTAATAAACATGATTTTGAAATAATACTCAGACTAACTAAACCTCCTCATTGGCTTAACTCTTCACTTTTTTCCAGTTGGATGTTTGCCAGACATCTCTCTGTCTATCTTCAAAACAGAATCCACACCTTCTCTCCCCGGAATGTGCTCCAAAGCACAGCAGGCAGGAAGGACACTGTGGCTGGAGGGGAGAGTGGGAAGAGAGGTCAGAGAGGTCCCTGAAGGCCAGGATTACACAGGAACTGGTTTACCTGCTAGTAACTTTGGATTTTAGTCTATATTCAATATGTCTGCATCTTGGAGGGAGTAAACCTTTTCATTTGTGCTAGGATACATTTATTCATTCAGGACATAGATGTAATGGAACAGGGAATTTAAGTGTACAACTTTAATATATTCTCCCCAAAGTACCTAATCTAATAGTCACAGTATTTGTTCTAGTATAATTATAGTTTGTTTAGGCCTTTATCCACATCATTAAAGAAAAGCATCATATTATAAGCTATCCATTTAAAGCCAAATTATTTTTAAAACAAAACTGATACGTTCTATTTTCTTTTCCTTAATTGTTCTCCTTTTGTTTGGAGGGACAGTTGACTGACTATTATTTATTTGCATTTTATGCTGTTGTCATTTTCAGTAAGGGCATTATGTTGGGAAAATTCTGGTTTAGAATTGTGATTTAATTGGAGACAGGCATTGATTATATAACAGGGAATGAATTTCTTTACTAGATTTGTTGACTTTAGACAGGTCAGAGTCCATTAAAAAAACGTTCTTTGGGCTCCTCATTCGGTGTGTGTAATAAATAGAATTGATGCCACAGTAGAGGTAAGAGAATAAAGATCAGCATCACCTTCAAAGGAATGGAGAGCGCTGCTTTAGAGTGTAGATCCTTACATGTTGCAGAACCTAAATTTCATTGGAAAAGTCTCTGGATAAATGTCTTGTTAATTTGTATAAAATAACTCAGGTGGTAATAGGAATTCAAGAAAGGATAAAATTGGCAAGTTATATAAATGGTAAAAGTTGAATAGTTGCTTCAAAATTTCCATTTATTTTAGACTCTGTCATTGTTTCCTATCCATATTTTACTCTACTTGAGTATATTGTAGTCTAGATAAAAACAAACTATTAATGAAAATATTTAAAGAGACTTTTTAAATCTAAATAATTATTGGGTTTTAATAATAATAACACAAAACACAGCAGACTTCGATGTGGAGTCTAATTCTATTTGGCTTTGTGATAATTTAAAATACATTCATTTTGAACTATTTTGTGTTTGTTCTATAAAATTATATTCCTATTGCTTCTTTTTTTTTTTTCTTCCAGTATAGCATCTCCCTTATGTGTGCTCAGAAGGGAAGTGCAGACATAAGTGTATCATTATCTCAAAGCAGAATTACTTCTAGAATATTTTAGCTTCTGAGTTGTTCCAATGTGTTTAGTTTTGAAAATTAGGGAGGAAGAGGAAGTTGACTATTATCTTCCCAGTTCTGATGCTTGTTGACCTTATCATGAAGAGTGGGTATTACTACACCTAGATGTTATCAAACTAGCAACTATTATTTGAGTAAGTCACCTGATCAGATGAGGTTTTTCTTTGCACTAACATTTTGTTTTTCATGAGTAGATAACTTAATGAAGAATAATATCAATTGAGATTGATCTGTTGGTAATTCAGTAATGAATAAAAATCTTAAGAAATATTATTAACACAAGTGAATTATAAAAACCAAATCTCTTTAAGCCACATTTATGAATTGGAAAATTAGTGGATCTATTTTTGTTTGTTAAGGTAGAATGCCCTGATTTATACATGCTTAGAGCAGTGAAATTAGAATGATCGGTTTTTATTAGAGATATTGATAAGCTGTTATCCTTTGTTATTAAGCTTAAGAAAATTATTTCCCTTCAGTGATTAAATGAGATATGTTCTGATTTTTAGCATTGTTTAGAACTAAGTTCAGTTTGATTTTGCAATATTATTTGACCCTTTCTGAAAAATTTTATATAGTAAAATAAGGTTTAAATTTTAACTTCATGACATCTTATCAGCTAATTCGATTCTTTACCTATCTCATAACCACATTTCAGTATCACAGAGGTAATTTTGTTGATTGCTGCTTTGGAGAGGTGTAAGATACGTACAAATTCTTATTTGAAGTTAAGGATATCTTTAAGTTCTGAGGAATTGTTTAAACCAGCTGGAAGGTTGTATTCCTAATGTTGTGTAGATCCATTAGAACAAAATCTGTGTTTCAGAAATGTGAGTCAAGAGTATGGAATGTACAGTGATGGTATTCATTATGTCACTGAGAGAGTTAATAGGTATTACTCCAAATTGAAGGAAAAGGATTTGTGCTTAAATAAATGTAGAACATATAGAATATGTTGTTCTAAGCCAAACCTAAGCTTTACTGAAGATTTCTCAGAGCTTTTAATATTATTTTTAAAAATTAGATTAACTTACTTTAACAACTTTAAGTGTCCAGTCATTGATCTTATTTTGTGTTGTGTAATCTTTTCCTCCCCTCACAAAATAATATGCAAGTTCCATGTCAGATATTGCATTATTTTATTAATAGGAAGAAGGAAAATATCTTTTTGTTCAAGTGACTTATACTTAAAAGTCCCTGGAATTGTTTCACTGGTGTTTGGGGCATTTTAGAATCTATTACTGGAGAGAACTGGTATGCTATCATATCCTCTAATTAATGGGAGTAATCTGCAATTTTTAAATTATTGCTGCTTGTGATTCTGGTCATAATCTGATGCAGTTCATTCTTTCACAGTTTTCTAAAAATTTGAGACTTAATCTTTCATTTCTCCTCGTCAACCCTGTCGCCAGTAATGACTTCTAATTTCCTTTTATAATATAATCTCTAGTTTTGAAGGTTTGACTCCAGAGAGTTGCAATATGTATTAGAACATATACTGCATAATTTAAGTTTAATTTGTAACTATTCTACACAAATATCTGTTTCAGATGGAGCAGCTATCAGATGAAGAAATTGACCATGGTGCTGAAGAAGACAGTGACAAAGAAGATCAAGATCTGGACAAAATGTTTGGAGCCTGGCTGGGGGAACTAGACAAACTCACTCAGGTTAGAAATAGTGCTTGAAAAACTGGTTGAGGATTTTAAGTCGTCACTCTGTGCTAAAAGTTTACAGTATAGTCATAAGGATATGAATATAGGTTACATTTTTAAATACTGCTATAAAAGGAAAATGTCCAAAACATTAACAAGTAAATGAATATTACTATAGGATAAGATATTATCTTCTCTGGTTATTTGAAGGAGTTTTAAAAAAGTACTTATGACAGAGCTTCTGTCCATCTACAGGGATTACTTACAAATCTGTTTCATAAATTGAGACTGCTGGTTAAGAAGTTTAAAACCTAAAATTTTAAAGTCTAAATTTTAGCAGATTTTATTTCATAGCTTAGTGAATTTGAATACATTTTACAACATAAATAATATCTTCATGTGCAAATATTTTCTATTACATGATTCCAGAATACTTCAAAATTTCATTCCCAGCTGCATTTTAAAACCGTGGAAAAGCCTTTTCACTTGGTTTTATTTTATCTTGGGTAGTTTGTTTGTTTGTTTTAAAGAATGACCTTATCCTCTAAACCAAGTCACTTTTAGAATAAAAGGGTACACTATTACTACCCCAGTTGATAGATTATATTAAAACAACTTTAACTTTATGGCAATGAGAACATTAGAACAAAATTTATTTTCGTTCATTATTAATATCTCTGGGGAGAATTTTTGTATAAAATTGTTTAAGTATGAGATTCCTTAACTAGTAGAAAAGTAGATGGTAAGGTGGGAACTTAAAATACTGGTTTGTTCCTCTCTCTCTATAACAGTCTGTAATTGAAACTGATAAACTCTTCATATAATTCTTAGATCATTTTGAAAAGCAGACGTGTTATGACCATAATCTGTTATTGCTCAGTTTTGAGGAGAGTGCTTTCAGTTCTACTAGGATCTCATAAGAATCATTTCCTTCATCTCCAGCCAGGAGAAATAACATTACTTGTTGAGAGAAAGGTATTTTCTGTAGTTGTGAAACCATTTCAACCTCTCAGTTTTTTTAAAAAGGTAAAGATTTTGGCATAAAGATGATGACTAGGCTGTGTATTCCTATGCTGAGGAGAAAAAGGAAAGAGGAAGCAAAATAAAGGAAATAGAAAATAATAATTGCCAGCTGACATGTATAGGGTTGACCTGACCGTATGGTTTAATTGCTCATACTTGGGAAGGGAGCCAAAAAGAGTACTCCATGCTACTCCACTGCAGATGGCATTTCTACTGGTTCAGTACCTTTTATTACTCTCTATATTTTAAATCCCCTGACGTCTAAATGTGAAGAACCACTCACCAAAAAAGTTGACTCCTGACTAATGCTGTGACTTCTTTTTACTATACAAATCTGTCTCTAGAGAAAAAGGTAAAAAAAACCTGTTGTGTGATGTGGCCCACTGCTAACAGTTGCATTTTAACACTTTAGAAATTTTCAGACATTTTTACTAAGTTAGTGGCTAAACCTCAAGTTTTTTTGTTTCTTATTTTAGTTCACTACAAAGTGTCATCTTTACACCTGTATCACACATACCGTGTTAATGGGATTCTCAATTTTGTATTAAATCGGGTTTAAGTTTTAAGTGGTTGGTGAATCTTCTGAAATCATTTGTAAAATTTTGTGTGTATTTGCATTTTTCTGGAAGGTGCACAGCTTTTTTCAAATTCTCAATGACACTCACTCCCTCCCCGCTAAATTTCTTGGCATCAAGGAGTACTTCTCACTCTTTCCCTTGTTGCCCCATTGCCATGGACACAGCAGATAATTATAACAAGTATCTGTTTATTTAAATTGGTAAATAGATTGACTTCTAATATGTCCTCAATTATATTCAACAGAAAACATCCTACCTATTAATTAGTCTTCATTTCCACTGAGAGAAGGAGACTTAGGACTTAAATTGCAGTGGAGGATTTTGGTTTGAGATAAAAGTATTTCCTTGCTATTTTGTGAATATTTGAAATAAGGCACTGAATAAATCTACTAAATATCATAGTTTTAAAAACTGGATGGACACTTTCTGAGTAGATTCATTTTATCTTGAGATAAATGAATAAAGAAGATGGCATTCTAATTTAATTCCACGACTCTACTGTCCAGCATTCTTTTTTTATTTGACATCTATGTGATAATTATAGGTAGAAACTAAAGTTTTAAAACACTAATCCCAATATTTACAAATTTATTTAAATAAATGCTATATAGCTACTGATCCTTACCCTGAGTTTCTCTGTTGTAAACATCTTATTTTCCTTATTGTAGAAAAAGTGTCATTTTAAAAGGTGGTGAGATAACTTAGAAGATAGCCTACCCTGAAGTACAGTATAATTCTAGACTTAGCGCAAGCAGTGCAGCTGGGTTACAGTGTGCCCTCATAGAACTTGAAAAGAACAAGGATATTTCATTATTGTTTAAAATTGTAGCCTCTGTTAAGATCTTGAGTCGCACTAATTTTGAGTCCAAGATTGCGCCATATCTTCAGGGTCCCTCATGCCAACAATGACTCTCTGCTGGACCAAAAACAAATTACTTTGAAGAAAAAGATAACAGAATTACCTGCATCATTTCTTCCTACTTATCTTACCATGCCCATGTTCATATACCTAGTTATTTTATAGTGAATTTATGTAAAATGAACTACATTGCTATATTTGACATATTTGGAAAGATATTTACTCTGAACTATCACAGTCTCAAGTGAATTAAGTAAGATCATTATTTAAAAATTGAAAAAACTATAACCAAAATAATATGAAAACCAATTACTTTTCCTTAAGGCTATTACCTAGAAAAACTTTGGTTTTATTATGTATTCTATAACAGTTCACTTAATCATAAAACAAACTGTCCTTTTATATCATTGAAGTGTGAATATAATATGACTTACTGAACTTTCTTTTTTAAAGAGTTTGGATTCTGATAAGCCCATGGAACCAGTAAAACGATCTCCTCTTCGCCAGGAAACAAACATGGCCAATTTTTCTTATCGCTTCTCCATATACAACTTGAATGGTAAGATATAATTGGAAATAAAATGTAAAATAGTTTACTAAGTTATATAATGTAAAAGCAGTGCAGCTACAATTCCAGATAGCTCAACATAAGAATGACATGCATAACTTGACTGAGTTTTTATGTTTATTTGTATATTTTATTACTAATTCAAACAATCACAGGAAAAAACAAACTGGAACATAACTAAAATAGTTTTCTAGTTAAGCTATTAATAATTGACAAAGTACATATTTGGGTGGAGCCCCACAACAAATTATAGAGTCCAGTGAAGTTAGTTGTTAATAATTTTAAAATCAACCCCTCTGCCCTTTATTTAATGCTCTCTACCTAGTCAACTTTATAGTATTTGAAATTGATATTTCAGTCTGTAATTTTTTAGGCCTTACATTTTTCTTTATGCCCTCAGCTCTTTAGGTAGCATCTGTACCAGGGCACTGATCATATTAACAACTTAGATCCTTTGGAAAAAAGTTGCATTGGAGATGTGGTTAAAACTAGGGACAGTGTACAATTTTTGCTTCTTCTTTTAATCTTTACCCAAGGATATTTTTTCCAATGCTTTTCAGAGTGGAAGGGGGGGAAGAGGCAGGGAGAGACAGAAACATTGATGCAAGAGAGACACATTGATTGGTTGCCTCCCGTTCTTTTGCCAATGGGGTCTGGGAATTTAGCCTGCAACTGAGGTATATGCCCTTGGCTGGAATAGAACTTGGGACCTTTCAGTTCCCAGGCCGACACTCTAACCACTGAGCCAAACCAGCATTATTTTTACCTTTCAACTTACAATTCTGTTTTCCTCTGATTTCTATAAATCTTAAAAGATGGACTGTTTGCTTCTAAAAATTTCTCTTGGAATATAAAACAAACAAAAAACTGTTAGAAATACTATATTTGAGAGACTTTAGGTCCAAGAGGATGAATATCTTTGCTTCTTCCTATTCATTAATTGCTTTATAATAGAATGTATACATTCTGATTCCAATTGTTCTGGAAACATCATGTATTGTTGTTCATTGCAGAAGCTCTGAATCAGGGAGAAACTGTGGATCTGGATGCCCTAATGGCTGATCTTTGCTCAATAGAGCGGGAGCTGAGCAGTATTGGTGCAGGAAACAGTAAGCGTCAAATCACAGAAACAAAAGCCACTCAGAAATTACCTCCTAGCCGACATACATCAAAACATGGCACCTTGAAAGGATTGTCTTCTTCATCTAATAGGATAAATAAACCGTCACATGCCAACTACTCCCTGGATGATATTACTGCACAGTTGGAACAGGCATCCTTGAGTATGGATGAGGCTGCCCAGCAGTCTGTGCTAGAAGATGCTAAGCCCTTAGTAACTAATCAGCACAGAAGAACAGCATCAGCGGGCACAGTGAGTGATGCTGAAGTACGCTCCATTAGTAACTCCTCCCGCTCCAGCATCACTTCTGCAGCTTCCAGCATGGACTCTTTGGATATTGATAAAGTAACACGCCCTCAAGAACTGGATTTGACACATCAGGGGCAGCCAATTACTGAGGTAGGTAGATGGAACTTTTTTTTTCTGATATTTTAGTATTAAAATAGGAAACCATATTTTTTAAATGTAGTTTTAAATAACTTTATTTTTTCTGCATTTAAAATTGGTGAAGGATACCTCTGAGCTAAGTTTTAAAATCACTACAAAAGTAGTATATTACCAGCTCTGGCAGTGTCACAAGATGATTAAGAAGAGATTTAATTTCTTCTCTTTTATTCTTGCGACTATTGGAATTCTTCGAATTAATGTTAGTTGTTTCACATTAATAAAATACTTGAAATGTGGTTTATTTTGACATTTTGCAAAGTTTGTATGGCTAATAAACTGATAATTGCTTAATGTATATTTACCGTAAAATAACAACTTAAGAAATTTCTTAAGACTCATATTCCCATTGTAGTCCTCTAAGATTCTAGTTTTTAGGGTTTACTTCATTTTATTATCAAAGAGTCAGTGTGGTGCAGTGGAAAAAGCCACTGGTCTTGGAATCAGAAAACTTGCTTCCAGGTGTTTTCTTTGCCATTCACTACACATAGGACCTAAATGAGTTTATTCTACATTTGGGAACATTAATTTCTCATAAGTAAGAGGGAGCTAATGTAGTACATGATCTGTCTTCCTCGTATGGTAGTTCAGAGAGTCAAAAGGATATACATGAACAGATTTTTCAAGATGAAATTTTTCTGGATGTGATGGGATGATGGTAAGGAATGGATTTGTGATCAAGTAAGTTTAGAAACAGCTGACTTTAGTGAAGGTGAATTCCTTATTGAGTTTTTTTCAGGAAGAAGGCAGTTTTGTTATAGGAAATAAAACCAACCTTCCATTCACTTTGTATTTACAATGCCCTCTAATACAGGGTAAAACAATCTGTTCATGAATAACCAAAAGATAAATCTTATAAAACATTGTTTAAGGAATTGCACAGAAATTTAAAATTTATACCTATTGACATTATTGATTCCCCCTCATTGATTTAATTTATTTGATTACTTTTCATCATTCAGTAACTCCTGCTACCTACCCATTTACCTAGCTTTGTTCTAGGTAATGGGGAGCACAAGGGAAGCATAAATCATGAGAGTTTGGAGTTCAACAAGTTTTATTGCTTCTAAGGAAATACATCAGTCTAAAGAATAAACTTTTATTTATTTAAAATGAAATTTATCAGAGTGATATATATTCTATAGAGAACTTTAAACTGATTTCTACCCCATGATACCTGGGGATTACTCTTAGCACCAGCTACTTGTATGCGTCATTTATGTTTTCTAGATTTACTTGTTGGGATATGAGCAATATTTTATTAGGGATGTGCTTTCTTGGTTTTTCTGTGTTTTGTATGTTGATGTTCCTTCTTTTCAATCAGGTTATTTTTAATTAGGTCAAAATGCATGGGAACGGGTTAATCATTCAGGATCTGTGTGTGTGTTTCCATCTGTAACATACTCTCGTTATAAAAGTTCAAACAGTAAAAGAACAAGTGAAGTAAAAAGTCTTCTTCCAGCAAACACTTCAGATGGCATCCAGTGCTATCCATGGGCAAGGATATCAATGTTCAGTGGTATTATGTTTAACATGAAGCTTTAACATAAAGTTTGGTGAGTAAATCAGGAATAAAGTAAGGAAAGGAGTTAAGCTCTCTGTTCAGCCTGTTCTTTTGCCTCTCCCAGATGGATAGAAAAGTGGTTTAACTGGAACTTGCTTTAATATACTTTTTTCTGGATATAGTTTGTTCTGATTTAAATCAAGAAAACGGAGGGAGTCTTAGTAGGTCCCAAGCACATATATCAAATTATTTCCACACTCATACACAGTTTTTAAAAAACATTAGGTTTGCATGCATGGAGCTTAAAGAGTCAAATGGTTCTGAAAGACTTGTTACCCAAAACACTGCTGTGTTTTGGGTTACATACACACACACACACACAAAATGTCAATCCAGAGATAAGCACTTTCTGCCCTTTTAGCTGATTCTTAGGGTATTTACCCCCATATCATTAAATCTATACTTACATCACTATTTCTTGACTTTTTTTTTCAGTCGCGTATATTATCTACTGACTTACCACTCTTGAAGATTAAGAGCTAGTGCTCTTTAAACATCTCCCCCCACTTCTCCCCTCTTGTTACCCCATCTTTCCAATATATTTTGGTTGGGTTGCTGCTGTTCAGTGTTTATATTATTTCTATATACTTGCAATTTTACTGCTAAACTCTGTATACTTTTATTAGATTTCCTTTCTGGGACATTACATTTTGCTTTTCCTGGAATTAATCATTGTCTTTAGATAGTAAAATAAATTTTTTTGGTAAGTTTATCACTATTTCAACTCCAAACTTTCCCTCAGTTAATTAAATCTCTTGCTTATTTTAAACAAAATTAGTGTTCTATTAATTTCATCTTAAAATGTTTTTGTCTTTTGAAGTCTTTACTCTAGGATCATTCTTAGGTCTTTTCTCTCAGATGGGCAAGCTTCTCCAAAGCAGATTCTTCCAGTCCCCTGCCTGGCAGGCGCATGCCTGTCTGCCAGTGCTTTAGCAGCCCATTTGGGAAAGAAGGCTTGAGATATGGGGTGGTCCTCAATGTTCAGTATGTGATCTTCCACTTAATCCTAGGTCAGGGTTTCTCATCCATCAGTTTATTGACATTTAGAGCTAGATAATTCTTTGTTGTGGGAGCTCTCCTGTGTATCATAAGGATGTTTAGCAGCATCCCTGTCATCTACCTACTCGGTGCCAGTAGTACAACACACACCCTCCAGTTATGAAATCTAGATCTGTTTGCACGTATTACTACATGTTCCCTGTAAGGCAAAATTGCCTCCATTTGAGACTGACTGCTTTAAGTTCAGAGTTAATGGCAGGTCTGCGCCCTTTTATTCATGGGAAATGACTAGGCTTTCCTTCCCCTGGAATTCATTTACTAGAAACTTAATAAAATGTAGAATGTTTTCAAGCATAGTTATTGTAAATTGATCCCTGATTGGTGAGTTCATATGGATCAGGAAGACAGTGAGTGAACTTTAAAAGACACAGACCTTGTCTTTCTGGTGTGCAGTATGTGGCTCTTGTAAGTTAGCATGAGCACATCTCTTGAGGGGCCCTGGAACCTACACTTATTAGTTGTTTTAATGTACTACTGGTTCCTGTAGAGCAGGAAGTTTTTCTAGCCAGGTGATTTCTGTACTTATCCAACGTGATCTCTTTCTCTTGACAGTGGTTGGTCTGAGAAAGACCTCTGGTGGGCTGTATAGATATCCTCTGAAGATAGTATGTCTCATGTTAATGTGCTGTCTTTGTCTTTCTGTAGAATTAAGTGAACTTGGTGCCAAGCTATGTTCTATTGGGTCCCAGCAGTGAATATCAATCTGAACCTGAAACTGCTGCTAGTTGGTGAATAAAGGCGAGAATCTGAGAATTAACTGCATTCTTAAATATGCTTTCAACCAATCCTCCTGCTTTTAGTGCCACTTTCACTTCTGCTACTTCTGGAGACTTTGAGGTTACATAATGTAAATTGGGATGCTCCTCTGCTTTTCTCCAGCATTGGCTTAGCATTCAGCTTTTTTTAGGCCTGCTGAATTGGTTACCACTCAGCCACATGCTTTCTAGCTTCCAAAATTGTCATGCCTTTTTGTGAGTTTGTCTTAAAAACAAACAAGCAAACAAGCCATGCAACAAAACCCTTCATTTTAGTCTTTTTTAGTGGGAGTTGAGGAGGGATAGCACTACCTCATTGTCCACTCACCATTTCCTCATATCCTCAGTTTCTAGACCTGGAATGCTCATGGTGCAGTTCTCAGGTTACCTTTCTATCTATAGCTACTCCTTTTATGATCTTATCCACTGACAACTCCTAAATCTCAGTATCCTATTTTATTTAAAACACACTCCTGCCCTCCCCCCTCACACCACTGGGAGCTATTTTGTCCCCTAGGGGACATTCAGTGACATTTGGAGACATTTTTGTTTGTCAGTGATATGAGGGTGCTACTGGCATATAATGGGTAGACGCCAAGGATGCTGCTAAAATCCTACAGTGCACATGACAGCTCCCACAACAAAGAATTACCTGACCCAAAATAGTTCCAAGGTTGAGAAACCATGTTCTAAAATCAGGTGGCATCTATCACTCACTACCAGCAAAGTGGCAATTCTATGTTGTGTGAAGCCTTCTGTTGACAATTTCTGATCAAAATCAAGCAAATACCAACATTAAATCATCTTAGATTCAATGAAATACTACAGGATCTTTAGCCAGCGTGTCCCTTGAACTCCAGGCTCATACATCTTATCTCTAATCTATATTTATCTCTATTTGAGTCTAAAAGGTGGCTCAAATTTAACTAGTCTATAACTGAGGCTCTGATCTTTTCTCTCAAACTTACTCCTTCCACAGTCTTCTCCATCTCGTTCAATGGCTATTTCATTCTTCCAGTTCATCAAGCAAAATCTTTGGTTTCTTATCTATTTCCATTTTTCTTTTTAGCCCCCTTTCAATCCAGCAGCAGGTTCTTTTGCCTTTACCTTGAAAAGTTGTCCAGAATTTGATCGTTTCTAACCACCTCCACTGCCACCAAGCCAACATCATTTTGATAGAGATTTTTACAAAAGCTTCCCACTGGTCTTCCTATGTTCACCTTCCCCTTAACAGTCTATCATCCCCACTGGTAGCCAGAGTAGTCCTGTTAAAGGTAAATAGCAAGTGGTGGGATTCAGGTTTCATGATGTAGAGTAAACATTAAGCACATAACTGTGATGCCAAAAATTTCCTTTACACATTTTAATTTGGTTGACATATACAAGTGTGTTGTACCTGATTTTATATTAATCACTTAATTTTAATCAAAGATACCAAAAAAAAGGTAAATCAGATCTTTGCTTTATATTTGTCAGTATAAAACCAAAATCCCTACAGCAGTGTACAACGCCTTACCGGATCTGCTTCCCTGTTACTTCTGCCCATTTTCCTTTCTTCTCTCCCTTCCGTACTCTGCCAGCCATAACTGCCTCCTAATTGTTCTTTGCCTGAAGTCAGAACCTACCTCAGAGCCTTTCACTTGTCCTCTGCTTGAACATCCTTCCCATGACAGACTTCTTCAATGATTTGCTCGGATTTTACTTTCTTTGATCACTCAGTTTTTTTGTTTTTTTAAATAAGTGTTTATTGATTTCAGGAAGAGGAAAGGAGAGGGAGACTAAGATAGAAACATCAATGATAAGAGAATCATTGATAGGCTGCCTCCTGCATGCCCCCCACTGGGGATGGAGCCCACAACCCAGGCATGTGCCCTGACTGGGAATAGAACCTCGATCTCCTGGATACTAGGTTGATGCTCAACCTCTGAGCCAGGGCAGCCGGGCTGATCACTCCGTTTTGAAATTGAACTCCTCTTCTTCTGCCTTGTGATTACTTTTTATCTCTCTTCTCTCCTTTATATTTCTCTTTTATTTTATCAACATTTAACATATATATTTTACTTTTTAAATTGTATTTGTCTGTCTCCTCCCACTTGAATATAAGCTCCATAATGAGAGGAGTTTAAAAAATTTATTATTCCTGATATGTTCTTAGTGCCTAGAACATTATTTGGCTCATAAGAAACACTCAGATATTTGAATGAACAAATATGCATTCAATCCATTTTGTCTAAAAGTCTGCATGCTAAAATTATCAGCAATTATTTTCTTTCAAAATGGTAGATGGAGTGCCATAAGTGAAGTAACATGTGAAAACACTGAAGAGTGAAACTTGTCTTTTACAACTAGGTTCTTTGGAGGCAGTAATTATACCTAACTGTTTTAAGGAAAGCCAAGACAGAATAGTTATTTTCAGCTGAAGTTTAGTGACACAAATACCGGTCAGAAAAATCAGTTTGAAATTGGTTTTATTTCTCATCTTGGGGACGTGGGTAGTTAAACTGCCCATCTAAAAGTAAAATAATACTGTGGCTTATCTTTCTGCCTCTTTGGTCTCTGAAAGCCATCAGGGATAGGCACAGTACCATTTCACATCAGGAAGAGTATGTCTTTTCTCACTTTCTTGACTCTTGTTGAAATAATGTGCTTCCAGGCACTTCACATATGTTATCTCATTTAAGCCTCCCATTGTCCCTTTAGTAGGGGCATTATTCCAAAGAAGAGAGTAAGTAGGTCAAATAACTGAGAAATCTGTATTTGAATTTCAAAACTAAACATTTGCCTTCCGATTTTTATCAATATCTTAAAAATAAAGTGAAGCTGATTGTTAAAAATGATTATTTCCAGAATGTTAAAGAATGTTTAAGCATAAAAATAGCTTTCATGGATAAACATTAAAATTAATTATAGAATAATTTCAGTCAGTATTCTTATGAAACCATCAGTAATATTCATTTGCTAATTTTTTGAAATTGGAGTTCATTGTACTTGAAATAAATTCTAATAAGGGCTCTTTAAATCTTAACCAATGTGAAACAAATGTTGCAGCTGGTTTTCTGTCATCTTTGTGGTATTTTTAATAACATTAACTGATTAAGACAATACTTCACAGTAAGACAGCAGTTTGCTAATTTAAATGGCAATCGCATGTTATAAATTTTATATAAAATAGGGTTTACTGAAAAGGTTAATGCTAAAATATACCTTTATATTTATTTTCTGATGGGATTTAAACTTTAGTAATTCCTCTAAATTTGGAATCACTAAAGGCAGAGAGTAACTAAATAACTTTCCCAAGGATCTGAACCCAGACATTCTGGTTATAGAGCTCATACTGCATCAAAGACAAGGCTAGGCTGGCCCTCGCTCAGATCCAGGCCTTAGAGACAGAAGTTGTATGGGTGGGAGAAAAAAAGGCAAAAAGAATCCTGCGGTAACATCCCCATCTTGTGGTGGTGGTTAGTATATTCCTGAATATAGTTAAAATTTAACAACTATCTCTAATTTAAATGAATTGAGGCTTAAATAAAATTTAGATGAGAGCTGAATTCTAATTCTAATAGATTTCTCTTTCTAGCAAGTTTTGGAGATAAATGTTATTACTACCCCTATTTTACACATGAGGAAACAGGTTAAGTAATAAGCTCAGAGTCACACTGACAGTAAATAGCTGATCTGGGGCTTGAACTGAAGCACTCCATCCAGCCCCAGGTCTACATTCATAACCATCATGCTATGTTTTTGTTTGTTTGTTTGTTTGTTTGTTTAATATTTGTGAAAAGCTCATACATATCAATAAGAGGAATGTAAATATGCTTTATTGAAACACTAATGTGTGTTCACAAACCTCCACTTCTTTCTTCCAGTTGTAATCTAAGGTGTTAGCTATCGAAAGGAAGTGTTTCATTTTGTAACCACAACTTTGGTACAAGGCCATGTCTTGATTAAATGGTTTGGCTCCTACGTTCAGATCAATGCTTTTCTATATACAGCCCCCTCCCCACCCCGCCCAAGGTTCTAGCTCATAAATGGTACTTAATTTGAACATGTTACAGATTCAGTTCAAAAAAGTAGTGATCCGTACTTACTTTGCAGAGATTTGTGGAGAGTTTTTAAGAGACTGATGGAGAATTTGATAGTTTTATAACAAATGGAAGTTATGGGACAGAGATTGTTTAGAGCAAAATTGATGTGAAGAATTAATTGATCCTCAAATTTCATTTTTATTGTGTGTTTTGAGCACAGCTTTTAGATTTAAAGAGTGATAAAAAGTAGGTAAAAATTAGATTGGGGGAGATCATTGTTTTTGTAGGAAAGTAAATATTTTGTGGAAATGGACCCTAATTAACATTAAATAGTTTATATCATTACCTAATTCCTTTCCATCTTTGTTAATGTAACAACATTTCATCTTTGTTTGCGTATGTCCTATTTGCTATTTTTTTTTGGTCACTTTGCATACATACATTCACTTTTGATAAGGATGTATTGAATTTTAATAACACTAATGTTCCATCATATAGTTTAACATGCTACTTAGGCAGTCATCTCTTTTGAACACTTCAGATTTAGATTTTAAAATAAATTAACCAGTAAGCGTTTGGAAATATGTGAGCCTATGTGAGAATCTAGAGAGAATTGATTTTTAAAAACTTTTTATTTTGAAATAATGTCAAACTTACAAAAATGTGAAAGAATAGTACAAAGAACTCAGGAAACTCATTGCTCAGATTCACTAATTTTTCACATTTTGCCACATTTCCTTTGTTGTTGTTTTCATGTACATTTTTTCTCTGAACCATTTGAGAGTTCATTGCATTTATCATGTCCCTTAGCCCTTAATACATCAGTCCTTGTTCCCTAAGAGTGAGGATATTGGCAATATAGATTTGATAGGCCTCCCATTGATGTAGTGGTTGACACCGTGGTATAGAATATGTTAGATGAGAAAATGTGGAGGGAAGAAAGCAGGAAGTCTTGATCTGGCCAAGCATGTGACATGAAGACCAAAAATCAATAATCATTCATACATTCCATAAATAGTTGAGCGCCTAGGCACTACACTGGGCTGTAAGAGATAAAACTGTGAACATAATATACAGTGTCTTTATGAGGTTATAATTTATTGTATGAGGAGATGGGTGTCAATACAGACAACCAAACAAGCATTTTCAGTCAGTGTGGTGAGTACTATGATAGGAAAGACAGAAAACCTTGGTTAAAAGGCCATTGATGATCTTGAGAATGAATTACAGAATGCATTAAACTCAAAGGCTAAAGATGTGTGCCAGATGGTAGGGAATTGAGGAGTAGGTGGAGTTGGTATACGATGGCTAAGTTCAGGAAATTGGCAGTGAAAGGGAGAAAATAATAGTTTAAGAAGAGGAGGGTACCCAGGAGATTTGATTATTTTCCTGTCCTTCCTGCCACCAGTAAACTGGACTAGTTGAGTATCAGCCCCTGGGATTCGAGGGGGAATGAATGAGATCTAGGGCATGATTAGCTTGGGGGAGGGGCGTATTTATTTATATAGAACTGGAGAGAGGATGAGAATATGGGTGTAGTTATAGGGTACATTTCAGCAATGAAGATCCCTACGATAGATGGATGTGATTTGCTTAGTAATGGAGGGAAGTGAGGTCATGTGAAGAGGTGGAAGGATGAAATTAGAAGCTTGAAGAACTTGGAAACTGCTTAGAACGAGCTTAGAGTGAGTGAGGAGGAAAGACGGAGTGCTGTGAAACAGCAGCCAAGGCCTAGTTGAGGTTCATAGCATGAATTGGTATGGATACAGTGTTTCTGCATAATTCTCCCATAGGGCTCTACTGTCCAGAAGTAGAGTAGGTTATCCTTAAATTATCAAAGGTTAGGATCATCTGGTTCTGACTTTTTTTATTTTTGCATAATATAATGAAAGGTGCATGCAACTTTGCATTACCATTTTGTTTCAACTATTCATTTCAGTGATCTTTTCTCTTCCTGCATGACAATGAGCACTGCCCTTTTCCACCTCCTTTACCTTTCATTTCTTCCTTCCTGCATTTTCACAGCATGCTATTTCTCTGAGATGTCCCAGCAAGCAGGCCAAGCGTCATATTGACTTCACAGAAGAACAGGCTGAGCTCACACCTGTAAGTTCTGTAAACATGTCCATGGGACTGCTTAAATATCAATGAAGAGGAATGCATTCTTTATACCTTCTGATGATGAAACCTTGTCATATACCTCAATTTTTGAATTAAAAATTAAACCAAGCTCACTATAACCTGTTTGGCTCAGTGGTTAGAGCGTTAGCCCATGGACTGAAGGGTCTCGAGTTCGATTCCAGCCAAGGGCATGTACCTCAGTTGCATTCCTTTCTTTTTATTAATATACTGGTAATTAGTTATTAGTGCTGTCAAAAGGAATTTCAGATCTCTCCTGTCATTTACTTACATATGACAGTGAAATCTGATACTGCCAGTTTTGGTATTGGCAAGTCTTACTTCGAGCTAGGTTTCCATTTCCATTGCTGAAATGATTTTCTAACATAACAAATAACTCTTGGTAAATTCTGAAGAAAAGAAAGTGCTGGCTTCCCTTGACTTATTTGACTATAACAAATAGCATTCCTGGAAGATTCACTGAATATTAAAATTATACATAAATACTTTGTGTTTATAGGTAAGATGAAATTAGGTTCTAAGCTTAGATTTCTATAAGGAGGATTAGCCATCTGTATGATTTTCATATAAGGACATTAAAAATTTATATGTGGTGTGGGACTTTTGTTATCATGTGTAATTGTTCCATGTTTACAGAACATCTAGTATTTCTGACTTCCCTTCCAATAAATACCAATAACAGCCCCCTCCTCTTCATTGTGGCAGCACTGAGGGCAGCACCATCCCCATTGAGAACCTCTGTATATCTAATCTCTGCCTCTACTCCCCACCCCACCCCCAGCTGCCTCTTACTCACCCTCCAGGACTCTAAGCTTTTTCAGAAATACTTTACTGAGCACCTAATTTGGGGTTAGATATCCCATCTCCTACTTGCTCCCATACCACTTAACACAGTGTATTGTAGGTGTCAGTTCTCTCCCTATTAGACTCTAAACTTTGTGAGAGCAAGAAATGCCTGTCTTGGTCACCTTGCATCCTCCAGTGCCTGGCATGGTTACAGGCTCAAAGTTGAAACCTAAAATAGTTGAATAAATGAAAGGGGAAAATGGAAGAGAGTAAGAAAATGGGCTAATAAACCAGTGAAATGGATTAAGAATAAGCCACTGACTTTGTGTTGTTAGTGGTAAATGAAGGAAAACATAAAAAGGTCTCATTTAAATGAAGTTCTATGCATTTTTGTTACCAGTAACATATACCAGGACTGAAGGCTGATTGAGTGATGTGCCCAAACCAGTGTCTTTTACTTTTCTCAGCCCTCCAGTTGCACACCACTCTTCTTATCCCTCTTGCATCTGTCTCCAGTAACCATTCTCCTGCCACCCTGCACCCCCTTTCTAAGGAATTCTAGAGCAATGTAGGACTGGCACCAGTAGGGGAAGGTAGATAAGGCATTTATTGAAGGGAGGAATTTGTGGCTTCTGATTTCTAGATTTTTGAGGGGGGGGGAGAGCAGGGAGTTCTGCTACAAATACTTGAAACTTAGACAGAGGGAACATGGAGACCTGGCCTCCCTCCCTGCTAGTGATTAAGCAGTGAATAGCTATATATGACTGTCCCAAACTCAAAGTAATTTACAATCATGTCCACCTATTGCTTGTGGTCTCATTTTTTGGATGTGGCATATTTTGGAGTCACCAACTATAATTAATTATCCCTTACAAGTTTAAGCTACTTAAACTTGTAAAATTTTTATTTATTTATTTTTATTACTTTTTAAATATATCTTTATTGATTTCAGGGAGCGGAATGGAGAGGGAGAGAGAGAGATAGAAACATCAATGATGAGAGAGTCCTCTTTGATTGGCTGCCTCCTGCACACCCCCAACTGGGGATTGAGCCCGCAACCCAGGCATGTGCCCTGACTGGGAATCCAACCTCGATCTCCTGGATCCTGGGTCGATGCTCAACCGCTGAGCCACACCCGGCTAGTCATAAACTTGTAAAATTTTTAAATGGCTAACTTCTACTTTAGAGTCTTCAAATAGTTAAATATTAGTCTTACTGATCAGAGTATAGATTTTTTTTTTTTTAAGTTTAAACTTGAATTTAAGATCTGGAATTATATTTACCAAATAATAATTTGTTTTAATAGGCTGAAGCAGATTTACTTCTTAAATTTGAAATACAATTATCTAAATATTGATGTTCTACTCATTTTGGGAATCTTTTTCTGAGAAAGTATCCTTTATGAGTAAGATAAATAGAAGGTTTTCAATAAGTTATCTTCTATATGTTTTACATAATTGTATAAGAATACATTTTTTTCCCATTACATGTGAGTAGCAAAAAATGAGAGTAAGAGCAATAAGTTATATTTGCTCTTTTTAATTGACATTCCCAATTTTCACCTCTGTCTTTCCCAATTGTTAACCTCAAATTAAATTGAATTTTTAGAAATTTCTGCTTACCTAGTGTCTTTATGGATGAACCAACTTATCTTTATCTTCAGGAGAATTATACTATATAAGTAAATGATAACCTAGGGATAATTGTCTCTGTTCTTGTTGTCTGACCTTGTTAGTGCTAATCTTGATTAATATATCCAATATATTTTAACCTTAGGTTTCCTTCTTTGTTGTTTTTTATTTTTTTATTTTCAGGAGTGGGTGAAAGGGACAAGTGTGCTTATAAGGTTCATCTTGAATTAAAACAAAGCTAACTGGGGAACTATTTCTAATCTTGAAGTAGTGTATTTTATTATTTGTGACAAAGAACTTTATGAGAGTAGCTGCTGCTCTGGTATTTGTTTACATAAATTAAAAGAATTTGTTTCTCAAGAATAGCTTGATATACAGTTAGGTTTATAAAATATAACACTATAGAATGTTTTCTATAATTCCACTTAGCTGTGCCATGTATTGTTTTAAATGCTGGTTAGTAACTACACAGCATTAAAACTAATTTGGAATTATTTAGGGACAGGCAAGTATGAATTGCATATATATCAAAACAGCTGTAATGTATACTACATGAGTTTAAATACAGTTGCATAAACTTACCTTGCAACATGTTACTAAAAAGTTATTAAGGTGGAAAAGTGTAGTTAGTTTCTATGTTATTCACAATAATTTTAATGAAAATATCTTAATTGCTTGAATTAATATAACCAATTTAAGATAACACTTCTTAATATTTTATTTATATTCATTTGCTATGCGAATTCTGTACTGTGTAACACAATCCTATTAGTATTCTAATATAATGAATTAATAAAATTTTACTGAAAATAGGTGATATTTATTAGGCAGAATATTTATGGACATTTTTCCTCTTGGTGTGACTATCACTGAATTATCAGAAATACTTGCAGAAGTTTTAGAAATGATGTAGTCTTGTTCTCTTTTCATAAGAATATACTAATTAAAGCTGTATAGATCTTATGTAGGCTTTACATGAGGAAGGAATATATTTGTCATTGGTTTTCAACACCTATTTGTATTTGTGCTGTGTGCACAGCACTCACAAACACTGCCCTGGAAAACACACTGGCTCTGCGATCTTTGCAGCGTATGGTCCATTTCCCACAGTGAAGGATCAGCAAGAGTTGGTTAGGACACAGCTACTGGCATCCATGGATCTTTGCGTGCCCCTCCTTTTCTTTTTTATCTTTTTCCTGCCCTTTTTAAAAATTTTCTTTTGGACATATTTCAGTGAGTTTAGGGAAAAGATAGGAAATTAATAATAGAGATCATTCTTGCTTTGTCTACTTTATATTTTAAACACATAAAACCTCCACTGACTTCTGTTGCCTTTTTTTTTCTCTCTCTCTCTTTCTGCACAAGCACTCCTATCTGGACAGGGAAACCTCCCTTCTTCTGAGAAACATTGCAGGAAAACCTTCTCATTTGCTGACCAAGGTGATACTTCTTCTTTCCACCTGTATGTAAATATTTATTGCCTTGTAGGTAGAATATAATTTCTGGTTTTGATTGTGCGCTCAGATTTCTCAGATTGTGCTTTCTTATTTCAGCACCTTTGTGCTGAATAGAGGTATTTTTTCTTTTACTCAAGGTATAATTACTTACTGACTTTAATGACTCTCAAAATATTTAGAAAATATTTTCAGTAAGTTTTCACTAGTTTTAAACTTTTGTAAATAACAGTCTTCCCAAGTATGTTGTACTTTTCTAGCTTAACATTGTATTTCACTTTAAAGTCTAAAAATCATTGCTTTGATTTTAACTTTTACTACTAGTGGTTATCCATGCTGTGAGTTGTTTTTTAGCAGACTTTGTTTTCTAATTCTTGTTTATATTATCAGCACCTCACTTAATTAAAACCCTTGTTTATATAAAAAGAATCTTACTTTACATCAGCTTCCTCCAGTTGGAAGAGAATGTTGAGTTTTAATCTCTCAGTTCTTCACTTTCAGAATGGTTAGAATCGGTCCAGCTAGGCTTTCATTGGGCTGGTATTTTACATCAGTTTTAGATCTTTTAGCCATTGTCATCATTAACGAAGGGTAACAGAATAAGGAAGCTGACTGAATAGCTTTCTACCTCTTTTCAAATCATGTTTTTATTTCATTATCTTATTTAAATAATGTTAAATTCAAGAATGCCAGACTTGGCTTCTGAAGAACATACACAGTAATTATAGGTAATGTCTCTAAGTTGTTATTGTATCAGAGGGATATTTTTAAAGTTTATTTCTTTTTAACCTTATAAACTTGTAAAAGAAAATGATAAAGCTAAAATTAAAATCTCCATAAGCGATCAGAGAAGACCCAAGATTCAGCAGTGAAACTCTTTCTCTGCTTGAGTTTCTCTCTTTAAAGTAGATCTAGGAATGAGTTAGGAGCTTAAAGATCAGGGAATATAGAAGTCTAAGCAGGTAATAGACATGTACTTTATAACCATAGCAACGTTCTTTCCTTTTCCTCAGCTCTTCTCTGTTTACTGTCTCTCTACCTGGAATTTACACTCATAGCTTCAACTAGCAACTCTGTTCTAGATCACATCTCTCTACCTGAGAGCAACAAATTTCCAGATTGCCATCAGGCATTTCCTGGAAGATTACCAGTACCAATCCTGCAGGTCTTTAGCTTCCTTAGCCTGGGGGCTCACAATTTTATTCAGAATGCTGCCATTCTCCCAGTTGCCCAGGTTTGACCCCTCTATGATTCTTGGTGTCTTTCTTCTTTTCACTTATGACCTCAAAGTTCTGGTGAAGCTCACGGTGATCTTCAGGATTTACTGAGTTCACCCACCCACTTAATTCCCTTTGTCACCACCCTAAAACCAGCTCTTAATCTCTTACCAGAACCACTACACTTGTCTCTTTATTCTTGACTGTCCTGTCCATTTTGTACACTGCTCACAGATTAAGTGCAACATTTAACCATTTCCATTGCTTATTTATTCAACAAATATTTGTTGAGTCATGTGCTGTGCTAGCTATAACATTGTATAAAATTGCCAGATATCCCCCACAGCCCCCAGGAGCTCACAGTCATGATAGATTCAAAAACTATCAACAAGCAAGCATGTAGGCAAATTCTAAATCACGTTAAGTGCCATGAAGGAAGGCTACATTCCCTTTACATGGTAAAATCAGAAAAGGCCCTTCTAAGGGGGTGACATATTTACTCTAAAGCTTGAAGGATAAAAAGCCATCTTGAGGGTAAAGGGAAGTGGTTCATGTGGATAGTCCCAGGGAGAACAGGAGTTGACATGTTTGAAAAGCTGAGATTATGACTGTTTCTGGAGCCACAATAGTTGAAAGAAGAAATGAGTGTCTTGATTTGGATTTGGAGAGCTAGGCAGGAACCAAGGCATTCAAGGCATGTTAAGGAGTTTAATTTTCCCCCCCCCAAATGCAATGGGAAACTGTTGAAGAGAATAACTTCATTCAACAAATATTTACTATGTGCCATACAGCATTTACAACACAGTATGCCAGTGAATAAAACAGTTTCTACCGCAGGGAGAGTTGTTCTTTGCAAGTTTTGGATAAATGCAGTTGTTAACTTCTTATCTCCCTCTGCCCAAGAGATGGAGATGCCAACTGCAGCGTCAGAGCCATTCCTTACTCAGATCATATCTTCTCCGTTACCCAAGTGGTGGTATTACTAGTGTATATAGTCAACATCCTGCTTACATACAATAATCAATTTGAGCAGGAATGTGATTCTGTAGCAGAGAGCCAAACATTTAGGGTGGAATGGGGAATGGAGTCAAGGATGAAGTGGCAGAGCTTCTAGATAATCTGAGCCACAGGGGCCTCTCAGTGTCAGTGCCCTCTGCACCAGAGCATCTGGCTGTTATGAAGCTAAAATGAGTTTGTACCTCTTGGATATCTCCTGTGTGGTAGTCTGGTTCTCCCTACCCAAAGAGCATGTGCCCGAGTTACTGACACAGCTCTGATCTGCTCTCTTCCAGACTAGGCCATTGTAATACCCAGTGGTTAGTACACAGTAGAATGAACACAGCAGCACTGTAGTTAGGCCAGGGCAGCAAAAAGAGTGAGTTTGTTTTGTTTTGTTTTGTTTTCAACAGTACAGTTGAAACTATACTACTGTTAATGAAATAACTATCCCACATGGAGTTCTGAGCCGGGAGCCTCTGCAAAAACAGTGCCAAACAGTTTCTTTGAGGAGTGGCATTAGTGCCAGCACAGGATTATTTTGCCATAAGTGAGAGCAGTGGGCAAAGGGCATTGCTGATCCAATGACCTTGATATCTCTGAATACCATTCTAAAGGCCTTCCCTACCTTCTGATCTGGTAATACGTATTTATCACTCTTATCCTGCTTTATTTTTTTTCATAAGACTTACCACTGACTGACTTATCACACATCTGTTCTCTTGTTTTGTCTCTCTCATTAAGTATAAGTTTAAAGAGAGCTGAAACTCTGTATCTCCTGCACTCAAACCCAAGCCAGCTCAGTCTCAACAAACATCTGTCAAATGAAGGATTGGTTCTTCAGTAACCATCAGGGTTTCAAGAACTGCTGTAATGTTGACCACCATTTTCTTTGCTTCAAATAAGTAAAAATGCTGTTATATAGATGAACATTTTTTATTTTTGACAAGCGGTTTTTATTTATTGCTGTCCCAAAAGTTTGTGTTATAACCCTCAGGACAAAAGGAACTGTCACATTGTAGTGGAAAGAGCAAGCAGTCACTTGGTAACTGCCTATGTAATCTTAGAAAGATTAGTCTTTCTGGGCCTTAGTTAATCAGTACAATGGATATAATAATAATGATAATAATAATATTGGCCTTGCAGTCCTGAGAATGAAATTAGATACTAACGTGTAGCATGATAATTAGTGTGTGACAAGTTTCAACGTGTTCGGTTAATGTTATTTCTCTTCTCATTGAGAGTTTATCAATTTCATGATTTGTTTCTTTTTCTTTTTAAAAAAATTGATTTTAGAGAGGAAAGGAGAGAGAGAGAAACATCAATTTGTGGACCCACTTATTTATGCACTCATTGGCTGATTCCTGTATTGTGCCCTTACCAGGGATCAAACCCTCAAACCTTGGCATATCGGGACAGTGCTCTTGACTGAGCTGCCTGGTTAGGGCAATTTCATGATTTCTTTAAGGGAAGTAAACTAGTTGTTACTATTACTATTTTGGCTCTAAGTAGTTTTGTAAATGGGGTATTAAACTGCTTATCGCTCCAAGTTTTCTTTGAATTCTTTTAATTTACATAACTTTTATTGTAATTTGTGAAATAAACTGAATCTCAAAGAAACCTAACTTCCCTTTAGCCCCTTAATATCAATCAGATTTGTTCTGAACTCACAAAGCCTTAATAATTTCTTAGTTGAAAGAATTCCCTAGCAGTCTCTTAGCAACTGTAACTCTTTCTGTAAGTATTCTGATTTTTACACTGAAGACAATGCTCTAACACTTTGTAGCCACAGCATTGGCTTTCATTTAATCATAAGATCTTCACCGAGTTTTTGTCCTTGATGTAAATTTGAGGAGGCTTGGCATTTGATGATTATTGATAGCCACACAAGAGTTTTTCAGGTAGAAAATAGGTTGTCTCTTGCTCTTGTAAGAGAAGGAGTAGGAGAGAAAGTTATTGTATGTGTGAGGTATCTTTTATGTATATTTAGGATAGTTATGGGACAAACAGCGTTAAGAAAGGGATAGGCAAAAGATAAGGGGCAGAAGACTTAAGACCTGGGTTTGTTGGCTTTAACAGAGAGAACATGAGATGAATAAAGCTTTGTTCTTTGTTTTAAACTTGGGTTGCAGACATTAAACAGATTTGCATTGCCTTTATAAATCAACTCTTAGATGTCTTCCAAGTATATAATCTAAATTCATTAGCAAAGACTTATTGATCTTTTCCTATATTGCACAATACTCTCTAAGCTTATAATAGCCTCTTCCTTTCCTCGGTTGTTTTGGTTAAAAGATACAATTATGGCTTAAATAAAGTAGATAAAAACCAAACTTTCTGAGGAAAAATAAAATACTATGAATTTTGCAGTTTGGTATAAACATTTTATTTCTACTTTTGCTCCAAACTGAAAGTTAGAGGTGTCTTGATTAATTGTTTCTTCAGAAAGCTCCTAGCAAGGATATCCTTGTTAATAAACTGGAGAAGAAAGAACTAAAGGTCAAAATTAAGTACATAGCTCTTAAATTTGAATTGGATGCAGTTTTAACACAGACCAATTTATGTAAAGAGTAGTCTTTTAAGCAGATGGGAGAATAGCTGAATTTGGATGTTAAAATAGCCCCACCTCACTGCTTTACCTAAAAATTACTTCTTATTAACGACTAGGAAACCTCATTGGTTTAATGTATGTTAATTGGTGTTTTGTATCTCTTGTTTCTTTCCTTTCCTTTCCCTTTTTTTTTTTTTTTTTTTTAATGGATTTACTGGGGTCTTTTGTTTCTTTAAACCTTTCTTCCAGTGTGTCAGCTTTTTTCCTATTAGCCTGGTGAGCAGAAACTGATCTAGGAGTTTAAGCTAATCTTACAATTAAATTACTTTTTATGTCATTTCTTCAAAAGATAGCCCTAATTGTGTTCTAAATAATATACTAAAGTGGGAGTTATGAAGATAAATTTTCATAATAAAATTTCTAACCAATATCAGATATAATATTTAAATTCTTATATTCCTTTTTTGAATAGACTTTGTATTTTAGAACAGTTATATGTTCACAGTAAAACTAAGAGGAAGGTAAAGAGATTTCTCATATACCACCTACCCCCACACATGCATAGCCTCCATCATCATCATCCCCCACCAGAGTGGAACATTTGTTAAAATTGATGAACCTATATTAATACATCATTATCACTCAGAGTCCATAGTTTACATTAGGGTTCACCCTTGGTGGTGTACATTTTACAAGTTTGGACAAATGTATAATGACATATATCCACCATTATAGTATCATACTGTTAGAATAATTTCCCACAAAAATTCTTTGTGCTCCACCTGTTCATCCCTCCCTCTCCCCGACCCCCAACAACCGCTAATCTTTTTAGTTTATTCATAGTTTTGCCTTTTTCAGAATGTCATATAGTTAGAATCATATAATGTATAGCCTTTCCAGATTGGCTTCTTTCACTTAGTAATATGCCTTTAAGTTTCTTCCATGTCTTTTCATGTCTTGATAGCTCATTTCTTTTTAGCATTAAATAACATTTCGTTATCTGGATGCAGTACAGTTTATCCATTCACCTACTGAAGGATATCTGGGTTGCTTACAACTTTTGGCATTTTATAAATAAGGCTGCTATAAACATCTGTGTGTAGGTTTTGGGGTGGAAGTAAGTTTTCTCATTTGAGTAGATATTGAGGATTGCTGGGTCACATCGTAAGAGCATGCCTAGTTTTATAAGAAACCACTAAACTGTCTTCTGAAGTGACTGTACCATTTTACATTCCCACCAGCAATGAATGAGAGTTCCTATTTGCCTACAACCCTCAGTAGCATTTGGTGTTTCCAGTATTTTGAAGCCTGGCCGTTCTCATAGGTGTGCAGTGGTAACTCATTGTTTTAATTTGCAGTTCCCTAATGACATATGATTTTGAGCATTTTTTTATAGTCTTATTTGCCATCTGTGTATCTTCTTTGGTGAATTGTCTGTTAAGGTGTTTTGCCCATTTTTAAAATGGGTTGTTCATTTTCTTGTTGGTTTTAAGAATTATTTCTATAGTTTAGATAGTAGTCCTTTATTAGATATGTCTGATAAATATTTTTTCCTAGTCTATAGCTTGTCTTCTCATTCTCTTGAATATGTTTTATCCTAAAAATGCTTTATGGCTTTGAGGACATTAATTTTTTTTAACTTCTGCATATTAATTATAAAAGAATTTGGCCTTGCAGAAGTTCATGTTTATGTCCAAATACACAAAGCATTGATTCTACATGCCCGTTTTTCCTCATCAGACTTTGAGATTTAAATTTACAGTAGTTTAGTTTTCTCATTTTATAACCTGTCTTAAAAAGAAAAAATATATAAGTTAAAATACACAGTCAACATAATTTATAATTATTTTATTGTTTATTTGCATAAAGGATGGATAGGATGGCCTAATCTTTTAATCAAATGAATATATCTATAATAGTGTAAGAATCAAGTCTTATCTTACTCCTCTCCATTGTTAAAATAAAGTTCTTTGTTCTCTGTCTAATTGGGTTTACAGATAGTATTTCCAGACCTCGGTTATTATGTTAATTCCCTGGCTCCTTTCATTGACGAGGATCAGATTTCTGACAAACAAGCCCACTGTCTTCCCTAACCACTGTTTTTTCCTCTGTTCCGCAGAGTAGTAAGTAAATACTAAGCTCCAAATGAGGGGAGACAGCCTAGAATGTGAGGTGGAAAGAGAAGCAGTTCAGAAACTGGAAAGCCAACAGAATTTAGAACAGTGAATAAATCTGTTAATGAATTGAGTTTTGGGAGGTTTTTTTGCCCTGAAAGTTTTAGGTTTTTAATGAAGAATATCACATGGATTGTGGTTTTTTAATCAGAATCCACAGCTGATAAAGTTTGGCTAATATGATTAGGCTTTTCTCTTGTTTTTTGTGATGTGTTTTTTTCTTTTTAAGTTTTATATTAAATAAAGGAGTCTACAAGCTGGCAGTTTATATTTTTCTTAGTTATTTTTCAGAGAAATCAAAGTTTAGAATTAGAAAGTAACCCTTTATAAGCAAAGGTTTACTTACATGACTTTTTTCAACTCGGGATTAATGCTACAGTGTACTATGGCCTATTGCTGGAAAGTGCAAGTAAGTACCTGTATTAGAGTACTATATGTTGTCTTAGGAAAAAATAGACAAATGGTTTAAGGGTAGTTGTAGTTCTTGATAATTTTATTACTACTTATCTACATTTTATAAAATAGAAGTTACTAGAAATTAAATATTTGGAAAATTATATTTGACTTTTAAAAAAAATTATCAATGAATTAATGGACACAAATTTGAGATTATTGACATGAGACATTGATTTTATTGTTTGGTTTTCCAAAGCAGAGTAAAACCTATAATATAACGCAGCCTCTTGTATTTGTATTGGTATATTAATAAGAATGTACATTTTTTATTAAGGAGTTATATATGGTTGCAAATAAATTGATACTGGGTTTTGTTTTGGTTTGGTTTGTGTGGTTTTTTTTGCTCTTTTTATGATGATGATACGTTGTCAGTGCAAGAGAACAGAACAGAACATTAGCATGCAAAAGATTGCCCATGCTTTAGAGGGGAGTATAAGTTCAGAGCTGGGATTGTGCAGGTGTAACAAATGGGCAGGCCCACAGATAACCTATATACACTCATGTTTCCCCCACCCCAGAATCCAAAATGCATCTGCTTCAGATGGACAGAATCAAACTCATTAATTTATTCCATCACAGATTTCTTTTTTTCTAGAATATGGAATCTAGTCTTATAAGAGATCTTCAAGTGTGCATCTTAAAAAAAGTTTCTTTATGATATGTGAGCTCTCACTTTGTGAACAGGGTTATTTTTAAAGTATACTTTATATAAGTGTGTCAAGTTATATTCTTGCTGAAATTCAATGCGAGCAACATCCTGAAGGATAAAAAGACTTCTAAAAACTTCTCATTATTTTAGCATTAGTTTATCTGAAGTGCTTTTGTTCACAGGAAGAACAAGCAGCAAAACTGAAAGCTGAGAAGATCAGAGTTGCTCTAGAGAAAATTAAAGAGGCACAAGTGAAAAAGGTGATATTTGGGCTTTTTCCTGGTCTGGGATTTTTTTTTTTAATCAGTTTTACAGATTTATAAATAATTGCCTTGTTTATATAATGTGTCTCTAAGAGGTTTTTTCTTCCTAATATATTTTTCACATGTATTTTTGTGGATAAAATGCATTTTAAAAGATATAACTTCCTGGTTTTAAGTTATGTAATAGAGTAAAACGAAATAATCTTATAACCTTACCTTTTATAATTTTAAGGAGGCTTTAAATTTGTTTAGATAGGTTATTTGATACCTAATTTTAGAGCATTTTTAACGTAATAGAGTTAAGTTTATTTTAATTTATATTTAATTAAGGGCATTACTGAGAAACATTATTCAATATTGGAGGAAGTTTCTAAAATGCCTGATTATTGGTTTATATTTAATTTTCTTTTTGCCTTTTATAGTTGGTTATTAGAGTCCACATGTCTGATGATAGTTCTAAAACAATGATGGTGGATGAGAGACAGACAGTGAGGCAAGTGCTGGATAACCTGATGGACAAATCCCACTGCGGTTACAGTTTAGACTGGTCACTGGTGGAAACCATCTCTGAGTTACAAATGGGTTAGTAATCTCATTGCTTCAATTACTTTTTAATTTCTATGTAATTCCAACAGTTTTCATGTTGATAAAAGCATCTCGAGACATATTTATTTATTTATTTTTCTATAATATAACCTTGCCTTTTTACATTATCTTTTTTTCTCCCAAGTATTTTGAACTTTCTTTGAATATGAGGTTTCTAGTTCAGTTTAGAGTTTCTTATAATTAGAACAAAGGTGTGTGTGTGTGTGTGTGTGTGTTTTAAGGTAATAAATACTATTTCCCTTCAAATAAGACCTGCATAGATCAACACATTTACTAAAGACGAGTTTATTTATTCACATTTGTATTGAAGTCTTTATATCTGCATTTGTCTTTCAGGGGACACATAAAAGCACAAATATCTTATTTTTAGCTAGGTATACTAAGTCTTAGTCTCCTAAGATTTGTAGTTTGATATGATGTTTTCTAATTTTAAACATCCTCATTTTTTATACCATCATTGATTCTTAAAATGTTTTCATTTTTGCCCTAGCTGGTTTGGCTCAGTGGCTAAAGTGTCAGCCCATGGACTGGAGGGTCCTGGGTTCGATTCCAGCCAAGGTCACGTATCTTGGTTGCAGACTTGATCCCTAACCCCAACCCAGCTGTGGCATCTGTGAGAGGCAGCCAGTCAATGTGTCTCTCTTACATTGATGTTTTTCTCTCTCTCCCTCTCTCCCTTCCACTCTTTCTGAAAAGCAATGAGAAAAATATCCTCAGGTGAGGATTAAAAAAAAGTTTTCTTTTTGTAATATTAGTTGTATGATCATAGAAACCTTGCAATAATTATCTTAGCATGTTTAATTTAATCAGTAATTAATTTTTAA
Source organism: Miniopterus natalensis (assembly GCF_054644295.1). NCBI lineage: Eukaryota > Metazoa > Chordata > Mammalia > Chiroptera > Miniopteridae > Miniopterus > Miniopterus natalensis. Next base: position 21,642,546 of record NC_142088.1, read on the forward strand.
CTTACTATTTTATTTAAAATATGTATTTGCATTTCTCTTACTACTTATATCTTTAAATATTCACGGCAATTTCCAGAGAAATAAAGACTTAGTTATTAACCCTTTCAGAAAATATATACACAATTCCCAAAACTAAACTATAAGTTATTAAAACTTCATTAACATGAATAAAAATGTATTCTCTCCATAATACTCATCTATAACTCTTCCTAATGAATTAGAAAATTTGTTTGAGTTCATAAGATGTAGTAGCATCATGATACACAGAAAATGTTTGGATGCTAGTTTTGGAATATTTTCATGGCTGTAGGTTAGACTCACATTTTTAATATTTTTGTATTGCTTTTTATGTAATTGACTCTGATGTCTTAAGTAACAGTTATTTAATCATATATGCACAGTGCTTCAACTGTAGTATGAGGTGAACTCATAGATACGGAGATCAGACTGGTTGGTTGCTGAAGGGGTGGGGGATTGAGGGGCTAGCTGAGAAAGGTGAAGGGTTTAAATACAAATTGGTAGTCACAGAATAGTCACGGGGATGTGAAGCACAGCATAGTGAATATACTCAATAATATTGTAATGTGACACAAGAAAATGGGAAAATATCCCATGTTCATGGATTGGAAGAACCACCATAGTTAAAATGGCCATATTACTCAAAGCAATATACAGATTTAATGCAATCCCCATCAACATAGCAATGTCATTTTTTTAAAGAAATAGAACGAGAAATCATCAGATTTGTATGGAACCACAAAAGACCCTGAATAGCCAAAGCAATCATGAAGAAAAGAACGAAGCTGGAGATACCACACTACCTGACTCCAAATTATACTATAGAGCTACAGTAATCAAAACAGCATGGTATTGACAGACACACAGATCAGTGGAACAGAATAGAGAGCTCAGATATAAAACCATATGTATATGGGCAGATAATTTTTGACAAAGGAGCCAGAAACACACAACAGAGTAAAGAAAGTCTCTTCAATAAATGGTGCTGGGAAAACTGGAAAGCCACATGCAAAAGAGTGAAACTGGATTACAGTTTGTCCCCATGTACAAAAATGAACTCAAAATGGATCAAAGACTTAAATGTGAGACCTGAAACAACAAATTACATAGAAGAAAATGTAGGTACCAAACTTACAGACCTTGGTCGTAAAGAACATTTTATGAACTTGACCCCAAAGGCAAGGGAAGTAAAGGCAAAAATAAATGAATGGGAGTATATCAAACTAAAAAGCTGCTGCACAGCAAAAGAAACTGCCAACAAAACAGACAGCCAACTAGATGCGAGATATTTGCAAACAGTACCTCTGACAAAGGTTTAGTTTCCGAAATATATAAAGAACTCATAAAACTCAACACCAAACAAACAAACAACCCAATAAAAAAGTGGGCAGAGGACCTGAACAGACACTTCTCCCAAGAACACATACAAACAGCCAGTAGATACATGAAAAAATGTTTGACGTCACTAGCAGTTAGGAAAATGCAAATCAAAACTACAATGATGAGACACCACCCTCACACTTGATAGAATGGCTATTATCAGTTAGACAAGCAGTAACAACTGTTAGAGAGGTTGTGGAGAAAAGGGAATCCTCATTCACTGCTGGCGGGAACGTAGACTGGCACAGCCACTATCGCGATTCCTCAAAAAATTAAGAATAGAGCTACCATACGACCCAGGAATCCCTCTCATGGGTATATACCCAAAAAACTTGAAAACCTGTATTTGCAAAGATATATGCACCCCTATGTTCACTGCAGCATTATTCATGGTGGCCAAGACATGGAAACAACCTAAGTGTCCTGTAATAGAGGACTGGATAAAGAAGCTGTGGTACATGTACACGATGGAATACTACTTGGCCATGAGAACAGATGAAGTACTGCCATTCGTAACAACATGAATGGACCTGGAGAATATTATGCTAAGTGAAATAAGTCAGTCCGAAAAAGCTAAGAACCGTATGATTTCACTCATATGGGTTATAAAACTGAAACTGGTGGACACAAACAGCAGTGTGGTGGTTGCCAGAGGGGGCGGTGAAGAGGGTCTTAGTATATGGTGATGGGAGAAGATACGACTTTGGGTGGTGGGCACACAGAGCAATATACAGATCTTGTAATATAAGAAACCCACACTTGAAACCTATATGTTCATATTCACCATTGTCACCCCAATAAGTTTAATAAAGTGTTTTAATAATAGTAATATTGTGATGAGTGTGTATGGAGCCAGGTGGGTTTTTGAAATATTGGGGGAATCACTTTGTAAAATAAAAATAATAGTGAATGTTAACTGTAGTTGAAAAATAAAAATTTAAAAATATATATGTGGTCATTCAGTATTTGTTGAATGAATAAAAGAAAAGAAAACAAGACTACTAAGAGGTCAACATAAGATGGTGGAAACAAATTATGATAAATGTAAATTATTAATGACTATTAGAAAGGACAAATAAACAAAATGCAGCTGTTGCTGTTTACAAAAGACCTATTTAAAGATACATAAAGGTTGAAAGTAAAAGGAATGTGAAAAGATACAAACCAAAAGAAAGATAATTAACTGTGTTAATATCAGACAAAATAGACTTTAAGCAAAATGCATTACTAGAGATGAAGAGAACACACATACTCACTAGAAAGAGACCATAAAATGTATAAAGCAAAAGTTGATAGAACTACCACGAGAAACTCGCAAGTCAGCTTTCATGGTAGAACCTTTACACCTAAGAATCTTTTCAGTGATCAGTACAGTCAAGCAGACAAAAAAAAGATACAGGAGATTTGAAAAATAATTCCTTTGATCTACAACATACATTTAGAACACTAATTACAGGAAAATATACATTCTTTTCAAGCAGAAGTATAATATTTCTAAAAATTAATTCAAGCATGAGGCCAGAAGCAACTCTAAAGAAATTTCAAAAAATTAGTATCTAGAATAGGTTCTTTGAATATATGTTCAATCTAAAGGACATGTGCTTTGGTTCCTCATTTGGAAATTAAAATACATCTTTGTTTAAAATTAAAACCCATGGCTCAAAGAAGAAATTATATTGGAAAATTTGAAAATTAAAAGAATTGAATACTATTGTGAATACTTAATATCAGAATTTATGAAATGCAACTAACATGTTCTTTTTTAAGGATGGAATGGGAAAAGGCTGAAAGCTGAATACAGCCTAGAGTTTAGGAGACCTAGATTCTAGTCCTAATTCTTCCACGTAGCAGCTATGTGACCTTGCTGAAGTCACTTACCACTATTAGGGCATGTTCGCTTATTTGAAAACAGATGGAAAACCACATAACCTCTTAAGGGCCCAGGGCTGTAGTGTCAGTAAAGATTCTATGGTTCTGTTGTGAATTACTTTGCAAGGTTTCGTATCTTCGATGCAGTTCTGACGAATACTAACAAAATATTGGTATTTTATTTTGGGACAGAGAGAATTTTTGAAGACCATGAAAACTTGGTTGAAAATCTCCTTAACTGGACAAGAGATAGTCAAAACAAGCTTATATTTATGGAGCGTATAGAAAAAAATGCACTTTTCAAAAACCCACAGGTAAGACTCAATAACATAATATGAGGATTTTTAAGTCCTTATATTATTCTATTGCTGCTAAGTTAATAGAGTTAAAAGACTGGCAACCACCTGGGTGGAACACTGTGGTTGTAAAACCCCATGGGAGCATTCACTACTGCTAAGGTGGAGGGACTACTGGGCCTCAAAGAGGTTACCAGCCTGAAGAGCCAGATGGGTGAGCCCTTGGGGGGGCAGCAGAAGTAACTCCAGGGAGATTTCAGGTTTCTGCTCTCTCTAATCCAGAGTTTCTCATCTATCAAAGAAAAGTACTTACATATTTAAGTTTCTCTACTTCAGTCATTTATCCAGTTAACACATAATTTTGATTTTTTTTTTTAATCACAGTAACCTTGATTATAAAGTTCCACATTGTAATATACGTTACCTTGATCTATTTGTATCTTTTCTTATTTCAAAACAATGTTTGAGTTAATACTTCCTACTGCCCAAATATTTTATAAAAATCAGTAGGTGAGAGAAAACAACTTCACTGTAAATTGTAGTAATGAGGAAAAGTAGTAGCAGTGTTAAAGGTATTGAATAGTTATCCTTCAGGTGGCTTAATCATGACACATCTTTACTGGATATTTTAAGTAAAGAATACACATTTGGTAATACCAACAGATCTTTTTATAGGTGATTGTTGAAAAAATTTTCATAAAGCTAATAGTTAAATTTCATATTTTAGTTGAGTCACCCAAATGAGATTATGGTAGTCTCAGAGAATTTGGAATTTCTTCTTTAAAACCCAGAACATAGATTAAATTGTCTGCATATAGATCAGTTGAACCCAGCATATTTTAAGGAAATTTTCCTTCTTTGTTGTACTTAATAATTTGTAAGCCTTTCAGGTTCTGTAAACACAGCTTTCATTAGATATATCAAAACATAATACTGTTGCATGTAGATCACCTCACAATTTGGGGGAGAGCAATTTTATGGAGTAGTTCAAGATGAATGGATAAGGAGGGAGCCACCATTAACCACTTAATGATGGTGTTCATGCACAGCTTGCTTTTCAAAGAGAGTTCCTTCTCACTCTGCACAGGCAGAGCCTGGCACAGAGTTGCAGTATCTCTAGAAGAAATCATATATATACTCTTGTGCCAAGGGAATAACAGAATGTGTTTATCCTTTAACTTTCATTTATCCATTTTTCCAGAACTATCTTCTGGGGAAAAAGGAAACAGCTGAGATGGCAGATAGAAACAAAGAAGTGCTGTTGGAGGTATGACTCTTCACTCCCCCATTATAATATTAAAATATTAAGCACGTTATAATACTAAAATATTAAGCACCATTTTTTGAAGTCAGGTATGTCAATGCAGTATATTTACTTTTGCAGTTGTAACTAGAGAAGGCTAGATTCTTCTATAGCTTGATGGAGAGAGTTCAACTGGTACACTACAAGGGGCATGAGCTTTGGGGGCTGATGAGTGGGAGAAAAAAGGCTGGTCAATGAAGCATATGATTGTGCTGTTTTATCTGCTTACCCAGAGAGAAGTTTGAATATAATTAGCTGTTTACAAAATATTTCAAGCCTTAGTCTTACATTACTGAAATTTTAAAAGCATAATCAATTTTAAAATATATGCATCTCCTTATTTTGAAGAGTAATAAAAACAAATTCAAATATAATTGAATTTTTGGCTTTTGCTAATTTAAGAGAACTGAGATCAAAGAAGTTCATGTGTTTGAAAACCTGAATAAATGCTTACTTGCAACAAGGCAGTTAGGAAAATGAAGATCAGTATTCAGCTTTTCATATGATACTCACTACAATTAAGAAAAATCCTCTTTATAATTCCTCATTTTTCCGTACTTTGGGGAAAGAGAAATTAATTTAGTCTCCAAGTGTCCTATGTTTAGTGAGTATTTCTAAAATCCTTTTACCAAAATACACGATTGCTTTTTATTTTAAAATTAAGTTTTTATCTAAGTATAGACAGAATTCAGAATTTTGAGTTTGTTTACATTTCTTTCACTTTAGTGTTAAATATTTTAAAAATAAATGCCCTCTTTGTTTTAGAGTCATATAAATTGATAGTTTTTAAATTAAATGGTTTACTCATTCACTTAGTATGTTACTTTCTTTTAAAATGTATTCCTATTTAGCTTGAGAGCTAATCTAAATTTATTATTAATTTGGAAAAATATAAAGTTCAATGTTTATGTTAGCTCGACACTTTTATTAAATTTAGTATAAGTATGCTGTTTACAAATGCACTTAAGTGCTTTACATGCAACTCAGTTGACATTTCATCTTAGTTTCTTCAAAACAGTGTTAGGTAAAAGTTCAGAACTGTCATAACAGTTCTGAAATAAATCCATAGTATGTCTAGAATAGAAAGTTCTAATTGAGGTAAAATTAGTAGCATGGTTTTAATACAAAGCCATTTTGGTTTAATTACAGTGTCATACATTTCATAGGGGGTAAACACAACTTTGTTCTGAGAACCCAAAGATCATATGTCTTTCCAACTTATCTTCTTCTTTTAGGAATGTTTTTGTGGAAGTTCTGTAACTATACCAGAAATTGAAGGAGTCCTTTGGTTGAAAGATGATGGCAAGAAGTCCTGGAAAAAGCGTTATTTTCTCTTGCGAGCATCTGGTATTTACTATGTCCCTAAAGGAAAAGCAAAGGTATGTCCCTTCTGCTGGCTTTTGAGTTTCTTCATTATGCTCATTGATTTCAGCTTGTAGTGAGTGTGCTGACAGGGTGAATCAAGGCTCTGATTTGTTTCAACTTCTGTAGGACACACAGAACATCGCTTTGTTTACTTATCTGTTACGAAGAAGAAGAAACCTGAAAATGTTCCCTCTCTGGTCACTAGTTAGGCCCATCTCGGTTCTCTTGCCAAAGTTGAAACCATACTTTTATTTATTATTTTGGGGACTTCTACCAGAGTAGTTTTTGCTTGTTGTTTGGAGAGAATAGCTTTCTGGGATTATAGATGTTTCAGCCTTGCTTGGGTAATATGCTTCTTATGAGGGCCCCCTTGGTACCTATCACTTCTGTGCTTACAGGGGGACCAGCACTGTTTAAGCTCCTTACAGTATCACTTCCATTCTTTACTGCCATCCTAGAGGTATCTATTGTTGCCCCTATTTAACTAGTGAGGAAACCCCAACTTGAGAATCACTGTACTTGAAATATGCATGTACAAACAATGAACTACATTATTTTCTTGTTCTTTCCAGAGAGCTCTATTGTACTATATTGTATTTAATATACTATACCATATTTAAAGCTTCTTTAAAATGCCACCCTTTTCCAAGCAAGTCAGTGTTTATTGTAAACGGTAAGACAGTAAGTGACAGGGACAGCCTGTTTTGTTGTTTCATGGATTAAAAAAGAAACATTTATAGAGAACCTCACTGTCTTCACTTTTGCAAAATAGCAGTAATTTCTACTTGGTAAAGTTTTGATTTTCTACTAGAAACTGTTACCAGTAATGATATTTGCTTGCTTACACATCATTGTTAATTCACTCATTTGGGTGTTTTTTATCTTAGGTCTCCCGGGATCTCGTATGCTTTCTCCAGCTGGATCATGTCAATGTTTATTATGGACAGGACTATCGGAACAAATACAAAGCCCCTACAGACTATTGTCTAGTACTAAAGGTAAACATGTATCTCTTTTAAGGAATTTTAATTGATGTTAGAGTGTGTTATTGGACATTTTAGAATAGTTTGGATCTTCATCAAGTATATTGTTTTTGCTTTTTTCTATAGATTTTTAAAGGAATGATGAAGGATAGTGAATAGTGTGCTGTACCACAGGTGACCCTTAGCTAAGTAGCCCACATTAGATTGATGCTACTAAGACATGGATACTAGATTATAAGCTTTAAGTCATAATATATAAAATAGATTAGATTATAAATTTGAGGCTTTCATTTCATAACAGACTTATTTTAGGAAAACTTACACCAGAGCCAAACATGGGACATAGAAATTTTGGGTGGTTTAGTTTTTCTCCTGTACTTACTCAGTAGAACCATCAGAGGGCACTGTGGCCAAGGTCAAAGTGGACTGGCTCTCATCTAGTCCAGAAATAATTTTTGTCATCTCCCCCACAGCACACAGCTATAGCCCTGATAACCTGTGCATGTATTATGGCCTGACTAAGCTGTTTTTAGGGTTCCCCTCCCCTTATCTAAATTTTGAGCTTCTCACACCAATTATACCTGTACTTTGAGAACTGACATTTTTAGTGAAATTTTAGTGATCTGTTGGGACACAGATAAAAACAACTTTTAAAAATCCAGGATAATTATGGAGATGATTATGTCTTTGTCATTGGCTCCATCTTAATAACCCCTTGGTAGCTACTTCGGTCTACATGTTCATTTGAGTTTGCTTTTCTGAGAATTGTCAGTTGGGTTTGGGGAGATGGTATTTGTTTAGGGTTTTGGAGTAGTTTTTATTGCTTTGATAAAATTAGGCGTATTGTAATGGTAAACCTTTTTTAGGTATTCCTCTCTTGGAGAGTACTGCTGTATCTTTTAGGTTACAGCAGCAAATAGTTTTTTAAAAGTCAATAGAAAGTAGCTTAATACAGTAACTTTCAAAATGAGGTCCAAGGTCCCTGGGAGTCCCTGAGGACCTGTCAAGGGGTCCCTGATTTCAGAATTACTCTTCTAACAATGCTAAGGTGTTACTTGCCTTTTACACTCACATTCTCTCACAGATGTATAATGACATTTTCAAAGAAGTTACATGACATGATGATATTTTTGCTCTCTTGGGTAGTGGAATGTGTATTTGTATATTCTTGTATTTTAATTTTTTCTAAGCTTTAATTTCTTATAAAGTAAGTGTCAATAAACATAACCCGTATAAATAAAAGTTATTTGGGGATCTCATTACATGAGGACAGTAAGAGTTGGTTATTTTAATGACTCAGATTGTCAGTGAGAACCCAAATTCTTTCCATCTTTCCGTTTCATCTTTTGCTTGTCAGTTTATTCTCAGGCTGGCTTGCCTCACAGTCACAGATGGCCACTGCAGTTCTGGGCATCACATGGTGACCTAGAAAATCCATCTGTTGATGGATACTTAGGTTGTTTCCATATCTTGGCTATTGTAAATAATACTACAGTGAACATAGGAGTGCATATATCTTTTCAAATTAGTGCTTTCATGTTCTTTGGATAGATATCCAGCAGAGGAATTGCTGGATCCTATGGTACTTGTATTCCTAATTTTTTGAGGAACCTCCATACTGTTTTCCATAGTGACTGCGCATATACAATCCCACCAACAGTATATAAAGATTCCCTTTCTCCACATCCTCACCAGCACTTGTTATTTATTGCAGTATTTTAATTCCTTTTGCAGCTTATAAAATTCTTAGGTTAAGAATATTTTTGTTCTAAGTGTTGTTTTTTTCTTTGAGGTTTAGAGGGATCAAAAGTGTTTGAGTAGGTGGAGTGTTACATATATATTTTTTAACTTCTTGCATGTTAGTTTTGAGGGAACTAATTTTCAAACCTATATGTTTTCAAAGTAATAGATGCTTAATATACCTTCAGTGGTTTTCCTTTCGCCCTTGGACTGTGATTTTAGAGCATCACCTTCAGTTACAGAGTTTTAGAAATTATCCGCCTCAATCTATCTGTTAATTTGGCATAAACAGAAAAATAACCAAATAGCACCGTAGTAATCCAGAATTTTTCACAGTATTCTAAATGTTTTTATTCTCAGAATTTTTACCTTTTATTTGAATTATTGAAATAATTCAAACTTTCCAGATCAACATTGTTTTAGAAATGAAATAATGACCTTTCTTTCGCTATAGCTATTCATTTGTTTTGGGGAGCAATTTCATTATATGTTCTCTTTGGAGTGTTTAAGAATTTAAATGCAAAGCTTCTGATTTTTAGCAAAGAATGTCTCCTCCATACTTGCTCTTAGCTCGTGTGTGATTTTAAAAGTGGTGGAATAATATTTGGGGAAAAGAGAAGCAAGTTTGGAAGATGATTTTACCACTTATATGACGGTAGTAAGACATAATATTTAATAGCATGGACCCTGAAACAAGATCGCATGGTTTCAAATCCTGGCTCTTTCACTTGTTGGCAAATAACTTTGATTGTGGTCTTAACCCCTCTGTGCCTCCAATTCCTTCTTAGATTGTGGAGGTAATAATATGTAACTCATAGGGTTTTCATGAGGATTGAATGAGCTAATATATGTGAAATATTTAACATACTGTGGTGCATACTGTGTACTCAATAAATGCCACTTTTAATAAAATAATAGTATATTAGTAGAACAGGCATTTTCCTAAGATACTGGCACAGAACCTGAATGACCGTAATGAAGGCTATAGAATGAATTCCTTTATGTGGGAGGTTGAAAGAGAATTTTTGAGGTCCTAAAATGAATTTAAAACTAGTGGAAATCTGCAAATACTCAAATAATCATGTCATAATACTCTTCAGGGTGTTATTTTGATTCTCAAAGAGGTGGGGAGAGAAGGATACGGATCATTTCTCTTTGATTTTCTCTGACCTTGTATTGATAAAAACACGCCCTTTGTGTAGGAGCACACACTCTCTCAGGTAGGGCCACTGCTGCAATTGAACACCCATGGTGGTAGCCCTACTGTCAGGAAATGGAGGAATCAGTCAAGAATGGTTTGTAAGCCACTGTAAAGGGAGGGGTGGGGATGAAGGCTCAGAGCCATCCTGTAGCCCCTTGTTCAAATGTCTGAACCCGGCTCAGTGGGCAGTGTCTCAGGGAAGCAGGAGATGGATAACAGCTCTTCTAGCCCTAGTTGGCAACACTAAAGAAAGTTCTTTTTCATCCATCTCATTTTATCTTCTGCACAGACTGTGGCCTCTTCTGTTTTGTTAACACTGCATCCCAACATCTACTTGAAGCATCTGGCAGATAGTCCTAGCTCAATAAAAATTTATTGAATGAATGAATGAATGAAAATTCCCATTCCTTCTCTTATAGAAAAGTACATACTTCTCTACCTTCCTTCCTTTACCCTTCCAAGATTGCTATGGTGGTTTATTATAATGTGATTTAATGAGGACAAGGGCATGTATTCCAAGAGAAGGCTGTGGAGCCTATATTATCAGGAGAAAAAACTGTTTTGTTTTACTGACCTCTTATTGTTGAGGGGTTATGGTTAAAACTGTAGCTTTCAATAACTAAATTGGTTTTGTTATTAAATGTTTTATCATAGGAGCTGAGCTCTGTAAAGCAATGTATAGAATAGAATAAATGAATTTACATTTCTCTCATTATAGACTAGAGAGATCGGTCTTTAACAATGCAAATACAAAAACATATAATGGTGGCCACCTATTCCTGCTGCATTGAGAACTTACTCAGATTGCTTATTTTATTGATTTCTTGGGTTTCCACAACAAACAAATATGGTTGGATAATTTTTAAAGGCCCTTATAATTGAACATAATTTAAATACTTCAGGTAAAATATAGCCATTTTTTAAATGTTTCAGAATAACTAAAAAGAGAAGTAGTAATTAACAGTTATAACATCCAAAACCAAGTGTGATTTAGAGTTTTTCTTCCCAGGGAACTAGTGGTTGTGGACCATTGGAGCTAAAATATCTTAAGTCTGTTCTAGCACTACATTTTGTAGTCAAGGTCAGGTCAGTCACTTCCCAGTCAACCCTCAACTGAAAAGTACAGTAGGTTGTGAAAACAATCTGATGAGGCAGTTGAAAAGCTGCTCATAACCTGGAAAGCATGTGCTGCAGGTAGAGGGGCCTGCAGAGCAGCGCTCAGTTCTCTGGGCACCGCTGCAACAGGTGGGAGCGCCCAGTCACGTCCCAGGTGCTATGCCCTATGCGTGGTCCACCCTGCCCAGTTGTTCGCCTCCAGAGACACTGGAAGCTTCCCCAAAGACTCGTTTGGAGTCTTTTGAACCCCTTTCTGTGGGTTCAGTGTAAAATCAAGCTTTTTTTCTTTTTTCATAGTCTCAGAGATTAAGAATGCTACTGACTTTGTTACCCCTGATGGACTTTGTTTCTTTGAAAGGTAGAAAGGGTATGTGGGAATTTCCCATAATGTGAAGATATTTTTTAACTTGGATACCTTGACCTAAAACTCAACACAAGTTTCTCATTTATTTTGTAGCTATATTTATGGGCCATTTTATTTATGGGCCTTATGGCCTTATGTGAGGTATGAATTATTTGGCTATTAGCCTGATGGCCTATAACTTGTCAGGATATATTTTAGCTTTGTTAAAGTTTATTTTTCTTTAGTTCTCCAGCAGACTTAGTTGGACTTTGTCTTTAATCTTGCAGCACCCACAAATCCAAAAGAAATCTCAGTACATCAAATACCTTTGTTGTGATGATGTGAGAACCCTACACCAGTGGGTCAATGGTATTCGCATTGCAAAGGTAAGTTTTCTTTGGGTTTGATGACAGAATAACGAAGTATTTAATTATATGGTTTTGATTGTCATGACAGTTATTCTGGTTGTTTCATGTTCATGATTTTGCCAATGTCTAGTTTTCTCAGGCCTTATGTTTTAAGTGTCTTTTTTTCTTTGGTGATAGGCATAAACTTTTAACAGTTGGTATCTGTGGAATAATGCTTCTAGTAAAAGCTTGTGTAGCATCAGAGTGATTTATTTTGGCTTTGGAGCATGTGTTATGTGATCCTTATATAGCAGAGGTTAGCCTAAACAAAAGAAATTTTTTTAAAATGAAATTGTCTTGGGGTGGGGGAAGGGATGGATGAATAAGCAGAGAGCAGGATTTTTAGGGCAGTGAAATATTCACATGCTGTATGAAACTATCATAATGGATACATGTCATTATTCACATGTCCAGATTCATAGGATGCACAACAACAAGAGTAAACCTAAGATAAAATGGACTTAGAGTGATTATGTGTTAATGTTGGTTCATTGATTGTAGCAAAGGTACCATTCTGGTAGGGGATGTTGGTAATGGGGAGGCTGTGCATGTTTAGAGGCTGGGAGTGTATGGGAAATCTCTGGACCTTCCTCTGTTTTGCTGTGAACCTAAAACTGCTTTATAAAAAAGTAAGTCTTAAAAAAATATTTTAAATGGCATCTTAAAGATGATTATACATAATGAAGGAATATTTATGCCTACTAAGTAACTGGAAATAACATTTATTTTAGCTATAAAATCGAAGTTGCTTGAGGGATAACTGAAAAAAAATCTTTATATTGATAATGAATACAGTCAGGTGTTAACTTTTTGCTGCCTTTGTAAAAATGAGGAAAAACAAGAGTAGATTATAATTTACTGGTATTAAAAGTATATTTGAAGGATTATAGGTATTAATTTTAATACACAATTATGAAGCAGTAAAGAGAAATGTATCCCCCTTTCCTACCCACCCATCTGTGTCATGCCCTGTGAAGTTCAGATGTTCTCACTGCCTTCTGTTTAGTATGGGAAGCAGCTCTACATGAACTATCAGGACGCCTTGAAGAGGGCAGAGTCTGCCTGTGACTGGACCTCCCTATCCAGCTCCAGCATTAAGTCAGGATCTAGTTCTTCCAGCATCCCAGGTAAGTATGACATGCTCAAAGCACTGTTTACTAGCAATATGGAGGTGCTCTGTAGAGTGCTAGTAGACCTGGTTACTTCAGCATGATTCTTAAAAGCCAGAGCCACACCTAATTTCTAAATTATAATAAATATGTAGATGAGCTTTTTTTATTGCTAGAGGGGACAGTATCTTGGGCAATCTAATAATGTCCATATCTCACAGAGCAATTGGATAGGACTAGCTATAATATTTGAGTCTCTACCAGATGTCAGGCATTGAGCAAGGTGCTTCTGTATGGTTGTCTTACCTGACTCCAGTGAAGTAATCTTCCCAGTTCCTTCTCCCTGGGAGTCATTCAGACTACACTGTGTCCTCAGCCATCCCCAGCTCCCTTGAAGACTTGTCCTCATGCCTTGCCAGGAGGCCAGGCTAATAGTATGGCTGCTGCCTTGTGGTGCCAATACCTGAATCCTTAGGAAACACACTTCTCACTTGGGGGTCAAATTCTAAGTACTGTTCATTGCTGGTAAAAAGGATGTGATCATCACGTATAGATCTAAGTTCCCAAGTGAGAACTCTCCAGGATGGCTGGAGCAGGGGCATATAAGAAGATGGAATCGCGATGTAATGAAGATACACTTGGGAAAAAAAATTCACTACTCTATTGATGGTTCATTAATTTTCTCATTTGCTAGGAGTTCTTCCAAGACAGATTGTCAGGATAGCAATAGTGTAATATGAACCTTTTATTGTAATTATCAGTCTCTCATGGTGAACTGTTGTAAAAGAATCAAGATTTCCTATTAGCCCCCAAGGTAAGGGAAGTTTCGAAGTGGAAAATACAGGCTGTGCTTTATATGAGATGAGTAAAAGTAACTTGTTGCTCCTCTATAAAATACCTGATCTTGTGTAAAAGATCTTTCTGAACGTACATATTCATACTGTGAGAATACTGACTTAAGTAATCCTATTTTTTTTTAAAAATCTGTTTTAAACAGAGTCTCAGTCAAATCACTCGACTCAGTCTGATAGTGGAGTATCTGACACCCAGCCAGCCGGACATGTCCGCTCCCAAAGCATAGTGAGCTCCATCTTCTCCGAAGCCTGGAAACGAGGCACTCAGTTGGAAGAGTCTGGCAAGGTAACCATTTGTGTTCATCAACAGGAAAACCTGTGGTGCTCCATGGGCTTAGCTTGCTGCTCTCTTTTATTCCTTTATTAGGAACCTTTCTTGGCTTTATATTTGTATTCTTTCTTTGATTTCTCCTCAGAAATGAATATTTGTGAATGGGCTCTAGTGACCTAAGAGCTCAAAAAACAAACCAACAAAAACCCTGGCAGTGTAACTCTTTTTCAGTGGCTCACATTTTTAAGAAATAACAGTTTCCTTCCTTCGTCCTTAATCAGTATGGATAGAGCAGCACCATGTAGTGCCAGTGCCCTAATTTTGTTCCAGACAAGCTGCTAATGGTTGATTATTTCTTTATTTGTTATTAATGGAACTTATTCGGGCTCATTCTTTTATCTTCTTTTCTTTTATTCTTTTTGGCATTTCTCTGCCCATTGATGAATTTTCTCAAATTATTGTGTATGTGGAAGGCTATATTCAAATTAACCCCCTAAAGTTTTGGATCCCTGAGCCTTGTGTAGTAGCTTGTTCAGGGACACTGAGGGGCGAATATAGTTATTGCAAGACTGTGTAGGAAAATGGGAGGTTCTTTAGACAGTTGAGAGCCACCATGTCAGATTGGCTCTGGAGCTATGGGCGAGGGTGTGTCCTGGCCGCATTCGCATTAGCCCTCAGTAGGCAGGAGTTCACACCATCACTGAGGACCCAGTGGCACACCTGGCCTGGCCTCATCATTTTGTTTTTACCCAATAATCATTTTGACTTTTTCGTTCTTTGTTCTGAATCACTTACACAAGTACATTTACCAGTGAGAATTAAATGGTTATTTTCCTACACTTTATTCCTTAATTTGAATATCTAGTTAACCCGCCCTCGGGAGGGTGGAGGAGGCATTAGTAACCCAATGTGGAGGTCTCTTATAAGTAAATATTTGAGAATTAGTTCTAGTGACCTAAATTCTCAAAACACTGATAGTTTAACTCCTTATCAGAGGCTGAAACTTTAAGAAATCGTCCTCTCTCTTCTCCCACTTAATTTGGATGGAGCAACCCCCCTTTCTGGTGCTAATAATTCAATGTATGTAGTAAAGAAGCAGGTTTACACAAGTCAGGCATCTGAAGAAAAGTCTTTATCTTACTAAATTTTTAATGGTGTTATCTATTTGCATTTTAAATGAAAGGCCAAGGAAAACAAAGGTTCGCACGCCCTGTGATTAAGCTGTGTAGTCTTATTGCAGTTTACGAAGAAGTGTGAACCTTGCTGTGCAGCAGTGTGAGGTGTTTGAGTCTTGATCCCCTTGTGTTTCTTCTGTTACCTCAGTCTCAGGTGCCAAATGAAAAGGCCAGCACAGCTAAGGTCTACACCCCTGCAGCAGCCAAGACAGGGTCAAGTTAAGGTCAGGGGATGCTCTTTGGAAACATGTTAACCTGGGTGACTCCTGTAACCAAGTCTTGCAGACTAATGCTTTTACTTTGATGTGCAGTTTTTTTAAAATGTTTTTTTTAATTGATTTGAGAGAGAGGGGGAGAGGGATAGAAGCATCGATAAGAGACAGACACTGATCGGCTGCCTCCTGCATGCCCCCTACTGGGGATCTAGCCCAAAACCCGGGCATGTGCCCTGACCAGGAATCGAACTGGGGACCTCTTGGTTCATGGTTCAGCGCTCAACCACTGAGCCACACGGGCCGGGCCGATTTTCAGTTTTTAAAGAAACATTCAAGTGTCCTGATGAGCATTAGAATGCAGCCCTGTAATGAGCCTTCTAGTTCACTAACCTAAGCATTCTCTGTGCTAATTAGATACCATTCATAATTGAAAAGAAATGGTTTATCTTGGATGCTCCTAGGATGTTCAAAGAGCCTAAAAGATATACCCAAAGTTATTAACAAGGGTCCTTCCTCTGCTCTTTTCAAATGTACTTGAACCACATTCATGCCTGAGTAGTCCCTGAAATAAGTGGCCTGATGTGGTAATTTGGGCAATGCCAAAGGTGCTTGATGGGCTGGCCAGCAGATTGTTGGCAGATTCTAGCTCCCCTTTCTTGATATATTTCCTCTACTCTAGCCTTCCAAAGTATCCTTTCATTTTCTTCTGGCTTTTTCTGTATGATCTTTTTTGTTACGATCTTTTGCTGTAATGTTTATGAAGCATTTCTTTATGTATTTTCCAGTAAAACAAATGTAAAGAATCCCCTTCTTTACCTGTATTGCTGGACTTCTGTGCATGTTGGATGCAAGTGTCTCACGTGAACACGTGTGTGTCAAGCTCATTCATTCCTGTGTGACTGTGCACGCCTGCTGAACATTCTCATACTCTGAGTGTCAGCTTTTAGCATCAGAAAGCTGTCCTCCTTCCTCAGGAGGCCCTCCAGCAGCACTCCTAAACCCAGCTATGGCATCTGCTTGATGTAGATGAGTCATGGACTGAAAGGTGAACTCGAGCCATCATATCACCCCTTGCCAGAGTTCGGGCAGGGCCCAGTGCCCAGAGCCCTCCTGTGGAGGGCTCCCATTCAAACAGCATTTGCAACAGGACATTGTTCCTAGATTGTTAGACAGTCTACCTATTTGAAAATATTGTTGGATAAACGGATTTCCCCTCTGCTCTCACTGCCCAGGAAGTCAGATTTTAGCCTTCCTGCCTTGCTCATCTGTATGCTCACAGCTGCTGCACCCTTTCATGCATGTCCCTGCATCCTTGCTTTTTACTTTTACCCATTCACAGCTGACCTCTGTAACTGTTTTTGTTGTGTTTTCTCTCACCCCTCTTTTATACTCTTTTTAGGCCAGAATGGAGTCTATGAATCGATCCTACACTTCACTTATGCCCCCTTTATCCCCACAGCCTAAACTAGTCAGCCCCTACACTGCCTCCCAGCCTTCTCCGCCTCTACCGCCCCCCCCTCCGCCCCCGCCCCCGCCCCCGCCACCTCCTCCCCCACCCCCCCCCTCCTCTGCCCAGCCAGTCTGCACCTTCTGGGGGCTCCGCAGCCACCGTGTTTGTCAAGTACAGCACAATAACCAGGCTACAGAATGCCTCTCAGCATTCAGGACCCCTCTTTAAGGCTCCGCCATCCTCAGTGATGCAGCCTTTGGCCTCCACCTCACAGCCAGCAAAGCCTCAGATCCCAGTGCCCCCCAATGGAGTTGTGCCCCCACCGCCTCCCCCTCCCCCTCCCCCCACCCCTGGCTCAGCTATGGCGCAGCTAAAACCTGCACCTTGCGCCCAGTCCCTTCCACAGTTCAGCCCCCCGCCTCCTCCCCTGAAGATCCATCACGTTCAGCATGTTATTCAAGCAGCTCCTCCAGCCCCCCCACCCCTGCCCCCTGCCCCCCCTCAGGCCCCTCCTAAGCCTCTTGTGACCGTGCCACCAGCCGGCACCAAGACTGTGCCCCCGGTGGCAACACAGGCTGTGCCACCTACACCTGTTCCTCCAGTCCCCCCAGCGAAAAAGCAGCCTGCTGCTCCCCACGCCCCGCCCCCCGCAGCCGCCGCCCCCGGCGCGGGCCCCCCGCCGACGTTACCGAAGCATCAGAGCTTCGGGGTGAAGCCGCCGGCCTCCCCGCTGTCCCCCGGGCCCTCGGTGGTGAAGCAGATAGCCAGCCAGTTCCCCCCGCCTCCAGCCCCTGCTCCCGGGGAGCCGCAGCCCGTAAAGCAGGTCTCGGCACACGCGGCCCCACAGTCCCCGCCTGCTGTGAAAGCGAAACCCAAGTGGCAGCCCAGCGCCGTCCCCGTGGCGTCGCCCGACTTCCCGCCGCCGCCTCCCGAGAGCAGCCTGGCGTTTCCGCCGCCGCCGCCGCCGCCGCCCCCTCCGGCCCCGCCCACGGCTGCCCCTGCCCCGGACAGAAGCGGGTCTCCCGGCAAAAAGACCGGTAAGACGTCCAGCCCGGGGGCGAAGAAACCGCCCCCGACGCCCCAGCGGAACTCCAGCATTAAGGCCAGCGCTTGTGCAGAGCAGCCTGAGCCTAAGAGGCCCTCGGTGGACAGTCTGGTCAGCAAGTTCGCGTCACCAGCGGAACCCTCCGGGTCTCCCAACAAGGACACCCCACCACCTCCTGCAGCGCCCCCCAAGCCTGGAAAGCTCCATCTTTCCGGAGTTGGCCTCCCCGGAGTCCAGCCGGGGGCCGTGGCGGCCAAGGCGGCGGTCCTGAGCGGGCGCGGCAAGGACGCCGCGGTGGAATTCCCGTCCCCGCCGTCCGACTCGGACTTCCCACCCCCTCCGCCCGAGGTAGAGCTTCCTCCGCCCCCCATCGAGATTCCAGCCGCCTTCCTGGGAAACGTTTCGCCAAAAGTGGCCGTCGTCAGCCCACAGCCACAGCCGTGGTCCAAGGCGTCCGCGAAGAAGGCCCCTCCGCCCACGCGCCCCAAGCGGAGCGACAGCACCCGCCTCACGCTCGCCGAGGCCCCCGAGCCGCCCGCCGCCGCCCCGGTCGTGCCGCAAGTGCCCACCTCCCCCAAGTCCAGCCTTAGCGTCCAGCCCGGGTTCCTGGCTGACCTCAACAGGACCCTGCAGCGGAAGTCCATCACCCGGCACGGCTCGCTCTCCTCCTCCCGCGTGTCCAGGGCCGAGCCCACAGCCACCATGGACGACATGGCGCTGCCCCCGCCGCCGCCCGAGCTGCTGTCGGATCAGCGGAAGGCCGGGTACGGAGGCAGCCACATATCAGGCTATGCAACCTTGCGGAGAGGGCCCCCTCCCGCGCCCCCCAAGAGAGACCAGAACACCAAGCTCTCCAGAGACTGGTAGCTACGTAGGACTTACTCTCACGGTCCCTGTAATCAGTTCTACACTCACTCACCTGGCCATCGGGGCATTCGGGTGTTCAGAGCCTTCTGGTGTGTTATTCAGGTAGTGTCCAGCCGTGCGCGTGCGTGTGTACACATAGCTATGCCTAGTGTGTGTGCGTGTGTGTGCGTGTGTGTAGCTGGGAGTGATCCTATTTATTCCTTTTCTCTCCTAATGGATTTTCTCTAAATGGATTTTGTGTTTTTGGGGCAGAAGAGGCATGGAAGTGGATGCGTGTCCTGTCCCTTATGATTTCTATTGTGTGTCATGTGGATTGGACCAAAAAAAAAATTCTGATGACTTCTTTAGAAGGTGTAAGTCCACGTGCGGCTACCTGTGCATGTTGTGTATGATATATTAGGTAGATGTATAATGTGCTGTTTCTCAGTTTGAGAAGACAACCACAATGTTTGGTGTATCTATAGGGCTTTTGTGTTTTTTTCCCCAGTTGGCTCAAGTTAGAACTGCTTGATTGACACTTCATTACTAAACATAAAGGGGCACTTTAATCAGGAAAGTCTCTCAGCTTCAAAGAACGGGTCAGTAGTGCAGTTTGGGGAGACTTCAGGCACTGTCCGCACACAGTTGTGCACAGGAAGCACGTACGTGGCGTAACTAAACCATTCTGGTTGCGTACCGCTGCAGTGATCTGCCTGAATCTAGGTGTGTTCTTTCACAGGTAAGCTCTTTGCCTACAGTACGTGGATAATGTAGTACTAGGATCGTGGACAGTTCTTTTTATACTGCTGGAACCTTTTCATGGGCTTTCATCAGATTTGGCTTCACAATCCTTGCTTTGGCTCATTATAACAGAATATCCAACACAGTACCCTGGAACATTCAGTTCGTATGTCTTTGGGTCACCAGTTATAACTGCTTTAGGTAGGTCTTGATCTTAGGTACCTGTAGACAGTTGCTATATCAAATACACCAGTACAGTGCATCATTAAGAAAAACACAATCCAGTACAGTGCATCATTAAGAAAAACACAATCACATTCTGAAATGTCTGTATTGCTCTCTAGAAGGTTGGATTACAGAAAGGAACAAAATCACCCCTGTGCAGGTATCATTAGTCAGGTTGTACTTGGATTGTAATGTGTAATACAAAGAATTCCTTTAAGGTATGGGACTATCATAGGAAGTGAAAAAATGAACGAGGTTTTGGTACTGGGGCACACTAGGATCCTTGCTTTCTGCAGCCAGGTTGTGGAGACTTGTCCAGGTTGCCAGGTGTTCTGTGGGAGTAGTGTAGTCCAAGTACAGTAAGTGACATTACATATTATGCATGTGCAATCTGGCGTAATATGAAATCATTGCTCTAATGACACACTAATCTTGTATGTTTCACACTACACTTCATGTGCTTTTCATTTTTTCCTGTGAATTTTCCTTTGAGAGAAATGTGATAAATTGATTAGAAATAAAATGCAACCTCAGAGCTGCTCTTAAACAAAAGAAGAAAAACTAGCTATCCCAGAAATAAATGAGCAAGCACGTCTTATAAGCAGTCTCTGCCTGTCGTAACTAAGGATTCCCAGTGCAACTGCAGAAATCTTTGACTCTGTCCTGTAAGGAAAACATGCTGATGCTGTGAAGCAGGTAGTAATTCAAGAACGTGTGCGGTGCACACCCATATAGCCCACTCTCCAACAAAGTGTTGCATCTTAGAGTGACACCTACCTCTCCATCGCTACATCTGCAGGATACTGTTCAGTATACTCACGTGGTTATAGAGCACTAAGAACATACACCATTGTGCATTTTTTAAAGCCCTGCTTCTTTAAAAGATACTTTTTGGATCTTTTCAATTGTTCACAAGGTTTGTGTGCTTGATACTGTTGTGCTTATGAAGTGACCTTTAACATCTGCATTGTTAATTTAAGCATGCACAGCAACTTGGGTAATGTGTGAGTACAGATTGCCAAGCTCCAGTGTGAGTCATGAGTGAAGTAACTTCCTATAGTCTCTGCCTGCAGTTTTATATTCTAAAAATCACTCTTGTGAGGTAAAAGAGCTATTAAGAATATGAATCCAATGATATATTCATCACTAGGGCTTTTTATTGTGGTGGTGGTGTTTTTTACATGAAGGTGGACAACTTCAGCTTTAATGTACCTACAATCCATGATTTGAGCCCTAAGATACAGCCTGTTTTTTTCAGCGTGAGCTTTCCTGGCACTTCTTGTGTCAGTGCCGACAGCAGCCATCCTGGACTGATGCTTTTGGTGTATCATTTTCCTGAAAGAGCAGACATCCTTTAGAACAAACTAGGGACACCAAGAAGAGAGCTGGGTGAGAGGAGGAACTGTCATTTTTACCCCAGTCCATTGGCTTTGTCTGACAACAAGTGTTTACATTTCTCCAAAGGTGAAAAAGGCTTCTAATCAACTTTTTCCCCTTATGTGTGAAAATGAATGAAAAGACAAAACAAAACGATACTTTAGATTATATCCAGTGTTCAACTCCCTAGTGGGTTGTTTTTTAATTTGGATTTTTGTTGGGATGTAGCTTTGTGGAGTGTTGTTTTTGAGACTACTCGTTATTTTTGCAGTGGTTCCTTTTCTCTGGTTTGTTCATGGTAAACCCTACTGCCAGATGGCACTAGCTCCGTGCCTTCTTTCACTGCCTCCTGCTCAGCAGCTCCAACCCCAGCATAGATTCTCCAGGTCAAAGAAAACCTGGACAGTTGACTTGCCTGTACTGAAAATGAATAGCGTGGATGACGCATCCTGCTGTTGAGGGCAGTGCAGACAGGTGCCTAGTAGAGCTAGTGACTTGGTTAATTAGTGACACCCTTAACTTTACCACAGAATTTCAAAATTGGATCACCCTATGCTTAACGTTTTGGTACCAAATCTGAAGGTCAGCAACAAATTTTAGGTTGTTCTCTATTGAAATTTTATCAGCTTGGCTTTTGTTACTTGAATAAATACATACTTTTTTTCCTTAGCTACTGTAATTCTCACTTGGGAAAAGTAACTATTCTTAAGGTTTTTCAGATACCCACTTAATAAATTGGATTTTTAAAATTTGAGACTTTTTAAAATGAGAAAGATTGCTGACTCTTAAAAGTTATAGGACATGATTTTAATCAGAAAATTTCAAACAAAGTAATGTAAGCAGGGTGTTTTCCAGTCCTCTAGAATCAAGGTGCTGCTGGCCACTGATGGCATATTCTGCTAAGGGCTGTGAACTATCTTAGAAGTCCCCCTCCCTGTGTAAGTTTACTTGCCACTGAGTTTATCAAGAAATTTTAAACAAAATTAGAGTGACGACTCTGAGATCAAGGTTAGTAAGAGCTGTGCATCCAATTAGAGTTCAAAAGCTGCTATTCTGGTAAAATACAGTTGTTAATAAGATTGTGTCAAAAATGTAAAGTCATAAATTAGCCTGAAAAAATTTTCAGGTGATGATGTGGATTGGTTTGATTTGACTTTCAGGTCACCAACAGAACCTTTTGTCACCTTTCTTCCTCTCCTAAAAGCAATCTTATGTTAAAAACACAAGGTAATTTTAAACAAGTAAAAAATATTTTCCTAGTTTTATATGTTATAGCAAATTTTTTAATATACCTGCAGAGCTAACAAATTAAAACTGATGTAATCTCACAGATTTTACTCAGGTATAGACCAAGTAAATCTGAATGACCCTGACTTGCTTTAAATGAAATAGGAAGTAATTTGGATTCATACATTTGATGAGAGGATTCTCTCTCTAAAAATCATTTTCGGTTGCAAATAACTTTTGCACTTCGTTTTATACACTTTTACATTTTTGTATATAACAGGATATCCCTGACCCTGTAGGGATATGACTACTCAAAGTTGAGATTTGATCTACAGAGATGCAAGTAGAACAAAATTAAATATCCCACTACCTTTTAAGATTTATTTTCCTTTAAAAATTCAAGAGAAGTACATTTCTACACCTTACCAGTCCATCCCTTAAACAAATGCTCTGTTGTATCCTTGGAAGGTCTATATGTAAAAGAAATCTGATATTTAGCTGTAAAATAAACTTGCTAAATAAAAATAAGCAAACCGTATACTTGATAAACACTTGAAGGAAAAAATCTCCAATTGGTTTGCTCTTTGCTTGTTCAAGTCATAAACCATTTTGAAGAGAAAACAGTATCTGCTCTAATCCCCAGTGCCTTGAACTCTTTGGGAAGAGAATAGCATTTAAAAAAGTGTAACAAGCAAACTAAGGTGCTAGTGAAAGAAAGGTATTTCTAGTTTACGCAAAAGTAGAAAAAGTGACTCACGAGATGGCTCCATCTGCCTAAACGAGGCCTGGCTGCTTTCTACCAAAGACACTGAGAGAAGTGGGTTGAGTTGGTGACATGGAACACTACTTAGTTAAAAGATAGCAAAGTTCAGAAGTGCGTATGTTGATCATAGATGGCTGTTAATACCAAGCTCATAAATGTTGAAGCCTCAACCTCTTCATAGACAGAATATGCTTGCAGCACTTAAAGGAAAAAAAAATCTTTTTGGGAACTGTCCATTGTTAAATTTATTGTAACCTAATACCAAAAACTGCCATTTTCCATGACTGCCGTCTCCTTTATTTTTTCTTGTAAATAATTGCTCCTAGAAAATAAGCATTAACTGGAATGTTTCAAATGATTTTGCTTAATTTTATTATCAGCCTCTAGTGAACTCCTTTTATAGAAATGTACATTTAAAATAAAATGTCATTAGCTTGTGCTAAATGGTGTAAAAACAGTTGTTTACTATTTTAAAGGAAAATTGCACATAATTTAACTGGGATTGCCTCCCTCTCTTCCCATTTCTTTAAAAAATTAAGTCAAGGCTCACATTGACATGTAGGCTGTGGGAAGCTTTGCTATAAATAAGTAAATAGATACAATGTAGGAATGTACTTTTAAAAAGCATGACAAAGACAACAAAAGGAACTGCATTATAAAGTACCCAATAGAGGACATTATTCAAAGGATTATGCACAGCTCGGTAAAGATGAAGTTACAATTTTTTTTTCAGCTTTGTTGCTGTTATTTTCTTGTGTTTAAATGTACGCTCTCATTTCATCATGTGCCTTGCTCCCTGATTGTGCAAACCTATATATATAGATATATATATAGATATATATATGAGAGAGATATATTCAGTACTACTGACGATGTTTTTGTCCTACTGCTGGATTAAGTTATTTTCCAAGTTACTCTTGCCAGTTACTGTCAGTGAAGTATTGTAATGGCTTAGGACAGTAGTCATACAGTCAGTGTAAATTCATTTTTCCAGTTACATGTTTTCACTATGTCAGCCAACCCAATCCTTAATAAAAATAATACATAGATTTCGTTTAAACATGGGGACTTGACTTTACTGTTTGCGGATCGGCACCATTAAGAACCTGTTCTTGCTATTTACGCTGGGGTACTCAAAATAGGTTGGTGCAGTTAAGAACAAATTAAGTGTGAAATTAAACAAACTAGGGAGCTTTGGTTATTAAATGTTTTTTCTTTAAACAGAAGTACAAACTACTACAAAGGCATCCTTTTTGTTCAAGGATCACAATTTGATATCACAATTATGTGGACTGCTATGTGAAGGTATGTATTTACAGATCACTTTATCATTCACTGAAACTAGGGTAAAAAATAGAAGCTCTCCTTTTTATATTAAAAGAATTACATGTATTTGGGGAAAAGTGATCAGAAAACTCCAGGTTCACTTACAGCAAAAATAGTGATAGAAAATAACTATTTAATAAACAGCTGTCCTGAAGAAATTTCAGAGAGATGAAAATTGATTTAAGGCTCAACATTTTAAATATTTGAAGTTTTTAAGACATAATAAAAAGAAGCTACTGGTTTTGAGCAACAGAGAGAAAAGAGGTTACTTGCATAAATATATTCACAAGACACTTAGATACACTTTGTGGAATTTTATTTAGGTCAAGTTCTTAGTACACAGCAACAATTCCAAATACAGTTTCAAAATTAAAAAGTGGATGCTCCCCCACTCATGGAGGTGATTTAATGGCACACACTAGAAACATTACTGGCAACAGAGTGCTCCCTCAAAGTTTTCCTGTGTGGTTTTTACTCAGAACACCAGCCCTCTCTCTGGGAGCTAAAAGTACAACTGGCCAGATCACAAATCGTTTACATTCTTTTTGTAAACCATTTTGTTGTTAAGAAAAAAAGATGCAGGGACACAAAATATGATAAAAACTGCTTTTTCACAGAATTCCAAAGTTGTAAAAGACATTTCCATTTTAATGTGAAAATAAGCTTTTTGGTTTTGGGGGGTTTTTTACAAAAAAATCTCAAGATCTTTAGCAAGGTCATTTGTCAGTTTTTTAATAAGAACTATGCGATTCTGAGTGAGAAGCAGGAACAAGATCAGCATAAAGTAAACCTAAGGTGATGAGTGCCGCGCCTCCGTTTCACTGTTTTGTAAGGCTCTCAAATAAGGCTGTGTGCTGGGCTCCTACCAGTGCTGAAATGTTTCTGCTGCGTACACCTAGTGGAAAAGGCCGTTTGTACCAAGTATAGTTTTAGAAGGGTTAAAAATGAAGATTTTTCAATAATTAAGGTCGCACTTAGTATACTCCTTTAAACAAGTTTAGTTTAAATAATACTCTGGTATTTATTGAAACAGCATAGCTTTTCAAGTATCTTCCTGAAGACATCAAGGAGAACTCTTAATTTTTAAAGAAACAGCACATTCAATTAAGACACTTGTAGAAAGAGTAACAAGTAGCACTGAGTCCGACTTTACCGTTACTAATTAGCTGTTGTCTGAAACATAACCTCGTCAGTGAAATGTGTCTGAACTAAAATTTCATCTGGCTTTCAAATTCTATGATCCTAAGTAAATCATGTGAGGGAAATTACCACCAATCAAGAGTTCCTGGACCAAGTAGTTCGGAAGTGATTCAGATCCCCATTCTTTCAGAGATTTGGCAGTCACCTGCCAATTCTTCCATCAAATCCTTTTCAAGGGGAAAGGTGGCCTTGCTCTCTCCACCGAGCAAGAAAAGAATAAAAATTAGAAAATAGTTCCTAATGCAGAAAGGTCACCTGTTAAAAGAAAATGAACACAAAAGGATAAAAGCAAACTACCATCATTTTGATGTCTCTAAATTAATCATCTTCAACCTAAGACTGCCAAGGAGAATAGCTCCGTTACAGAAATCCCTGTGAAGATGAAGGACATTCTAGCTGGGTAATCAACGGAAGCGGGAAGGGGAAGGGAGGAATAAAACGTCTCACCTAGCGACTTCTAGGAATAGAGAAGTAGCAGGCCCTTGCCAACCCTATTGGTGCCCCTGAGGGAGACAGAAAGCAAAAAGCCAAAAGATAGAAAATACTGAACAAGAAAAGATATTTATTTCAAACACAGCAGGCTGAATCTCTTAAGATTTTTGACACGTTGATACTTATTCAGATTTACTGCCTTGGCTAGGTCAGTGACAAGAGTATTTTCATTCATACCACCATGGCCTTTCAAACAGTTATACCAAAAAAATAAATAAATAAAAAGGAGTGACAAAAAAAGGAAGAACAACTCGTAAGGAAATAGGGAGTGTCCAGCAAGTAAAAAAGGAACATTTCAGAAGGAAAAAAATCCCTCCCCCATTAGATTCTATCCTGATCTGGTTGCTTACTGGTCAGCAGATTGAGACTTGGATTCTATATGCCACAATATTATGTAGCATGTAAGGTTTCTACATTCATTTGGAATTCCTACTGCCCACCGTCTCATCTCGTTTATAAAAAGATAAATGGGGAAACTTACAATAAAACAAATACTACCCTCACAAACTATTAATAGCATGCAATCTATGAAATATTACATATATTAAAAGTCTCCCATTACGGTAGGCCTGGCCCATCATTACATAGTATCTTTCCAAGACAATATATAGAATTCAAAACTGTACAAAAATTTAAAGTATGCAGAAAATCCAATGTGTTTTTAAAACAAAAAATCACTCACATTAGTACTAAATAATATAGAAAAAAGTTAGCTAACCCATGGATTCCCCCTGCTACAGGTCTTCATCACCACCAGTGTCCTCTGCACTCCCCAACCCAACAGGCAAGCCGACCGTCACCAACTCTTGTTGCACAGTCTGCCGTTGGTATGAGCTATGGAACTATTTGTTGAATTTCAAATTACCCTCTTATTAAATCCACTAAGTTTTCTCAGCAAAAAGGTATTGAAATAAATAACTAGAATATCTCATTTTAAAAGTTTTCCTAGTTATACACCAACACTAAGAGTTTAACCTATCCAAGTATAGTCTAGGTTGGGTCCATAACAAAACTGATGGCTCGGACACTCAGGACCATTGCTTTAAAGGAAAACGGAATAAAGGATGTTGAGATGACCTCACATAGGCATGGCAGCAAAGCTGAATTCAAAGGGTTGAAGAGAGCTAAAAGCAAAATAGCTGACTTGCAACATGTTGGGGGAGGGCAGGGGAAGAACTTGCAGCTTTACGACACGGAGTCTTGACGAGGGAGCTGTATATCTGGGTCTCAGTTAAATGGTGATGAAGTTCTGTGCTCAGATAGATTCACAGGTGGAATGTTCTGCCTACACCATCTGAATTCCCTCACACTACTACACATTCACTTTTCAATCAAGTTCCGCTATCTACACTACCTCATGTTCAAGGCTTACATGTCAAATACAGTTGACCCTTGAGCAACACAGGACCCGTGTAATTGAAAATCCACCTATAACTTTTGACTCACACTTACTACAGTCAGCTCTCTGTATCTGTGGGGGACTGGTTCCAGGACCCCCCCACACACACATACACACAAACAAAATCCTTGGATGTTGAAGCCCCTTAGGCAAACTGGTATAAAACTGCACACAGTTTGTCTTCCACATCTGTGGGTACCAACTGCAGACTGAAAATTCTGTTTTCGATCATAACTAGTTGAATATGCAGATGCAGAATCCAGGGATATGGAGGGCTGACTATACATTTATTGAACCCCAGTGTAAGTGGGCCCGTGCAGTTCAAACCTGTGTTGTTCAAGGGTCAACTGTATATGCAGCTATTGCCCCTCCCCTTTGACGCAGCTCAGGGAGGTCACCTGGCAAAGCTCTCTTCTGGCCAAGTCACTGGAACTGGGAAGAACCCATGACAGCTTTGGGCCTTGACATAAGCTAGTTCATCACTAAGTATTCACCTGCTGAGCAGCAAAGCCCTCCTGGATTTTTAGAACATTTCTTATATTGACCACAGAAGTGATTAAAGCCATCTGACTCACAAACTCCACTGAACTTGAAGCTATAGTTGGGCAGATAAAATATACTGTTTCTCTCAAAGTTCTATCAGTTTTTAATATATGTAATTGGATATCTATTTGGCCTTATCCCACTATTCTTAGGCTGAGATACAAAGTTCAAATTCGTACCAAAGGATGCTACTTCAGAGGCCAACCACAAAATCAGGAGAGTATTTCCCTTTTGTAGAGCTCAGTGAGTAGACAACTCAGCAGGAGCTAACACTGGCCACTAATATCACTCCAAGATTACAGTAGCAAGCCTTTTATTCCCAGTAGCTGTCAAGAAACTTGAAAATAACTATTTTCCCAAAAAGAATGTTTTTCTCAATAGTGAAATCAGTAAAGAAATAGTTGGTCTGAATTCCAAAATCATCATCCTCAAACCAGCACCTAAGGCAGCGCATTTCTACGTCAAATCTCTTCAGAACCTTACAGAACCTTCACACCAGCTTCACCCACCTGCTTCAGCGTGAGCCGGGCTACCGTGCTTCACACATCTGGGTAATGGCCCTTAATGGCAATGCAGTCTCATGCTGCAGCAGCACATTAAAATCACACTGGCAATTGTCAACCACCCTCAGAATGTTGGGAGACTCATTTCATCATCTACAAACTGAGAAACATGATGGGATGCAAGTCAGTTCAGCCTTCACTCTGGTGCACACAAGTGCTGAGAGAATGCAGAACTTACAGTGTGAGAGGAAATGAGCCACCTGAAATAACTAAAAATGGTTAAGTATGGTATTCAAATATCGGTTCCCTCCTCATACAGGTGGAAAAAAGTGGGGTACGCAGTAAACCACAAGGCTAACCTTTAGCACAGGCACTGAAGACCATCCAATGCCACAGATTCTGCAAGAGAAATCCCACGGGTGTACAGTATTCCTGAGAAAGATCCCAGATTTTGTTCTGAATCAGTCTTAACCTGATTTGTTTTACATAGTTATGCTGTTATACCTCCGACACATTCAGAAATGGTCACTTTATTTCAATCCAGACAGCTTAGCATAGTACAAATGATGACAGAAAGATCCATTTGTTCACACTCGGCTTGTTTTTTTGTTTTAATACTGGGGGGTAAACCGGAAAAAACGTAAGTAGTTTTTATCATTTGTATCCTTCATTCACTTCCCTGGAGGTGAATCCCAGGGTCTTGTGACAATCTGGGAGATCCTGACTACTCCTGTGCGGGACACAGCCCACTGAGCTTACTCAGAATAATGCATG
Organism: Miniopterus natalensis; assembly: GCF_054644295.1. Taxonomy (NCBI): domain Eukaryota; kingdom Metazoa; phylum Chordata; class Mammalia; order Chiroptera; family Miniopteridae; genus Miniopterus; species Miniopterus natalensis. Next base: position 21,672,102 of record NC_142088.1, read on the forward strand.
ATGGACTCGACATAATTCCCAGGGAAGAGCCCAGTCACTCCATTCATAACCCCCTCGTACCAACCATCGTCGTTCTTCTTGATGACATAAATGATGGCTCCTTCCTGAAAGGACAGCTCGTCTTCCTTGTCTTTTGTATAATCATAAATTGCCACAACTAGAGGGGGAAAAAATAGGATGTGAAAAATAACATTCCTCCAAAGAGAGAACCAGATCAATGAATAGCCATCCTTTCCCAATGTCTACAGCACTTCAAACAGTGATTTCCTAAACATAGGCCAAAAACTTTTTTTTTCCTAACACCCTGTCCTGTAGAATGGGATCCCACCTCCTTGGGGAGGTTAGTTCCAAACAGTATAAATGGCAAAAAGTCAGTAAAATTACCCTCCAGCAGCCTACTGGAAAATACCTCACAGAAGAGAGAGACACAATCCCTGAATCGGGGAAAAATGACTGTGTTGTGTAAAAACATCTTTAAACATTAGAATTACACTAGTGCAGGGAGATACACTATGAGAGGCAAGTGAGAAAAAGAGACAGACTAAAGGAGCAGCAAGCAGATTTACATCTCATTTTCTGGAGCCCATGCTTATTCAGAGGAGGAAAATGGTTGGATTCCCACAGGTTTTATGTGCAAATGATGGGAATCCACTATATATATAGTCTTTCAAAAACACATGCTGTATTATGCTACCAATTTAACACATTCCTGTAATACACTAAAAGTGTTATGAAAACCAAGATATCTGTAAGCTCTCCTGAGATTTTCACTGCTTAAACAATTTGGTAACCAATTTGTTACCTGGGACAGCTTCTGGTTCCTAAGTGTTACATCTACCTCAACAGTTCAGTTAAATTGGCATAGCCTACTTGCTCAAATCCACTTGAATATTTGTTTTTTTTGTAAAAAGATCACTCAGAATTTCACTCAACAACAATCTCCATCTATCCATCATTCTGAGAACCATATACTGACTTTAGTTTCTCATGCAACTTTGAACCTCACATAAACAAGAAATGAAACAACAGGAATTTTCAATATAGTGCGACTTGCCCCAGTTCATTTGTGTTTCTGGCCTGCTTCAGTAAAATTAAATGGCTTTGTTAAACTATGAGTATTTGCCATTATAGTGACCTGTTAAGGATGTCAGAAAATACTTCAGAGCAGCTTAAGAGGAAGTTAGTGTGTATTTCTCAAAATATAACCAAATCCCTAAACACAAATATATAATTAAATGACATACAAGTTTAACTATAAATGTAAAAGAAAACAAAATATGTAAAGTATTTACTGTTCTGGTCGACCTAATATTTTTTAGCATCTCTTTTAGTTGATAACATTCTTGATGCTCACCAAAATGCAAACCCATTGAAAAGCGATTCAAAAGAGGATGTCCCCAAATCCTGTTAATCCTGCCTCCTACAGCTCTCAAACCCAACACTTCCCGATGGTCACAATCACTGCCTGTCGGTGCCGCAGTCTTGACACTGGAATATACATAACGCAGGGAGTACCTGAAGACTTTCTAATCAGTATGAAGGACAGATGATTTGGGGAAACTCCTTCTAGAGTCCCAAATTTTATAAATACTGCTTCCAAAACCTGATCTGCCTGAGATGATACCTTCAGTCAGGCATCAGTCACAAAAGCTCTCATTTCCTGTCTATTAAGTAAAGTATAGTGGTGCACTGTCTTAAAGCACAAAACGCCTCTGGGTGCCAAAGAAACAATTCAAAATACTGGTGTGTTGAGAAGGATAATTACCCCACAGAATAACCCAACCTTTTGCAAGTTAAAGTTAGGTGGCTCCATTCCTTTGCTTTTAACAAAAATTAAGACTTTATGCCCGGCCGGGTGTGGCTCAGCGGTTAAGCATTGACCTAGGATCCAGGAGATCAGGGTTCAATTCCCGGTCAGGGCACATGCCCGGGTCGCAGGCTGCAGCTGATCAATGACTCTCTCATCATTGATGTTTCTATCTCTCTCTCCCCCTCTCCTTTCCTCTCTCTGAAATAAAGATATATTTAAAAAAAGACTTTAATAGAGTTACCAGCCAAAATATCATAAAACTTTTTTAAAGATAGAGCATTATGCCAGGCCCACATGGCTCAGCAGTTGAGCATCGACCTAGGATCCACGAGATCCTGGTTTGATTCCCAGTCAGGGCACCTGCCTGGGTTGCCAGCTCGATCCCCAGTAGGGGCTGTGCAGGAGGCAACCGATCAATGACTCTCTCATCATTGACGTTTCTATCTCTCTCTCTCTCCCTCTCTCTTCCTCTCTCTGAAATCAATGTATATATTTTTTTAATTTTTAAAAAAAGGCATTATTTGATTTTTGGCAAGTAACTCTGAAGAAGTTGAGAGTGACAGTGCCACATGAAGAAATCCTTCCATCTGCACTGACTAATGTGAAAAAGGTTTTCAGCACTGCCTTAGGTGAGGCCTTCATTTCATCCTTAGAAAGGTATCCAATCTGGTCTTCCCAACTCCTACTTTCCTTTTTTATTGATTTTAGAGAATGGAAGGGGATGAGAGAAAGAGAGAGAAACAATGATGTGACAGAGAAACTGATCGGTTGCCTCCCGCACATGCCCCAACCAGGGATAAAACCCGCAACCTGGGTATGTGCCCTGACCAGGAATCGAAAATGTACGAGATGAAGCTCCAACCAACTGAACCCCACCAGCCAGGGCCCTACTTTCCTTTCTAACATACTCTACGCTATTATCAGGTAAGTTAAAAAAAAGTTAGGCTGGCCCGGCCGGGCGTGGCTCAGCGGTTGAGCATCGACCTAGGATCCAGGGGATTGGGGTTCGATTCCCGGTCAGGGCACATGCCCGGGTTGTGGGCTCGATCAATGACTCTCTCATCATTGATGTTTCTATCTCTGTCTCTCCCTCTCTTTTCCTCTCTCTGAAATCACTAAAGATATATTTTTAATAATAAAAAAAAAAGTTAGGCCGTAAGTACATGGGAACTACTTATTAACCTGCTTAAAAATCTTGCCCAATTTTCTTTCTACCATTGGATTTTTACAAAGGGAAAAAGACCCCAACACCTCAGCGTGGTATTCAAGGCCTTCCGTCACCAATGACAACTTCTTACACTCATACCCCAGCCACTCTCTCCCTACAACCCACCCATGTCCTCTTGTACTACTCACGTGCCCCACACAGCCATGCCCCTTCACTCCGAGGACTTCCTCTGCCTGGGAAACTGCTCATTATTCAGGGCACATCACAAACTCCATGTCCTCTGAGCAGCTTTATGGAATCCCCAGATAGAATTAATGGAACTACTCATTTTTGACAATCATTACTGGAGCATCCATGCTGATTGAGAGATATACAGATGAACAAGACAAACTGTCATAGTCTGGTGAGAACAGAAATGTTATCTGGTAATTTACCATACATTGCTGATACTTCCACCAAGAAGTTATATCACTGAGCTGGAAGAATACAAGAACGGATGGCTTGATGGAAGGAAGGGATAGAATTTAATGCTAGTAAACTGTATAGCACATCAATCCCAGGTCTGCCAAAGCTCCAGCTTAGGAATAGTTAAGTATGTGTGCTCGAGTCAGTCATACCACCTAATTCAAATCCCGGCTCTACCAGTTATTAGTTCACAGAACATACTTAACTTTCCTAAACTTTTTACTCAACTGTATAATGGGAACTATAATAGTGCTAACACTTCAAAGCATTGCTCTATTGAATGAGGCAATGCACACCCAACACATAGCCCAGGGCCTTGTATATGGTAAACAGTCCATATAAATGTTAGCTTCTTTTATCATTAGTAACTATTCTGATGTACTGCCTTTTCTCTAACACTAACATTTTCTGTTATATTCTATAAAAATTATTTTTGAACCTCATTTCCTAGTTTGCAAGGTAGGGAAACTGTCTTACATTATGCCAGGCACATAATACATGAAAATATATTTTCTACCCAAGTTAAATCAAGATACTACATATATATATTCTCCTTTTGGCTAGTATGGGCAGTAAGGGTTAAGATAAAACCTTTTCCCATGGCAGTGGTTCTCAATCTTGGAATTACCTGAGGAACTTCTAAAAATTCTGATGCAGTCCCACATCGATTCTGATTTAACAGGTCTGCAGGTGCAGACATGCTGCACACTCCCTAGGTGACTCTAATGTGCAGGCAGGGTTAAGAACCAGGTACTAAGGTCTAAGATAGCAAAATGAGTCGTTAGGTAGCAACCTTAACATTCACACACACGCAAACAAAAAAGCAATCAGAAGCTGAACACGGTTATGTTTTTGTTTTGCTAGAAAGGGCAAGGAAGAGCTTTTGGTTTTCATGTTTTGAAAGACCTGAACTTACCAGAAACAAACCAAACCTTGAAAAACATCTTGGGGAACAATTAAGGCATATTCTTTAAAATTTTAAAGAGTTACTTGGACTCAAAACAAACTTACTTTCCTCTTACAAATCTCTCCAGATTTTCACATGTTCACTAAAGAGTCACTTTTTAGAAAGCAGAATTTCACTGTGCTTTTCTCTTAAGGAACAACTGAGGTAGTTTTTCACGGCTTTGTCTAGGACAGTATTAAAATCAGCTACAGAGTTCATAAAACATGTCAATGCCTAAGGCCACATCCTAGGGAAGTACCTTGGGCTCGTATCTTCCCCCTTAAAAACAGCTTTAGTGCCCAGCCAGATATAGCTCAGTGGTTGAGCGTCGACCTAGGATCCAGGCAATCAGGGTTCGATTCCTAGTCGAGGCACATGCCCGGGTTGTGGGCTGCAGCCGATCAATGACTCTCTCATCATTGATGTTTCTACCTCTCTCTCTCCCTCTCCTTTCCTCTCTCTGAAATCAATAAAGATACATTTAAAAAAACAAAAAAAAACAGCTTTAGTGAGGTACTGGAGGTATTAATTTAGACACAAAACAAAAGCATTTAATTGAGAGTTCAGTGAGCTCTGACAAATGTATGCACCTGTATACATGACAAATGTATAATGACCACCACAATGGTCACATACCGCATGCCCATCACCCCCAAATTTCCTTATGCTCATGTGTAAATTCCTTCACCCACCAGTACTGGTCCCCAAAAACCATTGATCTTCTAGATTTCATTTATATGGAGTCATAAAGTAAGAGTCTTTTTCTGGAAGTCTGGTTCTTTCATCAGTGTAACACTGGAAAACCGTCCATATTATTGCTTATAACAGTAGTTTGTTCCTTCTCACTGCTGAGCAATATTTCACTAAATAGATGGATATCCCACAATTTGTTTATTAACCAATTAAAAAACACTTGTGTCATTTCCAGTTTTTGGCTATTACGAATAAAGCAGCTATGAACATTTAAATTTAAGTCTTTGTGTGAACACACATCCTCATTCCTCTTAAGTAAACACCATAGGAAGGAACTGCCAGATCAGCTGGCAGGGGTATGTCCGACTTCATAAGAAACTGCCAACTGTTTTCCAAAGTGACTGAAACATGTTGCATTACCAGCAATGTATAAGAGCTCGTTTCACCACATTTTCTCTTAACATTTGGTGTTATCAATGTTTTTAATTGTAGCCATTCTAGAGGTACTGTGTGTAGTGGTACTGAGTTTGGTTCACAGTGGCTTTAATTTGCATTTCCCTAATGACTAATAACACTGAGCATCTTTTCATGTGCTTATTTGCAATTCATGAAATTCAATTCATCATTTTTCTTTTAAGCTTCATGTTTTTTATGTGGTCTCTACAAGACTTTTTTTTTTTTCCCCAACCGCAGAACATAAAAGTTTTTTCTCCTACATTCCCCTTGTTTTACAGTTTAGGTTTTACATTCAGATCTAAAATACATTTCAAATTAATTCATGTGTACTGTGAGGTAGCGGAAGTTCATGTTCTACATATGGATATCCAATTGTTCCAACACTATTTGCTGAAAACACTATCCTTTCCGAAGAATTACCTTGGCACCTTTGTCAAACAATTTATGTGCACCTTATTTCTGGATTCTATATTTTATCCCACTGATTTATATTCCTATACTTACACCAGCACCACACTGTCTTGAGTACTGTGGCTTTCCACTAGAACTCTGAAGTCAGGTAGTTTAAATCCTCCAATATTAGACTTCTTTTCAAATTGTTTTGACTATACTAGGTCTTTTGCATTCCCACGTAATTTTTAGAATCCTCTTGTCAATTTCTGTAAGACTTACTTCTGGAACTTTTATTGGGATTGCATTCAATTTATAGATCAATTTGGGGAAAACCAGTCTCTTAATAATGATCGAAGAGCATAATACAGTTCTCTATTTAAGGCCTTTATCAATTTTTCTTAATGTTTTAGTTTTCATCATGCAGGTCTTTCTTACATTTCATTCTGTTTATCCCTAAGTATTTAATATTTTATGCTATTAAAAAAGTTGTTTTATAAATTTCAATCTCCAGTTGCTTGTTGCTAGCATATAAAAATGCAATTAATTTTATACACTGATCTTGTAGCCTGTAATCCTGCTAAGTCACTTTTTAGCTCTACCAGCTTTTTGTAGATTGCTAGAATTTTCTACATGAGATCTTATCTTCTGCAAACAAAGACTATTTGATATTATCCACATATCTGTTGCTGTGTTTAGATTTTGTTTCTTCTCCATGCTTCATTTTGCATAGTTTCTATTGTCATATCATCAAAGTTGCTGATCTTTTCTTCTGAAGAGTCACTTCAGATACTGTATTTTTCATCTCCAGAAATTCTATGTGGGTTTTTCTCTTTAAAAAAAAAAAAAAGTGTGTGTATGTATGTGTGTGTATTCCAGTTCTCTCTCGTGTTCATGTTTTCCTTTACCTTCTTGAACACATGTGGCATTTATAATAGCTATATATAACACCCTTGTATGGTAATTCCATCATCTCGGTAATTTCTGGGTCTTTTTCCACTGACTGACTTTTCTGTTAGTTATATGTTCCTGCTTATTTACATGCCTTGTAATTTTTGAATGGCTGTTGGACACTGTGATTCTGACATTTTAGTGCACTGGATTTTGTTGAACAGTGTTACATTTTGTCCTGGAGCT